>NC_133143.1:57596430-58865805 GCF_048418815.1 Hemitrygon akajei
ACTGTGTGCCAGATCTATGTGGTTTTTTTCTCCCCCTTTCTGAGAAAGAACTCGAAAGTTATGGCTTATCTTGTTTCAGAAATTAAAAGCTGACTGATTGGACTCTTTTATTAAAATTCCCTAATTCCTTGCCGCTTCAATGCTATTGAGTGAGCCACACAGACCAGGGGATCCAAGGATCAAGTCCAATTTGCGTTAACTAGTTTCAGCCAGGAGGGCAGTGTTAGTGTTACTGTTGGCTTGGGCACTGATAAAGTGGGAAGACCAAAAAATAAAATCCAGACAGCATTTCCACTTTTAGATTTCTGTTCAGTTATCCTACTGGAATGTGCATATGTGGATGCCAGATGAGTGTTGCATTAGACTTGGATGTTACAGTCCCTGTAGTGAACATTCTGGCCACATTCACTGTCTGAGCTTCAGTTATGTATATGGTCATTAATGCAAAGTACAGGAAGGAGATCCATGGAGCTGCAGACTGCACCTTCGTGGGAATAAGTGGTTCAGAATGGGCTGAGAAGTGGCGTTTTTTTTAACATGGAGCAGAATGCCATGGATGACATGTCACCATAACACTATTACCACATTAACGATATAAGTCCATAAGATATAGGAGCAGAATTAGGGCATTTGGCCCATCAAGTCTGCTCTGTCATTTCGTTATGGCTGATCCAATTTTCAGGTCAGCCCCAATCTCCTGCCTTCTCCTCATATCCCTTCATGCCCTGACCAATCATGAACCTATCAATGTCTGCCTTAAATATATACTATATAAAGATCTGGCCTCCACAGCTACCTGTAGCAAAGAATTCCACATATTCACCATTCTCTGGCTAAAGAAATTCCTCTTCATCTCCACTCTAAAAGGATGCCCCTTTATTCATGAGGCTGTGTCCCCTGGTGTTAGACTCTCCCACTAGGAAACATCCACTCTGTCCAGGCCTTTCATCATTCAATAGGTTTCAATGAGGTCACCCCTCATTCTTCTGAATTCTAGTGAATACAGGCCCAGAGCCATTAAATGCTCTTCATGTGAAATGCCATTCAGTCCTGGAATAATTTTTGTGAACTCCTCTTGAACCCTCTCCAGTTTCAGCACATCTTTTCAAGATAAGGGGCCCCAAACTGCTCACAGTACTCCAAGATATGAGTTCAATTCTGCTACTATGTAAGGTGATTGTACGTTCTCCCTACGACCGCGTGGGTTTCCTCTGAGTGCTCGGGTTTCCTCACAAATCCCAGACACATACAGGTTAGGAGGTTAATTGGTCACGTAGGTGTAATTGGGCATCGTGAGCTTGTTGTGGGCTGGAAGGGCCAGTTGCCAAGCTGCAACTGTAAATAAGAAAATAAATAATAAACACAAGACACTGGAAATCCAAAGCAACACACACAAAGCGCTGGAGGAACTCAGCAGGTCATCTACGAAATTGAAGAAACAGCCACTTATTTGGACCAAGACCTTTCTTCAGGACTGGAGAGGAAGGGTGAAGGTGCCTGAATAAAAAGGTGGGGGGAAAGGAAGGAGGATAGCTAGAAGGTGACAGATGAGGCCAGGTGGATGGGAAAGGTAGAGGGCTGGAGAGGAATGAATCTGATAGGAGAGAAGAGTGCACCACGGGAAAAAGGGAAGGAGGAGGGGCACTAGGGGGAGGTGATAGGTGGGTGAGGAGAATACAAGAGCAGGGAAGGGGGAGGAAAAATAATTACTGGAAGTAGAAATTGCCATCAGTTTGGAGGCTAACTCGATGAAATATAAGTTGCTGCTCCTCCAACCTGAGAGTGGCCTCAACATGGCAGAAGTGGAGGCCATGGACTGACATGTCGGAATGGGAGTGGAGATAGGAATTATAATGGCTGACCACCAAGAAATTCCACTTTTGGCAGGTGGACCGGAGCTGCTCGACAAAGCGTATAAAATAAATAATTTTCTTAACAAGCAGGCAGAGATGTTTTGCCTGATGCTCTTATTAATCAGGCAAAACAGTCAATTTAGTCAAAATTTACATTCTTTGGAACCTAATAATTTGCAAGAATGCCTGAACGATGCTTCACTGAGGACATTTATCAGTGAGATGGACAGAAAGTGAGTGTTTCCTGGTGGTCGCCTGCAATAGCAGCTGGTCTTGATGCGGTGTTCGAGTGGAGAACAGCTGTAAAGGAATCGCCCTCTCACCTTGACTGTCACAGAGTCGCCTGAAGTTTAAAGCGCAGAAATGTAAACAGCAGTAATCAGGGTAGTGTTCAATGCCAAAACTAATCACATGAATGTCAAGTGTTAACACGGATTAGTTCAGGATTTTGTCTTTGATGAGTCCAAAGAGTAAGATGAGCTGATGCAGCTGCAGCCGCTTTTGCTTTGGCAAGTGTTACCACTGCACGTTTGTTTCTGAAACAATTGCCACTTGAAAGAACCTTCTTCAGAGAAGATGTGAAAATATGACTAAGGGTGGCATGGCAAGAATTTTAACTTTGCTTTGAAAGCAAAGTTAACACAAAGGGGGGGGGGAGGGGAGGAGTGTTTTGGGCTCGTGATTTTAAATAACTCCTCCTGAGAAAAGATTTCCGTTTGCAGCATTTTCAGATTCAGTGGTGGGAATGAAGATAACTTGCTTCCTCTGGGGTGACTGATGTGGGCCATTTGGGAGCAGTAGGGCTGGATGGGGTGGGCAGGAGGACAGTTTGTGCGACAATGCTCTCCTTTTCTATGTGTTCTGGCTCATGGACTTCTCAATACCATGTCAAATGTTCTTTCTCTCTTTTGAGCTACACGAGCCAAAGTTTCCCAAGATTTAGTGGAAGATGTTGCATCTCTTTTGGTCAAGGGAGCTTTCAGCACAGGTTTTGAGCCTTTATCTCTGTCCCCCCCCCCCCCCCCCCACCCCATGATGGATCTTGGATAGAGTCTCTTATCCAGTAGATTGGTGTCAGGCATGTGAAGGCAAAGTTACATAAGTGTCACAAGGGCTTCAGTACTGGGGACGGACACTGAAGTTGAGTTGGTTATTCAGCCAATAACTTAGAGGATTTTGTAGAGACAGTATTGATGGTATCTCTTCAATGCCTTAAGGTGCCTGTTGTAGGTAGTCCAGGATTCAAAAACATACTCCTAGTGGCCACTTTATTAGGTACACATGTACACCCTGTTTGTTAATGCAAATATATAATCAGCCAGTCATATGGCAAGAACTCAGTGCAAAGAAAAGCATGCAGACATGGTCAAGAGGTTGAGTTGTTCTGCAGACCAAATATTAGAATGGGGAAGAAATGGGATCTAAGTAAGTTTAATCATGAAATGATTGTTGGTGCCAGACAGGGTGGTTTGATCTCCTGGGATCATCTCCAGAGTTTATAGAGAATGCTGAGGTTAACTGGGTCAGCAAACTTGCGGATGACCTCAAAATTGGGACTGTAGTGGATAGTGAGGAAGACTATCAAAGTAGTGGGATCTGGACCGGCTGGAAAATGGACTAAAAATAGCAGACGGAATTTAATGGAGACAAGCGTGAGATGTTGCACTTTGTGAGACCAACCAGAGTAGTCCTTGCATGGTAGGGCATTGAGGAGTGTGGTAGAACAGAGGAATCTGGGAATACACATCCATAGTTCCTTGAAAGTGTTACAGGAAAATAGGATTATAAAGAGAGTTTTTGGCACCAATATAAACCAAATACAAAACACTTGTCTAATCTCACAGCCATTTTCCCTTTCAATCTAACTTCACTTGCCATTGCTTCTCACGAGTCCATTTACTTTGAATACTCTTTCTTGTTGCTATAAGATCTCTTTTACCATTATTTGTTTAACAAAACAATATACAACACTCGAGGATTTTGATGTTTTTTCTCTGCTTGACATTTATTTATCTGCCAGAAAATACATTAATCCAACTTGCAAAAGCTCTCTTGTCTGTTTTGACCTCACATATCTTTGCAGTTGGCTCAAAGTTAAAGTCCTGCTTCTGATATAAATTTGGCACTTTCAAACTTTGTGTAAATTATGTATAATGTACATATGACATATATACAGAAAGGTGTCGGACAAGGCCAGTAACATCGTAAAGGACATCTCCCACCCTGCTCATGGACTGTTTGTCCCACTCCCAAGAGGGAGAAGGCTAAGTAACATTCACACCAGGACCACCAGACTCAAAAACTTTCCCTAAGCATTATGGCTGATTAATCTTCACACCCCTCCACACCACCCAACTTTATCATTTCTTGAGAGTCACATTATAGGCAGACGCTCCTGTGCCTGGAGTCACTTTAGGGCCATACAATCAATCTATATATAAAGTTATCTTACGCATTTATATTTATTATGCTTTATTATTATTAATGAGTTCTTTATCTTATTCTTTTAGTGCTGCTGCATCAGATCCAGAGTAACAACTATTGTATTCTCCTTTATATTTGTGTATAAGAAATGACATTAAATAATCTTGGACCTTAAATTCTAGATAATAAGTTTTCCCTGGAGGAGATGTCTCCTGACGCAAGAACAGCTGCAAACTTCCCCATCTCCTGGCTTGTTTTCTTATGCATTGCTCCAGCAAAGTGTTCCAAATATATTCCATGCTTTTTCCCAATTTGATTTGCCCAGACAAAATGAAAATTAAAGATCCATCACAATTATATTACTTCTATTATATTCAATTATTTCTTCACCAATATTCTCTCAGAGAAGCTGTTGATGGAGGAGTTTAAAAATACTCTTATCAATGTTTTTTTCCTTATTCTGTCACTTTGATTTTATTAGCCAAAGTCATTCTATACTACACACTTTATTAGGATTAGCCTACATTCCTGGGCCATTTTATATGCCTTTCACTTAGTCAACCTCATTTGTGTCATTGAGTTAAGTATTATAATGCTAATAAATGTCATAATATGCACAAAAAAATAACAAAGTGTATATTGCATTTAGGCAGCATGGTATGATTGGGTCACTCGACCAATACTAGGAGTTTAATAGCAGGCTTAAGAGGGAAACCAGGAGAGCAGAAAGTTGGTATGAGACAGATTTGTAGCCAGAGTTAATGATGGTTCCAGAAGTTAAATTATCAGGAAAAGGGTGACTATGTCCTTTTAAGGACCTATGTGTGGAGCCACAAGATATGGCTGAGAATTTCAATGTCTATTTTTGCTCAGTGTTCACCAAGGAGAATATGGGGAATGCCAAAGAAATGAGGCATTGACTACTGTAAGTAGTCAGTAACTCTGATACAGTGTGCTACACAGGCACTGTCCTAATAAGGTTTTAACCCCAGTAACTGCAGAGAACAGTGGTGTAGTGGTTAGCCTCGCGCCAAAGTGCTGTGCTTTTCTATGTTCTGAAATATACTTATCAAAGGGATGAGTTCAGAGCTATTTCCAAATGCTGGTTTGGGTCAAGGCTGTCATCAAGATGTGAGTTATTGATCATTCCTTTTAAATGGTAGTAATTTTGCTGTTAAAGACTTGAGATCCTAATTGGTATTAAGAGAGCGTCACCGAAAAGGCATGCAGGCTGAGGGGCTGCCATCACCTGGTCCCATTCCAATTATGTGTAATGTTCCTTCTGGTTGCCCCTCTTTGTCACAATGATTGCAAGGTACTTTCTGCCTACCAATTACTGCTCTGTTGTTTGTCTTCCCTGTGGGTATAGAGCTTCCTGTGGCTTGAAAAGTGGTGTTAAGCAGGGCACGTGGGGCCAAAGGCTTGCTTTTTATCTTGCTCTGATGGATAACCTGCCTGAATTCAGTGACACTCGTTTGGGTCAGGTGAAGTGGCGCTCCTGAAGGAGAACTTCGTGTCAAGAAGAGCATCTCTCATGTGTAGCTGCACAGCTTTACTGTTTTTCCCATCCTTTACTTCACCCGCACACAAGTGGTGATTTAACTCAAACTGAAACACACATTACTGTGGATAAAGTAGACAGATGCATCCAAAAACGACTCTCATTGTGACAAGGACTGTTCTTTCCTAACGTCAAGAAAGATCACATCCATACTGTGCCTCTCTTTCATTATAGAACAGGTAACCCTCTGATTTTTAAACAAGTTTGGGACAATGAGATTTAATTGAAATCGGTGAACAAATAGCTGATTTTACAAATCAAGTAATGTTCACAAACAGTAAATTTTGGGCATAATATGCAAGGCAATTTCAAAAGGAAGCAAGGTACTATAAGCATTTACAAATTATAATGCTAGTTATAATTGGCATGCTTCATTAGCCCATGCTCTTTTCAGCCTTCCCTCCCGTAGAACTTCATCAGCCCTCGGGACATGAACATTGGTTTCTACTGCAGTGCTGCCTGTCAGTATAAAAGTTAGATCAAATGCATGTGAAAGGACCTACAAGCCATAATTACAGTCTTGTCACTATTAATATTTCCTGCTGATTTAGGATTCAGCCATAATTTTGGAATTTATCACTTGGAGTAATCAGCTGGTCTAATCTTGAATTGAAAGATATGAATGTTTGGGTACAGGTGTGTTGATTTAAAAAAATTGCTTTAAGTATCAACAAGTCCTTGATTAAGTAGTTTATTCTGTTCAGACGACAGGGTTTACATTGCATTGTGACAAACAATAAATTATAGCTGTAATATGCAATGCAGTTTTAAAAGGAAGCAAGATATTATAACCGTTTACAAATTATGATGCTAATCAAAGTGCATTTATTATCAAAGTATGTTTTTTTAATTATTCATTTACGGCATGTGGGTGTCGCCAGCTAAGCCAACATTTATTGACCATCTCTAGTTGCTCTTGAGAAGGTGGTGATGAGCTGATACAATCTTGAGATTCATCTCCTTACAGGCAGTCACAGAACAAAGAAATCCAAAAGAAAGCATTAAAAAAACAAACACCGACAGACACCCAATGTGCAGAGAGAGGGGGAAAACACATTGTGCTGAACAAATGTAAGCAAATAGCATTTAAAATGAAAGTGAGCTCGGAGCAGGACTCAGACTCGACCTCAGTTCAGCGCACAGCGGAGTGAACGTCGTGGAGCCCGCAGACACGAAACCCGGAGCAAGCAGAGCAGGACTCAGACTCGACTTCAGTTCAGCGCATAGCGGAGTGAACGTCGTGGAGCCCGCAGACACGAAACCCGGAGCAAGCAGAGCAGGACTCAGACTCGACCTCAGTTCAGCGCACAGCGGAGTGAACGCCATGGAGCCCGCAGACACGAAACCCGGAGCAAGCAGAGCAGGACTCAGACTCGACCTCAGTTCAGCGCACAGCGGAGTGAACGTCGTGGAGCCCGCAGACACGAAACCCGGAGCAAGCAGAGCAGGACTCAGACTCGACCTCAGTTCAGCGCACAGCGGAGTGAACGTCATGGAGCCCGCAGACACGAAACCCGGAGCAAGCAGAGCAGAACTCAGACTCGACCTCAGTTCAGCGCACAGCGGAGTGAACGTCATGGAGCCCGCAGACACGAAACCCGGAGCAAGCAGAGCAGGACTCAGACTCGACCTCAGTTCAGCGCAAAGCGGAGTGAACGCCATGGAGCAGCAAAGAGAACAGGCCCGACTCTCGCCTCAGGTCCCAACACCCTGCCTTTTCAATCCAGTAGGCCCGGCATTTAAATCATCCTAGTTATAGCTGGCATTCCTCAATAGTTGCATGTTTTCTTCAGCCAATTGTTTTGAATAGTATAAATGCAAAAACACAAGTGATTCTACAGGTGCTGGAAGCCTTGAGCAAAACCCACAAAATGCTGGAGGAACTCAGCAGGTCAGGTAGCATCTATGGAGGAAAATAAACAATTGATGAGTTGGGCTAAGAACCCTTCATCGTGACTGGAAAGGAAGGGGGCAGAAGTGTCTTTGCCCGAAATGTCAACTGCTATGGATGCTGCTTGACTTGATGAGTTCCTCCAGCATTTTTGTGTGTATAATTCGTGTATAAATGCAAATGTTTGAGAAGTTCTCAGGTAATGGAAACACCTGTACATGCCGCTGTAGGGTGATTCCTGCTCAATGTTCCTGGGAGGGCCGTTCTACCAGTCCTGTCAGAACATAGAATCCACGCCTAACAAGTGTGGGATGTGCTGAATCCAACAACCTAGTTCTCCAGATTAGATTCTTTTTGGACCCAATATACATTTCTAACCTTTGTGACCTTGGATTTTTCATGTTGTTCTGGCTTACATGGATATTAATTATTTGACTGAAATGTTTCTACCACATGATTTTTAATAAACTTTCCATGATAAAGCTTTTGGAGTAGTAAATACAGGTGCTTTCAGAAGCATCGTAGAATGGAGAACAGTTCAATGCAGGGAAAAGGTCCTTCAGCTTACCGTGCTGTGCTGACCTAGAAGCAGTAGTGCCATCACTTAACAACACCAGCTGTACAATCGGTTCGATTCCTGCTGCTATCGTTAAGGAGTTTGTACGTTCTCCCCGTGACTGTGTGTTTCCTCTCAGTGCTCCAGTTTCCAAAGGCTTGAAGTTAGGGTTACACACAAAATACTGGAGTGTTAGTGTTACTTTAGTGAGTTGTGGGCAAGCTATGCTGGTGCTGGAAATGTGGCAAACCTTACACGATCCTTATTGATTTGATTTGATGCAGACATTGCATTTCACTGTGTTTTGATGTGCATGTGAAAAATTAAAATCAAGCTAATCTTCAAATGCGTAATTAGCCCCTTCTGCCTACACAATGTCCACATCCCCCCTTTCTATGCATATTCATGTGCCTATCTAAGAACTTTTTAAACACCTTTGTCATATTTACCTCCATTACACCCTGGCAATGCACTGTAGACACCCACCACTCTCTATGTTTCAAAAATACTTTGCCTTACACATCTCCTTTGAACTTACCCTGTCTCACATTAAATAAAGCTCCCTAGTATTGGTGGGAAAAGGTACTGTCTGTCCACACTATATCAATTCATCTTTTAATTTTATAAACTATTATCAGCCCTCAGCCTCTATTGCTCCAGAGAAAACAACCCAAGTTTGTCCAATCTCTCCTCATATCACATGCCCTCAAATCCAGGCAGCATCCTTGTAAACCTTCTCTGCCCCCTCAAAGGCTCAATATCCATCCCATAATAAAGAAACTGGAATCGAAAGCAATACTCCAGATGTGGCCTTTCCAGCTTTTTACAAAGTTGCGACCTAGCTTCCCCGACTCATGAACTCTTATGTCTCATCTAAAAGCAAGCATTCTGAATGCTGCCTTTGGAGCCAGAGTCACACAACATGTAAATAGGCCCTTAGGCCCATCGTCTACATGCTGGCTTCGTGCCATCTGCCTGTGATTAACCCATCGCCCGCTGAACCTCTCCCATCCATGTACTTGTATAATGGCTTTTAGATGTCCTTATTGTATCTGCTGGGTGATGGGGTGGAGACATATCTCTACCAAGGGAAGTGTAAGACACTCCTTCTTTCTGCTAGCCTGCCGGTTGTCCTTGGGTAAAGTGTAGTACCTACTTCACGATCAGGGTCATGTGAAGCCATGGGAACAGGTGGCAGGTGGTCACACGAGCAGCTGGTGCATATCACAAGTCCTGGTTACGTGACCACTGACACCAGGCAGACAATCTCTGAAGAGTATAGATAATGGCTGGGGGTCACCTGTCTTGACGGCCCAGAAGAGGGCAAAGGTAAACCACTTCTATAGAAAAAATTTCCAAGAACAGTCATGGTCATGGATAGAGAAAAGAATAAGAACAGAAGATTAAAGACAGATGGAAGACCATGATCGCCTACGTCATACAGCATGGCATATAATGATGATGGTGATGAATGTACCTGCCTCAACCACTATTTCAGGCAGCTCATTCCAACTACACCAATAGAAGCTTCCCCTGATGTCAGAGGCAAAAGATCTAAAATCCATCTATTGATCTTAAGTCTATCTCACTTGTTTTTGCTCCCCTCCTCTCCCCCCCAAAGGAAAAGTGACAACATGCTTTCACTCTGTCTGTGAGATTCTGTACCTATATCAGGTCACCCTTTAGTCTCTATTGCAGGGAATAAAATATTAGTTTATGCACCTTCTCCTTGTCATTTAGGTCCCCATGTCCAGGCTACGTCATAATAAATCTTTTCTGCACTCTTTCTAGTTTCATAACATCTTTCCTATAAAAGAGTGACCAAGACTGTACACGATATTCCAAGTGCAGTCTTATATAACTGCAGCATAACTTCCCAATTCTCGTACTTGATGCTCTGATTGTTGCACGCCAAGTACCTTCTTCACCGTCATATCACTACTCTGTCAATTTTGCAGCTGCCTTCAGGGAGTGATGGACTCAGTCCCCAAGATCCCTCTGGCCATCAAAAGCATCCTTCTCTTAATGCTTGCCAGAATGTATTGAAAAACCTGGAACCTTGACAGACTGAGAAGTTCTATTGTTCTTAGAAACATAGAAAGCCTACAGCCCAATACAGGTCCTTAGGCCCACAAAGCTGTGCCGAACATGTCCTCACCTTAAGAATTACCTAGGGTTACCCATAGCCCTCTATTTTTCTAAGCTCCATGTACCTATCCAGGAGTCTCTTAAAATACCCTATCGTATCCACCTCCACCACTGTCGCTGGCAGCCCATTCCACGCACTCATCACTCTCTGCGTAAAAAAAAAACTCACCCCTGACACCCACTCTGTACCTACTAAGACACAAAGTTATCACCTGCCTGCTTCAAGGCCAATAAACCCATTGGATGTGAGCCAGAGTCCGGAGTAAGGCTGTGGCCAGGGCCAGGTATGGTGACTTGCAGCTTGCGAGATCTGTTCAGCCTGTTATAGCTCTAGCCTTAGACTTAATGCTGGTTGCTCAGCGGGACGAGGCTTACTGGTATTCAATAGAGGGAGAGTGAGAATGGGTTTTTGGCAGGAGCAGGAGATAATGAGCTGATGCAGCAGCCTGAATCTCGGAAGGCAAGTTTTTATTACTGACTGGACCTCTAACATGGGTGTAAGAACAGGAATCAAAATTTTCTACAGATTGCCCAAGAGTGGGAAGATTGCAGGCTTTCTAATAAGTAAAAAAAAGTTTCAAGCCTTAATGAATAGATTAATTGTTACATTAGAATATGCTGTCGTTGTAGACTGAAGAAAGAATTTGCATTTATTTAGTATCGTTTTCATTCTCAAGAAGTTTCCGAGTGCATCGTAATTTAAATGTTCAATGTAATCACTTGTCCGTGCAGGGAAGATGGGTACTTTCTCTGTGACCTATATCCAGAGGGGTCAGCGCTGAGAATGTACTGACATGATATCCCTGCGAAAATGCCACGATTGCAACGCTTCATATTGCACGTGAAGCATCTTCACTCCCCAACTTATTTTATCAGCTTTTTTTTAAGTGTCAGAGATAATTATATTTGAACACTTCTTAAAAAATAGGTAGAGAAAAATTGAGAATGATTTTGCGCTTCTGCATTTCTATTGTCAGGGATTGTGTGATTGGTTTAAATTCCAGCACCGGCCCTAGTGGCAGTTAATTGGCGTGATGGCTTTAAAGTCAGCTCAGTGGGGCCATAGAACCTTTCACAGGTAGCTTCTGAAATTATCTAACCTTAAGATGCTGGTTAGTTTGACCAGAAGTTACAGTACTAATCTGGAAAACTTCCTCACAAAACAATGTGCTGTCATGAGCCCTGAAGGGCTCTGTGGCTTTCCGTTGAATGCTGGGATTTTAGGTTTCTCCACCACCTGTATTTGTTGCCTTAACTGGAGTCATTAAGCTCCTGTGCTTTCTGTGTACTCCTCATCATTTATTGTGATTGGCACAGGTTTTCCGCATTCTGATATTATTTAAAGTGGACTCCCAATTAGAGCTGATTGCGGGGTCCCCGTGCTGAGATTGATTTGTCCCGTGGTGACGTTCGATCGTACCACCGATGTTCTTTTGGAATTCCTCTGTATCGGCTCTTGTTTCCATCTCTACATGTGAGTCTGTCGTTCCTCTGCACCCAGGTTCAGTCACTGCCAGCGCTCACCATGACAGTGCCTGCTTGGTTAGTGAGACTGATGTTAAATTGCCTCTCCTGGGTGCCACAAGTACTGCATTGATAAGTATTCTGTTGGGTGACGAACAGAGCTAATGTTAAGAATGCATTTCTTTTTCTATATTTCATTCTTCATTCTACTTCTCTAACCAAGTCTATGATTATTTCTGATGTTCTGCTCTTTCTTATGTCTCCTTCAAATTTATAGCTCCTGTTGTCTTTTCAACAGCATCTTTTCTTATGCTTTCATCTAGTGTTTCTTCTGTCGTTGCTACTCTTAAACCATCTTCTGATTTCTTGTAAAGGAGAACATTTAAAGATCTTTGTATCCATTAGCTAATTCCTTCATTCCCAAATCTTAAAGTCTCCTGAAAAATCCTATTCCCAAAACAATTGCACACAATTATAATTGCATATGGTTTCAAGCAGTATAAACTTACTCAAGTGAGATAAAATTACTAAGGTGTAGTGCACAATATATACCATTCAATTTTTCTACTACTGATTGCAGTTTGATACATGTTCTATCAAGAATCCTGTCTGCATGATTTAAACCACTATTATACCAATCCAAGACAGAAACACTTCTGTGTTTTGAAATTTAATAAATTACGGATGAGTGCCAGGACTCATGCTAAGTATAAGGGTTACATTGTCTACCTGAGTGAAATCCAAGCTTTTGTACTATTTGAGTGAAAGACCTCATACATCTGCTTGTTATATTGCATTTTAATTTGTGCGTTAATGTCAGCTAAACCGAAAAAAAAAACCACATCTGTCAGTAACTTGGATCTCAGATACTAAAAGTATTAATCCACACTCAATAATTCAGGTGAAAACCTGGCTTTGCTGTGAATTCTTCCATTCAGGGAAGGTTGCATTTCAGTCTGGGAAAGAAGCAAAAACATGCGTCCATGTAGAGGGAGTGAGAAATGTGACAATTAAACTGATTAAATGTTTCATTTGATGCTAAGCAGAGAAGGGTGACAATGGGGAGTTTGTGCACTCGTCATGTCTGGCATGAAGAATTATGGAAAGGCTCGGCTTCAGGAGCAACACGGTAGCATAGCGATTAGCACAACGCTTTACAGAGCCAGCTATAAAATCAGGGTTTATTTCCTGCCCCCGTCTGTGAGGAGTTCTCACATTTTCCCTGTGACTGTGTGGGTATCCTCCGGGTGTTCCGGTTCACCCACATACCAAAGACAAACGAGTTAGTTGTGGGCATGCCGTGTTGGTACCAGAGGCATGACAACATTTGCGGGTTGCCCCTCTACATGCTCAGATTGTGTTAACACAAACACTTTTCTCTGTATGTTTCTATCTTCAGTGTACCTGTGACGAATGAAGCTCATCTTTAAAAATACAATCATATATAAACTTGCTTAGACAAGTGCAATCTGTTTACCTTAAACAATAGTTTTCAGAATCTTGGCCTGTTTATTGGTTAGCATGAATTTTAAAACTGTTTCAACTTTAATGGTGGCATAGCAGCACAGTGTCAGAGAACATGGTTCAACCCCGACCTTGGGCTCTGTATATGTGCAGTTTCCTTATTCTCCTTGCAACCATGTGGATTTACACTGCCTGTTCTGGCATCCCAAATCCCAAGCTGGTACTTTCATCATCATCATCATCTTCATCATCTTCATCATCACCATCTTCATCATCATCTTCATCATCTTCATCATCACCATCTTCATCTTCATCATCATCTTCATCTTCATCATCATCTTCATCATCATCATTATTATCATTATGTGCAGTGTCCTATGACATGAGCCATCATGGTGTCATGACCATGATTGTTCTTGGCAGATTTTTCTACAGAAGTGGTTGGCCATTGCCTTCTCCTGGGGAGTGTGTTTGCAAGACAGGTGATTCCAGCCATTATCAGTACTGTTCAGAGATTGCTTGCTTGGCATCAGTGGTCGCATAACCAGGGCTCGTGACATGCACCAGCTGCTCGTACGATCATCTACCATCTGTTCCCATGGCTTCACGTGACCCTGTTCAGGGGGCTAAGCAGGTGCTACACCTTGCCCAAGGGAGATCTTCAGGCTAGCAGAGGGAAGGAGCACTTCACACCTCCTTTGGTAGCAATGTATCTCCATTCCCCCCCCCCCCCCAACCCAATTTACCACTGTAAGTAGCCCCTGAGTGGTGGAATCTGGAGAGAGCTGATAAGAATGTCAGGGGAATAACCAAAACAATCAGATTAATACAGGTACAAACACAAGATATTCTGGTGGAAATCCAGAGTAGCACGCACAAAATGCTGAAGGAACGCAGCAGAGCAGGCAACGTCTATGAAGAGGAATAAACAGTCAATGTTTTGGGCCGAGACCCTTCATCAGGACTGGAAAGGAAGGGGGATGAAGCCAGAATAAGAAAGTGGGGGGTGGGGAGGAAGGGGAAAGAGTACAAGTTGGCAGGTGGGGTGAAACCAGGTGACGAGGCAGGTGGGTGGTAATGAAGTGAGAAACTGGGAAGTGATAGGTAGGCTGAAGGAAAAGGAATCTGATGGGCGAGTGGGCCATGACAGAAAGAGGAGGAGGAGGGAGGCAATGGGCAGCTGACGAGAAGAAAAGGGGTGAGAAGGGAGCCAGGATGGAGAATGGAAAAAGAGAGAAGGTAGAGGGGTGATTAATATGTCAATGTGAATGGATAGCTGGTAGTTAGTGCATAATCTGGCTGGAGGGCCAATTTCCATGCTTCACAACTCTGTGATAATGTTATCAATAAATTAGTTAGCATTGTCCCAAAAAAGTTTTTGTTGATAAATTAGGCGATTTATTCAATATAATATTAAATGTACAAAGAGTGGTTCTTCCCTCTTTGCTTTACTGTATTTTACTGTATTGTCCAATATTCCAAACCAAATTTTAAAATTATTTACTACCAGTTATACTTATAAATTTCCTTAAAAATCCTTAATATTTACATTACAGACTGGCATGGACTAAGAAAATACTTAGAATGCAGATGGGAAGGATTTTTTTTAGCCAGAGAGTGGTGGATCTATGGAATTCATTGCCACAGGCTGCTCTGGAGGCCAAGTCATTGGGTATGTTTCAGGCTGAGGTAGATAGATTCTTAATTAGTCAGGGTGTGAAGGGTTATGGGGAGAAGGCATGAGATTGAGGCTGAGAGGGAAAATGGATCAGCCATGATGAAATGGCAGACAAGACTCGATGGGCCAAATAGCCTAATGTTCCTATGTCTTATAGTCTAAAATCATTGACAACTAACAATTTATTCCTTAAGTTGCCTGAACTAACACCATAGAAACAAAGAAATTACCATACCCCACTCCTCCCCAAACCCTACATTCAACTAATCTTTATTCTTTAGATTTTGCCATCATGGATAATATGAGTTTATTGATAATGTGAATAATATGTGTTTCCGATGGTAACAATGTTCGGCCACATAACTGCTGCTATTAATGAAAAGCACAGACCTGATTAGTCCCAAACAATCGGTGCAGTAATGTAGCAGCTTCATATTGCCAACTTGTTATATCGTCTTTGTGCAGATTTTGCCAAATCCATTTTTGATTGCGGCATACATCAGAAGATGTTTGAACACCATAGCTTATTGGCGTTATTCAGCATTAATTTTAGTGGATTAAAAGTTGCCCCCCCCCCCCCCCGTGTTGGAGAAGATACGTATCGTGGCCGAAGCAGGTCATGAACAGACATGTCTTTGAGGGGTTGTCTTTGAGCTGGGAAACTTGGACAGCACAGTGTGGGATTAGGTGGCTGTGCAGGTTTTCAGGCCCTTTCCTGAATTCCTTTGGGAAGGGGCAAAACCGTACGAGCAGAAACGATCATGTTTCTCTTCAGGAAGCAGCCTGACCTGCTGAGTAGTTACAGCAGTAACTGCGATTATTTTAGGTTTTCAGCATCTTCAGTATAAGAGGCAGAAAGAGAGGACTGTTTATTCCCCTCCATAGATGCTGCTCGACCTGCAGAGTTCCTCCAGCGTTTTGTGTTTGTTGCAGAGGAAACAGATAGATTTGGAGTTCGGTTGCTAGAGTTAATTTCCTCGTATTTGTATGCAGTACTGTAGGCAGTATAGGCCATTATTACTCAGGCACAGTGAAGGAATCCTCAATTACAATATCTACCGACCACACGTCTCACCTCAGAGACTGCTCACTTGATCACAGCCCTGTCACTCACCCACCTGCAGACTTAATTAGTCAGGGCATGAGCCGAAGATTCACGTTTCACTTTGCCCTAAAGGTGCAGCATAGCTGCGTGCTTGCTCCTCACACCTCACACATACACTGGGCCAGGAACCATCTCTGCTGCGGCAGAAGGGAGCATGAAAACGAAGACTGCAGTTACCCTGGTCCACATAAGTAAGGTTAGAAAACTCAGCTGAGACTGCATGAGGACTGAGGGTCTAATTGAATGAACAGTTACTGAAAGGCGATCATGCCTGGATTACTATTAGACTGAGCTGCAGATTGGCACATGGTCAAAACAAATTAAACTTGAGTTTATAGTCGCGTGCAAGTCCATATATGCATTGGTGCAATGAAGAACTTACAGCAATATCAAAGACACACAGCAGCATATAAGCAGTATTGACAAGGAAAAACATAAATATAAATGGTGCAGGTCAATGGGAGTAGGCAGCTTAAATGGCTTGGCACAGACTCGATTTTCTATGACTATAATTATAAATTATATACAACTTTTACAAAGAACATAACTAGAACAAAAAAAAAAATCAGTTTTAGTGGAAAGTGGTCTTAGTGTTGTGAAACTGTAGTGATTAGTGTTGTCCCAACTGGTTCAAGAACTAAATGGTTGAAGGGAAGTAACTGTTCCTGAACTTGGTGGTGTTGGATTTCAGGCCTCTGTACCTCCTGCTCAATGGTAGCTGTGAGAAAATGGCATGGCCTGGATGGTGGGGATCTTTGATGATGGATGTTGCCTCCTGTAGATACTCCAAAATGAGGGGAGGGAAGTATCCATTACGTATTGGGCAGAGTCCACTACCCTCTGCAGCTTCTTACCTTCCTGTGCATTCAAATTGCCATACCAGACCATGATACCAAGAGACAGGATACTTTAAGCAGTACGTCAGCAGAAGTCCGTCAGAGTGTTCAGTGAAAAAATGAACTTCTCTAGTCTTCTAAGAAAGTTAAGACACTGGCATTCTTTCCTTCTGATTACATATATGCACTGGGCCCAGGACAGGTCATCTGATACATTAATGTCCAGGAATTTAAAGATGCTGACCCTGTCTCCTGGCAGTTACCACCAATGTAGACTGGTACATGTTTGGCCTGCTTTCCCTTCCTCAAGTCAAAAATCAGCTCTTTAGTTTTGGTTATTTTAAGTGAGAGGTCGTTGGGGGACCACTCAACCAGGTATCCTCTCTCACGCCAGTTCACGGACTCATCACCATCTGTGATTGATCCACCAGCAGTAGTGTCATCTACAAATTTGAAGATGGCGGTAGAGGTGCGCTTAGCCGTGCAGCCATGTGTGTTTAGTGTGGAGCAGGAAGTTGAGCTTCCGTCCTCTGTGTTAATGATCAGTGAGAAAGAGACATTGACTCAGGGTATTGTGGAAGCAATTGTCTTCATTTAAGGGGGCACTACCATTCAGATACGATGGGCTTCTCTTGACTTGGGCCGGGACCGTTGTCCTGGCGATTCAAGTGACCATGGTAGCTGTCCATCGTGTCTGATGATGACAGGAAACCTATGTGGCAGAGTTTTTTTAAGTGAACAAACCATTGCACTGGGGCATTTCCACTCTCTTGATCCTGGAGGTCTGGGTCACAAACCGGGGTTGTCCTTGGTTGCACCGGGTGACCATGACATCTTCTGTGCCTTGTCGTGCTCTCGGCTGTCCGTGGAGTAATGCCTTCCTAGCCCTTGGATCTCACTGTAGATCTCATCTACCCAGTCTGCCAGAGCTGACTTCCCATGCTAGGACAGGCATGCCCCTATCTCACCGGGGTAGGAGGCTGCCGGTAACCCTCGCCTGGTTTAGCCCACCTGTCGAAGCTGTGTACTGGGGTGTGGCCACTGTCACATGCAAACAGCTACTCGGAGCCACAGGTGCGAGCTGAGCGTCCAGCGAGGACTGAGGTGAGTGAGCTGCCCCGGAATGGGCCCAACAAGCCCCCTTCAACAGAGGTGCTGTCCCTCCCTGGACACCCTATACACCAGGGATGTCTGTAAGGCTTCAAACTGTATTGTTTGGAGAAGGAATATTTTAGACATTTGGATAGAATGCGCAAAGTGTAGTGGAATAAAGGCAACCAGAGTGGATTAGGAAAGAGAAAAATGTCTGTAGTCAACCATCCAGCAAGAGGTGGAATCAAACTCTGGAAGAATGGAAATAAAACAACGTGTGAATGTGTGGAAGAGGAATTATTGAAAGCAGAAGTACAGGAAGGAAATGATATGAAAGGATATAACAAGTTGACCGAAGTTGAGATCTAAATACTCTAGAGAGCTCAAAATTTTGGAAACATAAGCAAATGAGAAAAGGAGTGAAAGTGGACCTATTAATAAAGGATAGCATCAGCATTAGGACAGTCTGGAGAAATAATCATGGCTCAGAAAGTCAGGATGCAGAATTGGTTTTGTTGTTAAGAAACAGCACACAAGAGAAATCATTGATGAAAGTCATTTTTAAATCACTTAGAACTAGCTATATTACTGAACAGAATATCAACCAATATATAAATGGGATTTGTAACAAAGTTAATGCCATATTATGTGAGATGACTGGTCCTATAGACTGGCAAGTTAGATTAGTTCATCAGAAATACAAGCGATTGTGCAGATGCTGGTTGTTGAGGGGAATAAACAGTCGACGTTTCAGACTGAGACCCTTCATCAGGACTCAACCCAAAATATCAACTGTGTATTCCTCTGCTTAGATGTTTCCTGACCTGCTGAGTTCCTTTAATATTTTGTGTGTGTTGGTCAGTGATAATTATCATTTTGGAGAGGAGGTTGTTATGTTTTGTAACTTCAGAATATTAAGTTAATTCAAAGGAAAGACGGGAGTCCGAGATCTGAGTTTAACTTCATGTTTTACTTTTAAATGAGATGTGCATCTATCACGTGGTAGTGTTGACATATGTAATTCACGCATTTATACATATAACCTGTACTACATTATTAAAATGAACAAGAATGCTTAATCAAACAATATATTTTCAAGATTGTTCAAATGTTACTGAAATATTAAATACACAACAGAGGTCATGGATTTGATACATTTCCCTGGGACAAGTCAAACACATTCTCTCTTGTAGGGCTTCTTGTGGAAATGTTCCTTGGGCATCCCCGTTTTCCCCCTTTTAGCATCTTGTTCTGTGCTCAATTCTACCAGTAATGTTATTTTCCAAGTGGAATGCTTACCAGTGGACATGGGCCAAGCACAGGCAAATGGGGCTGATGAGCTCAGGATACCTTGGTCAGCATGGACAAGTTAAGCCAAAGGACGTGTATCCGCACGGTTTGACACAATGACTGCAATGTCTGGGAGAAAATGGTAGCTTCTGAAATCTGGGAAAAATTCTTCTGGCACTGCCCTCACGAGCACATGCTGACATTTGCAATTTCAAGCATCTAGTGAGAACAACAGGCACTTGTTGTACCTTAAAGAGGTGCGTCCATCATCAAGGACCCTATCACCCAGGTCATGCCTTGTTCTCATTGCCACCACTAGGAAGGAGGTACAGAAGCCTGAATACACACACTCAGCGATTCAGGAACAGCTTTTTCCCCTCTGCCATCGGATTTCTGAATGGACATTGAACTCATGAACATGACCTCACTATTTTTTATTTCTTTTTTTTTGCATACTTATTTAATTCAACTATTTAATATATATACTTACTGTAATTCACTTTTTATTAGTAGTATATATTGCACAAACTCAACTGCCACAGAGTCAACAAGGTCCACAGCTTATGTCAGTGATATTAAACTTGATTCTGATTTTGACTCTTGCCACCAGCCAAAATACATCAACCAATAAAAAAATTAAGATCCCTTGAACAGATCTGGCGGTAGTCTGCTTTCAAGTGCATGTAAAAGAACCCGTGGGGAGACTTGAGCAAAAACTGTTAGTGTCTGGCCAATATTTATTTTTAAATCCACATCATTTAGAAGTAACTTGATTATTTCCCCTTCATCACTTTGCTTTCAATAGAACGTGATGTTCCTGACTACCGTATTTTCTGCATTACCCATCAGGGAGGAGGCTGCGCAGTATCCACCCCAGGACCGCCAGACTCAAAAAGAATTACTTTCCCCAAGCAGTATGGCTGATCAACACCTCCACCCACTAACACACCTCTCTATACCCCTCACCATCATTTCCTGTCAGAGTAATCTTATGTATAGACACTCTTGTGCTAGAGTCACTTCATAGATATACAGTCAATCTGTTTATATAGGCTATATTATGTATTTATGGAACACAGCAGGCCAGGCAGCATCTACAGGAAGAAGCACTGTCGACGTTTCAGGCCGAGACCCTTCGTCAGACCCTGAAATGTCGTCAGTGCTTCTTCCTATAGATGCTGCCTGGCCTGCTGCAGTGTTCCACCAGCATTTTGTGTGTGTTGTTTGAATTTCTAGCTTCTGCAGATTTCCTCGTGTTTGCTCTTATGTATTTATGTTTATTGTATTTGTATTGTGTTATTACCTTATTAGTGTTTCTGTGTGCTGCAATGGATCCAGAGTAACAATTATTTTGTTCTCATTTACACTTGTGTGCTGGAAATGACATTAAACAATCTTGAATTACACTCAGTGCTGCTTTATTAAGTGCACCAGTGTGCTGCTTGTTGAAGCAAATAACTAATCAGCCAATCATGTGGCAGCATCTCGCTGCATATGAGCATGCAGACATGGTCAAGAGGTTAAGTTGTTCAGACCAAACATCAGAATGGGGAAAAGATGTGATCTAAGTGACTTTGACAGTAGAATGATTGTTGGTGCCAGATGGGGTGGTTTGAGTATCTCAGAAACTACTGATCTCCTGCGATTTTCACACAGAACGGCCTCTAGGGTTTATAGAGAATAGTGCAAAAAGCAAAAACATCTATTAAGCAGTAGTTCGGTGGGTGGAAATGACTCATTAATAAGAAAGGAGGATGGCCAGACTGGTTCAAGCTGACAGGAAGACGACAGTAACTCAAATAACCACACATTCCAGCAGTAGTGTGCAGAAGAGCATCTTTCAATGCAGAACACGTCAAGCCTTGAAGTGGATGGGCTACAGCAGTAGAAGATCACGAACATACACTTAGTGGCCACTTTACTAGATAGAGGAGATACTCAATAAAGTGGCCACTGAGTGTATATTTCACTCTCCTTTGGGTACTTTGTTGATGGTAACCTATTTATAAAGACCCAATGTCACAAAAGCACCATTTACCTATGCAGAGCATATACAATATGTTGGTGGAACTCAGCAGGTCAGGCAGCATCTATGGAGGGGAATAAACGGTCAACATTTTGTGCCGAGACTCTTCGTAAGTCCAGAGAGGTGGCTGCCTGGAACATGTTACCGGGGATAGTAGTGGAAGCAGAGAGTTTGGTGGAGTTTAAGAAGCTAATACATGAATATGAAGGGGTGGGAGGATTATGGATCATATACAAGAAGAGGGCATTTAGTAAAAATTGGCATCGAGATTGGCACAACATCATAGGCCGATAGGCCTGTCAACTTCTTTACTGTTCTGTGTTCTAAATATCAGAACCAGCTGTCCTGAGGCTAAGCTGGGGAACATTTCTACAGCCAGAAGGTAATAGAAATGCTGCATTTGCTTCCACAAACAACAGTTAATGTTTGCCCGATTTTTAACTTTAAATCCAAGATTAATAATATTTTAAAAAATAAAAATAGAAAATGCTAGAAAAATCCAGCAGGACCAACAGCTTGCGGCAAAAAGAAAAAGTTAACACTTGGTGTCTGGCACTCTCCCAGACCTGAAAAATTAATTGTTTATCTTATTAGAGATTCATTTTGGTTTCCAGCAATTGCTTTTCTTTCATTAGTGATTTTTATTGTCTGTAATACCGATGGATAGATACAAAGGACAAGTATGTTACAACCACACTGACCGTCAGGGCAGGCTTGAAGCACATTACAACTCGCTACTGTTCCCATGCCTGTTTCTCATGTATATCATACTGGCCATCTGAGCAAGAAGATGTAAATTTAAAAATTAGGCTGATTTTTAGAGGGGCTTTCACAATATCTGTGTAACTTCGCTGTTTCTCCTGAATCCCTCTTTATTTTGCAGCAGTTGTTGAGGGAAAATCTGTCAAACTCAATTCATTATCTTCAATAAACAGGAGTGAAATATTACTCAAGGCACCGAAGGGTGGCTGGGTGGAGATAGGTCTCTACCAAAGGAGGTATAAGGCGCTCCTTCCTTCCACTAGACTGCAGGTCACCCTTGGACAAGGTGTGGCACCTGCTTAGCCCTCAGATCAGGGTCACATAAAGCCATGGGAGCAGGTGGTGGATGGTCGTATGAGCAGCTGGTGCATTTCACAATTTCTGGTTATCTGACCACTGATGCCAGGCAGTCAACCTCTGAAGAGTACTGATAATAGCTGGGGTCACCCTTCTTGTAAAGACCTGAAGGCGGCAATGGCCAACCACTTCTGCAGAAAAGTTGGCCAAGAGCAATCATGGTGATGAGACCATGATCACCCACGCCGTATTTCACGGCATATAATGATGATGATGACGATGACTGAAGGGTTATTCACCGGGAAAGTTCAGCATGCATTTGAATAAAAATCTGAAAGGAGAAGAGCACTGGAGAATACAGCCGACAGATTTCTGAAGAATTTCTTACTCTTCGCTTTTAAATAATCAGTACTCTCATCCCTCACTATAGGCCTCACTAAGTACTACTATCTCCCAAGAACATTCTTAAGCACAGTGCAATACCCCAGACTGTGTTCAGTTTTGATCGCCTCACTGTTGGTCAGATGTGGAAGCTTAGGAGAGGGTACAGAGGATGCTGCCTGGATTAGAGAGCATTTCTTATGAGGATAGGTTGAGTGAGCTCGGGCTTTTCTCCTTGGATGAGAGGTGACTTGGTAGAGGTGTACACGGTGATAAGAGGCATAGATAGAGTGGACAGCCAGAGACTTTTTCCCAGGGTTGAAATAGCTAATACAATGAGGGGATGATTTTAGGGTGATGGGAAGAAGCTATGAAGTGTCAGAGGTAAGTTTTTTTTTAACCAGAGAGTGATGGGAGTGCAGAATGCCAGGGGTGGCGGTAGATGTAAAAATGTTAGGGACATCTGAGAAACTCTTAGGTAGGCACATGGATGATAGAAAAACTTAGGGCTATGTAGGAAGGAAGGGTTATTTTGATCTTTGACAAGGCTAAAGAGTTGGTACAATATTACCCAAAGGGCCTGTGCTGTGCTGTTATGTTTTATAGTTCTAAATTTCATAAAAATGTTGGTTTACTGGCATGCTAACAGTATAGTAAGATGTGTGTCTATATACAGTGTGATTGTAGTATATATAGTGAAGAAAAGAGAGTAGAAATGGAGCAAGAAAGTAATGTAGCTCTTGCCAACTTAGTGACAAATTTAATCATCTGAGCTCCATGTTAAAGTTATAGTTTTCTACCACCAGAACTCAGGAAGAATGGAGAACTGCCAAGTGGAAGCTTGGATTACAGCTAGGGCATCATCGTTTCCAGCTACTGTTGGCCGCATGTTATTGAATCTAATTTTTTTTCTGCCATTTCTTGTGTATTCTCCAACCATTCACAAAAATGCAACTATTCCTGTTTTGAACTGTACATTTCTGGTTTTAAATGGAGCCAGGTTGCCTGTTTGTGTTGAGTTTAATTGACTGAATTATTAAAATAAAATTGTGACCTCAAGTTAGGTTCAAATTGCTATCATCGGGTCAGAGTTTAATTTTTTTATATGAACAGTTACCTATTTTGAGGAAAATTTGGTGGAATACCTGATGTATCGACATAAACATTCTCTTCATTTAACTGACATTTCCATTGTTTCAGAAGGAAGCTAGGTGAGTTAGTATATATAGCATCCCAAATAATATTTGTTCATTCATTATGTGCCATGTCATATGACGTGGGCAATCATGGTCTTTCCATGACCATGATCGTTCTTGGCAAGTTTTTCCACAGAACTGGCTTGCCATCGACTTCTTTTGGGCCTCGTCCTGACAAGACAGATGACCCCAGCCATTATCAATAGTATTCAGAGATTGTCTGCCTGGCGTCAGTGGTCGCATAACCAGGACTTGTGATGTGTACCAGCTGCTCATATGATCATCCACTGCCTGCTCCCATGGCTTCGTGTGACCCTGATCTGAGGGGGTGGGGGAGCGGTAAGCAGGTGCTCACCTTGCCCAAGGGTGAGCTGCAGGCTAGCGGAGGGAAGGAGTGCCTCACACCTCCTTTGGTAGAGATGTATCTCTATCCTGCCACTCACAAATAATATTACAGTTGAATAAAAATGCAATGTTGATTATCATTAAACATTTATCTCCTTTTCTTTCAAGTTCACACAAAAGTAGCAGAATGCAATACACTTGCTGTATTTTTTTCAGATGACCACACATCTGTTCAAATTTTCTTCTCTGAAACACTCAAATGTAAACAAATTTATTAGTGGAATCAAAGTGTTGGTAAATTGGTTTACTATGTCACATGTACCAAGGTACAGTGAAAAATTTGTCTTCACACATCATTCATGCTGATCAGTTTATTACATCAGTGCATTGAGGTATGCAAGATTAAAGAGTAACAGAGTGTAAAATAAAAGGTTAATATTACAGAGAAAATGCAGTACAGGTAGACAATCAGGTGCACGGTCATAACAATTGGTTGCATAGATTGTGAGAACAAGAGTCACTGGAATTTAGAAGATTGAGGGGGGATCTTATTGAAACGTATAAAATTCTAAAGGGATTGGACAGGCTAGATGCAGGAAGATTGTTTCCAATGTTGGGGAAGTCCAGAACGAGGGGTCACAGTTTAAGGATAAAGGGGAAGCCTTTTAGGACCGAGATGAGGAAAAACTACTTCATACAGAGAGTGGTGAATCTGTGGAATTCTCTGCCACAGGAAACAGTTGAGGCCGGTTCATTGGCTATATTTAAGAGGAAGTTAGATATGGCCCTTGTGGCTAAAGGGATCAGGGGGTATGGAGAGAAAGCAGGTACAGGGTTTTGAGTTGGATATTCAGCCATGATCATACTGAATGGCAGTGCAGGTTCGAAGGGCCAAATGGCCTACTCCTGCACCTATTTTCTATGTTTCTATAATATTGTATTATGTCTGAGTTATATGTACTGTGTTGTGCATCTTGGTCCAGAGGAATGTCGTTTCATTTGGCGGTATATATCTGTATGGTTGAATGACAATAAACTTGAACTTGAAATGTCTGAATATATTGCTTCAAATCTTTTAATCAATTTTGAACTTAGTGTTGAAAGAAGACAGTAGTTCCAAGACTGAGGAAATGAAAGAATTTGGCACTTGTTACCTTGCAGCAAAATAGAAAAAATCTTACTCTGTTTATCTTTCCCATTCCACAATACATTATCTTGACAAATGGTTAGCTGGGTAACGTCTGAATTCTTAAAATTATTTTGTACCAAAATGTTTTTTGGAAGCACAGTCCTATGTGAGATTGATGTTCAAATTTATCGACCATTGATCTGGAGAAATGCATTCAAATTCCACAATAATAGCTGGAATAGTTTTAAGTTTGAGTACCTAAGCATTTCTGGAGTAAAGTGTTAGTACTATTTATTTGAAGTACCTGATTGTCGTAAAAACTTATCTGATGCATTGGCATCTTCCAGATATGATACCTGCCTTTCTTACCCAATGTCATCTGCACGTAAAACAGTCCATAGTCATTATCATCCCTTGTGTGCCATGTCATATGACATGGGTGATCATGGTCCCTAGCCATGATTGTTCTTCGCAAATTTTTCTACAGAAGTGGCTTGCCATTGGTGGTGTTACACCTGCAGGCTAGCGGAGGGGAAAAGCTCCTTACACGTTCTGTGGTGGAGACATCTCTCTAGCCTGCCACCAGAAGGAGATTACTAAATTTGGGGGAAATTAGAATTGATTAATGTATTGGTCTTACTAACAATGGTCATGACTTATGAATAAATAAAATACTGTTGGGTGATCACTATGATATTAAATTTAATTCTTAGCAATGGAATGCCACATAAGTTACAATTAAGTCACTGAATAGATTCATCCGGATAATGAGCAGGTTGTAGCGATGTACTACATACAGAGCTAGAGACGACATGCAGTCGGTAAGTCGTTTCGAGACTAGTTTATTCAAACTTTGCGGCGCTGGCATTTAATCCCCACGCCCGCCCTCTCCGGGCGGAAATGACGTCAGAGGTGTATTACCAAAGTCTCTCCCCGCACGCTGGCTATTTGTGAGCCGGTTCGCCTGCGCAGAAAGTGGGTCGCCACAAGGTTAAAAAAAAAACTTGGCTAAATTGTCCTTGATGTCACTTGCTTAAACCATGCAATACATTTATACTATGAGTAAGATACCATTTATTCAGAGACACAGCATGGTAACAGGTCCTTCTGGCCCAATGGCCCGTGCCAATTACACCCATGTGACCAAATAACTTAAGAACCTATACATTAAACAAGATTCCTCTTGAGTATGTTGTTGACTTTCGAAAGCTGACCCAAGTCATAGTTTACACTTATTTTGTACTTCTCGAAGTTTTAAATTGAGGGTAGTACAAACATGGAATGAGCTGACAGCAGAAGTGGTAGATACAGTTTCAGTTGTGTCATTCGTGACAAGTTTGGAAAGTTACGTAGATGAGAGGGGTATGGAGGGCTATCGTCCTGGTACAGCCTGATTGCACGAGGCAGAAGACCAGATCAGCATGGACTAGATGGGCCAAAGGTCCTCTTTCTGTGCTGTCGTGTTCTATGACAAATCTGTCTTCATCCAAGAGGGGTATTCACATTTCATTTTTGTCAGGCATCAAATTTTCATTGCATGTTTTAATTTCTGTTTCTCCCTTTCTAGTCAGGCTTGATAAGGACTGAAGAAGCAGATTACTTTTTGACACCTCTACCTCAGCACCTTGCACTTAAGCACAATTACACTGCACCCAAGGGGCACCAGCCGCATGTCCTGTACAAGAGATCTGCAGAGCCCAAACTGCCTGTTCTTGATAATGAGGTATCCATGCACCAGAGGCTGAAGGGGGTTGAACAAGATGGTCATAAACACCAGCATCAACATCGGCTCCGTAATGACTACAAGCATGGACAACTTCAAAAGCAGCATTACTGCGGAAGACGCAAGAAATGTATGTAAGGGAATTATTTCATCTTCTCAATTCTGCTATCTGAATGTTTTAACTAAGTGAGTCAGTACTGGTGATTTCTTTGAAATAATTTGGAAAATTTCATAAGCTAAATAGCAAACCATGAAACAAATTTGTGCTTGTCAGCTTGTTTTGCTCTCAACCCCGGTGTAATTTTAAAAATATGTGTAACCAGCCTTTCAGTTGTATTGTTCTCATTGTTTTTCTGGATTGCTTGAGTATTGTTCACGTGCAGTATGCAAACAGGCCTTTCAGCCTCACTCATCTTTCCCTACCACGATGCCCATCCATGCCTGTCCCAGTGCCCATGCTTGACCCAGATCCCTAAACCATTCCCTTTCCATGTACCTATCCAAATATCTTCAGATTTTGTTCTTGTGACTGCCTCAACCACAGCTTGATCAGTAAATGGACCACTCGCTCTGTGAAAAAAGAAGCCCATCAGATCCTTTTAAATCCTTCACATTTCACCCTAAACTTTTGCCCTCTAGTTCTTGATTCCCTCAACTCTGGGGAAAAAGACTCATGATTTTATACATTCCAAAAGATCACACCTCAGTCTCCTATACTCTAAGAATAACTCCCTCGGCTGCTCAGCCTCTCCTTATAACCCGGTGCCACATTCTCAGAAATCTTCTCTGCACTCATTCTAATTTAATAGGGCCTTGTGGTCATTACTACTCTGCAACTCGTGCTCTCAGCCCTGAAGAAGGATCTCGGCACAAGACATCGACTATTCATTTCCACAGATGCTGCCTGACCGGCTGAGTTCTTCCGGCATTTTGTGTGTGTTTTCTATAGCAGAGTGACCAAGATTGAAGTCAAAATTCTAGTGTCTTGTACAACTGCAGCATAACATCCCAACTTCTGTACTCGAAGTTACAGACCTGACTGATGAAGGTCAATTTGCCAAAAGCCACTTTCCCCATTCCACCTAGCTATGAAGCTACTTTCAGGGAACCGTGTATTGGCATTCCTAGGTATCCCTCTTCTAGAGTATTCCCTATGAAGCTACCATCCTCTGTGAAAGTCCTCCCCAGGTTTAACTTCCCCAACTACAAACAGTTAAACCCCAATTAAAACTTGCACTAAACAGAATTAAACTCCATTTGCCATTCCTCGGCCCACTTACTCAGCTAATGAAGATCCTATAATTCTTGATAACCTTCTTCCCTGTCTATGATACCACTTATTTTAGTGTCATCTGCATACTTACTAACCATGACTTGCACATATTCATCCAGATTGTTGATATACAGTACTATGCAAAAGTCCTGGGCAGATCTATATAGCTAGGGTACCGAAGATTTTTGCACAGCACTGTATTTGTCAATGTGGAACAGAGAGCGAGTTTGTAACTCTGGTGGGTGCAAAGGATGGCGAGGGTGAAGCACAGCGGGTGGGATGTGGGATAGGCGGCAGAGAAGGAGTGCCAGGGGCGGGACGTGGTGCAGGTACAGACACACCCGTCCCTGAGACACCAGACGAGGTCATTTGATTGCAAACAATTGGTTTATTGATCATTACAGAATGTCTCCCTGGTGCTTCTTGTTCCCACCTATCTCCCTTCCCCTTTTTCCAACCACGATTCCCCTCTCCCTGACCCCTAACCACTCCCGGTCCACAATAGGCACCCATATCAGAATCAGGTTTATCATCACTCACAGATGTCATGACATTTGTCTTTTTTTTTTGTTTACGGCAGCAGTACAGTGCAATATATAAAATTACTGTGCAAAAGCCATAGGCAGCCTAGCTATATACTATATCTATGTGCATAAGATTTTTGCACAGAACTGTAGATGACAAACAACAATGGGCTGAGCACTGAGGCACACCACAAGTTGCAGGCTTCCAATCCAAAAATCAAGCTGCCACCATCACCCAGCTTCAGCTCCATTTAGTATCCAGTTAGCCCGCTCTTTGGGATCCCACGTGATCTAACTTTCCATAGGAGCCTACCAAGAGGAACCTTATCAAAGGCCTCGCAGAAGTCCAAAGAGACCACATCTACCACACTTCCCTTGTTAACTCTCTTGGTGGTAACTTCTTCAAAAACTCAGATTGGAGAGACGTAATCTCCCACGCACAAAGCCATGCTGCCTATCCCTTGTCTTTCCAAATGTAGGTACACCTTATCCCTCAGAATCACCTCCATTAATTTGTCGACCACAGCGGTCCCCAGGTTTTTCTTTGCAGCCTGTCTTAAATAGAAGTACAGCATTAGTCTTCCTCCAGTCCTCTGGCACTTCACGCATCACTAATGATGATGCAAGTATGTCAGCCAGGGCTGCCTCAGTTTTTTTTCTAGTTTCCTTCAATGATCTTGGATATACCTGAAGAGACCACGGAGAATTATCTACCGCTATACAGTTATCTGGGGTGTGTCAGGAATGGACAGGAGGAGGAGTATAGGAAACTGATACAGGACTTTGTGATATGGTGCAACTCAAACTACCTGCGTCTCAATATCACCAAGACCAAGGAGATGGTGGTGGACTTTAGGAGATCTAGGCCTCGTATGGAGCCAGTGATCATTAATGGAGAATGTGTGGAGCAGGTTAAGACCTACAAGTATCTGGGAGTACAGTTAGACGAGAAGCTAGACTGGACTGCCAACACAGATGCCTTGTGCAGGAAGGCACAGAGTCGACTGTACTTCCTTAGAAGGTTGGCGTCATTCAATGTCTGTAGTGAGATGCTGAAGATGTTCTATAGGTCAAAGAACTTTTTAAAAGCTATTATTAATGCTTTTTGAGATAGTGATTTAGATGCATATCATATTTTTTACTGAGTTAAGTATTGTATGTAATTAGTTTTGCTACAACAAGTGTATGGGACATTGGAAAAAAGTTGAATTTCCCCATGGGGATGAATAAAGTATCTATCTATCTATCTCCAGCGCCTCCTCTGTCAGGGGTACCCAGTCCAGGGTCACACACGGACACTCATAGACAGACAGACTGACATACACTCAGACAAGCAGACTCATGTGCAGACAGAGAGACACACTTCCTTTAACCTATTCTTCTGAAGTTTTCAGACTAGTGGCAATTTAGAGTTGCTAATTAACTTTCCAACTCCCTCCCTCCAGGGTATTTAAGGAGGTGGCTCTGGAAATCGTGGAGCATTGGTAAACATTTTCCAGTGTTCTATAGATTCAGGATCAGTTCCTGGGGATTGGAGGGTAGCTAATGTTATCCCACTTTTTAAGAAAGGAGGGAGAGAGAAAACAGGGAATTATAGACCAGTTAGCCTGACATCAGTGGTGGGGAAGATGCTGGAACCAATTATAAAAGATGAAATAGCGGCACATTTCCTTAGCAGTAACAGGATTAGTCCGAGTCAGCACGGATCTATGAAGGGGAAATCATGCTTGACTAATCTTCTGGAATTTTTTGAGGATGTAACTATGAAAATGGACAAGGGAGAGTCTGTGGATGTAGTATACCTGGACTTTCAGAAAGCCTTTGATAAGGTCCCAAATAGGAGATTAGTGGGCAAAATTAAAGCACGTGTTATTGGAGGTAGGGTACTGACATGGATAGAAAATTGGTTGGCAGACAGGAAATAAAGAGTAGGAATTAACGGATCCCTTTCAGAATGGTAGGCAGTGACTAGTGGGGTACCACAAGACTCGGTGCTGGGACTGCAGCTATTTACAATCTACATTAATGATTTAGATGAAGGGATTAAAAATAACATTAGCAAATTTACAGATGACACAAAGCTGGGTGGCAGTGTGAAATGTGAGGAGGATATTAGGAGAATGCAGGGTGACTTGGACAGGTTGGGTGAGTGGGCAGATGCATGGCAGATGCAGTTTAATGTGGATAAATGTGAGGTTATCCACTTCGGTAGTAAGAACAGGAAGGCAGATTACTATGTGAATGGTGTCAAGTTAGGAAAAGGGGAAGTACAATTAGATCTAGGTTTCCTTATTCATCAGTCACTGAAAGTAAGTATGCAGGTACAGCAGGCAATGAAGAAAGCTAATGGCATGTTGGCCTTCATAACAAGGGGAGTTGAGTATTGGAGCAACGAGGTCCTTCTGCAGTTGTATAAGGCCCTGGTGAGACCACACCTGGAGTATTGTGTTCAGTTTTGGTCTCCAAATTTGAGGAAGGACATTCTTGCTATTGAGGGAGTGCAGCGTAGGTTCACGAGGTTAATTCCCGGGGTGGTGGGTCATATGTTGAAAGATTGGAGCGAATGGGCTTGTATACACTGGAATTTAGAAGGATGAGAGGGGATCTGATTGAAACATATAAGATTATTAAGGGATTGGACATGCTAGAGGCAGGGAAAATGTTCCCGATATTGGGGGAGTCCAGAACCAGAGACCACAGTTTAAGAATAAGGGGTAGGCCATTTAGAACAGAGTTGAGGAAAGACTTTTTCACCCAGAGAGTTGTGGATCTATGGAATGCTCTGCCTCAGAAGGCAGTGGAGGCCAATTCTCTGGATGCTTTCAAGAAAGAGTTAGATAGAGCTCTTAAAGATAGCGGAGTCAAGGGATATGGGGAGAGGGCAGGAATGGGGTACTGATTGTGGATGATCAGCCATGATCACAGTGAATGGCGGTGCTGGCTAGAAGAGCCGAATGGCCTACTCCTGCAACTATTGTCTATTGTCCTGTTTGGGGATGTAGGAGGAATCAGAAGCATCTAGATGAAATGCCCGTAGATCCAGGGAAAACATGCAAACACCACACAATCAGTATGGGATGTAATGCCCCCACCCTCCCAATCCACCATAGCTGGTCCATATTGACAAACTAATCAGATGCATTAAAAAGACCAGGTAACATTGGAAACACATTGGTTTAATGTAGTTATCAGCTAAGGATGATTGAGGGGTTAGTACTGATTTGAATGCTAGGCTGAATGTATGGCCCAATCCAAAATCCATCTTCTAAAATGCAATTGGTTTTGTTGTCCTATGGAGGGTTATTATTTCAGGTTTCACTCTCGCAGTTGCTGGAACTTAATTCCCATTTTATTTTTGTAAGAAAACTCAATTTTGTTATTCATTCAATGTTTCCATACAAAATACCATTGTATATTCCTTGCTGGTGGAACACAGCAGGCCAGGCAGCATCTGAAGGAAGAAGCACAGTCGACGTTTCGGGCCGAGACCCTTCGTCAGGACTAACTGAAAGAAAAGATAGAGATCATTCAAATCTCTTACTATCTTTCCTTTCAGTCAGTCCTGGCGAAGGGTCTCGGCCCAAAACGTCGACTGTGCTTCTTCCTATAGAGGCTGCCTGGCCTGCTGAGTTCCACCAGCATTTTGTGTGTGTTGCTTGAATTTCCAGCATCTGCAGATTGTGCCTGGTTTGGAGAACAAGTCATATGAAGCAAGGTTAGCACAGCTGGGACTTTACTCTTTGGAGCGTAGAAGAATGAGAGGGGAATTGATAGAGGTCTACAAGATTATGAGAGGCATAGATAGGGTGGATAGTCAGTACCTGTTTCCCAGGGCACCAATAACAAACACCAGAGGGCATATGTACAAGATTAAGGGAGGGAAGTTTAGGGGAGACATCAGGGGTAAGGTTTTTACACAGAGGCTTGTGAGTGCCTGGGATGACTTGCCAGGGATGGTGGTGGAGGCTAAAACATTAGGGGTATTTAAGAGCCTCTTGGACAGGCACATGGATGAAAGAAAAATGGAAGGTTATGGGGTAGTGTGGGTTTAGTACTTTTTTTAAGGATTATATGGGTCGGCACAACATGGAGGGCTGAAGGGCCTGTACGGTGCTGTAGTGTTCTATGGTTCTATGGTTCTATTTCTTCGTGATTGTATATTCCTTTGTTGTTTGTCTGAAATGTGAAGACGACCTCCTGGACATTATTATTGTCAGTACAGTACTTAGTTCCTTACAAGCCTAAGTCAAATGACACTCGCTTGACCAGCATTGCTTAGCTATGTATGTCATCATCAGTGTGCGACTGGTGTTGTAGCTGAACTGTCCTGTTTGACTCCTTTGTTTAGGAGCGTTGCCCACACAATTTATTTCAGTATGAGAGTAGCAAAATGAAAAGGATGCAAGCAGCCATATAAGGGTGGAGTGGGTGAACAAGCAACTACACAAAGCAAGCTAAGAGACACAGAAATAAAGGGAAATAATTTTTGAATAATACAACATTGAATTCTCTTTATGCTGAATTTCAAAAGGATCTGTTTTTAATGTATAAAAAAACACGAAATGCTGGCAGAACTCAGCAGGCTAGACAGCATATGGAGCCAGTGATCATTAATGGAGAATGTGTGGAGCAGGTTAAGACCTACAAGTATCTGGGAGTACAGTTAGACAAGAAGCTAGACTGGACTGCCAACACAGATGCCTCGTGCAGGAAGGCACAGAGTCGACTGTACTTCCTAAGAAGGTTGGCGTCATTCAATGTCTGTAGTGAGATGCTGAAGATGTTCTATAGGTCAGTTGTGGAGAGCGCCCTCTTCTTTGTGGTGGCGTGTTGGGGAGGAAGCATTAAGAAGAGGGACGCCTCACGTCTTAATAAGCTGGTAAGGAAGGCGGGCTCTGTCGTGGGCAAAGTACTGGAGAGTTTAACATCGGTAGCTGAGCGAAGGGCGCTGAGTAGGCTACGGTCAATTTTGGATAACTCTGAACATCCTCTACATAGCACCATCCAGAGACAGAGAAGCAGGTTCAGTGACAGGTTACTATCGATGCAATGCTCCTCAGACAGGATGAAGAGGTCAATACTCCCCAATGCCATTAGGCTTTACAATTCTACCGCCAGGACTTAAGAACTTTTTAAAAGCTATTATTAATGCTTTTTGAGATAATGATTTAGATGCATATCATATTTTTTACTGAGTTAAGTATTGTATGTAATTAGTTTTGCTACAACAAGTGTATGGGACATTGGAAAAAAGTTGAATTTCCCCATGGGGATGAATAAAGTATCTATCTATCTATCTATCTATCTATCTATGGGAGGAGGTAATAATGACGTTTCAGGCCGAAACCCTTCATCAGGAGTGAAGTAACATGGGATGGTCAAGGGGAGGATAAGAAGTGGAGGGAGGGATAAAGTAGAGAGCTGGGAAGTGATAGGCTGGAGGGAAATGGGCTAGGGGGAAGGTGGAGAATTATGGGAAATAAAAGAGAAAGAAAGGTAGGGCTGGGGGGAGAGATTATAGTGAGGGGGGGGAAAGAGAGAGAAAGAGAACCAGACTAAAATAATAGATAGGGATGGGGGTAAGGGTGGGGGGCAGGGGTATCAACAGAGGTCTGTGAGTTGGATGTTCATGCAGGCAGGAAGAAGGGTACCTAGGCAGGAGATAAGGTATTGCTCCATCGACCTGCGTGTGGCCTCATCTTGACGGTAGAGGAGGCCATGGACAGACATGTCAGAGTGGGAGTCGTCTGTGGAATTGAAGTGTGTGGCCACAGGGAGATCCCGCCATAATTTCCCATAATTCTCCACCTTCCCCCTAGCCCATTTCCTTCCAGCCTATCACTTCCCAGCTCTGTACTTTATCCCTCTCCCCACTTCTTATCCCCCCTCGACCATCCCATGTTACTTCACTCCTGATGAAGGGTTTCAGCCCAAAACATCGTTATTACCTGCTCCCATAGATGCTGTCTGGCCTGCTGAGTTCTGCCAGCATTTCATGTTTTTTTATTTATTTCCAGCATCTGCAGATTCACTCGTGTTACCTTTGTTTTTAATGTATAATTAGTTTATCTTCTGATTGGTATGCTAGATAGTTGAATTATAAATTCATGATAATAAGAATAAAACTTTAAATGTATAGAAAGGCAGCCTTGATAAAATGCCAACATTTCTGTCTTGCGATGAGACAAAATTTGAAACCATCCCTACATAATAAATTGGCTTAATTTAAGTTGAAAACTGGATTATAAGCAAACCGTGACGGCATATGGATTCCGATTTTCAACCTTGGTAATTACAATATATTACACTTCACATTACTCATTATATATTGTTAATTCCGCAGGTTCGGAACCAGAATCAAGTTTAGTATCACTGATAAAAGGCATGAAATTTGTGGTTTTGCAGCAGCATCACAGTGCAATACGTAAAAGTACTATAAATAATAAATAATTTAAATAAGCAGTGAGAGAGTGTTCATGGGTTTGTGCATTGTCTGTTCAGAAATCTGCTGGCAGAAGGGAAGAAGCTTTTCCTAAAATATTGAGTGTGCGTCTTCTGGCTCCTTTACCCCTCTCTGACGGCAGCAATGACAAGAGAGCATGTCTCGTGTTTCTTTTATACTATTAAATGAAGAAAAAAGGGAAAGATAGTGAACTCAAGATAAGAATAACGGAGAGTACCTCTGCAGACATAGAGTCAAAGAGCACTAAGCACAGAAATAGGCCCTTTGGCCCATCTAGTCTATGCCAATCTGGTTGTCTGCCTAGACCCATTTAGCTGCACCGGGACCTTATCACTCCAAAGCCCTCCCATCCATGTACCTATGCAAACTTCTCTTCAGAGTTACAGCTGAACCTGCAGCTACCACTTCTGCTGTCAGCTTGTTCCACACTCAAACATTCAGTGACTCAAAGTGCATTTATAATGAAAGTGTGCATGCAGAATGCATCTCTGAGGGTCATTCCCCTGCAGGCACGAAACAAAGAAACACCATGAAACCCATTCAAAGAAAACAGCAAACACCCAACACGCCAAAAAAAACACACATCAACCAAACAGTGAAAAGGAGCAAATAACACAGAAAATATTTAACTTCAGAATGCAGAGTCCTTGGAATGGTCTAGGTCACGGCCCACAAAAATCAAACATTTCCTCTTTTCCATAGATCCTGCCTGGCCTGCTGAGTTCCTCCAGCATTTCTGTGGGCATTGCAGTTTAATTTAGCGCTGTGTTGATTGTTGACTGGAGGCCGCAGAGCAAGGCGTCCCGATCAAAATTGCGCAAAATAGAAATTTTCAAAAAAGAGTAACCAGAGGCACATGTAACATGAACGGCAGAGTCCTCTAAAAATCGTGTCCAGTACACAAGCCGCACCGATCAAACCTTGCCCAAGACCCTCGACTCCTGTACCTTCCTCCGGCTGCAGCAAGTGAGAGGGAGAAGCTCCTCCCTCTGAGTTAAAAACTTTCCCCTCATATTTCCCCTTAAATCTGTGACCTCTACTCTCACCCAAGGGGAAACAGCCCCCATGCATTCACTTATTGGTGAAATGATCTATAGGAGGAAGAGGGAGAATATTTGACAGACATATAAGTGCTTAAGACAAAAGGCGTGTAGTAAGAAATCATGAAAAATTAACATTCAGATTTCAAGTAAATTGTTAATGATGAATCTGGACTGCAATGTAAAGTTAGTGGTGGTGAAGGATTTACTCTCCGGTCTGTCGATTTTCATGCAGTCACCATATTTTCAAAGGGCTCTCTGTTTATTCAGGAAAAGCTTCAGGGAATATCATTCTCATTGTTTTATCTACCTGTAATCTGAAGCATTTTATGTGTCTATTCAAAGCAATGGTAAAGTTAAAAACAAGTATATGGTGTACATTAGTTTTCAATATGCATTTGGCATTTTTAATACCATGGCATTACACAATGTTTGACACATCTCATCTTAGTCATGAGATCTGGAATTTCTTCCCCAGGCCCCTCCAATCATTCTTTTGTCTAATTTAACTCTCTCCAATTCTTACCTCTGTTGTTTTTTCCACCTATCCTCCCAATTCTCCCTCTATCTCCCCATCTTTCTCTTGTTCCCCCCCCCCACCCGTCCTCTCCCTCTCCCTGTCTCTCTCCCTCCCTCCCTGTCTCTCTCCCCCTCACCCATCCTCTCCCTCTCCCTGTCTCTCTCCCTCCCTCCTCGTCTCTCTCCCACCCTCACCCATCCTCTCCCTCTCCCCTCCCCTCCCCTCCCTCTCCCTGTCTCTCTCCCTCCCTCCCCGTCTCTCTCCCTCCCTCTCCCTGTCTCTCTCCCTCCCTCCCCGTCTCTCTCCCTCTCCCCTCCCTCTCCCCGTCTCTCTCCCTCCCTCCCTTGCTTTCTTGCTCCCTTTCTCTCTCATCTCTCTTATCCCCTCTTATCTCCCTCCCCTATCTGAGCACAGTAGTTCATACCGATGATATACAAAGAGCTACAATATGTTTAAAGAAGAGTTTGAGAGTTTTTTTTAAATTAGTAAGGGGATTGAAGGTTGCAGGGCAATGCAGCAGAATGGGTTGAGGGGGAAAATAAATTAGGCAGGATTGAATGGTAGAACAGACTCGTTGAGCTGAATGGCTTAATTCTGCTCCTGTTATTTATGGTTTTACTATCAACAGATTCTGCACATTTGGTGTTCTTGATCTTAATTAAATTTTATTTCAGCATGGAAGCCGAAAGAGAGTGCTGAATAACACACACTCGCTACACAGAGAATACTATTTCAAGTCGTCTTGTGTGCAATTTATTAGTAACACTGTAACTTCTCTTTCTGCAGATATGCCCAAGCCTCCGGGAGCAGATATGTATATTTTACCAGATGAGTATGTAAGCTTGCCGAGAAACAAACGTTCCTTGTTTAAAATGCGTAAAAATCAGAAGCTCAATGTGGAAACACTGGTTGTGGTCGACAAGAAAATGATTGAGAACCACGGCAATGAAAATATCACCACTTATGTCTTAACTATACTAAACATGGTAAGGCTGAAGGCACTTTTATTAACTTCAACCGTTAACATGCTTGTAAGTTGAGTTGGGGCAGTTTTCTTCTTCACCACCCAGATACTAAAGCGATAAAGTTAATTGCCTGCTTATTGTGGAACTTCTGTGATTTTCATCCCATCAAAATTTGGAACAAGTTGGTCAAGGGTTTTATAATCAGCTATGAAAATCAGCTATGTCTGTCTGTAAAACTTACTGCCCAAGTTTTTATTCCGTCTGGGTAGCCTGCAACCTGATGGCGTGAATATTGATTTCTGTTCCAGTAAAATATTTTTCCCTCAACCTCCCCTCATCTTCTATTCTCCATTCTGGCCTTTTACCTCTCCTCACCTGCCTATCACCTCACTCTAGGTCCCCTCCTCCTTCCCTTTCTCCCATGGTCCTCTCTCCTCTCCTATCAGATTACTTTCTTTCCAGCTTTTTATCTTTCCTACCCACCTGGCTTCACCAGTCACCTTATAGCTATCCTCCTCCCCCCCCCCCATCTTTTCATTCTGGCATCTTCCCCCTCCCATTTCAGTCCTGACGAAGGGTCCCAGCCCGAAGCATCAACTGTTTATTAATTTCCACGGATGCTGCCTGACCTGCTGAGTTCTTTGCATTGCCAGTATCTGCAGAACTCCCCGTGTTTATGGTTTTCCCAAGTACCAGCACTTAGACCTGAACAATTTCAAACCAAGATGTGTGCAAAGAGTTTGTCGGGGCTTACTCTTAGTACCTGATATATATTTACATCAAACTTGAATTGCCTGACACCAAGCCATTGTTGTACAATATCAGATTTTTCTCTCTAATTCATATCAAAACAAATACAGCTTAGCATCACATCTGCACACGGTACAGTTCACTACAGTTGTTAAAGAAGCAAATTCTTCAAGAGAGTTTGGTGGATGATTGAAGAAAGTAACAGTGAAAAAGGCCCAATGGGCGAGTATAATCTTGGATTATTCTAAATGGCTCAGGAGGAGAAAAACATTATGTAGCAGCCAGTAGGATGTTTCTACAGCATAGTTTAACAGACTAATCATGTTCTATTTCCCGTTATTATGGAAAAAGGTATATACAAGTCACTTTCAAATATTGAGCAACACACATAAAATGCTGGAGGAACTCAGCAGGTCAAGCAGCATCTATGGAGGGGAAGAAACAGTGGCCCCTTTGGGCCAAGACTCTTTGGACTGGAAAGGAGGAGGGATTAAACTGGAATCAGAATGTAGATATGGGGGGTGGGGGGGGGAAGAGTACAAGCTGGAAGGTAATGGGTGAAGCCGGATGAGGGCTTTCAGATATTTTCTAAAGATCACATTTTTCTAGGACTTTCTTATTCTTTTTTAGCTTTCCCCAACAGAACAATAATGTATATTCCCTATTTCTAATATCTCTTATTTACAAAAGTGGATCCTTTAAGATTCCAACTGTACATTGTGAAATCACATTACACTAGAAGCTGCGATCCATTTCCAAAGCATTTTTCTTATTGATAAATAATTGCTGGTTAATCCTGGGATATTCAAAACTTTTTGCCTTTATTTCGCTTACCTATATCAGCTAATATTCTAACCTGTGATTGACATACAAACCCTATTCCAATCATGTAATGCATAATCGGGGTTGACATTGATTCAGGCACTGGGCAACACTAAAAAGGTCAGGGTGTTGAGGGGTGAGGCGAGGGACGAGCCGTTTCAGCTCGCTGTTCCGCAATATTTACTCGGCTCTGCGCTGAACTATGGGTCTCGGGCTCTGCTCGTGGACTTCAGTTCAGAACGCTTTTTTCTTGCTGTTACTGTTTGCATGATTTGTTTTTTTCTTTTCTCTGCACATTGGGGTGTTTGGCAGTCTTCTTTTGTGGATTCGTTTGGGCTTCTTTGTTTCGTGGCTGCCTGCAAGGAGTCGAGTCTCCAGATTTTGATAATAAGTGTACTTCAAACTTTTGAACTTTGCCCCCTTCAGTACTGCCAAATTGCTCTTTTTGTCTGAGGTTACTTTTATTGAAAGCTTTAAGACTATAACACCATATACCATAAGATGTAGGAGCAGAAGTAGGCCATTTGGCCCATCGAGTCTGCTCTGCCATTCAATCATGGCTGATCCTTTTCCCCCTCCTCAGCCCCACTCCCCGGCCTTCTCCCCGTTTTAATCCAACGCCTCATTGGAATAGTTGAATGTTACAGTTCTAAAGTTCAAAGACGCAGAAGTAATTCTGAGATCCAGGCTCTTTTGTTTTTTCACTTAACTACCAGATTATCTGCTTGTGTCGACAATGCCAAGAGCAAAATAACTGCTGAGTTTATCCCTGAGAAAATGGTCATTGTTGTTTAGAATCATATATTGTTTGAAACATGACTGTAATTACAGACCCATGTAGCAGAACCATCAACCTTTAGGATTATAACTGTGTACATTTTTATATGTGAAGGATTTATTTGTCTGCCTCAGTGAATAATCTTAAAGGTTTTAGCACGCTTAAGTACATTTTGTACAACCAACCATGTATCCAGTATAATGACCTTTTGCAAAATTACCTAAGCTACATACTTTAAAGATTTGATCAAACATTTCAACACTTAAACAGCAGACATTCAAAACAAAAAGCAGAGTGTCTGCAGTTGTGACAGCAACTACAGTTCTTCAGTGACTAAAGGTGTGTTGTTGTCAGGCAAACCCTTTAATGATGAGAAAGTCACATCAAACAGTTCACTTCTCGTGTCTGACGTGGAATGAAAATGTGTGATGCTGTAACTAAAAACCTCGGTGTAATGCATGTTGAGGTGCAGTTTTAGTTGGAATGTTTATACGGTCTTTCAAGTATTGGCCAAAACAAATTCCTTATCACAATAAAAGGTGGCAATCAACCTTATGGAAGGAGGCCACCTTCACTTCAGCTTCAGAAATGTGGCATGTTTTTTTAAACTGTTGATTCAACAACAGTTTTAATTCGTTCCTGGGAGGGAACACAGCGTAGGGTTGCTCTGCTTCTGGAGAGGGAGGGGGCAGGTTGGGTAAAAAAGCCCCTCTATAATTGTGGTTGTGTACCACCTGAGAGGGCCACATGAGTGACAGCCAGGCGACTGATGTGTAGGAATGTAATGGAACAGTATGGAAAGTATTGACTATGACTGTAAAAAATGAAAAGGTTCACAGTTTATACTTGTACATTTTTTTAACTTGCAAATAAAGTTTATTTTGAAAATGTTATAAAAAAATTGAATCACACTTGAGTGCACTGTATTTGGTGATTGGCATAACTAGCTCTCATAGGCATAGATACATATCCTTCAGCCTACCATCTCCATAGTGCCAATCAAATGCCCGTCTATATTATTCACATACAACAGAGGTGAAAAATATTTTTCGTTTTTTGGTGCTCATCGTAGAAGAGTACATTATCTTGCAGACAGCGGCATAAACCTGATTTTTTTTTGCCCCATAAAGGTGTCCACCCTGTTCAAAGATGGCACAATAGGAGGCAACATAAATATTGTGATAGTTGGGATGGTCCTTCTGGAAGAAGATCAGGTATCCATTTCAAATTCAGTAATATAATATGAAAGTTTATTTGCATGTTGACAATTAATTCATGCAAGTGTGATGATTTACAGGTTCAATAAGCTCCAATTTCCATTCCTTTTAATCACTCTAACAGTGCTTTCAATCCAAGGTCCGGAATCTTGTAACTATGCACTATAGTCATGATGTTACAGTGTGTATATCACTGGAAAAGCATTAAGATTTTGGGATCCAGAAACATGAGCTTAAATCCCATGATGGAAGCTGAAGAAATTAAATCTAAGAATTTGAATAAATCTGAAATTAAGTAGGTGGTATCGTTGGTGGTTGTAACCGGATCAGGAGGGTCCATCAGAAAATGAAATTTGCTATTCAATAGGTTCAGAATCAGGTTTAATATCACCAGCATATGTCGTGAAATTTGTTGACTTTGTCACAGCAGTACAATGTGATATATAATAATACAGTTTTAAAAAACCTGTGAATTATAGTAAGTGTGTACATAATATATGTATTTATATGGTAAATTAAATACAGTAGGTAGTGCAACAATAGAAATAAAAAATGTAGTGTTCATTGGTTCAAAGCCCATTCAGAAATTGGATGGCATAGGTATTGCCCTATTCTTACATGGGCTGACCAATATGTGACCACAGACCCTCGAGAGAGATTGATTCTTAACGGTCTCCTTAGTTCGTGTTAAGGAAAGATAATAAAGCATAGCCATTTCTGCCCATGCCTTGTAAGTAGATTTTTTAAAAAGCACTTTGATACTCTTTTGTAAAAGTCAAATAAAATTAAATATGCGCCTGTCGTCCTGCGTGCATTGCTTACTTGAAGATAGTTGCAACTTCCATTAGAAATTCAGACAAGGCCAGTTTGTATAGTTCAGCATTGATCACAAAATCAAAACTCAGCATTTACGGGACACAAAATGCTAAAGGAACTCAACAGGTCAGGCAGCATCTAGGGAGAAGAATATATAGTTGACGTTCTGAGCCGAGATAGATCATCAGAGTCCTGACAAAGGTCCTTGGCACGAAACGTCGACTGTTAGTACCTCGCCACAGACGCAGCCTGATTTGCTGAGTTCATCCAGCATTTTGTGCACATTACTCTGGATTTCTGACATCTGCAGAATCTCTGAACTCCGAGGAATTCAATAAACATTAAAAGATTGTTCAGAGAAATTGCTGTCTTCATCACAGTACACTTGACACATCACAATTTCAGTAGTTAAATAGGAAAAGATGTGGCAGGCCGGCCTGTGATCTCCTTTGAACTCACATATTTTCTGCTTTGCCTTTTTCTTCCACAGCCAGGTCTTTCAATAAATCATCATGCCGACCGCACTCTGAACAGTTTCTGTCAGTGGCAGTCGGGATTGGTGAGCAAGGACGGTAGTCGCCATGATCACGCCATCCTGCTGACAGGCCTCGACATCTGTTCGTGGAAAAATGAACCTTGCGATACTTTAGGTGAAATTAACTAATTTTGAAATATACATGAAAAAAAAATAGCATGAGAAGTTTTTATATGAAACATTTGCAGAGGTTGTCAGCCAAACGGGATAAAAAGGTGAATTTATTTCAAAAGAAATCAGTCAGTTATTGTATTACGTTATGAACCAAGAGCTTTTTTTGTCATCCCACTGATGCACCATCAATAACTCACGCTGAGACTTAGGAAGTGAGATATCGGCTTTTATTGACTGGAAGAATAAACAGCACTACATCCTGGGGAAAATGAGGGAGAGCAGCAGCCCACAGTCGCCTTTATACAGGGGTCTGTGGGAGGAGCCACAGGAGCAGTCAGCAGGGTCTGTGGGAGGAGCCACAGGAGCAGTCAGACAGGTATATCTAGTTCACCACACCCACGGTAGCAGGAAGTAAATAAACAACAAATCTTTAATGGTCGAGGATTAAAAAGCGGAAGTCTTTTCTGAGTATTTGGACCATAATTCAGATATAGGAACTATTGTGGCCCATTGAGTCTGCTCCACTATTTCATCACTATCTACTTCCCTCTCCCAGTGTCCCTTCATGCCCTGAGTAATCAAGAATCTATCGACCTCTGCCTTAAATATACCCAGCGACTTGGCCCCACAGCCTGTGGCAATGAATTCCACAGATTCACTGCTCTCTGAGGAGTGAGAAATTCCTCATCTCTGTTCTGAAAGGATATCCCTCTATTCTGAGGCTGTGTCCTCTGGTCTTAGGCTGCCCCACCATAGGAAACATCCTCTCCACATCCACTCTGAGGCCTTTCAGCAGTCGATAGGTTTCAATGCCATCCCCCGTTGTTCTTCGGAATTCCAGTGAGTACAGGCCCAGAGCCATCAAAACCTCCTCATATGATAATCCTTCCCTGATGCACCATCAATAACTCTCCGAGACATGAGGCGAGATATCGGCTTTTATTGACTGGAAGAAAGAACAAGCAGCAATTGACCACCATGCTACATCCTGGAGACTGAGGGCAGGGCTCGGGCCTCAATCGCCTTTATACCGGGGTCTGTGGGAGGAGCCACAGGAGCAGTCAGCAGGGGGGCGTGTCCAGACAGGTATATGTAGTTCACCACATTTCCATAAGATATAGGAGCAGAATTAGGCCATTTGACCCATTGAGTCTGATCCTTTATTTTTCAAGCCCAGAATCATTTTCTGTGAATCTCCTTTGAACACTGTCCAACGTTAGCTCATCTTTTCTTAGATAAGGGGCCCAAAACTGTTCACAGTACCCCAAGTGAGGCCTCATCGTTACATCCTTGCTTTTCATAATCTGGTTCTCTCAAAAGTGAAATTATCTTTCAAAATGGCTTCTAGTCTTGTATTCAAATCCGACTGCCTCACGGTTGTGGTTGTTTCACTCCATAGGATTCGCACCTATCAGTGGGATGTGCAGCAAGTATCGGAGTTGTACTATCAATGAAGACACGGGATTGGGGCTGGCATTTACAATCGCTCACGAGTCTGGACACAAGTAAGTTCACCATCACATCTTTCAATAGCTTTTGATTCTGCATTTGAAGTTACCAGACATCTCTGGTATGCAAGATATAAGTGTCATCCATTTAAAAATATATTTCCAAGATCAGTCCTTTTCAGTTATCTGGTTAATATGTTGTATTCCTTTAATAGCCTTGAAAGCTGAGGTTTTAGGTATAGTTCAAGTGCTGTGCTTCCTTCACTCCTCATAGAAACGGAGACTGAGGGTAGCTTGTTTGTTTGTTTATTGATTGATTGAGATACGGCACAAACTGGGCCCATCCGCCCCTTCGAGCCAAGCTGCTCCGCAATCCCCCAGTTTAATCCTAGCCTCGTCATGGGACAAATGGAAATGATCAAATAACCTACCATCTTGCACGTCTTTGGACTGTGGGAGGAAAGCAGAGCACCCAGAGGAAACCCATGCAGTCACAGGGAGAATACAGGCACCGGCTGAAATGGCACTGCGTCCCCCTCCTGCCTCATAGAACACCATGCAAATCAATTCTGTTTACTCTGCTCGTTTTCGGATCCATGCTGCTCTTTCATCACCAAGAGTAGTTCTTGCTAACAGGATTAAAATTAGTAAAATTGGCTATGGTCATCCTCTCTTTTTCCCTATGGTGAATAATGTACTCAGAGAGGACCTGAAGATGTCCATTGTTTTACTTGCTTTAGAAAGAGTTTTGCTAACGTTACTACCTTCCTCCTGTCCTTGCTTCGAACCCTGCCTGCAGACTTGTGTAAAGTGCCATGTGACAATCTGCCATAAGGCAATGATGTGGTGTTAATACTAATCATTTGTTTTTGCTGAAAGTAAGCAGGATTTCAATTATTCCAGACTCACCAAGGGTTTGGCATGGCTGTTATAGTGGTAAATTCCAGGAGACTCTTCTATCAACAGTGCTTGCTTATTTACTCCGAGATTCTCAGTCCAAACTTCATCTATAAATGGCTGTCCTTCATTGTATTTCATTCTAAGGATCTGAGCTATCTACTTTAGATATGTGAATCTACAAATTTGTTCAACTGGTTATGTACATAGATGGGACTGACTGAAAGTAAAACAGTACCAAGAGTGATTTTCTTGAATAGATTAAGTTTCCAGGCAGAGTGCCAAATTTACAAGGTCAGTCGCACAAACAAGTGTGAAATTCCTATATTGCAAGATTATAATTTGATCATTTTCTCATGTGTCTAAATTTTTTTTCTCAGCATTTATCACTTAATGGAAGAATGACACATTCTGCGTTTTCTGTCTGCAGAAAATCAAAGCAAAATCGAGCCATTGAGTCCGCTGGGCCATTCCATCATGGCTGATTTATATGTCAACACTCATCACTTTTCCATAAAAATAAACATCTTTTCATTGCTTCCTCCCAGCTTTATTAAACTTGCTGCACTTGAGCAGCAGCAGTTTGGGGTTATTATTTTATGTTAATTGTCTGGTCAGCTCGGAGGAAGAATTCTAAATCGTCAGGCTTAGTTTGGATTCAGATTGGGTTTTAATTTTCTACTCGGGCAGAGCAGCAATGATGAAGAAATTCCGTGGAATTCACTCTCACCATATCAAAAGCCAAATGAGAAAAATGCTGAGCTGTATTTTGTGGTGAGAGTTTTTTTCCCCCCCGATAGCTTCTCTGTCCCATTCTCTGTTCCTCAGTGGCTGACACAGGAGGAACTGTAGCCCCCCCCCACCCCCCCGGGGAGCATAAGCCATTGATCACCATTTCCAAATGTGCATCGCAGCGAACATTAACAGCGACCTACAGAAACCCTGAGCGACCGGCTATTCCTCCCAACTCCCAGACAAAGGGTCATTGAAGAAAGATGTAATTTGTTTCTGTGACTGCGGTCTGCTGCTTTACAAGGGGCCAGTGACTGAGGCCTGAGCTTTCTGTACCATGGCGCCCACAGATTAAAATACTGGAGATTTTATTGGCAAGTAAGTGGTATCCACCCATTTCATGAACCTGTAGCTGTTATGAAATTGTTCCGGGAGTGTCCTGGGAGTGACTTCAGTTCTGCTGCTGTAACTTTGCTAAGATGTGGCAAAAAATTAATAAGTGGGTTTTATGTTGGACTACCAGCAAGACCAACTCTGGGACGAAATGGAACTCACTTTCTGATCAGAATCAGGTTTAATATCATTGATGTACTGTATGCCATGAAATTTGTTGTTTTATGGTAGCAGTACAGTGCAATGCATAAAATATACTATAAATAATAATAATAAATGGAATTATATATAAAATTAAGTAGTGAAAAAAGAGATCAGAAAATAGTGAGGTAGTGTTCATGGCTTCATTGTCGGTCCAAAATCTGATGGTGGAGGGTAAGAAGCTGTTCCTAAAACATTGAATGCATGTCTTTAGGCTTCTACATCTCCTCCCTGATGGCGGCAATGAGAAGGGGGCATGTGCTGTTTGGTGCGAAGTCCTTAATGATGAATGATACCTTTTTGAGGCATCACCTTTCGAAGATGCCCTGTGCAGTGGCCTCAATGTACCAGACAGTGATGCAACCAGTCAAAAGCCAGTCAGGTGTATGGGGTTGAGTGGGATCCGGCATCAGCCATAATGGAGTGGTGAAGCCGACTGGCCTAATTATGGCCTAATTCTGCTCCTATGTCTTATGGTCTAATGATCTAAAATGCTCTCCATGATACATCTGTAGAAATTTGCTAGAGTTTAGTGACATACCAAATTTCTTCAACCTCCAAGAGGACCACAACCTTGCGTAGGGATTGGAGATTTGCATGCTCAATGACCCAGAGAGCTACATTGGCTGGAGTCAAGTCCTTGTGCTTTGGCACTTGGTAGGGTCACCCATGCCAAGCAGGTCAAAGGGTAGAGGACAGACTAAGAGTGGTCTACCAGTTCTCCAGGATCGAGGGTTCAGCTCAGGGCTAACAACCCTGACAGGTCAGAAAAAATTGTGACGGAAACAGCAATGAAGAATCCTTCTATGCCTGTGTATGATGGTATGGACAGACAGAGGTGGGAGGCCTTCATTGTTGCCCGAAACCCCAGTGTCGTAACGAGTAGTAAGTAACTCTCTTCAAACTCCTGATGAAATACAGACACGAGCGTACCCTCTTCAGAATTGCATCTGAACGTTGGGCTCAGGATAAATCTTCAGAGATACCGACACCCAGGAGCACAAAACTGCTCACCCTTTCCACTGCTGATCCCTCGATGAGGACTGGTGTATGCTTCTTTCACTTACCCTTCCTGAAGTCCACAATCAACTCTTTGGCCTTACTGATGTTGAACGCGTGGTTGCTGATGCAAAACACTGGGATGCAGTACACCAGTTTTACGCCCTGGACCATGTGTAAGTCAGCCACATGCGTACTCATGCTTGTGCGCAACCACTGACCACGTGGATTTCCTCTGTGTGTTCCAGTTTCTTCCCACATTCAAAAGATGTATAGGTTAGTATCTTACTTGGTCACATGGGTGTAATTGGGTGTGGGCTCATTAGGCCAGAAGGACCTGTTACTGTGCTCTAACTCTTAACTAGAAATATAAAAACCCACACCATCATGGAATCGAACCCCAGTATTATATATCACTAAGAGCAGAGGTCCCATTATAGAGAGTCCCATCGGCCACTAGGCAAGCTAATTCTGAATTAAGACCAGCCAGAAATCTATTCAAGGTTCATTTTATTGTCAAAGTATGCATGTACAATACAACTCTGATATTCATCTTCTCCAGATAACCATGAAATACAGAAGAAAAAGTAAAAGAACAAAACTATAAGACCTGAAGGTGCAGAAATAAGATTTTGATGAAGCAGTAACTCTATTTTTCTGTTCATAGCTGCAGCCTGACCGACTGATAACTTCCAGCTCTAATATTGAATTATCAATCTTACTGGCTGCTTTCCCAGCATCTGTCGTCTGAATAACTACAGGATACCTTTTTCACACTTTCATTTTACTTATAATGAAGCTCCCGCACCATATCAGAAATTGTAATTTCATACTTTCTTCCAGCATGTTATTGTGAGTTCTTGCCGAGTTTGGCCACAATGGTTGTGCAGGAGCCAGAGGAAGGTTGACAAAGATGGGAAGTGTTTTTAAAATGAATAATCTTGTAAATGTTTTGGTAAAGCTCCCCTGATGCCTGGTGTATCTAAACAGACAAGTACTGTGCCTTGTGTAACTTTTATTAACAACATTCATGAAGCTATAGTAAATTATTAGATCAAATGTCGAAGTATTTGAATGCCTATTTTGTGCTGTCTTTCATTGGTTCTATTATGGCCATTGTGGATTTATTGAGTATGCCCACAAGAAAATAAATCTCAGGGTTGTATATGGTTATATTAATTCATAAATATTGGTTATTCAAAATTATGGTTATATTAATTCATAAATAAGAATTCTTAAGTAAGAATAAGAATTTAAAAGTATAAAATCTATTGCTCCTGTGGATTTCATTCTTAACAGAAAGCACTGGACATGCATAGAGAAACTAAAGTAGACATGTTAAAAGTCTTCCAAACTTTTTTTAAAGTCAATGTTTAAAAAAAAATTAGACTGGTAAAAACCAATATAACAATTGCTAAGTTGTGAAAATGTCAACGTTTGAGTGCACGAAAGTGCAGTACTTTCAATTACCAGTACGGTCGGCACTGTACAAATTTCTGTCCAGGGAACTGTACCAAAATAGGAATCCTCATTTTGGAAACACTTTCATCTTTAAAATTCTTCCTCTGGCTCCTGCGCCATTCATCTGTGGCCTGACCTGAAGTGAACCAAGTACAACAGACTAGAAACAGAACTGCCTTGCTGTCAAAGAATATGATACATTAGTTCCCATTAATGAAAGTTTTAGGAGCAAACTGGTTGGTAGCTTATTGCTGCCCTGACACGGTTGGATTCCCTTTCAGCACTATAATGGGTGATAATGTTCTTTAATTTTTTTTCTCTTTAGTGAGATCCAAGAAAGGGCATGAGAACAAAATGCCCTTTAAGAACGAAAGGCATACAATCTTAGCCAAAATAGGCTGCCAAATCATTGTCACCCAACATACAATGCTACTCAATCCTAAATTATTTTGCAGAAGCTTTGATTAAGCTGAATTACATATAGAAATTTATTGTCAGTGTTCCTTTGAGCAGTGAACAAAGGACATTTATATTTATATTAACTTGCTTTGTGTCTCAAGTGAATGAAGTGTTGGGTCCATTGAGTTGATTGAGACCTGACAGCCAGCTGGGCCACAGCATGTCTCTGACTGCTAGATATACTTGACCAAACGTGGAAGTCTGAAGCTAGCTTGGGTGTCATGACCATTGAGTCCAGAAGTGGCTTGACGATGGGACATACTTGGCGTCTGACTCTCGGCTTTCCTCCTGGGAGGGCCAGTTTATGAATAACAACCCCCCCCCCTTGTTTGATTGTGGTCACCAATTTTGTGGGAAGAAAGTGCTCGAGTTATTGTACTTAATGTTTTTAAACTGTGCTAAATCATTTTCAAAGGTTCAAAGCACTCTTACTGTTAATGTATGTATGCAGTATACAACCCTAGGATTCATCTTCCCACAAAGCAAAGAAACACAGTGGAACCTGTTCAAAACAGCATCGAAGACCCAACGCACAAAAAAAAGAACAAATCGTGCAAACGGCAAAAATGAATGAATAATGCACAGAATATTAAGCATCAGGCTGCAGTGTATTTGAAACAGTCTCGGGGTGTTCAATTCCGTTCAATTTAGCGCTGTGTCATTCATTGTCCGCCCCGACCAAAATTGCGCAAAACAGCAGTTGAGAAAGAAGTAACCAGAAACCGGAAATGCAAGACAACATGAACTGCAGAGACTTCGAAAAATGAGTCCAGTCTACAGACTGCACCAATCAAATGTTGCCTAAGACCCAAGACTCCTGCAGCGAGAGGGAGGGGGGGAGGGAAGCCCATCTAGTGCAGGTAGAGGGCGCTCAACACCTTCTCGCCATCCGCTCTCGTACTCATTGAGCTCAGTCTTGCTCGATGCTTTAATCGGGTCGAGATTTGGAGACGATCATGGGTTTGCGCTCCGCTATTAGGCTGCGCTTCCGGTCTCAACCACTCGTAGTTTCGCCTCTACCCTGTCTGGTGTGAATGACGCTACCAAGAGCATAAGCCCTTGACTCCAGCCAGGATATCCCTCCAGGCCATTGAGGCACGCAAGCCTCCAAATTTTACTTCAAGGTTGTGGTTCTCTTGGAGAAAGTAGACATAATAGCTAGGAATTACTTACTGCCTGAATCTGAAGGTTTTATGCAAAGGGCTCGTTTCTTTAACTGAAACTTCTTATTTTTGCCTCTAGTTTTGGCATGGTTCACGATGGAGAGGGAAATGTGTGCAAAAAGTCTGAGGGTAACATCATGTCACCAACACTTGCTGGTCACAATGGAGTCTTCTCATGGTCAGCCTGCAGTCGACAGTATCTCTACAAGTTTCTGAGGTATCGCCCTGATTTACTACATGCCTTAAGCATTATGCTTATAGTTTTATATGTTAAAACGGGAAGCCCAAATTGAATCAATTGTTTGGAAGAACTGTGGTAGTTTATTTAAGGGGTAATTGTCTGATTTTTGAAATTCCTGAGACCATAATGCAAACATTCAGTTATAGGGTACCTGAGTATGCAAATATATCAATTTTTAGTACCGTATGTATTTCTGACAACCAAGGATGAAAGACAAATACAGTGGATTACAATTAGCTGGACAATTGATTAATCAGGGCAGCTACCTATTGGGGATAATCATTAAAGGATAAAAACTAATCAGGAAAATTGCCGGGATTCTTTCATTATTTAGGACGTTATGCCACTTGGGTCAGGAAACTTGGTGAACAGGTTCTAACTAACATCAGTCACATGCATTTGTGTAGCCATTAGATGCTACACTGCGGTTAAAGTGAATGGTTTTAAAATAGTGACAGTCGTGTGTGTTTGTGTTCAAAAAGCAGTGTTTTTTGTCACTGATTGTTGGCAAGAAATAACCAGTAAAACAACTTAGGATTGTTTTACTCACTGCGGTTTCAAGCATTCAGGCTTGGAGATGCCAGAAATGGCCAAGAGTGAAAATAAAATGATTCACTACTTCAACGGTTGGATGACAAAGACTTTGAAGGTATCAGCAATCATCTTGACTGTTACAATGAAAGAGAAGATTTGGAGCTTGCAATCATCGAATTAATTGAATGAAGGCAGTCCATTATCTGCACAAGGTGTCAACACTGATATGTTCTCAGTCAATCAAAAGAACATGGCAGCGTACACTGGATGAATTCCTCCATCGATAACTATTAGGAACTACAGTTTTATAGTATTGTAGTAGTATTGCTAGTGTTTAAATTTGTTCTGTATTTCATTTAAATACATAATTTGTTACTCAGTTAAATTGTATTTTGTCTTTTTAATACGGTTTTAACTACTTCCGTGAAACTTCGGCTAATTGTGGCTGCTGCTTAATTGGGCCAAAATGTACTCATCCCAATGTGTCCCAATTAACTGGAATCCACGATAGTGGGTTATAAATAAAATCGCACTTCTAGAATGCATAATGAAAACAGGAAATACTGGAAATACTTATTTTACCAGACAATATCTAGGAAGAGAGAAAAAGAGTTAACTTTTCCAATAAATAAACTTCTTTTAAAATGTAACAGTTTTCCAGTGGTAACAAGGTAAAGAAAAGAACATAGAACATAGAAATCGACAACACATTACGGGCCCTTCAGCCCAAATGTTTGCCGACCATGCAAGCTACTCTAGAAACTGCCTAGAACTTAACTCTGTTTTTCTAAGCTCCATGTATCTATCTAAGAGTCTCCTAAAAGACCCTATTGCATCTGCCTTTACCGCTGTCACTGGCAGTGCATTCCACGCACCCACCACCTTCCGTGTGAAAATCTTACCTCTGACACCCCTCTTATACTGACTTCCAAGCACCTTAAAACTATGCCCTCTTGTGTCAGTCATTTCAGCACTGGGAAAAAGCCTCTGACTATCCAAGGGATCAATGCCGCTCATTATCTTATACACCTCTATCAGGTCATCTCTCATCCTCCGTCGCTCCAAGGAGAAAAGGCCGAGTTCACTCAACCTATTCTCATAAGGCATTCTCTCCAATCCAGGCAACATCCTTGTTTACGCTGCTCTGCACCCTCTCTATAATATCCACTTCCTTCCTGTAGTGAGATGACCAGAAATGGACACAGTACTCCAAGTGGGGACTAACTAAGATCATATATAATTGTAACATTACCTCACAGCTCTTGAACTCAATCCCACGGTCGATAAAGGCCATCACGCCATATGCCTCCTTAACAACACTGTCAACCTGCACAGCAGCTTTGAGTGTCCTATGGGCACGGACCCCAATAGCTCACAGGTCCTCCACACTGCCAAGAGTCTTACCATTCATATTATATTCTGTCTTCAAGGAGTTGGAAAAAGGAGACGATAGATGCAGAGGGACATTCTGTGATTGAGTGGAAAGGAGGAGATGCTGAACAAGAAAAGGAATGATGAATCCAGGCAAGATGTGGTTGATGTGGAACAAATATAAAATTAAATAATGGATTTGAAGAAGCTCAAAATCCAACAGCAGAGCATCATTATTGGAAGCAGAACATTCAGCAAAATGGGAACAATGGTTAAAATTAATATTGAATTCCAAAAGGCAGCAAGGTGCCTGATCAAAATGGTAGATCAAAAGTGACGGCAGAGTACTGTAGCGGATAGCACAATGCTTCACAGTACTAGCAACTGGAGTTCAATTCCCACCGCTGTCTGTAAGCAGTTTGTATGTTCTCCCCATGACCACTTGGGTTCCTGCAGTCCAAAGACGTACAGGTTGATTGGTTAATTGATCATTGTAAGTTGTACCCTGATTACTCTAGGGTTAAATCAGGGGTTGCTGGGTGATGTGGTTTGAAGGTCCAGAAGGGCTTATTACAGGCTGTATCTCAATAAATAAATAGATAGAACGCCGTTCCCTGAGGCCCTGTTGAATTGTACTGAAACAAGATAGGAGGCCTACTACTCAGAGTCCGTAGGAGTGATGTGGAGAGCTAAGGGTCAGAGAACTATTCAGCATCACCTCAGATTACAGATGATCACCAAGAGAGTGGTCTGGCCACCCCAGTGTCGAGTGTACCTCAGTGTAAATGAATCCTTTGATCATTCAAATCATTTTGCCTGTACTGATTTGTTTTGGACCAATTATGCAGTCTGACTCGCGTGCTTCTTTCTCATGGAGTTTCAGTTTTTGTCCAGCATTGTCAAGTATTCGTCCAGCCGTTTAAGTGAAACGGAACACTAGCGGTACCTCCCAAACTCCATGATATTTACAGGCAAGAAAAATGCAGTAGGCATATTTCAACACCATCTCCTGTATCCGCTGCATTAACTTGGAAACATACAGACACGGGGTTTAAATCCCGAACTCACTATCCTTCCCCAGAGTTCAGTTCAAGAAGGTGGTGTACCACCAACATTTTCTGGAAAGCACACGGTACGTCAGCATTGTGGTTACCGTAATGCTATTGCAGCGCCAGGCGACCTGGATTCAATTCAGAGTGAAGAGTTTGTACATTCTCCCCATGGCCACATTGGTTTTCTCTGAGTCTTCTGGTTTCGTCCCACATTCCAAAGATGTAAAGGTCAGTAGGCTAATAGGTCACATGGGTGCAATCGGGCAACACGGATTCGTCTGGCCGGAAAGGTCTGATGCCCTGCTGTATCTTTAAAAAAGTAAACACAATGCTTGAAACATCCCCATCCCGAAAAAGAATGGAGAGGAACCTACCTCAGCACATCTTAAGAGGAACCATGAACTCAATGGTGGAGGCCCTTAAAGACAACAACCCTCAGGTTATGTCTGCTACAGTGTTCAACATCTCCGTTCCTCATCACTTGCATTACCGTGGAGGAATAGAGTGAACGATGTCAGTCAGACTGAAAGACTTCACTTCATACAGTATGCTCGACCATCTCTGTGGGACAGTATGCCTGGCGCCGATGTGCTATTTAGTACGGGGATTTCAGATATAGCTCTATTGCGTAACAGTATTGAAGAAGATGAAATAGTCTTGTCAACATATGGTCCTGACTTAATCCCCGAAGTTTACCATTATCACAGCATTGTAGAGGCCAAATACAACTTGGATGATTGCTTCACACAGCCCTTTGTTCAGTATGCAAATGTGACCTTGTTCATTTTCATTCTCGGTTCAACTCCCGTTCTGATTTCCCTGTTCTTGGCCTCCTACGCTGCACCATGAAGCTTGCCAAACACCATCTCCGCATTTTATTGTAACACTCCAGATGCAACATAGGTTTTAATTCATTCGATAACAACTCAGAAGATAGAACACCACAGGACAGTACAAGGCCATCTGGCCCACGATGTTGCACCGACTTTCTAACTGACTTCCTCCCACATAGCCCTGCATTTTTCTTCCATCCATTTGCATACCTGAGTCTCTTAAATGACCCTACTACCTCTGCCTCTACCACACCATCACCAGCAATAGTCAGGTGTATAAATGGAGGATGGGAGGATGAATGCAAAGCCCTGGTGGTGGACTCTTCTGCCATCTGCAGCTCAATATTGGTAAGACAAAGGAGATGGACTTTAGGAAGACTAAGCCTGCACTGTTACCGTTGATGATGAGGACGTGGATGTGGTGAGGACCTACAAGTACCTGGGGGTGCACCTGGATGACAGGCTTGAGTGGAGCACTAACACGGAGGCTGTGTACAAGAAGGGGCGGAGTTGCCTTTACTTCCTGTGGAGATTGAGATCCTTTGGAGTATGCAGGCCTCTCTTTCACATGTTCTACCAGTCTGTTGTCACCAGTACAGTCTTCTATGCAGTGGTGTGCTGGGGCAATGGCATCAACACGTGTGATGCCAACAGGCTCAATAAACTGATTAGAAAGGCTGGCTCTGTTATAGGAGTCAAGCTGGAGGCTGTGGTAGAACAAAAGACCTTATGGAAAATCCTGGCAATTCTGGACAATGTTTCTCACCCTCTGCACGCCTCCTTGGCTGAACAGAGGAGCACTTTTAGTAATAGACTAAAACAACTGTGCTGCTCCAAGGAGCGCTATATGAGGTCATTCTTACCCCCAGCAAGTGGGCTGTATAATTAGTCAACCTGTAGGCAGGAAGTGATGATCCCCTCCTGTTAGACTGTTTAAGGTAACTTTTTCCTTTCTACGTCTCTTCAAATATTTATATCTGTGCACTTGTAAGGTTACTGTGACACTGTAATTTCCTTTGGGGTCAATAAAGTATCTATAAATCCCTTCCTGTGTAAATATCCTCCTGTACATTCCTCCAATCACCATAAAATTGTGCCCTCTTGTATTAGCCATTTCATCCTGAGACAGAGGTGCTGGCTGTCCACTCTATCAAGTCACCTCTCATCCTTCCTTGCTCCAAAGATAGAAGCCCTAGCTTGCTGAACCTATCCCCCTAAGACATGCTCTCCAATCCAAGCAGCATCCTGGGAAATCTCCTTTGCATCCTCTCTAAAGCTTCCACAGTCTTCCTATAATTGAAGGGTGCAACACAGAAAATCTTCCACATCTCGGCAATTTTTTTCCAGCTCCGCCCAGTTCCAGCTGTGCAGCCACAATGTCTATGTGCGTGGGAGCATTTCAGTTGCAGCGTGGCCGCACACCCGCGCAGCTTAAAGGGAGCAGTGCCTGTTGATGACTTTCTCCGTGACAGGCAGCGGGAGAACTTCCTGTATTTGCCAAATTTAGTCTTGCTTCCTCTCTTTATAACAGACTATGTTCATGATTATGGCATCTTTGAACTCCTCTGGTGTATGCTTCTCTTCCCAGACAGGATTGTGGATTTCATCCTTAAGTTTTGGAACTTCTGCAGTCGCGTCATCTGTTCTTAAGCTGTTTTGAAACCACAGTGAAGTCAATGCTGCTTCAGTATTAAATAGGGATTTATGCATTTCATGAATCTGTCACATCTTCCTCAAAAATACATGTTTTCATAGTTTTTCCAGTATTATGCCTTGGTTTTGTATAAATTTATGTATATTTTAGTTTGGTTTCTAAATATTGATTAAAATTTGAATTATCAAAATGGTTTAACCGATAAATGTGCACTATTAATAAAACAAAGCAAACTGTCATTTAAAACTTTAAACTTAGAATTGGCCTCCTAATTAATTTAATGAAATGATCTAGACTCTCTTGAAAGATTCTGCCCTTCCTTCTGATATATTATACAATTACTGAAAAGGTGAGATTGCTACCATGAATCTCAAACAAAGCTCCATCTTGTTTACTGAAGTAACCCAAGATAAAGGTTAAAACAGTTCCAAATGAAATAGCTCATTATCATATTTAGCTTTGGATCAGGAGTATTTGAAAATCAATATGCAGTGTGAATTTAGTCTAAGCCAATTACGTTGTACGGAGAAATTCATGTAGCCAATAATTTTCATGAATTTTACATGTTAAAATACTTTGTATTTTGCAAAGGAAGAAATTAAAATGATCACAGTGATTCTCGGTTTAAGTTTTTTTGCGTTGTTAGTTCAACACTTTAAAGAACTTGTGCCCACTTTGCCATGGAGGTTGTCTTTTTAGCGTTGTGAATACTGCAGACTCTATTTTTTATGCCACTTACATGCAGTACTTCCCAAGCAACCTGTCTTGCTGATGAACCAAAGCCAGCAAAGGAATACAGATACCCAGACAAACTACCAGGAGAACTCTACGATGCTGACACACAATGCAAGTGGCAATTTGGCGAGAAGGCCAGACTATGCAGGCTGGATTTTAAAAAGGCAAGAACATGCTCTGGAACTTTAATTGTATTGCTTTTTACTGAGAATACTTAACTATTTTTGTGTTGATTGCCATATGCTAAATTATTCCAAATAAGAGATTTAATAAATATTAACTGGCGTGTTAACAGTACTTTCACAGCAGGGAAACCAGCACCAGAGCCAGCAAAGGTATTGAGGTCGAGCAGCATTGTGGAAAGTTTTTTTTTCCACAAAGAACAAGAGTGGAACTGCCAAGTCTCATGCCCTTTGGGTGACAAGATGAGAGAGTAGAATGAGACTAACAAAAGTAAGTTATTTTAGACTCACAAAGCTAAAAGCAGCAGGAAGCCCAGAAAAGTAAAGGAAATATAACAGTGAAATCTAAAGTCAGTAAAAAGAGAGCGTGAAAAAATACTGCCAAATAACATCAAAATAAATGATGTTTTATGTGCACAAGAGATTGTGTAGTTGCTGAAAATCATGAGTGACACACACAAAATGCTGGAGGAACTCAGCAGGTCTGGCAGCATCTATAGAAAGGAATAAATGGTCAATGTTTTGGGCCAAGTCCTAATTAAAGACCCCATAGATGCTCCCAATGACACTTTAGAAGTTCATTAAAAGCTAGAGGTTAAGGAAAGAGACAAGACCTAAAGAGGAGGTTGAAAGTGTGGATAAGATTCTTTATGAATGTCTTACAGCTGTGAGTGAGGCTGAAGAGGAAGAATGTGAAATATTAGGTGAGAAGGCATATTAAGAGAAAATATTTCGCTTCAGTGAAGTGTTAGAATCTTTGAAAATGTAGTAGTGTTTCCACAGATACCAATATTTAGTATCCTAAAAGAAGTGTTAGTATCTTTGGAAGTTTATAAGTCATCAGATCCAGATGAAATGTATCACAGCTCTGAAAAGAAGCATGAAAGGAAATTGCAGAAACCCAGATCATTATTTTCTATCCTAGGTTTAAAGAGTGCTGCCTGAGAATTGGAGAATTACCAATATACTATTGTTTAAAAAGAGAGAAAAGCTTTAATAACAGCCAATTTGTTTAATTAATGTCAAATTTTTTTAATCATTTCTGAGGAAAAATTTGAGTCAACATTTAGAAAAACAAAAATTAAGCGGGAACATTAAATGTAGATTAGTTAAGGGAAGTTTCTGTCTACTTGGAGAGAAGTTTTTTGAGGTAGTGAGGAGGGCCAGATGTTTCGGGGAAATATATGCCCCTCTTCAAAAGGACCTTCAGAAAATCTTGGCCAGCAGATCCCTGCTCTCTGCAGTGGCCATGACGTATCTCGGGACAGTGACTGTTCCAGCCCTGGCCTGGAATCTGTCTCCAGAAAACCTCACCATGCCTGAAGATGCCCACCATTTTCCAAACAAGACCTATATGGCAGATTTTCAACAAAGTAAAGCTTCTTTGACATTAATTGGATCAAAATTGACTCCATGGCAGGAATCTACAGATTTACCAGTGTTTCATTCTGAAGGGCTGTTATCAGTGAATTCTACAGGATGTAGTACTTGTTTCCTTTGTCATACAAATAATTCATTAAAGATTTAAATGAATGCAGAGGGCATGATATAGAAGGCCTTGAAGGCACTAACAACACTAAATGGCTGTATGCCCGGAGAAAGGGTGCATGCCTCAGCGATCACTTTCCCAAGTTGTACTGATCAGGTATTCGTTGAAGGAACTATTTCAGAGCATCTTGTCCAACAGGTCCCTGCTCTCTACAGCTGCCAGGAAGTGTTGCACTGGCACGTCCAAGGGTAGTAACTCTTCCAGTCATGACCTGGACTTTGTCTCCAGAAATTGTCACCTACAGGAATAATACCATGCATTGCTGAAAATGCCTCAATCATCCAAACTCCCGATGGATCTACAGCTCATCTTCAGCGGTCACTAAAGTGGTGATGGTTTGGGAGGTTGGAAGTTGAGTGTAGATGTTGGGCTACCCTTGTCAATTAATGATAGACTCAGTGTCTGTGTATTATTTTCTTTTGCTCTCTCTCTTGTCTGTCTTTTATGCCCCATATGCAGCAATGGCTAAAATATTTACCTCAGTTTTTTAGTGTCTGTTAAGTCTCTCTGAGCTATCCCCTCTTAGTATGATATTTTATAAAACTCTGTTAATTTTCTCATACACTTTTCCTCACATTATCTGCTTCCTTTAACATTACCTTTGTCCTCAACTTTCCCAACGAGCCATTGAATATGGACTGAATCCATTGAAGCCTGTCTCCAGCCTATCAGCCGATACTTAGTGTTAGTTACCCAGTGGCAGATTGTTCAGACCAATGCTTTTATAATTGTTGAAGTTAATTTGAACACTGTAAGCATGATATTTAGAGAGATTTGGGTGCATTTCGGCAGAGGAGTAGTGAGGGAGTCTGTAACATGGCGAGATGAGGGTGATACAACAAAATCCTTAGACGTTTCAAAGTTCAAAGTAAATGTATTATCAAAGTAAATATATGTCACCATTTACAACCCTGAGATTTGCTTTCTTGTGGATACACTGAATAAATCCATAGAATAATAACGATAACAGAATCAATGAAAGACTGCATCAACTTGGGCATTCAACCAATCTGCAAAAGATAACAAACTGTGCAAATACACAAAGATGGAAATAATAATAATAAATAGATAAGCAATAAATATCAAGAACATGAGATGAAGAGTCCTTGAAAGTGAATCCATTGGTTGTGGGAACATTTCAATGATGGGGCAATGAATGAAGTTATACCCTTTGGTTCAAGAGCCTGATGACTGAGGAGTAATAACTATTCTTGAAACTGGTGGTGCGAGTCCTTCAGCTCCTGTACCTTCTTCCTGATGGCAGCAGTGAGAAGAGAGCATGTCCTGGGTGGTGGGTGTCCGTGCTTTCCTGTGACAATGTAGATCTGCTCAATGTTGGGGAGGGCTTTAACCATGATGGTCAGAACCGTATTCACTACATATTGTAGGGTTTTCTTTTCAAAGGCATTGATGTTTTCATACACAGGTGTGACACACCCAGTCAATATACTCTCCACTACACATCTATAGAAGTTTGCCAAAGTTCGGACTAAAGTTTGAACATTTGAACTAACCAACCTTTTCCTGTTCTTTGCAACAGAAGTCCCTTGATGGTGTTAATTCAAAATTAATTTGTAGGACCTTAGCACCAAGTTTAGAAACAATTATTCATTCTTGTTGATTGTTCTCTACTGGCAGAATGCTTTGTAATTGAATTGATTTTGTATCATTAAGGACATTTGTAAAGCACTTTGGTGTCACAGAGTTGGCCGAAGATGTGAGACAAAATTCATGCCAGCTGCTGAGGGCACTGTCTGTGGCCCTGACAGGGTAAGGCAATACTTTTGCTATTCCATGAAGAATAGTTCCTGAAATGTACATTTTTAAACGTGTTCTCTTATGAAAATGTTATGCATTGCAAAATCTTGTCAGGTCAGTGGTTTTTGTCTGCATCTTTATAGGTGTTAAAGTTAATAATTCCCTTTCTGAAAATCAACTCTTAAGTGTTTTTATACTCAGTAATATCAATAACCCTTGCTGTAGAATTCAACCAAAATCCCGGATCTAATTCCATTACCCGTAGACAAAACTCTTTGTCACCTGACAGTGCGTGAACATCTTTACGAGCTCTTAAGTTAACTTGAAACAAACTTCTATTTTATTTATTTTTTGTAATTTTTTATTATTCATTTATGGGATGTGGGCATTGCCAGCTAAGCCTGCATTTATTGCCCATCCCTAGTTGCCCTTGGGAAGGTGGTGATGAGCTGCCTTCCTGAACTGCTGCAGTCCCTGAGGTGTAGGTACACCCATGGTGCTGTTAGGGAGGGAATTCCATGAGTTTGACCCAGTGACAATGAAGGAACAGTGACATGTTTCCAAGTCAGGATGGTGAGTGATTTGGAGGGGGATTTCCAAATGGTGGCATTCCCAGGTATTATTTTACTGCACAGGTACAAACAGCTCATTTTCACTGCTAATGCATTAAATTGTGATAGGTTTTCATGAATCTGACAATAAACCATGTAATAATTGATGCCATTGTTAAAATAAATTTCTAAAATAAACAATTTTTTAATGCATTCATTCATTTAGAGATACAGTGTGGAACAGGCCCTTCTGGCCCAAAGAAACAAAACGGCCAAATTTAACACTAGCCTCATTACAGGACAATTTTCAATAACTAATTAACCTACTAAACAGTGTATCTTTAGACCGTGGGAAGAAACTAGAGCACCCAGAGGAAACCCACGTGGTCTCAGAGAATGTACATACTCCTTACAAACAGCGCTGGAATTTAACTCTGAACTCGGACGCCCCGAGCTGTAATAGTGCCTCGCTAACCACTACACTGCACGCCATCTATTTGTTATGAAAAAGTATTACTGTAGTATCTCCTCAATGAGCTGAAAATCTAAAGAGTTTTATCTCTCACAGGGCTGACGTGATCGGGCACATGCAGAAATCGCCACAGATCTGTAAATAATAATCCTAAAGTGTCAGTCAGTATATATTGAAAGATATTTTTCCATTATATTGAAACGAATTAGCTAGAATATACCCAGAAGTTAAAACCGATAGCATAAGATAAGCAGGGTATAAGTCGCAGATCTTCAGTGAACAGTGGTGAGGATTGAGGAATTTGGTTTGGAATCAAGAATGCTGGATTTTCCATTCTGCATCCTATCTGAATTTTGCAAAATTCATTTTTTGATATCACATTTGTAATTAATAAAACTAGAAGAAATTATAAACACAAGAGATTCTGCAGATGCTGAAAATCCAAAGCAACACACACAAAATGCCGGAGGAACTCAGTAGTTTAGGCAGCAACTATGGAGAAGAATAAACAACCGATGTTTCAGGTCGAGACCATTCATCAGGACAGGAAAGGAAGGGAGAAGAAGCCAGAATAAGAAGGTGGAGGGTGTGGGGAAGGAGTACAAGCTGGCAGGTGATTGGTGAAACCAGGTGAGGGGGCAGCTGGGTGGATGGCTGAGTGGGGATGAAGTGAAAAGATGGAAGAGGATAGGTAAACATAAAGTAAAATAAATGTTATTATCAAAGTATACATAAATGTCACCATATACAATCCTGAGATTCATTTTCTTATGGGCATACTCATTAAATCTATAGAATAATAACAATAACAGAATCAATGAAAGATGGAAGAAATAGAAGAAATTATGTGACTCATTAATAGTTGAGGGCAAATTCACCATTGTTTATTCTCTCTGCAAAACTGTTGATGGTTAAAGTCAACTTGGACTCTATACCTGAAAGCATAATGGACAAGCAAACAGATGTCATCTATTCTATCCCCTTGGTTGTAGTGTTTATTCAGTAAAATGGTTCTAGCATCTTTTCATTAATTACAATAGCTATATTCTTGCTCTGATTATCGCACGTAAGGGCTTGCTTAATTTTAAAGATACATCCATGCCTACTGTTCATTCCATATTTCCCTTACTCCTTCCTGAAATTGTAATTACATATTAGTATGATGGCAGTTGCTATCACATCCATGATACATTATTAAACTCTTATTTTCGTTTGTCAGTATTAAACTGTATGACCCAATAACCACAGATAGGTAAACTTGAATGCTAAGAGGAGATTCCTTAGAGTACTTGTTGTTCTTCCTCTCCGCGCCTTGTGGTGCATTGGGAGCAACCTTTTGTTGTTTCCTTAGCTTTACAAGCCCGAGTTGCTAGCTCGACACTCAACCCAGCACGGGTGGAAAGTGTTCAAAGAGCTGGCCAGACTGGGACAACTCGCCTCAAAGTCTGGTGTGGCTGCCACTACTCCACTGACTGGCACACTTGAAATATTTAATACCTCAGGAGGGATCTGTGGAAAGTGAGCAAGGGTTAAAAACTTGGGAGGATGAACTTTTATTCAGAGCTTCACTCAATTCTACTTGAAATGCTACCTCTACTTATTCCTCCTCAGATGCTGACAAACTTGCTAAGTATTAGCAGCATATTCTGTTTAATTTCACATTTCTAACCTCCATAGTTGTGTTTTTTGGGCTTAATAAGATGTAGTTTGTGAATATTCCCATTAAATTTTCATCTAAACCCAAATCTATTTGAGGACTACAACAGAGGAGATTTTTTTTTTGACGTCAAAACTTAAATTAAGTCATCTGAAAACAAATCATTGTTTTTGTTTTAAAGACTCAGATTTATTAATTCAAAATGATGGAGCGACTCAGCAAGCCAAGCAACATCTGTGGAAAGAAATAAACAGTCAGCATTTCAGCACTGACCCGCTGAGGTCCTCTAGCGCTTTGTTTGTGTTCCTCTGGATTTCCAGCACTGCAAAACCTCTTGTGTTCAGGATTTATTAAGAATGGGTTTTACTGTATGTTCTGAAGAGACTGAAAGAGTGGATGTCATAATTAATGATGGTATTTTGCCAAGATGCTGCTGAATTTGTGTTGGTAATAGGAGTCCTATCAAAGACTGTCACCATCATAATTTTTAAATGACAAGTTATTTAAAATCACACCACAGTGATTATTCTTGGCATGAAATGAAAGGCCAGTGAGCTAAATGGATGTTTAATTAGTAAATTATCTATGCCAGGCTCAGATTTTAAGCACTTTACAGAGTTGTTGGCTCTAAGTGTTGCTTTTGTTGGCTGCTTGTCAAAATATGATGCATGTCTGTAGTCACAGGTTCACTGGGAGGTACGTTACTCCAACAAATACAGAAGTACGTTTAGTGCAGCAATTGTTCCATTCATTTTTATTGTTTTGGTTCAGATCCACAAAAATATTCTGGTTTTCTACAAACATAAAAATGTAATAGTTTCCTCTATGTCAGTTGCATTGCTTATTAACTTATTTTTAATGAAACTTTTGCACAGTATCAGTTTTGGTCATCTAAAAGATTGCTCAGTTAGTGCCACTAAATTCCCTCTGTTTGCTGCTTTGGATGTCCCTCAAACATTAAGATAAATTAGTTTATTATTGTCAAGTGTACTGAGGTACCGTGAAAAGCCACCCATAAAGATCATTTCATGTCATTAGTGCATTGAGGTAGTACAAGGGAAAACATTAAGTGAACGCAGAATCAAGTGTTACAGTTACGGAGAAAGTGCGGTGCAGGCAGACAATAGGTGAAAGGCCATAACGAGGTAGTTTGTGAGGTCAAGATTCGATCTTAGTGTAAAGAGGCACAAAAGATTCTGTGGATGCTGGAAATCCAGAGCAACACATGCAAAATGCTGGAGAAACTCAGCTGGTCGGGCAGCATCTATGGCAGGAAGTAATTTCTCCCATAGATGCTGCCTAGCCTGCTGAATTCCTCCAGAGCTTTTTGTGCTGCTCATTGTGCAGTAGTCGTATAACAGTGGGAGAGAAGCTGTTCTTGAGCTTGTTGACTTTTTGAGCTTTTGTGTCTTCTGCCTGATGAGAAGAGGAAAAGAGAGAATTTCCGGGGTAGGTGCGGACTTTGATGATGCTGGGTGCTTTGCTGCGGCATCAAGAATTCCGTGGATGGAAGGCTGGCTTCCGTGACATCCTGAGCTGTGTCCACAAGTCTCTGTTGTGTCTTGTAGTCTTTGGCAGAACAGTTGCCGTACCAAGATGTGATGCATCCAAATAAAATACTACCTGAGGTGCATCCTTGAGAATAGGTGACGATCAAAGGAGATGTGCCAAATTTATTTGGTGCCCTGAGGAAATAGAGGGGCTGGTGAGTTTTCCTGGCCATGTCATCTACACTGTTGAATCAGGACAGGATTACGGTGATGTTCAATAGAGTTGACAGCTTCAGGTTCCTCAAAGGAACTTGAAGATCTCAACTCTCTTGACTTCGGCACTGTTGACATAAGTAGTGCCTAGGCCCACCATCGTACCCCTCCCCTTCATTAAGTCAGTGGCCAGTTCTTTTGATTTGGTGAAACACAGGGAAAGGTTCTTGTCATTAGGCTTTTTGTCTTCTTCCTTGTGGTGAACTACATATACCTGTCTGGACACGCCCCCTGATGACTGCTCCTGTGGCTCCTCCCACAGACCCCTGTATAAAGGTGATGGAGGTCTGAGCCCGGCCTCTCAGTCTCCAGGATGTAGTATGGTGGTCAATCACTGCTTGTTCCTTCTTCCAGTCAATAAAAGCCAAAATCTCGCCTTTACGTCTCAGAGTGAGTTATTGATGGTGCATCATTCCTGTACTCTGACTCAGCATTATTTAGAGCAGTACCTGGTCACACAGTCAGGAGTGTATAAGAAATAAAGTGGGGGGCTGGGAAGGTCGCCTCGTGGGCACCCGTATTGAAGATACTCGTGGCGGAGAGGTTGCTGCCTATCCTTACTGATCGTGGTGTGCTGGTCAGCAAGTCAAGGACCCAGTTGCAAAGGGAGGTGTTTGGTTGGGATCCACCCAGCACAACCCTTGAAATAGATGGCCACTGTAAAAGAGGACATGCAATGGTTCTCTTCAATTCCAGCACCCACACACGGGCTTTGAGAACACCAAGCATTAACAGTGGAACTACACTGAGGAGACACCTAGGAAACACTTATTCTCTGTGCCAAATGCTGGTACACAGGGGGCTGCAATTGCTCTGTTTGGGTTAACAAGTCCATGAAGTATTTAATTTATTAATCAAGAATGGAAGATGTTGATTCCTAAAGGTTGTTCCTAATGATGCTGTTGGAGAAGAGGATTCGGAGGTCATGTTCCAGATTTTGTGGTGCTAGAGTCTTAAAAAGAAATTGAATTTTTGGCTCACAATGTGCGCATTGAACATCAACCACCCATTTTACAGCCATCTAACATTAATCCCAATTTTATTCTCCTCGCATTTTCCTCAGCTGTCCCCAGATTCTGTCAGTCTTTCACACACAAGGCGTGATTTATAGTGGCCAGCTGACCTCTCGTCTTTATTTAGAGATGCAGTATAGTAAAAGGCCGTTCCATCCCAACAAGCCTGCACCGCCCAATTACACCCATGTGACCAAGTAACTTACTAACCCATAAGTCCTTGGAATGAGCATTGGTCCAAATAAATATTAACAAAGTTAATGAACTCAGTGTAATTTTTTTTATCTAATTAGCCTCTTTTCAATTCTGCTTTATCTGTAACGTAGTGGTGCCGTCGTGGGCAGTGTGTGAAGCACGGGGATTCAGGACCAAAACCAATCAATGGACGGTGGTCAAACTGGTCTATGTGGTCACCTTGCTCAAGGACCTGTGGTGGCGGAGTGATGAGCAGGGAACGTCAGTGCACAAGCCCAAGGTAAGGAATGTTCACACCATCGCTGTCATCTTCAAAAATTTCTCATCCTTTTTATCGAGGATTTAGAGATCAGAAATTGCGTCAGGTTCCTCTAGCTCAGGGATTCCCAACCTTTCCATTAACTGGACCCTAGCTAGGGAGCCCCTGCTCAAATTTCTCATGACAAATTGATTCAAGGAATCAATAATTGCCTGAGCACCTCATTTTAGATGTGGTGGGCAAAGAACGGCTCAGAAAGATTGTCACCAATAGCAAGAAAGAGTGTTGGGAAAGACTCAGAGGCCTATCTGCCGGGAGCTCATTGTCTCAGAGTCGGCTACAACAGCAGGTGAGGCTGGTGGTCACATTACTCTCCCATATCCCCTTTGCTTCCCCTCTCTTTCGCCTCTCTCTCCTCTTTCAGCTCACCAGTTCCTCTCTAAGACCCTTGTCCTTTCATTTCCTCACCTTTCTTACACCGAACACTGGTCTTTCATTCCACTTTCCGCCTTGCCTGTCAGTCATTCTCTCCCAAGGTGAAGACTGTCGCCGAGGATGTTGCTGGGACTTGAGTTAAAGAAAGGTTGAGCAGCTTGGGACTTTATCCATTGGAATGGAGGAGGATGAGAGATGATCTTGTAGAGGTGTATATAGTATAAAATAGTGAGGGGAATAGATGGGGTGAAAGAACTCTGTCTTGTTCCCAGGAGAGGACGAGAGGACATAGGTTCAGAGTGAGAGGGAAGAGATTTAGTAGGAACCCGAGGGCAACGTTTTCACCCAGTTATAGTGGGTGTATGAAAAAAGCTGCCAGAGAAAGTGGTTGAGGCAGGTACATTATTTAAGCTGTAACTCTGACAGGTATGTAGATAGGAAAGTAGTGAGATATGGGCCAAACACAGACAAATGACCAGTTGGGTGGAGGAGCTGTACTAAGTTATGCTGTGCAAGGTTGACATAGTCACAGGACATTTTGCAGATGCTGGACGCCTTGAGCCTAATGTTTGGCCGGTTTAAGCACTGGGTCGGATTGAAAAGGTCAGGGTGCCAGGGTCCGAGGAGAGGGACGAGCCAGTGTTTAACTCGTTCCTCCACAAAGTTTACTCATCTCTGTGCTGAACTGGAACTCTGGCCTGTAACTAACGGGCTCCTGGACCGGATGCGGTGGTTACTGACTTGGTGACTGTGGGCTCACTTTTGTGAACTTCATTTGTTTACTTGCTTTCATTGTTTGCACGATTTCTTTGCTTTTCTGCACGTTGGGTGTTGGACGGTCTTTTTTTTTAATGGGTTCTGTTGGGGTTCTTTGCTTTGTGGCTGCCTGTAAGAAGACAAATCTCTAAGTTGCATGCAGTATGCATACTTTGATAATAAATGTACTTTGACTTTGACACGTGCAATATGCTGGAGGAACTCAGCAGGTCAGGCAGCATCTATGGAGAAGAGTCAACAGTCGACGTTTCGGGCCAAGACCCTTCTTGACAGGAGAGGGAGGGGACAAAAGCCAGACTAAAATTGTGGTGGGGAGGGGAATGTGTACAAACAGGCAGGTGATACGTGAGACCATTTGAGGAAAAAGGTGGGTGAGGGAGGAGGAATGAAGTGAGAAGCTGGGACGTGATAAGTAAAGGGCTGAAGAAGGAAGAATCAAATAGGGGAGGACATCAGAGTATGGAAGAAAGGGAAGGAGGAAAAGCAACGTACCATTTTTAAAAAAAACATATCCTTGCCCGTAAAGACTTTGCAAAGCGTCACTTTGAAGATACTGTGAAGATGTGGACAAAGGTTTTGCGGTCGGATGAGACAAAAGTGGAACTTTTTGGCCTCAACACTAAGCAGTACGTGTGGTGTAAATCTAATACTGCGCATCAGTCAGGTAACACCATTCCTACTGTAGAGTATGGGGAGGGTATCATCGTGCTGTGGGGATGCTTTTCAGCCGCAAGGACTGGAAATCTCGTCAGGATCGATGGGAAGATGAATGCTGCTAAATGCGGAGAGGTGTTGGATAAAAACCTGCTCGCCTCTGCCAGAAAGTCTAAACTGGGGAGGAAGTTTGACTTTCACCAGGACAACGACGCGAAGCACACTGCCAGAAGCAACCATGGAGTGGCTTCAAAAGAATAAAATTGAAAAATGAAGAAATGTCGGCTGTTTATTTCCTTCCATAGATGCAGCCTGACCTGCCGAGTCCCTCCAGCATTTTGTGTGTGTTACTACAACATATTTCCCATCTCGTGGGATACTGTTTTCAAACAATGAGATCCAAGGCTTGAGAATTTCAACTGGAAATAGTATTCATGAACCTGAATCTCAGTGACTGTGTTCTATACTTGTATGTTTTATACTAAATCAAATCCCTCACTGAATGATCCGGCTTTCATTTCTCCGTAAAGGTACTCTGATCAAGGGTGTGCCATAGAAAATAGTTTCAATCAGCCTGTATGTGTCGAGGTATAAAATACTACCTCTAGCATCACTTTTTAAACTTTTGGAGCAATAAGCAGTATTGTCAGGTATTTACTTTAAATTTTCAATTCCACGTGATGTCACCCTTACTGGAAGACACTTCGTCACACAAGATACCATCATGGTCATTATGTGCCGTGCTGTGTTTCGTGACCCATCATGATCTTGACCATGATTGGTCTTGGCAGATGTTTCTCAGAAGTGGTTTAACATCACCTTCTTCTGGGCAGTGCCTTTACCAGCTGGGTGACCCCATCCATTATCAATACTCTTCAGGGATTGTCCGCCTGGTGCCAGTGGCTGCGTAACTAGGAGTTGTGATCTGCACCCGCTGCTCAGACGACCATCTGCCGCCGCTCCTGTGGCTTCACATGACCCTGATTGGGGTGGGAGGAGGCAAAGCAGGTGCTACACCTTGCCCAAGGATGACCTGCAGACTAGAGGATGGGAGGAGCGCCTTACACCACCCTTGACAGAGACATAACTCCAGCCTGGTACCCAATGCAAGACATACCAGACCTGTAATGGCATTGGTCAAGTGCAGGGTATCATCTAGCTCTGGAGAACTGTAGTGTTCTCACACAAGTAAACATATAGATTCACAGATATAAAGCCAGTAAATTGTACATAAACAATTTATAAGCTCTAGAATGATGTTTTTTTTATCTTTATATGTGCAATTAGCAACAGGCCTTCTTCATAAACTGCAATGATTAATTGAAATGTGTCATGGTCCTGTGTGGCTGTCCCCCATTTCGCTCCTGTCTTCTTGATTATGCCATAATTCCAGTCGTTAGATTCCCAGTTGCTGCTAGTTCACTTAATTACAACACACCTGGTTTCTATCAGAGACTGCAGGATAAGAACCCTGGCATCACAATCACGGGTCGCCAGTTCGTTGGTCTATTCCTGTGTGATAACCTCGTTTCCCGACCACTTAGAACCATTGTTCTAAGTTCAGCGCTAGTTTCAAGTTATTCCATGAAAACCCCGTCTCCACGTCAGGACTCTATATCAGAGCTCTGTGTCCAGATTCCTCCTGGTTATCTGTTCCACTTTCGTGACTGTGCAAGTACCTCTCAACCCTATCTCCATGTCTGTGTCCAGCACTTGGGTTCGCCCCCAGTCGCTCTGTGTAACAAATTGTCTACTATTTGAGATTTCCCATTTCCAAGGAGAAAATGGGACTGCACAATCAAGTAGGGGTTCCCAACCTTTTTTATGTCCTAGGCTAATACCATTAAGCAAGGGGTCCTTGGACCCCAGGTAGGAACCCCTGTCCAAAACCTTTCGTTACCCAATCCCAGATGAATATAAGGTCCTTTAAGTCCCTTTCAACCAACTCTGGTGCTACATCAGATTGCAACTACAGTACATCCATGTTGATTAAACACTTTACCGGGGATCGAACTGCAACAAAATCCCATTCACACCAGCTGAGCTAAAGTTCATCCTTTTAAAATTGTTGGCACTTTATTAAAATCCCTCCTTCCATCATTAACATTTTGCAAGCACCCAAGATCTCATTTAGCACATCTTTTCAAATTATGGTATTACTTTAGACCTTTAACAGGCTCCAAAGCATGTTGGCCATTAATTATTTGATAACCAACATAAATTAGGCTTGTTATATATCTGGTAAACAGAAAACTGTTATAAAGTGAAATATGATTTACTGGTTTGCACTGTAAAATGGAAGTTATCCAGTCAGGCTAAATATATCAATGATCTCACTTTAAGGAATCTTTATCTCATTTTCTCATGTTCTCATTATTTATTGCTATATCTATTTTTGCATTTGCAAAGTTTGTTGCCTTCTGCACGCTGGTTGATCTTTTATTGATCCTGTTGTAGTTACTTTTCTATAGATTTGCTGAGTATACCCACAGGAAAATGAATCTCGGGGTTCTATATGTAACATGTACTTCAATTATAGCATTTACTTTGAATTTTGAATACATCTACCACAAAGAGAATTGAGATGTTATAGTAGGGAACTGAAATCTAAGTAAGATAATGACTTGTTTTACACCAAGTAAAATAACAAGAGTATGTTCTCAGTTTGAAAAATAATAGACAGGTGTTTATAATGGTAGTACAAGTATGCCCACAATGGTTTATTTTATATAAGACTAAAGTTTTGACTTAGCTTTCATCTAATTATGGTAATTAGAGAAAATAATAGCGGGGTCATTTATGACCTTGAACTAAATTGTTAATGTAAATGAACACTGGCATATTGAACTAGTCTTGCACAAACCAGTGGCAGAACTATTCTTGTTGTCTAACTTTGCAATAATGTCCATCTGGTAAAGTGATTTTTCAGAAGGTTAAGATAAGCTTCCAGACTAATCAGTTGAACTACGAAGACATTTAGACAGTTCCTCCTTGTTAATCCCATCAAACAAAACTGCAGGATATCCAAAATGCAGAGCTTCAACAAGGTGATAGGACGACATTGCTTCAATACTAGACAAGATCTGTATCTTTTGTTTTAACCAGATGGAAGTGAGAAGATGAAATTGAATAGGAACTATTTCCCCCCAAGACTTCCTGTTTCCTTTAAACACTGCCAAGGAAGAAAGTTGATATTTTATTCAGGCACATATATACACACCTATGAGTTAATCATGTCCACTTCCACTATCTGGAGAATTATTTATTGGTTTTGTATTCATCTCAGAACATCCCAAATTTATTTATCATTGAATCTTATTAAGAACCCAAAGATTAAATGGACATGCACAGTGATGTCGAGTAGTGTGAAGTTCTTGTTGCCTGTGTGAAATTGTTCTGTGTACAAGTCATGGAAATGGCATAGCACACCACCCCCCCCCCCCCCCCACTAAAACTGCACCATTAATGCAGGACTCACACAGTGTTCAACATTATTAAATATTATCAACCTTGCTTGAGCTGATGGCAGTAGGTCCTGTTATGTTTGTTGTTTAACAAAGAAAGACGTGTGGATTTAAAAGTGAGCACGTTTATTAACAGGATACATTCCGTTATACCAGCACCAGCAATCTGCTGAGAATCTACAAAGACTTCCTCCATTTCCTCAGCAACTGTGTGCACCTTCCTCTTGATCACCCCAGCCTTACAGCGCCTTGCAAAATGATCCTCCTTCCCACAATTATTACAGGACTTTCCATAAGCAGAGCACCTCTTTGGGATGTGCCTACCTCCACATTTGCTGCATCTCTTTGGTTTGTGTTTGCTTTGTGAAACACCCTGTGCTTTGCCCCTCTGTTTTCACAACATGCACTGTCGTTTCTGCCCTGTGCAGCTCCTTAGCTTGTGTTTGTGTGGTCTCTGCTGCCCTGCACATACTCACAGCCTTTTCTAGCGTTAAATCTTTGTCACAGAGCAATCTTTCTCGAAGCCAATTATTTGGGATTCCACAAACTATTTTGTCTCTGACCAGTGAGTCTCTCAAATCTCTGAAATTCAGTGTGTGAAGCTCAGCTAAGTATTGGTCAAAGCTAACACTTTGTTGCTGGTCACAAGAAAAGAACTTGTAACTTTCAAAAGTGACACTTTTATTTGGGATGATCTACACAATTTTTGTCATCAGAATATCCATTTTAAAATCTGTCTCATCAATTTGAAAGCTGTTGTATATGTCCAGAGCATCTTCACCAATTACGTGAAGAAAGATAGATGCTTTCAAATTTTCCTCTGCTCTGCTGGCTCTGCTCGCCACTAAGTATATATTGAATCACTGTTTGAAGCGTTTCCAATTATCATCCAGATTGCTGGTAAAGTGCATAGTTGTGGGAGGACAACTAATAATATATTACAGAATATTTTGGGCTTCTCTCACTTCATTTCCTTGGTGAACTTTAAGCCAGCGTGCTCTCTTGCTGGCAGCTTCACTCTGTCGGAACCCAGTGTCCCTTTCTTAGTCACTCACGGCATTCATTTATGCTGAATATTCAGACCGCACGCTGACTTCTGACACTGTGTTACGTTTGTTCTTTTAGCAAAGACAAACTTGCGTGGGTTTAATAAACTAACACATTTATCAACAGGAGACAGTCATGGAAATGATCCATTCTGTTCTTAGTTAAAGGACAACTGGTTCTTAAATCAAACTTATTGAATGCTCCTACCACCCCAGTCTCACAGCCAATATCCTCAATCCCAGACCAACTTAATTGTCCCTACTATCCATTCTAGTTAATCACTCATTCATACACCCTGCAACTCCACCATCCCTACTTTCTTCTGCCTGTAACCCAATCACCAGTTCACCCACCACCCTTCATCTTTTCACCTCCAAGCCTTTAACTCTTCTGACTGACTTTGAGGACCCCAAACCTCATTCATCCCTCGGCCACCCTACACACCACAGATCATCACCCCACCAGCCACTCCTCAATCTCCCTGCTTCCTCACCAAGCTTTCACTTGATTGACCATCCAACCTCCTGTGGTGGTAGCGCTATTTTAACGATGACACTAACTGGAACACAAGGTTTGTGGCAGGAGCTTGAAGACTCCCTGGGTGACACGGTCGTGTGGCCCAGCATGGTGGCATAGTGGTTAGCTCAAAACTTTACAGTGCAGCTGACCCGAGTTCGATTCCCGCTGCTGCCTGTAATGAGTTTCCACGTTCGCCCCATGACTGTGTGGGTTTCCTCCGCGTGTTCCGGTTTCCTCCCACAGTCCAAAGACATACTGGTTGGTAGGTTAATTGGTCATTTTAAGTTGTCCCGTGACTAGACTAGGATGAAATCAGGGGATTGCTGGGTGGCGTGCGAAAGGACCAGAAGAGTCTATTGCACACTGTATCTCAAAACATTTTTTAAAAATAATATAAATTAATAAAGCCGAAGTGTTAACTCAGTATGAATATATAGTGTCTTAATGTATTGTGAAGACAGAATGTTACTATGTTTGTAAAGACAGAACAACCATTATGTTTGTTCGGAATATTGGTAACCTAATATATGTGAACAATTCACTTTTTTTTTAATACAGGCCCCAGTATGGAGGAAAGTTCTGTGATGGTAATACTCGTATGTACAAGCTCTGCAATAATCAAAATTGCCCCAAAAATAGTGTTGACTTCAGATCGCAGCAATGTGCAGAATACAATAGCAAGCCATTCCGAGGCTGGTACTATAGCTGGAAGCCATATGTGCACGTTGAAGGTAAATCTGTACTTGTTTTAAGTTACACTAAATTGCTTTGCAAATCAAAAGTAATACTGAGTATTATTTGCAGTTGAGCGATTGTTTTGTCAGGCATGGGCTTACAATCCAGGCCATGTTCTCTTCTCACTGCTGCCATCGGGAAGGAGGTACGGGAGACTTGGGTCCCACATCACCAGGTTCAAGAACTGTTATTACCCCTTAATCACCAGGCCTCTGAAACATCATGAATAACTGCACTCACCTCAACTCATTCCACAACCGATGGACTCACTTTCAAAAACTCTACAACTCACGGTTTCATTTATTACTTAAGTATTTATGTATTACTATTAATTTGCTTTTTTCTTCTTTTTTACATTTGCACAATTTGTTGCCTTTTGTACATTGGTAGGTTGTGTGTCTGTGTGCTGTTTTTCATTGATTCTGTTACGTTCCTTAGTTTTTACTGTGAGTGCCTACAAGAAATGAATCTCAGAGTAGTATATAGTGATGTATATGTGCTTTGATGATAAATTTACTTAGAACTTTCAGAATTTTGATCTTGGAAGGGGTTTTATGAATTAATTGGAGCCTAAACGTCCTATTTCTAAAGCATCATTAATGCGTATGAAAAGACCTCAACAAACCTCAGCTGTGAGGATGTGGACTGTGGTTGCATGTGGTTTTAAATTTAGGCTGAGAAAGTAGCGGAAGGGGAAAAGAAGGTGAAAGGATTAAGGTTCATGGGGTGAGCTTTGGCTAGGTGTCAGGTACAGATTAAAGAATGCTCATGCCGGGGTTCTGTGGAATGCAGGAAGCAATTCCGGACATAGAGTAAATCTGCAAAAGTTAACAGACTTAAGATGTGTTTTATCCATGGAAGCGGTTATAAATCTGTGCACGCATTTTGAGTGGATGCCTTGGGATTCAGGCAGCCAGTGAGGATTGTGGTTGTAGGCAAGTAGAAGACATCAAAGGAGAGGAAAGAAGCAAAGCTTGGGCAAATTATAGAGTTTGTTTAGATAGGTGTCTGGGAGATTGGCCAAGGATTTAGTGAAGAAGGTGAGCCTGAACACTGTCAATGTGTGCATATTTAGTAGCAGTGACATGGGGGAACAATACCACAAAAATAGGATACTGCAGATGTCAGTAATCTGAAATAAAAGAACAAAATCTCAAGAAAGTTCATCAGATTAGACAACATCGATGGAAAGAAGAGCACAGTTAGTGTCACCGGTTGAGGATGTATCATCAGTACATGATTAGTGTATTATAGTGCTGATGAAATCTGCATTCTGAGATCACCTGATACTGTTGCTCCCTCCACAGATGCTGATTAACAAGCTGAGTGTTTCCAGCATTTTCCGTTCCAATGGTAACGCTGCTTAATTTTAAATAAATCTTACGAGCAACTTGTTGCTCCTCCGGCTTTTGTTTTGTTGAATTTCCTTGCTCGTCGACATGAGGACTGTCAGAGTTGAGAATAGCTCCATGCCCGCCCCCGCACCCAGCTCCGCTACCTAATCCAGGGGGTAGGTCGCTGATTTAAAAAGCAAGCACCACAATGTTAATAACGTGTCCTGATCAGGGAAAAACAAGTGTTTTCCAGAGAAGGTTCTCAAGAATTATCCTGGGAATGAAATGGTTAACATATGATGAGCATTTGATGGTTATGAGTCTGTACTTTCTGGAGCTTAGAAGAACAATGGGAGATCTCTTTGATTCCTATCGAATATTGAAAGCCCTGGATGGTAGATGTGGAGAGGATGTTTCCAATACTGGAGAGTCTAGGACCAGAGGGCACAGCCTCAGAATATGTCCCTTTACAATAGAGATGAGGAGGAGTCTATTTAGCCAGAGGGTGGTGAATCTGTGGAATTTATTGCCACAGATAGATTTGGAAGCCAGGTCATTGGGTATATTTAAAACGGAGGTTCACAGGTTCTTGATTTGTAAGGGTGGCAAAGGTTGCAGGGAGAATGCAGGAAAATGGGTTGAGAGAGATAATAAATCAGCCATGATGGAATGATGGAGCAGACTTGCTGGGCCAAATGGCCTTATTCTACTCCAATGTCTTATGGTCTAGTAGGACCAAGGTACTGTAGAGAATGATGACGAACACTTTCTTCGTTCAGTATCAGCTAGCAATCCAGACAAAGTGAATGTCAGTCAGTCTTTATTGTGGAGTGTGAGAACTGAAGGAAGCGATGGGTACTGTCAGGGACAAAAGGAGGCTTGGCACAGCATTTCTCCGAGCTGCTTCCATCGAAACTTGCCCCATTCCTGTTCTACCCTGCCACTCCAGGTCCTATCTGCAGTTTCTCTTGCCATGGCAGCCAGCTGCCACTCAGGTGGTCCAATCCCAGAAAGCTGGCTTGTATTTGTCAACTTAGCATCTGTCGAATGAAAATCACTGCTATCACAGTGGTGATCTGGCCAATCATCAAAATCTTATCCATAATGTGTTTAAAAGCTGATTCCAACCTAGCAACATCATGCTTTTATTGTGAGTTGTTATACTTCCCTGTGGAAAAAGAATTGTTCTCGATTTCCTAAGCTGCCATTCTAATCAACCCTTAATGAGAGCCGATGGTTTATGCCAATTTGTGGTCTGTTTCATGTGAACAATTGTGGCCATGGAGAATGCACTGCGACAGTCCCAAGAGGTGAAAGAACAGGATAACTATCAGCTCTGCAAACTGCAGAAACCACAGCCACTACCTGTGGTGTACTTGTTTTGTTTCTGAGCCTTAATGAACAAACTGGCACAAATCTGCTGCATGGTCCAACAAAAGGCTTGTTGTTTCTTAAAGGGGCGAGTAGCACATTAAGGCTTTGGATGTTGGAAAGCACTAGTTTAGTTTGCTGCCGGTTTTGTTTGACAAAATGCCAGGGGAGAAGCAGAATCCAGGGCCGAGGCTGTCGAACATCTTGCATGACGACAAGCCTTTCCATCGCATGTTCGGTCGTTGCAGAGCAAGCAAGGAAGTTAAGCTGGTTCAGGGAAAATCTTAGCATTTCTGCAACTCACAGCAAGGCCCAGATTTGCCATGTTTTATGGAAATGTAATTGTATAGTGAATAAAAACCAAAGCACAGAAATATTCAACTCCTTGGCAAGTTACCATGCTCTGGAATTGCATTTGATCGCACAATGTGGTTAAGGCTGGCCTGTGCACGATATTTTCAAAAAGGCACTAAACCTCAGCTTGTCATTTCCAGACCATGACCTTTGCAAACTCTACTGTGCTGCAGAGGACTTTGATTTCTTCTTCGCACTTTCAAGTAAAGTCAAAGATGGAACGCCGTGCTCAGAAGAAAGGTCCGACGTGTGTATAGATGGCGTATGCGAGGTAAATTGTGTGTATTATCAGTACTTACTCCCAGTCACCACTAAGTATTCCACCACCAATATCCCCAGTTCTCTGCCACATAATATATCTTCAATCTTTAGTAAAATTGAGTGAACCTCTTCCATCTTCTAATTTATGAGGGGTGATTGATAGGTTCGTGGCCTAAGGCAGAAGGAGTCAATTTTAGAAAACCTAGCACATTTATTTTTCAACATAGTCCCCTCCTACATTTACACACTTAGTCCAGCGGTCGTGGAGCATACGGATCTTGGATCTCCAGAAAGTGTCCACAGATGGATGATTGATAAGTTTGTGGCCTAAAGTAGAAGGAGATGAGTTATACAGCTCTCGTTACATGCACATGCAGGTCAACTCTGAGTGATTATGCAGAAAGTTTGAAGTTAATAACTCATCTCCTTCTACCTTAGGCCACGAACTTATCAATCACCCCTCATATATGAAAAATGTGCAACCGAAATCATAAAAAATAGGATTTGTTCCATTGTCTTCCTGCACATTTATAGGAGGAAATATAAGCCATATGGATCATCAGATTCAACAGAGCTGCAACTTAAGCTGTTACGTTCTTCATATTGCTCTCAAAGTTTATTAATATATCAAACCATTTATCCAATTCAATTCTGAATGCCTAGGGTGTATATTTGTCTTTATGGTTTGACAGGTGTGAGTGGGAATATAAAATATTTTATAAATCTGGACTCAATGCTGATTTCAGATATTATTGGAAACAGATTGAAGAGAGGGCAATCAATGGCGTGGGGCTGTCAACCAATCTGCCCTCAGCAACTGATTCAAAGTGGGTGCAAACAGTTTCTTTTCAGAAACATGTTGAGGTCTGAGTTGCCAAGCCTTGGATCAATCGTAAGAATATTTTACCTGATCGCAAAGGAGACTGGCCTGCTGTTCTGTAAACAACATCAGCCCTCCCCATCCCATCTCCTTCCTGCTGTTGACCTTCTCCCTGGGAAGGAGGGTTACAGCATTATCAGAGTCAGTTTAATATCACCGGCATGTGTCGTGGAATTTGTTGTTAGATGGCAGCAGTACAATGCAATACATTAAAATGGAAACTGTAAATTTCAGTAAGAAGTATATTTATATTTTAAAAAGTTGTATTAAGTAGTGCAAAAAGAGAGAAAATAGAAAAGGTAGGGAGGTAGTGTTCATGGGTTCAATGTCCACGCAGATGTCTGATAGCAGAGGGGAAAAAGCTGTTTCAGAATTGTTAAGTGTGTGTCCTCAGGCTTCTGTACCTCCTCCAGTGAGAAGAGGGCATGTCCTGGGTGATGGGGTCCTTCGTGACAGATGCTGCCTTTCTGAGGCATCAGTCCTTGAACATGTCCTGGACACTGGGGAGGCTAGTGCCCACGATGGAACTGACTGAGCCTACATCTTTCTGCAGCTTATTTCAAGTAGGATGAAAGAAATAAGGAGAGCAGATATTCTTTCAAGCACTGGTTTTTGGGCAGAAAGAGCAGGATGCCAACCAATTAACCTACTCTAAGAACAACCTAACCCTCCCTCCCAATTAGCCCTCTATTTTCCTGTCATTCATGTGACTATCAAAGAGTTTCTTAAATATCCCGTACATATCCGCCTCTTTCACAGCCCCTGGTAGGGCATTCCACGCACCCACCAGTTTTGTAAAAAAAACTTACACGAGGAAATCTGCAGATGCTGGAAATTCAAGCAACACACACAAAATGCCGGTGGAGCGCAGTAGGCCAGGCAGCATCTATAGGAAGAAGTACAGTCGACGTTTCGGGCCGAGGCCCTTCATCAGTCCTGACGAAGGTTCTCGGCCCAAAACGTCGACTGTACTTCTTCCTATAGAGGCTGCCTGGCCTGCTGTGTTCCACCAGCATTTTGTGTGTGTAATCTCAGACATACCCATATACTTAACTCCAATCACCTTAAAAGTATGCCCCCTCTTATTAGCCATTTCTGGTTGGGGAAAAAGTCTCTGGTTGCCCATTCAATCTATACCTCTTATCATCTTGTAGACTTCTATCAAGTCATCTCTCATCGTCCTTCACTCCAAAGAGAAAACCCCCAACTTACTCAATCTATCCTCATGAGAATACTTGGTGAAAAAGGTTACTGATCTCAGGTAACCATTGTAAAAACCCAAGCAGATATAATTGAAAGGAATGGTCTTCACGTTCCAATTCCTGGACCATGTGCTGACCTTTGTAGGCTTCTGTTGTGGTCCAAACAAAGTTGTTGGCACATTTCTCCAAAGCAGTGTTGGACTCCTTAACCCCACCTGAGTAGGGTCTACAGTGTTTGACAATATAGCTCCTTCTAAATCTGCTTAGTGTCTAAGGCAGTCTTCCTCACTGCCGAGAAGAGATGACCTTTTCTGAAACTCATTCTACATTTTACGAGGCTGCTGGGTGTTTCTAAGTACTTAGCTGTGTCAGTCTATATATTCCTGTTGCAGATGTCTGAATATAACTTCGCAGCATGGTAACGTAGTGGTTAACATAACGCCGTTACAGCACCAGCGACCTGGGTTCAGTTCCGCCACTGTTAGTTAGGAGTTTGAACATTCACATCGTGACCATGTAGGTTTTCTCCTGGTTCTCCAGTGTCCTCCCACATTTGAAAGATGTACACATTAGTAGGTTAATTGGTCACATGGGTGTAATTGGGCAGCGGGAGCTTGTTTGTCCAGGAGGGCCTGTAATTGTGCTGAATCTCTAAATAAATTTAAAAAAAACAAATGGTAAATGTTTTCAGCGGTCTGAAATAAGAACAACAGGTCATCTATTGGTTAAAAAGAGCTCCGGACCACTCAGTTTTAGACGGGCTCAAACCGGTGCGAGAAGTTGTTGGTGACACAGCACAAGGTTTAAAAAGAGATCAGGAGCTTTCACCCTTTCGGTGGGCTGAAATGAGGGTGAGGGGTTGTTCATTGGTGACACAGCATGAGGTTTGAAAATGCTCAGGGGCTTTCAACTTCTTTCCAGTGGGCTGAAATCAGTGCGAGAGATCATTCTCGGGACACAGCATGAGGTTTGAAAAGAGCTGAAGGCTTTCAGCTTCTTTTTTGGCAGGCCGCAGTCAGCACAGGGCCAATAAACAAGAAAAGAGGTGTAAGTAGGGCACGCATTGTGTGAGTGGAGCATTGTTAGAGTGGTCCGGCTTTGACCCAACGGGCTTGGGCAAGCACAGACAGAGGTTCGAAGTAAGTAAAGAAGAAGTTTCTAGTAATTTTTTTCTCTTCAAGTGCATAGCTAGTGCACTGAGAATGGGCCCGTAGATAGTGGCATGTTCCTTGTGAGAGATGTGGGAAATTTGGGAGACTCCCAGTCTCCCTGATAATTACACCTGCACGAAGTGCATCCAGTTGTAGCTCTGTTAAAAACCGTGTTAAGAAACGGGAGCAGTAGCTGCTTGACTTTCCGCTCGTACTGGAGAATGAGGAGGTGATAGGTAGGAGCTGCACAGAGGTAGTCACCCCCTAAGCTGCAGGAGGCAAGTACCTGGGTAACTGTCAGGAGAAGGAAAGGAAATAGGCAGACTATGCAGAGTACCCCTGTGGCTGTTCCCCTCAATAATTACTTAATAAATATACCATTTTGGATACTGTTGGTGGTGGGGCAACAGAGATGAGGTCTCTGGCACTAAGGCTGGCTTTGTGGGTCAGAAGGGAAGGGGGTAAACGGTGAGTGCAGTAGTGATAGGGGATTCCACAATTAGCGGATTCTGTGGGTACGAAGGAGACACCCAGACAGTATGTTGCCTTCCAGGTGCAAAGGTCAGGGATGTCTCAGATCGGATCCACAGCATCCCTAAGGGGGAGGGTGAACAGTCAGAAGTCATGGGTCATATTGGTACCGACCACATCGGTAGGAAAAGGGAGGAGGTCCTGAAGAGAGAATATAGGGGACTGGGTAGAAAACTGAAAAGCAGGCCCTCGAGGATAGTAATCTTTGGAGTGCTGAATGTGCCATGTATCTGTGAGGGTAAGAATAGAATGATTTGGCAGAAGAATGTGTGACTGAGGGTGCAGGGGGCAGGGTTTCAGATTTCTGGATCACTGGGATCTCTTCTGGGGAAGGTCTGTGCTAAAAGGATGGTTCACACCTGAAGCCAAGGAAAACCAATACACCTGCGGGCAGGTCTGCTCATGCTGTGAGGGAGGGTTTAAACTCATCTGTCCGGGGGGACAGCAAACGGGCTGATAGGGCTGAGGATGGTGCAGTTGGTACACAAGTAGATGTAATGTGTAGTCTCACTGTGAGGAAGGACTGGTAGATGATACAGCACAATTGCAGTTAGTGGGAAGAGTTGAAGAGTAATAGGAGGCCAAAATCAAAAAGGGTGATGAATGCAGGACTGAAGGGGTTATATTTGAATACACACAGTATACAGAAAAAGGTAGATGATCTTGTGGCCTAGTTAGTGATTGGCAGGCATGATGTTGTGGGCCTCTCTGAGTTAAGGCTGAAAGAAAATCATAATTTGGAGCTTAACATCCAAGGAGACACTTTGTCTCGAAAGAGCAGACAGTTAGGCGGTGGCGGGGGTGGGGGAGGGGGAGGAGGTTGTGGAGTAGCTCTGTTGGTAAAGAAATTAAACCAGAGGAGGAGACTTAAGATCAGAAGATGTAGAATCCTTGTGGGTAGAGTTGAGAAACTGCAAGGGTTAAAAGACTCTGATGGGAGTTATTTACAGAACTCCAAACAGTAGCCAGGACATAGGATGTAAATTAGAACAAGAGAAGGGATGATGGCAGAACAGCAATAGATGGTGTTTCTGGGGGCAAATCAGAAGGTGCAGGAAAGGTGCATCCCAAAGATGAAAGAAGTAATCTAAAGGGAGGGTGAGGAAACAGTGGCTGGCAAGAGAAGTCAAAGACAGTATAAAAGCAAATGAGTGGGCATATAATATAGCAAAACTAATAGGAAGCTAGAGGATGGGGAAGCTTTTAAAAACCAACAGAAGGCAACTAGAAAAGCTACAGAGAAAGGATGAAATATAAAGGGAAGCTAGCCAATAATATAAAAGAGGATACCAAAAGTTTTTTTCCAGATATACGTATATAAAGAGTAAAAGTGAGATGAGAGTCGGTATCAGACCACTGGAAAATGCTGGAATGGTAATAATAATAGGGGACAAAGAAATGGCGGATGAACTTACTAAGTATTTTGCATCAGTTTTCACTGTAGAAAACACTAGCAAAATACCGGAAATGCGAGAGTGTCAGGGGCAGAGGTGAGTATCCGTGACATTACTAAGGAGAAGGTGATTGTGAAGCTGAAAAGCCTGAAGGCAGATAAGTCACCTGGACAGGAAGGAATACACCCCAGGGTTCTGAAAGAGTTAACTGAAGAAATTGTGGATGCATTAGTAATGATCTTCCAAGAATCTCTAGATTCTGGGATGGTTCCTGAGGACTGGAAAATTGCAAATGTCACTCCACTCTTTAAGAAGGGATGGAGGCTGAAGATAGGAAATAGGCCAGTCAGCCTGACTTCAGTGGTTGGAAAAATGTTGGAGCCTATTATTAAAGGATGAGATTTCTTGTTACTTGGAAGCCCATGATAAAATACACCAAAGTCAGCATGATTTTCCAAAGGGAAATCGTGTCTGACAAATCTGTTGGAATTTTTTGAAGAATTAACAGGCAGGATAGACAAAGGAGAGTTAGTGAATGGTGTTTATTTGGATTTTCAGAAGGCCTTTGACAAGGTGCCACACATGAGGCTGCTTAACAAGATAAGTGTCCATGGTATTACAGAAAAGGTACCAGCATGGACAAAAGATTGACTGACAAGCAGGAGGAAAAAGGGGGGGGGGGGGTCGCAGAATAAGGGGGCCTTTTCTTGTTGGCGATCGGTAACTAGCGATGTGCTGCAGAGGTCTGTGTTGGGACCACTTCTTTTCACATCGTATGTCAATGATTTGGATGATGGACTTGAAGGCTTTGGGTCACGTTTGCAGATGATATGAAGATAGGTCTAAGGGCAGGCAGTGTTGAGGAAGCAGGGAGTCTGCAGAAGGATTTAGGTTAGAAGAATGGGCAAAGAAGTGGCAGACTTAATATAGAGTGAAGTGTATGGTCATGCACTTTGGTAGAAGGAACAAATGCATAGGCTATTTTCTAAACGGGAAGCAAATTCAGAATCATAGCTACAAAGGAACTTGGGGGTCTATGTGCAGGATTCCCTAAAGGCGAACTTGCAGATTGAGTCGGCAGTGTGGAAGGCTTGTGCAATGTTACATTCATTTCTAGAGGACCAGAATGCAAAGGCAAGGATATAATGTGTAGGGTTTGTAAGGATTCATCAGACCACATTTGGAATATCGTGAACCGTTTTGGGCCCTTTATCTAAAAGAAGATGTGCTTGGTTTGGAAGGGGTCAAGAGGAGGTTGACGAAAAGTTGAGATACAGTGGATGCGGAGAGGACATTATCTATAATGGGGAGTCTGGGACCAGAGGGCACAGCCTCAGAACTGAGACACGTTCATTTAGAACAGAGATGAGGAAGAATTTCTTTAGCCGGAGAGTGGTGAATCTGCAGAATTCATTGCCACAGATGGTTGAGCATATTTAAGGTGGAAGTTGATAGGTTCTTGATTAATCAGGGCATGAGGGAGGAGGCAGAAGAATCAGGTTGAGAGCAGCTGTTCCTTGCAGTGGGGGAGGACCAGAGGGCACAGCCTCACAGTACAGTGATGCCATTTTGAGCAGAGATGAGGAGGAATTTCTTTAGCCAGAGGGTGGTGAATCATTGCCACAGATGGCTGTGGAGGCCAAGTCATTGAGTATATTTTTAAGGAGGTTGATAGGTTCTTTATTAGTCAGGGCAAAAGAGGTTACAGGGAGAAGGCAGGAGAATGGGGTTGAGAGGGTTAATAAATCAGCTGTGATAGAATGGCAGAGCAGACTCGATGGGTTGAATGGTCTAATTCTGCTCCTATGTCTTATTGTCCTAAGGAGTAAGTGGTCAGTCAGTAGGTGAAGGTTTCTACTATTACTGAAATCATTAATGAAATATGCAGTCAATTGTTATTTTAAATTATTTTCTAAAGTTCTTGTATAGACTTGTATAAAGGGTGTTCACAGTGAAAGGTCTAAGCTACTTTGAGGTGCCAAGCTATTTGTATAAAACTGTGAAAATAGACAATTATGCTGTGTATTGTCTCTCTAACGTGCACTTATTTTTATTCATCACAGGCTGTTGGATGTGACCGTGTTCTGGGTTCGAAACTTGAGCCAGATGCTTGTGGGGTTTGCAAAGGCAACAACTCGACGTGTAAAATCTTCAAGGGTTTATACACCAAGCAGCACTACGTAAACCGTATGTAGTGTATTGAATCTCCCGCTGTATAATCATGACGCTCATCTCACCTACAAAGTGTTCAGCCTTTTTCGGCATGCACCACACAAAATTTAAAGATTAGCTTTGTATTTTGTATTGAATCTCCCAATGTATACTCATGATCTCCATCTCATCTACAAAGTTCTCAACCTTTTCGACATGCATCATACAAGATCTAAAGATTAGCTTTATTTGTCATACTTACATCAAAACATCATAAAAGTAAAGTGAAAAATGTGTTGTTTACGTCAACAACCAACACTATGTGCTGGGGGCAGCCTGCAAGTGTTGACATGCTTCCAGCATTAACATAGTATGCCCACAATTTACTAACCCTAACCCATAAGTCATTGGAGCGTGGGAGGAAACCCACGTGGTCATGGGAAGAACGTACAAATTCTTTACAGACAGCAGCAGGATTTGAACCTTAATCTTCCAGTCGATTGCTGGCACTGTAAACCGGTACACTAACTTCCACGCTACCGTGCTGCCCAATTTAATCTACACTCTCGTTATTTTTTTGTGATTGCAACTAAGTTTGCTAGCAGATCTAGGTGATTTGTTTTAATATTTATACAGACATTTGGCAAGGCCACTGAAAGAGCATGTGCAAACCCTTTTATTTGCATGTGCAAACAGGCCGTCCTGATTGTCACCACTTCGAGACTGCAGATGGACACAGAATATTATACCCATGGTGTAAAGATCCTAACTTTGTAAATACTTGGCTTGGTTGCACGACAACTTATATTCTTCCTGCCTGAAGGTGCTGATATGTGTGGGATACATCTTCAAAGGTATCATCGGCCCTCTAACACTCTACCATCATAGACAATCAGGTTGAGAGGAAAAAGCAATCAGCCATGATGGCCAACTGGCCTAATTCTGCTCCTATGTCAAATGGTCTAATGATCTGATCCTGCCCAAAATTGGCATTAGGTACCAATAGCCAAAAACCAATGTAAATATTTTTAGCTGAGGGGCACTGATATGATCAACAGGTTTTTTTTTGTTGTTGCCACTCTAACAGTTGCCCCATGACCAAACACCTCTTGAATTTTCAGGGAAACTTTAAGAGCCTTTGTTCAGAATGAGCACAGTTTAGAGACTTAGACGTGGGCACTTACACTATTCCCAATTTACTCAGCTAATAGTCATGACAGATTTTGTTTATTGGATCTCTGTCAGATTCCTCAGTTGGCTTCACATCATATGCAGAACCATATGGTGTTTGCTATCTTTTTTTTTTGGTTGTGTACTATCTCAGGTGCAAAGGGATTTAGGAGTCCTTGTGCAAGATTCCCTAAAGGTTAATTTGCAGGTTGAGTCGGTGATGAAGGTAAACGCAATGTTAGCATTCATTTTGAAAGGATTAGAATATAAAAGCAAAGATGTAATGTTAAGGCATTATAAGGCACTAGTGAGGCATTATTTGGAGTATTGTGAGCAGTTTTGGGTCCCTTACCTAAGGAAGGATGTGCTGACATTGGAGAGGGTTCAAAGGGGGTTTACAAAAAATAATTCCGGGATTGAACAGCTTATCATATGAGGAATGTTTGATGCCTCTGGGCCTGTACTCACGGGAAGTCAGAAGAATGGGGAAGGATCTCATGGAAACCTATCAAATGTTAAAAGGCCTTGGTAGAGTAGATTTGGAGAGGATGTTTCCTATGGTAGAGCAGTCAAAAACCAGAGGACACAGCCTCAGAATAGAGGAACGTCCATTTAAAGCGGAGATGAGAAGGAACTTCTTTGGCCAGAGGGTGGTGAATCTGTGGTATTCATTGCCACAGGCAGCTGAGGAGGCCAAATCACTGGGTATATTTAAGGCTGAGGTAGCCTCTGCTCTGATGGCAGAGCAGACTCAATGGGCCAAATGGCCTTATTCTGCTCCTGTATCTAATGGTCATATTGTCTATCCTGGAAGTTTATTTGTTACATAGCTGAAAATATTTTAAAATCAGTATTTACACGTAAATTGTTTTCAATAGACTTTACTTTTTCTCCAGCAGAGTATTACACAGTTGTCACCATTCCTGCAGGAGCACGTACCATTCGTGTGCATGAACTGAACATTTCCAATGCTTACATAGCCATTAGGAACCAACAGCAGAAGTACTATCTCAATGGGCATTGGACGCTGGACTGGCCTGGCCGACATCGATTCTCTGGAACGATATTTGACTACAAAAGGCCATACAATCGACAGGAAAGCCTTTCTGCCACAGGCCCAACGAATGAAACATTAGTAGTGGAGGTAGGTTTGTCCATTATCTCAATACAATCTCATTACATAAACATGATTATACCATAATCTGAGGATTGTTCACCACTCAAGTGCAGAGTATAACTTCAGGGATCTGAGTAGAACTACTTAGTGTTTCAAAGGTTAACTTTGATATCAGAGAATGTATGCAGTACACGGCCTGAAATTCTTACTCTTCATAAACATCCATGAAACATAAAAACCCATACAATGAATGATAGAAATATTGTTGAATGTTATAAAATTGTTATTGCACTAAGCAGCTCAAGGAGCAGTATTACGTTCTATTTTCTGTTAACAGAACATGGACTGCGTTAGAAAAACTTACATCTATTCTTCTTCTGACTTGCTAAGAATACTAAGGATATTCTTAGAAGAGAATTATTTACAAAGAGGATTGTTATTCACTTATGAGTTTTCTGACAGAATTTTCAGATATTGGTAGAGACAAGAAGTCCTTCACAATCTACATGTGGTTCACTTAAGCACAGTTACTGATATCTCCATAAGATATGTATGAGGAAGCAAAACTAAACTTGTCTCAGCCCTGAAGATGGTTCATGGCCAAACCATCAACTGTTTATTCTTTTCCATAGGTGTTGTCTAACCTACTGAGTTCCTCCAGCATCTTGTGTGTGTTGCTTTAGCCTGTATAGTTCAATAATACACCAAACATTGAATTCCATAGAGACAAACATAGTCTCTGTGTGGAATTCTCTCCAAGTTCCATAGAGAGGTGCATTTTTGCTGCTTCCTGCTTTCATAAGTCCAATTCTGGATCTATGTCGTGCATTTATTAAATGGAAGTTGTTTTCCATTCAGCAAATTAATCCTAATGCCAATCATCTTGGAATTAAAGACTACCCACAGATGACTGCAGTGGTGTGGTATTAAGCAATGCTTGGGTCAACTGTTGTACTAAGCTACACTAATGTTCACCAGCTTGCCTCTGCGACTTTTATATTTTTAACTTCCCCATTTCTCTGTGTGAACATTAATGTTCATATCCTGAAGCCTTGTATTTCTTGTACAAGTTCAGTTTAATTCAGTCAACTTCTGTGTAAAAAGTTTTGTTTTTAAAGCCAATATGCCTCTCCCTGTAAGTAAGTAAAATTTATTATCAGAGTACATACATGTTACCACATGCAACCCTGAGGTTCTTTTTCTGCGAGCACACAAAGCAAATCTATAGAACCATAACTGTAAAGAGAATCTGTAAGCTGTAAACAAACTGTGCGAATGCAAATAATAAATAAATAGCATGAAATAACAATATTTTATTAATAATAAAATTAATAATAAAATTGCAAGAGTCATTAAATGGGTGTAGTTATCCCCTTTTGTTCAAGAGCCTGATGGTTGAGTGGTAGTAACTGTTCTTGAACCTGCTGGTGTGAGTCCCAAGGCACGTGTACCTCCTTCATGATGGCAGCCGTGAAAAAAGAGCATGGCTGGTGGTGTGGACCTTTGAGGATAGACACTGCTTTTCTATGGCCGTGTATCATGTAGATGTATAGGTTTAGTGGTTGAAAGGGTTTTACCCGTGATGTACTGGGCCAAATCCACTACCTTTTGTAGGATTTTCTGCTCAAAGGCATTGGTGCTCCCTTACTGGGCTGTGCCACAACCAGTCAGCACATTTTCCACCACACGTCTATAGAAGTTTGCTAAGATGTTTGATGACATGCCAAATCTCCGCAGACTCCTGAGGAGGAAGAAGAGGTGCTGTGTGCTTTCTTTGCAATTATTGTTATATGATGGCTCCAGGAGAGGTCCTCTTGAGATGGTGACACACAAGAATTTGAAGTTTCTGACCCTCTCCACCTCTGATCCTCCAATGATTACTGGCTCATGGACTTCTGGTTTCCCTCTTCTGAAATCTACTGGCAGTCTACAGGCTGTCTCCGAAGGTGATTGCGGCCATTACTGCCTACATCGAGAGTTCCTTGAGTACACTCGTGTGTTTGGCCATGTGACAATGATTTAGAGAACCTGTGGAATTCTGCACCACAGAAAGCAGCTGAGGCCAAATCATAAAAATAACTTGCATCACTAAATTTTTGTTTGAGCTCCTCATGAGGATTTTGTTGTATCTGAGTTAGATGATGGAAGTGATGTCCTGCGTTGACTGCTGAAAATTGATTTAAATCTAGAGCAGGGGGTCCCCAGCCTTTTTCACTGTCATGAACCCATACCATTAGCCAGGGGATTTGTGGACCCCAAGTTGGGTACCCCTGATTTTGAGCAATGCGCGCACATAATGCTGGAGCAACTCAGCAAGTCAGGAGGCATCTGTGGAGGGGAATAAGTGGATGACACTTCACGTTTCGAGCCGAGACTCCTCATCAGGACCGAAAAGAATTGGGTGGGAGAAGAGCAAAGTGTAACAAGATGGCAGATGACAGGTCAGACCAAGTGAGGGAGAAGGTAGGTGGGTAGAGGAGGGAGCAAGAAGCGAAAAGCTGGGAGGAATAGGTGGAAGAGGTTAACGGCTGAAGAAATAAGGGATCTAATACAAGAGGACAGTGGATATGGAAGAAAGGAGAGGAAGAGAGGGGAATCAGATCGAGGTGATTGGCAGGTGAGGAGAAGTGAAGGGTAGCCAGGATGAGAAATGAGAAAAGAGAAGAGACGGGTCAGACATTAGAGAATTCTAGTGCTGTAAATACACAGTTTTGTTAAGAAAATATCTAACTGCTAGTTTCAAATGCTTGCATCTCCTCTAGCACAGTTGGGCTTGTAAGCTAACTTTGGTTAAGGTTGGATGGGGTGTGACAAATTGTAGTATGATCTAATCCAGTAATGTTGGGAACACCTAAACTCCATCCAGAACTGGAGATCATTATTGAGATAGTATTGTAATTAATTAAAAGCCTGCCAGCAACATAAGGTCTGCAGAGAGCATTGGGTATGAAGTATGGAGAATAATGGTAAGATGCCAAGAGCTGTCATAATGCAACATTCTTAGTAACACATATTCTGATTAAGAACAGACACGTTAGAAAAAGGTTTAGTACACACCTGAGACTATTATGTCATCTTCTGTGGTAATTTTGCACTAACACCCTCAGTTCATGTATTGTTGTAAGATGTTTTGTAAGTCTTTAAATCTTTTGATGTTTATTATAATTCAGGGGAATATGAGCTGCTGTGTTGCTTAATTCCACATATAATTAAAATGTTACAGTAAAAACAAGAAGATTTCTCGTAGTTCAGTCCATCTAAGACGGGGTTCCCGGCATGGGGTGCAAGGACCCCTTGGTTAATGGTAGCAATCCATGGCATAAAAAAGGTTGGGAACCCCTGATCTAACATAACGTTGCCAGAAGAACTGAATATCATAGAAGGGAAGTGAGAAACTTACAGATTTTTTATGTTTCCATGGCAACAATCTTTAAAGGATTGCACTCAACTTAAGTTTCAAAGAACAAATGAAATGTTAGGCAATGCTGTTTACGTGACAATGGTAGGGGAGACAGAAGATAGTTGGACCACAATACTGGATTACATAGAACAGATAAGAAATCATCTTCCAGAACACAAGAGATTCTGCAGATGCTGGAAACCCAGAGTAATGCATACAAAATGCCAGAAGAACTCAGCAGGTTGGGCAGCGTCTACGGAAAGGAATGAACAGTCAATGTTTCGGGCCCAGACCCTTCATCAGGACCGGAATGGAAGGAGGAAGAAACCAGAAGAAGATGGGGGAGGGGAAGGAGTATGAGTTGGAAGGTGGTGGGTGGGCAAAGAAGTGAGAAGCTGGGAGGTGATAGGTGGAAAAGGTAAAGGGTGCAAGAAGATGGAATATCATAGAAGAGGAGAGGAGAGTGGACCACAGGAGAAATGGAAGGAGGAGGGGCACCGGGTGATGGGCAGATGATGGGATGAAAAGAGGTCCAAAGGGATCCAAAGTGGGGAATGGAGGAAGAGGGATGAAGGAAGGGGAGAAATTGCAGGAAGTTTGAGAAATCGATGCTCATGCCATCAGGTTGAAGTCTATTCAGATGGATATGAGGTGTTCCTCCTCCAAGCTGAGAGTAGCAGTAGAAGAGGCCATGGACTGACATGTTGGAATGGGTATTGGAATTAATATACTTTGTCACTGGGAAATCCAAAAAGCTGTTGGGGGTGGTGGGGGGAAGCGAGGTAACTTTAGCCACCTTGTCATTTATCAAGACCTGTGTCATGCCATGTATGACCATGCCTGTAAATAGGTGGACAACTTGAGTGACCTGAAGCATTACAGACTGAGATCCAAAACTGATTATTGGACGTCCTGAACAATTCACTCTCAAATGGCTAGAATATGTGCTTAGGAGTTGCAGCTTGGTTGTAAAAATTATTGAGCAGCCTTGCCAGTAGTACTTAAAGAGACCACAGGAATCCACTTAGAAAAGTGCTCTGGAAATATTGCTAAGAATGAGCTGAAATTCCCCTTCCAAGTCCACAAAAGTAGTCAGATCACTCCATGCTCGAACTCGCTGCCATCAGCTTAATCTTTTCAATATTAAGCTGAAAGCTAACCTTGCTTTAGAATCAGCTAGGCTTATTAATTTAACCATCCCTTGACACCATCCCCACTCTTGTCAGCTTTAATCCAATACAAGCTGAGGGGCTGAATTCAAACTAGGGGTGCCACACGTCAAATCAGACTCCAAACGTCAATCCTAACTCTGGAATTCTGTTACTGATAATGAACACATTCAATTCCCTGAACCATGCTTCCTTCTCCTGCTCCAAGGCCCTAACAAGTGCAGCCACATCTCCTCAATGCAATCTTGTGATCTACCTGTTTTTATTCCTCTCCTTTATACATTGAGGTCTGTTTGGGCTTTATGAACAATAAACTCTTGCAGCGAAGGGCCCCTGCATTTTTCAGGTATAAGACTTTGTAACCCTTTGTGGTAATAGAGTTTGACCAAACACAATATCAATTATTTTTCTAGAAGCTCGTGTCTCTTGGGCATGGTTTTGCTCCAGGTTGGCACCTTTATTCAGTGGAGATCAGGGGTAGCCAAACTTCTTTTATGCCATGGACCCTTACAATTAACCAAGGGGACTGTGGACCCCAGGTTGGGAACCCCTGGTGTAGTTGATTTAATGGAGCATGATGAAAATACCGCTTCACACACAGACACAAGCGTGCGCGCGCACACGCACTCACATAGAGTTAAGTAAGCCTGCGACATCATGCTGTAATGAGCTCTTTGGGCCTTTGTGGGGCTCCATGGATTTTAGAGAAATTGAATTGGTTAATTGTTGTTTGATAAGAGTTGTTAAACATACCCTGCATTTTCTCAAGCAACTCACTCTCTGTAATGTGGTCCCCTGGTGCTTTCTGTTTAAACTGTTTAGTTTATTTTCAAAGGTTCGGGGATTCCTTGTTACTGTACTATTTAAGTGGACGTCTGATTAGCGCTAATCACAGGGTCCTAGTTTTGAGAATGTTACTACTCGTGGTGTCGCTCAGCTGAGCCACCGACGTTCTTTTGGAATTATAATGAATAAATGTTCATCACTGTCTCTATGTCTTTCCTACTCACCTAAGTTCCAATATTGCCAGCACACGTCGTGACACATACATTCAATTTTCCAATGTTACTGTCTTGGTAATGTTATACGCTGCATACACTAATAGGTATCCAGGTGAAGAACATACATGTTTAGACATGCTCTCTGGAGCTATCTGTTGACTACCCTGTAAAGACTGCAGTCAACACCAGACTCGTGTCCAAAGTGGGTTTTTTTTTTTACTTTAAGACTTCTCATTCCTTTCATGTACCGAAGGCTTCAGATTTATGCAACTATGGCCATTCTCCAAACACAGAGCAATGTTGCAAGGAGTACAGAGGAAACCAAATTAATGAGCGAATCTTCAGCTGCAAATCTCTCTAGGGATAAAGACAACTTTTTATCCAAAGTCGGCTTAAGATCCACTTGTCTTCCAGTTTCAGGGTCAGGACAGTAGCATGGCAGTTAGTGTAACGTTCTACAGCGTCAGCCATCGAGGTTCAATCCCCACCACTGCCTATTAAGGAATTTGTACGTTCTCCCTGTGGAGATGCGGATTTCCTCCAGGTGTTCTGGTTTCCTCCCACATTCCAAAGATGTACAAGTTAGGGTTAGTGAGTTGCAGGTATACTATATTTGCACCAGAAGTATGTGAGTTGCCCACAGCACATCCTCGGACAGCATTGGTCTTTGATGCAAATGACATACTTCACTATATGTTTCAATCTTTTGATGTACATGTGACAAATAAACTTACTTACTGCCCGTTACACCGCTGGTGTTTAGGACAGCAGTGAAGGTCCTTCGTCTCTACCTATATAGAAGGATACTTCATTGCCGTTTCCATAACAATTGTTTTGACCAGTCAGGGTTGATAGCCCTGAATCTACAGAACCTGTAGACCACTCTTAGTCTGACCTCTACCCTTTGACCTGTTAGGCATGGGCGACCCTTCCAAGAGCCAAAGCACAAGGCCTTGACTTCAGCCAGCATAGCTCTCTGGGTCATTGAGGCAGGCAAGCCTCCAAACCCAGTGACAAGGTCATGGCCCTCTTGGAGGGTGACAGATAAAACTAATCTTTAATCTTTGGCCAACGTCCCCAGTTACACTGGTTTACATGCTTGACGCCAGATTCCTGAAGGGGAAGTTCTATCAAAGGAGGATAAAGAAAATAACTGAAGGATGTACTCAAAGCCTTTTTTTAAAAAAAAATGCAGCATTCCCTCAGATCCTTGTTTTGGTATTTGGCTCTCATTTGGGATTATTTTATCCTGAAATCAAGAAAAAGGTTATGCAGTGTTTCCATACTTTATTAATGGAGGAAGAACAGCAAGCAAACTAAGAAGCCAACCTGCCTTGATTGAATCCCCTCTCAATTCTCAGTGAGCAGTTTGTTGCATAGACACTGACGATCGTTTCCTCTGTCTGTCTGTGAAGTTGTATCTGGAGACTTCCATGTTCCTCGAGACAGGCACAGGAGTTCCCGAACCAGACGCTCACTTTGGGATGCAGGGAAATACTCTGTGGACTACGCTGCTGTAGGTAAAGTTTTCCTAGAATCACCATCCCTGCCTTTACCCACACATCTCAGGGTGTCTCTACTGATGAGTGTATTTGGGGGCAGCCTGCACTCGCTGGAACGGAGACAACTTATCCAACAGAGGACGTGTCAGAATAATAGGGAGCGTTTGCAATTTGCACTCAGTCCACTGGGACCAATGTTATTGGCACCCTGTCAGAGTCCAGCCGGCCTAATTCCTTCGCAGCTTTTACTGTTCTCACTCGCAAAGTGCCCAGAGATTAGCACTTCCAATATAATGAAACAGCCATTCTCATAGATTAGATTCTTAAAAATAGACAGCCTTTACTATAAATTGCCAGCCAAAAGGATTTTGCTGCAATCCTTTCGACTGGCAGTTTACAGTAAAGACTGCCTGTTTGCTGCAGAGGCACTCAGTGGTCAGAGAGTTAAATTACAACGGCAGCGCTGGAGAGAATATTGGACTTCCGACCTGAATCAGGGTTTATTAACGCTGCTTTGTATCTGTTGTGTTGTGAAAGCCGTACAGTTCTATTGCACAGAATTACTATGAATTACAAAATAAAGAAATCGTGCAAAAAAAGGCTCTTGCTGGATCTTCGGGCTCCTTGACATCGTCCCAGGTGGCAGTAGCAAGAAGAGGGCATGTTCCAGAAAGTGAGGGCCCGTAAGGACGGATGCCCCTTTCGTGAGCCGCCACCTCTTGAAGATGTTCTCAATAGTAGGGAAAGTTGTGCCCGCATTGGAGCTGTCTGACTGTCTGTAGCTGTCTACCAATACACTAGTTACTGCTTGAAGCTCACCTGCCTTTTGTTTTAATCATTAGTTATCCAATGTGTAATAGTGTTGGCTGTTTCTCTCTGCATCCCAGAAGCTCATGATTAGGTTGAAACAAACATAATTTAGATGCCTCCTTCTTCAGCCCTTCACCTCTTCCACCCATTCTTAATTCTTAATTAATTAATTAATTCTTAATGCGTCCTCCCTTCCCCACCCACCCACCTTCCCCCACACCTGGTCTCACCCACCCCTCCCAGCTTCCCACCCACCCATCTTCCTCCTCACCCAGTCTCACCAACTTTCCCTCCCCACCCCCTCCCACCTTCTTATTCTGTCTTCTGCCCCCTTATTTTCCGGTCACAATGAAGGGTCTTGGCCCAAACTGTTAACTATTTACTCCCCTCCATAGACGCTGCCTGACTCACTGAGTTCCTCCAGCTTTGTGTATGTGTGTGTTGCTCAAGACCTCCAGCATTTGCAGAATCTCTTGTGTTTATAATTAAAATATCAAATTTTTAATAGGTAAAACTAAGGTTTAAAATTCCTAAGTACATAGAACGTTACAGCACAGTACAGGCCCTTTGGCCCTCAAAGTTCTGCTAAACTTTTGACCTACTCTAAGATCAATCTAACCCTTCCCTCCCACATAGCCCTCCATTTTCCTATTATCCAATTGCCTATCTAGTGTTTCTTAATTGCCTCTAATGTATCTGCCTCTACCACCACCCCTGGCAGGGCATTCCACAACTCAGCAATCTCCATGTAATGAACCTCCCTCTGACATCTTCCCCCATACTTTTCTGAGCTACATTAAAAAAGTACCCCCAGAAATTAGCCATTTCCACCTTGGTAAAACGTCTGTGTATTCACTCAATCAATGCCTCTTATCCATCCCTAGGCTTAGGGTTAAGGTTATTAAATTTATTATTAAAAGTAAGTATGCCAGTGCTCTTGTTCTCCTGGGTACTCAAATTCCACTTTTGCTTGAATCACATTACTCATTCAAGTACATCTATTTCGGACCATTTGATCCAGCTCGAGCACGGTGAAGTACAGACTTCCCAATGAATCATGTACTGTAAGTCCCAATTTGTGATTTACCAAATTAATACATTGTTCTCGACATGTCAAAACATTTGGATATGGCCCATGTATGGAGAAAGAGACACTGAAGTGGGTCGACAGTTCACTGACTTCAATGAGAACTGCTGCAGAACTTAAAGGAAAAGATAAACAACAAATGCTGGGCCAACAGAGTCGTTAACTAAAACTCTGAAAGCTAATGCCAACACTGTGGCTCGAAGCAATAATTAGTATGAAATGAGTATCGCTCCTTTACAGCGTCAGTCGAAACAGTAGACTTCTTTCCCGGACGGGGACAAGGGTAAACAGGGAGCGTAAATGTCGCTGTGCTTTTGGTCAAGTCTCGACAAGACGAGAACAAACAGAAGCGCGTTAAATACCGCCATGATGAGACAGTAATTAGCTGGAACCTGCAGACTCAGAAGTGCAATTTTCGAACCTTTTGCACAGTCCACCCGTGTGGCACTGTAGTCCCTGCAGTAGTGTCCATGGTTGTGACATTACATTTCGCTTTCTCATTAAATTATATGAATTCCACATCAAATGTACCTCTTTATGCCAACTTTAATGCAAAACAGAAAAAAATCAAAAGTCAGTAAAAGGTTATAATAGTAAGGAATTTTCTATGATTTATAGCCTTTTTAGCAATTTATTACTAACTGCAGCATTGTAAAATTACCTTTCACATCTTCCATCAAGCACTGCCCTGTTATTGTAAAATAAGTTTGCATTGTTTGCCGTATCTGTGATGGCAAATCTTCCCAGTGTATGCAGTAATCACTTCAGTTATACCAAATAGGATCTAGAATCACAGGCACTCAGGTGCAACTGGAATTCACTGCTTACAAGACAGCAATGACGATTGCTGCTCTCAAAAAGGAATTCATTGTTTTTATGGAGGACTCGAAGGTTGGGATAAGAGGGATTGACAAGACCACACCATCAGGAAGCTGCCTCAAGACTTGTGAACAGACTGGCCTCATCTCCTTCTGTAATGATAATCGCTGCTGTCATTCTGCTTAATCCGCATTGTATCCTTAGCACCAGCAAAATCTCTTAATTGACTGGTCATTGATCAAGATATTCTTTTTACTATGATATGAAAGACGTAATAGTTCCAGTTTGTTTGTTCGTTGTGTGCCTTGTCGAATGACGTGGGCGATCGTGGTCTTTCCACAACCGTGATTATTCTGGGCAGATTTTTCTGCAGAAGTGGTTTGACATTGCTGCCTTCTGAGCAGTGTCTTTACAAGCCGGGTGACTCAAACCATTGTCAATACTTTTCAGAGATTGTCTGCCTGGCATCAGTGGTCACATATCCAGGACTTGTGGCATGCACCAGTTGCTCGTGCAACTATCTACCATCTGCTCCTGATCGAGCAGGTCCTACGCCTTGCTCAAGGGTGGCCTGCGAGCTAGCGGAGGGAAGAAGCACCTCACACCCCCCTTCGGTAGAGATGTATCTCCACCCCATCACCTGCCTGTTTATGTGTAGTTTTCATAAATTCTATTATATTTCTTTTCTTTCCCTGTAAATGCCAGCAAGATAAAGAACTTCAAAGTAGTGTAGGGTGATTTATTTATTATTGTATTTTGATAATAGATTTACTTTGATCTTTGACCTTTGATATTACACTGTATTTAATAAACAATATCATCAAAGCCACCTCCCAATTTTGTTGGAAATGTATCTGTCATCCAATTTAAAAATCAGCAGAAACCATGGACATAAATAACAATGATGAAAAGTGAAACAACCCTGTAAGCAAAACTTGATTCTTGTGTTTGACGTGTTCAGGTCAGGCACCAGAGGCACACCTGCTGGGGACCTGCTTTAACATGACTTATAAAAAAAACAACAAACAATTGACACCATACACCTAGGCTTTATTGAGAGGGAGTGAAACATAGTTGTATTGCAGAAGTTCAACAAGGCAGCTTGACAAGGGCAATGAGGGACGGGCAGCTAAATGCTGGCTCTGTCTGCAAAGCCCATGTCCTTGAATGAAATTTTAAAAAGCTTGTGTAATTTTGACCAATACTGTATATATAGCTAGGGCCTCTAGGACTTTTGCACAGTACTGTATAAATAGCTAAGGTGTCTAAGACTTTTCACAGTACCGTGTATCCAGCTAGGGTGTTAAAGACTTTTTGCACAGTACTGTATATAATAACCGAAGTGTCTAAGACTTTTGCACAGTACTGTATAAATAGCTAAGGTGTCTAAGACTTTTCACAGTACTGTATATAATGTTAAAGTGTCTAAGACTTTTTGCACAGTACTGTATATAGAGCTAGGGTGTTTAAGGTTTCAATGAAGTCACCCCTTGTTCTTCTGAATTCCAGTAAATACAGGCCGTCAGACACTCTTCATATGAGAAGCCATTAAAATCTTGGAGTCATTTTCGTGAACCCTCTCCTGCTTCAGCACATCCTTTCTGAGTTAAGGGACCCAAAACTGCTCACAATACTCCAAGTGAGGCCTCACTGGTGCTTTATAAAGTCTCAACATTGTGTCATTGCTTTTAAATTCTAGTCCTCTTGAAATGAATGCTAACATTGCATTTGCCTTTCTCACCAGGGACTGAACCTGTAAATTAATCTTTAGAGAATCCGGCACAAGGACTCCCAAGTCTTCTTGTGCCTCAGTTTTCTGTATTTTCTCTCAATTTAGAAAATGGTCAACCCTTTCATTTCTGCTATCAAAGAGCGTGACCATACACTTGCCAACACTGTATTCCATCTGCCATTTCTTTGCCCTCTAAGTCTTTCTGTAGCCTCCCTACTTCCTCAAAACTACCTGCCCCTCCACCTATCTTCATATCATCTACAAACTTTGCAACAAAGCCATCAATTCGATCATCCAAATCATTGATGTATAACGTAAAAAGAATCGGTCCCAAAACACACCCCTTTGAAACACCACTGGTCACCAGCAACCAGTAAGAAAAGGCTCCCTTTATTCCCACTCTTTACCTCCTGCTAGTCAGCCTCTGCTTTATCCATGATAGAATCTTAAACATACATTATCATTTGCTTTTTAATTCCTGTGAAATTATTTACAGGTTTTAAAGCTGAATTTAAATACACCGTGTGGGATGTTGCAGGTAGCGGTCTCATTGCTGTGACCTGTTGCATTCCAATAAACGTGTAGTATGGATGGTTTGCTGCCTACTGCTCTCAGGCAAGCAGCAAATATTTATGAATGGGGGAAAAAAAGTTTCTCGAACTGTTAAGAGTTAATTTAAGATATTCCTTTCTGTCGCATTATTACTTTTTAACAAAGTGGAAAATGAGGTATTAAAAGTATTTTCCAAACATTTGTTTTCGCAGATACTACTACAGGGAAAAAATCCAGGGATTGGATGGGAATTTGCCTTGCCGAAATCAGAGACCGAGAGTAAGGCAGCTCCGAAACACAATTACACGTGGGCTATTGTTCGCTCTGAATGCTCTGCCTCTTGTGGAGGAGGTAACGTTTCCTTATTTAAATGTTGGTAACATCTGAGTTTTCAAAATCTTAAGTGGATCTTTCCTATCACCAATTAGTAGTGGAAGATGTAACTTGTGAACCTTCCTGTTGATAGGATCATTTATTATTCTATTCCTTTTAGAATGTGGGCTTTGTGGCTGCGCCCACTCAGAGGAAAAAGGCTGAATAAACAGGGTGGGACTACTTTGTATACGTAGGTAGTCCTAAGAACAATGGACACATGTTTCGGCTTATTTAACAATATCCTTCAAATTTCCCTTCATTACCTTGGGTGTTTCATCTACTGCTTCCTTTCCTTAGAAATGAGCACATTTTTTCCTGTATTTCGCTGCTTTTAGAAGGATATGCTGATGGGGCGAGAGAAACTGGAATGAGGAGCAGAGTAGAGTGGAGGATAAATATCCAAACAGAGCACGTGGACTGAACAGTCTGACACTGTGCTGCCGTGTCCCCCTGGTTCTGTATAACAGTTCTAATTTGTCAATGTCTCTGGAACTGATTAAACTACAAAGACTGCCATCTGCTTATAGTCTTTCAGATTAATAAGACATAGACACAGAGTTCAGCCATTCAGCCTATCATGGCTGGTTTGTTGCCCCTCTCAACCCCATCCTCCTGCCTTCTCCCTGTAGCCTTTGATGCCCTTACTAATCAACCTCTGCTTTAAATATACCTAATGACTGGCCTCCACAGCCGTCTGTGGCAATTCAGCAGATTCGCCACCCTGAAGCTAAAGAAATTTCTCCTCATTTTTGTTCTAAAAGGACATTCTTGTATTCTGAGGCTGTGCCTTCTCATCCTAGATTCATCCACTCTACTTCCACTCTGCCTAGGCCTTTTATTATTCAATAGGTTTCATTGAGATCCCGCCTCACTCATCATCTTAAACTCTAGTGAGTACAGGCCCAGAGCAATCAAATACTCCTCGTACATTAACCCTTTCAATCCCAGAATCTCGTGAAACTCCTCTGAACCCTTTGCAACGCTGGCACATCCCTTCTTAGATAAGGGGCCAAAAACTGTTCACAATGCTCCAAGTGCGGTCTGACCAATGCCTTATAAAGCCACAACTTTATAAGGTGGATAGGCTATATGCTTAGCTGGTTTTAACTGTTTCTTTCAGCTGTTTCCGATGCATTCCTTGTGGGTCAGACGGCAGTCACTCCTTGCATCTTAGAAGTGCAACTTCAGGTTTGGAGAAGTGGAGGACTCTGAGTGCCTGTCACAAGTGCACATAAGACAGGACATTACATCCCTTCATGCAGTTCTCTTCAGTGTTCAGTGCAGCTACTGATTCAGAATTAGTTCTCTTGTCAGTGATACAGGCTATGAAATCTGTTGGTTGCAACAGCAGTACAGTGCAATACATAAAGTATTACTAAGTCACAATAAGAAATATTTTAAAAATAAGTAAGTAGTGTAAATGGAGAGCAAAATAGTGATATTGTTCATGGGTTTATGGACCATTCAGAAGTCTGATGGTGGAGGGGAAGAAGCTGTTTCTAAAACATTGAGTGCTTGTCTTCGGGCTTCTGGACCTCCTCCCTGATGGTAATAATGAGAAGAGGGAATGTCCTGGATGGTGAGGATCCTTAATGATAGAAGCTGCCTTCTTGAGGCATCACCTTTTGAAGATGTCCTTGATGGTGGGGAGGCTAGTGCCCATGATGGAGCTGGCTGAGTTTACAGCCCTCTGCAGACTTTTCCGATACTATGCAGTGGCACCTCCATACCAGTTAAAATGCACTCCACAGTACAATAAGGCCATAAGGTACAAGAGCAAAATTAGGCCATGTGGCCCATCAATTCTGCTCTGCCATTTCATCATGGCTGATCCATTTCTCTCTCAACCCCAATCTCCTGCCTTCTCCCAGTATCCCTTCATCCCCTGACCAATCAAGAATCTACCAACCTCAATATACCCAAAGGCTTAGACTCCACAGCCACCTTTTGGCAACGAATTCCACAGATTCACCACTCTCTGGCTAAAGAAATTCTTCCTCATCTCCGTTCCAAATGGATGACCCTGAGGTTGTATACCTCTGTAGAAATTTGCAAGAGTCTTTGGTGGCATACCAAATCTCCTACTGTAAAGTAAACAATATCAACAGTCATTATTGGATTATTTTCCAAGATAACTGTACCTTTTCTGAGATATCCGATGGAGTGTATGCATCACATTGCATGATTCCTCATGCAGCAATCCTTTCGGAAACTACTGGGAAAATCATACGATGATGTTCCAGGACATTCCATGTTTAGGACACTCAGGGGCAATGAAATCTTCACAGAACTCAGAGCAGTACAGCACGGGGCGAGTCCGTTCACCAAATGATGTTTGATGAGGACGATGTCAGTCTTAAATCCACATTTGCCTGCATGTGGTCTGTATTGGCATTGGTTTGTTATTGTCACATTCACTAAAACACAACTTAAAGCTTGTCTTGCATACTGTTCATAGAGATCAAATCATCTCAGTACACTGACATGAAACAAGGTAAAACAACGGCATTTGCAGAAGAGCGTGTAAACGCTACCGAGAAAGCACAGTGCAGATAAATAGTGTAAGATCACAACAGGTCGGTTACAAGGCCAAGAGTCCATATTATCATACGAAAAGACCATTCGGGGGTCTTAACATGATGGAAGCTGTCCTTGAACCTGATTGCAATTCCTTCAAATGCAGCTCTAGATTGCAGTCTCATCCTTAAGTTCCACCAATATACCCCTCTCCCATCTCGCAGTCTGACCAAGACCTAGATTCCTATAGTCAATCTTACCCTCGGCCATTAGGCTCTATAATGAGTCAACCTATAGCCAGGGAAGTGATGACCCCGTCCTGTTAGACTGTTTGAGGTAACTTATTGTTTATTCATCTCACTTCTCTTCTAATATTTTTATATTTGTATATTTGTGCACTTGTAATGCTACTATAACACTGTAATTTCCTTTGAGATCAGTAAAGTATCTATCTATCTATCCATCTATCTGAGACCCTATCTCCAAATCCCCAGGACTCCTGCTATTTTTGTATTCCAGCTCCAACCTAACCCCCTCCCTTCCTTCACCAGTGCTCTCGTTAGGGTGCACGGAAATTTCTAAGCTGTCTTTTACTATTAATTTCTGCTGTTTGTGTCCTCCTTTAATCCAATTGCCTCAGACCATTAAACGTACTACAGGGTTTAGAAGAATTTCTAACATAAAGTTAGGTCTAGTGCAGACTATCTTATTCCAAGTTATATGAAACTTGCCAGTGGGGAGTCCATACGATTTCTGAGCCTCTTCAAGTAATTTGAATCCAGGGCTGAGTTTCAACGACAAAGTACAATCTGAAAAATGAAACTCACTTCTGCTGTTGTTTATCTGCCAGAAAGTAAGTCCTTTTACAACCGTGCAGGAGAGCTGTCACAACAGCAGTCTTGGGTTCCACAACACCAGGTTCTGTAACAGGTAACCAGGCTGCTGAACCACTTTCCTCAAAACTGAACTGATTCCACAGCCTATGGACTTCCAAGGACTCTACCACTCATGCTCTCAGTATTATTCATTTACTTATTTATGATTTTTTTTGGTATTTGCTGAGCTTGTCTTTTGCACATTGGTTGTTTGTTAGGCTTTGTTTGTGTTTTGATTGATTCTATTGTATTTCTTTGTTCTACTGTGAATGCCTGCAAGAGAATGAATCTCAGGGTGGTATATGGTGGCATATACAGTACGTACTTTGATAATAAATTTATTTTCAACTTTGAGAAAGATATGCAACTAAAAACACATTGCGTTGGCATCATTTTGATCTGTACGCATTGAAGACTTTTTATGCTTTGGGTGAAGAAAAATTAAAATTTAAAAGCAGTCTCTAAACATTTCATTCTTTGTTAATGTTTTGTAACTAAGTAGGGCATTTGAACATATTGTAAATAACTTGTTATCCATAAAAGAGTTATTATTTTGCAGGACTAGTGCACAATAATTCCAAAGGTAGAAATTTATTCTCAAGGGAAACAGAGATTAGCAGAGTAAATAGTAGATGGTAGTCAGCCTTTGAAATGTACCTGCGATGGTTTTAATTGATTTTTCTGGAACGTTTCACGTTTTACATATTTTATGATGTAAAACAGCTGTTGGCATCTGTGGTCTCATAAAGAAGTTAGGTTTAACGTGGACGGTTCTGCAGAAATTTATGGATGTAGAGGAAGGAAAGGATTACGTTTAGTGTTTTATTTTCTAGGAATTGGAGAAAGGATAAAGCTTTGCTTAATAAATGAGGTTGTAAAACTTTACTCCAGCCATGACAGATTAGGACATCAATTTACTTCACACCATAAAGCATTCTCCTTTTGATAGGCAGTGTTGTGCAGCCTGATGGAGAGTGACCACAGTACGAACCTCATCACTCTCCACCTCTTGAAATAAACCAGTATGATGATTACATACTAGCCCTTATTTCCTGCTGAGCTGAAATCCAAAGCGGGCACAACACACCGTGCGAGCCTTCCTCAGACAACTCCCAGAAGAATTAGGGAGGAGAAGCACTGCCTGTTCCTACCTGTCCACACTTCCCAGCCTGGCACAAAGAAAAGAATTGCTGTGGAAGGAGCTGCGAGCACAATCACACATGAACACAAGAGATTCTGCAACACACACAAAATGGCGGAGGAACTCAGTGGAGAGAAATAGTCAAAATTTTGGGCTGAGACCCTTTATCAGGGGGAAGGAGCCAGAATCATAAGCTGGTGGGAGGGGAAGAAATACAAGCTGTCCGGTGATAGGTGGAGCCAGGTGAGGTGAAAGGTGGGTGGTTGGGTGGAGGAAGAGGATGAGGTAAGGAGCTAGGAGGTGATAGATGGAAGATTTACGTAGAAGAAGGAATCTGGCAGGAGTAGACAGTGCAACATGGGAAAAGGGAAGGAGGTTGGGCGCCAGAGTGACGTGTTCGCTTATGAGGAGAAGGTGTGAGACAGGAACCAGAGTGTGGAATGGGAAAAGAAAGCAAGAGCAGGGGGGTGGGGGAGAACTAACAGAAACGTGAGAAACTGAGGTTCAAGCCATCAGGCTGGGTGCTACTCAGACGGAATATGAGATGTTGCCCCTCCAACCTGAAAGTGACCTCATCATGTCTTGTTTTTTCTTATCCAGGGGTGCATGGAGCAATTTGTTTTACTTAAAGGGGTTGGGCATGCCATTAGCTTTGTGGCAAGACTGTGAATCACTGGAGACCTGTAGCACCTTTGTGGAGTGCTCATGGTGGAATTGCAGTTGGTTCATTAATGTCACATGCAGTGAAAAGCTTGTCTTGCATACTGTGCATTACAGATCAATCCCTGACAGAGTGCATTGAGGGAGAATGAAGTAAAACAAAAACAATGCAGAATAAAGTCAGAGAATTTAGATGTAAGTGAACAGAATGATTGTAATAGACATAATGAGTGGATCTGCGGGGAGCAGCTAGAGAACTAATATTTACTCTAGAGAATAAATGACTTTGCTGATGCATCTTTCTAATTTGATTTGGGTAATGTTCATTGTGTCTTCGAAGAAGGGGTAGATGAGCATTGTGACATGTTATGCTGGAGGAATGATGAAAGTGGGAAAATCTTTCCCCAGTGGGCTGCTCAGACAAGCACAAATATGTTCTGCACTGTCTTTAATGGTGTTGGACCTGTGCTCTTCGGCTTGAAAAGAGAAAATAACAGGGTATTACCATAGTAACACACACAAAATCCCGATGAAGGGTTTTGGCCTGAAATGTCTACTCTTTATTCCTCTCCATAGTTGTTGCCTGACCTGCTGAGTTCCTCCAGCGACCTGTGGGTATTACCTGGGACTTCCAGCGTCTGCAGAATCTCTAGTGTTTCGGGGTATTGCTGCTATGTGAACTGTGAGAACAGTTCATATTGTCGAGCCAGGTTAAAAAATGCTTAGCTACAGAAAGCAAGGACTCGAACTGATCAAGTACCATTAAATGGACCTGCCGGTTTCCCTAAATCAAAATAATTTCCAGATCTAGAACTTAAGCATGAACAGAAAATGCTGGAAAAGCTCAGCAGGTCATTGTGAAGAGGGGTCATGGACCCAAAACATTAACACTCTCTCTCGCCATAGACGCTGCCTGACCTGCTGAGAATTTTTCTTTCTTTGTTCTCTTATACCCTACTTACTTAATTTGATTTCATATACATTTCTTAGTTTTTTTATAATGTATTGCATTGTACTGCTGCCAGAAAACAGTAAATTCCATAATATATGCTGTTGATATTAAGCCTGATTGTGGTTCTGATTTTTCAGCATTTTTCTGTTTCAGTTCTCGGCTTTGAGTGTTATTTTGGCTTCTCTGCTGTGATTATGAAACCTGGATCATGGTTAAGCCAGAGCAAGAAATGATGCAAATAACATGATCTTAATGCAGAACTGTGACATAATTACCTGATCGTTCTGTTTTCCAAGCAGTGAAGCCTGTTTGTACGTTTACACGTGTGCCAACGTGTTTGTGCTTGTGGTGTTCCTCAGTTCCTCAACAGATTCTTGACTAATTCTTGACTCTTGACTCAATTCTTGACTCAGATTCTTAACTCAACATGCTTGACTAATCTTCTGGAGTTTTTTGAGGATGTAACTATGAAAATGGACAAGGGAGAGCCAGTGGATGTAGTGTACCTGGACTTCCAGAAAGCTTTTGATAAAGTCCCACATAGGAGATTAGTGGGCAAAATTAGGGCACATGGTATTGGGGGCAGAGTACTGACATGGACTGAAAATTGGCTGGCCGACAGGAAACAAAGAGTAGTGATTAACGGGTCCCTTTCGGAATGGCAGGCTGTGACCAATGGGGTACCGCAAGGTTCGGTGCTGGGACCGCAGCTGTTTACAATATACATTAATGATTTAGATGAAGGGATTAAAAATACCATTAGCAAATTTGCCGATGACACAAAGCTGGGTGGCAGTGTGAAATGTCAGGAGGATGTTATGAGTATGCAGGGTGACTTGGACAGGTTGGGTGAGTGGGCAAATGTATGGCAGATGCAGTTTAATGTGGATAACTGTGAGGTTATCCACTTTGGTGGCAAGAACAGGAAGGCAGATTACTATCTAAATGGAGTCAAGTTAGGAAAACGGGAAATACAAAGAGATCTAGGTGTTCTTGTACATCAGTCAATGAAAGCAAGCATGCAGGTACAGCAGGCAGTGAAGAAAGCTAATGGCATGCTGGCCTTTATAACAAGAGGAATTGAGTATAGGAGTAAAGAGGTCCTTCTGCAGCTGTACAGGGCCCTGGTGAGACCCCACCTGGAGTATTGTGTGCAATTTTGGTCTCCAAATTTGAGGAAGGACATTCTTGCTATTGAGGGAGTGCAGCGTAGGTTCACAAGGTTAATTCCTGGAATGGCGGGACTGTCATATGTTGAAAGATTGGAGCGACTGGGCTTGTATACAGTGGAATTTAGAAGGATGAGAGGGGATCTGATTGAAACATATAAGATTATTAAGGGATTGGACACGCTGGAGGCAGGAAGCATGTTCCCGCTGATGGGTGAGTCCAGAACTAGAGGCCACAGTTTAAGAATGAGGGGTAAGCCATTTAGAACAGAGATGCAGAAAAACTTTTTCACCCAGAGAGTGGTGGATATGTGGAATGCTCTGCCCCAGAAGGCAGTGGAGGCCAAGTCTCTGGATGCATTCAAGAGAGAGTTAGCTAGAGCTCTTATAGATAGCGGGGTCAAGGGATATGGGGAGAGGGCAGGGACCGGGTACTGATTGTGTATGATCAACCATGATCATAGTGAATGGTGGTGCTGGCTAGTAGGGCCGAATGGCCTACACCTGCACCTATTGTCTATTGTCTATTGTCTATTCTGATTACAAAATGGTGGGTAACGGGAACCTTTCAGAAAATGAGAGAGATCGGAAGAGAAAGATCATTCTGATCAGCCGGACCGTATTCTGATACCTTCAGTATACCCACCTACTCAAAACTACTAAAGATGGAAACATAAGGAGCTCCATGTTTGTGTATTGTTCGTGGCATTCATGGCAGTTCATTTCATCCACCGTGCTTCAAATGGACTCTGACTTATCCATTCACTACTTGAAATCACCAGTCTGAAATTTAATTGGTTACAACTTCAAGCTTACCACATGAACATTAGGTTTAGAAAAAATTATTCGTCAAATATTGCAACTCCCTGCCATGGTTAACCAGACTTTCATCCAGTGAAGGGTAAAACGTCAAAGAGAAGGGACGTAAGACATTTGAGGAGGAATTACAGGATAATACACATAAAATAGAAATAAAGGTAGCGAGATAGGGATCAGAAATGAAACAAGCTGAGCTGGCCACACTACAAAATGACTAAAAGGAGAAAGTTCAAACGATAATCTTTCCTTGTTTTGGAGTGAAGATTACTAAGAGTGATATATATTGTCCCATTCACTTCAAGGACGCTTTCCAGATTTTGACCAGGTTACTTCTGTAGCTCGTTCCGGCTGGTATTAAACAGAAAACACCAGATTGGGATTTCCTGGTGGCCAAGCATTTTAAGTCCCATTCTCATTCCCTTTCCAGCACGTTGGTCCTCGGCCTCCTCTTGTTCCAAGATGAAGCCACCCTCAGATGGAGGAGCTGCACCTTGTATTCCGTCTGGGTAGTCTCCAGCCTGATGGCATGAATGTCAATTTCTCCTACCGGTGGAAAAATCTACCCCACCCCTTCCTCTTCCTCTATTCCCCCTCTGACCTTAACCTCTCCTCACCTGCCTATTTCTTCCCCCTGGATCCTCTGTCCCTTCCCTTTCTCCAGTGATCTACTCTCCTCGTCTATCAGATACCTTCTTCTCCATCTCATGACCTTTCCCACCCACCGAGCTTCACCCTTCACCGTCCAGCTAGCCTCCTTCCCTTCACCCAACCAAATTTTATTCTGGCATTTTCCCCCTTCCTTCTCAGTCCTGATGAAGGGTCCCAGCCCAAGAACTACATTTTCATTTCCCAAAATGTTGCTTGACCTGTTGAGTTCCTCCAGCATTTTGTGTGTGTTTCTTTGGATTTCCAACATAGGCAGACTTTCTCATGTTCAGAAGGTGATAGATCTTGACTGTTTTGTTGCTCCAAAGGTGCAAGTTAAGCTCTGCACATTAATGCAGTGACTGTTGTGTTACCAAGTTAGCAGACTCCTAAAAGCTACTGTATATGTATTATTTGGCCGTGTTTCAAACCAATCCTTTAGGCTCTAGTCATATCCAGTATTTGATTATTTTTCCATATTTGTGTGGCTCATACAATGACCCAGTTTAGTCGTCAGTGGCTACCACATGAAGTCCCCTTGGAGCTCCCACAGATTTCTTTAAAAGCACCTGGGTGTCTGTCCAGTGCACCTTATAAGCAGCCTATATGATGTGCAAAGAAGATACACAATAATGTGCATCTTTTATCAGATTCAAGCAATGAAGGAACAAGCTGGGTAAAAGCTATCTCAATTTGTCTCATTCATTAAGACATTTTATTCTACGTCGACATTCATGTTAAGATATCAACAATAGCCACAATGACCTTTTCTATAAAAATAGTTCATATACTGTAAGCAACAGTGTGAGCCAGGCAGAGCAAACAAAGCCTGATCAGCAAGAGCTAGCCCTCCACCTGCAGTACTTAAAAAGGATCCCTTGCAGGTTTCTTGGGAGATCAGATGGAGGTGGAATGATTGTGATCAGATGGAGTTGGGATGATTGGGATCAGATGGAGGTGGGATGATTGGGATCAGATGGAGTTGGGATAATTGGGATCAAATGGAGTTGGGATGATTGGGATCAGATGGAGGTGGAATGATTGTGATCAGATGGAGGTGGGATGATTGGGATCAGATGGAGGTGGGATGATTGGGATCAGATGGAGGTGAGATGTTTGGGATCAGATGGAGGTGGGATGATTGGGATCAGATGGAGGTGAGATGTTTGGGATCAGATGGAGGTGGGATGATTGGGATCAGATGGAGGTGAGGAGAAGTGGGATGATTAGGATCAGATGGAGTTAGGATGATTGGGATCAGATGGAGGTGAGATGTTTGGGATCAGATGGAGGTGAGATGATCGCGATCAGATGGAGTTGGGATGATCGGGATCAGATGGAGTTGGGATGATCGGGATCAGATGGAGTTGGGATGATTGGGATCAGATGGAGGTGGGATGATCGGGATCAGATGGAGTTGGGATGATTGGGATCAGATGGAGGTGGAGTGATTGTGATCAGATGGAGGTGGGGTGATTGGGATCAGATGGAGGTGGGATGATTGTGATCAGATGGAGGTGGGATGATTGGGATCAGATGGAGGTGGGGTGAGGTGGGATGATTGGGATCAGATGGAGGTGAGGAGAAGTGGGATGATTAGGATCAGATGCAGTTGGGATGATTGGGATCAGATGGAGTTGGGATGATTGGGATCAGATGGAGGTGGGATAATTGGGATCAGATGGAATTGGGATGATTGGGATCAGATGGAGTTAGGATGATTGGGATCAGATGGAGGTGGGATAATTGGGATCAGATGGAATTGGGATGATTGTGATCAGATGGAGGTGGGGTGATTGTGATCAGATGGAGGTAGGGTGATTGTGATCTGATGGAGGTGGGATGATTGGGATCAGATGGAGGTGGGATAATTGGGATCAGATGGAGGTGGGATGATTGGGATCAGATGGAGGTGGGATAATTGGGATCAGATGGAGGTGGGATAATTGGGATCAGATGGAGGTGGGTTGATCGGGATCAGATGGAGGTGAGATGATCGGGATCAGATGGAGTTGGGATGATCGGGATCAGATAGAGGTGGGATGATTGGGATCAGATGGAGGTGGGATGATTGGGATCAGATGGAGGTGGGATGATCGGGATCAGATGGAGGTGGGATGATTGGGATCAATTAATTTAGCAATGCAGTGCAGAGTAGGTCCAGCAACCCTCGACAAATCCAATTAACCCTAACCTAATCACGGAAAATTTTACAATGACCAACTCAACTACCAGGAACTCATCTTCCAGGAAAAGCCCATGCATTCCACAGGGAGGACATACTGACTCCTCACAGAGGATGCAGGAATTGAACTCCGAACTCTGATGCCCCTAGCTGCTAACCTCTACGCCACTGTGAAGTGATGCCTTCTATCCAATGCAACTGGAAAGAGTCTGCATAAGGTTGAGTCTCTAGACTGTTGCCCTGAAAATAAAAGTATAATCAAAATCACTCGTGCAAAAAAATCACTTCAATACGCAGTCCTAAAAGAATTGAAGTTTAATCTGTATTAATTTCAATGGGTGTTTTAAGTTTAATATTCAGTGTCAAGTTGTATATATTAACCAGGAAAGAGCTGGAATACACAAAGTCCATTTACATTAAATTTTAATGGTTTCAATAAATTTTGAAAGACAGTTTAGAAATGTAGATAAGCAGTACCAATTTCACCAGGACTACTATATCCAACGTGTAAAATTGAACTCATACAAAAACTCCAAATGACTCATTTCTGATTCAGTTTGAAAACAGTTTTAACCAAGTTTCCGCTGTCCAGTTTGTAATTGTCCTCAAGTTCTATCGTGATACCTGCTGTAAACAGAACAATATACTTCCAGAAATGATTTAAGTTAATCTGCCTGATCTAGAACTTAAAGTGCTTATTTGCAGCATTTTCAGATACCCATTAATTCTCCTTAATCCTCCATGTAACCACCGCCTAGTATTGATTAGATTACCCTCTTCTCTATTTTTCTTTCTGTTATACAATATATGTGAATATAATTTATAACCATCCAATGCTGCAGATGCTTGAAATCTGAAATAAAAACAAAGAATGCAGGAAATAGTCAGGCAGCAACTGTGGAAAGAGAAATAGAGTTAGGGTTTCAGGGTAATGAACACTCATCAATTCTGTGAAGAAAGAATCATTAACTCCATTTCTTTCTTCTCAGATGCTGCCAGAACAGTTGAGTATTTTCTGCATTGGCTGAATACAATTTGTAGTTTTATAATAAGATGTTTATAGTAAGATAAAATAGGCATATTCAAAAATTAGTGTTGCTACTTTCTGTGGTTTAGCTTATTGCACAATGTTTCATTTATATGTCCTGCATAATATCCAAAATACCTCGTGGTGTAGTATTAATTAAGCAATTGCATTTTTGGTATAATCTATTTGAGACACAAGCTGTAATGTTATCAGACCATATGATTTATGTTGCTTAGATTTTGTGAAAAGATTAATACTAGGACTATGGGTTTTATTTTTTCTCACAAAAACTTAAAACACTACAAGTAGGAACAGGAATAAGCAATCCTTCTTATAAAGCCTTCGTCGTTACTCAATAATTCATAATGTCCATTTTGATGTACTGTTACACAGTAAAGATCGCAACAATTTCTAAAGCTAAATGTAAAAATTTTGCTACAATAATTGTCAAGTAGCCTTTATTAAATAAATTAATAACATTTGAATTAATTTCTGTTTTTCTAATCTAGTTCCTGAGGGGGGGGGGGGGGTGGATTTCATTGAAACCTTTAAATATTGAAAGGTTTAGATATAGTGGATGTGGAGAAGATTATAGTATGGGAGTCTAGGACCAGAGGGCACAGCCTCAGAATAAAAGGGCATCCCTTTAGAACAGAGATGAAGATGAATTTCTTTAGCCTGGGAGTGGTGAATCAGATGGATATGGAGGCCAAGTCATTTGGTATATTTAAAGCCGGGGTTGATCGATCCTTGATTAATAAGGGCATCAAGGTTAAGGGGAGAAGGCAGAAAAATGGGATTGGGGGGATAATAAATCCGCCATGATAAAGTGGCAGAGCAGACTTGATGGGCCAACTGACTTAATTCTGCTCTGCTGTTTTATGGTCTTAATCTGACTCTTCCTCTGTCTGTTAAACAATCTTCTTCCCTTGCTAATATATTACTCTTCTGCACAGAGAATCATTGTAACATATCTTCAGGTACAATTGACTCTTTAATTGTCAATGTTGATATGGGTAAATATAAATCATAATTTATTACTGCATGAGATAGTGCCCTTTAATAAAAAATATTCGTTTCATCCTGAATATTTTGCAAAAATGAGCAATACACTAGCTATGTTATTGACACAATGGATGTATTCATTAGAAAATGTCAGCGATAATATCACCAATTAGCATTCTGATCACGGTGAATTACCAAATAGATGCTTGACGTTTCATAGTATTCAATTTGATAATTAATGTAACTTTGTTCTTTAAATATCGAACTCCTGTAGTTTTACCGCAGCATGGTACAATACTGTGGGTGCACAGAACTACTAGAAAATCATTCTCTTTGTAAAGACTACTAAATCATTCTCTTTCCAATCTTTTATCTCACACTTTTTGCAGTAAGTTACTTTGCCCCATCTATGAAACTGGGGTAAATACGTTCTAAATAATGGAGCAGTGAGAGATGAGCAAGTCAATTGAAGTTTAACCGGTGTTCGACCCAAAGAAAGTTGGGATGGGACGGCAGTGCAGGTGGTAGCACAATCTCTTTACAACAACAGCTGTCACCAATTTGGGATTCAATACCCGCCATTTCCTGTAAGGAGTATGTACCAACGTTTGTACTTTCTCCCCGTGACCACGTGGGTTTCCTCTGGGTGCTCCGGTTCCCTCCCACATTCCAAAGATTTATGGTTAGGGTTAGTTCCTTGCTTCCTTCCTTCCCTCCCTGTACCCCCCTTTCACCCCTTTCTCCCCCTTCCCCTTTCTTTTTTCTCCCTTTCGTTTCAGATTTAGCTTTTTTTGTTCATCCGCAGGTTCAGTGCAATGTAATAATATTTGAATGTTTAGAGAATTACAATGCTGCAAGTTAACACATCTAATTACTGTATAAAAGAGTAAGATTTGGAGGTAGAGGTATCGTGTGACAAGTGGATATGTGTGGATGGATGATTTGATTTTATTTTTGATTGAATAGTGGGGATTTTGGGTTGTGCATCCTCTTCCTCTCCACCACCTCTCATCCCACAGCACTATTGTCACTCTGAAGGCATATCATACACATGGGTTGGTTAGAGGTTGTTGGTGTGTAGTGGAGAGAATCGGGGAGGGATGGGTTGGGGATGGGAGCAGAGCTTTTCTTAAATGGGAAATTGAACTGACAAATGGTCTGATTTGGGCACTGGGATGGATGGTGATGGGTTACGTTTCTGGAGCGTGCAGTTAGATGATGAGATGACTGTGGAATTTACATCTGAGACAGTGTCTGGAAGTATAATGGTCCAAATGTCATCCATCCCTCACACATCTTTATCCTGGGAGAGTGGAATAAAGTAGTTTGGAACAAGGGGTAGGTAGAAAAACTTACAGGAACAAGTGGTGAACTTCAACAGTTGCACAGAAAACCCACACCAAAGCTGGTATTTTATGAGATCCATACTGAATCTGATTGTTTTTACTATTTTCTTTTTCCGTTAACTTATTTCGCATAATGAACAAAATTGTTTGGCTCAGTTTGCTTTGAATGTGACTTGAAATTGGACCTCAAAGACTGAACTTTCATACTTTACCATTTAGTACTCTGAACAGCAATCCTTCCGACTGATTGCTTCTCATGGTGCCTGTCTCAGCAATAACCTGGGATTGTGTAGTATACTTTAATGCAATAATATTCTTTGTTCTGTCATTGCTTCTACACAGCAGCAACTTTCATTGGATACAGACATCCTGTATTTTGACTGTACCAGAGAGTTATTAAAAAGTATTGTGAACTTTGAAACACTTTGCAATTTACGTTAACAAGATCAGTGAAAGGGTGCTTCTGTTTTCTAGGTCAGATGACAACAAGGGTAGCATGTTACCGTGATCTTCGTGCCCAGGTAAACCTTTCTTTCTGCAATTCAAAGACTCGGCCCACGACTGGAGTGACTTCCTGTAACCCACAGGCTTGTCCTGCAAGGTAAGCACTACAGTGATGCATTTACTGAAAATGCAAATTGATTTATACATTAATTCGTTTTTTAAACTGGCTGTCAGTTCCTAGAACTTGTCCTTGGCTAGTTACTGATGCATTGGCATATGTATATTGATCTTCAGTAGTTCCATTTAATATCAGAGAAATGTTTGCAATATACATTCTGAAAATCTTTTTTCACTGTCTAAGTTTGATGATGAAAATGGATAGCATTAAACTTGGCTGTGATATGATTAAATGTGCAAACTTATTTATGTTTGGGAAGTACCACTGAATATTACTTATTCTTGATGTCTCCTTTTACATAACAGATCATTTTATAAAGCACCATTAGCCCGCTTTTTGAAAAGAGTGAAAATTGTAATATGCAAGTCTTCCAATTTACAGAAACTGCCTGAACTTGGGTGATTATGCATTATTGCAGGTCCAATTACAGATAAAAAGTAACATTAGTGATTGGAACATTCGTTAGTGGGGAAGGAAGTTCTATCAGAATCCATTAATCATATTATCATCACTAATCACATTAAGCAGACAAACCCACACAGTCACATGGAGAACATTGAAACTTTTTACAGACAGCGGTGGGAATCGAACCCTAGTCGGTGATCATGGCACTGTAATGCAACTGCACTAACCTCTACGCTACTGTGCTGCCCGTGTATTGTGGTTGCTTGCTTTAATTCCTTCCACAGCTTTCCCAGTGATCCAGTGCAAACGGAAAGTCGTCTAAGTGATTGTTATAGTGTATAATCGTGCAAGTGTGGAATATATGTCCAACTACATAAAGGTGATATCAAAATATATTTGAGTGTCTTTTAACAGGGAGTTGGCGCTCTGCAGTATGGATCACATAATAAATAATGGGAATGCAAAGAAGAAGCTCTAGAGACCATCTGTGTTCTTTGAGTAACTAACTTAAGAAAGGGATTCTGTATTTTCACGAGTTCTTTTTTTTATTTATTAAATTTTAGAAAATTTCAAGAATAAAAGAGATGATGAAATAGTGAGAAAAATAATATTAACCCTCCCCCCCTTAACCCTTATCTAAAGAAAGAAAAAAAAGAAGAGAAAGATTGCCTGGATATCGGAGGATCCCCACATGCTCCATGGAGTTCAAAATAATTTTAATATTTATTTTTACTTTCCCCAATTACTTTATAATTTTATCTTCAAAGGACCTATGGGTTTAATCCTATCTTTTGTAAGTATGGGAGCCAAATTTTCAAAAATATATCATATTCATTTCTTAGATGATATGTAATTTTTTCAAGTGAAATACAACTATGTCTTTCATTATTCCAACAATCCATAGTTAAATATAAATCAGATTTCCAAGTGACTGCGATAACTTTTTTGGCTACTGCCAATGCAATTTTTATAAATTTTTTCTGATACTTATTCAATTTAAGTTTCAGTATTGTCCCTTCAACGTCTCCTAATAAAAATAATACTGGACTATGTGGGAGTGTTCTTATACCGTACTTTGCTGAAGGGCGTTATTTGTCTTTCTTCAAGTATGGATTGCTAATAATCAGATTAACCAGTTGTCATTTGAATACACAGGCAGCACAATAGTATAGCAGTTAGTGCAGTTGCTCTACGTTGCCACGATCACCGATAGGCGTTAGATTATCACCGATGTTTGTGTGTCTGCCCCCGCATGCATTTCCTCTGGGTGCTCTGGTTTCCTTCCACATTCCAACGATGTGCAGTTAGGGTTAGTGTTAAGGAGTTGGTGATACTTGTGGGCTGGTCCCAGCACATCCTTGGACTATGTTATTTATTTATTTATTCGTTGATTTTCAGCGCAGAGTAGGCCTGCAGCACCCAGCAACCCCCCAATTTAACCCCAGCTTAATCGCAGGACAATTTACAATGACCAATTAACCTACCAGTGGACTCTGAGAGGAAACCCACGCGGTCACAGAGAGATCATGCAAACTCCTTACAGGCAGCATCGGGAATTGAACCCGGGTCGCCGATACTGTAAAGCGTTGTGCTGACCGCAGCACTACCGCGCCACCACGGGGTGAGAGTGCAGCAAGGTGGTCGGTTAAGGCGTGAGTTCGATTAGTGGGATGGGAATGGGCTGGGAATGATATTGGTGAGGCGGGATCATGAACGGAGGGCCCAGGAGACCGAGTGTTTGCTTGGTTGGTTCACTGTGGAGAGAGCAATGCAGAGGAGTGAAGCTGATTAAACTGCACAAGTGAGGTAAAGATAGGCCTTATTACGGAGAATGAATCCTGCACCAGCTTGAATAACTGTGGTGCTGATGCACCATCAATAACTCTCGGAGACGTGAGTTAAGGTTGGCTTTTATTGGCTGGAAGAAAGCACAAGCAACAAGCGACCACCACACAACATCCTGGAGACTGAGGAAGGAGCTGTGCCTCCAATCGCCTTTATACAGGGATCCGTGGGAGGAGCCACAGGAGCAGTCAGCAGGGGGGGCGTGTCCAGACAGGTATATGTAGTTCACCACAGGTGCCAAGGACAACTTGAAGCTCTACACGTCGTGGAAATCATAGCAAGTGCACCCGGTTGGTGCATTTTTTCATTGATTCTATTATAGTTATTGAATTTATTGAGTATGCCCGCAGGAAAATTAATCTCAGCGTTATAGATGGTCCATCAAGTACACAGTCCTTCAAATGAACTGTCGCTCCCAATATGGTGTCATCTGCAATATTTTGATTCGTGAGACCGGATATGTAAATCTCTCTATCATGTAAATAATGAGACACAGTAATCCCGTAGAACACCACTTTTCATCCTTTCCAAGTATTACATGTTCCTGTGTGTGGTTATCTGATTTCCAATTGAGATGAAGAATCTCGGCCCGAAACTTCAACTGTTTATTCCCCTCCATAGATGCTGCCTGACCTGCTGCATTCCTCCGTCATCTTTTATGTGTTACCCTGGATTTCCAGCATCTGCAGAATCTCTTTTGTTCTGGGAGATGATTACTTATCTGCTAGATATATATTAAGATCAAACTATCTTCTGTTTCCCTCACCATTGCCACATAAACAGCATTAGGATCTATTTTCTTTTCTGAAATTCCAAAGGTAGATCAGATTTACTACATCACTATTATCTCTTCATTGCTGCCCTCCATCAAAGATTACAATAAAGGGAGTTAAGCATAACCTTTCCATGAGATTTTTTTCAATATTTTAGAACTTTATTTTTTATTTTGTCGTTTGAATAAAGATTCAATCATCTTTCCCACCACTAATATAAAGAAATCCATCCCTGTCTTGTTCTAGCTCACTTGCCAGATCTCCAAAACTAATGCTTTCAAATACTTTTATCTCAGTGCCATAGTATCTCTGCTATTCCTTTTGTTTTGTGTATAGATACATCTGTCTGTACTAGAGGCTTTATCCACTCTGTTTTACTGTGTTTAGTTATCTCCCCTTTTCTGTCTTAATTTTGCTGGGCATATTTCCCCTCCATCCATCTCCTTGGTTAGCTAAAGTAGCTTTTAAATCTTTTCATTATTTCAATGGAGCTACTTGTGTATCTGTAACCCTACTGAAACATTCCCTATTCCTTTACTGATACTTTATTCTGTTTCAACGGCTTCAGCAGAAAAAATTATATTTATGTTTTTCATTATTTCGCACTGATTTTATGTTTTCAGTTTTTTTTAAAACTTTTCCCAATATGTTTGCACTCTCGTATCAGTTTCAATGTTTCTTTATTTATCTGATTTTGCGGAATTCCCTTGAATACTACTTAAAATGGCTCCACTTCTGTTTATTTGTCAGTCTGTCCATTTTTAAATCCTATAGGTACATAATCTCATCCTTTTAAAGTCTTTTTCTACTGACTCATCACATTGGCCTTTGACTCCTTTGAATCTTTCTCAATGTCATATAAAGTATTATCTTGAGATCACTATTTCATGGATGCTCTCTTCTGATTTATTTTCCAAACCAGATCCAGCAGTTCTTTCACTTGTTGGAGTTTTCGTGGAGTTGGTGAAAAGGAAGTTTTACAGATACTAAACCTTTCCCTGGCCCCTTTTCACTTGCCCTTCCTCCCACTTTATTTGTTACAATTAAAATCTCCCAGCAGATTATTATTCTTTCCTTTATTTCACCTACTTTACATATTTTCATTCCAGCATCCATATAAAGTAATGTGAACTGTATCATGCTCCCATTAGCTTGATCAGCCTCAATCCATTATATTTTTAACTAGTTTGTGATAAATTTTTTTTAAACTCTCATTATTTATCACAGCATAGGACCTGTTACTGCAATCCTTTGTTTCCATTTTTATTGTATAAATTACTCAGCAGCCTTGTACTTTTTTGTCAAGTAAATATGTTCCTATTGTCTCTAGTTCCTTACTTATTTGCTCCAGTACCATTCTTTTATTTTGTACAATCTGCAAACTATTGAACACCGAGTTTCATTGATATTTGAATAGTTGCCTATTGTGCTTTATTTTTAGAAGTCCTTTTGCACTTGTCTTTGCTTTCTGACCTACTGTTACCTCTGATCCTTGACGTTCTCACTCATTTCCCATTTCCTGCACCTTCAGGTCTTCTTAAGATCCCTTTTTCACTTATTTTTTAATTACTTATTTAAAGATAATATAGCGCGGAACAGCCCTTCCAGTCCAACGAGCCAGACTGCCTAGCAACCCACCTATTTAACCGTAGTCTAACCACCAGGCAATTTACAATGACCAATTAACCTTCTACTGGGGCCTTGCTATAGCATGCTTGGTTTATTGCGGAAGTGGGTAGGGGTGGGGGAAGGCTGTTGCTTTGACTACTGCTTGTGCATGGGGAGGAGTAAGGGGGGGCTTTGGGGTTCAAACGTTTTAACTATCACTCATTCTTTGGGCCGCTCTTTTTTTTTTGTGGATGTCTGTGAAGAAAAAGAATTTCAGGGTGTACATTGTATACATTTCTCTGATATTACGTGGATCTAGTGAACTATTGTACAGTAGATCTTTGGACCGTGGGTGAAAACTGGGGCACCCGGAGAAAAAACATGCACACACAGGAAGAATATAGAGTACAAACTCTCTTACAGAAGACGCCAACTCTGAGGTCCTGAGCTGTAATAGCGTCACACTCGCCGCTGTGCAACCGTGGCCCCCCTTTGTCTACTGGAGTAAGATAAGACAGAGCTGTTTAGCTTTTCCATTTATAAAACAAAATATAGTAGAACTGCTCCAGACATCAATAGTGAGCTGAAAAAATTACACCTGTAGCGTCCAAAATCAAATGCTGAACAAATTCTTCGAAAGCTGATAGACGTTTTCTGACAAGCTGCTTCTTAATGGTGGGATTTGTGGTGTTTTAGCTTTCATGGCCTACCTTCTCAATGATGCATAATGGCAGCGGCCCAAGTATGTGGATGTGTGGGGGTAAGGCATTGGAAATTTAATGCACTTTATGTGTCAGATTACTCTGAAGATACATTACTGTTAGACTAACCAAATCCTCTGGGCTCCAAAAAGCCGCAGGGTGTTGAAGTGCTGCAGATCCACGAGTTCCGAGAGTGCAAACACAAGTTAAAAATGTACCAGCAGCTGATATAAATAGCATTTCTTGGCCACTTTTAGTAACTGTCAGCAGCCACTCTGGCTTGCATGAGGAAATGGCTAGTAGCCAACTCCATCTACCTTGCTGTGTCCAATTACATCATTAAGATTTATCGTAATAGTCAAGCAACCCGTGGTGTTCCAGGCAATGAACTACACTACCTAATACCCAATGTCACATAGCCACTTTCAGCCTTGAATGAAATCCTGTTGTCACAAAAATCAACAAACGGAGTGGTTTCCAGTCCTCTTCACTGTATGACACCTCTGGTCTTAAAGAAACCAACTGCATAATGCACTATCGCTCGTTTCTCCGTTTCCAAGGTCTGCGCCTTGGTAACTAGATAACCGTAATTTGGCACGCATATCGAAACATACACTGAGATGCGTTGGTTGCATCGACGGCCAACACCGTCCGAGGATGAGCTGGGTGCCTCCCCTGGGATCACAGTGAGAATGTACAAACTCCTTATGGGCAGTGGCTGGAAGTGAACCCTGGTCGCTGGCACTGTCAAGTGTTGCACTGAGTGCTACACTATCATGCCTCTCATATCTATGATACACATATAATGCATATGTTCATATACATTAGCGTCTTTAGGGGGTACAATGTTTTCAACACGTTCTTTCATTCATCGTTAAGTTCTCTCTGCCCCAAGCATTTTGTGTTTTTTTTAAACCCTGTGAAATCAGATAGTTCATGTCAATAGTGCTCTCTATGGAGGGATATCCTTCCTAATATCTATTCGCCCCAGTGAAAACGTGCCTGAACACTAAAACCTGTGAGCTCCAGCCGGGAAATTATGAGTTTTCTGTTCTCACCGGAAGTGGATGTGGAAGAAGCCCGTGGAAATCCACCTCGTTGGAACAAGCTTCCTGTCTATACAGAGCTGTCTCCCAGTAGGAGTTCTACTGTCAAAGAAGAGCCCGTGGAAATCCACCATGCTGGGACAGGCATCCTATCTCTACTGAGCTGGCTCACAATAGGAGCACTATTGTCAAAGAGGAGCCTTCTGCTGCTGTCGGGTGAACATATCATCAAATGCAAAAGAGATGTTACTGCTTCATCAGTGGAGGAACTTGTGCCAAATCTTAGAGAACAGAAGTACCGCAGACCACTGTAAATTAAACAGGGATGGTTCTGATTTTAAAAAAGGCAAGCTTGTATATGAAACCTTAGCAGACAAACTTCCTATTCAAATTCATTTTAGTAGGTTCAGAACATGCGATACAACAGCAGTCTGGGAGAAATTTTTCCACACATACTGTGGTAGGAGGAGGGCTCAAACCTCTCTTACCAAGGCAAACCTCTCTTTCCCATAAATGTTATGTCCCAAAAATGGAGATGTAGCCAGGCTTGGAAAGATTTTGTCTTTTTTTTTCCCACGAAGATGTTATAGATGTTGCCTGTTCTTCTAATCATTTGCTCCGGCTTCAGCAGAGACTTTCTCCTCTCTTTTGCAATCTGCTATAAACTCATTTCGTCTGATGAGCCAATTAAGCATTCTTTCATCATTTTCAATCATCCAGAGTGGGAATTGGACTGAGATTGGATTAGATTTAAACCCTGCCAGGAATTCCAAAGTTCAAAAGTTCAAAGTAAACTTACCAAATTATGTATATGTCATCATATACTACCTTGAGAATCATTTACCTGCAGGAATTCACAGGAAAATAAAGAAATACTATAGAATTTATGAAAAGCCGTACATAATAAAGAGTGACAAGCAATGTGCAAAAGACAATTTGTGTAGTAATAAAAAAGTAAAGAAATAACAGTGAGAACATGAGCTGTCGAGTCCTTGTTTCTATGCATGGAGCGAGGGAGATCAGAATGCGGTTAGTGGGCAAGGCATCCTCAAATCAACAAACTGGCTTCATCCAACCATATGTTTATGCTTGTGATTGGTACTGTCAGATACAGATTTGTTTTCTTGTTTCATACAGCTTGTTTTATCTTCTCGTCTGGAATGAAACAGCATATTAAAAGAAAGGTTAGCAAGGCCATAGAACAAGCAAGCCAAGACTGAGGTTTAATTCTAGAGGAATAGAATTGATAACTAGGGAGTTTTACTCAAGCTGAATCAAACTGTGTGTTGAAACTACACAAGACTCAAAATCAGTTACTTAACTTTTAGACTCCCCTCTGGAAGCCTTTGACGGGGGAGGATGATAAGCATGTCCAAATCTAGACTTTTCAATCTGTAGCAAGAAGGAATTTTGTCTCTTCGACTTTTACTGAAGAATTAATAACCAGTTTTCAAAAACCTGACAGAAAAACTCAGTGAAAACCTGTCAAATAGTACAATTAGTACAAAATTACAGTGGCCAGCTATGTGGGCCGGGAGAACTCGTTGAGAAGCATTTAATAAACACCGAAGATCATGGCTATTTGATCTGCACTGAAAGTTGTTTGAGTTTGACTGTGCTACCTTTTGCCAGTGCTGTATAATGACAGAGAGACAGGGAAAAAGAACAACTTAGGCATGTGGAAAGTGGAACTCCACATTGCCTTGTTGTTGAAACCAATAAAGAGTTGGGAATTGAAAGAGGACTCCTGGAAATCCGCAGCAGGCAACCATCATTGGAAAAGGAAACAAAAATGTAATGTTTTGATTGGGATCTTTTAATTAAAACCATATTTGAATTACATCAGCTCGGCTAACTTTGGTACGGCTTCTCTCAGTCACCTCAATACCAGTACTGCTGATCAGACTGGGACATGCATGGAATTCAACGTGATAGCTCCGTTTGGTACTAGTTGCGATCTGATTGTGTTTGGCACTGGGCTCACAGCTTGACAGGTGCTCCTGTGCACAAGGGAGCAGTTTGGTACAATGCAGCTGTTGATAAAGTTCCTGCGGAGAAATATGACCCTTAGTTTTACAGTTTTTACAAAGACCTGTCAAGTTTAACTTCCCCTGATTGGAAGTAAAACGGAACCCATTTGAAACAACAAATAAAACAGGGTCCGCAAGAACTAATTTGCACCTGCATCATTCAACTGACTGAGTGATGTGTCCACATGAGTTTTTCCAATTTCTCTTCATCCTTCCTAATGCCCGTTTATGGAGAGCAACGTTGATAGATGCAAGAGGTAGTCAGATTAGGAAGGATGTTCAAATGAATTATTTTAATATAAATGTTGCTAGTTATACTTCATCTTTGATTTCCAAACGTTGACATCCTGAAGAAATTTGACTTCAGAAAGCATCAAAGCAGATGGTTTGAGTTATGCAAGAGGAACCGAATTCAGTCCATGACCTTCTACAGCCTGGAACTTATTGCAGACTGCTCAACATTGCTCAAACTTTGAGAAAGCAACGCCGGGAGAGCCACTGGTAGCAGCTCAGCCAGGAGTTCAGTCCAACATTCCTTGTGTTCTGGGAGGCACCACATTTCCCATCACCATTAACACCTTGTGCTTAATCCTGGTGTCGTGGCTCGCTGACCGTTGTGTTATATATGAGCGACTGGGTAGTATGCAGCTCTCTATGGGGCAAGGCTAATTCATTACGTGGCTGTAAACCTTCTGAAGAATGAAGAGTGGGCACGTATTTCCTTTCCTCCTGCTGAGACGAGGGGATAAAATGAGCAGCATTCCTAGAGCTGAGAAGTAGCATGCCCCCCTCTTTTGTCCTGGCTCCTACTTTTCTTTCCCAAGCGCCTAATGTTACTGTCTGTCCCATTAATGACTAATTCCTATCACAGCATTACAGCACTGAGTGCCAAATGTTATTAAATTTTATTTATTTTATTGAGATACTGCGTGGAACAGACCCTTTGCATCACGCCACCCAGCAACCCCCGATTTAATCCCAGCCTAATCACAGGTCAAGTTACAATGACCAACTGACCTAACGTCTGGTAGGTCTTTGGACTGTGGGTGGAAACCGGAGCACCTGAAGGAAACCCACGCAGTCACAGGGAGAACATGCAAACTCCTTACAGGCAGCGGCAGGAATTGAACCCGGGTCGTCTGTACTGTAAAGCGTTGTGCTAACCACCACTCTACTGTGCTGCCCCCAAATCTGACTACTGTCCCTGTCCAGCCTTTCTGTTTTGAGCAACCTTTCCTTGGGTTCTACGGGCCCTGCCCTTTTTATACTCTTGTTTGCTCTTTCCTCTAATGTTATTGCTTGGAGACTTTAAGTCTGGCTGTTGCTGCCTCATCGCCCCAGCTATGTGTAGCTGAATATCCAGTGCACATACTTTGCACTGTACTTGAATTAGCACATTCATCAGCCGGCAGCTTATCGCTTGGAGGTTTTGCTTGGCCAGAATCCGTGATTCAGATACTGAATTTTGTTTATTTCATAATTGTGCTTATTTATTTATTGAGATACAACACGGAGCAGACCTTCGACCCACGGCACCCAACAACCCACTAATTTAACCCTAGCCTAATCGATGACCAACTATCCTATCGACCTGTAGGTCTTTGGACTGTGTGAGGAAGCCCATGCAGTCACAGGGAGGATGTACAAACTGCTTACAGACAGCAGCGGGAATTGAACCCAGGTCGCTGTTACTGTGAAGCGTTGTGCTAAGCACTACGCTGCTAGGCAACACACACAAAATGCTGGAGGAACTCAGCAGGGTGGGGAGCATCTCTGGAGGGGAATAAGCAATTGACACTTTGAGCCGAGGGAGGGGGAAGAAACCCGAATAAAAAGGTGGGGGGGAGGGGAAAGCTTGCAAGCTAGCAGGTGATAGGTGAAGCCCGGTGAGGAGGAAAGGGGGTGGATGGGGAGGGGCTGGTGAACTGAGAAGCTGGGAGATGATTGGTGGAAGAGGTAAAGGGTGAAGAAGAAGGAATTTGATAGGAGAGGAGAAGAGATGACCTTAAAATAAATGGTGCTGAAAATATAAATCTGAGACAATAGTTTAAATTAACAGTGAAAACTGAGCAAGATTGCACAAGTTAAAATGAACAGAAACCATTGTTAGAACTGGTGGGCTGCGAATTCTGTTGCCTAGTATTAGACTATAGCTTTGACCACTTATGGATGGAGCTGTGCTATTCACAAATTTGACCTGGTACTTCTCTTCAAGATTCACATGTGCACTTGCTATGATTTCCATGCTGTGTAGAGCCCCAGGTTGTCCTTGGCTCCACAGCCATTGGCACTCTCGACATGGCGTTAGACTCACTCTCTGTATTAAGGCCCATACTCACCTTCCTTGTACAGTTTGACCAGCTTGACTCCTTTGAACTGCTGCCTCCATGACGAACCAACCAAGCAACCACTCACTCTCCTGGACCCTCCGTTCATGTTCCTGACTCACCAATATCATTCCCAGCCCACCCCATCGCACTAAGCTCTGACCACCTTGCTGCTCTCTCACCACCTTGAATCTTCCAAGACCTTTCGACCTGCTTACAGATCCCCCATCCACTCCATCAATGTATCTTGCTTGAATCAGAATCAGAATCATGGGCATTTGTCATGAAACTTGTTTTGTGGCTGCAATACAGGGCAATACATATTAGAATAGGAAGTACATACACAGTGGACTCCAGTGAACTGGGACGCATCAGGATCGGCACATTTTAACCCGATTAAGCCGCTGGCCCAATTACCCGAAGTTTCATGGAAGTAGTTTAAAAGGTATAAAAATTCAAACTACCATTTAACTGAGTAACAAATTATGTATTTAAATGAAATACAGAATGAATTAGAACACGACCAATACTACTACAGTAGTATCTAACTGTGTATCAGTTCAGCACAGGTACCTAGAGCAGATAATGGACTGCCTACAAACAATGCTTTTGATGATTACATCCTCAAAATCTTCATTTTCATTGTAACATTCAAGATGATTGTTGATGTCTCCAGATTCTTCGTAGTTCCTAACTTGTTGAAGTAGTGAAATTGTTTCATTTTCACTCCCAGCTGTTTCTGGCGTCTCTAAGCCTGAATGTTTGACACCGTAGCGAGCAAAACAAATCACTGCTTTCTTTCTCTTCGAGATGATGTATCACATTGAACTGCTGCTGCTAAGTTAACAAATTTCTCATCACATGGCGGTGATAATAAACCAGATTCTGATTCTGATTCTATTTAAAGACCGTCCCTAGGCAGGGTAAACACCACACAAGTACATGCAGTTGACGCCAGTTAGAAACTGTTCAGCAACAGTCTTCTGTACCAATTATGCGACATAGTGCCCCGAATAAACAAAGGGAATCCCAGCTATTCTCTCGATTAGTTTTTGTTGTCCCCTGGTGAGTGCGCAGCAAAGTGGTTCAGCGAATCAAGTTGTGAGTGCAATTAGTGGGACGGGATGGGAATGATGCTGGTAAGTCAAGACCAAAACAGATTAGTGGATCCAGGAGAGTGGGAGGTCGCTTGGTTAGTTCATCGTTTGTGAAAGCAGAAATTCAGAGCAGTGTGGCTGGTTAAACTGCGCAAGGAAGGTATTACAGTGCACACAACAGTGCAAAAAAAAGATCAAAGGTATTGAGGTCGATTGTTTTTATGGGTTCATGGACCGTTTACAAATCTGATGGTGGAAGGGAAAAAGCTGTTCATAAAAAATTGAGTGTGTGTCTTCAGGTTCCTGTGCCTCCTCCCAGATGGTAGCAATGAGAAGAGGGCGTGTCCTGGTTGGAAAACCATCCCAGAACTCCTCTGTCTAGCAGTAGCCACTAACTCCACTTTTTAGAGAACACCAAAGTTAAAGAATGGACCTTGGAACATTTGACATCATTGCAAACAACTGGTGTCAGGTGATATTTAGAGATCTATTGGCAAATTTATATTATAAAAATCAATAATGTAGGGATCCAGGTTTCCTATCATTCACAGTTCAACTTACACATACCCCTTGGGTTTGTGCACAACAGGAGGCTTTGCGTGCTTTGGGCACAGCAAGTCCTTTCTTTTGCTAGACCCATCGTTGTCGACCTGGTGGAGGATGTCAGGTAGCCTATCAGCAGCATGTGGTGGGGTGGGGGGGATGGTGGGGAGGGTGAGGAAGACTGTAGGATCAGCACACACAAAATGCCAAGGTCAGGTAGCATCTAAACAGTCGATGGTTCAGGTTGAGGCCCTTCTTCAGGACTGGAAGAGGAAGGGGAGGTTAGGAGTTGGGCAAGAACCCTGATGATGGGTGATTTGTGTGTCAGCGTTCGCAGCTTCAGTGTGTCTTGTGCAGGATCAGGAGAATGATGGGTGGGCATCATTAATGGAGGGGAACACTGATAGGCAGCAGAGGGGGCATCATCAAGAGCAGTGCAGTTGTCGAAAAGTAACTGGAACGTGTGGGAGGATAATCAAGCTGACTCATGACGGGCCCTTTAAGAACATTAACAGTGCCTGGTTGTGGGACTAAACGCCAGGGAAGGTGCATTTTGGTTGACCTATCTGCAGGATAATACATGAATGATCTGGACCAAGTAGAAGCGGATTGGATAAGATCAGGCCATTCATGGTGAACACCAAACCAATGCTCATAGATTACACTAGAGCACTACAACACATTACAGTCATTTCAGCCCATAGTCATGTGCTGACCTTTTAACCTACTCCAAGATCAATCTAACCCAGGGGTTCCCAACCCTCTTTATGCCATTAACCAAGGGGTCCATGGACCCCAGATTAGGAACCATTGATCTCACCCATCACTCCTATGTGGCCCTCCATTTTTCTATCATCCCTGTGCCTATCTAAGAGTTTCTTAAACGTCCCTGTCTCGACCGCCTCCCCGGGCAAGTCCCCACCACATTAAGTCGTGTTTTTCGTATAAATGGCCCACGCCGTCTGTTGACCGGTGGACTTTGTAAATGATATCAAAAGATCTGCTGCACACCCCCTGAAGAAAACTAAAATGCCCAATGATGTTTTGTTTGTGCATTTAGTTCCCATGTAAATCGTGCAGCAGTGAACCACTCGTACTCAGATGAAGATTTCCGATAAACGTTGGAACCTAGCACGTAAAGACATGGGATTACTTGTGAACCTGCTGCCTCGAGAGAGCTGTTGCTTTGCAGTCTTTGCTGTAGTCAGCCAGCTGCGGTACTGTCTAAGGTTTCTGAGAATGCTTTCCCCATGCATGGAGCCTATATATATATATATATATGTGTGTGTGTGTATGTATATGTATGTGTGTGTGTGTGTGTGTGTATGTATATATTACAGTATGGAGAGTCCTAGAGTCCTCCCTGAAGACTTGGATTCAATGCCTGTGCTGTTGGTGTGGTATGGGGCAGTTGAAACTCACTTTTGTCATCATGCACAGATCAAGACCATTATCCATACTGCATGCTTAATCAGCATTGGAGCCATGTATTGTGCGAAGCCAAAGCTTCATGTACTTTGTTGTGACAGGCCGTCACTGAGGTGCTCTGTTTAAAGTGGACAGGAATACTCCAACCCATATATAACCTTTTTTCCCTGTGTCTATTCAGAAACAAATGTTGATAATCTAAAGGAAAAAGAAAACAAAGTTCGAGCATTCACAATGCGATATACTCAAAGCTAATGAAAAAGTTATGCCTTTAATTTAATTTTTGAGGGTGGGGGGGATTATTTTCGATGACTTAAATATCAGATTACTAAAGGAGAGGAATGACCTGCACTTTTTGTACTGACATGGTTGATAAGATCAACCATAAGAATATTAATCAGCGTTGGTAATGTTTGATACAATGTCCTTGTTTATTATCGTTGATATTTCTGTGGTACGTGCAACAATTGTTGTATTTTTGTAAGTTGCATTCTCACATGAGGACAGAGCAGATAGCAGCCAGTGAAACTGCAGTGTCTGCAAAACCTGTAGGTACAAAAAAAATGATTTAGTCACGCAGAGAACTTCTTTATAGGAGGTGACATCATTCCCATGGTTTGCCTTATTAGTGATGCACACTGGCACTTAAACATTTCTTCAGCCATCCAGTAAGTACCATTTTCTGTAACTGATATCTTTGACCGTTCTCATATGCAGTCTGTGATCTTTGGCTTTCAGCCAAGTCCTCTCTCTTAAGGCAGCAGAAAGGAACACTTGTTTCCCCAAGATATGATTCCTGAATTTAATTCAGGATTAAAGGCAATGTTTACTATTGACCATGGCTGAGGGGGAATTACTGAAAGAGTTTGTGCACAGGTTATGACACATGTTGTCGAGTTAATAAGCTCTGTTTATATTTTGAGAGAATAGGTCCACCAAGTAACTGCGGGGGTAACATGCACAAGTGCTGACAGACATTTTTCTGGTTGTCTCGGTGATGGTTTGAGTTACAGTCTGAGCTCTTTGCTCTCGTTCTCTCCTGAGCTGTGAGCAAGCCGGCTGTCAGGAAGTGACCTGCTGCACCCACACAAGATGGGTAGCTGGGCACAGAATGACTGTTGCAACTCCTCACCGATGGCCACTGAAACAAGTCCAGTGATTTGTATAACAACCCTCTCTCCGAGCACGCTCTCAACATGCACTATTCACCTTACTGCATTATTATGACAAAAGCTTACTTTCAGAAGACAATACTTTAAGAATAAATTAGTATTATTTATTATAAAATGATTATTCCAAGATACAGTGGTAAGGGTCTCGGCCTGAAACGTCGACTGTACTTATTTCCATAGATGCTGCCTGGCCTGCTGAGTTCCTCCAGCATTTTGTGTGTGTTGCTTGGATTTCCAGCATCTGCAGATTTTCTCTTGACGGTGATAAGCTTCTCTAATATATTGTTCGTACAGTTGAAATCATCGTTCAATGCCTTGAGGTAGAACAATAACAGAAAGCAGTGTAAAAGCTACGGAGAGAGTGCAGTGCAGTTAAACAATAAAGTACAACACCATAGGACCGTAAGATAGATTCTGAGGTCAGGAGTCCATATGATCATGCAAGAGGGTTTGAGAAGTTCTCTTGGAGGAGCATGAGGTGCTGAGGAGATCTGGACTTGCAAAGCTTGGTGAGCTGGTTGACAGCTCCACAGATGGGTGTGTTCCACCTGCTGCCTCAGTCATTTTATGTCTGCAGATCAACTTTGGTTTCTTTTTAGATCCCAGTTGAAAGGCAGAGTCTTTCTGAACCAGAATTACACAGCCAGCATTTGAATAAATTCAACAGTCTGGGCTATAGAACCTTGCGGGGCCATAGAGAGTTGAGAGGTTTTCACCATACCATGACTTGGTGTCCATCCAGTGTACAGGGTTAAAAGCCATTTTCTCCAATTGAATAGTTTTGTAAATATGATAATTGCTTGTAAATCTCAATGCGCTGAGACTGGTTTTATATAAATTATTAATTAATTACTGCTAAATGCTACACCATGCACAGTGACCTGCTGAGTTCCTCCAGCGTTTTGTGTGTGTCATTTAAACCAATGTTCACACAAAAATGTTACAGTGTCAAATATATTTTATTTCCAGTTCACAACACATTTCAAGTGACAATGAAGTAAGATTATTCTTTTTCTTTCCGTCTTTTCGTGGTGGCTTTGCGGCCGCCTGTAAGCAAACAAATCTCAAGGTTATATAATTTATACATTATTTGATAATAAATGTACTTTAAAACTTTAAAAATCCACTTGTTGTATTTGAGCAACAGATTTAAAATAATGAGGGGGGAATTTCATTGAAACCTGTCGAATTTTGAAAGCCCTAGATAGAATGGACATGGAGAGGATGTGTCCTCCAGTGGAGGAGTCTAGGACCAGAGGGCGCACACTCAGAATATAGAGATGTCCCTTTATGACAGGGATGAGGAGGAATTTCTTCAGCCAGAGCATGCCGGATCTACGGAACTCTTGCCATAGGTGGCTGTGGAGGCCTAGTCACTGGGTCTATTTAAAACAGAGTTTGATAGTTTCTTGGTTGGTATTGAGCATCAATGGTTGCAGGAGAAAGGCCAGAGAATAAGAATGAAAGGGATAATAGATTAACCATGAGGAAACAAACTCAATGGGCTGAATGGCCTAATTCTGCTCCTATGTCTTATGGACTTAAATCAACTTTGATGTTTCATTACTTTATAATCAGGAGGATAGAATTTAAACTTAAAACTTCAGTATACCATAAGACCATAAGGCATAGGATCAAAAGGCGTTGCATTTGAATGGACTTTCATAGGAGCAGAATACCTCAGTTTCTCTGATATACCTCAGACTGAGTGGGTGACTTTGAAGAACGAGAGTCATGCAAGTTAAAGTAAGTTAGTTTGTTCTGCCTAATGTGCTTTGTTCTTTTCAAAAACAAGATTACATGGCATAAAGACAGACATTACCTTACATTCCAGGTTTCTGTCCGTCAGTTTCAATCTTCCAGTCCAATTTATGCTTGGGTCTTTTCACAGCTGGACTGTTGGTGACTGGGGAGAGTGCAGTCAAACGTGTGGAAGAGGTGAACAGCAGAGGCAGGTCCGCTGCGCTCGAAGAGTCGCCTACAACAAGCTGGAAGACATGCACCAAATGCTCTGCCCATTTCCGGCGCCAACTCGGAAGCAAGCGTGCAATACTCGTAACTGTCCACCCGCGTGGAGCGTAGGAGCCTGGTCTGAGGTACTCTTCAAAGCTCCGAGCAAGATCTGAACCGTTGTGACAGGTTTTATGAAGAAACTCTGAATAGCTTTACCGACACTAAAGATCTTAATAGACCCAGTACAGATGCAGAACATAAGCAGTAGCAGATTACAATCAAAATTAGAGGATTTTAATATTGAATTGTATATTCAGACCTGGACTGAAATATGCGATAATAATCTAAGGGATAAGTGTGGCTATCTATGAGATACTGGGAATTGAACGAACTGAATCCAAGGTTTTATATACTAAACCTGTAAGTGGATTAGTCTCCAGCCCTCTGCAGTTTCTCCCAATCCTGTGCATTCAGCCGGTGGTTTTACAACCAGTCAGAATTGGAGTCTGTTCTGTGGTTATGGTTATGTGTGCAGCGTGTGAGAAGGGGCATCTCCTCAGACTTTGTTCCTCACTGTGGGCATGAGAAATCCGAGGTAACGATTTCTGGGCTGGCGCGGCCACTTGTATCACATCTTGCTTTCTCTCCAGTGTTCGCGAACGTGCGGAAAAGGATGGAGAAAGAGGAGCGTTGTCTGTAAGAGCACACATCCTACTCCGGGCACACAGATTCTACACGGCAGTGCTTGCAAAGCCCAACCAAAGCCCAAGACCCAGGAAACGTGCCTGTTGAAACGTTGTCATAAACATCGCAAAATGCAGTGGTTTATATCTGCATGGACCGAGGTACAGTATCCATCTAGAAAAGATTGCAAATTTATGCATGGATCAAACCATAATAGAAAATAATGGATAACCAATCAATAATTCAGTATACAGAGTGAAGCGTCTTTTGTTTTCAGCATTATGCAGTTAAATCATTTTTAACAAATTTATTATGCCAGTGTCTATTTTGTGCCCACTTGACAACTTCACCTGAGACTTGGGAACATGAGCCTTAAAACCTGTTAAAATTTCTTTGTCAGAGGTTCATGGCAAGAGATTATTTTCTGTGCAGTGTTCCCTTCAGAAAAAACATGGACTATGTTTCCTTACGAAGACCTATCAAGAAGGCATTCCTGGAACAACTTGGCCTCTCTAGTCCGGCACTGAGCTAGGGCACTTGTCAAGTGAGTTAGCAAGTTATCTCCATCCGTCACCTGCCCCAGCCGTGCTGCAGTGACCTTCTCCCTCCTCACTGCTGCCGTGACCTTCTCCCTCCTCACTGCTGCCAAGATCAGCCTGTCGCTCCACCACATCAGGGTCCCACCCAAGCTCCCAGTGTTCCATTTCACTCTCCCCGTACGCCCACCAGCCAGATCTCTGCTGGTGACAGATTGTTTGCTCTTCCCTGATCCCCAGTCTCAAAATCTAACCAGCATCATATCACTGCCATGTTGAGACCAAACTCAGGCAAGAGGAACACCACCTTATTTTCCAACTGGGTAGCCTCCAACCTGACAGCATGAACATCAATTTTTCCATTTTTTAGTAACTTCCTGCCCCCCCTTCCTCCTCCTTTTCAGATTCCCCATCCTGGTTATCTTCTTACCCCTTCTCTTCCCCTCAGCTACCCACCACCTCCCTCTGGTTCCCCTCTTCATTCCCTTTCTTCCATGCTCAACTGTCCTCTTCCATTAGATATAATCTTCAGTCCTTTACCTCTTCCACCTATCCCCTCCCAGCTTCTTTGAAGAGGGTATGGCCCAAATGGCGAATGTTCCTAACGATAGATGCCTCCTTCTTGAGTCACTACCCCTTGAAGATGCCCTCAATTGTGGGGAAGTTTGTGCCTTTGATGAAGTTGGCTGAATCTATAATCCTGTGCAGCCACCTACCAGTATACTGAAACTAACCTGCCATTTTTGATCAACACACACAAAATGCTGGTGGAACACAGCAGGCCGGGCAGCATCTACAGGAAGAAGTACAGTCGACATTTTGGGCCGAGACCCTTCATCAGGACTAACTGAAAGAAGAGATAGTAAGAGATTTGGAAGTGGAAGGGGGAGGGGAGACCTGAAATGATAGGAGAAGACAGGAGGGGGAGAGATGAAGCCGAGAGCTGGAAAGTTGATTGGCAAAAGGGATACAAGGCTGGAGAAGGGAGAGGATCATTGGACGGAAGGCCTTGGAAGAAAGAAAGGGGGAGGGGAGCACCAGAGGAAGATGGAGAACAGGCAAGGAGTTATTGTGAGAGGGACAGAGAGAAAAAAAATTATTAAAAATTAAAAATTAGGGATGGGGTAAGAAGGGGAGGAGTGACATTAACAGAGCTTAGAGAAATCAATGTTCATGCAATAATGTTGGCTGTTTATCTATCTGCATCCAGAAGCTCCTAATAGTTTGGAACAGGTGTAATTTAGATTCCTTTTCCTTCAGCCCTTCACCTCTTCCACGTCCCCTCCCAGCTCCCCACCCTCCCCCTTATCTGGTTCACCTATCACCTGCCAGCTTGTACTTCTTCCCTTCGCTGACCACCTTATTCTGGCTTCTGTTCTTCCAGTCCTGATGAAGGGTCTCGGCCCAAAATGTCAGCAGTTTATTCCCTTCCATATAGGCTGTCTGAATAGCTGACATCTCCTGCTTTATCTTCCCCATGTGGCAGCTGCTCTTTATGTCAGTCTTGCTGAAGTTGCCTCCTTGCCATGTTTTAATCAGAAGATCATAAATGTACCAAGAGGATGGTGATTCTGTGGAATTCATTGCCACAGACGGCTGTGGAGGCCAAGTCATCAGGAATATTTAAAGTGGAGGTTGATAGGTCCTTGATTGGTCAGGATGTCAAAGGTTATGGGGAGAGTACAGGAGAATGATCAACCCCATTGGAATAATACAGTAACTCAGCCATGATGGAATGGTGAAGTAGAGTTGATAGACCAAATGGCCTAATACTGCTTGTATGCCTTATGGTCTTATCATCCAGAAGCTTAATTTTTTCCTACCCTTTTACTTTCCAGTGCTCTGTAACTTGTGGTAAAGGGATTCAGAAGAGACACTTAAAGTGTGCGGACAAGGATAATTCTGGAAAGTACAAAGAGTTTGCGTACAAAAGATGTAACCACTTGCCGAAACCTAACCTGGAGCTGGAGAAAGCCTGTGTTCTCCGAGCGTGTCCCAAGCCATCAAACGAGGCTGTTTACAGCAACGCACTGACAAGTTGGTATGCCTCACCCTGGTCTCAGGTAGGGACATGTCCAATAACATTGTAATAATATCATATATAATATTTAATTCGTTTGTCATGTGGACAGTGAAATATACAGTGAAATGCATCATTTGTATTAAATCAGCAAGGACTGTACTGGTCAGTCTATAAGTATCACCATGCTTCCAGCACCAACATAGCATGCCCACAACTCTCTACGCTGACCATACTTCTTTGGCATGTAGAAGGAAACCAGAGCCGCAGAGGAAACCCAAAGGTCCACAAATTCCTTACAGTGGGAATTGAACCCTAATCTGTGAAGTGCTGCACTCAGCTCCCTGTTCGTTTGTTCAGACTTAGTCTCAGGAATTTGTTCGGACAGTTGTTCCGTCTTTTTGTTTCTATTGAGATACGGCACGGAACAGGCCACCCTGCAATCCCCCGATTTAACCCCAGCCTAATCACAGGGCAATTTACAATGACCAGTTAACCTACCAACCGTTAGGTCTTTGGACTGTGAGAGGAAACCAGAGGAAACCCTTTCGGTCATGGGAAGAACATGCACACTTCTTATAGGGCAATGGCGGGAATTGAACCCAGGCCATCTGCGCTGTAAAGCTTTGTACTAACCACTATGCTACCATGTCTTGGGAATCAAATGGAAGGATGACCGCTTTAGTTTCATCATCTTACATGGAACTAAAACATGAATTTAAGGGGAAGAACTCTTCCAGAGATTGTACTTTTAAATATTCAGGCAATTAAAAATGAGCTTCATTTATCACATGTACATCAAAACAGACAGTGAAATGTGTTCTTTCCATCAATGAGCAACACTGGCTGAGGCTGTGCTGGGGGCAGCCTGCAAATGCCCACACTTACGAAGCAAAAGTGGGAGGGCACCAGAGCAAACCCACCCAAACATGGGAGAAGCAGGCTTACAGAGAGCAGCATTGTTGAACCTGGGTCGCTGATGCTAAAGTAGTGTTACGCTAGCCACTATAGATGAGATTTAAGGCTACCATACTGTACTGCTTTCTCCAAAGATAGCCGTCTCGGCTGTGAATAGGTTTCTGAACTATGGGGTACCAAAAGCCTCCGAATTGGACACGTTCAACTTTGGAAGTAGCGGGAAGTCACAATGAAGGGTCAGGGATTTGCCAGCAAGGATCAGTGATGCAGTGAGGGAGTGACTCTCACCGGTAGGGGGGAGCGCAGGGATCAGTGAGTCAAGCACGTCATGAGGGGCAGTCATGTAACGGGTGAGTTAAACCCACCGGCAAGGACAAGTTGGGTTACTCCACCATCAAGTCCTATAGCAGGATCAGCAAGTGCCTCTATTAGCTGCTGCCAGTGAAAGATCATCTGCTGCTATCCCTTGCTGTCATCAGTATCGAATGTGGAACATTACAGCACAGTACAAGACCCTTCAGCCCACAATATTGTGCTGCCCTTTTACCTACTCTAAGATCAATCTGACCTTTCCCCCCCTACATAGTCCTTCATTTTTCTATCATCCATGTGCCTATTTTAGAGTTTCCTAACTGTTTCCAGTGTATCTGTCCTTCCCACCATCCCTGGCAGGGTGTTCCATGCACCCGTTACTCTCAGTGTAAAGAAATTCCATCTGACATCTTCTCTGTACTTTCCTCCAATCACCTTAAAATTATGCCTGCCTCATATTAACCATTTCTGCCCTGGAAAAATGTCTCTGGTTATCCACTCTTAACATCTTGTACACCTCTACCAAGTCACCTCTCATCCTTTGCTCCAAAAAGAAAAGCCCTTCCTGTTCTCCCAACAGAACCTCATGAGAAATGCCTCCTTGTCCAGGGGTATTGTGGGAAATCTCCTCTGCACCCTCCCTAAAACTTCCACAGTCTTCCTCTAACGAGGTGACCAGAACCGAACACAGTATTCCAAGTGTGGCCTCACCAGGGCTTTACAGAGATGCAACATTGTCTACCAAATACTGAGGGCTCTGAAGTAATTTAAACTAAAACGGAATTGTTCTACTGAGTTCACACACAAAATGCCCGGAGGAACTCAGCAGGCCAGGCAGCATCCATGGAAGAGAGTGAATAGTCACTGCTTGGGGCCGAGTCCCTTCGTCAGGATTATGTGTGTTGCTTTGGATTTCCAGCATCTGCAGATCATCTCTTGTCTGTGTTTTCCTGAGTTATCTAGTTAGCCAGTTCCAAAATTAGTCGTAGTGATGAATCACCTATTTATTTCTGTCAGGCCTTTATTGCTGTACCTTCACTCAGCTGAGATTAGATAGATTTACACCAGCTAAGATTAATTGACTGGTAACTAAATGTCCACTTGTCATAACCATTTAGTATTTGCACCACAGGAACTAACATTTTGAACTCAATGTTCATGCCCCTGGGTTGCAGGCTTCTCTAGCCTGAGTCGGGCCTCAGCCTGGCAGTGGAGACAGCCAAGGATGGCCAGAAGGGTGTTGGAATGGGAAGGGGAATTGAGCCGGCCTGCCGCTGGGAGCACGGGACGACCATTGCAGACAGAGAGTATGCACCCTGCAAAGCGGTGGCACACTCGATGCTTGGTCTTGCCAACGCAGGGCCAGCGTGGTAGCATAGTGCCAGTCTCCATAACAGTGCCAGCTGTAAGACTTGGGGCTCCATTTCTGCTGCTGTCTGTAAGGAGTTTGTATGTTCTCCCCGTGACCATGTGGCTTCCCCCCAAGTGCGCTGATTTCCTCCCATCTTCCAAAGATGTGCGGGTTAGATTGAAAGATTAAAGATCAGCTTTATTTTTCACACATACATCAAGACATAAAGTGGAATGTGGTGTTTGCATCAAATCACATCAGCACAGCCTGCAAGTATCAACATGCTTCCAACGCCAATGTAGCCTGCCCACAATTTACTGATCCTAATCTTACGTGTTTGGAATGTGGGAATCAGTGGGTTTATAGTAAATATCAGTGGATAGTTTGCCTCCTGCAGTTGGCGAAGTAGAGATACATCCCTACCAAAAGAGGTATAAGGCACTCCTTCCCTCCATTAGCCTGCAGGTCACCCTTCGGCAAAGTGTAGCACCTGCTTAGCTCCCCCGATCGGGGTCACTCAAAGCCATGAGAGTAGGTGGTGGATGATCATGTGAGCCATCAAATTCTAAATTTGTGTATATTTACAAAATACAATTAAGTTGGTCAGTAAAACTATTGAAAATCTTTTCTTTGTACTTTTGTCAGTTAAATAAAGGTTCACATGAATTAATATATCACAGATTTTTGTTTTTATTGCATTTTGGGAAATATCCCAACTTTTCTGGAAATGGGGTTTGTACCTCCTACCCATGTCTAAAAACAGAAGTTATAATAATACATTAAAAATGCTGAAATCAGTTCATTTTCTGTTTTCTTTTACAGCATCTCTGGTCTTTTGATTTTCATAACATGATACCTTTAACGTGTTTTTATTTTTAGCTACCAAAACCTAGTAACAGACTGATTTTTGTTTCCCAGTGCTCGGTTAGCTGTGGCGGAGGGGTTCGAGCCCGCGCAGTGCACTGCCTTGCATATGGCCGGCCAACCTCAGGTTGCCTTCTGCACCAAAAGCCAGCCTCAACAGAAGCCTGCAACACACATTTCTGCCCGGTACCTGAAAAGAAAGGTGAGAACTCAAAAAGAACGTCTTTTTTAACAGATAAACCTTTGAAGGTGTAGGAGGGAAGGGGTAGATTGATCTTAGTGTAGGTTAAAGACCATAAGATATAGGAGCAGAATTAGGCCATTTGGCCCATCGAGTCAATTCCACCGTTCATCATGGCTGATACATTTTCCTCTCAGCCTCAATCTCCTGCCTTCTCCCATATCCGTTCTAGAATCTATCAACCTCTGTCTCGAATATACATAAAAACCTGGACTTCACGGCCACCTGTGGCAAGGAATTCCAGAGATTCACCACTCCCTGGCTAAAGAAACACATCCTCACCTCCGCTCTGAAAGGACTCATCTATTCCGTTGCTGTGTCTTCTGGTCCTAGACTCTCCACCACTGGAAACATCCTCTCCACATCCACTCTACCAAGGCCTTTCACCGTTCAGTAGGTTTCAATTAGGTCACCCCTCATTCTTCTGAATCCCAGTGAATACAGCCCCAGAGCCATCATACAATCTTCATATGACATGAACCTCCTTTGAACCCTCTCCAGTGTCAGTGCATCCTTTCTAAGGTAAGGGGGTCAGCATGCATCATGGATCAAAGGGCCTGTACTGTGCTGTATTGGTCTGTGTTTTTGCGTTCCTTTTGAAAATCAATCTGCAAGATTTGTTTGCACTTTTTAAAAATCATGATGTAAAACACCTTATTATAGAAACACACTATACATCATGTTTGTTCTCAAAGTAGAGAGACCATAATGGTGGCTTAAGTGAAGTTACATGACCATGTGGACGTGCCATGGATTTTGCCATAACTCTGTTAGTATTTATTTCTGATAGGAACTCATTTGTTTATGGATACAAGATGTTTAGATTACTCTTTAAATTAATGTACTTATAGTTCATGGGTTGGTTACTACTACAAAGTTCAAAGATAGTCTTGTGCTTCTTCCCTGCTGAAGAAAAGTACACATTTGCCATATTGGCTTCCCCGGTGATGAAGACTTGCATTGATGTTATACCAATCAATGTTAAGGTGCCTTTCGTGGTATGACCCCTTGATGGACCACTCATGCAGAATCAAGCCTCCACAGAGCTTGAGGATAGGTTAGTAATAACAACAGAGGTCTGGAATTTACAAAACCAGATCAAGTAAAAGTAATTCAACCTTCCGGTCCACTCCCAGCACCACAGCTGATTAGAATCAGATTTATTAGCACTGACGTCATGAAAGCTGTTGTTTTGTGGCTGCCACAGACCTGATTCTGATTCTGATCAGCTGTGGTGCTGGGGCTGGACCCGAAGGTAGAATTACTTGCTCTGGTTTTCCAAATTCCAGACTTCTGTTGTTATGACTATGACGGTGCAATACTTAAATATATTGCTATAAGTTACCATAAGAAACATTAAAATAATAAATAATTAGTGGAAAAAAAGAGAGCAAAAAGAAAATTGCTGGCGTTTTTGGTGACATACAAAACCACCTCATACTCCTAATGTCTTCTTTGTAATTGCATCAATATGTTGGACCCAGGAGAGGTGATCACATCCTCCATCCCCTACAGATAAAAGTATGACAGTCCCAATACTCTCCTCTTGGCTCACTATGCAACTCTTGATCAAAGCCTCAGTGCTAACCCTTTCCACATTCAACTGACACTTAGACAAGAACCCCACAGCCCCTGTACACGTCTTACTTCTTATCCTGGCGACCCAGCCTCCACAGCAGCCCACAAGGCAACGGCTGAATTTAATGTCAGAGAATGTGTACAGTGTACAACCTGAAATCCTTACTCTTCACAGACATCCGCGAGAAAGGTAAAAAACCTGAAGAATAAATGACAGAAAAACATTCGAACCCCAAAGCCCCCTTCCCCCTCCCATGCACAAGCAGCATCAAAGCATCGACCACCCCCACTTGTCCAGAAGAAAGTATCATCCCCCCCCACCACAACCACCACCACCCACCATGAAAAGCAATAGCAAGCCCCCAAAGACCAGGATCTATAGTCAAAGACTACTGCTCGTCCCAGCACCTCAGCAATCTCAACAGGCCCTCTCTCCAAAACAACCCAGCGTTATGATAGAACAACTGGCAAAATTATTTTTAAACTTAACCAGTTGTGTACGCAATAAAATATTACAGCAACAAGCCATTGAATGGGGTTGTTTGCTGGCCTGCCGAATGCCCCCCTAACGCAATAATCCTTGGTGCTTCTGAATGTGCAGGAACACTTCCCATGGTTCCACATTCCAACCTGGGCAACCAACTAGGCACAGTTCACCCCTGCTTAACCCTTTCTCCCACCAACTGCTGCATGGCGCCTACAACTGTAACCCCCTCTTCTGCAGCAGGATGGTAAGTTGTCAGAGCAGGGGTCCCCAACCATTTTTATGCCATGGACCACTGGTATGAAGCAAGGGGTTCACGGATGCCAGGTTGGGAACGCCAGTGTTAGAAAGATCTATAAGTGAGAAAATTACATGAATACATGTTTGGAAAGAATAAGTAATGCACACTTTAGGGGAGATGTTTTGTTTACACAGAGAGTGGCACGTGTCAGAAATGCATGGCTGGGGCTGGTGGTAAAGGAACATTTTCAAGACTCTTAGATTGGCACATGGATGAAAGGAAAATGGAAGATTCTGGGCTGGGTGGGAAAGGGTTGAAATTGATCATAGAGTAGATTATGTTGAACGTAGATTAGTACAACACAATACAGGCCCTTTGGCCCATGATGTTGTGCCAACCATTTAACCTAGAGTCATGGAGAAACAGCACTGAAACAGGCCCTTCAGCCCATCTAAACCATGCCAAAACCACTTAAACTGACTACTCCCATCGACCTGCACCAGAACCATATATCTAACATCCATGTACCTATCCAAACTTCTCTTAAGTGTTGAAATTGAGCTTGCATGCACCACTTGTGCAGGCAGCTTATTCCACAGTCTCGTGACCGTCCGAGTGAAGAAGTTTCCCCTCCTGTTCTCCTTAAACCTACTCCAAGATCAAGCTCGTGTTTCCCTCCCACATAGCCCTCTATTCACTTTTCATCCATGTCCCTATTTAAGACCCCAAAATCTCCCTAAAAATTCAGCTCTGTCGCCATCCTGGTAGTGCGTTCTGTGCTCTTACTGTTGGCCCGGCAACGTAGGCCAAAGGCCCATTCTGTGCTGTACTGTTCAGTGAAAGTCACCTGTGATGCATTTCAGGAGAGGCAGATTCACCCAAGTATCTGTGAATGGCGTGAAATTTACAAAAATGGGTGGGTAATTATTATATTTTCTTTCTCTTTCTCTCTTTCGCATGTTGACGCCACAAAAGGTATTTTTTGCAAGGATTATTTCAACTGGTGCTATCTGGTGCCCCAGCATGGTGTTTGCAGTCACAAGTTCTACGGCCAGCAATGTTGCAAATCATGCTCCAAGTCAAATATATAAAAGAGCCTATGAAAGAGTGAAATTTTCATATGAACAAGCTGCAGATTTTAATTTGTGTTGCATCTGATGACTGGAGAAGACTATGAAGACTGTTAACTTACATCCGAGGCATGGCATCATTCTACTCAGCAAATGTGGTAAAGGACAGTTTTGTTTTATTTTACCACCAGCAGACCAGTGTAACCTTTGCCGCTTTGTCCATATTGGATTCTCAGATTCCCTGGCGGCAGTGAACTTTAACTAACTGAAGAATATCAAGGAGGTCAATGTGAGAATGGAAGAAATTACCGTCTAAAACTTATTCAATGTGAGCCTTTTAATTGCCCTGTAAAATGTGGCCATGTATGATGAACTGTGCAAAGTTTGAACACCAGGAGGTATTTAACACATTGCGTAAATGAGGGCAGAGAGCATAATGGGTTTGCAAGGGTGCAGTGGGTTGGAAAGATAGGTGAAGTGAATTTTCTCAGCTTATTTATTTTACCTCATTTAGATCAATGGATGGCCATTAATGAAAACACACTGTGCTGAACTAAAACTACTGCAGCTAAGATGCCATTGTAGTGAGCCCTATACCCGTTGGTTTCAAGAAGTGTTGGCCTTTAAGTAATTCAATGGTGCTATTCTTTTTAAAGAACGGTGAAAGCGTGTTGCTGTTAATTATTAAATCATACTCTCAAAATATATATTTAAATCTGTAGAGACAGATACAATTGGACTATTTTGAGAGAAGGGATAATAATTACATCAATGCATGGCAGGAATTGAAGGTATTTTATTTATTTATCAAACCGATAGGTCTTTTTAGAACTGGTGGTCATTATTATTGAAAATGAAGTTCCACTTTGTGCACTTACAGCCTGTGTGCCATAATTGAGACAGAGCCAGAGACTGACCTTAATCTGTGTCATTCTTTTTAGAGTATCACTCAGTATAGTACTTTCACAATATTATTGTTGGGCTTCCTGGTACCACTAAATTAACAATGGTGCTTTCAATTGCAACCTTAGTAGAATTTTTTTAAAGCAAAGGTTCTAATTTATTTACAATTATCTTGCAAATTTGTTGATATTTTTGCCTTTTGCAAAAAAAAGCAATGCACAGTTTAAATAATCAGAATTGTTGAAGTACCGTGGTTACTTTGAACTTTATGCAATTCTGTGCAAAAATACTGTAAAAGTTTTTCACTCAGCTGTGAGAAAAATATTTATGTTTTTATGGAGTTTTGTAATAAAATTTCACTAAAAATGTGATCATTTCTTTCTTTGCTGTGTGTCTGAATATTTGAGAATTTCTAAAACTTGTGATTTTTGCTTAAGAAAGATTATTCTCAAGGGCCATTAATTCAGGTCATGGAATATTTTGAGATGTAAAGATTATTTTATGACAAAGTGTAGTTGGGGAATTAAGGGTTATGGGGAAAAGGCAGGCAGGTGGAGATGAGTCCATGGCCAGATCAGCCACGATCATATTGAATGGCCGAGCAGTCTCGATGGGCCAGATGGCCGACTCCTGCTCCTATTTCTTATGTTCTTATATAGAGGGTTCTCTTAATAAAGTATCCATATAGTTCAGATAGAAAAAGTTTTCAGTCTTCAGCAAATCACACTTCCTGATGTGTTCAAATGTACGTCAGATAATCGTTGATGTTTCAGACCAAGAAGAGACTCAGCTCAAAACATCAGTTGTTTATGCTTTCCGTGGAGGCTGCCAGTCCTGCTGAGTTCCTGCAGCATTTTGTGTCTGTTGCTCAAGATCTCCAGCATCTGCGGAATCTCTTGTATCTATCAGATCATTGGGATGTGATGCACTTATTACTGAGCACAATGAATGTAGCCAATATTAGAAGCTAAGATGCAATATGTGTTAAAATTTACACCTAATCCTTACCTTTAAGACATTGCAGTGGCTAGAAGAAAAGAGGCTGCTAGCTTTAATTCATCTAATTAGCCTGACAAAGGCTTCAGAAATCTAAAACTTGGCATGCACAATGTAAAATATTTTTGCATTAAGCATGAGTATTCTATGGTAATACGAGTTAGATACAATTTCGTTCATTCGTTCGTTATGTGCCTTGTTGTATGATGTGGACGATCATGGTCTTTCCATGACCATGGTTGTTCTTGGCAATTTTTTCTACAGAGGTCATTTGCCTTTGCCTTCTGGGCAATATCATATCAAGACGGGTGACCCGCCGCTCCCCTCAACACCTATTATCAACACTCTTCAGAGATTGTCTGCCTGGCGTCAGTGGTCGCAAACCGGGACTTGTGATGTGCACCACCCACCACCTGTTCCCATGGCTTCACACGACCCTGATTGGGGGTGGGGGGTGCTAAGCAGGTGCTGCACCTTTCCAAAGTGTGACCTGCAGGCTAGCGGAGGGAAGGAGTGCCTTACACCCCCTTTGGCAGAGACGTATTGCACCCCGCCACCCCTAGATACAATATCCTACAAAATTGTTACATTTCAAAGTCTTTTTAAGAGGGTGATTCCTTATGTGGACTGCAGAAGCCCTGGTTACAAGTTGTCAGTACCAACAATTAAAAAATTAATTTATTTATTGAGATACAGCATGGAATAGCCCCTTACAGCCCTGGAGACAAGTCCCCTGGTTTAACCCTAGTCTAATCAGGAAATGATTTACCGTGAAGGGTTAACCTACCAACTGGTAGGTCTTTGGACTGTGACAGCATCTGGACAAAGCCAACATGGTCATGGGGAGAGCCGGCAGTGTGGGGAATTGAACCCGGATCACTGGTATTGTAAAGTGTTGTGCTAACTGCTACTCTACCGTACTGCCTATGTTTTGGAAGGGAATAAAGGCACTTAATTTTCGTGAAGTTATTTCTGATGAAGAATTATGGACCTGAAACTTTATCTCCACCTGCCCTCAACTTACCCATCACCTTCACCTTTCTCCCTCTGGTGTCCCACCTGCTTCCCTTTACTCTGTGGTCTACTGCCCTCTCCTATCAGATTCCTCCTTCCGCCTATCACTTCCCAGCTTCTCACATCATTCACTTCACTCCCCCTACCCTCCTGTCTTCCCCCTCTCATCACCTTTCAGCTTGTGCCTCTCCCCACCCCTACTCTTTTATTTTTCTTCCTGTCCTCATCCTTTCCAGTCCTGATGAAGAATTTTGGTCCAAAGCATTGATTGTTTATTTCCCTCCATAGGTGCTGCGTGACCTGCTGAGTTCCTCCAGTATTTTGTGTGTGTCTCTCCAGATTTCCAGCATCTGCAGAATCCATTGTGTCCCCTTACCAGTGGTATTCTGTTTGCTCATCATTATTTTTACAGAGTCCAGCTCTAATGACTGATTGCTGTATTACCACTTAGCAAAAATTCACAATGATGTTTTTGTCAGTGAATTTTCTCCATTTCAAATTCCTTTCATACTTTCAATGTAGAAGACTAAATGTTTTCTTGTATGTTGTTCCATAGATGACAGAAGTCCTTTCCAAGTGACAACCTGTTGTATTACACAACGTTGGAAAATCAGGAAGCAGCCATGCTTATAATTTTATCAAGGGCCATTAAGAAAATAAGCTGTGCAGACAGCAGTGCAGCCTTCCGGTCATTCCACAATTCCTCAAGATTGTGGCTGACTTTCCACTTCAGCGATATTGGCTGGCCAACTTCCCATAATCCATCATTCCTTTAGCATAGCAGAAACACACCCAGTGGCCACTTTATTAACCTGGACAGCTGCTTGTTAGTGCAAGTATCCAATCAGCCAATCATGTGGCAGCAACTCAATGCATAAAAGCATGCCGACATGGTCAAGAGTTCAGCTGTTGTTCAGACCCAACATCAGAATGGGGATCTAAGTGACTTTGACTGCTGAATGATTGTTGGTGCCAGATGGGATGGTTTGTGTATCGCAGAAACTGCTGATCTCCTGGGATTTTCACACGCAAAAGTCGCTTAGAGTTTACAAGGAATGGTGCAAAAAACAAATCCAGTGAGCAGCAGTTCTGTGGATGAAAACGCCTTGTTAATGAGAGAGGTCAGAGGAGAATGGCCCGACTGGTTCAAGTGGACTGGAAGGTGACAGTAACTCAAATAACCACACATTACAGCAGTGGTGTACAGAACAGCTTCTCTAAATTCAGATTCACAACATGTCAAACCTTGAAGTGGATGGACTAGAGCAACAGAAGACCACGCTGGGTTCCTGTGTCTAATATGGCCACTGAGTGAATGTCAATCCGAGTTTTAAATATTCATAGTGGCTGAGCTTGGATGTTCACAGTAGAGAGTTTCAAAAATTCTCCACTCACTCTGGGAAGAAATTTCTCTCACACTAAGAGTAGTCTCCTCCTTACTCTGTATCCTCTGCACGGCACGGTAGCATTTTGGTTAGCATAACACTTTACGGTGCAGACAACCCAGGTTCATTTCCCACCGCTACCTGTAATGAGTTTGTACGTTCTCCCCGTGACCGCATGGGTTTCCTCCAGGTGCTCCAGTTTCCCCACACAGTCCAAAGGTGTACTGATGGGCAGGTTAATTGGTTATTGTAAATTGTCCCATGATTAGGCTAAGGTTAAATGGGGGTTTGCTGGGCAGCGTGGCTCAAAAGGCCTATTCCACAGTGTATCTCAATCAGTTAGTCAATCAATCTTCAAACAGAGGAAACGTTTTCCCTGCATTCAGCTTCCTGGAACACCACAGCATGTATATCCAGTCTCCTCACCCTCTCCTCATGTGGCAAACCTGAACTCTCTCTGACGTCAGTCTGATAAATCTTCACTCCTCTCTGTTAGATAAGAAGACCCCAAACTGTACAAGTACACCAGGCAAAGGTTTGAACGATGGGAAAGCATCTCAAAGTACTGACTATTCCAGAGTAGAGCATGATGATCATTTGAACTGAAGCTTCATTAAGATGTCCTCAGTATTGTAGGATAAATGTTTGGCAGGGTCACCTGTATACTCGAAGCCACTCCTCAGGAACAATGTGCTTATATTTATCACCAGTTTTAAGTTGTAGACCTACAAGGGACTGTTTTGAGCAGGTACACAGCTTGTAATTGAAATCTATTTGTTGCAATAATATTGGCAAATATAGCTATTACTTTTCATTAACAATACATTTGTGTGTGCTTTGCATTTAATGCAGTTCATCAGATTGCTTCAATTTTAATTGAATTTAATTTTCTAATTAAGTAACCATATATTTTTAGTTTTAAACTTTACCAGAAATAACCATTGAATCAATTGCATCAATCTTTTTGGTTAATTTAACAAAACGCTGGTTTGTGTCATTGTCCAGAGTAAACCATTCTCTTTCTTATCTCCGAACGTTCTTGTTTGGTGTTTTTTTCTTTTTCATCTGTACCTCTATTTTTCTCCCATCTTTCCCCATATGCTTATTGTCTCTCTGGAGCAGCTCTGTTTGCAATACTCATCGTGAGCCAAGACCCATCATCAGCACTGGGGAGGAAGGGAGGAGAATCCAGAATGCTTCTTCCTCCTTTCTTTCGAGTCCAGATAAAGAGTCTTCACCCAAAGTGTTGACTGTTCGTTTGCCTCCGTAGATGCGGCCGGCCCTACAAGTTCCTCCATCATTTTGTGCGCGTTGCTCTGGATTTCCAGCATCTGCAGAATCTCTTCTGTTCACTGTCATGCTGTAATTGTTCCATTCACCAGCAGATGGGGATACAGAGAGCTTTCCAAAGCAGATATTCTTGGCACCTGTCTGGTGTACCCTCATTTACAATACCCACCCCTTCTCCCCAACGCAAAGAACTATGGTGGAACCGATATCGAAGGGACAAATCTGGAGCATCCGAGATTTATATTTAGGTCTTTCTTTGGCCACCTGTGGAGACCTAACACAGATTCCTATTCCCTCACTTTCAAAGTTCAAAATAAATTTATTATCAAAATGCATATGTGTCACTATACATAACCTGATGATTTGTTTTCTTGCAGGCATACTCAATAAATCCACAATGGAATAATAGCCACAATGGAATCAATGAAAGATCGCATCATCTGGGCATTCAAGCAGTGTGCAAGAGATACAAACTGTGCAAATATAAAAGAAATAGTAATAATAAATAAGCAATAACTATCAAGAACATGAGATGAAGAGTCCTTGAAAGTGAGTCCATAGGTTGTGGGAACATCTCAATGATGGAGAAAGTGAAGTTGAGTGAAGTTATCCTCTCTGGTTCAAGAGCCTGATGGTTGAGTGTTAACTGTTCCCGAACCCGGTGTTGTGGGTCCTGGGGTTCCTGTACCTTCTTCCTGATGGCAGCAGTGAGAAAAGAGCATGACCTGGTAGATGGGGGTCCCTGATGATGGATGCCACTTTCCTGTGACAACACCTCGTATAGGTATGCTCAATGGTGGGGAGAGCTTTACCCGTGGTGGACTGAGCCATATCCACTACTCTTTGCCTGATTTTCCATTCAAAGGCATTGGCATTTCCATACCAAGCTGTGAACCAGCCAGTCCATACACTCTCCACTACACATCTACAGAAGTTTGTCAAAGTTTTAGACGTGTTATGAACCCCAATACTGGGTCACTTACCAGCAAAGATAGAGAGGTCCGCTGAAATCTGATGGTGCTATTTTCAAACGTTTTTATTTATAAAGGGGCACAAAAGTAAGGTTAATACAAACATTCAGATAACATACGTCGTCAATACTCAATCTAAAGCGCGGGTATAGTAATAATCAACAATAAGAAGTAGCTCTATCGTTTGTCTAAGGGTAAAAATATTGTCCGATGGAAATATCAAAGTCTCTGGAGTTCATGCAGGCTTTTAGCCTTTTGGGGACCGCTGGGTCTCACGTGTTGGAGAGAGAAAATAAACTTGCCAGCCTTTTGGACTCAAATCTTTGAATCGGGAACGTGGGTTCCCCGTTGTCAATTCGAAGACCTTTTCGGGGTTATCAGCCACTCGTTCCCCAGGCTAGGGGAACCGAACCACATGTGGCTCCCGGATCGGCTTCCCGTCCTCACGGGAGCGATGAGCGATGGTGTCTCCTTCTGGTGCATCACTGGGGTACTGCCTCCTGCAGTCCCCTTTTTATCTTGACTTGCAGAGTTGTAGATGTCAATCAAGGTAGGGTGATACAATCCCCACCCCACATTGCCCGAGGGTGTCCATGTCCCTGATAGCTGGCACGTAGTATAGAGTCGCAATTCACACAGGTGTCTCTAAGAACAATGGTCAAATCCGTTGCATTGTCTCTCATTTCCTGGGTCCAAGACCCGAATTAATAGCGATCTTGCGATTCTCAGGAAGGAGGGGGCTGGTATCATAACAGACGTCACGCCAAATCTACGCAAACTCCTAAGGAAGTAGAGGCCCTGTCATGCTTTCTTCATCATTGTACTTATGTGCAGGTCCCAGGTAGGTCCACTGAAATAATAAATCTGAGGAAATTAACGTTGCTGACAGTCTCCACCTCTGATGAGGACTGGCTCCTGGACAAAGGTGGTTGTAATGGCACCACTCGGCCAGATTTTCAATCTCCCTCCTATATGCAGATTCATCATCACTTTTGATTTGGCCCATGAGTGTGGTGCCATCAGCAAACTTGAATAAATGTGGTTGATAAAGAGTATCCTGATGTATGCATCTTTTCTATCCAGATGCTCCAGGGTTGAGTGAAGAGCCAATTAAATCACATATGCTGTGGACCCAGTGATCTGGTAGGCACATTGGAGCAGATCCAAGTCACTTCTCAGGCAGGAATTAATATGTTTCATTACCAACCTCTCAAAACATTTCATCACAGTGGATGTAAGTACTACTGGAGGATAGTCATTGAGGCAGGTTATCACATTCTTCTTAGGCACTGATATAATTGAATTGATTAAAGAATAATTAATGTAAACATAAGTGAAGAACCTTTCAAGGGCAGGTGAAAGAGGCTCTGCACTCCAGTTCCCTCAAATGAACAGGGCAGTGCCATGCACTACCTCATAAAGCGCTCATAACTCTTCATGCCAGTGAGGAGAATATATAATTATTTTAATACATTAGTTTCTTGCACAATTCTAGAACACCTTCCTTCATAAACACAAGAGAATCTGCAGATGCTGGAAATCCAGAGTAACGCACACAGAATTCAACACATTGTGTAGCATCTGTGGGAAAAGAATAAAGACAAAATGTTTTGCAAGATTGGTCCATGACACAACAACACCAATAGCAATATTGAACACGGTAGTGGAAACTTAAGAATGGACCTTCCATTCCTTTTATATTGCTCTGTGTTCGTATTGGGAGATCATCAGAGATTCTTCAGATGCCGTAGATCCTGTGTAACGTACTCACAACGCTGGAGCAACTCAGCAGGTCAGGCAGCGTCAACGGAGAGGAATAATCAGTCGATGTTTCAGGCCGAAACTTTGGTCTTTGGCCCGAAATATTTATCGTGTTATTCCTGTCCGTAGATGCCGCCTGACCTGCTGAGTTCCTGCAGCATTTTGTGTGTGCATGTGTAGCATTGCTGCAAACATTCTGTTTACACCAATAACACAGAATTTTAACACATAAACATTGTGAGCACTCTCTATTGAATGAATGTATATCACATATACTGTTATACATATAACAGTGAGGCACTGTAAATTAGTGACCAGGTGGATTTCCTTGGGGGGGGGGGGGTTGCTTTTGAATGGCAAGTCTCGATGGGAATGTGGCACCATAGCCAAATTCTGGGAGTGTTTTCCTGTGCCAATTCCTTTGACACAGGACTCTGTGTGTTATAATGAATACGCAGAGCGCAGCAAACCCCAGCCGAAACAGGGTGAGTACGCAAAAGGAAATCTGCTGATGGAGACTTGGCCAGAAGTCCCACCATGTCACTGCGTATGCAAACCACCTCCCCTCTGCCAACACAACCCGCCAATCTGAAAGGAAGGTTATCTGTCCCGATGATATTGACATGGGACACCAATTTGCACACAAGTCCCGCGGGATCCAGGGAAATAAGAGAAAATCTGCAGATGCTGGGAATCCAGGCAACACGCACAAAATGCTGGAGGAACTCTGCAGGTCAGGCAGCATCTATGGAAAAGAGCAAACAGTCGGAATTCCAGGTGCCTGGGGCCCTCAACTTCCGAGCCAACAGATCACAATCAGTAAGGATCGGCCGCGCTATCTCCACCGCCATCATCCTCAGAACTGGTGCCTCAACAAGGCTGCGTCCTCAGATTCCCACTCTCTCTACTAGGGATTTCCAACCTTTTTGAAACCTCACCTTTAACTGAAGAGTCCATGGAGCCCAGTTTGGGAACACTGCTATACACTCACAACCCCATGGTCAGATTCTGCTATCATTTCATCTACGTGTTTGCTGATGCTACCACCATGGTGGGCCGTATTGTAAATAACGCTGAGCCAGAGTACAAAAGGGAGATGGGAAAGGGAGATCATGACAACAACCTTTCCCTAAATGTCAGCAAAACCAAAGTTATTGACTTTGTGGAGGGGCAGTGCACATGCTCCTGTTTGTACTGAGCTAAGAGAGATGAGAGCTTCAGGTTCCTGGGAGCCAACATCAGCAATAGCCTGTCCTGGCCCAAACAGATAGGCACCCGTTAGTCTCGAGAGACCATGGATTTGCACCTTGGAAGGTTTCCAGGGCACAGGCCTGGGCAGGGTTGTATGGGAGATGGGCAGTTGCCCATGCTGCAAGTCTCCCCTCTCCATGCCACTGATGTTGTCCACGAGAAGGGCAAGGGCCGATGCAGCTTGGCACCTGTGTCGTTGGCACTGGTGTCATCGCAGAGCAATGTGTGGTTAAGTGCCTTGCTCAAGGACACAACACGCTGCCTTAGCTGAGGCTCAAACTCACCAACTTCAGATCACTAGACCAACGCCTTAACCACTTGGCCTCGCGCCAACACTGGCCCAACCAAGTAGACACACTGATGCACCATCAATAACTCTCGGAGACGTGAGGCGAGAGATAGGCTTTTATTAGCTGGAAGAGAGAGCACTATCAGCAGCAAGAGACCATCACACAACATCCTGGAGACAGAGGGGGGAGCAGTGCCTCCAATCGCCTTTATACAGGGGTCTGTGGGAGGAGCCACAAGAGCAGTCAGCAGGGGGGCGTGTCCAGACAGGTATACATAGTTTACCACACACACAGCCAAAATAAAACCTCACCAGTGCTTTTACTTCCTCAGGAGGCTAAAGAAATTAAAGAAAGAGATGTCCCATTTGACCATCACCAACTGGATGGATACACCATAGATATCTTATCTGGACGCATCACGGCTTGATGTGGAAACTGTTCTGCGCATGACTAGAAGGAACTGCAGAGATTTGTGGACACAGCTCAGCAAATCACAAAAACCAGCCTTCCCTCTGCCTACATTTCTAATTGCCCCAATAAAGCAGCCAGCATATTCACAGATCCCACCCACCTCTTGCTTCCTCTGGCCCCTCCCTTCAGGTTGAAGAGGATGAGGAGTAGATTTAAAAGGTGGGGAGGGGGAGACACACAAGGTGATAAATGAAACCGGGGGAGAGAGAGATGAAGTAAAGAGCTGGGAAGTTGATTGGTGATACTGTTACAGGGTTGGAGAAAGGGGGGTGGACCTGATAGGAGAGGACAGAAGGCCATGGAAGAAAGAAAAGGGGGAAGACAATGATCAGGCAAAGAGATTAGGTGACAGTGAGAATGGAGAGGGGGTGGGTCACATTACTGGAATTTCGGGAAATCGATGTTCATGCTTTGTGATTAGATGAGGGTGAGTCATCGGACAATCCGGAAAGCACATCATCACACCAGGCACAAGGACAGATTCTAGTCCTCGTGATAAGAGGATTCAACAGTTCCCTCACACAAATCGATGGATTCCTATCCTCACAGTCTACCTTGTTAATAGCTTTTGCCATATTGTCTACCTGCACTGTTACTGTAATGCTACCCCTCAATCATTTCTTGTTTTCTTCTGTACTACTTCAATGCACTGTCGTAATGATTTGATCTTTATAAATGATGTGCAAGACACATTTTTCACTCAGTACATGTGACAATAGTAAGCCAATTTGCCAGTTTACAAATTGCTTAAACGGAACAAGACCAAACTTACTCTGATTACTGTGAGAAGCACCAAGGAACTGGAATTGAAATACATCCCTCTGCACCCCAGCCCTGTGACAGATCTTCCCAAACCCCATCACCACCATCCACTGTCTGCACAGGCTCCATGCTCCATTCAATGCTAGACCATGCCCTCAGAGTCCGCCCAGAGAAGTTTCTGAGCCTATTGGATTTTGGGCCTGGACATCAGAGAGCAGCCAAGCTGCTGGAAAATAACCTGAATCTGGGCGGGTTGCTGACTGCTGCTAACTGCAGCTCCAAGAGAACCAGCCTGAAGTGCCATTACGATTCAATGATCTGCAAACCTCACTGGTGCCCTTGCCCCAGGCTCCCTCCCTGACCTTATCCTTGTTAAAAACAAGCTCATGTACTTGAACCTGATGGATTCTGAGATAAAGCCGATACCTCAAAGGATGATAGTTTTTGAGAGTGAATAAGGAGGAAAAATGTTCAGGAAATGCTGGAAATTCTGAGCAGGTCAGTTGTAATGATGGACCTTCGATCTGATGTGTCAACTGTTTCTCTCCTCCTGCACGTTTAGCCTGACCAGTTAAGTATTTCCAGGTTTTTCAGTTTTTGTTTTAGATTTTCAGCATCTGCAGTTTTTTTTTGGGGGGTGGTTTCACTTATATGTAGAAATATAGTCACCTTCCTGGCTCAGACTGTGAAAGGGGGGCATGGGGAGAGCAACCCCAGAGCTGCAGAAACACCAACAGAAGCTCCAAAGACCTCACCCCTGGGAGAGGAAGGATCTTTGTCCAATGACTGACCCAGGACAGAGGACTTGGACAAGCTGCTGACGGTGGTTTATGCCCCAGTGACAGTGATGGGCTTAAGCAAGTAAATGTCTAAGGGAAGTGGGCAATGTCTGAGCTCTGCGAATATAGTGATACACAGAAAATGCTGAGAGGTTAAGTATTTTTTTTCAAAATGGTCTTCAGTGTTCACTGGTCAGATTTTGTAAACGGGTATCTGACTGTCTTTGATTTCATTTTGTTTTACCCATTTATATCCTTGTCCATGGAAACAGGAGACTGCCAGGACCATTGAATATGTGCTGTGTCCACCGTCTCCTGTTATATATCAGGATTGTGACCCTGTCCACAACTAGTCCCAGCCTTAACCGGTCTTTGCCGGCAGAATATAATGTTGGCTGTCTTTTGTGGCACGCTGATCTATACCTCCCTGTGTTTATAGATGCAGCTTAATTCAAAGCTGTTGGAAATAGCTGAAAGCTATAGTTTTGAGGCAAGGGGCCAAAAACAGAGTATGAGATTTCATGAGGACATTGTTTCATTAAAGATCTTCTGCTTGCTTTGTGATTTTAGGATCTTAGGACCTACATGATTAAATTGTGGTCGAAATAAAGATGAATGAATTCAGTCAAAAGCCGCTGAGTGTGCAAAGTTTGACATTCAAATGTGAAATTAAATACCTTTTGAACATGACGCTAAGGCATAACCACAAAGTGTTTGTGCTAAAAGTGGGATTTCAATCCAACCTGTGTTGTCTCGGCCTGTCCTTCCCAATGAAGGTTTTCATTACGGATAAACTCTTCTTGGGCTTCCAGCCAGGTACGGGTATGGATTTTAACCACCTTTTCAATGACAAACTCCTCCATCTTCATCAGAGATGATGACAGGGCGTGTCTAGTCCAGTGGTATTTATATCCCCATTGTCCATCCTTCCAGATTGGTTAGTCCTGATCCAAGCAGGTTTCTGTTCTTCCACCTTAAGACCTTTGTCTTTGTTAAAATTATTTTCCTCTAGTTTTATTTCACTGGTTTCTTTTAACATTTTGGGTGGTTCCAAAATCCATTGGCAAGACACAGTAGTGTTGTGCCGTCAAAGTCAATTCTATGGCCATTGCGAATGCAGTGTTCTGCTACCACCGATTTCTCTGGGTAACCCAAATGGATACAGCTCCTGTGCTCCCTGGTGCAGGTTGTCATTGGTTGTTATGGTAATAACTGTAGCTGCACTGGAGATATGTTGTGTCAGGCCATTTCTGCTCTGCTGTTTGTAAGGCCTCAGCAGAGGACGTGTTTAATTTTTAGCCCTGATGAAAGGTTTTGGCTCAAAGTGTTGGCTCTTTACTCCTTTCCGTGGATGCTGCCTGACCTACTGAGTTCCTCCAGCACCTTTTGTGCATATTACACACAAATTTTGTGTGTATATGCACATATTTTATGCATATTTTGCAGCACCTGCTGAATCTCTTGTGTTTACTATTGTAGCCTTCTGTCTATGCTGTCTGGCTGTGGCCAATGGAAGTCTTACCCAAGAAAACAAGAAAAAATTGTCCATCACAAGCAGCTGGTACAACTGAAGTCCACAGGCAACGAGACATAGCAAAATCTAAGGCTACAAAACCGAAGTCCAAGAATACTGATGAGACCGGTCTCCTGCCAAGGTGATTGTGAGCCGAGGGGAACAGAGTGTTTCGTTCAGCAACAAAAACGTCTCATTTCACAAACCTGCAGATCCAAGGCCAAGACATTCGACAAAATCATCTTCAGTGGCAGTCAAGGTAGCAATGGGAGGATGTCAGGGAGCTGAAGTTCACTCAGATGATGAGGACCAAGGAAATTATATATATTTTCTAGATACACAAAGGTTAAGGGAGAGGAAAGAGTGGATGTTAGGCCAGTCGGAAGTGACACTGGTGATGTACTAATGGGGAACAGAGAAAATGCAGAGGAACTGAAAAGGTAGTTGCATCAGTCTTCACTTTGGAAGACACCAGTGACGTGCCAGAAATTCAGGAGAGTCAGGTGGCAAAAAAGAAAGGAGTGGCCATTACTAAGAAGATGGTGCTGAGGAAGCTGAACGGTCTGAAGGTGAATAAATCATGTGGCACAAAGTTCTAAAAGAGGTAGCTGAAGAGACTGTGGACGTATTAGTAGTGATCGTTCAAGAGTCATTGGAGTCAGAGGGCAGGAAAATTGCAAAAGTGCCAAGGAGGGAGGCAAAAAACATGAGCTACGGGCCAGTTAGCCTGACCACACTGGTTAGTAAAAATTTTCAATTGAATTGACTTTAATTCTTACATCCTTCACATTAATGAGGAGTAAAAAATCTCTACGTTATATCTCTGTCTGGATGTGCAATGTGCAGATTAGTGATTTGTAATAAATAGTAGAGCAAATAGAATAGTATTTGTAATAATACTGTAAAATATACAACAAAATAGTCAATATACCTTAGAAATTCTGTCGGCATGAATTAATCAGTTGGATGGCCTGATTTGCACCCATTGTTAAGGATGTAATTTCAAAGAACTTGAAGTCAGCACGTTTTTTAAAGAAATACCTTTAAAAACCTCCATGATGACATAACGAGTAAGTTAGATGAGGGAACACACAGAAACTCAGGGAACTCAGCAGGCCAGGCAGCATCTATAGAAAAAAGTACAGTCGATGTTTCCGGCCGAGACCCTTCAGCAGCACTGAAGAGAAGAGGATGAGGAGTAGATTTAAAAGGTTGGGGGGGGGGGAGAGACACACAAGGTGATAAATGAAACCGGGGGGAGAGAGATGAAGTAAAGAGCTGGGAAGTTGATTGGTGATACTGTTACAGGGCTGGAGAAAGGGCAGGGGGGGGTGGACCTGATAGGAGAGGACAGAAGGCCATGGAAGAAAGAAAAAGGGGGAAGACAATGATCAGGCAAAGAGATTAGGTGACAGTGAGAATGGAGAGGGGGTGGGTCACATTACCGGAATTTTGAGAAATCGATGTTCATGCTTTGTGATTAGATGAGGGCGAGTCATCAGACATTATATGCTTGGATTTTCAGTAGATCTTTGTCAAGGTGCCACACATGAAGCTGCTGAACAGGATAGGAGCCCAAGGTATCACAGGAGATGTACTAGCGTGGACGGAAGATTGTCAGATTGGCAGAAGGCAGTGAGTGTTGATAAAAAGGGTCCTTTTCAAGATGGGTGCTGATGACTAGTGGAGTTCCACAGGATCAGTGTTGGGACCACAACTTTTCACTTCACATTGTGATCTTGATGAAGGGACTGATGCACTGAGCCCAAGTCTGCAGACTACAAAGACAGGTAGTGTGGGGGATGCAGAGAGTCTGCAGAGGGACTTGGATGGGTTGAAAGAGGAGGCACAAACGTGGCAGATGTAATACACTGCAGTAAAGTGTGGGGTTTTACACTTTGATAAGAAGAATAAAGGTGCAGATTATTTTCTAAATGGGGGAGAGACTTCAGAAAGTAGAGGTACAAAGGGATTTTGTAGCCTTAGTTGAAGATTCCTTTAAGTTTAACGACAAGTTGAGTTGGTGGTTAGAAAGGCAAATACAATATTAGCGTTAATTTCAAGTTAGAAATTAAGATCAAGGATGAAATGCTGAGCCTTTATAAGATGTTGATCAGACCACATTTTGAATCTAGTGAGCAATTTTGGTCTCTATATCTAAACGATGTGCTGGCCCAGGAGAGGGTCCACAGGACATTCACAAGAATGAAGTGGCCATCCTGGTAACTTTTGCATTTTGCTGCTCAGGCAGTGTGGTCTGGATTACATTGTTTGGGATACTTTCCACTCAGATCTCCTCTAACCCTTTTGGTCTTAGCCTTAAGCCTAAGCCCTGAATTTTTAGATGTCTCCATCACGGGACAAAGTTTCTCACTATCCATATTATCTATATCTCTCATGATAGCATGTATCTCTATCAGATTCCCCTCAATCTCCAACTCTCTAATGAAAACAAACCCGACCCATCCAATCTCTCTTCATAACTGAAATATTCAATCCTAGGCAACGTCCTGGTAAATCCCAGAAACCCTTTCCATTGTAATCATGTTCTTCCTTCTAGTATGGCAACCAGAGCTACACAAAGTATTGCATCTGGGCCCAACCAAAATTGTACCACAGCCTCCATTCTATACCTTCAGTAATGATGGCCTGCACCTCGTATGGCTTCTTCCCAAACCTGTCTACCTGTGCTGCCACCTTTAGGATCTGTGGACTTAGACATCTGTTCTGCCTGAGAGGGAGGTGATGTGAGTGTGGAACGAGCTGCCAGCAGAAGTGGTGAATGCAGGTTCACAAGCTGTAGGAGAGGTTTCGATGGGCACATGGCTGGGAGCAGACCGGAGAGCTATCGTCCCGGTTATTGTTTATGGGACTCGGCGAAATAACAGTTCAGCACAAACTAAATGGGCCGAAGGTTCTGTTTCTGTATTGTAGTGCTCTATACCTTTAATTTTATTTCTCTCTGGTGGTTGGAAGTTTATAAATTTATCGGGCACAGAACACATTCATTCACTGATATGAAAATCCCGATCCAAATCGGAGTTACAAGTTTATCCCGAATGCATGGGAATTAAAATCAGATGAATCAATGCAATTTAAAATTTGCAGTAACCGAAGTCCTTAATTTTGGCAATCTCGGGAAAACCTGTTTATATTACAGGACGGATACAAATCCCTGCATTAATACTTAAAAGTCGCACAATTAATCTTGGTTTGGGCCTCCTATCTCTATCACTGCCCACTGGATCTGTGAAGATACAGTATTTGCACTGAAAATGCTTAAACAGATCAGGAATAATAGTTGCCCTGTTAACAGTCAGCAAGCCATTTTATGCAAACATTACTTCATACTGGCAATGCTAAGTGCTTTGTGTGCACAGACTGAATGTGCAGTAGGCCGACATACACATTGCCTCAGCAACTTGTCCGATTGAAAACCTTTAATCTGTTTCAGATGCAGTTATTGTTTCCAGATGACATTTGATTTATTGGCTGACATCAGACATGGGACTTAATATATTGAATAGACTATGACTTTTCTCTTTCTAAATGCCGTGTTTCTCTATTTCTACTTCAGCAACTAAAAAAAAAAGCAGAAACAATTGGGCGTTTGAAACTATTTCTCTTTCAAAGTCCTCCTCTTGCAAATCTTCCAGCTTCGTTGTTCCAGTAACATGATCCTTCTCCAAATATCTATCACTAAGTTCCCTAAAATGCTTTGGAAAACCACAGCGACATCCTTCAAAAGAGTTCACCTCAAGCTGATTTTGATGTATGTGGGTGCTAATTTATAAATAGTCATTAGAATTAGCTGTTAAGATTACTTGAAATCTGTTTTCCTTTGGATATTCATTGACTAAAAATTTACTATTGACTAATGTGGAGAGGTTAGTGACTAATAATTAAACACCTAACATATTTCATCAGACTTAATTGTTAACAGGTAAACTGTTGTTTCGACAACATCTTGTGAAATTGGTGCAAATTATAGGCTGGGGATCACCTTGGTCCGCAATTATTCTGTGAAGTGTTAGATACAAGATTGGGATCTGATAGATGAGCAATCCTAACTGAAAAATATTATTGTAGGAACAGTAGCCAAGGTTTCCATTCTCAGCAATTCTGAACATTGTTTTCAATTTGTTCAGGAAGCTAATGGCTGCAAATAAAATGTGCAATTTGAGAAGGAAGAAAATGTCTTTCCAACTTTAAGAGCTGGTTAGGAATGAACTTAGAACAGCCAGAAGAATTGTCTGGCCCAATTGCTTTATTCGAAAGATACCTGTGAGAAGTATATGTTCGAAGAGTATCTGGTTTGAAATGAAGAATAATAAAAGAAGAGCAATCACTCTGCTGGGCATTTACTAAAGTCCTTTAAGTTGTCTGAAGGAAATAGCATTTACTTATTTATTGAGATACGGTGTGGAATAGGCCCCTCCAGCCGTTTGCGCTACACTGCCCAGCAACTCCCGATTTAACCCTAGTCTAATCGTGGGACAATTTACAATAACTAATGTACCTACCAACTGGTACATCCTTGGAATGTGGGAGGAAATCGGAACACCCAAGGGTAACCCATGCGGTCACGGGGAGAACATAGAAACTCCTTACAGGCAGTGGCGGGAATTGAACCCAGGTTGCTGGTACTGTAAAGCATTGTGCTAACCTTTATACTACTGTGCTGGAAGCAAATCTCAAGAAAAATGCAAAAACACGGGCAGTAATCGTGTGGGTAACAGTTACCCTGATATTAACTTGGTGAAATTGGTTGCCGATCGGCACAGCTAATAGAGCCACGGACTCACTGCTCCAGCACCCCGGGTCTGGTGCTGTCAGAGTGAAATCTACACTCTCTTCTTGTGGGTTTGCTCTGGGTGACCTGGTTTCCTCTCAGATGTGCAGGCTGGTCGAGTAAATAGCCACCTAAATTGTCAGTGGTTGTTTTAGGGTGTTTTCTGGAATTATGGTATATAGCAAATACTAATTTCAACAGCAACCAGTCTTCAGATCTGAATGTGGGCTGTAGATTGAATTTAAAATGCAGCTCTGAACAATGGTCTTCCTGGGGTTGATTGCAAACCAGGAAACACCCATTCACCTGAGATATCTGCATTTGCCTGAATGCAGTTAGTGAGACAATGGGAATTAACATTCAATTAAGGATCTGGAGTGTTGGTGTGAAGATATAGGTGTTTGAAAATCATAAATAACTGAAATGAAGCACTGACAACCCAAAGTATTGAAGTCAACGATGTCAATGTAACCATTGAAACTGTATTGGATTACCATTGATCTTCTGATGTCCTCTGAGTTTAGGAGCCTCTTCTTCCAAGAGTGTCTCCAGTGTAATGCCCGCTTGTTTTGCTGAATAAAGGGTTCTGTAACTACCAGCTACAATGTCTCTCCAGTGACTTTGTTCACAATCACAACAGTAGAATCTGGGGGCAAGTTGGCAGGTATGTGGGGAACATGAAATGGGATTAGTTTAAATAGGTGCTTGATAGTACAGAATTAGTGGGCTGAAAGGCCTGTTTCTGTGCTGTATGATTCATTGGCAATCAATGTAAATTACAAAGGGCATATAATTCCTGAAATGCATTCAGGAGAACAATTTTAAATTGTGGTTAATACAACAAGAAAGTTGAGTCGGGGCAATTCTGAATAAAAGTTTTTAAAATGCAGCTGAGTTGATGGAAGGACTATCAGTGGGAGAGAGCTTTTGAGGTAGCATTCCTAATTGATTAGAAATATTTGTGTCACAGTTATGGCAAAGAACAGCGACATAGGATGAATGAAGCATAGATAGAAACATGGAAGACCTAAAGCACAACACAGTCCCTTTGGCCCACAATGCTGTGCTGAACATGTACTTACTTTAGAAATTACCTAGGGTTACCTCAATTTTTCGAAGCTCCATGTACCAATGAAGTTTTATTCTAAACTGGGATAAAGTCAATTTTGCAAAGCTATGGAATGATTCAGCAGAAATGGACAGAAAATAGCTAGGTGAAGGTATATCATTCTGTGAACAATGACAGGCATTCAAAATTAGATTGAAAGGTTAATTTTAAATCCATTTCCCTGAAGACAAAGGACAGAACTGTCAAATCTAGAGCACTGCTCCCTCATAGAAATGGTAGGACTGAAACTGGAAAGAAAGTTCAGTAATGACAAGATATAGGCAAGAACAAAGAACCAAAGGTACTATATAAGTTACAAAGAGGATGGGTAAGGGAAGAGTAGGCCTTAGGCCGGAAAAGCCAACCCAAGTGTGGATTCAAGAGTTGAGGGCAAAATTCTTAATGAAAAACTTGCAGATGACTTCACAAAAATGGGAGATGATTAAGTGTTCGATATTTCATGAGGTAAGAGGTTTAACAAATGGACAAATTGTCAGCCTTGTATACAATATGCCCCAAGGTGTTGAAAGAAGCAAAGGAAACTGAAGATTCTGACCACCATTTTTCAATTCTCCGTGGAAGGGTGCCAGAGAACTTCAAGGTCGTTAACATTCAGAAACTGCTCAAAATGGAAGAGATAAAGTGTGTTACTTTGAACTTTGGTATAGTCAGTCACTTTTCCAGCTTCATTCCCCAAAAAATAATCCAGAGTTCCGTACCTCCCTTTCCTTGTTGGATTTACACCATACTGACTACATTAAAGGGATGGAATAAGTTTTCGATCGGATTAATCAGATCTAGTCAATATACAGCTTTGTGCAAAAGTCTTATGCACTCATACACAGTATACAGCTAAGGTGCCTAAGATTTTTGTACAGTTCTCTAGTAATTCTGTGTATTGCACTATACTGCTGTTGCAAAAGAAAAAACAAATTTCATGACATATGTGAGTGATGATAAATCTGATTCTGATATGGGTCTCTATTGTGGACTGAGAGTGGGAAGAGGTTAGGGAGAGGGGAATCATGTTTAGGAAAAGGGGAAGGGAGAGGGGAGATGGGGAGCACTAGAGGGACATTCTGTAATGATCAATAAACCAATTGTTCGGAATCAAATGACCTTTTCTGGTTTCTCAGGGCTCCCACACCACCCCAGTCCTTCTCTGCCACCTGCCCCACACCCCTCCTGTGGCACTCCACCCTCACCATTCCCAACATCCTTTGCTCCCACCTGATTTACAAACTCACTGTCTGCTCCACATTGACAGACGCAGTACTGTGCTAAAGCATTAGGAATCCGAGCTATATATATGTACCTACAAATCAGAATCAGGTTTATTATCACTGGAATTTGTCATGAATTTGTTAACTTAGGACCAGCAGTACAATGCAACACATAATGTAGAAAGAATTAATAAATAACATTCGGTATATATGTGTATATTGAATGGATTAAAAATAGTGCAAAAACAGAAATATATATTTTGAAAAGTAGTGGAATAGTGTTCATGGGCTCAACGTCCATTTAGAAATTGGATGGCAAAGGGGAAGAAGCTGTTTTTGAATTGCTGAGTGTGTGCCTCCAAGCCTCTGTACCTCCTTCCCGACAGTAACAATGAGAAGAGGGCGTGGGTGATGAGGGTCCGTTAGATAAAAGTTGCCTTTCGGAGGCACCGTTCCTTGCAGGTGTCTCGGGTACTACGGAGTCTAGTACCCAAGATTCAGCTGAATAATTTTATGCATTTCTGTGCATAGCCCCCCCTCCCATAACAGACAGAATGCTCTTCACGGCTGCAGCAGTGTCTGGTACAGGGGAGGCGGCTACTGTACAAAGGGTTGGACAAGTCTGGCTAACTTGACTGACCTTTTCAAAGTAACAGCAAGCAGACAGACTCAGTGGGCGGAAGGCATTTGATATACACTTGAACTTTAGCAAGGCTTTTGATAACATTCCAGATGGCAGACTAGGCAAGGAAGTAAAAGCCCACTAGGTCCGAGGGAATTGGATCCGGAACCAGATTCCTGGTAGTGTATTGGTTGATGGGTGGTTTGTGACTGGAACCATGTTACCAGCAATGCTTTTTGAAGTAATTAGGCCATTGGTTAATCAGAGCAACAAAAAATGTACAAGGAACCTGAGCAGTGAGAGAGGTTGGGTGGTGGTCGAAGGGGTTTCCGTTACATTGTTATATAAAATACATCAAATTCTTTAAGGTAACAAAACAGGTTAATATGGCAATTAAAATAGAATATGGAACACTCCCTTCATTAGCCATGGTGTGGAACGAGTGTGGGAATTATGCTGGAAGTACTAGAATGCTACAGAGACCAGCATTTGAGAACCATGTGCACATCTAGTCACCACAACACAGGAAAGATGAGATTGCAATTTCAGAGGAGTCTTATGTTGTCAAGAATATACAAGCTCTTACTTGAAAGGAAAACGTGAATAGACAGGACTGTTTTCTTTGAACAAGAGGAAGCTGATGGGAGATTTAGTTAAGTAGAAGATCAAAAGGGGGCCTCGATAGGATAAGTAGTAGGGGCCATCTCCTCAATCCAGTGTGCATGGATTTTCTGTAAATTCATTGAAGGATTAGTAGGGAGATGAAGAATAATTATAAAATATTTGTTCTATGAACAGGGACGATGGATGTTCAGTAGTTTTTGCAAGTGTTATGACAAGTATATATCATTTTAGTAAGATAAATAATGTGGAGGATTTGGTAAAGGATTAGAATTAATGATCTGCTCCTCTTGGAATACATGACTCAACCCCATTAACTCCAGATGGAAGTCTAAAGCATAGAAAATTTACACCACCAACTTGATGGCATGAACCTGAATTTCTCTGATTTTCAATAATTTCTCCCCCCCCCCCCCTCCTCTTTCACTCCTTTTCTATTCTCCATTTTGGCTTCCCTCTTCGAATATCTCTTCTCCTCACCTGCCCAACACCTCTCCCTGATGCCCCTCCTCTTTCCCTTTCACCCATGGTCCACTCTCCTCTCCAATCAGATTTCTTCTTCTTCAGGACTTTACCTTTTTGACCTATCACCTTCCAGCTTCTCACTTCAAACCCCTCTGCCACCCACCTACATTCCCCCTCACCTGATTTCACCTATCACCTTCCAGCCTGAACTCCTTTCCCTCCTCTCTAAGTCTTATTTTGGCTTCTTCCCATTTCCTTTCCAGTCTCAATGAAGGGTCTCAGTGTGAAGCATCGACTCTTTATTCCTTTCCATAGATGCTGCCTGACCTGCTGAGTTTCTCCAGCATTTAGTGTGTTACAGCATGGAACACTGTCATCTCAACTGCCATGGTCTCTATGCCAATCCAAAAAAAGTTGGGTCTCTTTTTCCCAGCTTTTTGCACGGTATTTTTTGACTCTATACAAGACCATATGACAAAGGGGCAGAATTAGGCCATTCGGCCCATTGAATCTGCTCCGCCGTTCCATCATTATCCTTCTCAACCCCATTCTCTGCCTTCTTCCCATAACCTATGACACCCTGACTAATCAAGAACCTATCAACCTCCGCTTTAAATATTCTCAACGACTTGACATCCGCAGCCATCCATGGCAATGAATTCCACAGACTCACCACCCTCTGACTGAAGAAATCAGCGGTGGATGGTCGTATGAGCAGCTGGTGCGTATCACAAGTAATGGTTATGCGACCACTGACGCCAAGCAGGCACACTCTCAAGAATATTGATAATGGCTGGGGTCACCCATCTTGAAAAGACACCGCCTGGGAAAGTCAATGGCAAACCACTGCTACAGGAAAATTTGCCAAGGACGATCACGGTCACGAGACTGTGGTTACATACGTCAGACACCATGACAGTGATGATATACTGTTTACTCTGTTCAAAGCTCAAAATAAAATTTATCACCAGAATACATACATGTCACCACATACAACCCTGAGATTCTTTTTCTTGTGGGCATACATAGCAAATCTATTGAACAGTAACTGTAAACAGAATTAATGAACCACAAACCGTGCAAATGCAAATATTAATAAATAGCAATGAAATCAAGAGATAGAGTCCCTAAAGTTGGTTGCAGATGTACCCCAAGATCCTTTGTACATCAGTGATCCTCAGGGTCTTGCCATTTACTGTGTACTTCCCTCTCTTCCATTTGACCCATGCTCCCAAAGTGCAACATCTCACAATTGTCCGGATTAAAATCCAACCCTATTTGTCTGCCTACATTTCCAGCTGGCCTACATCTCATTGAATTCTTCAACAACCTTACTCACTGCCCACATCTCTGCTGAATTTCATGTCACCTGCAAACTCACTAACTACGCTACATAAAATTGAAGGAATGGTCCCTTTGGGATACGGAATGCAAGTGCTACGGAGGATGGAAGGCAAGGACAAGGGCAACTCAATTGCTGGTCTCTGCAGAGGAGGGTTCAGAGTATAGAAAAGCCTACAAAAAGTGCTGGATGCAAAGCAATCCGCACCATTGACAACATCTACAAGGAACATTGCCACAAGAAAGCAGGATTCAACATCAAGGTCCCTCCCATCCAGGCTACGCCCTCTTCTCTCTGCTGCAATCAGGAAACAAGTACAAGAGCCTTAGGTCAGTCCCACACCACCAGGTTCAGAAACAGTTAACACCCTTCAGCAATCAGGCTCCTAAACCAGCACGGATAACTTCACTCACCTCAACTCCGAACTGATTCCACAACCTGTCGACTCACTTTCAAGGACTCACCAACTCGTGTTGTCAGTATTATTTATTTATTATTACTTTTTTTTGTATTTACACAGTTTGTCTTCTCTTGCACTTTGGTCATTTATTAGCGTTTGCTTGTGAGTAGTTTTTTTTCTCTTTCATTCTATTGTATCTGTTTGTTCTACAGAGAATATCTACAAGAAAATGAATCTCAGGGTAGTATATGGTACCTTGATAATAAACTTACTTTGAATTTTTGAACTTTGAAGAGTAGAAGTTCAGCAAATTGAACAAATGAAGTTGAGACTTTATAAAGCTGAAACTATTACTCTTAATCCTGATCACAAATTAATAAACTTGCAACCAATTTTACTCTCCTCTATGGCCGATGTTTTGGACACAGCCAGAGCCTTCATGATATGAGTAACCTCTTCAATCTCCTAATGGGGAATTACCACCACAAGTGCTATCTGCTTCCTTCTAAATGACATCAACCACTGCACACACAGCTACCGAGTCCCTCAATCATAACCACCTCCTCACTTGATTATTTCATTTATTTGCTGGCCAGCCATCTATTCTCCACCTTACGTGGACATGATGTCAACCAAAATGCAATTGCCAGAATCCCATCTGACACCAAGTGCTGTTTGCCAACATTCCTGTGTCTTATTTCATCTTCCAAAGCCCCAGGTGAAAATTGTATTGGTACATGCAAATTCATCCATCTATCTCTCTTGCGGTAATGTTATACAATACAAATATTTTGTGGAGGAACTTGTGCAGTAGCCTTTAAAAACATGAACTTTGACCTCAAAAATCAGAGAGCATCAACAGCCCTATTCATTTTTATTGCTTGTCTGCAGATACATCCATGTGCCTTCTTGCTCAGGTTGTCCGAGAAGCGCAATTCATCAACGGTACCCCCCCCTGACTGTGCTAATTCCTAATCAGGAATACCAGAAGTTAAAGGAGGTGTATTTACTCGCCATCATAGACCCAGCTTAGACACTGAATCGCACAACTCAGAATGATGGTGGGTCATAGTCTGGTCAACACTGCCGTGTTTTGTCTGAAACTGTCTGAAAACAATGTGAAATGAAGCAGAACAATGTTTTATGGACCTCACTCTCTCTTTCACCCCACACCCCCCCCCCCATCCTGCCCACACATCAAATGGATGAGTAATGAGTGGTGTTATAATTCTTAGAAGTTTTAGCAACTCTTTAATCAAACAGAATGCATGAAGAAGGATTCATTTACATTGTCACATTCCGACGGGGAAGCCCAACCACCATATTCCACTCTGGTTAGCATTGAGTTATTAAAAAAAGCCTCTGATGTTTGTACTGTTTTGTAACCATCAGCAGTTTTGGTAAAAGTAGGCATTTAGTCATGTTTTAATCTGCTGATTACTCATGAATTGAAATCCAGCATTTAGAGCTCTCATTATTTGTGTGGAGAGTTAGATAAATGGGTCTCACATGTCACCAAGATAGATTTCTCATTGCTTGAGTTACACAAGAATCCCATTAATCATCTCCTTGTTAGCTTCTGTTTTCTTTGGGAAATGCCTTCTTGATAATATTTTACATTTACAATGATTTTTGTAAGGGCAAGAATACAAGTTGACTTTAAATATTTACATATTACATCACATAAAAAATGATGCATTTTGACTATATGTACATAGTCAAATATTAAACATAGATGCATTAGATCCAGCCATTTGTTAACTAAATGTAATGTTTTCTGTAACTTATGATCAGAATTGTTGGTAATATTTCATAGGGCTGACATTTCCTGAGACAACAAAATGATTTGTACAAGGTACCTCTAAATGATTTTAGGAGACTTCTCCAGGTTTCAGCCCAACCCGTAAGTCATCAAGACCTATCCTCTATATCAGGGGTTCCCAACTATTCTTATGCCAAGGACCAAAACCATTAAGCAAGGGGTCCGTGGACTCCAGTTTGGGAACCCCTGCTCTATGTAATATCAGAAATGTAAGACAGGAGCACAAACTTATTGCACCATTCATTTAGATCATGGAGTGTCTGTACTTTAGCTTAATGCAACTGCATTGATCCAGTAACAAATAAATAAAACCCCTGGATTTTACTTGTTTATTTACTGGGATACAGCGTAGAGTAGATATTTCCGGCCTTTCAAGCCATACTAGCCAGCAACCCCCAAATTAACCGTAGCCTAATCACGGGACAATTTACAATGACCAATTAACCTCCCAAGCAGAACATCTTTGGACTGTGAGAGGAAACCGAAGCACCCGGCTGAAACCCATGCAGTCATGGGGAGAATGTACGAACTCCTTACAGACTGTGGCCACAGTTTCAAGTCCAAAATTCACTAAACTATATAAAGATTCTAGCATCATACTCTGTATATCCATGCTTCTCTATTTTTATCTACCTGGTCAACTTATCTTAAAACCTTCAGTAAAACATCTTGTGACATTCAATATTTGAGGAAATGTTAATCTAGATGTACATTCTCTGTGCTTCCCTGGTCAGTCTGTTGGATCTATCTTGCTTGACCACCATTATGTTAGAACCAAAGAAAATCAAGGTACCATGCCTTGCTGATGACTTCTGTGGCTCGGACATCATTGACCAACCATTGAGCATATCTACATGAAACAATGTCCTGAGAAAGCAGCAACCACCATCGGGGATCTCCACCACCTAGGTCATACTCTCTTCCCGCTGTTACCATTAAGTAGAAGGTAAAAATGCCTCAGGAGTCACACCACCAGGTTCAAGGACAGTGTCTATCAGGTTCTTGAACAAAAGGGGATAACTTCACTTGGTCCATCATTGAAATGACCCCACAACCGATGATCTCACTTTCAAAGATTCTTTATCTCATGTAATCGTTATTTATTGCTATTTATTTATATTTGCATTCGCACAGTCATCTTGTGCACACCAGTAGTATCCAAGACATATTCAAGGAGCAGTGCCTCAGAAGGGCGATGTCCATTATTAAGGACCCCCATCAACCAGGGCATACCCTCTTCTCATTGTTACCATCAGGAAGGAGGTACAGAAGCGTAAAGGCACACACTCAGTGATTTAGGAACAGCTTCTTCCCCTCTGCCATCCGATTCCTAAATGGACATTGAACCTCGCTTTTTTAAAATATTTATTATTTCTGTTCTTGCATGATTCTTAATTTAACTATTTAAAATACATACATATGCTTAGTGTAACAGATTTACTTGTTTTCTATTTCTTCTTTCCATGTTATTATGTATTGCACTGAACTGCTGCTGCTAAGTTAACAAAGTTCACGGCACATGCTGGTGATAATAAACCTGATTCTAATCAATTTTTCTTTGATCATGTTATGGTTAATATTCTATAGATTTGTTGAGTATGCCCACAGGAAAATGAATTTTAGGGTGTATATGATGGCATATATGTACTTTGGGAATAAAATTTACTTTAAATTTTTGGACTTGGAATGTCCAGCATCAAGATGTGCTTTGAGAGGCTGGTCATGGCATGTATTAACGCCAGCCACTCAGACAGCCTCAACTCACCATAATTTGCCAACCGCCAAAACAGGACCAGAGTAGGTGCAGTCGTCCTGTTCCAACACTCATCTCTGGAGCATCTGGGCGTTGAAGACCCTTGTTTATTGACCACTGTTCTACATTCAGTACTATAATTCTAGGCAAACTCATCTCCGAACTCCTAGACCTGAGACTTAACATCTCCTTTGCTACTGGATCATTGACTCCCTGACCAATGGGACACCTGACCATACCAGTATGGATAGGCAGCAATAATTCCAACACTGATGTGCCACAAGGTTTCACCCTCGGCCCTCTGCCCCAGTGGCCAGTTTCTGCTCTAATCACATCTACAGGTTTTCAGCTGACACTACTCTATTTGGCTACATCTCAAAGAATGATGAATCAGAGTACAGGAAGAAGATAGAGACCCCAGTGACATGGCGTCTGGACGATAGTCTTTGCCTCAAAGGTCAGCAAAGAAAGAGCTGGTCATTGATCCCAGGAAGGGGAGGGCAATGCACCAGCTCCTGATGACATCAGTGGTACTGAGGTCAAGCACATTTCAGCTTCAAGTTCCTGGGAGTGAACATCAGTAATAGCCTGTTCTGGTCCAACCACGTAGATAACACGACGGAGAAAGCTCACCGATGCCTCGACTTCTTCAGGAAGTTAAAGACAATTGGCATGTCCCTATGGCCCTCAGCATTTTTTGTGAATACACCATCGGAAGCATCTATCCAGGCGCATCACAGCATGGTACGGCAACTGCTCTGCCCGTGACTGCAAGAAGCCAAAAGAGCATTGCTGGCATCACTCGGCACATCACGGAAACCAGCCTCCGTTCCATAGATTTGTGTAAACTTCTCACTGCCTCAGTAAAGCAGCCAGCATAATCAAAGACACCACCCACCCCGGATATTTCCTCATCTCCCCTCTCCTATTGGACAGAAAATAGAAAAGCCTGAAAGCACGTACCACCAGGCTCAAAGACAGCGTCTATTCTGCTGTTTTAAGGCTAGTGGGTTATTCCTTAGTATGGTAAGGTGGACTCTTGAGCTCAGAATCTACCTCTTTATGACCTTGTATTTTATTGTCTACCTGTGGTGCACTCTCTCTAAAACTGAAACACTTTATTCAGCACTCAGGTATTGCTTTACATTGCACTCTCTCAATGCATCGTTGAAATGAACTGATCTCAACGAACAGTATGCTAGTCAAGATTTCCACTGTACCTCAATATACGTGACAATAAAAAAAAACAATTTACCGATTCAAGGTCGTTATGTCAGAGGCAGTTTTTTTTTTTTTAAAAACACAGTGCGGGGTTGTGGAACACACTACTCGAGATGGCAGTAGGCCCCCTTAAGGCACATAGATGAAAGAAAAATGGAGAGCTATGTGGAAGGAAGGGGCTATATCGATCTTTCAATCGCTGAAAGGGTTGGCATAACATCGTGAACCAAAAGGCCTTTATAGTGCTGCACTGTTCTATGTTCGACTTCCGACAAAGGGAACCCAGAAATGAGGTTTTCAAGGTGGTATCTTATGTGACCTAGAGATACAGAGCACAGAAAAGTACAGCACAGAAACAGGCCCTTTGGCCCATTTAATTTGCCCGGTCCATAACAACAGAAACGGATGGTGTCATGAGTCCTGCAGGCCTCTGTGGCCCGCCGTAGAGCGTTGGGCTTCTAGGTTGCTCAAGCACCTGTATTTACTAATTGTCTTAACTAGAGTCAGTACTCCTTTGTGCTTTCTGTTTAATCTTCTCAAGCTTAATGTGACTGGCATGGGTTTTCCGCATTCTGTGATTATTTAAAGCAGATTCTCATTCACGGGGTCCTTCTTTTGAGAATGATTCATCCTGAGGTGTCGCTTGCTCATGCCACTGATGTTCTGTTTGAATACCTTTGTATAACCTCGTTTCTGTCTCTACATGGGAATCTGCCATTCCTCCGTACCTTGGTTGAGTCGTTGCCGGCGATCACCGTAACAGATTCTCCCATTCCTCCGCACGTGGCTTCAGAGTTGCCAGCGATCACCATGGCAGAGTCTGCTGTTCCTCCGCACCCGGGTTCGGTCATTGCCAGCGTTTACCATGGCAGAGTCTGCTGTTCCTCCGCACCCAGGTTCGGTCATTGCCAGCGTTTACCGTGGCAGAGTCTGCTGTTCCTCTGCACCCAGGCTCAGTCATTGCCAGCGATCACCGTGGCAGAGTCTGCTGTTCCTCCGCACCGGGGTTCAGTCATTGCCAGCGATCACCGTGGCAGAGTCTGCTGTTCCTCCGCACCTGGGTTCGGACATTGCCAGTCCGTACCGTGACACGATAGATTAAATGAAAAGACAAAACTGGAAGATACAGTAAAGTGAGCCTCAGAAAGAGAAATCAGACAGTTCTCAAAAAATGATAATAAGACCAACCAAAGGAGAGGTAAGGCTCTCCTTCATTAGCCTGCGGGTTACTCTTGGGCAAGGAGTAGCACCTGCTTATCACCCCCCACTCCCTCACTCCAACCCCCCCACCAATCTGTGACATGTGAAGCCGTGGCTGGGGTCACCTGTCTTGTAAAGACACTGCTCAGAAGGAAGCAATGGCAGACCACTTCTGTCGAAAAATTTGCCAAGAACAATCATGGTCATGGAAAGGCTATGGTCGCCTACGTCCTACGACACAACAACAAACAAACAAACGCACAAATAAGACTGGAGCAGTGACTGAGCAGAGAGATCAATAAGTCGTATTACAGGAATCACTAAGAACTTGTCAGCAGGTAGCCAATGAAACAAAGTTCTTTTTTTCAAGGGGAGATGGGATGCAAGGGAGTGGAAGGGATGCTATAGTTGTAAAGGGCTCTGTTTGGATCCGATCTAGAGAACTACTTCTATTTCGCATTTCCCCCTCCCCCCACTACTTTCAAATCTCTTACTGTCTTTCCTTTCGGTTAGTCCTGACGAAGGGTCTCGGCCCGAAACGTTGACAGCTCTTCTCCTTATAGAGGCTGCCTGGTCTGCTGTGTTCCACCAGCATTTTGTGTGTGTTGTTTGAATTTCCAGCATCTGCAGATTTCCTCGTGTTTGTAACTACTTTTATTTCTGGACATATGCTGTAAGAATGTACTGGACTTAGAATGGATGCAGCACAAATATATTAAGGTGATACCAGAGCTAAGAGTGATGTGACAGGAAAAACTGAGCAGGTTTGTGCATGCTTAGAATATAATAGATAAAGATATGATTTGTGCAATGTTTAAGATACTTCTATAATTTGATAAGATAGAGAAAAACTGTTTGTTGTCGTGAAGGAGTTTGGGACAAGGGCTTTAATCAAAGCTGCTAAGGGAGAGGATATATTGGAAATATAGAACATAGAACAGTACAGCACATTACAGGCCCTTCGGCCCACAATGTTGTGCCGACCCTCAAACCCTGCCTCCCATATACCCTCCCCCCCACCTTAAATTCCTCCATATACTTGTCTAATAGTCTCTTAAACTTCACTAGTGTGTCTGCCTCCACCACTGACTCAGGCAGTGCATTCCACGCACCAACCACTCTCTGAGTGAAAAACCTTCCTCTAATATCCCCCTTGAACTTCCCTCCCCTTAACTTAAAGCCATGTCCTCTTGTACTGAGCAGTGGTGCCCTGGGAAAGAGGCGCTGGCTGTCCACTCTGTCTATTCCTCTTAATATCTTGTACACCTCTATCATGTCTCCTCTCATCCTCCTTCTCTCCAAAGAGTAAAGCCCTAGCTCCCTTAATCTCTGATCATAATCCATACTCACTAAACCAGGCAGCATCCTGGTAAATCTCCTCTGTACCCTTTCCAATGCTTCCACATCCCTCCTATAGTGAGGTGACCAGAAATGGACACAGTACTCCAAGTGTGGCCTAACTAGAGTTTTATAGAGCTGCATCATTACATCGCATCTCTTAAAGTCTATCCCTCGACTTATGAAAGCTAACACCCCATAAGCTTTCTTAACTACCCTATCTACCTGTGAGGAAACTTTCAGGAATCCGTGGACATGTACCCCCAGATCCCTCTGCTCCTCCACACTACCAAGTATACTGCCATTTAATTTGTACTCTGCCCTGGAGTTTGTCCTTCCAAAGTGTACCACCTCACACTTCTCCGGGTTGAACTCCATCTGCCATTGCTCCGCCCACTTCTGCATCCTATCAATGTCTCACTGCAATCTTTGACAATCCTCTACACTATCTACAACACCACCAATCTTTGTGTCGTCTGCAAACTTGCCAACCCACTCTTCTACCCCCACATCCAGGTCATTAATAAAAATCACGAAAAGTAGAGGTCCCAGAACAGATCCTTGTGAGACACCACTAGTCACAACCCTCCAATCTGAATGTACTCCCTCTTCCACAACCCTCTGCCTTCTGCAGGCAAGCCAACTCTGAATCCACCTGGCCAAACTTCCCTGGATCCCATGCCTTCTGACTTCCTGAATGAGCCTACCATGTGGAACCTTGTCAAATGCCTTACTAAAATCCATGTAGATCACATCCACTGCACTACCCTCATCTATATGCCTGGTCACCTCCTCAAAGAACTCTATCAGGCTTGTTAGGCATGATCTGCCCTTCACAAAGCCATGCTGACTGTCCCTGATCAGTCCATGATTTTCTAAATACCCATAGATCCTATCTCTAAGAATCTTCTCCAACAGCTTTCCCACCACAGACGTAAGACTCACTGGTCTATAATTACCCGGACTATCCCTACTACCTTTTTTGAACAAGGGGACAACATTTGCCTCCCTCCAATCCTCCGGTACCATTTCTGTGGACAACGAGGACATAAAGATCCTAGCCAGAGGCTCAGCAATCTCTTCCCCCGCCTCGTGGAGCAGCCTGGGGAATATTCCGTCAGGCCCCGGGGACTTATCCGTCCTAATGTATTTTAACAACTCCAACACCTCCTCTCCCTTAATATCAACATGCTCCAGAACATCAACCTCACTCATATTGTCCTCACCATCATCAAGTTCCCTCTCATTGGTGAATACTGAAGAGAAGTATTCATTGAGGACCTCGCTCACTTCCACAGCCTCTAGGCACATCTTCCCATTATCTCTAATCGGTCCTACCTTTACTCCTGTCATCCTTTTGTTCTTCACATAATTGAAGAATGCCTTGGGGTTTTCCTTTACCCTACTCACCAAGGCCTTCTCATGCCCCCTTCTTGCTCTTCTCAGCCCATTCTTAAGCTCCTTTCTTGCTACCCTATATTCCTCAATAAACCCATCTGATCCTTGCTTCCTAAACCTCATGTATGCTGCCTTCTTCCACCTGACTAGATTTTCCACTTCATTTGTCACCCATGGTTCCTTCACCCTACCATTCTTTATCTTCCTCACCGGGACAAATTTATCCCTAACATCCTGCAAGATATCCCTAAACATCGACCACATGTCCATAGTACATTTGCCTGCAAAAGCATCATCCCAATTCACACCCGCAAGTTCTAGCCTTATAGCCTCATAATTTGCCCTTCCCCAATTAAAAATTTTCCTGTCCTCTCTGATTCTATCCTTTTCCAAGATAATGCTAAAGGTCAGGGAGCGGTGATCACTGTCCCCCAGATGCTCACCCACTGACAGATCTGTGACCTGACCCAGTTCATTACCTGATACTAGATCTAGTATGGCATTCCCCCTAGTCGGCCTGTCAACATACTGTGACAGGAATCCATCCTGGACACACTTCACAAACTCTGCCCCATCTAAACCCTTGGAACTAATCAAGTGCCAATCAATATTAGGGAAGTTAAAGTTACCCATGATAACAACCCTGTTATTTTTGCACCTTTCCAATATCTGCCTCCCAATCTGCTCCTCAGTATCTCTTCTGCTACCAGGGGGCCTATAGAATACCCCCAGTAGAGTAACTGCTCCCTTCCTGTTCCTGACTTCCACCCATACTGACTCAAAAGAGTATCCTGCTACATTACCCACTCTTTCTGCAGCTTTAATAGTATCCCTGACCAGTAATGCCACATCTCCTCCCCTTTCCCCCTTCTCTATCCCTTTTAAAGCACTGAAATCCAGGAATATTGAGAATCCATTCCTGCCCTGATGCCAGCCAAGTCTCTGAAATGGCCACTACATCGTAATTCCATGTATGTATCCAAGCTCTCAGTTCATCACCTTTGTTCCTGATGCTTCTTGCATTGAAGTACACGCACTTTAGCCCTTCTACCTTACTACCTTTATACTCTTTATTCTGCTGCTCTTTCCTCAATAACTGTGAGCTAACTGAATGGCTGCCACACTCAATTGTCTCTTGATGCTTTCCCAATAAACGGGCAGCAATCAGCCTCTTCCCCTCTCATTACTGTTATACTGGGATGTAAATTCAAAGCAATCCTATTACTGAAGTACATATCTGTTGCCATGAGATTTGTTTTCCTTCAGGCATTTCCAGAAAAAGAATACAACAGAATTTTACCAGAAAAACTATACATAAGCGAAGACTGACAAACATCCAATGTGCAAAGATAGAGCAACTGTACAAAAATTGCTGAGAACATCAGTTGTGAAGAGTCTGAAGGTGAGTCTGTAAGCTGGAACATGAGATCAGTGAAGTGGTAGTGGAGTCATTCACCACCAACAACCTTTGAATAGAATGTAGTGGTTTTCTAGGGTCCGAAGCCGGTGCCCGAACAGCAATTTCAAGCACGGTACACATTGAAGCAACAACAATGTTTCATGCAGGCCAATCTGGGTTCTAACATCTATTTTAGGACTTTGCTTTCAAACTCCAATCTTATGAGGGAAGGCTGAGATAGTTGGGGCTCAACCATATATAAAATTGTGAGAGGCATAGACAAAATGGACGGTCAGCACCTTTATCCGAGAGCACCAATGGGTGATACCAGCAGACATCTGTTTAAGGTGAATGGAGGAAAGTTTAGGGGAGATGTCAGAGTAGGTTTTTTTTTATATATATATATATATATATATAAAAACGCAGATAGTGGTAGGTGCCTGGAATACAATTCTGGGAGTAGTGACAGAGGCTGGATACCACAGGGACTTTTAAGAGGATCCTGGATAGGCACATAGAACATTATGAGCTGTGTACGAGGGAAGGGTTAGGTTAATTGTGGAATACGTTTATATAGGTCAGTGAAATATTAGGGACAAAGGACCTGTTCTGTACTGTACTGTTCTTTGTTCCATAAGAAAGCTGTAGATCCACGGAACTTCCCGAAGGCCAAACATTCTAATTCCTATTCCCAGTCCAAAACGTCAGTCCATGGCCTGCTCTTGTGCCAAGATGAGGCCACCCCTTAGGGTGGAGGAGCAACAGCTTATATTCTATCTGGGTGTCCTCCAACCTGATGGCATGAATAATGATTTCTCCTTCTGGTAAAAAATTTCCCCCTCCACACCCATTACTACTCTTCCCACTCTGACCTTCTACCTCTTCCCACTCTGACCTTCTACCTCTTCTTACCTGCCTAACCCTGCCTCTGGGTCCCCACTTTCCCTTTCTCCCATAGTCCACTCTTCTTTCCTATCAGATTCCTCCCTCTCCACCTGTCTTCACCTATCACCTTCTAGCTATCCTCCTTCCTCTCCCCCCTCACCTGTTTATTCTGGTGTCTTCCCCCTCCTTCTCAGTCTAGAAGATGGCTCGTACACGAAACATCAACTTCCTTTTTCCAACTTCAGCCTGACCTGCTGAGTTCCTCCGGCATTTTGTGTGTGCTTCTTTGGGCTTTCAGATGTTTTTAAATGTGCTCACATCAGACGGCCATATTTACAACCAGCGTTCCCAAGTTCAAAGCGACTTCATCACGTTTCGGGGGAGGCACGCTGGATGAAAAATGAGCATCTCAGACACTCCTGATCCCCTGGGATTTTCACACACAAGTCTCTAGAGTTTACAGAGAATGGTGCGAACATCAAAAAAACATCCAGTGAGCGACAGCTTTGTGGCAAAATGGCCTTGTTAAGGAGAGAGATTAGAGGGGAACGGCCAGACTGGTTCAAGCTGACAGGAAGGCAACAGCAACACGTTACAACATTACAACAGTGGTGTGCAGAAGAGCATCTCTGAATGCAGAGCACATCAAACCTTGAAGTGGATGGGCTACAGCAGCAGAAGACCTCGAACATACTCAGTGGCCTCTTTAAAGTGGCCACTGAGTCTATTTGCAGTTGTTCTATTTACCATCATCTGCAGAAGAACATTGAACTGTTCTGAAATTTACACAGAAAACGTATGATCGAGACATGATAGCAGGGCACAGTTTGAGCAAAGCTGCATTAACATGAGCTGTGAAGAAGTGCCAAACTTTTCTGCAACAAGGCAGTTTATAACAAAGGCAAACTTCATCTTGAAAGTCTACAAAATTGCTGGAGTTACTAATCTGAATGAATAGGGGTATCTTGGTAATCAGCAACATTTAACAAGTTCAGATGAACTCAGAGGCAGAGGGCCGAGTTCAATCCCAAATTGGCAGAGAATACAACAGTGACAGAAAATAGAACAGGAGGAAAGGTAAGGGAGAAAGCGTCACGTAAGATTTACAAAGTTTAGACCCCAAAAGAGTGAGATTCCACGGTTGTATGTGCAAGTCCACAGGTTACAGCACATTCCAATTGCTGAGAAGCATCATAACCTGAACTTTTCCTAAGTTAGAAATGAGCAAGTGCAGTGTGTGGGGAAGGATCATAGAAATGGTGGGATGGGAGAGTGAGCAGGAGTGAGAAGTGTGGCCTCCAGCCGACCTCATGGACAGTGAGCGAGCGAGTCTGCTCAGCTCGAGAGTGCCACTGATCGTCGTGTGGCTCTGGGGAGGGGGTGGGTTGGTGCTAGTGGGGAGAGAACGAACATTGAAATTCCCCATTAACGCACAGCTCTACAGCCGCCAGCGTTCAACGCCCATCCGTTCTGCTTGTGCCTCCAATGTGCGTTCGCATGCACAAGGTGCAAATAAATCTGGCGCTTGTACTCTGGGGAGAGCCTGTGACAACTAATTTTCAGTGACAGTGTCAATGATAGCAATTATAACTTATCCTATTGTTAATCTATGTTTATCCATCGCAGAACTTGACTTTCTCTTGGTGAGTTCAAAGGGCAGTTGTGAATAAATATAGCAAGCTTCTCAAGATAAAAATAGCAATGAGATGCTATTTTGGAACTTGACGTGTGAGTGTAACAACTTAGCGAATTTGTATATTTAACCATGCTTCTCATTTTCATTCACTGTATAATAATTTTCCACAAATAATGCAGAATGCTATCTGTTGGCAGTATTTTGACTTGACATTCTTGGCTTTTTCTTTTAATTTTACAAGCTGTATCGTGCTGCACATTATTAATTCACCAATTTTCCAATTACTTGTTTTCTCCTAAAATGTCACAATTCTCAGGGCCAGAAATTTACATCAGTGAATAATAAAGTTGTTGGAGAAGATACTAAAGAACAGCATCTGTGTTTACTTAGAAAGGCAGGTGGATTTCTGTAGCGGAAATGATACCATACAAATTCTAATTGAGAATTTTGAGGAGGTTATTACGAAAAAAAATACAGAGCAGTAGACAGTGTTCACATGCACCAGCAAAGCTTTTGATAATGTTCCCCATGATAGACTGGTGCAAAAAGTTCAGGCACTAGGGATCCGAGACATGAAATCTTGAAAGGGATAGATAAGATTGAAGTAGGAAGGTTGTTTCCATTGGTAGGTGAGACTAGAACCAGGGGATATTGCCTCAGGGGAGAAGATTTAGGAGATGAGGAGAAACTGTTTTTCCCAGAGAGTGGTGAATCTGTAGAATTCTCTGCCCAGGGAAGTAGTTGAGGCTTCTTCACTAAATATATTTAAGACACAGTTAGACAGATTTTTACATAGTATGGGAATAAAGGGTTATGGGTAAAAGGCAGGTAGATGGAGCTGAGTTTATGGACAGATCAGCCATGGTCTTATTGAATGGTGGGGCAGGCTCAATGGGCCGGATGGCCTACTCCTGCTCCCGTTTCTTATGTTGGCAAACTGGAGCCAAAATTGGTTTGTTACCGAGTGAGAACAGTGCTGGAAGAGTTGTTTTCTGACTGAAAGTCTATAACAAGTGGTGTACCCTAGGGGTCGGGACCTTTGCTCTTTGCAATATATGTGAATTGGATACAAAAACATACATAGGTGGTCTGCTTAGTAAGTTTGCGGACAACATGAAAATTGGTGCAGTCAAGGACAGTGAAGTAAATTGTTTAAAATAACTGCTGTAGTGTTCTATGTTCTATATCTGCAATTTTGAGGTTTGCTTTGAACGTGAGTACATTTGGGCCATTGGTGAGAAGTTTATGCTTGTTAATGTCAGATTCCTCTTCACCGGTTCAGTTAAGGATGGATCTATTAACTGGCAGAATATTCTCCCTTTATGCCATGCTGTTGAAAATTAATTTCGCAGTTCACATTCTTCTGACTCACACTCCGGTTTTGCAGCAACAGCATCATACGTTTCTTACATGCTGATAAACATCACCACTGTACACTGTGATAGTGACATTAATCCAAACAATCATGCACTCATAGGCCCTCAAATCAGTTTTCCATCTTGAGAAGGCAAGTACAAAAGTGCCATTACCTCCTTTCATGCTGAAAGTCACTTGTCTGGTAAAATGCACACTTAAAGTTTCTAACTCAAAGAATTGTAATCTTCAATAAATTTCCACTTATCTTGTGAATGTTAAATTGAAAACTACCAATGTCTAATCATATACTCTATTTCTATAATTGGTGCATATCCTTCAGCCCCCAAAAGAATTCTTCCTGGAGAGTCAAGGAAATGAGAAAGCTGAGCCTTGAAGCTCGTAACTGGCAGAGTGAGATCATCACCTCATAAAGCTTGGATGAATAATATCACTTCATTTTGAGGGCTGTCACAGAAATTCAGCATCACCACTGGATTCCCTCAGTGGGCTGTTGTATAATTTTTAAAGGTTTCTTTTTAGTGTAACGTCCTCTAATCTGGAAATTGTGTTTAGGAAGTGAAGTCGCAGTTTGGAAACCAGCCAGAAAGTGAAAGGAAAGCTGGATCCAAGAGCCAAACACAAATCATTAGCTCAGATTGACTGGGAGCTCCTCTGACAGAGTATAGCCTTTGAAGGGCAAGAAGCAAAACACAGAAGCATGCAGGGCAATAAAGTCACCCACGTGACTAACTGTCACCGTAAGGGACACAAACCAGCACTTACATCATTACTTTAAACCGTGCAGAATATTTAACGCTGATGCTTCTAAAAATATCTAATGGCTACAACCCATGCATAACCTTTCTTAATGTGTGCATCTCAGCGCCAAGAAGCTAGCCCGCCAGACAAGAATCTGCAAACAAGATTGCACGTTGCAAAATTAATTTGATGAATCATTGCTGAAAATATACATCAGGTTGAGTAAATATCGTTCAAAGAAAGACACCTTAATGCTATATCTGACCAGTCAATGCATTTTATCTTGGACTTCTACCTTCGCTTTATCATTTTTAACCTGACTAATTTTAAAGAGGATTGTTCTGTCAGTCCGATAAATACATAGAAGAAGGTGGAAGCAGCAATTGTCAGCAAAATCTATTTCTTTTTCCAGCAGAATGCTAGCTTCTGATACAGAGGGGGAGAAATGACCGGCTGTTGAAGATCTGAGCCCAATCCATGATGTTTCAGTTGAGTTTTGACATGGAGAGTAGGTAGTCCTGTTACTGGAGACCGGGAGAAATGAGTATTGTATTTGACTTCCAGTTTACTGTCTCCATGATTGATGCCAGTCAGGCAATGCTCCACTGGGATGAATCTAGGTCAGGTTCAAGTTCATTGCTGTCATAGATACATACACAGTGTGTAAATGCCATGAAAATAAGCTTTATGCAGCAGCGCAGTACATTATAAAACAAGGACAGACTTCATGCAGTCATTGGTTGGGCACCCCAAACACTTCTGCCAATAAAGCTTTCAATTGACTGACAGTATTATGAAAAATAAAATGCCCAGCTGAACTTAAATCAGCTGCATCCACTAATGCATTTCCAATGGTTTTATAAAGCAGCATCCATCATCATGAGCCCTCACTGTGCAGGCCATACTCTCCTCTTGCTACTATCAGGAAGAAGGTGCAGGGGCCTTAGGTTCCACACCACCAGGTTCAGGAACAGGGATTACCCCTCAGCCATCAGGCTCCTGAACCAGTGTGGATAACTTCAGTCACAACAACTCTTTACTGATTCCACAACCTATGGACTCATGTTTTCAATATTATTTATTTATTTATTTATATACTAATCTGCCCAGTTTGTCTCCTTTTGCACTTTGGTCAGTTGTCAGTCTTGGTGTATAGTTTTTGTGGTTCTATTGTACTTCTTTGTTTTACTGTGAACCTCAGGAAATGAAATTTCCACAAGGAAATGAACCTCGGGCTTTCGGAATCAAAATCAGATTGAATATCACCGGCGTATGTCGTGAAATTTGTTAACTTTGCAGCAGCAGTACAATGCAATACATGAAAAATATAGAGGAAAAAGCAATTACAGTAATACATTATTAAATAGTTAAATTAAGTAATTAGAACAGAAACAGAAATAAGAAGTAGTGAGGTAGTGTTCATGGGTTCAGTGTCCATTTGGAAATCAATGGCAGAGGGGAAGAAGCTTCCCCCCCCCCCCCCCCCCACCGTATATGGTGACATATACAGAACATTCAGTACTTTGATAAAAAGTTTACTTTGAACTTTGAAATACCTACATAGGATGGAAAATTTGTTTTATTGTTACACCAGACACTGTTTGTGCTTGTGTGAGCCTGACTCATCATGAGCTTTGTAAATGAACGAGGAGAAAACTGGGGTTTTAGACGCAATTGTTGCCCACGTATTCATTTTACATATGATATACGTTATTTGGTGTGGCTATTTTAGACTGGCAGCACGGTCGCGATAGCATTTAGCAGTGCCCTCTTCCAGCTTCAGGTCCAGTCCTGCTCTTGGGTGCTGTCTTTGTGGAATTGGTTTGTGCTGAAGGACTAATTCAGTTTCCCACAATAGAAAGATGTGCAAGTAGACTGACAGACTATAGTAAGTTAACAATACAGTGCAGTGACAAGAAGGATGGAAGGGTGGTTGATTGGTGTCAGAAACTTGCAGGACTACAGGGGAAAAAGAAGTGGGGGAATGGGACATTTGGGATTGTTCTGCCTGGGGCCAGAATGCACCTGAAGGGCTCTGTAAAAACCTTCTATGTTGAACTAATCAGTCATTTAGACTCATAAGATTGATGAAAGGTCTCAGAACAAAACATCAACTTCTTATTCCTCTCCATAGATGCTACCTGACCTGCCGAGTTCCTCCAGTATTTTGTGTGCATTGCTCTGGATTTCTGATATCTGCAAAATCCCTTGTGTTTATGCTACACAAGTACCTTTCCCCTTCTCTCCCATTTGTTTTATTCTAATTTCTGAGTGATTCGAAGTTCACTTGTTATCGAAGTACGTGTTGGTTGTCCGTTGCTTCCAATGATGGACGTTTGTCTGTGCAGTTGATCGATGGTGTGTTCCGAGGTGGCTCTGCAGTCCGATTCCAGAAAGGCGTAAACGTTGACAGTGAGGATAGGTAAACCGTCCGGCCGTTGTTGGAGGAACTGATGTGGCCATTTTACCCCTCTCTCGAGCAGCAACTATCCTCAAAGTTGCTGGAGGCTCCTCTTACTAGGGTATGCCATCCAGTCCAGTCTTGCGCACTCCACTCAAGCGATTTAGGTGCAATGCCAGCATGGGTGAGGTTGGCTTTCATGCAGTCCTAGAACCCCTTACACATTTGCTATCTGTCTCTCCTTCCTTGCGACATAGAGCAATTGTTTGGGTATTCTGGAATCCAACAAATGTATAATATGCCCTGTCCAGCGAAGCTGGGCTTGCAGGGTCATTTACTCAATGCTTGTGCTCTCTGCTCTTTCGAGGACTTGTCTGTTCGGCCTCACCACCAGCCTACAGAAGGTGGGAGTCCTGCTCCAACCGGTCCAATGTCTACTGCCCCCGTCCCATCCATCTGCGCCGAAGGTATACAGTTTAGAACAGTGGAGGAATTCAAATACCTCGGAAGTGGAATTTTTGGTGATAGACCCCTAGGCAATGAAATCAATGCTAGGACGTGCAATGGCCAGTCAAGCTGTTGAGCATATGCGTTCCCGTGTACTGATGCAGCATAACATCCGAAAAGCCACGGAACTCGAGGTGTACAAAGCGATCATCCTCAGTAGTCTATTATATGGCTGTGAAACCTAGACCACATACAGAAGGTACCTTAAAATGCTGGAACCCTTCCGTACACCCGAGAGCAACCCTGGGCCGTGTCACCCACCTGGAAGCCCTCAAAAGATGAAAGTTTGCATCCAGTATACAACCCTGACATTCAACTTCCCCACCAACAGCCACAAAACAATGAAAAACCATGGGACCCGTTCAAAGAAAGATATCGACTCCCCCCACCCACCCCACATGCAAAACAAAAATCATGCAAACGGCAACAACAGCAAAAAAAAACGAGTGAAAACACAGAATATAGAACAGGAAATTGGAAGAGTCCAGGCATGTTCAGATCGTTCATTATCTGTACAATGCCCCAATCAAAATGGCTCAAAATGACAACAAAAAAAGGAGGGGCCAGAAAGCAGAAACACATAACATAAGGTATAGGGGATATCTCTGGTTTACCAGCCAACGTCCGTTACCTCACGTTTAGCTTTGGCGAAATTCATTTGCTTCTTAAATACTAAATGGCTTCCTATATTATGTTACCTTTTCCTTCAAGGCAAACACCATGGTATCGTACATAAATTTATTTTTCATAACTCCGAACAGCAATGTAAATTCTGAAGAGCACTGATCCATTTGTGGAGAATGGCTCCAAGTCAAATAATCAGAATCAGGATAGGTTTAAGATCACAGACATGTAAGACCATCAGACATAGGGGCAGAATTAGGCCATTCGGCCCATTGAGTCTGCTCCACCATTACATCATGGCTGATCCCAGATCACACTCAACCCCATACACCTGCCTTCTCACCAATCAGGAAGCTATATCAACTTCCACTTTAAATACACCCACGGACTTGGCCTCCACCACAGTCTGTCACACAGCATTCCACAAGTTCACTCTTCTCTGGCTAAAACAATTCCTCCTTACCTCTGTTCTAAAAGGTTCCTCTCTATTTTGAGGCTGTGCCCTCTAGTTCTGGGTACCTCTACCAGAGGAAACATCCTCTTCACATCCACCTTAACTAGTCCTTCCAATATTCGGTAGATTTTAATGAGATCCCCCAGTGAGCAGAGGCTCAAAGCTGCCAAACCCTCCTCATATGTTAACCCCTTCATTTCCAGAATCATCCTCGTGTACCTCCTCTAGAATCTCTCCAATGACAACACATCCTTTCTGAGATATGAGGCCCAAAACTGTTGACAATGCTTTAAGTGTAGCCCGACTAGTGTCTTATAAAGCCTCAGCATTATCTCCTTGCTTTGATATTCTATTCCCCTTAAAATAAATGCCAACATTGCTTTTGCCTTCCTTACCACAGACTACACCTGTAAATTAACTTTCTGGGAGTCTAGTACGAGGACTCCTAAGTCCCTCTGCACCTCTGATGTTTGAATTTTCTCCCCACTTAGATAATAATCTGCACTACTGTTCCTTTTACCAAAATGCATTATCATGTATTTCCCAACACCGTATACTATCTGCCACTTTTTTGCCCATTCTTCCAATTTGATTAAGTCCTGCTGCAATCGCATTGCTCCCTCAGTACTACCTACCCCTCCATCTATCTTCATATCATAGAAACATAGAAAACCTACAGCACAATACAGGCCCTTCGGCCCACAAACTTGTGCTGAACATGTCCCTACGTGAGAAATTTCTAGGCTTACCTATAGCCCTCTATTTTACTAAGCTCCATGTACCTATCTAAAAGCCACTTAAAAGACCCTATCGAATCCACGTCCACCACTGTTGCTGGCAGCCCACTCCACGCACTCACCACTCTCTGAGTAAAAAACTTACCCCTGACATCTCCTCTGTACCTACTCCCCAGCACCTTAAACCTGTGTCCTCTTGTGGCAACCATTTCAGCCCTGGAAAAAAGCCTCTGACTATCCACACAATCAATTCCTCTCATCATCATATACACCTCTATCAGGTCACCTCTCATCCTCTTTCACTCCAAGGAGAAAAGGCCGAATTCACTCAACCTATTCTCATAAGGTATGCTCCCCAATCCAGGCAACATCCTTGTAAATCTTCTCTGCACAATATCTATGGCTTCCACATCCTTCCTGTAGTGAGGCAACCAGAACTGAGCATGGTACTCCAAGTGGGGTCTGACCAGGGTCCTATATAGCTGCAACATTACCTCTCGGCTCCTAAATTCAATTCCACGATTGATGAAGGCCAATATACTATACGCCTTCTTAACCACAGAGTCAACCTGCACAGATGCTTTGAGCATCCTATGGACTTGGACCCCAAGATCTCTCTGATCCTCCACACTTCCAAGAGTCTTGCCAATAATACTATAATCTGCCATCATATTTGACCTATGAAAATGAACCAGCTCACACTTATCTGGGTTGAACTCCATCTGTCACTTCTCAGCCCAGTTTTGTATCCTATCAATGTCCCACTGTAACTCTGACAGCCCTCCACACTATCCACAACACCTCCAACCTTTGTGTCATCAGCAAACTTACTAACCCATCCTTCCACTTCCTCATCCAGGTCATTTATAACCATATAACAATTACAGCACAGAAACAGGCCATCTTGGCCTTTCTAGTCCATGCCGAACGCTTACTCTCACCTAGTCCCACCGACCTGCACTCAGCCCATAACCCTCCATTCCTTTCCTGTCCACATACCTATCCAATTTTACTTTAAATGACAATACCGAGCCTGCCTCTATCACTTCTACTGGAAGCTCGTTCCACACAGCTACCACTCTCTGAGTAAAGAAATTCCCCTAGTGTTATCCTTAAACTTTTGCCCCCGAACTCTCAACTAATGTCCTCTTGTTTGAATCTCCCCTACTCTCAATGGAAAAAGCCTATCCACGTCAACTCTATCTATCCCCCTCATAATTTTAAATACCTCTATCAAGTCCCCCCTCAACCTTCTACCAAAGAATAAAGACCTATCTTGTTCAATCTTTCTCTGTAACTTAGGTGCTGAAACCCAGGTAGCATTCTAGTAAATCTTCTCTGTACTCTATTTTGTTGATATCTTTCCTAAAATTCAGTGACCAGAACTGTACACAATACTCCAAATTCGGCCTTACCAATGCCTTGTACAATTTTAACATTACATCCCAACTCCTATACTCAATGCTCTGATTTATAAAGGCCAGCATACCAAAAGCTTTCTGCACCACCCTATCAACATGAGATTCCACCTTTATAAAAATCATGAAGAGTAAGGGTCCCAGAACAGATCCCTGAGGTACACCACAGGTCACCGACTTCCATGCAGAATATCACCCCTCTACAACCACTCTTTGCCTTCTGTGGGCAAGCCAATTCTGGATCCACAAAGCAATGTCCCCTTGGATCCCATGCCTCCTTACTTTCTCAATATGCCTTGTATAGGGTGCCTTATCAAATGCCTTGCTGAAATCCACATACACTATATTTACTGCTCTTCCTTCATCAATGTGTTTAGTCACATCCTCAAAAAATTCAATCAGGCTCGTAAGGCACAACATGCCCTTGACAAAGCCATGCTGACTACTCCTAATCATATCATACCTCTCCAAATGTACATAAATCCTGCCTCTCAGGATCTTCTCCATCAACTTACCAACCACTGAGGTAAGACTCACTGGTCTATAATTTCCTGGGCTATCTCTACTCCCTTTCTTGAATAAAGGAACAACATCCACAACCCTCCAATCCTCCGGAACCTCTTCTGTCCCCATTGATGATGCAAAGATCATCGCCACAGGCTCAGCAATCTCCTCCCTCGCCTCCCACAGTAGCCTGGGGTACATTTCATCCGGTCCCAGCGAATTATCCAACTTGATGCTTTTCAAAAGCTCCAGCACATCCTCTTTCTTAATATCTACATGCTCAAGCTTTTAAGTCTGCTGCAAATCATCACTACAATCACTAAGATCCTTTTCCATAGTGAATACTGAAGTAAAGTATTCATTAAGTACCTCTGTTATTTCCTTTGGTTCCATACACACTTTCCCACTGCCACACTTGATAGGTCCTATTCTTTCATGTCTTATCCTCTTGTTCTTCACATACTTGGAGAATGCCTTGGGGTTTTCCTTAATCCTGTCCACCAAGGCCTTCTCATGGCCCCTTCTGGCTCTCCTAATTTCCTTCTTAAACTCCTTCCTAATAGCCTTAGAATCTTCTAGATCATATATGTCAAACTCACGGCCCGCGGTGGAATTATCTTTGGCCCGTGAGATAATATTTAATTACTATTAAAGCTGGCCCCAGTAATTGAAGCGCCTATGGCGTATGATATGGCTAATGCTGAGTTTATTCAGGTACCAGGTTTTCAGGGTTTTTAGTGTTTATTTGGCAGTCTTGCTCGGCAGTCTTCTTCATAAGAAACGGAATTTGTAAAGTGAAACACTTTGTAGTTATAGCAGAGACTGAGACACATGAGAGCAGGCTGAAAAAACGGAGGCAACGAAAGCTGCGTTCACACGTGTCTGACTGATCCGGCCCGCATGAAGCTGCATTTTGCTCAATCCGGCCCGTGACCTAAAATGAGTTTGACACCCCTGTTCTAGATCCTTAACATTACCTAGCTCTATGAAACTTTTGTCAGCTTTTCTTTTCTTCTTGACTAGATTTATTACAGCCTTTGTACACCACAGTTCCTGTACCCTACCAGAACTTCCCTGTCTCATTGGAACACACCTATACAGAACTCTACACAAATATCCCCTGAATATTTGCCATATTTCTTCCTTACTTTTCCCTGAGAACGTTTCCAACTTAAGCCTCCAATTTCCTGCCTGATAGCCTTATAATTCCCCTTACTCCAATTAAACGCTTTTCTAATTTGTCTGTTCCTATCTCTCTCAAATGCTATTGTAAAGGAGATAGAATTATGATCTCTATCTCCAAAATGCTCTCCCACTGAAAGATCTGACACCTGACCAGGTTAATTTCACAATACCAAATCAAGTACAGTCTCTCCTCGTGTACGCATAACTACATACTGTGTCAAGGGTCCTTCCTGAACACACCTAACAAACTCCACCTTGGCTCTAGGGAGATGCCAATCGATACTTGGGAAATTAAAATCTCCCATCACATTAGCTCTGCTATTATTACACCTTTTCCAGGATCTGTTTCCCTATCTGCTCCTCGATATCCCTGTTACTATTAGGCAGCCTATAAAAAACACCCATTAAAGTTATTGACCCCTTCCTGTTCTGAACCTCCACCCACAGAGACTCCGTAGACAATCCCTTCATGGCGTCCACCTTTTCTGCAGCCGTGACACTATCTCTGATCAACAGTGCCACGTCCCCACCTCTTTTGCCTCCCTCCCTGTCCTTTCTGAAACATCTAAAACCCGGCACTTGAAGTAACCATTCCTGTCCCTGAGCCATCCAAGTCTCTGTAATGGTCACCACATCATATCTCCAAGGACTGATCCATGCTCTAAGCTATTTCCGCTTTGTTCACAACACTCCTTGCATTAAAATAGACACATCTCAAACCTTTGGTCTGAGCACATCCCTTTCTCTCACACTGTCTACAAGCTTTCTCTATTTGTGAGCTAACCTCCTCTTCCCCCCGTCGCTTCAGTTCGGTTCCTGCCCTCCCCCCCAACAATTCTAGTTTAAACTCTCCCCAGTATCCTCGCGAAGAGGTTTGCTAAGGCTATTGGTCCCCCTGGGATTCAAGTGCAACCCGTCCTTTTTGTACAGGTCACACCTGCCCCAAAAGAGGTCCCAATGATCCAGAAATCTGAATCCCTGACCCCTGTTCCAATCCCTCAGCCACGCATTTATCCTCCACCTCATCCTATTCCTATTCTCACTGTCACATGACACAGGCAGTAATCCTAAGATGACTACCTTTGTGGTCCTGCTTCTCAACTTCTTTCCTAACTCCCTGTAGTCTTTTTTCAGGACCTCTTCCCTTTTCCTACCTATGTCATTGGTACCAATATGTACCACGTCCTCTGGCTGTTCTCCCTCCCACTGCAGGATATCTTGGGCATGATCTGAAACATCCCAGACCCTGGCACTTGGGAGGCAAACTAGCATCCGAGTTTCTTTCCTGCGTCTACAGAATCGCCTGTCTGACCCCCTAATAGAGTCCCCTATTACTACTACCTTCCTCTTCCTTTCCCTACTCTTCTGAGCCACAGGGCCAGACTCTGTGCCAGAGGCACGGCCACTGTTGTTTCCCCCAGGTAGGATGTCCCTTCCCCCCCTCAAAGAAGCTATTCCTGAATCGTTGAGTGTGTGTCTTCAGGCTCCTGTACCTCCTCCTTGATGCTAGGATGAGAAGAGGATATGCTCTGGGTGAAAGGGGGTCCTTAATGATAGACGTCTCCTTTGACGCTTTGCTCCTTGAAGATATCCTGGATGCTTGGGAGGCTAGTGCACGATGAGCTAACTTATTTTACTAAATTATTTTATTTCTTTGCAGCCTATTTCGATCCTGTGCAGAAGCAACAGCCACACCCCCCAATACCAGACGGTGATGCAGCCCATTAGAATGCTCTCCACAGTACATCTATAGAAAGTTGTGAGTGTCCTTGGTGACACGTCCCTTCACCCTTTACAAATAATAACCCTTTGCTTCAGTATCCTGCTTTTTGTCTTATTTTTTAAACCAATTTTATATGCCCCCAGCTATTAGTTTCTTGACTACAGGAATTCCAGCTTTTATCTTGAGTTTACTGTGTAATGCTTTCTCAAGATGTTTCAGAAAGTCCAAATGTTCACCATCTCCTGGATTACAATTTTCTACCTTTCCCATTATCTCTGTAAAGAATGCATAAGATTAATAAAGCATGATTTTTAACTATCTCAGTTTAACATGGCTCAGTTGCCTGTTACTGACGTTAAACTGATTGATCCATATTTATTTCACCTCCCTTTCTATATTTAGAAAAGCATTAACTCTCTACCAGTCCTGTCCATTCTCTCTTTTTCTATGAAACTTTCATATCTCTTATCTGATGTTTCTTATCCCCTGTCTTGGTTTTCCCATGTGTGCTCCTGTGCCATTCATCTCAAATTATCCCCTAATTTCTTTGAACTCAAATCCCCACATCACCAGGTTCAAGATCAACTACACCTCTTTAACGATTTGGCTCTTAAACCAACCGGCAAAACCCTATTCACCATACAGTTCAACAACACTATGAACACCCTGGTCTCTTTGCAATGAAGTGGATTTTGTTTTCTTTTTGTTCTGTTCGTGTTTTCTTCTCCTGTAAAAATTGATTTACTGGATTCTTTATCTCCTTCCTGTACTTTGACACATCCCTATTTGGCCTCCTGCTGTGGTGTCATTGAGGCTATTCAAAGATGAGGTTAATAGTTTCTTGACTAGTCAGGGTGTCAAAGGTTACGGGGAGAAGGCAGGAGAATGGGGTTGAGGGGGATAATAAATCAGCCATGTTGGAAAGGTGGAGCAGACTCGATGGCCCAAACGTGCTCCTATGGTCTCATCCACAAACTTACAGACGGAGTTAGACCAGAGTCTGGCCATGCTGTCATGAAGGAATATGGTATAGAGTGGAGAATGAGGACATGGGCCTCCAGTATTGAGGATAACTTGCTGTCTACCCTTATTGACTGTGGTCTGTTGGTCACAAAGTCGAGGTTCCAGTTGACTTGACATAAATCCTGTTGTTAAAAAAAATTAAATTGCTAAGAACTCAGTGGGTCACCAAGCATCTGCAGAGGCAAAGGGACAGTCAACATTTCAAGTCGAGACCTTCCATCTTGATGCATGGGCCTCAGCCTGAAATATCAACCAACCCTTTGCCTCACCAAGTGCTAGTTGAACCATTGAGTTCAGCCAGTGATTTGATTTTCCTCACATGGTGACTGCTGGCTGGGGAACTGCTATCTGGAGATCACAAACCTTACACAGAGCTCTTTGCCATTGGCCACTTATTTGTGTCAAATGTTCCTATAAATCGAGGCTTTGGTGTCTACGTGGAAAATATTAATAAGCCTTAAAGTTGGAGAAATCTTGCAAAACAAAAATGGGCAGCCATGTTGGACTGCTGTTGATGTTGAGTGAGATAAGATGAAAGTAGAAGCCTTGCTGAACAATGTAACAGTCACCTATACTGAACATATCAAATATGCAGATATTGCTCTGTTGGCCGTGAAATGCCAAAGTGTTGACCTTGACTGCCACCAGCAACGAAGGCTGTTTGCAGACCTCCGAGAAACAGATGGTAAATACCTCCCAGAGAAGACAAATGCAGTCGGCTTTGATGCTCCCATATAATTATGCCTGCAATACTGTTACTGATCTCCTTGGAATGGCATTTTTGTTATTTTGTTCTCTTGAGCAAAATCTCGAGTGGCCATTGCCAACACTCACTGTACATTTGGAATGGAATGGCAGCAGGATAGAAAATAGCAGCATAGCTTTAAGGGATATTTTCCTGACAGGTGATAACCTTGCTGGGATTTGGCACACTGGAAAACAGAGACTATGTTCAGTTCATTTGTACCCAACTATGAATAAAATTCCTCTGTCTTACACACTCAGACTGTGCAGTTAAGACTCTTGGTAGAAACTATCTTCTACATACTGCATGCATTGAAAAAAATTAAAATAAGACGTAGGAGTAGAATTAGGCCATTTGGCCCATCAAATCATGGCCAATTTATTATCCCTCTCAACCCCATTCTCTTACCTTCTCCTTTAAGCTTTGACACTATTACTAATCAAAAACCTATCAACTTCCACTTTAAGTATACTCAATGAATCGGCCTCCACAGCTATCTGTGGCAGTGATTTCTACAGATTCACCACCTGGTCAAAGTAATTTCTCCTCATCTCTGTTCTAAAGGGACATCCTTCTATTATGAGGCAATGCCCTCTGGTCCTCAACATCCCCCTCTATAGGAAACATCCTCTCCAAGTCCACTATCTCGGCCTTTCAGTATCTGGTGGGTTTCAATCAGATCTTCCTTCATTCCTCTGAACTCCAGTGAGTACAGGCCCAGAGCTATCAAATGCTTCTCATACGTTAACCCTTTCATTCCTGGGATCATTCTCGTGAACCTCCTCTAGATGCTCCCCAGTGACAGCAGATTGTTTGAGTAAGATGGAGATCATAACCATTGTGCTGAAACAGGTATATTTTCCTGTGAGGTAGCATTTGTTTCAGAGTGAAAAATATGCCATTTAATCGGGAGGGGTGGGGTGGTAGAGGAGCCTGGAGACCTATGCTCAACATTTTAGAAACAGCTTTCTCCCCGTTCACTCAAATTGATAAATTGTCCGTAAACTCATGAACCACTGCTTCATTGCCCACTTATACAATTTATTTATTTTTGTAACTTGTAGTAATGTTTATGTCTTGCACTTTCTGCTGCTGCAAATCAACAAACCTCGCAACATAGGTCAGTGAAAATAAACCTGATTCTGAATTAATAAACTCAGATTATGTGAAGCAAAGGAAAATGAGACAACCAGATTCTTCCGTCCTGGATTCACTGAGAACCTTCTGTACTGCTTGACTGGCCTGTTAGCTGACAGGCTGCATGGATACACTGAGTGGCCACTTTTACCAGGTACACCTGAACACCTGCTCATTAATACAAATACCTAACCAAACATGTGACAGCAACTCAATGCATAAAAGCTTGCGGACCTGGTTAAGAGATTAACTTCTTCATACCAAACATCAGAATGCAGAAGAAATGTGATCTAAGTGACTTTGACTGTGGAATGATTGTTGGTGCCAGACAGGGCGCTTTGAGTATCTCAGAAACTGCTGATCTCCAGGGATTTTCATGTAGTACAGTCTCTAGAGTTTACAGAGAATGGTATGATGAACAAAATCCATTCAGTGAGCAGCAGTTCTGTGGGCAAAATGCCTTGTTAGTGATAGAGGTCAGAGGAGAATGGCCAGTAACTCGAATAACCACACGTTACAACAGCAGCGTGCAGAAGAGCACCTCTGAAAACACAACACATTGAACCTTGAAGCGGATGGGCTACAGTAGCAGAAGACTACATACACGCAGTGGCCACTTCATTAGGTGCAAGAGGTACTTAATAAAGTGGTCAATGGGCGTAGGTCTTCCACTGAGGATTCAAACTGAAAATAGTTCTGAAATGTCCATGCTTTCATTTTGCCTGCATCCAGCTGGATAATCGAACTACAGTGTATTAGAATCTCACCTGAAACGCATGGTCATCGTGGTGGGCAGTGTTCAATATGCTCTCATAGCAAGTGCCCGTTCCTTCTAATTATTATTTTCTTCCCGTGCCAAGGGCTGTGCCCCATCCAAGAAAGTTTCCAGGCAAGCTGCCACCTACCGATATCCGATACAAAGCAGGCATTGTCTGGCACATACTGGCGTGCAACATTAACTTTTAATAGCCAAATGCTTATTCAACGCATTTTTTAAACTAATATGTGCCATGGGAGGTTTATGGCATTAGGGATTATTTTAAAATTATTTTGCCAACTACAATATTTTGCCCATATTAATAGAGTATAAAGGAAATATTTGCCAAAACAAGAATCCCATTCTATGCCGCAGAGATTACAAATAATTTGTTTCTGTTCTTCTAGCATGTAATTGGTATGATTTTAAAATCTTGAATAGCTAAATAAAGGCTCTGGACATTGTTAACTATGTGAACAGCAGATTCTAAACATAACGGCATGAATTTTTTTTTGTAATTCCATTATAATATAATGTAAATTTGCTGGCTCTGCAGTTACCAATTAGTTTGATTTCTTTTGGGCTTATTTTGAAACTCATTTTATGGAACAAGGATGAAAACGAGTATGAGGTAAAATCCTGACACATACTTCATAAGAAAATGTGCAGATGCTAGAAATCCAAGCAACACGCCAAAATGCTGGTGGAACTTGGCATCTATGGAAAAGCTTAAACAGTCAATGCTTCGGGCCGAGATCCTTCATCAGGACTTCATCGAACTGATGAAGGGTCGCAGCCCGAAACGTTGACTGTTTACTCTTTTCCATGGATGCTGCTTGGGCTGCTGAGTTCCACCAGCATTTTGTGTGTGTTAAATACTTACAGTCTCCTCATAGATGTTAGGTTTGATTAAAGGCAGGGTTTGATTTAAGGCCAACCTAAAAACCTGTGTTTTTGAGTGTTTTGTTTTGTATTTGCAGAGTTTGTCTTCTTTTACACATTGATGGCTTGTCAGTGTTTGTTAGTATGTCATTTTTCATTAATTCTACTGTATTTCTTTGTTCTACTGTGAATGCTTGTAACAAAATGAATCTCTAGGTAGGATATGGTGATAATAAATTAATTTTGAATCTTGATCCTAAAGCCTACCATTCTGACAAAATTCTTACCCAGTTCATCCCAAGAAAAAAAACTTTCTAAAAATCCTCAATTGTTTCAAAATACTGAAAAAGTCACAGAGAAAATTGTTTATCTTTTGCCTTGATGGAAAATGGCTTCATTAAGAGCCAACGAGTGGACCCTTCGAGATACAAGGCCTAGAAAGCACCACAACTATTGTCCGTGCCATTTTAGAAGCTTGGATTGAGGTAGAAATCATTAAACTGCCTCCCTTGGCAAACATCACAAGGAGTAGAAGCCAAATGCAATATGTGAACTTCCCTACCTTGGAATTCAGTTTCTTCAGATACCATAATTTAAAGCACAATTGTGTGAAATTTCCTGTTCTATATTTCATGCAGTTAATAAACGTTAAAATTAAAGTGAGTAATTTTAAAGTAGTGCTAAAAAGCTCTCTGTACATGCATTTAGTCTGATGAGACTCCAATTAAAGGTACAGCATCAGTCAAGGATAATTTTCCTGTCGATTGGGCCTCGGGAGCATTTGATCAAGAAGCACGTTTCCTAAGAGTGTAGCAGTTTTCTGCCCACATTGAGATTATCCTGCTGCAGAGCTACCCATTAGTTCTCTGAATACTGTCCGGAGAGGTTCAGTCAGCACAGTTGCTGAAACAGGTGAAGGCATGTCAGTCCATTCTGATACTTTACTGTCATGGAAACAATGGCCAATAGCAATGTTCCCTCTCATTTGAAGTGGCCAAAGTGTACAAAAACATTGTGCTGTGCAATTTTTTTTGCCCAGTAAGAGCAACGTGTGAATAATTTCTTCAACAAAAACAGTTTAAGTAAGCCAATTCTAAAATCTGCAGTCAAGTCATCGCAAGCTCCATGTTGTCAACATCGTCCGCATCAGAAAGCAGAAAAGGAAAGGTGATTGTGTACGATCATGAAATATATTTAACATGCCAACGAGATAGAGGGTGACAACATTTTGTGTGCAGTTTAAGTCACATTGTGCGCCAGTAGCAAAGGATATGTGGGCACACACACATGCGCACATCTTAGTGGGAACATTGACCAGTTGTTCAATTTCCTCGTTTTCAATGGTTGCAAGCTATGTGCAAACCTCAGGCTTAAGAGGAAGGAATAACATAGACAGAGAGTACAAAACAAAGGAGCAAAAGTAGGCCAATTGGCCCTTCAAGTCCGCTCTGCCAATTCTATCATGGATGATTTATTTTCCTTCTGAATCCCATTCTCCTGCCTTCTCACAGTAAGCTTTGATGCCCTTACTAATCAAGAATCTATCAATCTCCACTTTAATATATCCAATGTCTTTGCCTCCACAGCCGTCTTTGGCAATTGACTCCACAGATTCATGACCTTCTTGCTAAGGAAATTCCTCATCCCCATTGTAAAGGGATGTCCTTCTAACATAAGTAAATAGAAGAAATAAGAGCAGGGGTAGGCCATCCGGCCCGTCGAGCCTGCTCTGCCATTCAAAAAGATCATGGCTGATCTGGCCACGGACTCATCTCCACCTACCTGCCTCTTCCCCAATACCCTCAATTCCCCTATTATAAAAGCACTTTCTGGCAGATTTGTTAATGTGCAATTTCCAGATGTAAACAATACTCCATTCCATTGGTACATTTCCTTACAGACCCCAAAATAAATGTACACCATATATTAAAATAGCATTATACACGAACTTTCACATTTACTAATCTGAAAATATATTTAATAAAAATATTAATTAATCCTTGACCACCTCTTCTCGCACCCCACCAGCCAAATAATGAAAAGTTGTGTATGCATAGTGATAACAGTCTCTTAAAAGAGAACTTTCTTGAATGATGCAGTCCTTGACATGGATCTGTAAGGTATCAATGACAGGGAGGACGATCCCACACTTTGGGCAAGCGTGTTCTGGCAGAATACCTTGGTGCTCACACCCGGGGCTTCTGGGTTCTCGCACTCCCGGCTGCTGTAATGCATCATCATCCTCAGCCATTGGCCCACAACTTTCGTGCCAGCGCTGAAATTCTGCTAAGGACTGCCTGCCAAGAGTGTCCAGCTCTTCCTTCAGTTGTGTATTTTCTTTCATCAGCAGGTCCAGCTTTTCAGCTGTGGCCTCCTTTTCTGCATGAATTGTCTCTCGAGCTGCTCTATTTGGAGACTGTGCCCTCTGATGCTAGATGCTCTCACTATTGGCTCTATGTTCACTCTATCTAGGCCCTTCAATATATGGTAGGTAATATAGAGAGATTTGGAGTGGCATGAACTCTGGATGAACAATAACTTTGGGAAATGACTTCACAGATGCTAAAAACACACCTCTTACTCCAACCATTAACAGGATAGGCCTGAAGATCTGTGGGAAGGCCTGGAAGTTCACCACTAAATGTAATCATAATTCCTATAACCATCATTCCCTGCTGTTGTAAACATTTCAAACAAAAATAATTTTTATTACGGATTTTGGATTGTCATCTGACCTCCTACTTCCCTAAATTTTTCCATTCCATCGAGTGGTGTTCCGCACAGGTCCAACAAAGCTGGTTATTCCAATGAGAGAAAAGTGGAGCAGAGGCTTGAACATTGTTGGCCTTTATCTGGGTTAAGAGGAGGAAATGTGACCGAAGACTGTTCTTGATAATCATCAGGAAATGCATCAATGGTGGAGATAACCAGGCTCTGCCAGTATCCAGGCTGCTGTGCACTGTGTTGTTCACAGTGCAGACAGATCAGCCCAATCTCTCCTCCCACCATCCTTCCACCGGCCGAAGGTGACTACCAAAAACAAAGACAAATAACCCTAAACAAACTCTAAATCTGAGACAAAAATAAAATAAAAAGATGCTGAAAATACTCAGCAGGTCAGGCAGCATCCATGGAAGAAGAAACGGAGCTAGCATTATGGATCAATGTTCAAGATGCAAGAGGGTATCAATCTATGCCATAAAAATTTGATATGAACAAAAGAATTGAGGAGATTTGGCAAAATCATATTTTATGGCTCACACTGTACTGCTGAAACAACAAATTTCACAACATACGTCAGTGATAATAAACCTAATTCTGAAAAGAATACAGAGTGGTCTACTTGAAAGTGGAAGGCAAGCAAACTCAAAGACTCCAGCAACTTTCCAGAGATGTACCATACAGAGCATTTTAATTGGTTGCATCACCACTTGGTATGCAGGGACGCTGCAGAACAGCCGAGCCTCCCCAACATCAGGGACATCTTCTAAAGGCAATCCTTCAAGACGGTGCCACCCATCTTTAAGGACGCCCACCACCTAGGACATGCCTTCTCATTACTACCAGAGAGAAGGCACCGGAGTCTGAAGACACACACTCAACTTTTTAGGAGCAGCTTCCTAACCTGTGAAAAACTTACCTCTGACATCCCCTTTGTACCTACTCCCTCCTCATGTTGGCCACTTCAGCCCTGGAAAAAAGCCTCTGACTATCCACATGATCAATGCCCCTCCTAACCTTGTACACCTCTATCAGGTCACCTCATATCCTCCGTCGCTCCAAGGAGAAAAGGCTGAGTTCACTCAACCTATTCTCATAAGGCATGCTCCCCAATCCAGGCAACATCCTTGTAAATCTCCTCTGCACTCTCTCTATAGTATCCACATCTTTCCTGTAGTGAGGTGACCAGAACTGTAGTAAGGAGACCAGAATTTGCTCTCTTTTTGCATTATTTATATATATTTCTTCCTGTAATTCATTTTTTTATGTACTGCACTGTACCGCTGGCACGAAACAACAAATTTCATGACATATGTCAGTGCTGATAAACCTGATTCTGAAAAGAATGCAAGGAAGTCTATCTGAAAGTGGAAGGCAGGCAATATTAAATGGAAAAGAGGTGATTGTGCCATTTATTGGTAGCGAACAACAATGATCTTATTGAATGATTGAACAAATTCAAGAGGCTGTTATACCTAGTCCTATTTCCATTATTTATGTTTTATATTAGTTTTCATTACTCACTGGCTGAAAGAATCATCTTGCAGCAGTGAGGACTATAGAGCAGATTCATTTCAAACAAGATATACCTGTGCAATTTCCACTACATTCTGGTAGATCTCAATATCAAAATTGTGTTCAGTTAGAAACCCAGCTAGTTCCAGAGCAGAGGTTCCCAACTCGGGGTCCATGGGCCCTTTGCTTAATGGTCCATGGCAAAGAAAGGTTAAGACCCCTGTTCTAGAGCAACAAATACAGAATAATGGAGGAACTCAGCAAGTCTGGCAACATCTATGGAGAGGAATAGATAGTCAATGTTTTGGGCTAAGACTCTTCACTAGGAAGGGCCTCAGCCTGAAACATCGACTGCTTACTTCATTCCATAAATGCTGCCTGACATGTTGAGTTCCTCCAGGTGTGTGTGTGTGTGTGTGTGTGTGTGTGTGTGTGTGTGTGTGTGTGTGTGTGTGTGTGTGTGTGTGTGTGTGTGTGTGTGTGTGTGTGTGTGTGTGTGTGTGTGTGTGTGTGTGTGTGTGTGTGTGTGTGTGTGTGTGTATGCATTGCTCAGGATTTCCAGCATTTGCAGAATCTCAGAGCAGCATATTTGTTCAGAACTTCGGTGAGCTACAGGAGCTGGAGAATGTCTGCTGACCTTAAGAAACCGGAAAACACATGAAAATGGTTAATTACTTGGCTTCATCTTTGATAATGCTAGGAAGGTTCTTTCTCCTGCAGCTGCTTGGTTCTCCATCATCATCTACAATTTTATCTGACAGGACCTCCGAGCTTCAATTCGATTGGCCGACAGTGGGATTACCGATGTGCCTATTGCGTGCCATTTTTGTTATTTGGTAGCTTTACCAGATTGGCAACTTGTTTTATAAAAGCCCAAAACGTGCTCTTATATACTTCTTTATTTATTATATTTATTAAGATACAGTGTGGAATATGTTGTTACATGAATGAAGTCAGTGGAGAAAAGTACAGGTAGGTATGAAGCAGCTTCTTTATTCGACAAAACAAGGTACATCAGGCATCATATGGAGAAGCTTTTGGTCAAAAAGGCTGGTTGGTCCAATGTGGGGCTTGATATTTTATGTGCTAAACATCAAAGGCCAATTCCATATTTACAATGCATCCACAATGTTTTCTTTGAACCTACGCACAAACTCCACACTTCCAGATTCACACCCACACCACAGACATCAAAATGAATTTTGTCTGGTCAGGGATTTACAGCTCTTAATAACCCATTGTTCAGATCTGCACTCAAATTAAATCCACAATACATATTCAGATGTGAAGACTGGTAGCCGAAGTCATTTGCTAAATGCAAATATGCTAAACAAAAATAAAAAATCGCTCTAACAGAATAGGCCCTTCAAGCCACACTGCCCAGCAGTCCCCCAATTTAATCCTAGCCTAATCACGGGATCATTTACAATACCATCCAGTATGTCTTTGGACAATGGGAAGAAACCAGAGAACCTGGAGAAAAGCCACACGGTCACAGGGAGAACGCACAAACTCCTTACATGCAGCAGCAGGAATTGAACCGGGATCAGTTGTACTGTAAAGCATCCGAAGGAACACTGCTCTATTTGGTTACATATATGTAGTCAGATAACAATAAACTTGAAATCGTTGATGTTTACTGCATCATCAGTATATAGGTAACAAACAGGGTTCATAAAGACTAAGCAAAAATCACCGTTTGAAAACAGTGCAGAGTCCGTGTGGATATGAGGTCACATTTACCAGTTCAATATGCCCTTTTGTAATATATCAAGGTATAAATGGTGGTAAACCTGTCCATATATAGGCATTCATGCATTCATGAAATTGGTATTCCCACAGTGTTCAAATGGTGGTGTGGTGGAGATACATCTCTACCAAAGGAGGTAAGTTGCTCCTTCGCTCTCCTAGCCTGCAGGTCATCCATGGTGTGAGGTCAAGCACCTGCTTAGCCCTGATCAGGGTCATGCGAAGACATGGGATGGTCGTATGAGTGGTTCGTGCATATCACAAGTCCTGGTTATGCAACCACTGATGCCAGGCAGACAGTCTCTGACGAGTATTGATAATGTCTGGGGTCACCTGTCTAGTAAAGGCACTGCCCAGAAGAAGGCAATGGCAAACCGCTTCTGTAGAAAAACTTGCCAAAATAATCATGTTCCTGGAGACCACGATCACCTATGTCATATGACACAGCACATAATGATGATGATAACATGATTTCAAATCTAAATGGTTACCAAAAGCAGATAAGAGTATGAATCGGTAAGCAGCAAGCAATTAAATTGTTCATTGACAGATTGCACAGCAGTCAAAGTGATGCTTAGCTTTTTGTTGGGAGATGTTTACTTTTTACTCAAATCCCACTGCACCTAACCCAAGTTACATGAAGTCAACAGTGTTCTAGTGCTTTGATCACATCAGAATCGGATTGGCACTGGCTTTAGTCTCAGTTAACTGCACACCTCTCCCTACTAAACCCAATTTTAGTGCACCTCTCCTTTTACTGTTTTACATTATCCTACCTTTGCCTTGAAACACTGCAGTGTTAATGCCAAAAGGAGGTGCTTGTGAAAACTGTGAAGCTACTAAGCTGGACTGCTGCAAAACTTAAATGAAAATGTTGCAAAAATCCTATACAAAACTCTTGGGGAATAATAATGCTTAAATGACCCAACCCAGCCCTGTACAATGTGACATGCAGGTTATAAGCATTCAGTAATCTCATTAAATCAAGATCAAGGCATTGGATGGAATGTTTGTTGGTGCCTCTCAGAAAATAATTTCTTTTAAATATGCTGTAAATAATGGCTTGCACCTGGATAAAAGAATTGAATGAACTCAGTGATTTTTGCTCAGACATTACAATGCCATTGTAATAGTTGTGATTTTTTTTTTAATAATATCAGACTTTCAGGAAAGCTTCGACTCTAATGAGCTTGTTTGTTATCGTCTTTCATAGCCTTCAACTAGGAGACACCCAACCGAATCAGCAGCAGACACCAATCTTTTTTTTTTGGGTATTGAGCCATGCAGTGAATATGATACTAATTGTGGATGTGATGTTTTAATACTCCGAGCAATTTACTTTTTTTACGGTTAAAAATAGTGGAGAGGTAGTCCTTTAGAAATCTAGACCACATAGTAATGGGGAGACAGTAGGCTAATCCATTTTGAAGGTAACCTTTATGATTTAAAGCTGGTTGCATAAGAAAAGCAAAGACTAACAGGAATTTGAATTATTATTTTTATTCTATTTCAGTTGCTGGTTGGTTATTTTACAGACCTTGATATGATCGTCTGAAGTCATCCTGTTTAAATAAATTTCAATATTTACTTTCATGTCTAACTTATGATTGAACTGACAGTATGCTGGCTCTTTGTGAGTCGCCAAAACTGTCACAGCATCTGCAGAAACATACGAGGTAATAGGCAATTAGTTACTTCTGAGAGATTGATATACAATTATATGCAGCTTTGTATGCTTAATTTTCTAAAAGCGAGTTACATTTTCAGAGAGTTGATTAGAGGTTGCCATCTACTGGTCTTGTATATATTGAAATGTTTTCTGTGAAATACAGTTCCAGCGGCTTTGCTAGTAATTACAATTTGATGCACTTGAAGTACTTCTCCAGGTATCAACATTACTCAAAGATTCAGTTGCATTCCCCCACCACAAGGAATTGATGATTGTGAAAAAGAAAATGGTAGAAATGGCCAATGAAAGCATCTTAAGTGAAAAACCATTAATACTTGGACTTCCAAAGCTCCAATATCAACAGTTGGATTTACTTTAGCATGAGGAAATACTGCAAGGAATTTTACAGGGGTATCATTGAAGAGACCCCAAAACATAATATACACTTAGTAGCCACTTTATCAGGTACCTATCTGTAACTAATAAGGTGGCCACTGTGTGTATATTCGTGGTCTTCTGCTGCTGTAACCCATCCACTTCAAATGATACAATTGTACCAGTCTCACCCACTTCTTCTGGTAGCTCAATCTGTGTACTCACCACCCTCTGGGTGGAAAAATTGCCCCTCTAGTCCTTTTTAATTCTTTCCCTTGTCATCCAAAATCAATGCCCCCTAGTTTTGGACTCCTCTAACTCAAAGATGCGCTGGTGAATTCATCCTCTACTATAAATTAACCCTTAATGTAAGTAAGGAGTGAGAAGAGTCGATTGGGAGTTATAGAAGGTTATAAGAGAATAAGGGGTGGTAGCAGTTAGCGTAATGCTCATACAGCACCTAGTGAGATGGGTTCAATTCCATCTTTGTCTGCAAGGAGTTTATACATCCTACCTATGATCATCTGCTCCAGTTCCTTCCAAATTCCTAAGACATACAGTTTAGTAGCTTAATGGTCACTTGGGGCTAACTGGACAGCAGGGGCTCCTTGGCCAGAAGGGCTTGTTACCATGCTGAATCTCCAAATCTGAAATCTAAAATTAGTTTCAAGAGCTTATAGAATTAAGGACAGATTGGATTACTTCGAGAGTCAACATCCGATTAATATCATCTTGTGTTTGTAAATAGGTCATAAACTCAATTTTCTAATGATGAACGTGAATTCAAATGACATGAGGCGATGTTGCAGCTCCATAAATCCCAGGTGAGACCACTCTTGAACTATTGGGTTCAGTTCTGGTCACATCACCATAGGAAGAAAGTAGAGGCTTTAATGTCAGGATAGAAAAGAATTGGAGATACCAGTGGAAGACCAGCTTGTGAAATGACAGTGTAGTTAAGTGATAGAGTTAATAATTTTTCATTTTGTGTGGTCCACTTCGTGGTGGATAGTGGGATCTGCAGTATATTTGATGGCTGTAGTATACTGCAGAGAATTTCATTTTTCAGCCTCATTATTGGGTATCTATGCTTGCAAAGGAACATGGAGGGCTCCGACTCAGCAACATCTACTTTACCATGTTTCATTTTCATCCTCAAGCAATATTCTGCAATTGATTGGCCACATGATCCATCAACTGCTCGTTGCTATGGCAGGAGTAATGCATAGGATGAAACATGCTCTTGGGATGAGGGCCAGGTGGTACCCTGGCATTGAAACTCAGCCAAATATTGGGCAGTTGACCTACAACCTACAATTATGTCAGGATATTAATGATTCAGGGAAACTTTATACTTAGAGCTATGGCAAAAGTAAATGTGAAGGTTATTAATGCTTTTTGTATTATTCTGCTCATACTGTATTTTATGATTACAATAATCTCAATTTATACTTGAGCACAGAAAAGGTAATTGGCTGTAAGAACGTCAAGAGTTAAGATAGTTTTGTCTTAACTTAAAAACAGATGACATGTGAAGAGAATAAATAGCAGTTTTTCCTCATGTTCAAAGGAAACAGGATATGGGTATAAATCACTAACTTTATTAAATTGTATTTAGGCAGTGATGCATGACTGAATACAGAAAACTATTGGAATAACTTGCTAAAGTATGTGTAAAGTTTTTCTCTGAAACTATATTGGTGTATATGGGATTTTAACATAATATCATGACACGATTTTGGAGGAAAATAAATGAAAATTATCTTAAAGATTAGCTTTATTTCTTGCATGTACAGTACATCAAAACACACAGTCCAAGGAAGAGCTGGAGGCAGCCTGCAATTATCGCCATGCCCCCATCCCAGCGTAGCAGACCCACAACTTACTAATCCTAACCTGTATATCTTTCTAGAACGTGGGAGGAAACCAGAGCACCTAGAGGAGATCCACACATTACCAGGGAGAACATGCAAACTCCTTACAGACAGCGGTGGGAATTGAACCCGGGATGCTGGCACAGTTAGGCGTTACGCTAACTGCTATGCTACCATACTGCCCCTCATAGTATAGCCAGACTAGAATATTCTACTACAGTTAAAAGAGGCTCTAATGTAAAAAAAGACACGAGGTACTGGAAATCTGGAGCAATGCCCACAACGTGCTGGAGGAGCTCAGCCGGTCAGGCAGCATCTATGAATAGGAATAAACAGTCGACGTTTCGGGCTGAGGCTTTCATCAGAAGTACTGCTGAGTTCCTCCAGCACTCTGTCTCTAATGCAAAAATACTTTTTACACATGCTTAATAAAATTTGATATAAAGGGAAACTTAGAGATTAAGAACTTCTTTATAAAAAAATCATTTAACTTTCCAGATTGCAAACATGATTTCAGAAGGACATCCGAGATAAAAACCTGCAGCTCCTATTCAGTTGCCATTGTCATCACATTGATTCTGTTCTTCTGGGACGTAACCAAAGCCAATTCCATCATCTCAGCTCAACCTGAAGCTCTTTGCTAATGGCCTGCAAAGCTCTCCAACCTACAACATGATCACCATGAACCATCATCTGCAAAAAGTAACATTACTGTGTTACTGAAAGTTTTTAAATATCTCCATGAATTCTTCAGCTTTGATCCACAGTCAATAATTTTGGTTCCATCATCTTTAAAGTTTTCGCCCTCCATTCTGTGCGCGTTCCGTTTCCTTATGCCAGAGTGTGAAAACCTGCAGATGAAGTTCATTTCTGCCTTCCAAGTGAGAATGGCTTCAGATGATAGTCTTTGATTTCTCCTCCAGCTAACACAAAGACTTCTGCTCAAGTCTTTCCCAATATCACACCACTTGAAATGAGAAACATCTTGCAAATACTCAAATTTGTGTAGTATTCATCATCACCTCATGGTGACCCGATATCAATCATGCTGGGTGGGTAGTTGCTGTCACGATGTGGAAAACTCTACAAATATGAATTGAACAACAGAGCAATCAATAGCACACGTTATAAAGTTTTAGTTTACTTGTCAAAGGTGCCTCTACGATAGAGCAGTAGACTTGTCACGATGTAAATGAACATTGTTCTATGTAAAAGGAAACTAGTTTATACCATGCCTAATATTTTCAGAAACCTCTTGCTTAGAATAGAAATAATCATTTGGAATCACAGAGCACCCAGCACAGAAACAGGCCCTTCAGGCCATCTACTTCAGCCTAGATGGCTCCAAGTCCCATCTACCTGCACCCAGGCAATAGGTATCAATACCTCTCTCATCCATGTACCTATCCAAACTTTTCTTAAATGTTATAATTGAACTCAGTGACCACATCTACTGCAGCTTATTTCATATTCACACCACCGTCTGATTGAGGTTTCCGTTTAAATATTTTCAACTTTTTATCCTAAATCTATGATCTCTAGCTCTCATCTCACCTACCCTGAGGGTGATTGCATGCAGGGTTTCCCCCCCTATCTATACCCTTCATAATTTATATGCCTCCAGAAGACCTTGCCTCATTCTCCCGCACTCTACTCCACTTTAGCTTGCTCTGAATGCAGCAGAAAAGAAGCACAAGGTTACAGCGGCTCTCAGCGCCAACATGACAGGGGAATGAGACCAAAATGAAGCCAGTAATATGACATGAAAACTCAGTGTTTATGACAAACTTGTACCTGGCAAGTTTTGTAAGTGTCAATATAAACTTCCATACCTATTAAAGTGGCCACTGAGTGTTTGTTCATGGTCTTCTGCCGCTGTAGCCCATCCACTTCAAGGTTCAACATGTTGTGTATTTGGAGATGCTCTTCTGCACACCACTGTTGTAATTTGTGGCTATTAAAGTTATTGTCACCCTCCTGTCAGCTTGAACTAGTCTGGCTATTCTCCTCTGCCCACTCTCATTCACCCACAGAACTACCACTGACTGGATTTTTTTTTAAGTTTTTCCCACATCATTCTCTGTTAATTCTAAAGCAGGGGTTCAAAACCTTATTTTTAAATGCTGTGGACCCCAGGTTGGGAACCCCTGCTCTAGAAACTGTTGTGCTCAAAAGCTCGGGAGATCAGCAGTTTCTGAGATACTCAAACCACCCCATCGGGCACCAACAATCATTCCACAGTCAAAGTCACTTAGATCACATTTTTTTTTTTCTCCTCTCTAATGCCTAGTCTGATCAACAAGTGAACTGCTTGACCATGCTTTTATGCATTGTGTTGCTGTGACATGATTGGCTGATTAGATATTTGCATTAATGAGCAGGTGTACAGGTGTATCTAATAAAGTGCCCACTGATGCAATAAAGATCAATTTACAAAATGCTCCTCAACAATAAACAATAACATATTGAAAATCATTTCAGAGTTATTGTATGCTAAGATTTTCTCTAAAGTGGCTGAGTAGGATGAGTCGTTTTAATGGGAAAGCTTAAGATAAAGATTGTAAATTGGGGCTGAGAGCCGGAGGAGGCCACGACCTCACTGGGACGCTGGTTAGAGTGGGCTTCAGCACACTCTGGGGGCTGCCCTGTGACCAGGTAGTGGAGGTGCAAGGCAAGAAACACAAAAATGTTTCCCGGCAGGCCTGGAATGCTGAGTGGGGTCAAAGGTCACCTCCCGATTGATCGACAGCATTAGGCTAAAAGTGAGTTATGCCCGAACAAGGATCAGGGCCTTTTTTTGCCAAATACGGCTCGTTCCTTCCCAAAACTGAATGCCCAATGAATGCTGATACCACGGTTTTGGTGGAAGAAAATGGTGGCATTTAAGGATAAGCAGCTCATTCTTGGCTGCCTGCTCCTTCAACTATGGAAGGCTGACCAACCTTCAGCCTGGCTGTCAAAAATACCCCAGGTTAGCAACGAACAAGGCACTGATTTTGTCACTACACCACACCAAATGATTCCACACAAAGAGCAAGAGATAATTCACTAATATGGTTTGTTTAATGTTGTCAATGAACTTGCAAAGAAAAGTCCTTTAAGAGTTAGAAACCATAAACGCTCACATGAGAAAAACTGCAGATGCTGGAAATCCGAGCAACACGCGCAAAATGCTGCAGGAACTCAGTTGGCCAGGCAGCATCTATGGAAAATAAGTACAGTCAATGTTTCGGGCTGAAACCCTTCAGCAGCACTGGAGAAAGAAATGCTGAGGAGGAGATTTAAAAGGTGGGGGTCAGGGGAGAGAGAAACACAAGGTGATAGGTGAAACTTGAGGGTGGGGGGAGGATGAAGTAAAGAGCTGGGAAGTTGATCGGTGAAAGAGACAGAAGGCCAAGGAAGAAAGAAGAAAGTGGGGAGGAGCACCAGAGGGAGGCAATGGGCAGGCAAGGAGATAAGGTGAGAGAGGGAAAAGGGGATGGGAAATGGTGAAGGGGTGGGGGTGGGGGGCATTTCCAGAAGTTTGAGAAATCAATGTTCATGCCATCAGATTGGAGGCCACCCAAACTGAATATAAGGCGTTGTTCCTCTAAACTGTTGTTCCTTCATCACAACAGCAGAGGAGGCCAATGGATGGACGTATCGGAATGGGAAAGGAAAGTAGAATTAAAATAGACCATAAGCACTACCTCAGTATTTATTCATTTATAGTAACATGTTGTAACTTGTTATACCTTGCACTGTACAGAACAATAAAGATGTCAGACAGATGTCAGTGATAATTAACCTGATTCTGATTCTGCAGTCTCTCCTGAGATTGCCAAGCATCCTGATCAATCATGCTCCAAGTATCCGACCTGTTCGAGTCCAGTTCCCAGGAGTGGTCCATGAAGAGACATCTTCTCCACGCGTGGACAGGGAGCTCGTGGCAAATAGGAAACAGAATGCCCCGTTAAAATAACCCCTAATCACACTCCAGTATGTTAGATCCAAACACATCCTCAACAATGCCATCATTTTTGAAAAGCTGGCAAGTGATAAATGACTGTTTTCTTTTCAGATGTAGGCATGAGATGGAGATACATACCAAACTCATGGATCAATTTTCCTGTCAACAGCAGCTAGAAGCCAGACTGTAACTATTTCATTAACAATATTTTCCCCATGTCAGTAGCTTTTAATAAAAGGCCACCACACTAACGCCTTCTATCATTCAGCAACATTCATCAGCATTCATGGAGGACAACCGAAAGCTGCAGAGGTTTCCCTCCCTTAATCATAAATAGGCAAACAGTCATTCAGGAGCGTGGCAGGCTGCGTTTTCCTCACGTTCCAAACTGCGTTACTTATTGCATTAACCCACAACAGATCGAAAGACGTTCTCCCACAATCTCCTTTGGCATTGTACCCCAGTCGTGACATTGTAATTGGACCTATGTCATTCTTGCCACCTGTATTTGAATTTGATGAGAGACGGAAGCATGTGCCAGGAGGCAGAGTGGTATCTGTTTAACCACTTGGAAGTGATTCAAAGTTCAAAGTAAATTTATTCTCAAAGTACATACGTGTCACCATATACAACCCCGAGATTCATTTTCTTGCAGGCATACTCAATACATCCATAGACTAATAACCATCTTTATCATGGTGCCATGTTTTATGACCATCATTGCTCTTGGTAAATTTTTCTACAGAAGTAGTTCGCCATTGCCTTCTTCTGAGAAGTGTCTTTACAAGTTGGGTGACCTCAGCCTCTTCAGAGTATGTCTGCCTAGCGTTAGTGGTCGCATACCCAGTACTTGCAATGTGCACCGACTGCTTATTCAACCATCCACCACCTGCTCACATGGCTCCAGGTGCTACACCTTGCCCAAGGGTCACCTCCAGGCTAGTGGCCTTACACCTCCTTTGGTCGAGACATATCTCCACCTTTATAATAACCATAGCAGAATCCATGAAAGACCGCCTCAAATGGCCATACAACCAGTGTGTAAAAGACAACAAATTGCAAATACAAAAAGAAAGAAATGATAATAGTAAATAAATAAGCTATAAATATGGAAAACGTGAGATGAAGAGTCCTTGAAAGTGAGTCCATTGGTCGTGGGAACATTTCCATGATGGGGCATGTGAAGTTGAGTGAAGTTACCCCCTATGGTTCAAGAGTCTGATGGTTGAAGGCTTTCAACCATCAGGCTCTTGCATAGAGACTGGCATGAACTTCCTCTTTCCATTTCATTGAGTCCAACACACAAAGGGCAGATGACCTAAGTCAACCATTTTATACCTCAGGCTTTGGAGTTCTCGCCACAGTCAAGAATCTCAGATGAAGAATGGTCACATGGAGGATTTGCCAGAGACACTGGTGCATCAGAGGTAAGCCCTAGCAAAAAGCAATATTTAAATTCAAAGACTTGCTGTAAGGCAAGGATTATCCATTGGGCTTGCTTTGACTGACCCCTCCTGGTAGAAGAAGCCCAGAGTGGGATTGGAGTACAGCCAGTATTCTAACCTGCAGAAATCGAGTCGTTCCCAGTACAGAAGGACACAACATCAGGAGCAGTGTCTGGCTGTTCTGTTAGTGGAGAGGGCATGCAAGAAACAATGAAGGTTTAAGGTAATAAAATTAGTTTAAATTTTTATAAGATTAGCTTTATTTATCACATGTACATCAAAACATACGGTGAAATAGATCGCTTGCGTTAATGATCAAGACAGTCTGAGGGTTATTAGGTGCAGGCCGCAAGTGTTGCTATGTTATGTTGCCAACTAATTACTGACCCTTTACTACCCCATACATCGTTGGAAAGTGGGAGGAAACTGGAGCACCCGGAGGAAACAAACGTGGTCATGGGGAGAGCATACAAACTCCTTACAGTCGGTGCAGGGAATTGAACTCTGACCGTCGGCACTGTAATGCATTATGCTAACAGCTACCCAACCATGTTGCCCCTGGATTGGGAAAAGCCTGGATTTCTTAGCCTCCAGATTTTCCCCCATGGACTGAAATGGGAACTTTGAGAATCGCGTGAACAAACAGAATTTTCAAGCTAGCTATTAAGATCTCCAGTAATGGAGGTGGGGATGAGGAGGCTGGTGGTGGTGACAGGACAGCAGGTGAAAGGCCGGTTAGACTTTCCAAATACACGGCACAACTAATCAACACTGTTTTTCTCCATTCTTTTTGTCCAATATCACAGTCAGTGAGTGTAATTTATCCTTCAAATGTTGGTGCAGAATGAGCCACATTTCAAATGCCCATCAAATCCCTCCTGATTACAATAGGTGGCATCTGAGGAAATAGAATTCGAACTGTATCGTAGATCAGCCGCCTTTGATTACTATTCTGAACTCTGGGAAAAAAAGACGTTGACCCTTGTTGCCTACTGGGTTTTCCTTGCATTTTTGTTCAGATTTGGATAAATACACGATGGGAGGGATATAAAGGACTATGGTCTGTGTGGTGAACCACATATACCTGTCTGGACTGCTCCTGTGGCTCCTCCCACAGACCCCTGTATAAAGGTGATTGAGGCCTGATGCCTGGCCTCATTCTCCAGGATGTAGTGTTGTTCATTCTTCCAGTCAATAAAAGCCGATATCTCGCTTCTTACGTCTCAGAGTGAGTTATTGATGGTGCATCAGTCTGGGTGCTAGTTGATGGGACTAGGCTGAATAATAGTTTCACACAGATTAGATGGTCTCTTTTTTTTGTAATTTATTTTTTTATTGAAGATCGTCATCAAACAAGCATTTCCATAAGATGTCTCTTTCTATGCTTTTGTATAAGATAACTCTAATTTCCAGCACCTGCAGTTCTTTACTTCAAAGTTAGAGGTCATATATTATTTCCATCAGCACCGTTATCATGTTTTTACCCTATTCCCATTGAGTTTATAGTATAGCAAATTTCAAATACTGTTTTAGTGACACAGGGGAAAGGTTCTGGCTTCCAAGATAAATATTCTTGTATGTGTAAAACGGGCCTGCAAATCTTTCATCGGGCTCACGCAGCTGGGGCCTCAGACACGCAGGCAGCAGGGTCAAGGCAAGGCACCGAGAGGCATTCTGTCTCACTGGCACAGCTCGTCTTTCGTAGCAGCAGACCACAGCGATGAGCAATGGCACCTCAGGAGGCCGGACATATTAAAAAAAAATTGAAATATTGTAGCTTGTCCATCAAGTCTCATGTTGAAGTTGCAATTTACTATTATTGCGTGTCCTTAGTTAAGTCAGGATCATTCATGCCCATAAATCAAAAGCCAGCTTTGAACTCTACAAGTGACAATCTCTTTGGTGTAACATTAGAAAGAGGAATGTAATTTCACACTAATTCTCAGTGGTCAGGGTGGTGCATGTATCAACTGCTTCTATTAGGTGCCCATACAAACTTGGCCACAAATTTACATTTTATCTAACTGGTCAGAAATGCCATGTCTGCATTCCACAATGCCCTCATACTTCGGCTTCTGCAAACTATCACGCTTAACTTTCCCTGAAGGATGCTAATCATCCTGTTATACGCGTCTAGTACTTTGCGACTTTGTTCCACTCGCTTGTTCGTATGCATTTACACTACTTTCAGCAGCTTATCGACAAACGGCATCAGGAAATCAAAATACGGCAAGGTAGGGTGGCAATGCAACACTTTACAGCGCTGGCTGTAAGATCGGGGGTTCGATTCCCGCCTCTGTCTGTAAGGAGTTTGTACTTTCTCCCACTGACCATGTGAGTTTCCACTGTGTGCTCCAGTTTTCTCACAGATTCCAAAGGCGTACAGTTACAATTAGTGAGTTATGGCCATGCTATATCAGTGTCAGAACCGTGGCGATACTTCCAGGCTACCCAGCGCAATCCCTGCGAATTCCATCTGATGTAAAAGGTGTGTATCACTGTATGTTTCGACCTACACGTGACAAAAAGCTAATCGTTCTCTCTCAAGTAAAGGCAGCGCCTGAAAAAACAGAAGTATTTGTTTTGTTGTGCACATTTTAAATTGATGATGTAATATTTCCTCAATATTTCTAAGGAATACATCTTTAATTTTGGAGTTTATTCACCTAATAACATCAGTGCTTATTTTGATCAATTAGGAGATTAATTGAAATGGCCATTGGATTTTTGGAACCTGTTGTAATTCTTAACTGGAAGCAAAATTGAAAATCCTAACCCACTATCATTCTGCAGGATGGAGGATCGTCCAAGCCAGGAGGCTAGTAATTCCAGGAAATTAGAGGTCAATGCCAAAGATTACAAGGAAACAGTCTCCCCCTATAATCTGGGGATGGTCCAAAGTCAATTGTGACTGGCTCTGAACTCAAGGTCCCAATTTCCATGGACCTCATAGACTGACACATTGACTCTCTCTTCACCATTTCTAGACCTTATTTGAGCTGGGGAGGAGCTGAAGAAAAGTCTTTGAGCACATTAAGCATGTGATGCACCATCAATAACTCTCGGAGACGGGAGGCGAACGATTAGGTGCAAGAGACCACGATTAGTAGCAAGAGACCACCACACAACATCCTGGAGACTGAGGGAGGAGCAGTGCCTCCAACTGCCTTTATACAGGGGTCTGTGGGAAGAGCCACAGGAGCAGTCAGCAGAGGGGCGTGTCCAGACAGGTATATATAGTTTACCACAGCATGCTAAGCCTCTTCTATTCTGCTTGACACCTTGGACCTTATATTCAATATCAGCACATGACCAATGCCTGTCATTCACTGCATTGCTAAGGTGCTGGGAATTTCTGAACTGTCTCTTCCTGACTCTTTCATTACTCAACTTGCCACTTTACTCTTTGACCTACCTCCTTAAATCTATAATTGCCCACTCTTCTGTATTTTTCCCTTGAGTGATACACACCTTGAGGAGTTAGGCTTTTCAACACACTGGAGTCCCCACTCACCATCAGGCAGCCACTTGCACAAACCTGGTTTTTGTTCTTCCCATCAATTCCCCTCAGATTCTACGGAGTTTGTTTAAAAAAGGTTAAAGTCCTCACAATCTGGACACTGATTCTGACCCGAGTGGAAATGGCCTCAAAGCAGCAGTATAGCTCATTGCTGAAGAGGGCGTAGAGGCGATTCAAAGTGGCAGAACCGAGGCGAGGCGGGGTCGAGCCTGAGAGGGAGGAAGGACCTGAGGTTTGATTGATTTAAGCACCATTCTAAATTGGAAAGTTCAGGTACCGGCCAAATTGAGGTGGCGGGGCTCGGGCCCGAAGGTGCATCAAAGCACCCGGGCCCAGTTCCGAGAGCAAGAAACGACCCTCGGTTTAAATGATTCAAGTGCCGGGCAAGATTGAAAAGGTCAGGGTGTCAAGGCCGCAGGCAATTGAAGTTTACTAGTCTCTGCACTGAACTGAGGCTGCAGCCTGCAACTAACGGGCTCCTGAATCGGCCGCTGGCTTTGTGTCTGCGGACTTACTTTCGTGAACTTCAGTTCTGAATGCCGTTTGTGATTGCAACCTCAACATGAGTCTTGATTGACAAGCTGCATTATTTCATCCATCTCACCGATGCCTCTCTTCCTCAGCAGGCGAAAGAAATCCAGATTGGCCCCGTTGATTCTTACCAACTTTTAATTGATTCACCATATAAAGTATTCCGTCTGGATGTGTTGTTATGACAACCATTCTGCATGATGCGTATCTTTCTCTCTGCACGTTGGGTATTTGACAGTCCTTTTTTCAAATGGGTTCCATTGGGTTTCTTTGTTTTGTGGCTGCCTGTAAGGAGACGGATCTCAAGGTTGTGTATAGTATACATTCCTTGATAATAAATGTACTTTGAACTGATGTCAGTGTCCCATTAGGCAAAAACATTCAGATTTGGTCCCAGGTACTCTCAGCCTCAGTGCTGCGAGGTTGGCACAATGCCATGCAACTCATGATATAAATATTGTCAAAGCATTTCATGCCATGCCATCAATAAGTCACAAGATGCATATCATGCTGCTAAAATATTGGGATGACATTACCAGACCGTGACATCAGTGTTATCATCTTGCAGACCTCAGACCATGTGACAACTATCAAAAAAAACAATTTGGACAGGATGAACAGCACCAAAAGGAAGGCACGTGAAAAGCTAATAAAAAAAACATTTTCTCTTTTTGGATTAGACCTTAGATTTACAAAGTCATTCTTAGCCCCAAAGAATCTATCCCATGTGTCCCCTGTCCAGATGTTTGTTTAGTCTGGATCACCCGTACCGATTAGAGAATTATGAAGACACAGGAGACTGTAGATGCTGGAAACTAGCTCACCAATGCCTCTCTCTGAGAGGCTAAAGAACTTCAGAATGTTCCCATTGACTCTTACCAATTTTTAGCTGATTCACCATAGAAAGCGTTCTGTCTGGATGTCTAACTGTTAGGTATGGCAACCATTCTGCATGTGACCACAAGAAAATGCAGAGAATTGAGGACACAGCTCACCACATCACAGGAAGCAGCCTCCCCTCCATGGACTATGTCTATTCTTCCTGTAAGGCAGCATCAAAGACCCCACACACCCCAGATACTCCCTCTCTGATGCACCATCAATAACTCTCTCTGAGACGTAAAGGAGAGATATCGGCTTTTATTGACTGGAAGAATGAACAAGCAGTGGTTGACCACCATACTACATCCTGGAGACTGAGAGGCCGGGCCCAGGCCTCAATCGCCTTTATACAGGGGTCTGTGGGAGGAGCCACAGGAGCAGTCAGCAGAGGGGCGTGTCCAGACAGGTATATGTAGTTCACCACACTCTCCTCCCTTCTTCCATCAGGCAGATGACACAAAAGCCTAAAAGCACACCCCACCAGCTTCCATGCCACTGTTATCCAGGGTCTTGAACAGGCCTCTTATATGATGAAATGGACTTTTGCCCTCACCAAACACCTCATTATCATCTTGCACTTTGTCATTTACCCACACTACAGTTTGTCGCATTTACACTTTATTCTGCATTGTTTTTTTTACTTTATCGCTCAAATCGCTGTGTAACGATTTGATCTGTATGAACGGTATGCAAGACGAGTTCTTCGCTGTAGCTTGGTACTTGTGACAAAAGTAAAGCAATACAGGATTTAGAGAGTGACACACAAAGTGCTGAAGGAACTCAACAGGTTGGGCAGCACCTATGGAGGGAAATAAACAGTCAACTTTTCATATCCAAACTCTGAATGAGTACACCACACCTGTCACTGACTTCTCAGAATACCTCTGTGGATGAGTGTGTGCCCGCGAGGACTTACTGTACGTACCCAAATCAAAACCACATTCTTAATGTTCGTCTCCAACACCTTCCCAACCACTGAGGTCAAAATGACAATATTGTATTCTTTGATCTTGCTTTTGTCAGTATATAAATTGAGAGGAAAAAATAGGAAAGCAGAGATCATAATTTAACCTGTCATGTTGTTTTTATAAGTATGAAGAGACACAACAGTCGCCAATTTACCATGCAGTGATCTGCGATTAATCTGCATGGGCAATAAGATCTATGAGGCCTCCATTGGTCAGGGCTGACCATGAGTGTTGAGTTCTAGCTGTCTAGATACATAAGCCAGGGCAGCACGATATGGAGAGCAAGTTGTTGCCCATGTAGCAAGCTCCCCCTCTCCACGCATCTGATGAACCCAAAGGAACGGCAGAGACTGATACAGTTTGAGCACGTAACACATACTTATCTGAGTTACTGTCAGCTTCTGCCAACTTGACCTAGTCAGGCCATTCTCCGCTGACCTCTCTCATTAATGAAGCATTTTTCAACAGAAGAGCTGCCACTCACTGGATGTTAATTTTCATGTTTTTCACACCATTCTCTGTAAACTCTAGAGACTGTTGTGTGTGTGAAAATTTCAGGAGATCAGCAGTTTCTGAAATACTCAAACCACCAACAATCATTCCACGGTCAAAGTCACTTAGATCACATTTCTTCCCCATTCTGATGTTTGGTCTGAACAACAACTGAACCTCTTGACCATGTCTGCATGCTTTTCTGCATTTTCTACATGATTGGCTGATTAGATATTTGAATTAATTAGCCAGTGTACAGGTGTACCTAATAAGGTGGCCACTGGGCGTACATTTTGCTAAATGTTTTGTTTAGACCATAACTTAAAATAATTAAAAGTTCAGTGGGGTTGAAAAATGATCTCTCTTTTTAAGACAAAAATTACATGTGTTTGAACTATCTTAACAAATCCATGTTTGGTGTTTTCATGCAGGTGCCAACTGAGTACTGGCCTCCCCAAAGAGTTCATCAAATGAAGTCAAAATCCTCTTAAAGTAAAACACTTTTCAAACACACAGTGAACCTTGAATACCAGACATCGGGAAGCTGTACAGAAACAAACAAACCCAAAAACTTTTCACCTGTTTATAAACATGTAGAACACTATAATGTACCTGATGACAAGACTGGAAAGAAAAGGGAGAATTGTATTTAAACATTCTTTTCATCATCAAGTACTGGTTAGCAAATGAAGTCCTGAAACATTAAAAATACAAACGATATTTCCTGTAGAACCTATTAGATGCTTATCCGGAGTGCGCTTTCACAGCTGGGAGGCTGTTGGTTGGTTTGATGTTTTGAGTATACATTACAAATCAGTTTTCTTAAAAGGAGCTACATCAATGGCCACTAAAAGGTACAGAGGAAATTTGACTCCCCCCTCCCCACTGCACTTACAACATGGATGTGAGCCCAGAGTCACCCAGTAAGGGAGTCAGTCATCTCATTGTCCCTTACTGGAATTTATAATCAGGTGATATGAAAATGGACTTCTGTCCGTTCAGTTCACACTATAATCCAAGTTCACCCTTGATGATGTGTCATCTATGTGAATGAAGACAGTCTTGATTTAGATGGAATTTTAATCTTAAACCCAACTTTCTCCAAGTTGAAAATTATCTAATCTTCATAATGATATTACTTATAAAGCAATGGTCCAAAAAAATCATTTGTTCTGAAGGATGTTTGTGGAAATAGATTCTATTTTGATCAATTTTTACTTGAGAGAAATCTCCAGTGCTAAATCAAGGAGGCATGAAAACAATCACTGCTTAAGGATGCAAAGGGCATAAAGCAGAGCTTGGGGCTCTTGCCCTGCAAGATGGAGGTAGTAGGCAATGCGAAGCCACTCGCAGGGCCAACAATTATGCCAAACACCTATTCATTGCCTGTGGCAGAAGTTCAAACTGTTACCTTTACAATAATGGATACCAGTGTTCAAAGTCACTTTGGGCTGTTACAGCAGGTGATCAAATCTAGCTTCCAACAAGCTTAACAGGATTGTTGAGAAGGAGCCCTGGGGACTGGCAATAGAACCAACCCAGCCTGGCAGGGCTGGGCTCTCCCGAAATGACAGCATGTGTTCCCGTTCACTATCACTCGAACAGTCTCCATGCCAAAGCACAGCAGGTGGCCAAGCCAGACAGCTGCCTTTCATGAGCAAAAGGTCCACCTGCATCTGGGTCTTCCAGGGCCAACCGTGATTCAGTGACAATGATTGTAGCACCGGTGGCTATTCACCCCATCCTATTTATGCTGGCTCTCTAGCTTCATCCACCAGCTTCTCCCCATAGCCTTCCAAATATTTCTCCACCATAAATATATCCAATTCCCTCTTGAAGGACACGATAGAATTCATTTATTTCCAACACATCTAAAGAGAGTGGATTCCAGGTTTCCTTCTGAAATGTTATCTAAATGTCTTTCTTTAGAAACTCTTAACTCCTTATTTTATCACCATGAGCTCTCGTATTCAATTGCTCACCAATCGGAACAATCTCCCTTTACCCATACAGTTCAGACCCACCTCGTTTTATATATTTCTATCCAGTCTTCTCTTCTCCAAATGACGTGCCAGCCCGTCTATCTGGATCATTTCAAATCATTTCAGTCACTTTAAGCAACTGTAATGTGTGCCCAAGGAAGATAAATTTTATTCAGTCCAATAAAGGCAAGAGAGCAAATCACCTGCAAGTTCCCACTCCCTACAGACAGGATTCTGGGAATTCTCATTTAGCTTAAAGTTCAGTCCCCTATCCCATGAAACATTATTATGTTGGTATCTTTCTCACAATTCACATCCTTCCTATAAAGCGATAGCCAGAATTACTTAGGCTGGTGCTTTATTGAACTTTCAACATGATTTCTCTGCTTGGGCGCTCCGTGCTTCAATTGACAAAACCCCTAAATAAGTTTGTCTTATTTACTGCTCCCTCAGCCTGTTCTGCTGCTTTCAATGGCTTGTGCACCCGTATCACCAGATCCCTTCTCCTTCTGCACCTCTTTTAGAACAATATCCTTTTGCTGGTCTTTCCACATTCTTCCTATCAAAATCCTCTCACATTTCTCCACATTAAACTTGTAAGATGTGGCACATTCCACCAGCTTATCTGCTTTACAGGCCACAATGCTGGACATTTTTGTGTGAGTGAGTGAGTGAGTGAGTGAGGCCTCCATTGGTCAGTGTCAACTATGGACGCTGTGTGGTGAACTACATATACCTGTCTGGACACGCCCCTCTGCTGACTGCTCCTGTGGCTCCTCCCACAGACCCCGGTATAAAGGCGATGGGAGGCACTGCTCCCCACTCAGTCTCCAGGATGTTGTGTGGTGGTGGCTTGCTGCTAACAGTGCTTTCTTCCAGCCAATAAAAGCCTACCTTAACTCACGTCTCCAAGAGTTATTGATGGTGCCTCACGCTGTGTCCTGGCCATCTGGATACACAAGCCAGGGCAGTACGATTATGGAGAGCGAGCTGTTGCCCACGTAGCAGGCTCCCCCTCTCCAAAGGAACAGCAGAGGCCAATACAATTTGCCACCAGTCAGCCATGGTTGGCAACTCATCTAGGAAAAGGAAAATGCTGTTCTCCAACTTCTGCTGCCTTGTGATGCGTGAGTGACATGAGTTGCCGGTTAGTGTTAAGCTCAAAGGAAGACTGAAATAGGGACTCCAGCTCTGGATTTTTCCCCTCAGGGCTTGCTCCCGGAGCCTTCCCCACGAGAGGGTAGCACCTCAAGGCAGCAGAGGTTTGAGATCCGAGTTTTCCTTCTCCTAGATGAGCTGACAACCACGGCCGATGAGCCCCAGCTGCTGAAATGACTGGTTTTAAGGCACCGGTAACCCACCTTTGCCCCTACTCCGGTCCGTAGAAAAAGTTTCACCAGGCTTAGTAACTAGGCCACATGTGAAGGCCAGGAGCTGGACTTGGATTCCAGAGGCTATTTGAGGCTCACGTCTTTGGGAGCATGTAATGGGTAGTGGGAGCTTGCTCCATTACCACCTTAAGGAGCCCTCAGTAATCCTCAGATTTAGAAAATGTGGCTTTCATCCTGTGCCCAAGTGACTTTCTGACGCATTCCACAAATAGGCACTATTGAAACACTTCAAAAGTATGCAAATTCATTCTAAACTATTCCAAAAGAAGCCAAAAAAGTACAAAAAGGGTGCCATCCGCTGAACTTAAAAGCAAAAGAACTTGGACAGAACCCCGGGTTCATTAATGCAGGACTTTTGTTCTCTTCAGTATGATCATTTGTAGGGTAAAACTCTCTCAGATAATGCCAATAAAACAATAATAAACCCACTATATGCAGAGCTCATCCGCAGCAAAGGACAAAGTCTCTCCCTCTGAGAAAACAGTCAAAAGCAAAATAGCTTCCTCAGCCGCTGTGACCGCAGATATAACCTTACCCATGTCTTTAGCCGTGGGCAGCAGGACTGTGCCCACTCTCAACTTCAGGATCTGCTGTTCTTATCACAGAAGCATTGGGGTTAGCACACTGCTGTTACAGCGCCAGTGTCCCAGGTTCAACTCCACCACTGTCTGTAAGCTTGGACGCCGTGGGTTTCTTCCACGTGCATTCGGTTTCCTCCCACACTTCAAATAGCGTACCGTTAGGGTTAGTGAGTTGGGGGCACGCTATGTTGGCGCCAGGGACATGGCGCCTCTTGCGGGCTTCCTCGCGCAGTCTCCCCTGGGCAGCATTCCGCTGTACGTTTCCATGTTTAGACGTACATGTGACACGGATGTTCAATCTCTACAACCTGCTGCTTATCACTGCATTCAGCGGGAGAGAGAAAAATAAAAACAGACGTTGCTGAAAACACCTGATGGTTTTCCCCCCGCAAATGTTGCATGAGTGTTCCCAGTATTTACCATTTTCTTTTTAAAAAGATTTATTTTTAAGAGGATGTCATCTACTTTTTCATCTGAAAACTTCTCAGCACGGACTAGACGGGCCGAAGAGCCTGTTTCTGTGCTGTGGGGCTCTATGACCGTACAGGAATAGGCACAGGCATTACCGAGGTGCAGACCGCAGTGATGGCTTCTCCGAGCTTCACCGGCAATATCCTGTCAAGGGCGGCTGACCGTAATCCTGGGATCATCTCCGCTGCCCCGTCTATTAAAATGATACCTTCTGCTGGTACTGTTCTTCATCAGCAGGCCATGTGTCCTCTAGTCTTTGCAGAATCCCCTCCCAACTATTTATCCAGCCCCACCACCCTCCGTCCCCTCCTCCTATCACAGAGCAGAACAGCACAGCATTGGAACAGGCCCTTAGGCCCATAATGTTGTGCCAAACCAATTAAGTTATTGATTGATTGACCAACTAAATAATCGCTTCTGCCTACACACTCCAGATCCTTCAATCTCCCTAACATTTGCGTGCCGACCTAAACACCTTTTTAAAGTCAATGTATCTCCCTGGGCAGCACATTCCAGGCACCCATTGAGTAAAAAAAAACTTGCTACAGTATTCATTTATTAGCAACATTCCTAATTTCTGGAAGTATTGTTTGCAATGGTGGAATGTCCCTTTAAGAGCTGGCTGTAGAGGCAATACTCGCTGGACTGCATGCTGAGAATTTACACCATGCTAAAAGCCACAGTATTCATTTAAATGGGCCATTACACTGTGGTTCGCAACTGTGGTTTTTACCTTTTTGTGGAACGTTCATAAAGCTGTGATAAAATAACAATAAATCAGTATAAGGAGGCCAAGAACCAAACTGGCCGCAACAATTTCTTGGCCTGGGACAGGCAAATGTTGCTGAAACATGGCTGCCAAGAACTCAAAATCAAAGAATTCTGAGTCACCCAGACTTTGAAATTTGCCGCACTAACTCCCTTTGCCCAACGTCCACAGGTGCCAGATCAACTCCAATGCACCAACCGCTGTGCAAGCATATTTGTGAAATGCTTCACATTCACGGCTACGTTATAGTGAGATTAACGTGTATGCCACTAATGCCTACCAGAACTATGCAGAGTCTGTCAGTGAGGAGAAGCCACATTCAGCACCGATGTCACACAAATGCTGAAAACTTGAAGGAACTCTCTTGTAGCAGTAAGTAGGGCATCCCCTATTGATCCCCACCCTCTTTCACAACCCAGTAATTAAAGGAATTCTCAGATGCCTGCATGTTGGTTCACAATTATTTTCTACTGATCGTTACATCAATAAATGTTGGTGTTTCTAAGCAAACTGCACGGATTTCTGAGGCCTGACTGTTCAGTGCCTTCCAATGCAATGGCATGCTCATTGTCACTACTCAATGCAGAACCGATTGAATAATCATGTCTTCATGTGTAGCTAAGGAAATTAACAATGAATCAAGTATTGGAACTCTGAAAATTTAACTAAGGCAAAATATGAGTATTTTAGAGAAACGGTACTCCCTAGCCCTTAAGGTTTTCATTTGAGGATTTTGAGGGGAGTCAAGGAAATTACAAATGAGTTTTTTCCAAAATCTTCCAATGTTCTCTTGAATCAAAATTCTCTTAAATCAAAAACTATTCTCTTAGATTCAGAGGATTCCAAATGGCACGCCATTTTTTTTTTAAATAGGAGAAAGTAACCAGGAAATTATACTCCTATGTCGTTGGTGCAACGCAGCTTACAGAAAAGTTATTGGAGGTATCCAATATTCAGATATTCTTTACATGAAATCATAAATACTTCAGATTCAGATGATCTCTATCTCATCTACTGCATACAGTGAAATGTGTAATTTGCGTTAACAACCAACAGACACAAGTGTCTGCTGGAGGCAGCCGGCAAGTGTTGCCACACGTTCCAGCACCACTGTAACTGGGATTTGCTCTGAAAGTCTACATCTCCCGACATTCGCTTACTTACTACCCTTTTTATACATTCATGTCGGCTCTATGCAGGTCAAATTTCTTCTAAGGCTTAGTTGCTGTGATCTTGATTGCGGATTCCAATAACTTTTCTATAAACTCTGTTGCACCAAAAACACAGGTGTATAATTTCCTGGTTACTCTCTCCTACTTTAATTAAATTATGGTGCGGCATTAAACATTCTTTGAATCAAAAATTATTTCCGACTTAAGAGAGTTTAGGGAGATTATGGGAAAAGCACCTGCAATTTCCTCACCTGCTTTCTATAAAAATCCTCAAATGGAAACCATCAAGAGCTAAGGAGTACCTATTCACAAAAATACATTTACCCAAGTTAAACTTTCAGAGCTCCAATACTTGATTCATTGTCTCGGCCTGAAACGACGACTGTATTTTTTTCCATAGATGCTGCCTGACCTGCTGAGTTCCTCCAGCACTTTGTGTGTATTCTTTGTAAGATTCATTAGATTATCAGGTATACTATCTCCTCCCTCCACTATGATAACTGACATATTGTCATTTTCTTTTTGCATTGCCCATGTCTGCTTTTAAAGGACTCATATTACAATAATCCTTATTGAATACTAGAAAAATGTTTTAAAATGTAGTGCACCACAACACAATGCAAGCCCTTTAGCCCACATTGTTGTAACAACCTTTTAAACTACCCTAATTTTAACCATACCCTCCTACATAACCCTCTATTTTTCTATCATTCATGTGCCTATCTATGAGTTTCTTAAATGTCCCTAGTGTATCTGCCTCTACCAACACCCCTGACACCCAGCATTCTCTGTGTAAAAAAGAAGTAACTCTGATATCCCTGCTATACATTCCTCCAATTACCTTAAGTCACTTTTTTATTGTCATTTCGACCATAACTGCTGGTACAGTGCATAGTGAAAATAAGACAACGTTTTTTCAGGACCATGGTGTTACATGACACAGTACAAAAACTAGACTGAACTGCGTAAAAAACAACACAGAGAAAAAGAAAACACACAACAACTACACTAGACTACAGACCTACCCAGGACAGCATAAAGTGCACAAAACAGTGCAGGCATTACAATAAATAATAAACAGGACAATAATCCCCCTCTCATATTAGCCATCTCCTCCCTGGGGAAAAAGTCTCTGGCTTCCCACTCGATATATATCTCTTGTACATCTTGTACACCTCTATCAAGTTACCTCTCATTCTCCTTTGTACCAAAGAGAAAAGCCCAACCTATCCTCAACCTATCCTCACTCATTCTAGTCCAAATGGCATTCCAGTAAATCTCCTCTGCACCCTCTCTAAAGCCTCCACATCCTTCCTGTACTGAGATGGCCTGGATGGAAGACAATATTCCAAGAATGATCTAACTAGGGTTATGTAGAGCTGCAACATTACCTCGCCACTCTTGAACTTAATTCCCTGACTAATAAAGGCCAACACACCGTACGCCTTACGTGGTTTTGGTTACATCCCATTTTGTTTAAGTATCGGTACTCGTGATATTTGTTATGTTAATGAAATGTGTTTTTTCTTTCTTTGGCATTCTTATCCCTGTTGCCAAGGTAACTACACATGTCTTGCACTTTTGAATTCTCTTTCCAATCGTTTAGTGTTACCTTTTATCTGTTGTTTTTGAATGTGAATATTTTGCCTCCATTTGAGGTCTTTGCAGTCAGGATAAAAGTTTGGCCTTTTTGAGTTACACCTGTCCCAGTTTGCAGTTGTCAGTATTTGCCGTTCTATTCAAGTTAATCCTCGAATTAGCAAGGACCTGGGTGTTCTACAGCTTTCACAGTAAATTACCGTGCAAAGATCAGCAAGCAACTGTGGGGAGAAATGATACCTTGTCCTTTATCACATAAAGATGACAGAAATGTAAACTAAACTGGATTTTTAACTAATCTTTCCTCACAGTTTTTAATCCTGCAAGTTACAGCATTTTAAGTGCTAAAAACATGTATTAAGACAATTAATTTACATAATGGTTGATAATGGTTTTCAGTCAAATGAATGCCTCACAAAGCCAGCAAATTGAAACTATTGCATATATCGCTGATGGTAGATTTTGCGAATCCTCAACTGGTATATTAATTGAACCAATGCACCTTCAGGCTAGACACTTGCTCGTGCATCCACTGAATCAAAGCTAATAGAGTCAAGCAGTCTTCTCGAGTCATATTATCTTACTGGATTCTATGATAAATAGCAGCATCATCACTGTTTCAACAAGCTGTGGATTATCCGGATCCTGTGATGGAATGCTTTTTGGATTAGGGGAAAGAATTGCCATTTTCTTAATCACGTGTCAAGCCACTTGAATCTGGCGATTTGACATGTTAATTGTTATCACTGGGACGTTGTTTATCTCTAACATGAGTACGAGATGACCATGACTTCCTTTTCTTTATCTCTTTATCTCTGTTATTTCTTTGTTCATTTTCACTTGTAATGCTTAATATTTAGTGTTAGCATTGTTCTGTGACTGTGCTTTCATTCCTGTATATACTGTGTGTTGTGTGTGACCGTATCTACTGTGTGCTGTGTGTGACCGTATCTACTGTGTGTGACCGTATCTACTGTGTGTTGTGTGTGACTGTATGTAATGTGTTTTGTGTGTGACTGTATCTACTGTGTGTTGTGTGCGACTGTATGTACTGTGTGTTGTGTGTGACTATCTACTGTGTGTTGTGTGTGACTGTATGTAATGTGTGTTGTGTGTGACTGTATCTACTGTGTGCTGTGTGTGACTGTATCTACTGTGTGTTGTGTGTGACTATCTACTGTGTGTTGTGTGTGACTGTATGTAATGTGTGTTGTATGTGACTGTATCTACTGTGTGCTGTGTGTGACTGTATGTAATGTGTGTTGTGTGTGACTGTATCTACTGTGTGCTGTGTGTGACTGTATGTACTGTGTGTTGTGTGTGACCGTATCTACTGTGTGCTGTGTGTGACTGTATGTACTGTGTGTGACCGTATCTACTGTGTGCTGTGTGTGACTGTATCTACTGTGTGCTGTGTGTGACTGTATCTACTGTGTGCTGTGTGTGACTGTATATACTGTGTGCTGTGTGTGACTGTATGTACTGTGTGCTGTGTGTGACTGTATCTACTGTGTGTTGTGTGTGACTGTATCTACTGTGTGCTGTGTGTGACTGTATGTACTGTGTGCTGTGTGTGACTGTATCTACTGTGTGTTGTGTGTGACTGTATCTACTGTGTGCTGTGTGTGACTGTATGTACTGTGTGCTGTGTGTGACTGTATCTACTGTGTGTTGTGTGTGACTGTATCTACTGTGTGCTGTGTGTGACTGTATGTACTGTGTGTTGTGTGTGACTGTATCTACTGTGTGCTGTGTGTGACTGTATCTACTGTGTGTTGTGTGTGACTGTATGTACTGTGTGTGTGTGTGTGACTGTATCTGCTGTGTGCTGTGTGTGACTGTATGTACTGTGTGCTGTGTGTGACTGTATGTACTGTGTGTTGTGTGTGACTGTATCTACTGTGTGCTGTGTGTGACTGTACTGTGTGTTGTGTGTGACTGTATCTACTGTGTGCTGTGTGTGACTGTATGTACTGTGTGTTGTGTGTGACTGTATCTACTGTGTGCTGTGTGTGACTGTATCTACTGTGTGTTGTGTGTGACTGTATGTACTGTGTGTGTGTGTGTGACTGTATCTGCTGTGTGCTGTGTGTGACTGTATGTACTGTGTGCTGTGTGTGACTGTATGTACTGTGTGTTGTGTGTGACTGTATCTACTGTGTGCTGTGTGTGACTGTACTGTGTGTTGTGTGTGACTGTATCTACTGTGTGCTGTGTGTGACTGTATCTACTGTGTGTTGTGTGTGACTGTATGTACTGTGTGTGTGTGACTGTATCTGCTGTGTGCTGTGTGTGACTGTATGTACTGTGTGTTGTGTGTAACTGTATCTACTGTCTGCTCTGTGTGACTGTATCTACTGTGTGTTGTGTGTGACTGTATCTACTGTGTGCTGTGTGTGACTGTGTACTGTGTGTTGTGTCTGACTATCTGCTGTGTGCTGTGTATGACTGTGTACTGTGTGTGACTGTATCTACTGTGTGCTGTGTGTGACTATCTGCTGTGTGCTGTGTATGACTGTGTACTGTGTGTGACTGTATCTACTGTGTGCTGTGTGTGACCGTATCTACTGTGTGCTGTGTGTGACTGTATATACTGTGTGCTGTGTGTGACTGTGTACTGCGTGTGACTGTGTACTATGTGCTGTGTGTGACTGTATCTACTGTGTGCTGTGTGTGACTGTGTACTGTGTGTTGTGTGTGACTATCTGCTGTGTGCTGTGTATGACTGTGTACTGTGTGTGACTGTATCTACTGTGTGCTGTGTGTGACCGTATCTACTGTGTGCTGTGTGTGACTGTATATACTGTGTGCTGTGTGTGACTGTATCTACTGTGTGTTGTATGTGACTGTATGTACTGTGTGTTGTGTGTGACTGTATCTACTGTGTGCTGTGTGTGACTGTATCTACTGTGTGCTGTGTGTGACTGTATGTACTGTGTGTGTGTGACTGTATCTGCTGTGTGCTGTGTGTGACTGTATCTACTGTGTGCTGTGTGTGACTGTATCTACTGTGTGTTGTGTGTGACTGTATCTACTGTGTGCTGTGTGTGACTGTGTACTGTGTGTTGTGTGTGACTATCTGCTGTGTGCTGTGTATGACTGTGTACTGTGTGTGACTGTATCTACTGTGTGCTGTGTGTGACTGTATATACTGTGTGCTGTGTGTGACTGTATCTACTGTGTGCTGTGTGTGACTGTACGTACTGTGTGTGTGTGTGACTATCTGCTGTGTGCTGTGTATGACTGTGTACTGTGTGTGACTGTATCTACTGTGTGCTGTGTGTGACCGTATCTACTGTGTGCTGTGTGTGACTGTATATACTGTGTGCTGTGTGTGACTGTGTACTGTGTGTTGTGTGTGACTATCTGCTGTGTGCTGTGTATGACTGTGTACTGTGTATGACTGTATCTACTGTGTGCTGTGTGTGACCGTATCTACTGTGTGCTGTGTGTGACTGTATATACTGTGTGCTGTGTGTGACTGTGTACTGCGTGTGACTGTGTACTGTGTGCTGTGTGTGACTGTATCTACTGTGTGTGCTGCGTGTGACTGTATGTACTGTGTTTTGCTCTTTGGCCCTGGTGAACACAGTTTTGTTTAGGTGTATACACGCGTATGGTTGGCTGATAATTACACTTAAACTTAATAAAATAAACATATTTGATGCTTCATTCTTGACTTGCAAAGAGCCTCTAGATTGCAAACGTACTAGGAATCAATGTACTTTTTGAGCTCACTTCCTGTTTCACCATCTTTAGTTCGGCTTCTAACACCATCATTCCCCAGAGAATGCTTAACGGTGAGGCCACAGTCAGACAGTGTGGGCAGCAACGTCTCTAGCACGGGCGCATGACAGTGTCGCAGGGTCCAGCTCAAACCGTGTCATCGAGTTTGTGGATGATACAACAGTGATTGGCCCTATCAAGAACAATGACAAGACGGAGCATAGAGAGGAAGTGAAGTGCCTGGTGGATTGGTGTGAGAAGAACAATCTAAGCCTGAACAAGGACAAGACAAAGGAAATCACTGTGGTCTTCAGGAAGGTGCAGACGAACCACCCCCCTCTGCAGATACATGGCTCCTCCAGAGAGAGAGTTAAGTTCTCCAAGTTCTTGGGAGTTCACATCTTGGATGACCTCACCTGGTCCCTTAATATCACCTCCCTGAACCAGGCAGCACAGCAGCACCTCCGCTTCCTAAGATGATTGAGACAAGCAAGGCTCCCCCCACCCATCTTGACTGCATTTTACAGGAGCATCATTAGAGTGTCCTTACAGAGTAAATCTCCACCTGGTGTGGGAGCAGTCGAGCATTGGACCAGAAGTCCCTACAAAGGACTGTGAGAACAGCTGAGAGGATCATAGGGATCTCCCTAACATCCACTGGGGACATTTATCAAGGGCCTTTAATATTAGTAAGAATCCCACCCATCCATCCAGCACCCTCTTTGACTTTCTACCATCGGGCAGGAGACTCCGATGCGTAAAAACAAGAACGGTCAGGATGGGAAACAGTTTCTTCCCTCAGGCCATTAGGTTTCTCAACTCCCAGCCACATCATATTCAAAGTGTCACTGGTTAATCTGTTCTGTACTTTACAGTATTTAAATTATGCACTTTAGTTTGTTATTTATGTGTGATTCAAGTGTAGATTTTATCCTTATCCTAATAAACTATTGTGTTTATATGTGCATTGTGGTGAACTACATATACCTGGCTGGACTGCTCCTGTGGCTCCTCCCACAGACCCCCGCTGACTGCTCCTGTGGCTCCTCCCACAGACCCCCGCTGACTGCTCCTGTGGCTCCTCCCACAGACCCCCGCTGACTGCTCCTGTGGCTCCTCCCACAGACCCCCTGCTGACTGCTCCTGTGACTCCTCCCACAGACCCCTGCTGACTGCTCCTGTGACTCCTCCCACAGACCCCCGCTGACTGCTCCTGTGGCTCCTCCCACAGACCCCTGCTGACTGCTCCTGTGGCTCCTCCCACAGACCCACTGCTGACTGCTCCTGTGGCTCCTCCCACAGACCCCTGCTGACTGCTCCTGTGGCTCCTCCCACAGACCCTGCTGACTGCTCCTGTGGCCCCTCCCACAGACCCCTGCTGACTGTGGCTCCTCCCACAGACCCCTGCTGACTGCTCCTGTGGCCCCTCCCACAGACCCCCCGCTGACTGTGGCTCCTCCCACAGACCCCTGCTGACTGCTCCTGTGGCTCCTCCCACAGACCCCCGCTGACTGCTCCTGTGGCTCCTCCCACAGACCCCCTGCTGACTGCTCCTGTGGCTCCTCCCACAGACCCCCGCTGACTGCTCCTGTGGCTCCTCCCACAGACCCCCGCTGACTGCTCCTGTGGCTCCTCCCACAGACCCCTGCTGACAGCTCCTGTGGCTCCTCCCACAGACCCCTGCTGACTGCTCCTGTGGCCCCTCCCACAGTCCCCCTGCTGACTGCTCCTGTGGCCCCTCCCACAGACCCCTGCTGACTGCTCCTGTGGCTCCTCCCACAGACCCCCTGCTGACTCCTCCCACAGACCCCTGCTGACAGCTCCTGTGGCTCCTCCCACAGACCCCTGCTGACTGCTCCTGTGGCCCCTCCCACAGTCCCCCTGCTGACTGCTCCTGTGGCCCCTCCCACAGACCCCTGCTGACTGCTCCTGTGGCTCCTCCCACAGACCCCCTGCTGACTCCTCCCACAGACCCCTGCTGACTGCTCCTGTGGCTCCTCCCACAGACCCCCGCTGACTGCTCCTGTGGCTCCTCCCACAGACCCCTGTATAAAGGCGACTGTGACCTGTTGCTCTGCCTCATTCCCCAGGATGTAGTGTTGTTCATTCTTCCAGTCAATAAAAGCCGATACCTCGCTTCCTACGTCTCAGCATGAGTTATTGATGGTGCATCATGCATTTTGTATACTACTGTGCTTTCCTCTCTGGTGCTGAGAAATATTGTCTCGTGTCTATATACATTATATGATCATATATGTTATATACATGTGTATAGTTAAATGACAATAAACGACCTGATTTGACTTCCTACTTTAACATATTCCATAGTCTTATAGGAGCATGCCTTACGAGAATAGGTTGAATGAGCTTGGCTTTTTCTCCTTGGAGTGACGGAGGATGAGAGGTGACCTGATAGAGGTGTATAAGATGATGAGAGGCATTGACCGTGTGGATAGTCAGAGGCTTTTTTCCCAGGGCTGCAATGGCTAGCACGAGAGGGCACGGTTTTAAGGTGCTGGGAAGTAGGTACAGAGATGTCAGGGGTAAGTTTTTTACGCAGCGAGTGGTGAGTGTGTGGAATGGGCTGTCGGCGGCAGTGGTGGAGGCAGATACGATAGGGTCTTTTAAGAGACTCCTGGATAGGTACATGGAGCTTAGAAAAATAGAGGGCTACGTGTAACCCTAGGTAATTTCTAAAGCAAGTATGTTGGGCACAGCTTTATGGGCCGAAGGGCCTGTATTGTGCTGTAGGCTTTCTACGTTTCTATCTTTGATGACCTGTACCATTGATGATATACTTTGTGCATTGTGACTTTATAATTTAATATCAAAGGGAGGATTTCTTCACATCGGTGGCGGGGGGGGGATTTGATTTGATTGTAGAATCTCAGAATTCCTGGATGCACATTGATTCTAAAAAATGGCTCAAGAATGAAGAATAGCTTAAGCTTTTTGAAAGGCTGCATTCCACAAACGCACAAGCTGTGAATTACTGTGCACCCTGAATCATCAGCAGGAAGAACGCAGGCAGCTAGCAATCATTTGTCAACAGTCAAGCTACAAGAAATTCAGGAAGAAGTAAACACAAGTCACAAAAATTATTACGTAGGTGGACACAGATGATTGCCAAGAATTTTGGATAAGAAACTTGAAAAAGATTGGGAAAATTCTACGTGACTGAGGAAGAAACGCTGAGGACAGAATGCGAAGCATATCAAGGTATTCTGTTAAATGATTTTGCTGCTCAAAGTAAATTAACAGTGAATATTTTCAGACAGGCAGCCCGTTGAGAAAAGACCCCAGGCATGATAAGAGGAAGTGATCTGAGTTCTCTCCAACAAATCTTGGGCAGCAAACCTTCATTTTTTTCTCATCTTAAGAAACAGAGAGAAGAGGAATTTAATATCAGTTGCTTTCAACGCCTGATCTCCTTTCAGCTATTCACTTAATAGCATCTTGAATTCTTCTTTAATTGCAGTTTCCTGGTATGTCATTGAGTAATTTTACCCCCACTGGACAGTTAGTTACAGAGTTACATTCTTCCATGGCTCCCATCTAGAGATGGTCAGCTTTGCACCATAAAAGGGTAGAGGGGAGGGAGATGTGGGGAGGAAGGAGGGGGGATGAAAAGGCACGGAATCTTTGAGCCTGTGGATCTTAAAACAGAATTAGCATTAAAACATAATCACTATTTGAAAGAATCTTAACAGTAACAGGCAAAGTACTTCATCTGGTTCAGCTTGTGAAGTCTCTTTTCTGGGTCCCAATTTCAATAGGAAGCAAGGGGGTGGGAAGGGTGAGAGGGAAGCTGAAAGCTTGTACAGGAACTTGGGCCAAATCCAGATGCAGACAACTTTCCGGCTTTCGTGTCAGGGTCTCAGCAGCACATTGTCGGAACACTTCACATCCAACTTCGTGCTATAGAGAGCTGCGAGCTGGCTGGAGATCAAGGCTGAGAGAGCCTAAATCCTTCCTTGATTCACGGGGGAATGAGGGATATTACTCTACCTCTCCTGGGCCATATGTTTTGCTAAATGATACCTCGAGTAGCCAAATCTACTTCATTGCATGGTAGCGTAGTGGTTAGTGTAACACTGTAGCGCCAGCGACATGGATCCAATCCCACCGCTTCTGTAAGGGATTGGTATGTTCTCCCCGTAAACGCGCGGGATTCCTCCTGGTCTTCCGGTTTGTTCCACATTCCAAGGACTTATGGGCTACGGTCACAAAGTTACAGGCATAGTAAGTTGGCTCCGTAAGCAGGCCGTCCACAGCACATCCTCGGACCGCGTTGGGCATTGACGCAAACGATGCATTTCACCGGGTGTTTCAATATTTTGTTGTACCTGTGACAAAATGAAGCTCGTCTTCATCTTTCTTCGATCGGCTGCTGCCGATTGTTAGTTATAAGATCTCTTTCACTGATTACCTTTCCTATCAAAAAAATATATATATCTAGGATTATGACACTGCGAGCAAGGCTCAGCATTGATTGTTCAATCCTATTAGCCTTTGAAGGTGGTAGTGAACACACAAAGTTCAAGAAATATATTATCAAAGTGCAGATATGTCACCATATACAGCCCTGAGATTCATTTTCTTGCAGGCATTTGTAATAAATCTAAGAAACACGATGGACTCACTGAGAGACCACACCCAACAGGATGGACAAATAGCCAATGTGCAAAAGACCACAAACTGGGCAAGTACAACATTAAAAAAAACATATTTTAATAAATAAATAAGCAGTGTATATATAGAGGACATGAGATGAAGAGTCCTTGAAAGTGAGGCCGTAGGTTGAGGGCACAGTTCAGTGATAACTCCTCTGGTTCAAGAGCCTGATGGTTGAGGGTTAATGGCTGTTCCTGAACTTGCTGGTGTGGATCCTGACACTCCTGTTGGCAGCAGTGAGAAGAGAGCTTGGCCTGAGTGGTGGAGGTCCTTGACGACGGACGCTGCACTCTTGCGACTGTGCTCTGTGTAGGTGCGCTCAAAGGTGGGGAGGACTTTACCCATGATGGACAGGTCCATAGCCTCTACTTTTTGTCAAATTTTCCCTTCAAGGGCATTGGTGATTTCATACTGGGCCATGCTGCAACCAGTCAATATACTTTCCACCACAAATCTATAGAAGTTTGTCGAAGTTTTAGATGTCATGTTGAATTTTCACAAACTTCAAAAACAAAAGAGGTACTGCCATGCTTTCTTCATAATGTTCTAGGCCCAGGACACTTCCTGCAAAATGATAACACCAAGGAATTTGAAGTTGTTGATCCTCTCCACCTCTGACCCCATGATAGGGACTGGCTCATGGGCCTCCTGAAGTCAATAAGCAAAGTCTTTTTGACTTTGAGGGAGAGAGGTTGTTGCTTTGGCATCACTCAGTCAGATTTTCAATCTTCCTCCTATATGCTGATTTATCACCACCTTTAATTTTGTGTGTGTCATTTTAACCACAACCTTTCTAAAAACAGGGCGACCAAAACTGTGCACAGTACTCCAAGTGTATGCCCTCCATAGATGATACCTGAGTTCCTTCAGCACTTCGCCTGTGAATATCATCAGTTCCATTTATCACTAGTTGAATGACTTTTCAGAAATGCTTTCAATGAAATAGAAATATCCTTTTATTTGCAATATTTCTGAATAAATACAAATCAGTGTGTTTTTGTTCTTCTTTGGCATTATTATGATATAAAGTCATAAAAAATTCATAATTACTTCATAACTAATTGAAACTTATTGCAAGGGTAACAAAATTAAACAAGAGGGAGTTTAGTGATGACCAGTGCACTTACCAATGGTCTTGGCTTGCAGATTCAATTAACCGGTCATGTCCCTCATGATTCAACCGGCTTAGTTCATGTCTGAGGCCAGTGTTGAGGAAGGACGCTGGGATCACATACCCAGAGTAAAATCTGTGACCTTACAACTCTCAGTACCGTTTCCAAGTGTTGTTCAACTGATGTGTGATGGGGAGAAGATACGTCTCCACCAAAGGAGGTGTAAGGCGCTCCTTCCCTCCGCTCGCCTGCAGGTCACCCTTGGACAAGGTGTAGCCCCTGCTTAGCCCCCCGATCAGGGTACGTGAAGCCATGGGAGCAGGTGGTGGATGGTCATATGAGCAGATGGTGCATATCACAAGTCCTCGTTGTACGACCACTGACACCAGGCAGACAATCTCTGAAGTGTATTGGTAATGGCAGGGGTCACCCGTCTTGTAAAGACTCTGCCCAGAAGAAGGCGATGCCAAACTACTTCTGCAGAAAAATTTGCCAAGACTAACCATGGTCATGGGACCGCGATCACTCACGTCATAGGATCGAGCAATGAACAATGATGATGATCATACGGGAGGAGTACGGCCTCATCGTTTGAGAGAGGAGAACGTTCATGAGGAGAGTTCCTTACTTGTGTGCAAACTGGCACGGTAAGGGATGTGCTAGTGGCAGCCTGCAAGTGCTCGCATGCTTCCAGCACCAACATAGCATGCCTACAACTTACTGACCTTAGCGCTTACGTCTTTGGAATAAGATCATAAGACATAGGAGCAAAATCAGGCTTTCTGGCCCATCAAGTCTGGTCCGCCATCCACCATGGCTGATTAATTGTTCCTCTCAATCTCATTCTCCGAGCATCTCCCCATAACCTTTGACACCCTTACTAAACAAGTAAGGGTGAATGTGGGAGGAAACGGCAGCAGCTGGAGGAAACCCATGCAGTCGTGGGAAGAACTTACAAACACCTTACAGGCAGTGGCAGGAATCGAACCCCCATCTTACTGCAAAGTGTTGTGCTAATCACTATGTCACACTGCACTTATGAAGTTTGACTTTATATCAACCAAATTAAAAATAATGCCAAAGAAGAACAAAATCAGTCTGTGATTTTTATTTATTCAGGAAACACTGCAAGAATTTCAAACTGATGCTTTTTTTTTATTTAGTGGAAGGCATTTTGAAAAATTCATCAGATCTGTGATTCAATGTAGTCAATGCTGAATGCTGCCATGGCTGATCGTTACTGAACTGCTCCCTCTGGTGGGCAATGCCGGAATTACAACAGAGAGATCTGGTCATGTATTTCTCTATGACTAGGTCAGTTGTTTTGATTAGTCTGTGAATAACTCTCCCAATTTAAATGCCACATGATCAACAACAATTATGCCCATATTCAGTGCTTAGATTGATGTTGGATAGTCTGTTTTCACTCTAGCTCAGGTATTTTTTTTCAATGTACCAGCTTTAATGTAACTGAATGCTTCAAGGTAAATATCTTTATCTTAAAAATTAGCTTTATTTGTCCTTTGTGATTGAAATATTGAAACAGTGAAATTGGTGCTTGTATAAATGACCAACAGATTCCAACGTTTTGCTGGGGCAGCCCGCTTCCGGTGCCAACTCAGCATGACCACAGCGTAACCCTAACCCGTACGTCTTTGGACTGTGGGAGGGAACCCACGTGCTCACGGGGAGAACGTGCAAACTCCTTACAGACAGCGCTGGGAGTTAGGCCCCACACTTCCGATCACTGGTGCTGTAAAGCGTTATATTAATCACTATCTACCTCATGGTTCAAGAATAAGCCACTGTACTGTGGTTCAGCAATATGTGGGATCAGGGAATGAACCGTGAATTAGCTGAGCTTTTACAATAAATGTGCCATGCTGTATGACATAGGCGATCGTGGTCTTTCCATGACTATGATCGTTCTCGGCAAATTTTTCTACAGAAGTGGTTTGCCATTGGCTTCATCTGCACGGTGTCTTTACAAGACGGGGGACCGCAGCCATTATCAATACTCTTCAGAGATTGTCTGCCTGGTGTCAGTGGTCGCACAACCAAGACTTGTTACCTGCACCGGCTGCTCATACGACCACCCCGCCATCTGCTCCCGTGGCTTCACCTGACCCTGAATGGGGGGGGCGGGGGGGGAGCTAAGCAGGTGCTACACCTCGCCCAAGGGCGGCAGAGGGAAAGAGCACTTTACACCTCCTTCGGTAGAGACGCCTCTCCACCCTGCCACCCAATCCACGCTCATTGTTGGGATTTAAGTTCCACCGCCGCTTCGGGTGATGGGGGTCTCTATACATTGATCGTCCAGATCCCCGCATTACTGGCCAGGGAGATGGGCCACCACGGATTTCAAACTACTTTGAATTCCAAGTGACAAGTTGAATATGATGGTCGGAGTCTGCTGATTTATTGCAGAATAGCTTCTATTCACACGGCCGTGCAGGTAACATCACTTTTTTCATAGGAGGCAGCTTATCAGACACTTGGAATATGGATCACAGAACAGTATAGGTCCTTCTGCCCACGATGTTGCACCAACCTTTTAACCACTCGGCAATCTATCTAATGCTTCCCTCCCAAATAACCCTATGTTTTACTTTCATCATGTAAGAGACACTGATATCTCACTGGTATGTCAGCCTGTACCATCCCCCCCACCCCGGCAGCACGTTCCATGCACCAACCTCTCTCTGTGTAAAAAATTTACTTCTGACATTCCCACTATACTTTCCTCCAACCATCGGAGAAGGATGCCCTCTCACGCTGGCCATTTTTACCCTGGGCAAAAGCCACTGGCTGTCCACTCAATGTCTCTCATCATCTTATACATCCCCGTCCATTCACGTCTCATCCTCCTTCGCTCAAAAGAGAAAAGCTGTAGTTCACTCAACCTGACATGCTTTCTAATCCAGGCGGCACCCTGGTAAATCTGCTCTGCACCTGATCGAAAGCTTCCCATAATGAGATGATCAGAACACAATACTCCAAGTGTGGTCTAACCAGAGCTTTGTAGAGCTGCAGCACCTCCTGAACTCAGTCCTCTGACTAACGAAGGCCTACACAACACATGCTTTCTGAAGCACCCTGTCAGATTGTGTGGCTACTTGATTTTGCAATGATATAAATTTGTTGTCGTGGCGCATGCTCACCGGAATGGGCCAAAGTGAGGAGGAACGGCAGGTTCTCTCTCTCATAGACACCAACTCAACCCAGCTGCAGTGGAAGGTGGCCTCAGTCACAGCAAACGCCGACAGTGACTCGACCCCAGGAGCGGAGGGCGGCAGATTTCTCATGAAGGGACAGAAACAAGAGGGTAGGCATAGGAATACTAACAGAGCCTTGAAGGAACGACTGAGAGACACCACAGGACAAATCATTCTCTCCAACATAATGACTCCCCTAAAACATTGAGGGAGAGTGCTCTTTAAAATAATCATAAAATGCAGGCAAAGCCTTGCCGGTCACAATTAACTGGACAAGATTAATCTGAAAGCACGAGGGTTTAACGGCTCTAGTTAATAACGATTAGTAAAGACCGGTGCTCAAGAAACTAGAAGCTCAATGCTCTACAGCAAGCTGCAAAGGCCACAGGGCTCATGACACAAACTGTTTTCATCATACATCGATATTTTGAGTACTGTACATATTTTGCAAATTTTTAGCAACCTTCTTCTCTCCCACAACCATGACCTCCTCCCTGAATTGTCAGAATACTGAGTGCATTACATTGGGAATTATAACAAAAGACAAAAAAAGGCTTGACATCAGTGATTGGACGAACATGAGAATATCAAACCACTCCCAACGATTCATACGCATAGAAGTTCTGATGTAGGATCTCAGCTCGAAATGTCAACTGTTTATTCCTCCCCATAGATGCTTTCTGACCTGCTGAGTTCCTCCTGCACTTGGTGTGTACTTGTCCTGGATTTCCGGCATCTGGAGAATCCCTTGTGTTTATATGAGTTAAGCATTTTGTTCTAAATGCTGCCTTCAAATTCAACAACATATTTTTTAAAGATTAACACCTGAGCAATTTAATTAGAAAATATGGTTAAAATGGCAATTTAATTAACTTAATTCTAATACCAGGATCAGTAAGCAGCGCAACAGGAAGATTAATCACATATAATGTTAGTGCGATTCTCCTTTCCACAATGTGTGGTTACACTCTGACTGATACAAGTGTTACACTGGTAGTGATCCTAGTGCTAAACTCAAATGGAGTACTGTGAGCAGCTTTGGGCCCTTTATCAGAAAAAATGATGTGCTGGTACAGGAGCGGGTCCAGAGGAAGTTCATGAGAACGATCCTGGGAATGAAGGGGTTAATGTTCGAGGAGTGGTTGATGGCTCGGGGCCTGTACACAGTGAGTTTAGAAGAATGAGGCTAAAAAGTAAAAGTCCTCCTCATCTCCGTTCCAAAGGAGGTGGCCCTCTGTTTTGAGGCCGTGCCCTCTGGTCCTAGACTCCCCCACTATGGGAAACATCCTCTCCCAATCTACTCTCTAGGTCTTTCAACATTCAATAGGCTTCAATGAGATCTTTCCTCATTCTCTGATCTAGTGTCACTCTCTTTGACCCCAGTGTCTGGCTCTCTGACCCCAGTGTCACTCTCTCTCTCTGACCCCAGTGTCACTCTCTCTAGCTGACCCCAGTGTCACTCTCTTTGACCCCAGTGTCTGTCTCTCTGACCCCAGTGTCACTCTCTCTGTGACACCAGTGTCTCTCTCTCTGACCCCAGCATTACTCTTTCTCCGCAACCCGTGTTACTCTCTCTCTTACCGCGTCTCTCTCTGTGACCCGTGTCACTCTCTTTGACCCCAGTGTCTGTCTCTCTGACCCCAGTGTCACTCTCTCTGTGACCCCAGTGTCACTCTATGACCCCAGTGTTGCTCTCTCTCTTTCTCTGACCCCAGTGTTTCTCTGTGACCCCAGTGTCACACTCTCACTGACCCCAGTGTGACTCTGACCCGGTTGCGCAACCGCTCTGTGACTGTGGGGGCCTCGTGTATTTTTCTAGAGCTGTTCGAAGAAATGCCTGAGACCTTTTGTATATTTGAAACATATTTCTGTGTTTTATTTCTACTTTTCTGTTTCTTCGCATTTCGATGGTCTCGGTCATCTCTTGTTCTACTGTTGCTGCTACTGCAGGCGGTAGGTACGACGCCTCGAGGTCCTGAGAAGCTGGTCGCCCGGGTGACGCATTTGTGCGCCGAGGTGGGCATGGCGCGGCGGCTGCGGGCGGCCGAGTGAGGTCGGAGCGGAGGCTCCAGCCCGGCAACATGATGCCCGGGGAATCGCGCTCTCAGGCGGCGGACACCGGGCCCGGCTCCACGGACTCGGCCTCTGGGACCGGTCCCGCCCCCTGTCAGAACTGTTACAGCTTGCAGCAGGTAAACTCGCCGAGCGGCCGGGACGGACGGAAGGAGTGACAAGTGTGAGGGTGAGGGGCGCTGAGGGAGGGAGGGAGGGAGGGACGTGTAAGGGTGCGTGGTGGAGAGGGAGGGAGTAACAAGTGTGTGGGTGTGGTAACTGTGGATTCAGATGGTATCTGGGGAAGGGAGGGTAGGCGGGATGACTGAGAGTTGGGGATAACGGTGGAGGTTAGTAGGCAATAATAAATAAAGTGAGTTAACACCGGGTCACGACGGGGGGGAGGTTAATGCCAGGTCATGTCAGTGAGGGTGCAGCTGGGTTGTGGTAGTTAACGCTAGGTCACAGTGGTGGACGTAAAGGGGATCGTTTTAGCACTCGGTCACAACATTAGAGAAGGAGTTGGGGGTGGGGTCACAGCGGTAGGGTTAAAGGATGGGGGGTTATATGCGGGTCACGGTGGTGAAGTGGAGTTGAGGGGAGTTTGTTAATGCCAGGGCACGGTGGTGGGGATAGAGTTGGGGGTGAGGTTGTTAACGCTAGGTCACAGCGGTGGGGTTAGAGGATGCGGGTTAATGCCGGGTCATGGTGGTGCAGGTGAAGTAGCAGTGGGGTTAATGCCAGGGTATGGGAACTAGCTGATTAACACTGGGTCCAATGCAGTTAAAGGATAACTCAAACAGGCTATTCTTTCGATAAGTAAAACAGATTTACTTCTATTGGTCCCAGACTTGCAAGTGAGATGTGATCCACATGCTCTTTGATTATATAGAGTGTTGTTGTTGTACTTATGGATGGAACATATTTCTAATACACACAGAGCCATCAGTGCAAGTGAGCTCCTGATTCAGTGTTGGTAGTGTCATTAACCCTGCTTGATCAGTGGATGCGATGACACGACACATCCTCGTGCCTCTTGGTTGCATCTCATCCCTTAAATATGCAGCTGCTTTAGCTTGGCCTCAGATTGCTGTAGCATCGTCCGTCAAGTCCTTTTGGCCCTATCTCCGCGAGGTCCTTGAGTTAGCTCCGTTTGTTTGTGTTCTCTCTCTCTCTCTCTCTCACTCTCTCTCTCTCTCTCACTCTCTCTCTCTCTCTCTCTCTCTCTCTCTCTCTCTCTCTCTCTCTCTCTCTCTCTCTCTCTCTCTCTCATTCTCTCTATTTCTCTCTCTTTATCTATATATATACTGGGACAGTTTAGTCTAGCATCTCCCCACAGCTTCTGCCATTCTTTATATTTTTTGTGATATATTGTCCTTTGTTCAGTGAACGCAACTGCATATTTTGTAACGAAAAATTTCCCTTTGCTAACTCCTTAAATTGCCCCTGAACTCCCCTTATTATAATACAAAAGATTGACACACATAACACTTACCTTTGTGATTCTTCTATACAGAGATTTTTTTAATCTTATCCATATACCCAAACTCAGTTATTCCTCTGTCAGTGGAAGAGTCTTTTGATGGAAGAGAGCTCTGGATTCATCAACACATTGAAGCATACATTACTAAAATTCCAGTCAGATTTGGAGAAAAGAGATCATGTACAGTCCCTATAAAAATATCCCCTCCCCCCTCCCCCAAGAAGTTTTCGTGTTTTATTGTTTTGCAACATTGATCAGAGTAGATTTAATTTGGCTTTTTTGACACCGGTCAACAGAAAAAGACTCTCTTGTGTCCAAGTGACAACAGATCGCTACAAGGTGATCTAAATTACTCACAAATATAAAACACAAAATTGTCTCCTTAATTAAGTCTCATTTGCAAATGGAAATAACTTTTCCTTGCAACTTCGTTAGATCACTGAATGGAATGTGCTCAATCAGGAATTAATGACTTCTCACTTTTATAAGGTTACTCCCATTCTTGCTGAGATAGAACCACGTGCATTAAGTTTTACCTGGTACTCTGTCACAATTTCTCAATCATTGGTAGATATAGGACAGCACTGTAACACTACTATAGCATCAGCACACAATTTTTGCCGCTGTCTGTAAGGACAAAATCATATCTACCAGTGATTGTGTGGGTTTCCTCCCACAGCTCAAAGATGTTAGGGTTAGTAAAGTTGTGGGCATGCTATGTTGGCAACACTTCCAGGCAGTGAGAGACGGGGACTTGAAACTGTCAAGGCCACAGTCCTGGAGTTTGTCAGGAAGATGACCCCCCCCCCCCCCCCACCCCAGGATAACATGCTAGGAGATTTCCTCAGATGGCAGCCAGGGGATATGGGCAAAGCAGAGCCAGAGGACCAGAGGCCATGGCAGGACAAGCCACTGCAGGGGATGTACCGTCACCAGATATTGGAGGTGGCTGACATAAGGAAGGGCTGAGGAACAGGGGCGCTGCTCATGGCTGCACAAGAGCAATAGAAGCAGGGGTCTGTCACACCAGATGAGACCCAGGATGCAGACAGTGCAAGGAATCGGCTGAAACCATCTAGCACAGGGTGCAAGATACAGGCAGAGACAGCATACACTGAACGACACAACCACGCTGCAGAAATTGTCTATAGGAACATCTGCGCTGCGTATGGGTTGGACTCTCCCAAGTCCAAACGGGAAACACCCGAGAAGGTAGTGGAGAATGACAGAGTCAAGATCCTGTGGGACTTCCAAACACAGACTGATAAGCAGGTACTGGCCAACCAGCCAGACATAGTAATTCTGAACAAGGTACCGAGGAAAACAATAGTAATGGATGTGGCAATCCTGATTGGCAATAACATCAGGAAGAAAGAATATGAGAAGCTGTTGAAATATCAGGGCTTGAAAAAGCAGATGGAAAGGATATAGAGGGTTGAAGCCAGAGTAATCCGGGTGGTGATAAGAGCACTTGGAGCTGTGATACCTGGACTGGGAGAGTGGCTCCAACAACATCTGAGATTTCTGAAGTCAATCTAAGATTCAAAATTGCAATCTTTGAGAACTTTGACGATTTCTCACAGTTATTTTCCTCCATATTGTATCTCCTTCATTGATTACCCAGTATCTTGTAGCACCCAAAGCTAATTGATCTCCTTTCAGGTGGAGGTCGGACAGTTTGTCTTAAACTATGTAGTACAACGATTCCCAACCATTTTTATGCCATGGACCCCTACTCCATTAACCAAAGAGTCCATGGGTCCCTGAGGTACCATGGACAACTCAAGTAAATATGTTTCTTGTTTACATTTACAACACGTATTTAACTGCTACACGGTTTAATATTGCTTGCTCATCGTTCCCTCTCAGGAAAGTTGATCTTGCCTTTTATCTGGCGCCTGGCTGATCTTGTTGGCACAATTGTTGTCACAAGCTACCGGGCTCTACATCAACAATAATTTTATTTGGGTGGATGATGCTTTTTGTTTTGTCAATTCTTTGCATTGGCTGACATGTGTCTAGCATTGGATTATTGATCTAAAGTTCTTTGTTGGCAGAAGTAATGTAATTTCCTAAAAAAAAAAGAACATTAATCTCTCTATGGCTTGGCTTAACATGAAAAGCTGAGGCTTTGCAAGTGTTTAATAAAATGGGCCAAAGGAATATCAGTCTGTTAGAGAGGTGAAATTGGTATTAGGATGCTGGCCTGACTCAAAACTCACGCTCAATAGCTATTTTCATCTGATTGATATCAGTATGTATTTATTTGTAAAGCACAGATAGCAGTGGATATTTGTGATACTTGTGTCTTGAAGTTGAAGTGAACAGACTGAATCCATAGATTCTTGTCCAGCTGCAGCTCCACCTTCATTTTATTAGATGCAGCTTTCTATCTACCCAGAAGCATTAAGTTGTGTATTAGTTTGTGTTATTCTTCCATATGAATATTAAAGAACCTGAACCTTTGAGGAAAGGCAGGTTTATTAACTAATTTAACTACTAAAGCATGAAAACCCACAGGCAGGTCTGGGGTGGGTTAACATTTTAACTCTTCAATTTATGCATGGATTTGTGATATCCAGGTTATTTTTATTGCATTAAATGTAATATGAAGCATTTTAAACTTCTGTTTACGTTAAGAAATGGGCTTTGAAATTCTTCGAGGAGTCAGTCATAGAAAAGTACAGTGCAGACACAGGCCCTTCAGCCCATCTAGTCCATGCCGAACCATTTAAATTGCCTACTCTCATCAATTTGCACCGGAACCATACCCCTCCTGTACACACTTCCCTTAAACGTTGAAATCAGGCTTGTATGCACTGACACCCTCATTCCACAAGCTCACGACCCTCTGAGTGAAGACGTTTTCTCTCGTGTTCCCTTCAAACATTTTACCTTCCACTTTTAACCCTTGACCCCTGATTATAGTCCCACCCACCTCAGTGGAAAAAGCCTGCTTGCATTTACCCTATCTATACCCTCATAATTTTCTATATCTCCATCAAATTTCCACTCAATCTTCCATGTTTCAAAGAGTGAAGTCCTAACCTATTCAGTCTTTCCGTATAATTTGTGTACTCCAGTCCCGGCTACATCCTTGTAAATTATCTCTGTACTCTTTCAACTTTGTTCACATCTTTCCTGTAGGAAGGTGACCAAAACTGCACGCATTACTCCAAATTAAACCTCACTAACATCTTATTCAACTTTAACAAAACTTGCCAGCTCTTGTACTCCATACTATAATGAGTGGCACATACAAAATGCTGGAGGAATTCAGCAGGTCAGGTAGCATCTATGGAAAGGAATAAACAGTGGACATTTTGGGCTGAGACCCTTCATCGGGACTGGAAAGGAAGGGGGTAGAAGCCAGAATAAGAAGGTAGGGGGAAGGGAAGGAGTCAAAGCTAGAAGGTGATAGGTAAAGACAGGTGGGTGGGGGAGAGGGATGAAGTGAGGAGCTAGGAGGTGATAGGTGGAAAAGGGTAAGGGCTAGAGAAGAAGGAATCTGATAGGAGAGGGGAGTGGACCATGGGAGAAAGGGAACGGGGAGGGGGAAGTGATAGGCAGGTGAGAAGAGAAGAGGCAAGAGGGGAGCTGGAGTGCTAAATGGAAGAAGAGGGAAAGGGGAAAAATTACTTTAAACATTTTCTCTGTCTTTAAGTTGAAAGCAAGTATGCTGAATGGAAGAAGAAGGAAGGGGGAGGCGGAAAATTTATTTTAGACATTTTCTCTATCTTTAAATTAAAAGCAAGTAAATATCTATCAGTAATCCCACATTTTGAATATTGAGAAATATACCTGACATAATCATTATATATACCTGAAATATAATCACTATGTACTAGCTATTTACTATACTATGTAATCACTTCTAGGTACTGAATATTACTATGTATTATTTTACTAGACACATTTTGCTATGTATTGTTTTAACTAGATACTTTGTACTCTCTTAGCTGCATACTGTGGCAATTACAGAACACTTGTTTAGCTAGCAGCACTATTAGCTGAAATGTACTCCATGTATTACACTCAGCCTTTGTTTAGTAAGAGATAACGGTGGCGGACAGGATGGTACGAGCAAGAAATGTAATGTGAGGGAGGTTGTCTGGAAAAATAACCTTGGCCAGAAATAGGGCCCCAATGCGAACTGGAGAGAAATACTGGTGGCGCACCGAGAGTTAGGCAAGAGCGATTGATTAGTTAATGAATAGATGATATGCAACTAAAAATTGATTGGGTATGCTAATAAAACCGAAAATGTAACTGATAAAAATTACTATAAAGAATGCTGTACACTGGAGCTCGGTGGGCTTTCGGTGACAAGTTCATTGATTGCCTCAGCCTTTGTTTGCAAATAAAGGTTTAAATTTCTCGAAGAATTGTCTGCGTCTCCTGGTCATTTCAAGTAACCACGACATGAATTCAATCAGTCATTGCTAACAGCCCACTTCTAATAACTATTATGTCACCAATCCCAGAATAAAAGCAGGTTCTTATTGTAGATTAGTAGTACAACTGTGTTATCAGTGCTCTGTCCCAGCATCAGTGCAGCTTCAGCATCTACCGTGGTAACCAGTATTTCATGATGAATTTAGAGCTTCCTTCAGAGGGCAGAGGAACATGTATAGAATGTACTTGAAATGTTGTAGTGTGGCTTTTAGAGGAGTGAACTTCCAACATTTCTTACTTGGCTATTTCAGAAAGTTAAACCAGGCCAGGACATTCGCGGTGAAACTAAGGCATTTGGGAGTGTCATTGAACAGCGACGTAGAGGCACGAGTACATAGTGGCAGCACAGGTAGAGAGATAGGGTGTGAAAGCTATCTGGTGTGCTTACATGGTGTAAAAGTTAGAATGACATGTCACAGTTGTCTAAAATAGTGGGTAAACTGCGCATGGAATATTGTATACCATTCCGGTGGCCACACTATAGGAGAGATGTGATTAAGCTAGAGAGGGTCAACAAAAGATTCACAAGTATATTGCTTGGACTGGAGGGCTTGAGTTATAAGGAGCAATTGAATTGGCTGGGACTGTTTTCTTTGAAAGAGGCTGAAGATTGATCATTTTTAGCAGTGGTTCCCTACCTGGGGACCCCTCAGTTAATGGTAAGGGGTCCATGGCTTAAAAAAATTGGGAATTCCTGCTCTGGAGGTTTATAAAATTAAGAGGGACATGGATAGAGCAGATAGTCAAAGCCTTTTTCTTTTGAATCTAGAGGACATTGGTTTAGGGTGGGAGGAGGAAAAATTTAATGGGGATCTGAGGAGCAAGCTCTTTTAAACAGATAGCAAGGGGTACGTGGAATGAGCTTCCAGAGGAGATGGTAGACAGGAGAACTACTATAATATCTAATGAAAACATTTGGACTGGTACACAAATTGGATAGGTTTAAGGGGACTTGGGCCAAACATGAGTAAATGGGATTTGAGTACAGGTGGCCCCCATTTTTTGAACGTTTGCTTTACGACAGTTCGCTGTTACGAAAGACCTACATTAGTACCTGTTTTTGCTAACCAAAGAGGATTTTCGCTTTTATGAAAAAAAGATGCCCGCTTTATACGTGTGTTTACCCCAAGAAAGACTACAATGACCAAGAAGCCTTGTGCGGGCAGTTGTGCGCGCATACATGTACGTGCGTAGAGGTGTATGTGTGCTTGTGTGTAAGAGCCGATTTTTTTTCTCCAAATCAATTTTGGCTCGCTGTCTTCCCAATTTTGATAAGTGAAACTACACCGTACATACAATAGTTCTACTCTATATAGGCTGTATATTTATCATATCGTTCCTGCTTTTACTATATGTTAGTGTTATTTTAGGTTTCATGTGTTAGTTGGTTTGATTTGGTAGGTTTTTTTTGGGTCTGGGAACGCTCAAAAATTTTTCCCATATAAATTAATGGTAATTGCTTCTTCGCTTTATGACATTTCGGCTTATAAACAGTTTCATAGGAACGTTCTACCTTCGAATAGTGGGAAAAACCTGTAAATACATCTTAGTCAGCATAGAAAAGTTGGGCTAAAGGGCCTTTTCAGTGCTGAATCACGCTGTGAATCTATGATTTAATTTGACTAAAGAGCCAAAGTATACTAACAGTGTGCTCCTGATTATTTGAGGTACTTTCTCCACAAGCTTGATGGTCAAAAGATTTATTACTTCTGGTGATACAATACTTCATCAGTTGAAGGAAATATGAATAGAATCAGGAAATATATTTTATTTGAAGTTTCTACAATGTATACTGTTTAGTTCCTGAATTTCTTTAAATCATCATTTCATTTCAGTATCAAAATATTGAACGTCGGTAAGCCTGGGGTAAATTATGTAGAGAGCTGCATTCCCCAAAAAATGTTTACTGGAAGGTCCTGGTGAACTGGGGCCCTGGTTAATTTTCATGGAGGGTAAAGAGCGTTTTAGTGTTGAGCTTCGAGGTATTCTGATGTTTAAATATTGATAATGTGAAGACATTATAAGCAGTAGGAACAGTTTAAGAAATTCAGCAGCAAAAGTTACAGATTTTCATCAGTTTTAAGGAAATACATAGGAGTGATGGGAATGGTCTGAAATCTAGCAGCTATTCAATGGGCTGAATGTCTTGTATCATAAGAAAATATAATGTCTCATTTTGTAATTATTGTTTTAGAAAATATTAAAACATTTTTATGATTAATCTGCAAAAAGTGTGTATGTTATCTCAAACTTGTTATAAACATCAATGGTATAAGTTAGAAAACCGTTTTTTTAAGAAAATTGGACTTCAACAAGTATGACTGATCCAAAAGCATTGTCAGTAGTTGAAAAAAAATCAGTATTTTCTGCATTTTGATCTATAGCTTTTGTTTCTCTTTCAGAGTTTAAATGAATATATGGCCGCATTTATTGCACTGAAACAGAAAATCATCGACACAGAGTGAGTATGCTAAGTTATAGCTCATTGTAAAAGTAAAGAAGTGATATTTAACATCAAAAACTATCTACTATTGAACACAAACTCCACTATTTCAATCACTTCTGTATCTGAGGAGACAAGAGCCACGATTTTCAGTACCTATCTTTCAGCTGTTCATCGATATATTTGTAATACAGATGTATTTGAAACCATACCTGCTCCATTATTAAGACTGTATCCTTTCATCTCCACCATGCTGCCTAACATCCTTCCGCTGAAGTCTACATCCTTCCCTTTGTTACCTGTAAACTTGAGGTGTGCATTTGGCACATATAGGTCACCTTTATCTTACACTCTATGAAAACTTGAGCTTATCAAACACTCTGCTTAGAAATATCATAAGTCGTATAACATCAGTTTTAAAGACCTCCAATAGCATGGCCCACACTGTCTCTGTAAACTCCTCTAGACTCCTGATTTGCTGAGAATTCATGGTTCCTCCAATTCTGAACTGCTACAAATTCAGTTTAAATAATTTAACTTGTGAGTGCGTCAACATCAATAGTCTAATCTCAAGAATTTCTTACACAAGTTCTTGCCTCTTTAACTCTTTCCTCAATTAAGAGTTTCCTTGAACATCTTTTTAGGCCAACTTTAGTTAATAGTTGTGTGAAATACTTTTAAGCACTTCACTTTGTAAACAATGCTGTCTCAGATGCAAATTGTTGAAGTTGAAAAGAAAACTCATAGAAATATTTTATCTAACATTAAATATTTATTTTCTCTTTCCAGTCATGTTCTCGCAGAATATCAGAAAAAATGTGATGATATCCTTTGTACCATGCAGATATGGTGTTGCACTTTAATTTAAGAAATGTTAAAGCTTCCCTGCCTCTTTCCATCTGATCAGAATCAGGTTTATTATTACTGACATATGTTGTGAAACTTACTGTTTTGTGCATCAAATCAAATCAAGTTTAATTATCATACAGACAGACAGACATACTTTATTGATCCCGAGGGAAATTGGGTATCATTCAACTGTACTTGGATACAGTTGAACAAAACAGTGTCCCTCTGGGGCCAAGATGCAAAACATACACAGAACATTCAAAATAGCAAGCCAAAAATAAAACATTTATATAGCCCAAAACCCTGAGTGACGTCCCACAAATTGATAGTACAGTTCCTGCCAGTCCAACCTGTCGTCCTACCAATCGAACATTGGAGGGCAGCACCAGGGGAGGTCAGCCCCCAACCGAGCATGAACAACATGCTGTACTGCCTCTGGCGTCTCCTCTCCCAGCTTGAGGCCTGGTCCTCGGTACAACCAAGGCCACGCAGCTCCCACGCTGCCTGTCATGCCACCAAGGGAAAGAGGCCTCCGGTATCTTGTATTATCATTGTCCTACAGGGTCTTGTGATCACAAGAGAAACATCCAAGACAGTCACCTGCATCTGCACTCCACACCACCTTCGCGCTCCAACTCCGATGTCTCTGATGCAACTCCTCTGACACACTAGCCAGCTAATTCGATTAATGAGCGGCTCACTGATGATGTAGACCTGCAGTACGCAAAGTTCTTGGAGTCCAGTATTGATATGCAATCATAAAAAACAAGTTTAACAAAGAAAAAAGTATTTTTGGTTGGTTCCCGAGAGGCCGATGCATCCAAACACTTCGCCATCTTACCAGAAATGCAGTACAGTGCAATACATATATTATACTATGAATTATAGTAAGAAATGTATATTTAAAAATAAGCAGTGCAAAAAAGAAAGCAAAAATGGTGAGGTAGTGTTCATGGGTTCATTAATCTGATGGCAGACGAGAAGGAACTGTTCCTAAAATGTTGAGTGTGTCTTCAGCCTCCTGTATCTCCTCCCTGATAAGAAGAGCATGCTTTCTTAAATTTACAGTTTACTGTTTAATTGTCCTACACTGCTTTCAAGAGCATGGAGAGGAATTGTGGAATGGGCAGAGCTGGGGATGTGGGTGTAAGGAAGTTGTATCAAAATTCATGCATGCCTGGTGCAAAGCTGATTATTTTATTTAGCTCTGTTAATATATTCTGTCCTTTTCTCGTGTATCCATCCATCTTTGTCTTATATTATTTAGCTGTACCATTTGCCTTGATAATTTGTTCCATGACCTCAGCATTCAGGTGTTGAAGATTTTCCTGAGTTGTCCACCAGATTTTCCATTTCTGGCCTTGCGTTTTGGAGTCTGCCACATGAAATATTTTCTCTGCTTCTAAGTTGTCATCTTTTCTAAAGAAAAGAACCCCAGCCTTTTTGGTCTTCCTGACAGCTTGCAGTAATTTCTTTTTATTTCAGTATTCTTGCTAAGAATAGAATTTTGAATGCAATCTTAACAGTATTCAAAATAGTAATCAAGCATCAGTTTTTGAATCTTGATTTAGAAATCGCTTGTTTGCCTGTGTTATGGATTTGGTAATCTGCATTGCTACGTTTAATCATTTGCTCAGTCATATTTCTGGGACCTTTCGTGCTTGAATCCTTGACTCTTTTATATAAAGTATTATTTTTGTATGATTTCTAACCTTATACTGATATTCATTCAAGTGTAGTTTAGAGCAAGCTTTTGATTGATTTTTGTTCAGAAGGATATGGAATACTTATCCAAGAAAAAGTGATAGAAGCAGATTTATATTAATTTCCTGAAAGAAAGGGATAATTAGGATAAGATCAGTATTTGGGAGACAGAGGCTAACACTATTAAATGAATAGCATTCGGGGTCCAAATAACAGTTTCATATGATGTAGTATTCCTCGAAAAGTCTGCCGTTTGCATTACAACAAATGACACTTGACATTTCTTATATAGCAGATTATTGTCAAGATTTATTTGCAATGTTAATGTTCTGCAATTTTTTAAAGTTAACTTTGCAATGTGTTATTTATAATAATGTTCTTATTCAGTGTAATAGTGCAGTGAACAAGTGTAGATTGTTGGGAATGATGGTTTAAAAATTGGAATATTCATTTTGTACTTTGACTATATTGTTTGTTCAAGATTTTATTTAGACACCACAGTATATACACAGTATTAACAAAAACATTAAGTGTGAGGTGTGGTGCAGGGTTGTCATTGCCATTATGTGCCAGGTCATATGACATAGTCTCATGACCATGATTGTTCTTGGCAAATTTTTCCACAGAAATGGTTTCCCATTGCCGCCTTCTGGGCAGTGTCTTTACAAGACGGGTGACCCCAACCATTATCAAAACTCTTCAGAGATTGTCTGCCTGGTGTCAGTGGTCACATAACCAGGACTCGTGGTATGCACTGGCTGCTCATACGACCATCCCCCACCTGCTCCCATGGCTTCACGTGACCCTGATCGTGAGCTAAGCAACTGCTACACCGTGCCCAAAGGTGGCCTGCAAGCTAGTGGAGGGAAGGAGTGCCTACACATCCTTTCCAGAGACATATCTCCACTCCGCCACCCCAAGGGTACAGGGGAAATCTATCAATCATGATATCCAAAACTTCTTTAAAAAGTGTATGTGGGTACACTATATATATTATAGGTGCTTTAATATCCACTGGTTTTGTTTCTGTTCTTCTGTGTAGTGAATTCACTATGTAAGTAAACCATCAGTCTTGAGATTTTCTTAACAGATTATTACAGCTCCAGAAAACTGAAAGGTAAGGCATTTCAATATGGTTTCTGTTGTTTTCAATTAGCATAGTGTTTAGCATGACAATATTACGGCTCAGAGCATTTGAGTTCAGAGTTGAGTTATGGCATCCCCTGTAAGAAAGTTTGATTCACGTGTGTGAGGGCTTCCTCCCACAGTCCAAAGTCAGTAGTCCATTAATTCGTCATTGTAAATTGTCCTGTGATTAGGCTAAGGTTAAATCAATTGCTGGATGTTACAGCTTGTCAGGCCAGAAAGGTAATGTTCCACACTGATTCTCTAAATAAAAAATAAATAAGATGTATTATCCATTTATTTCAGAGCTAAGGATTTTTAGTGCTGCAGTTTTTTTTCCCCTTGATTGTTAGTATTCCTGGTCATTTCGTCTGATTCAAACACACTCTGGTAGATTATCTAAAGAGAAAAAGTTTACTCGCTCAGCTTGTATCCACTGACGTTGTAAAGAGTAAGAGAGAAGACTTGATTGGAAAAAGATCCAGATATGCCTTGTATGTAAAGAATTCCTTTTCATGTGGAGAATCTGGAACTTTAAAAATAAACCCTTGTTTTCATCCCATTTTGCATTGTGCTATTTCATAATTATTTTCCTCTGCTGCAGAGATCGGAAAACACTCCGCGATCAACTAGATGAGTCGTTACAGAAATTTGAACCTCTGGAAAAATGCAAAGAAGAAATGGATGCTATGAGAGTAGAACTGGAAGAAAAGAGGGTAACATGAATATATATTGGAAGCACATGGTTACTATATTGGCTTGGATTGATTAATATATCTAATTAAATCTGATATGTTTGATAATTTGGATTAATTTTTTTACTCTGAGATTGGTATATTTTTAGGATGATGGACCAAATGAATGCTGCAATAAAAGTACATATCATTGTGAGATAAAACTTAGAGTATTAACAAAAAGTGACTGACACACTACCAACTTTCCTTCCCTGCTTCTCACAATCTAATCCATTTCCTGGCATTTGTTTCTCCATAGAGTTCCATCAAGATGTACCAGCAGTCTCATTTAGAATTCAGTAAATTGGAGCAAGAGCGGATAAAAAACGATGCATTGTAAGTGCTAAGACGCCATCTTTACTGATTTTCTTATTTAAGCGTTTGTGAATTTTCATGTATTTTAGTTCTCTTATCCTTGTGTTTTCATCTTTACCTTGTATTTCAGAAACAAGAAATTGGAAATGCGGATAAAAAAGCTGGAAGGTAATTGATTTCTGAAGTTCCCCTCAGAAATGTTGTACGACGATCTTTTTCTAGCATGCTTGAATGATCAGTTTGTTATTGAAAACTATCACGCAGCACTCTGTTCCCTTGGCAAATGTCCATCTTGTCTTCTGCAAAAGCCAATAATGTGTACAGGGAATTCCAATATACAATATTGCCTTCCACTACATTTATTAAATTTAAGCAGTTCCTGTATCATGAACTATTTCTTTCCCTCATCCTGTTTACCTATAGCAAATGAATGTCATTGTTAACTTGAGAAATAATACTAGTACACATAAAAATATTCAATAGTTTCAAGATAATATAATCCGTGAATAAGTTCCATAGGAGCTGGATTTGGTCTTTCAGCTCGTGAAGTCAGCTCCCCCATTCTATCATGGGTGATTTATTATCCCTCTCAAGTCCATTCTCCTACCTTCTCCCCATAAACTTTAGCACCTTTACTAATCAAAAACCTATTAAGTTCCTCTTTAAGTATACACAATGACTTGCCTTCCACAGCAGTTTGTGGAAATAAATGCTACAGATTCACCCTCTGGCTAAAGACATTCCTCCTCATCTCAGTTCTAAACGGATGTCCTTGTATTCTGAGGTTGTGCTTTCACGTCCCAGAGATCCTACTACAGTAAGATTCCTCTCCACGTCCATCATGACGGAAAAATTATTGCATTTTCATTCAATTAAAATAGAATAATCTTGTATCAACAGTGGAGTGCATGCAATTCATCGCAATTGTGAATGAGATTTAAATTGTCTGATTGCCATGTAAACTCATTTCAACAATTTCTTGATCTTCCCCTGCCCCCATTCTAATAAAGAAACAACAAGTAAACAAAATGGAGAAATAAAGCAACTGAAGAAAGAAAAGACAGCATTGGAAAAAAATTTAAAGAAAACTCAGGTAAAAAAATAATCAGCAAATTGTATCTATAATAACATATCCTCCAAGCTGCTAAAACAGCCTTAGGAACTATTTATAAAATTTGGACCTTGCATGTGGAATTCCACATGAGCTTAAGTTGTTAAAAAAAATTTACTTGGGAATAATGGTTTTCTCAAACAATTGACTTCTGGATTTTTTTGAACTAAGATATGGAAAAGAAAATAATGTGAAATATTAGTCTAGAAGGATTAATTTCAGAAACAATTTTCTAGAGGATGGTTTCACTGAAACTTTGCTTTCTTCTAATGAAAAGGTTCTGAACTGCTGATCCACACCCCCGATCCCTCCACCAGTTCTTCCAATTATGAGGCTTTTCATTAATATAGCAGTTTGGTTTCTCAACACAAAAAAAATAAGAGCAGGAGTAGGCTAATTGTCATTCAAGCTTGTCTTGCCATTCAGTACAATCATGTCCAATCTGCCCCAGGTCTCAACTTGTTTGTGATGGTTCCACATTGTCTGAAATTCCATGATCTTTCAATTGCTTATCTAGCCCTTTGTTAAGTACCTTCAATAATCTTACCTCTACAACCCTTTGAAGGAGTAGTGACAATTCCAGAAGTTCACCACCTCCTGCAAGAAGAAATCTCTATACGATTCATTTTTAAATGATCTCACCCACCCCCTCCTTGTACTTTGTCCATTTGTTTGGGTCTCTTCCATCAATGGAAACATCTTAATTTCTACACCCTCATGCCCCATTAGGAACTTCCTATTAGGTCACTACTTATTCCAAAGAATATAGATCCAACTTCCTTAGTCTCTTGTAATAGGTTGACCTTTTATCCCAGGAATTAGCCTGGTGAGTCTCTTTTTCAGACTGCCTCCAGTGCCACCATTTCCTTTCTTAAATAAGGAGATCAAAACCACACACACTGCTCCACCTTCTATGTTTGTGACAATGCTTATCTGTTTCTAAACTGCAACGCCCTTGTGTTAAAAGCAGATTTTCTGGCTTAGCTGCTTGCTGCCTCTGGCTGCTTTTTGTGATGCTCAAAAACATGTACATCACTCATTTACAATCTCACCCCATTAAAATAGTTTCTTTTCAGTTCCTCTTACCAAAGTGCGCAACGTCAAACTTCCCCACGTTAAGTTTCATCGGCCGAGTTTTTGCACACTTTCCCAAGCATCCTGTCACAAGATAGTGATATCCTCATCACAGTGTGCTTCTGGAACTTGTGTGCGTGCGTGTGTTTTAGTGGATAGATGTATATGTCGGGAATAAATGATTGGCAATGAAGCACATCTCAGACCTGGATTGTTGGCGCTTAAACTGCTGCCTTAATTGTACTGCCCTGGATAGAAATGAAAGTTTATGTACGTCGAGCAAGAGTAAAAATGAGACCTACAGAGTCTACAGTCTAATGGCCATGGAGAGAACAGCCTGATGAACTTGCTTAAACAATCACCCAGAAGGAAAGCAACCCAAATAGCCTTGTGCTGAAAGGTCAGCGGTAAACATCGATCACAGGGAAGGGTTGTGATAACAGTCACAGCGTTCTGAACTTGATGAAGGTGTTTGGGTAACTGAGCTACAATAAAGCTCCGCTATTGCTGCAGGCACTTCGGTAATCTGACTGTCTTATTAACACAACTGCAAAAAAACAAGGTCCCAATGTCGAGCTGTGTGCGGTTAAATTTCTCTGGTAACAACTGAAAAATGATACGTAAGAGAATGATAGGATGCCACCTTTTTCCTCCAGATTTTTACCCCTTTAAGAGAAATTTTTACTGGTATTGCTTTATTGTGAAGAACCTGTACATAATTTTGAGGATGGTAATGCTGTTTTTCAAAACCAACAGGAGAAACTACTGGCTCAGCAGAAGAATGGTGTAAAAGGTAAAACCATAATGTACATTCTGAAATACATTTATGTAATTGAGTATTTAAGTGTATCATCTTAAAGTGTAATATATTTTGCAGTTTTAAAAGATACGGAGAAAAAGAAAGCTACAAATGATGCACCAAGAATAGACAAAAGTAAGTAATTTAGCATTCAAATTATTTTTCTCTTATATGTGTATAATTTTTTAAATTTTAAATTGATTTTGATCAAGTTCAATGTACTTTGTGTACTGTCAGTATGGAAAAAGCTTCACATCTTTGCTTTATTTTTAATAGGAATGTACATTGGCTGAAAATAGCCAATATGAAACAATTTCACATGTGAATATTAAGATGTATGCAAGTTTATTGGGAAAACTTTAGTAGAATCAAACTTTGAAATATTTCATTAAGGTGTTAAGATATGTATGATTTAGTGGAGAATCATCAGGTATTTTTTTGAGATTTTCCCTAAATAGAGCAATTCATAAACTGTTTATAAGACTTCCACGGAGATTGAAATGGTTGTTTCAAATGTACACATCCTTTATTTGTGCAGGATCTTCACTAAGCAAGGCAAGTTTTTTGTTTAAAAAAAAGACTAAAATTTATAATGACATGCTAATTTCCTGTTTTTTCCCTCAAAGTTCAAAGTAAATTTATTCTCAAAGTACATTGTTACCATATACAACTCTTAAGATTCATTTTCTTGTGGTTATTCATAGTAGAAACAAGAAACACGATAGAATCAATGAAAGACCACACCTGACAGGACTGATAAACAACCAATGTACAAAGACAACAAACTGCAAATTCAAAAATAAAGGAGAAAAAAAGACAAAAATAAATAAGCAATAAATATCAAGGACATGAAATGAAGAGTCCTTGAAAGTGAGTCCATGGGTTGTGGGAACAGTTTAGTGATGGGGCAAGTGAAGTTATCCCCTTTTGGTTCAAGAGCCTGACGTTTGAGGAGTAATAACTGTTTCTGGGTCTGGTGGCGTAGGTCCTGAGGCTGCTGTATCACCTTCCTGATTGTAACAGTGAGAAGAGGGCATGACTTGGACGATGGGTTCCTCGATAGATGCTGTTTTCCTGTGATAGGCCTCCTTGTAGATGTGCTCAATACTCACTTTGCAAGAGCATGATAGAAATTCAGATATGCTCTAATGGATTTCAAAAGTGGAAGCTGGCAGGGTCGACATGCCTGAACTTTTAATGTATGCTCTTCATGAACAAGTATCCCCATTGGAAATACGATGTTAGAAAATTTCTCTAGGTATTTGCAGATGGCTGTTAGATAAAGATTTTGCCATTCTGTAAAGCTTGATTAGCAAAGTTTTAAATAGCAGAAATACATATTTACCCTGCCTTGTATTGACAGATAAAGTGAAGCTGTTACTTGAAGAAATATGGACGTGCATTGAAAAGTCTGGTATCCAGGAAAAGCAGAACAAGGGAAGCACATACAGCCCAGGTACTCCGCAGGTTTTGAATTGTCTAATCCTTTCATTTAGAGGATATTACATAAGCATTCCACGCATTTGTCATTAGAATCTGAGTGAGAGTTAGAAGCAGTTTTTTAAGTTAACATTTCAAACCTTGTCTTCTATGCATTTATAGACAAGAAAACAAACTCACAGAAGAAATGCAGGACGCCCAGGAGAAATATAATTAACCTAAGTCATAGCAGTCCAGTGGAGAAGGAGTCGCCACCATCCTCATCGTTGCATCAGTCGAAGTGTGACGATCAGAGTGAGCTGGACGAGAGTCTGATTGATGAAGGACTGAAAACCAATGGAGAGGGTGCCTTCTATGATGATGAGACTGTAGCAGTGACTAAACATCAGGATTCTAATGACAGTCCAAATGTGTCAAGTAGTGATAGTGAAGATGGAGATGATGAGCAAGACGCTTTAAGCCAACAACTGCAAGAAATACTTTACTGGGCTCAACCCCTTCCACCTCAACTCTCTCCACTGCCCTGTTCATCTTCACTTTCACCCAGAAAGGCAAGTATAATCAAAATGTTGCAAGTTATTAAAGTATAAATTGATACATTTTGCAAATAAATTTCAGCAGCTATTACCTATATACAATATTTTTTCAGATCATTGGGGTGCACTGATTTTATGATGTCATACACTAAAGATTGCAGTGATGTTGTTGTAATTGATCCTCAAGCCGTTTCACCAGGGCTGTGCAGTACCATGGAAAATAGCAGTCCTGTTTGTTCTTTGTAACAATAAGGTGAAAATGTAATCATCTTGAGGTAGCACTGGATTATGAAAAGTGCGGTAGATTAAGTTGGAAGTTTCCTTTCCACGGGCTTTGATAGGGTCACATCAGCGGGTTGGGTGATAGCCTGTAATTTAGCAGTCAGGGGTTGTTATTTTGCTGGTAAATGGTAGGGAAGAAGGTCATAGTAAAGTTGAATATGGTTAGCTTTATTGTAATCTGCTTCAGCAGTGCAATAAACGAAAACCATTTGAGCAATAGTTTTCCAAATATGCTTTCCTCTACACTTTGGAATGTCGCTGTCCTGGATGAGAAGAAGGAGAGTTATAGGAAGATAGAGGAAGGCAAGAATAACATCTTGTAACCTAGGGACAAGAGTAGGCTTTGACACTAACCAAATTTGTAAATCTGCTTTGGAAAAGTTAATTGACTCAGTATAATCGGTGTTAAGGGGTGGAACTTTCCACAGTAGAATGTCCAAAATGAGATGGAGTGAAGTTGGCGAGAGAAAGAGTAAGGAAAATGTAATATCTTGTTCAAGTGTAAATATTGTGGAAAAAGAATAAATGCTGTCAGTGGATAATCTACCATTTAAAATGCCTAAGTAACAGTTACAGCAATTTATAATTGATGTGCAGAGATACATTTACAAAATTGTTACATGGAGTACTTAAAGAAGGGGTGGAAGATCCATCATTGGGGGAAACTTGATATACCTGTCCATTTTCCCCACTATCTACCATGGTTTGAAACTTGCTAATGTCGTTGTTTCTTGAAATAGACGCAGACGATTCTTCGAGAAATTTAAGCCTTTATTTGCAAACAGAAGCTGAGACAATTAATGAACGTGTCACTAATTGCCTGCTGAGCCTAGTTCACAGTATTCTTTATAGTAATTTCTTATCTTAGTTTCATTAGCATATACTTGTTCTAGTGCCTTGACTGGTTCTCACACCATCGCACAATCCTGTCTAGTCTACTCCCTGGAACACGTGTCCACCTTCCTGGCCTTGACTAGTCCCCATACCATCATACCACTCCACGATCCCGTCTACCACCGTTATCTCTACATGCTTGCTTTCACTGTTAGCTACATTCTCAAGGCACTGATGCGTTCAATAGTACAGAGGCAATACAGAGATTACATTCTGGCCAATAAATTGGATACATAGCAAATAGCAAACACAAGGCTGGTCACATAGTTCTGGCCATACGTCAAACGTTGCAACTTTATTCTCCTATACTAACCCTCTACTGAGATAGTGAGCAACTCCAAACTGCTGGCTCCAATAATTAACATTTTTGTGTCAATGTTCACTGGCTATTTAGTTGCAAAATTATCAGGCACAAATATTACTCCTTTTTCACTAAATGCATATTTCCACATTCACAGCAGTCTGAATTCTTGGAATTTCTTTCTGCTAGCTGCAGCCCTGAGACAAGATGCAAATTGTTGTGTCCCCACTTTGCTTGTTAGAATTCAGCATAGCCCTGAACATTGACACTTACCTTTGAGTCTCAGCTGCTGGAATATCCAGTGAGCCAAGTCACTGATGTAGCAAAATTGAATATCATAAAAACTGTAGATGCAGGAAATCTAAAATAAAAAATGCTGAAGACAAGCATGTGGGCAGAACAGCAAAGTTAATATTCTGTATCAAATGACCTCAGGATTCTGGTTCACGTTCTGCCTGATTCTCTGAGCACTCCCAGCATTTTCTGTTTTTCATCCTACAGTTGTAACATCAAGGTAATTGTGGAGAGGATAATGTGATATGTGCACAAGTCCTGATGAAGGATGTTGGTCTGAAATGTCAACTCTTTATTCCCTTTTATAGAAGCTGCCTAACTTAACAGAGTTCCTTCCTTGTGTTGCTGTGGATTTCCAGCATCTTCATCTGCATCTCTTGTGCTTGGGATAATGTGATGCTGTTATAAAAACAATTTAAATGCCCAAATAAATGTTTTTCATTCTTTTACAGCAAAGCATGTTCGGAGATCTGACGGATTCAAGTGATGCTGAAGGTGGTGATCTCCCTGGACGAAGCTGCAGTGGAAGTTTTCCTGAGACTGATCGGCCTGATAGCTCTATGCACACCGAGATCATGGTAACAGATCAGTCATCTACCACAGAAGCTGGCTTCTCTGAAAGTACAACTGAAACTGAGAAAAAGGATTGTACTCAGACAGGAACTGTTAACATGAATGTGCAAAGTGTGGCTGAAACTGAAACCGAAACCGGGGGTGAGGTATCGTATCCTGCTTTGATTGCCAGGGGCGTTCATTGTAGAAATGAGGACAACACTGAAGCACAACCACGACTAGAGGAAACAAGAGTGGACTCTGAAATGACCAAAACCCCAGAAATACAGAGTGCTGATGTTCTTCCTATACCCAGCTGTTTCTTTGAAGAAGATTTCTTATCTTCCGAGCACAGTTATCTTAAGGGGTGTGATGCCTCCAAATACACTGCAGTTTCCGCTCTACTTAGCCTTAAAATAATGGAACCCAGACATGAAAGGTCAAAGGTAAACAGCAATATTGAAAATGGAATAAAAACAGGTATTAACCAAGGGGACACGAAGAATCTTTTACCAGAAACCAGTTCTTGTGGACAGCTAGGTCTGACTTCGAAAGAAATGGAAGTGGAAGAAATTCATTATAAGCGTTCTACTTGTGACAGTCGAAATGAACGTACTGTAGCTTCTGTGCTGGTCTCTAATGGGCAGGACCCAAAATCAGTTGATGTGGCAAAGGGACATACAAGCAATAGCACAGTAGAAGAGGTAATTTTGCTTCCAGAGCTTAATAACACTGTGGTAAATAATGCTACTGAGGACCAATGCATTCCTAAGGAGGATATGAAGTTGGAAGAAGTTAACAGCAAAGACAAACAGTGTGCTGAAAGTACACAGATTTCACTGAGAACAACTGACGTGGAGCTTTCTCAAGCAGAGTCACCAGTAAGGGAGCAAAATCTGAAGATAATGGATATGCCACCACATGCTGACAGTCACTGTTCCATGAAGACTGGCATTTCTCAGGGCAGTTTCAAAACGTTCACCTCTGCAGGGTCAGTGATGGAGAAAACTAATTCTGCTGGTTCGGTATACCATCAAGAGAAACATGAATTTCCTCTGAATTCAGTGCCAACCTCAGATGTTGACCGGACTTGTCGTGAATTTGGAGTGAAAGAGCAAGGCAGGCTTGAGAAAATGGAGGAGGCAGCACCACCAGGAGATTTGGAGTGTCCTGTAGAAACTGGATCATCTCAGGATGAGTCAAAGAAATGTGTTTCTGTGGAGAATAAGGGAATAGAGAAGGTTAATTCTAGTAGCTTAATATCTGGTAATGAAAAAAATAAATCATCGGTGGCTTCTGTCCTGCTTAATGCCACTGAGGACTCTGTGGTAAAGAAGCAAGATGGGCTTCATAGAATGCAAGGAAATACTGTACTTGATGCTACTGAGAGTTCTGTCGTTGCTGATGTTGCCGAGGGTGGATCCAAAGACTCTGTTTGTGCTGGAGATGTATTGGGTTCTACTTCTCATAATGGACTTGCAGTATCCTCAGAACAAGAATTTATTCAACAGAGTCGATCAAGTGGAACAATAAAGGAAAAAGATAGACTCAACGGATCGGTGGAGGTGACCTCTTTCGAGTCTGATAGTCCTCTTGTAGCTGATGTCACCCAAAGCAGTTCGAAGGATGATGTTCATATTGGGAACATGGGAATGGGCTCAAGTGCTGAGAGGCCAAAAGATGAAGACATGTCTGCGTTAGTGTCATTCACTTCTCAGCAAGACAGAGCAGCATCTGCAATAATGAGTCAAGATTTTCCTAGCAAGGCAGAGGAGGCTCCTCCATTTGTTGAGGCTAATAGTTCAGTGTCACAAGTGGATGTTTTAGGCAAGAAAAAGGACTGCAGTTCCACTGAGGAGATAGAAGAAGTCACATCTCACAGATCTGCCCCTTCTCAACACACGGTGAATTCAATTCAGTCTTGCGCTGGAGAATCGCAAACGGACTCCATAATCAAAGGGGATGCTATAATTACCAAAGCAAAAGTAACATCTTTGCTTCTTGTGACTGACTCTTCTGTTGTAACTGATCTTGCTCAGGACAATTCCACAGAACGCTCTTCCACTGAAGTGCCTGACAAATACGGAAATAAGGACAACCGTTCCACATGGTCCAAATCTGTTGATGTTGCCAAATGTGCAAGGCGGCTTGATAAATGGAAAGATAGGTTAATGGAAAATAAGGAAATGGAGAGAAGTGAAATGGAGGAGATAAACAATCAAACTGTAAAGTCATTAGGGGATTATTTATCTTCTGGTCAGACTTCCCCAAGTTTTCAACCCATCTCAGATGAAAACTCAGGACCAAATGTGTCACAGAATATTGCAAGGCAGCATTTGGGGCAGGGTAGCGCTGAACCTGAGGAACATTTAAACACTGGAAAAAAACAAGATGAACCTTTTGAAAAACCGCTGCTGGAGGATGGGCATCAGCCAATTCAGAAAGCTTGTTCTCCTTCAACCCCCGTTGGTCAGGTGAACAAAGACCTTCAGGACCGTGAAGCAGGAGTCTCAACACTGATTCAGAAAATCAAGAACAGTAAGCAAAGGAACAGGAAGACTTCAAGACCCACTAAAAGAACACAGAAAGCTGTTCATCGTAATTTGGATGGTATGGGCACGACAGCTGAAATTACCACTCCAGAGAGTCAAAAGGTGGAGCCTGAAGTTCAGACTGAGAATCGCAAAATGGAATTTGGGCAACAGTGCTTCTCTGTCAATAACCATGCTACTGTTCCTTATTCAAACTTGCCTTTTGATTCTGAAAGCATTCCAGCAGCTAACAAAACAGTTTGCGATAATGAGAGCGTTACAAACGTCCGAGAGTCGACAGCTATCCATCCTGACTCCGATGAACATAAGACTGAACGGTTCACTTTGGATAAGTCGCTTAAACAAGGCTCCTGTCAAACTCCAGTGCTTTGGAAACACAGTAGTACAAATGTAAATTATGAAGCTGCAGGAAATTCTGGCAATGTAATGTCAGTAGAATGTGAAACATCAGATTTAGATAACCCTGCAAGAGAAGTTTGTGACAATGAGACTTGTTCTGAATCGAGCCATAACAATAACACGTTAGGCTGTACACAAATAGAAGATAAACATTTTACAGGAGACAATTGTAATCATAATGACCCAGCAGATACGGAAAAATCAGAAAGTTCCTCTGAAGTCTGTTCCTATCGGGATGCTAACGTTTGTACAAAAGAACACTTGAGCATCCAAATGAACAGTATTGGAATTGCAGAGCAAATACCCAATTGCACAGCAAGTATGAAAGCAGATAGTAGTTCTACAAACACGACCTTAAAAGAACCCTCTGTTTTCTTGCCTGCAATGCAAAAAGTAGATAATTCAACGCAAACAGAGTTGATATGTAATGGTTCACATGTTGTGCTCTTTGCTAGGAATAATTGGCCAGCTGCTTCAAAAACACTTTTTCAGGTGGGCTGTAATGGAGAAGATAAAGGTAAAATCCCAAAGTCAAAGAGTGTTTCTTCCCTTCTTGATGCAGCTTCAGGTGATCAGTTGCCTATTGGATCCCTGTTGATGCATGGGAAAGAAGTATTACTTGAAAGTACAAGTGAAAGCTTGGTGAATTCAAAGTCGCTTGGAACTTCAGTAAGTGATCAAACCTGCATGTCTTCAAGTAACAGGAAAATACCAAGTGTTTTGGTAGATGGAGACGCACGACAAGATGGCAATGTACAAAAGTCAAAAGTACAATCCACCTACAAAAGGCGTGCAACTTTAAGAAGGAAGAGCAAAGGTTCGAATCCCAGCAATCTGTCTATGACTGTGAATACTGATGCATCCGCTGCAGGGTTGTGCATGCAAGAAATCCATGAAGTGATGTTAGAAATGGGGCAACCTCTGCCACCTTTGCTGCTACCACTAGTCGCCACGCCTCCGCGAACCATCAGATTTACAAGAGCTCAATCCTCTCCTGCTGCAACATCCTGTGTGGCTTCTGTCTGTTCCCCTCTGGATGACTTGGTTTCTTCAAAAGAGACCTCAAAGGTAGCTTTGGATTCACCTCCATCAGATCATTTGCAGCAGAAGTCTCCTCCGGTGCATTCCCCATCCCCTTTAGAATTTGCAAGAAATGAAAGAATCCAGTCTTCTCCATTACAGTTTTGCACTACGACCCCCAAGCATGCTGTTCCTGTGCCTGGAAGACTACCTCCATCTACGTCAGCATCGGCAAATGCAACTTTACCTCAGGAGAATTCCGTAAAAATTCTGGATGCCATGTATCCCAATCTTTCTGCACGAGCACGGACTTTAAATATTCTCCGTGGTAATGTTCAGCTCAGCATGCGTGGCAGCCCTGCGGAAGGTGAGAGCCAGGCCGGGCCGGTGAATCAAATCATGGGGTTCAAAGCCATCAACTCGTCTCCAACTGCATTTGTAAAAGCAGGAAGCAATTCCAGATCAGAAGGGCCGGCAAAAGATTTGGAGCAGGAGAAGCCGGTTGATGCCACTTTGGACGCCACGGATAGATCCACACAAGACCAAAAGGTTGCCAAAAGATGTGCAGAAGATGATGTAGCAAACAGAGTTAAAAAACTGAAAACTGAAAACAGTAGTCAACACGAGGATAATGCTGATCTGATCGCCCCAAATGCGGTAGATGTTGTTGCCCAAACGGAGAAAGTTTGTGACAGTGTTGTAGAGCCAAAATCAGCAGATAAAACTGAACTTCTCTCCCAGCCTCGTGAACCTGTTAAAGCGAGTGAAGAGGCTGTCGCCAGTGCCTTAATTAAAATTACTAAATCCTGCTTTGACTTGCTCCCTGTTGTGCGCAGCCATGTGTTTGTTGGGAGTATTCCTCAGGTCCCAGTGCTTCGTGATGAAGAGAAAGAAGTGATTAGTGAATTAAATGGCAACAAGGTAAGCATGTGGGCAGTCCCATTTATAATGCTGCTGTACAGGATCCTCCCCACATTCAAGCATTGGCTTGTCTTTTGTCAAATTAGTTTTATTGCAGTAACTGATGTGTAATAAATGTAGAATGGTTCTTGAAGAAATAATTCCATAACAGGAATAGTCTCCCTGCAATCGTAAAATATAATAACATAAGAAATGGAAGCAGGAATAGCCCATTATGACTAATTACTTTTAAATCTCAGCATCACTTTCCTGTACAAATGTTCCCTTAATATCCAAAAAGATGTGAATATAATCAGCAATTGAGGCTCTGCAGTTCTTTTAAGAGAGAATTCTGAAAATTCACTGTCCTATGAAGAAATTTCTTCTCATCTGTCCTGAATGAACAACCCTTTATTGTGAAGCGGTGGCCTCTGTCTAGCCTTCTAAGAATCTTGTATGTTCTTTTCTCATTGTTCTAAACCGGAGTGTACTGTAGACCTAATTAATTTAATTTCTCCTCGTTGTACAATCCTCCCATATCCAGGACTCATCCTCGTGAACCTTTGAACTCTTTATCACATGTATATCCTTATTTAGCTAGGGAGATTAATCTTGTACACAGAATAACAGATGATGTTTTACCAGGGCCCAGTTTATTTGCAATAAGATGTTTTTACTCAAATCCTCTTATAATACACTTTCCATTTGCTGTCTTAATTGCTTGTCGATTCACTGTAGGTAATTTTTGTGGGCATCCAAGTCCCACCGAACACCAATAACTTCCATTGCCAATTTTTTTTAAAAAGTATTCCCTTCTTTGTTTTACAGTAAAGTGACTAGCCTTTCATTCTTCCCACATTATATTCCATATGCCATATTCTTGCTCATTCATTTAGCCCATCTATCTCATCCTGAATCCTCTGCATTGTCAGTGCCATCCAGCTCTGTATCAGCATGAGAAAGCGATTCATTTGGGATGAAGTGAAAAGCACCATTTAATATCCCTGCGAAAGCAGTAGACTGGTAATCCATTTGTTGTGGTTTGAAGGATGGTGCTGTTTGCAAAAACTCTTCTGCTCAATGCAAATGGCACCTACATTTCAAAATAAATTAGCTTTGCATAAATGTGAAGTTGTTAGTCAAATGCAAGTAATATTTGTTTTGATTTGTATTTCTTCTATTTTCTAAAATTATGCTTTCCAATGAAAACTTACCCAAAAATAGGCAATATATGCAGAAGAAAATATCTAATTGTTATGTATTATACTTCATTAAATGGAGCAAGACCATTATCCATTCTTTATTATAATTTTATGTCTTAATTCATTTTATCAGTCTGTTGTATTCCCATGAATTTTTCCCTTCTCAAACTGTACCAAATAACATGGAATTAAATTTTCAACAGTTTCCAGAAGTTAAAAAGCAAATAATGCTACAGGTGTGAAGAAAATATCTTGTAGTGACTATTTTCTATCAGGAAATCAAAAAGTACAAGCATTATTGTAAGTTAAACCAAGCAACCTGCCGATTATAAGATACTAAAAAATCCTTGTGCTCTATTACAAAGCCAAGTGAATCATATACTGGTGTTATACATTATTGATTTACAAAAGATCCTTTGATTGAATAGGAGATAAAGGCAGGTGGGTATAAAACTGTTAAAATCCAACATTTCTCTTTCAATGCATGGAGTTAAACTCATCTTGGAATCCTGGCAGTGGTATTCTCTGAATGCCTAAATACCAATCCCATTATCATGTCTTCCTATGCACACCTGAGCAGTCTGTGTCAGATTATACCAAAGGATGTGGCCTAGTCCTCTCAACTTTTCTATGGTTTTGTGGGCATGGCTACACGGGTTATGGGGAATGCAGTCGGCTTGCTGCTACAAAGAACTAACTTATAAGATTCCAGTTCGCCAGTGGTTAGGCTTGTGTGAATTACAACCATTTGGTAAGATACCTAGAAGAAATTAGCTACAATCCTTCCAAAAGGAGCTCCTTTAATAAAGATGAAAAGAATGTCAAAGAAAGTCAATTATTTTTTATTTGAAGTAATGTATCTGCATAAAATTTGCTTATGGTGAAGCTGCATTTTAGCAACCTCAGTTCCTAGTTCAGAATTGCTCCAGCAGATGGCAGTTATGGCCATTGTTTGTGTTTTTCTGATGTCAATTAACTCTTACTAGTAGTTTCCCTTTGCTTTATTCTCATCTTGTTTGTTCCCCGTCTATTTATATTTTTGCTTAATCTGTTCCAAGAATATTCTCCTTTCTTGTTATGTTTACATTCAATATTGTTTTATTTCTTGCAAAGATCTCTCAGCTACATCTCCCCTCAAGTACAGTGAGAGCCCATTACATTGGCATAGTTCTTGCTGCTCCTCGAGAGCATGTCTCATGAGAAAGGAACTCCTCACTCCTTTAGTCACAACATGCAAACGGTCCACCAAATCTGGGCTATGTAGGAGGGAAGGGTTACAGTAAGTTATGAGGTTGATACAGCATCCTGGGCCAAACGACATGTCCTATACTGTAATGTTCAATGTCTTACTGTTATCTTAATACATTTTCTCCCCATCTCTTCCTCCCTGCCCCACCTCATGCAAACAGATTCCACCACTTACCGACCCTAGAGACTATTAAAGTAGCCAGTTAACCAACCAAACTAGGTTTCAAGGGCGAGCATGCAAATTCTACACAGGCACCACCAGAGGTCAGGATTGAGCCCAGGTCACTGGACTTATGAGGTGACATCTCTATCAGCTCTGCCACTGTGATTGCTCCTTGTTAATCATGTCATATGTAAATTCATCTGATCTGCTTGCCTACATGACAGTTTGCACACGGTTTAATGATAATACAGAGATTAGAGCTCCTGTTCATATTGGTTATTAGCATAACCACAGCCAAAAATCTTACACGATATTTAAAATGAACTGAAATTTAGTAGGTATCAAATAGTGCATTTAGCTGTATGTTTTGATGTACATATGACAAATAAAGCTAGTCTTACAGGATTTAATAAAACTGAGATGGGAGATTATTAATAGGTTTTATGGAGAAGTTGGATTGAGGGGAATCAAAAATTGGGAAAGAATGGGAGTGATAGGCATTTAAATGAACAAAGAAGTTGAAGCCCATTCTCATCTATCGAACTGTGCAGGTTGGTTGATTTTAGCATTACATCCATTTCATATTTTATGGATTTGTACTATTTAGCTGGCATTTAGTTTTACAGGATAGAGAAAATATACATTTAAATTTGCAATAATTAGTCATTTCAATTACTTTGGATTGCTTGATGAGTAGTTTCCCATTTCCATTTTATTAAATCCTAGTGAATTAGTTTTATTTTTCATATACAGCGAACTGCACCATTTGTGTCAATGACCAACACAGTCCTAGATGGTGCTGTGGGCAGCCTGCAAGTGCAAGTATGCTTTCGAGCCAACATATCATGTCCACAACTTATTAACCCTTTGGATGTTTTAGTAAAAGGATTATTGTGAATTTTGAATATGAAGCCTTTAAGAATTTGTTGATGGTAGACACATTAAGAACAGCAGGGAGTGTGGTATTACTGATGGTTTCTCTGTTAATATCTAAAATGAGTAAAGTATTCCATCATGGATAAACCTGGACGTATTTATAAAATATTCCTAGGTTAGGGAGCCAGGGAAATAAGTATCAATTAATATAACATTTGTCATTGGCTAATTACTGGAGCCTGTGAGTATGGGCAGTGACTGAACACTTTGAATATTTTTAGATGGTGGAGAATCAGCATGGTTTCCTGAAGCATAGATTATGTTGACAATCTTGATTGTATTATTTGACATGATTATATGAGTAAATGGGGAAATGTCAATGGATATTATAGACTTCCAGAAGGCATTTTACTATGTCCCTCTCAATGGCCTGTTCACTGAAATTCAAGCTTGTGAGATTGAAGACAATTTTTAGATTTAGTTTAGGAACTGGCTGGAGACTGACGAAGGGTAATAGGCAGAAATTACCATCACTAAGATATGGCTAGAGGGGCCCACAAGACTCTCTATTGGAGCCTCAACTGTTCATCGTGTTTATTAATCATAATAATGTGAATATATTGATTTCTATTGTAGCATCAACTAAGTTTGCCAGACACAAAGATGAGTGGCTTTTTAAGCATTATGAATAACAACACTAGATTACAGGGGGAGACTAATAGATAGGTACTTTATTAATCCCAAAGGAAATTACAGTGTCACAGTAGCATTACAGGAGCACAGATATAAATATTAGAAGAGAAGTAAAAGGAATAAAAAAGTTACCTCAAACAGTCAACAACAAGAGGGATTGGTTCATCACTTCCCCAGCTATAGGTTGACTCATTATAGAGCCTAATTGCTGAGGTTAAGAATGACCTTGTATAGTGCCATTTGGAGCAGTGCAGTTGTCCTAGTCTATTACTAAATGTGCTCCTCTGTTCAGCCAAGGTGGCATGCAGAGGGTGAGAAACACTGTCCAGAATTGCTGGGATTTTCCATAGGGTCCTTTGTCCTTTGTTATACCATTGCCTCCAATGTGTCCAGTTTGACTCCTACAACAGAACCAGCCTTTCTGATCAGTTGATTGAACCAGCTGGTATTACGTGTGTTGATTCCTTTGTCCCAGCACAACACCACATAGAAGATCGTACTGGTGATAATAGACTGGTAGAACATATGAAGGAGAGGCCTGCATACTCCAAAGGACCTCATTTTCCTCAGGAAGTAGAGGTGACTCCGGCCCTTTTTGTACACAGCCTCTGTGTTGGTACTCCACTCAAGTCTGTCATCCAGGTGCACTCCCAGGTACTTGTTGGCCCTCACCATCGATAGTAACCCAGAGCAGTGCAAGTTTAGTCTTCCTAAAGTCTATCACCATCTCCTTTGTTTACTAATGTTGAGCTGCAGGTGATGCAGCTTGCACCTTTTGACAAAATCCTGCACCAGGGCCCTGTATTCATCCTCCCTTTATACACCCAGCTGTTGCTGAGTCATCAGAGAATTTCTGCAGATGACATGACTCAGTGTTGTATCTAAAGTTCAAGGTATACAGGGTAAACAGGAAGGGAGCCAATACAGTCCCTTGTGGGCCCCCACTGCTGCTTATAGCCATGTCTGACACACAGCTCTGAAGCTGCACAAAGTAGTCCATTATCCAGGATACAATGGAAGTGCCAACCTGCATTGACTGGAGCCTTTTCCCCAGCAATGAGAAATCAAAAAGCATGATCCTCTCTGTGCTGCCCTGCTTATTCAAATGAGAATAGGCTCTGTTCAGCAAGTAGATGACAGCATCGTGACTCCAATGTGCTCCTGGTAGACAAACTGCAGGGGATTGACCAGGAGTTGGAGATGAGCCGGCTCCAGCTTTTCTAGGGTCTTCATGATCTGTGAGGTCATATGAGGGGAAACCTCATTGCTCAAGGGGTCATGAGGATGTGGAATGAGCTGCCAGTGCAGGTGGTGCGTGCGAGCTCATTTTCAATATGCAGTGAGGTCTGGATAGGTACGTGGATGGTGGGGTCAGGGTGCAGGTCAGTGGGAGTAGGCAGTTTAAATGGTTGGGTGCTGATTAACTGGCCGAAGGGCCTGTTTCTGTGCTGTATTTTCTTTGACTCTATGACTATAATGGTCTAAAGTCAGATGCTGCAGATTTTTAAAGTTTCTGAAGATCTTGAAGCTCAAATAATCATTGTGAACCCTTAGAGAGAGAGGGAGGATACTGTGCTGGATTTTCACAACGTAGATAAGATATACAGATTTTTCTGAAACAGTGGATTTTACCAGAAATTTTAAATTAAAATTGATAGGAGTAGGAATTAAATTATTAATGCCTCACATTTTAACACTATTACATGCCCTTCCTTACATTTTGTGCTGTCTGAGATTCCATTAGTTACGGCAATTCAACAAGTGTATAAGAGTGGAGTAGATCAGCTGGGTAAATATGATCATGCAAAGGCAGAAAATAAATTAACTTCTGTGTGGAGCAGGGAGCAGGATGTGTGGAGGAACCAAAAGTAGGACGGTCATGTCTTCCTGTCCATGGCTCTCCCAATGATCGAGATGGTAAAGAAAATAGTTACGTAGTACACATGGAGAGAGCAGATTGAGCAAAAATGATGATCCCTGCCCAGTCTTAGATGCACACGTATTTGACCTAATTTCCATCAGTGTTGGTTGAGGTTGAAAAAGCCCAATGCATGTTTTTATGCATACAAAGAGAAGTGGTTAAATGTCAAGTTGTTTTTACTTCTGTTGTGTGGATTTTTCCACAAATTGGGAAGAGGCAGTGGAGAGCAATTGCTTGCAACATTCAGACTTTCTATTTTCAAGTGAGTCAGGGCTTTGGTTTTCACTGAAGTTGGGGGTGGATGTTGTGATTTCAAGAAATTGCTCAGTTTCCTGTGCTGGACTAGATTGTATTTGATTCTGAACAAGAACTCATTGGAATGAGGCTCGAGTAAAATGTAAATAGTGACACGAATCAGTTGGGCTGAGTGGCCTACACCTGCACCATGGGTCCTGTGTGAAATACCAAGATGCTTTAACTGAAAAGTTATTTAATCTTTTTTAATGGCAGGATTTAACAGAAGCTGTATTATCGGCAATCGTTAAGAAGCTGAAGGCTGAGAAAAGTACTCTCGATGGTAACTGTCTTCAAGCACTTTGTCGAGTTTATGTTGCAATCTGCCGACAGCAGGGAGACCTTGAACGAGCTCGGCTTCTTTCCTATAGTGTCCTAAAGGAAGGTAAGGAAAAGTGTTGGAATTATGCAACTTTAAGCTATTTAATGTGATTTAAATTAATCTGTTACTTTGGATGATTTTGTGGACATTAATCAGATGCTCCACAATAAGTAAAACATAACATTTTTTGTTTAATCCATTAATCCTGTTTCTCAGGCTGTCTGAAAAGAGTAATACATATTGGGTTTTATATATTCCTCTAGGCAGATATTCCCACATAGGGGGGAAAAAAGAGATTCAATGATTTCTTTTTAGCTCATCATTATTATCATATGTGCCATGCCATATGATGTATGCGATCATGGTCTTTTCATGACCATGATTGTTCTTGACAAATTGTTCTATAGTAGTAGTTTGCCATTGCCTTCTTCTGGGCAGTGTCTTTACAAGCTGGGTGACTGGCCATTATCAACACTCTTCAGAAATTATCTGCCTGGCATCAGTGGTCGCATAACCAGGCTTTGTGATATGCACCAGCTGCTCATAAGATCAATCCACCACCTGCTCCCATGTCTTCACATGACTCTGATTGGGGGGGGTGAGCAGGTGCTACACCTTGTCCAAGTGTGACCTGCAGGCGAGCGGAGGGAAGGAACACCTTACACCTCCTTTGGTAGAGACACATCTCCACAATGCTATGCACCAGATAAATGCAGATTTGTTTCAATAATCAGCAAGCACACTGAATTCATCATCTGGCCCTTCTTCTCTAAGTTGTGAAATCAGTGCCTAAAATTCTGCTTTCGAGTGTCTCATAATATTGAATTTTGGTGGTTTGTGGTTTCTTTCTATTGTGTTCTATCTATAAAATGTTTTTTTTTATATACTGGCTTTTTGCGTGAACCTGAAGTGTACTGTTGATTGATGTGTACTGTTTTACTTCTTTCACCATACTTCCAATTTGGTAAATCCTTGTTTTTCAGACTTTTCAGACTCAAGCAAACTGCTGTTGCTTATCCTGAGCGTCTGGCAAAACATGATTTCTATGCAAGGACCTGTTAATAAAGCTATGCAAGCTGTTGCCAAGCACCGTGCCAAAGGAGACATTCTGAATTGTTTGAGCGTATACCTTAACTGGGAGAAGGTAATACCTCTTCATTACAATTCCCTCCACCATTGCAATGTTAAAAATATTGTCATTTAATTTAGCTCTTAAATTAATAAGTGTATAACTTTTATGGTTTTTAAATAAGGAACTTATATATAATCACTTTACTACTGACTATTAGTAAGTCACAGGAGTTTACTTCAGCACTTAATACAATTCAACCATATTTAAAGAAGTATTTTTTTTTGCTATGATATTGAAAGTAAAATTAAAAATATAAATGTTCCAGGTTGATTGCAAGTATGGTCTTAAAAGATGCAAAAAAGAAAGGTCAGACTTACTCATTTTTAATTTTTTTTTTAACTTGAGAGAAATGAGAGGTCTGTACCTGTGGGTGAATTTCTATCTCAGTAGGGATGAAGGATTGGCATAATGGAGGTTAAGCATAATAAATCTAGACAAAGAAACAATGTTAGGGACGTATTTATTGCAGGACATGATGGGAAAAGGGCAACATCCATGACTACATTTGGCATGGTTGAGAATGTGGTCGGTGCTGTATATTTAGAGAGGCTATAAGATTGAGGAGCAGAATTAGGCTGTATGGTCCAACAAGTCTTCCACCAATCCATCATGGCTGATTTATTATCCCTCTAAGCCCCATTCTCTTGCCTTCTTTCCGTAACCTTTGATGCCTGACTAAGGATATAAAGGAATAGATTATTGGTTGAATACCTGCAATGTTTCTGGACTGAGGTGGCAGGGTTGCAGTGAAAAAGCAATTACTGTTTATTTTATAGAGTGGTTTTGTTTAATCCTTGCAAAAAATTCATAACTTTCAATTCATCTATTGATTCTTCTCAATTCCAAGGTGAACAAATCTAGCTTCTTCCAGCTCTCTCCTAGCTCCTAGAAATCATTTGAAGTTCTTCCCTCCCAAAAACCCTTTAATTATCTAATATTATGATTAGTGTCTTTTCCCATGAAGACTAATTGAAAATAATTACTTGGAATTGCTACCATTTTTCAGTTGTCCTAGTCTCATCCTTCATGATACCAATACTTACTTCAGCTTGCCTTTCTTTTTACGTACTTGTTGTTCCTCTTCACGCCGTGTGGTGCATCGGGCAGCAACCTTTGCCGTTTCCATACCATTAGTCTGCTCTTCTTTACGAGGCTACGTTGCTAGCTCAACACTCAACCCAGCATGGATGGAAAACATGCACAGAGCCAGCTGGATTCCAACCCAGGACCACTCACCTTGAAGTCCAGTGCAGATGCCACTACAGTCCCGGCTGGCTTTTTTTAAAACATAGTTTTTACTATTTCTACGAGATTTTCCAGTTACTTTCATACTGTTTTCTCACTCTTAATAGTTTGTTATTTCCGGGTCTTCATTACTCTGTTGCAACAATGAAAGAATGTTGATCTAGTCTTGGCATCTATCCCATCAATACCATTAATGAAGATGTATTATTTTCTTTTATGAAAAAGCTTTATTTACTGCTTTCATGTTTCATTTCTAGAATCTGCCTCTGGATATAAGTAGTTTGATTTCAAGTTTCCTTGTTGCAATGCAGCAGAGTCCTAAAGTGAGATTCCAACCAAGTAGCGAATATGGAATAGATTTCAATGGCAATATGTGGGAGCTGATATATGCCATTGATCTACTATGCTCCCAACAACATTGGGCATGGACACACGATTGCTTCATAAGGTACTATTAGATATACTAAGTTGCATGGAAAGTTAGAAAAATGTCATTTTTTAAATTATAGTAGGACTGCTTCAATAAATCTAACATTTATACTCAGCTTCTATACACTAATGAAAAAGTCATGGCTAAGTGGAACATTGCGTTCTGTGGTTTAATTTCTCGTAACCACATGAACCTCTGTTAAGGAGCTGCTGTTTAAACCCCAGGCTTGAACAGGGTGATTGCTCACTTATTACTTCTCAAAGACTAATATTGTGTATGCATTTGAGTGAATAGCAAGACCCTGAAGGGCTGTAGTGGTACACTCAGTGTGGACTGGTTTTAATAAGGATTTTGGTATTTTAGCATCCTTTTCAAGTTTGCAATTACAACTTGAGAGCCATACACTTGACGAGTGCCTTGCTGTAAAATTCATTATTCTTGGGTCTGCCTTAGTAGAATTTAATAATTGTTGATGCTTATCATTGAAATAACTTTTCAGTACAGCCAGCATTGAGGCTTTAGAACAGTCTCGAGGAAATTAACAGCAGATGATGGACAGAGAGCTGTAAGATTTTCCTTTGCAGAATATAAATTCTTCCTGTCCTTTGAAGCAAAATGTCAAACATGCAAAAAGTAATGTGCTTTATTTTGATGTTATTTTCCTGCAAAGTTGTTCATCTTTTGGCTCGAAATTTATAGTTTGTGTTTCACATTTTCAGTGGTGGGTGACTTCTCTACTTTGGTGTTTTGCTCCTTAGGAAGGAAGCGTGGCCAGTGTTGGATAAATGGATGAAACGCAGAAAAGGATATCGAAATGTTCTGCTCGTTCAAGATGTCACTGTTGCTGGTGTCATGAGACTCATTGGTAATTAATTTGATGCTGGTAGCTATTGGCCTGGTTTTGGGGGTTCCTAGCCTTATTCCAATGAAATATTTCAATGCAGACAATCGTAAATTTTGCCACATGTGGCTTTTGCTTTTCCATGTGTTAATGTTCAAAGTGATAATGCATTTAAATAAAGGCAAGCCTTCAGACAGGAGATCTTTGAATGACATCAACTGTGAGAGAATGTCACCTGCAACAATTATTGAGATTCTAGTCTTTTCCATGGGCCACTTTGCATAAGAATGCAATTCAAATTGAATTAAGCATCTTTTCGCAAAGTGGTGTAACTGGACTTTGCAGAAGATAGAGGCATTAATGTCAAGTCAAACATTCCTGCGGTTAGATATAGGGGAAATTTATTTGAAGTGATGGAGGAAACTAGTGATTGACAGTACATTGGGACCCACATCTACTATTTTTAAAGCTGGTTAATGGATTTATGTTAAATTGTTGTAAATTTGACAATTAGAACTTGTATGTTCTAAAATGAAAATTGAGAAATCAACTGAGTTATTATTTGACCTGCTCCATTATATCAACTGTAACTCATTTGGTAGTACTCCTGAGTCCAGAGGTTGTGAGTCCCACACAAAGGCTGGAGTACAAAAATCTGCGCTGTTACATTTGTGCAGGGTGTGCTACATATTGTCATCATCACACGGTCAATCACATGAACATCCCTGTGGATGTGAGAGAGAAGTTTCAATGGACAAAGAATTGAACTCATCTTGGCAGATCAACACTTGCTCCAAGAACAAATCAGAAACTGGATAGTCATGCGACGAGTAGCTCACCCCCTGACTTCCCAGAGCCTCGCCCGTCATTCATAAAGTTTAAGAGTGTGATAGAAAACTCGCTGTTGCCTGGATGGGTACATTGTTGAATATGATCCATAGCAAAGCAGCCCACTTGAGCAATCCCTATCTTACCACTCACTCCGCTCCTCGACCTACATTGTAAACCTTTTTCAAAACAAACCCAATTCACCAGCCCCTCTGCAAACCCACAGAACCAAAGGACGCAGGTCATCAGAACGGCCCTAAGTCGTGCGCGGACCTGTCTTAGAAGTACATCGTTATTGCTGGATCGAAATCCTGGAATCCCCTTCCCGACAGCCCTGTAGGAGTGCCATCATGAAAAGGGCTGCACTGTCTCAGGGAGGCGCATTACCTTCAGGGGGGAGTGTGGCTATTAGCCATGTCAGCATTACTGTATCCTGCCTCTGACTGTTTAGAAAAAAAGTTCTATTTTCCATGGGGGAATTAATGAGAGCAAACTTAACCTACCTGATTCCACGGCACAAGTTTGAGGAGAAGCTGAGGGGCTATCCCCGGTGAATGAGCCAAAAACCTTTACCCTTCCTTTATATTGCTCAAAGGCTGATTATCAGAGCTTGAGGCTCATCTAGTGAAGTTATAAAGCTTCAACCTCTAACCCAGGGGTTTCCAATCTGGGGTCCATGGATCCATTGGTTAATGGTAAGGCCCATTGGCATAAAAAAGGTTGGGACTCCTGCTCTAACCTTATCGTAGAGTTATAACATCCAGATCATAACCACTGCTCCCAGTTTCTCAGACAACAGCTGTTATTTGTAGTCCTGAGTTGACAGTTGCACCCTCTGTGCACCTGGTGTTAATGTCTTTATTAGAACAAAGAACAGTACAGGCCCTTCATCCCACAATGTTGTGCCAACCAATATAAACCCTACTCCACAATCAATCTAACCTTTCCCTACTACACAACCCATAAACCTCCATTTTTCTTACATTCATGTGCCTGGCTAAGATGTTTCTTAAATGTCTCTAATGTATCAGCCTCTATCGCCATCCCTGGCAGTATGTCCCAGACACCCATAATCCTCCATTTAAAAAAAAAAACTCCTACCTCTAACATCTCCCCTAAACTTTCCTCCACTCTCCTTAAAACAAATGTCCTCTGGTCTTGGCTGTTCCCAAGGTGCTGGATGACCACTCCTGTAATCAAAGTCAAAGTAAATTTATTATCAAAGTACATACATGTCATCATATGCATTTTCTTTCAGGAATTTACAGGAAAATAAAGAAATACAATAGAATTTATGAAAAATCTGTACAAAAGAACAAACAACCAATGTGCAAAAGGTGACAAATAGCCAATAAAAAAAGATAAACAATACTGAGGACATGAGTTGTAGAGTCCTTGGAAGTAAATCTGTAGGTTGTGGAATCAGTTCAGTGTTGAGGTGAGTGAAGTTATCCATGCGGGTTCAGGAGCCTGATGGTGAGGTGTAATAACTATTCCTGAACCTGGTGGTTTCAGAGTAAGTCTCCTTTACCTCCTTCCCAATGGCTGTAGCAAGAAGAGAGTGTGGCCTAGAAGATGGGCATCCTTGTTGGTTGAATCTTAAATACTTCTGTAAAGTCCCCTCTCATCTCTCTTGCTCCAAAAAAAAAGCCCTAGGTTGTTCAGTCTTTCTTCCCTAGTATCAGTTGTCTCAGCCCTATGTCAATTGCCTGTTTTTTAATTTAATCACCCTGACCTCCACCCCACTGCAGACCTTCTTTAAGTCTCTCCCTTCTTCCTTTTCCATTTTTGTATTTGCTCATAAACTTCTTGTACCTTCCATTACTGACGAAAATACTGACCTTGAAATGTTTCTCTCATTACCCGACCTACTGAGCATTCACAGCTTTTCCATTTTAAAGATTTCAGTATCATTCCACGCTATTTAGCTTTTGCCTTGAGATCAAACATGTTACTTGAACAAGAGTTAGTGCATGTGAATTATCTTCTACATAATCTATCTACAGTTACACTAAGGGGAAAAAATTAATTACCATCTGTATGGTGGAGAACAATTATTTTTATTGCAATTATTTGTGATTGTATTTCTGTGTATTACAGGGTGGCACTGAAAACATTAGGCTGTAAAGTAGTTGCTGTATATTTAGAGCTAACTTGAGGATGACTCTGACAGTGAGTGATGATTCCATGTTGGAATTTGGCTGTGTTTTGTTTGCCTTCATCACTATAAATGTGGATTAGTCACCAGTCTGCTTTGGATAGATTGCCACATATTCCCTTTGAGTTGAAATGTTAGCTGTAGATGCACATCTGATTTTGTCAGATGAGAACTGGGAACCATTTTCAGTGGTGGAGAGAGTGATAATTTGAAATGGAAATCCTTATTTCTACTTTAAAATAGTACAAAAACAGTAAATGCTGGAAGTGTTCAGCAAGTCGACCAACTTTTGTGGAAGTTAAAACAATATTCATGTTTCAGAGCGGGCCTTTGTTGGTTCTGAAATATTAACTCCACCTGTCTTCCCGCAGATGCTGCCTAACCTGCTGAGGGTTTCCAGTATTTTTTGATTTTGCTTCTTTTTTTTCAGCCAAGTGTTATGGGTCTTTTGCAAAATATAATGCTAGCCAGAATTGTTTGTTGAAATATTTGTTTAATTCGTCTTCATTTAATTGCCAGGTTACTTGGGTCAGCAAGGACTGAAGAAAAATTTTCTGGTGGCGGTACAAAACATTTCAGCAATAATCAACAGTTTCCTCCAACACGCTTTTCAAGAAGGTATGTTGTCCTGACTGTATCATTCTGGCTTCTAAAATAAATGCTGCTTAAATGTTCAAGTTTTTCAAATGCCAGATTAGGTAACTAAAAGATTCCTTGTATTTTACCCTCAAACTATAATTATCAACAAAAGAAACTGGAAACCACTTCACTGTTTAAAAACAAAGTTTTATTCAAAAAGCTAGCTTAACTGCATCTTCTTATTTTGTTCTGTTGTCCAAATGGTTCCACATGTTATTTGGTGATAATATTTGCAATATTGTTAACAGATATCATTTCATATTTTGCTCAACAAAAAGAACCTTGTCATTTTTTTAGCTGTCGATTCAAAGTATAAGTAATCATCCAGTCGGCTATGATGTAAGATTCCAACTGTATGTGCTCAAATCAACAAGTTATTTTGTAATGGAAGATTCCTCAAAATGTAACTCTTATGGAGTAATTAGCCAAGGCCTAGCTGAAGTAGCTTGGGCAACATAACTGCTTAAATTAAAATTAACTTCGGAAGTCATTCAATTCATTGCTTATAACAATTTTCAGAGAATGAGTGTGTAATATGTAGCTCAAACTGGAAATTGTTCCATTCTTTACGAAAAGCAATCCCAGTCTGAGGAAAAGTATAAAATAAAAAAGGAAATAGTGGGATACACTGTAGCTCTGTCAGTATCAGGGATAAAGAAAAAAGACAAGTTAATATCTAGTGGGGCCTTTGGCAATATTTAAAAATTGTATAATAAGCTAAGCTTGTCTTCTCAAGTCAATGAAAGGAATGTTGTGAACAAAGGAATTGAATATTGGATTGAATAGGTTCCATATATATGGGATAAATGTGGAGGAACTGAGGCAGAGAAAACCTGGTTATGTCTTAATAGAACACAAAACCAGCTCATGGGGAAAAATTACAAATGTTAGAAATCAGGAGGCAATATTGGACAATGCTTTATAAAAGGGAAACAAAAATATTTACCTTCAGTGAAGGGGAGATCAAAAGATGTGGTTACGCATTAGAGCAGATATATTGAAAAGAGAGAAACTATGGAAATAAAATTCAGTCTTTGTAAAGTTTAGGCAGGGGAAATAAATCAAAATTTGATTCCCCTATGATTTGATAAGGTTATCTTCCGTGTCTCTTCACAGAAATGTAAAGAGACCAGCCACAATCTTATGAGATCTAATTGAAACCTATTAAATATTGAGAGGCTTAGATAGAATGGACATGGAGAGGATGTTTCCAATAGTGGGAGATTCTAGGACCAGATGGCACAGCCTCAAAATGGAACAACGTCCCTTTAGAACAGAAAAGGAATTTCATTAGCCAGAGATTGGTGAATCTGTGGAATTTAATGGCTGTGGCTGTGGCTGTAGAGGGCAAATTATTGGATATATTTGAAGCAGAATTTGATAGGTATTGATTAATAAGGAGGTCAAAGGTTACAAGAAAAATGGAGTTGAGAGGGATAATAACTCAACCACGATAGAATGGTGGAGCAAACTTGATGGGCCTAACTCTGCTCTTATGTCTTATGGCCTAAAAGGAAAATGTTCCAGATGGACCATTTTGAGAATACAAAGTATACATCTGAAGAATTCTCCAGGATCGGGGAGGACAGAAAATAGCACACTAGTTGTATCCCATACAGAATCATGATGAAAATATTACTGTCATGGGTTTTAAATCCCTGAAACATTGCAAGCTAGATGCAGCAAAAATGCATATAGTGCCTTGTTTTCATTATTTTAAGGACATTTGATTCCTTCCTATCAATGGAGGTGAAATTTACTTGAATGAAACCATGTCTTAAATGGAAGTAACAGTCCATTGATTTGTTGACTATCCAGTTCATTGCTGAACCTCTGTGGACCTCAGTGTCTTCAGCAGAATCTCCCAGCCTTATACCAACTACCAGGGCAGAGTGGGACAATACTTAATTAACCATTTCCATTCATGATCTTTATCGCCTCTTTGTTACATTACTAGCAGCTTTATGAACTGCAGCTTAGTTAAAAGCCTCTGAGCCTTTCTTGACCTATGTAACACTTACGTGATCGGCTGATGTATGTCTAGGGGAAGATTCATCCACCCGCCAAACCGTGCCTCCCGTATACGTGGATGCTGTGAAATGCACACTAATACAAACTCGCACACACAACATCAAGCGCACACCATGTACGTTTACAGAATATACTTTATAAATCTTACTAGAACTAAGTGATTAATAACGATACAGTATATATGAAAGAAAAGAAAATAAAGAAAAGGCGCCAGAACTTATCAGGGTTCAGTCAATTAGTGCACATCGTTGGAGCTCAACCAACGAGTCTTCCATCCACTCTTCGACCTTCTCCGGCTTCCACGACCCCCGCACCTGGGACCACCCTCGGTGATCGATCAGCAGCGCCTCCAGCACCCATCCGCCTTCCTCGCAATCTCCTTCCCGACTCCTCAAAAGTCCGCGCAACAACAACTCACAGACCCACAAGAATGAATAAAATCAATTCCAATTGGTTAACAAATGAATACAATTCTCATTATCAGTAACTATAACCCAAACAAGCTTCGAGAGTGCTCTGCAAGAAAAAGCATTCTCTCACCAGTTAGCATAACAAAGAAGCATTTTGATTAACATTAGCAGTACACTTAAACTAGTCTTCATTGGGATTATTTGTTCAGTTTGTTGCTCAGTTTCACACATTAAATGGAGAACAAAAGTCTTTGTAATCAACACAAAAGATTCTGTAATGGATAAGTGCTCTCTTTTACAGGACTGGAATCCTTAGCATCTTTTGGAGACCTTGCTCTTTCCTCAGTCTAACAGGAAGTGTTGCTATCACTCATCCTGCAAATGTTCTTTTCAGTAATTCCACAGAACCTTATTATCTCCTTTTTCAGTTATCTTTGACCAATTTCTACCCTGCTTTCTCTGTACTTAGGAAACAAGTTTAAAATCTCCCTATAAAGTTCAAAGTAAATTTATTATCAAAGTATCAGACTTCTCCCTCAATGTCACAAAAACAAAGGAGCTGGTTGTGGATTACAGGAGGAATGGAGACAGGCTATGGATCTGGGCTTGAGAGGGTAAACAGCCTCATGTTCCTCAGTATCCACATCACAGAGAACCTCACGTGATCTATACATACCAGCTGAGTGGTGTAAAAGGCACAACAGCGCCTCTTTCACCTCAGACAGTTGAGGAAGTTTGGAATGGGCTCACAAATCCTAAGAACTTTCTACAGGGGCACAATTGAGAGCATCCTGACTGGCTGCATCACTGCCTGGTATGGGAACTGTACCTCCTTTAATCGCAGGACTCTGCAGAGAGTGGTGCGGACAGCCCAGCACATCTGTAATTGTGAACTTACCATATTTACCATATTTACAAGGACAAGTGTGAACAAAGGGCCCGTAAGATCATTGGGGACCCAAGTCATCCCAACCAAAATCTATTCCAGCTGCTACCATCCAGGGAGCAGTACCGCAGCATAAAAGCCAGGACCAACAGGCTCTGGGACAGCTTTTTCCACCAGGCCATCAGACTGATGAACTCATGCTGATTTGAGTGTACTCTATATTACATTGACTGTTCTATTTATTATAAATGACTGTGATTGCACATGGCACATTTAGACGGAGACGTAACATAAAAGATTTTTACTCCTCATGTATGTGAAGGATGTAAGCAATAAAGTCAATTACGGTATACAACCCTGATGTTCATTTTCTTACGGGTATACTCAGTAAATCCAAGAACCAAAATAGAATCAATGTAACACCACACCCAGTAGGATGGACTAGCAACCAACGTGCAAAAGATGACGACAAACTGCAAATACGAAAGAAATTATACCGGTGCCTTTGAAGAATGTGGTAACCTGCCTCAATGCCTATCGTCCAATAGTGCTTGCATCCATTGTGATGAAGTGTTTTGAGAGGTTGGTGATGAAACATATTAACTCCTACCTGAGAAGCGACTTGGATCTGCTCCAATTTGCCTACCAGTGCAGCAGGTGAACAGCAGATGCTATTTTATTGGCTCTTCACTCAACTTTGATACATTTGGACAGCAATGATACATACATCAGGATGCTGTTTATCGACTGTAGCTCAGTATTCAACACCATCATCCCCTCAAAACTAATCAATAAGTTTCAAGGCCTTGACCTCAATACCTCCTTGTGCAATTGGATCCTCTATTTCCTCCCCAGACAGTTCGGGTTGGCAGCATCTCCTCCACAGTATGCTGTACTGTGATAAGCTATATTCTGGTAAAGCAAGATATTTTATCTCTAAGAGATAAGTATCCAAAAAATCACACTGTGATCTGAAAAACCATCAAAACCATCTGCTTTCTCAGAGGCTGAGTCCAACATAGGATAAAATTGATCAAACAAGTTAGTTGGATGAATATCCAATCAATATTTGTTTTTATTTTCTCATTGTTGAGGTAAGCATCTAAAAATCGCTCCTGAGATGCTGTTCAAACTCTCCACTGGCCAAGGTTTTAAAATCTCCTGGTGAAGATTTTAATCGCTTTAATGCCCCTATGGACCATGCCATAGTGACTCAAAAATACAAGAGATTCTGCAGATGCTGGATATCTGAGAAATGCATGCAAAGTGCTGGAGGAACTCAGCAGGTCTTGAGCATCTCCACTCCATCCTCCAGAAGCAGAATTTCCCAGTAGCTAACCATTTTAATTCCTGTCCCCCATTCCTTTTCCAACATGACGGTCCATGGCCTCCTCTTCTGTGATGAGGCCACTCTCAGGGTGGAGGAGCAACCCCTCATATTTCAACTAGGTAGCCTCCAACCTGATGACATGAGCATCAATTTCTCTTTCAGGTAATGTTTTTCCTTTTCCCTTTCCCTTCCCCCTTCTATTCCCCACTCTGACCTCTTCACCACACCTGCCTAACACTTCCCCTTTATCTCTTCCTCCTTCCCTTTCTCCCATGGTCCAGTCTTTCCTAACAGAATTCCTTCTTCACCAGCCCTTTGCCTCTTCAACCTATCACCTCCCAGCTTCTTACTTCATCCGCCCTTCCCTACCTGTTTATTCTGGCTTCTTTCCCCTTCCTTTCCTGTCCTGAAGAAGGTTCTCATCCTAAACCTTCGACTATTTATTCCCTGTTTAGATGCTGCCTGGCTTGCTGAATTTCTCCAGTGTTTCGTGTGTGTTGCAATAGTGACTCGAGTTTTTGAGATGCTGGAGAGTGGAATCTTATGACAGCTACTAGTGGCTGTCCTGTGACATAGAGAGTGATTATTGGACTATGATTTAACTGATAAATATCTCCATACCACTTGCAAGTGGTGAGAATAGAGGGAGGGTTTAGAGTATATTTAAACATCAGTACACCTGAGAACCAATTACATGGTCATCTGCAGAAGCTGATGAGAACAAGGTTGTGCAAGATTTACCAACAAACGCATAGATCAGTTGGATAGCCGGAGACTTTTTCCCATGGCGGAAATGACCAACGTAGGATTCATAATTTTAAGACAATCGGAGGAAAGAATAAGGGGGGGTGGGGTGGTAGAGGTGGATTTTTATACAGAGTGGTGGGTGTGTGCTGCCAGGGGCAGTAGTTGAGGCAGATATATTAGGGAGATTTTAGAAACTCTTAGATAGCCACATGGATGATAGAAAATTGGAGGGCTATGTAGGAGGAATTGATGAGAGGGTAGATTAAAAGGTTGGCTCAACATCATGACCAAAGCGCCTGTACTGTGTGGTTATGTTCTGTGTGGCGGAAGTACACTCACTCGAGTCGAGTAAGGTAACGTCATCGGGTGGCTGTTGAGGCTGAACAGAATACACATATTTTGGTGCAGTGTGAGAAAACATAAGTGGTGATTTTGGTTCGTGGGGTCTTTTGCTTGTTCATCCTCTCCTTTCACAGCTGCCACTTGCTCTCTGCACTAAGACTGCGGGATACCATTAAGAGTTTGATGTGAAGGATGAGTGGATCAGGAATGGCAGGATTGCTACCATTCGTGCCACTGAATGAATGAGCAGTGAGTTAGATCATCCAGCCAATGACTCAGCTGTAGCTACTCCAGGAGTAGAGAGGCAGCCAAGTCTATCTGAGTGTTGGAGTTGCTCCAGGAGCTAAGCAATTCCTAGTCCTAAGGCAAAGATTTTGCCAGTTCTGTCAAATATATTTTGGTGCCATCCTCTAAATTAATTTAATGCAAAGTAGGAGGTGTCATTTTTAAAAAAAAACATTCCAGTGTGTTAGTGTTTCACACTTTTTTTGTGAATCTTACACATGCTCTCCTTGGTCAGTGAAATGTCTCTTTTCCTCAGTAAAGGCTGGATTCTTAAAATGAATTTGCAGCAAGTTTTGCAATTGTCCCTGATCACTAATGTGATTAGCTTGCAAAATAAATTAAAATTCTCTTTGTATGGCTTTGGGCAACAAAGTAAATGTGAAAAGATGGTTAACTAAGCAAGTGGTGGTTTCTATTGCAATATTTGTGGTGAGAAGGAATTATTGATTTTAAATGTTCCTCTTTATTTCATCAGTACACATTTGATCTATTATATCCTTAATTCAACTTGGTCCGGGAAAAGAGGAACACTGGGTGGCTTCTCCTTGTTGAAATTAATTTGAGGCAGAACAGGACAGGAACCAAATCTTATTATGAAGGGGAAATTACATCCAGCATCAATGATGTATATTTAGCTTGCATATGCTGATTCTATCTTAATAAACCTGTCACCTTCATATCGTAGCTATAATAGGAAAGTGATAAAAGTCGCTACTGCTGACAGCAGAAGTAATGGATGGGGATTCAATTTCAACACCTAAGAGAAATTTGGATAGTTATGTGGATGGGAGGGGTATGAAGGGTTATAGTCTGGGTGCAGGTTGATGGTACTAGGCAGGTTAATAATTTGGCACAGAATAGATGGCCCAAAGGGCCTGTGTTTCTCTGCTGTAGTATTCAATGACTCTACTGGTATAAATAAAACAAAATGATTATCTCATCTTTTAAGGTGACTATATATTGCACAGTGTGTGATCATAATTTCTGATCTACAACTTTTTCAGGAGTTCCGTGGCCTGTACAGTTATCAGCAGCTTATACGGTTTATGACCTGGCTCCAAGCAATCCAAAGGGAGCTCTGGACGCCCTACAGAAATGGAATGCATCAGTCACTGAACCAGTTCCTCCTGCAGCAAAAAACTGCCTAACCGAACTGGAGACTTACTGTGAAAGATTAAACTTTGAAACAAAAACCACAGACATCGCATCCAACAAACTGTAAAACTGTGATAAATGAAAAGACAACAATTCTCTCCCTGCCGCCACCACACACGTATAGAGGTAATAACTTCAGTCGCTGCAAAAATACCTAATGGTTAACTCAATGCTGGTTTTTACAATTTTGACAATGAGACTAGTATTGCAATCCATTTATACACTTCCTTCCTCTCAATCATCACCTAGAACTCTCTGTTAATGCAGACATCTAAAGAAAGTGTTGATACATTCTGAAACTGCAGTCTTGGGATATGCCTGAATGTGCAAATCCATTTTAGGCTTATATTTTCATAGATAAAGATATTTCTGTTAAACGTGCTAAACCCAAATATTGGAGGGGGGGAACTTCACATAATTGAATAAATTTGTTTTTTTTTTTTAAAAAAGTTGAAATAATTTTGTAAAGTACCAAAATTTAAACTTTGACAGATTTGTGCAAACACTAGATTGTTTTTATTTTTTAATTACTTGTCACTGATAACCAAGTGTTTCTGCTGAAAGCCAGGATTCTGAAGTAAATCTTAATGATTATAGATCCTATTCCTGAAATTGCAAGTGCATGAAAAGATATTTTTGAATGCTGAAGAAGCAGTCTTGTATTTCTTACACTCTTTTTTTAATTTGGGCACCCCAAACTTTTTTATTTGCAGCATAATGCCAGTTTAGCATGACCCCAATATGCAGTGTGTATTAACATCAGTCAGTGCAGCTATACAACATCACATTGCTCATTTCCCAGTTCTATTCAAGTCTTTTGGGTTTCAACAAAATGTTCTGCTGCTCTTTAATTTCCACCAGTCCCAACCCCATTTTATTGTTGATTTCTCTAAAAAAAAACACTATGGAAAACATCCATCCATTTGGGGTTTTAACACACTGAAAGAAGCCGTCATGCCTTGCTGGCTCTTTAAAAACAGCTATTCAATAATTCCCAATTTCAGGATCTTTTCTCAACGCTGAAAAGAAATGGCTGCAAAATACAATTTTCACATAATGTTATACAGTTAGAAAATAGTGAAGTGAAACAAACATTAAACTTGTTTTTAATCATCAATAAATATGATTTTCTTCATTTTAAACCCTATTATAATTAATTCACATTCTAGTAATATTTCCTCCTATTCTGTCCTAATCAAAGACCTGGATAAAGAAAAGACAGTGTGGTCAGCTATTACATTTTCCTTGCTAAAATGGAGGAACCTATTAGGAAAATATTAGTGCTTGAAAGCCACAAAAAAGTGTGCATGATTAAAATGGACCTCTGGAGAATATTAGACCATAAATCCATAAGATATAGGAGCAGAATCAGCCCATTTGGCTCATTGAGTTTTGCATGGCCATACAATTATGGCAATTTTTTTAATGTAAACCCCATTCACAAGTAAATGGTCAAGTAAACCTGAATCTTGACCACCTCCCCATAACCATTCGCCCCTTTACCAATCAAGTTCAATATATATTTAAGAGCAGCTATTAGTTCTAACTGTCTATTCCTACATTTAGCTCAGAAGTGATATGTGAACCAGGGCATAGAAAAAGATGATTGAGGATTCATTGCTGAACTGAATTGCAATCTCTCAAAGTATATAGTGTTAATATTTTACTTTGTTTAATCGTTTAATTTGATTACAATCAAGAATTGGAATTACACATTTTTACAGTTTGTCAAAGATATTAAGTTTGAAGCAATCTTTCTGTAATGGCAACTAGTTCACTATATCTTGGCCTAATCACAGCATGTCATTTTTTAGTCTTAACACCTTGATATTGTCAAGCTCTGCCATAAAGGATTTCAGGATGTGATGAGATATTTTGAGGTTTTTCTGTTTTTTCAGACCTAATTTTAGTAATTTCAAAAGTAGGAAGATATTAGCAATAATATTTCTCTCCTGTTGTTAATCAGTATGGAATGGCTTAAGTTAAAAAAAAACGTATGCATACATGCTTAATGCTTGTTGTTTAGAGTTTTAAATAGGCAAATGTGAGAGAACTGACAGAAAGATAAAGAATATTTCATTATCAACTACTGCCTTTGAAGGTAAAGAACATTTTCAGGGGGAAAAGTAGGTAAAGAGCAATCTCATGGGGTGGAGGTAAGGAAGGAAGTATTGAATTAACTTTTCTGAGCTACTCTCACAACTTAGCACAGTGATTTTTCATGCTTTAACAGCATTCTTTGCCACCTTCAATCTATCTCCAGCTGTGTTGTCTGTCTGTAATTATTTTGTAAATTACCTTCTCCATTTTGGATTTTGTAGAAAATTGCAGGTTAGAAATAGGCAGAAACTGGTGAGAGTATTATGAACAGGTCCAGTGGGAGATTAAATTACCTTTTACCCATGCCACACCTTAAATTATTTTTCAGTAAGCCAACATTCCAAGAGTTTCCATCTACACTGCACTTACAGATTCCATGTACTTAGATGTATTGTATAATAATAAAATTCTGGATCTTGGATTGAAAAGAGTATTTTATAGGATACATTTGACCCACAAAATTCCAAATACAAAGTAACTATTTTCAGGTCTAAAGCTACAAGTTTGTGTCCCATTCCCATGATGATTCAGTGAAATTTGTTTTTATGCAATTAGAGAAAGCCCAGATTGTTACAAAAATCAGCAGTGTAGATAACGTGTTGGGTATTTCATTGTGTTGAATTTCCCATGTCTCTGGATTGGCAGAACTTAGATTAATTAATGTCTTTTGCTTAAGCTATGTACATATGATTATTCATAGTGAAAAACAATGTTTTTCTGTGAATGCATGTAATTATATGAAACTTTGTTTCTGATTATTTTTGTTCCATTTAGGAATGTTTTATGTATAAAGACACAGGTGCAATGTAGGGTTTGGGTTCTGTATAAAGATTATTAAGTAAATATGTTTAACACTTGTAAGAATTTTTAAAACTTTTTTATACAAACTCGCGAATTTTCATGTGCAACACTTTTTATAATAAAATATGGAATCACATTTCGTGTTTTGAGTGGTATTTTAATGCATAGGTGAACACCTCTAGAAGAAAAACTCTCATCTCAAACCTCCGCTGCCTTGCTGCTGAACAGTACCTGCTCATGGGGAAGACTTTGGGAGTGAACCCAGAGGAAAAATCTGAAGCTGGAGTCCCTAAGGCAGTCCTATGTTGAGTTCAACACTAACTGGCATCTCCTGCAATGCTGCTGATGCCAAACTGCTTCACTGATCACCTTCCAGCTAGTCTCCTTCCCCACCCCACCTTTTTATTCTGGCATCTTCCCCCTTCCTTTTCAGTCCTGATGAAGGGTCTCGTCCAAAATGTCAACTGTTTATTTACTTCCATAGATGCTGCCTGACCTGTTGAGTTCCTTCAGCTTCTTGAGTGTGTTTCTTTGGATTTCCAGCATCTACATACTTCCTCGTGTTTATGTATCGGCCTCTGTTGTTCCTTTGGATTCATCGGCTGCATGGAGAGCTGCTCGGGCTGTAGCTTGCTCTCCAGAGGAAGCATTAAGAAGAGGGACGCCTCACATCCTAATAAGCTGGTAAGGAAGGCAGGCTCTGTCGTGGGCAAAGTACTGGAGAGTTTAACATCGGTAGCTGAGCGAAGGGCGCTGAGTAGGCTACGGTCAATTATGGATAACTCTGAACATCCTCTACATAGCACCATCCAGAGACAGAGAAGCAGTTTCAGCGACAGGTTACTATCGATGCAATGCTCCTCAGACAGGATGAAGAGGTCAATACTCCCCAATGCCATTAGGCTTTACAATTCTACCGCCAGGACTTAAGAACTTTTTAAAAGCTATTATTAATGCTTTTTGAGATAGTGATTTAGATGCATATCATATTCTTTACTGAGTTAAGTATTGTATGTAATTAGTTTTGCTACAACAAGTGTATGGGACATTGGAAAAAAGTTGAATTTCCCCATGGGGATGAATAAAGTATCTATCTATCTATCTATATTGTACTGTGCTGGCTTGCATAGAGAGCTAGGACAAAACATGCATAGTTGACCCTGAACATGGAGGGTCCACTGCCTATGAGATGGACTATAATGGGAAGGTGGGTCATCGAATAAATTCTGTTGCAAAATTAAATGTTGATATTTATGCCTCTTTTCCAGACAAAAGCATTTTCCATTTTTTACTAAGATATCCGGTTTCAGTCCTGAGCCAGAACAAATTTCTTTACATTTGCACTTGTATGTTAAGTCTTACATGTCCAGCGAAAATCCATGAAGGAATGTTTGCATTCTTTCCTCTATAACACCTTATTTAACATTGACTCGGTCCCAAGTTGCTCTGAAGCACTTTTATCAAAACTATTCACTGATGTACCTTTGCATTAATGATTCCTTCACCAAAGCATGCTTCACAGGGTGATACCTAAGGATCAAGCAAAAATATATAATAAAACACAAGGGACACCAATTGACTATTTCAGCTTTCCCAAATCTCACCAGCATCTTAATATTTCTCTTCTGTTTCATCAGGGTTTACTATATAGTGCCTGTGGTACCTGTTATTCAGAATTAAGCAATTTTTGTTTAACTTTTGAGATAATGTGAACATTAAAAATGCATTAATTTCCAATATGCCCTCAGTGGGACAGCCAGAGGCGGCTGTGAGCTAGATGCCATGGGACTGAGTTTGGTGTTTATGTGCTAGGAGTGGGCAGCAGTAGTGAAGTGTGCAACAGCAAGCATCCTCCTACTCCAACGGAAACATCCAGATTGTTTTAGTTAGGACAGTAACTCTGGCGATCAGGTTGATGTAAAATGCCCTCGTCAGTTCATTTAAGACAGATAGCTGATAGAAATTGGTGTGACCAGAAAATATAGTTGATAAGCAGAAATGTCAAGGTTAATACATTGATTTTTACTAGAATGGTTCACAATTACATCTTAGTAATTGTTTTATTTTCATAAATGTTAATGCTAATCATGATGCCAAATTAAACTAAACTCATCTGCTTACACATGATTCATATCTCCTTCCTCCCCACCCCCAGAATTCCTACGTTTTCATATGCTGGTGTAAATGTCTGTCAAAAGCCACAATCAAGTCTGTTTCCACCGCCATCTCTAGTCGTACATTCAGGGCATCTAACACTGTGTGTATGTATGTATATATGTATGTATTTATATGTACGTGTGTGTATGTGTATATGTATGTATATGCACGTATGTGTATGTATGTATTTATATGTACGTGTGTGTATGTATATATGTTGCCTCACACAGCTATTCCTCTCGCCTTAGATTTAATGGCCTCCTTTATCGCCTATATGACATATGAAAAAGATTGAATGTCTGAACTATATGTGGCTCTCATGATTTTAAATATTTCTATTAGATGTTCCTCTTCGTCTCCAGGGAAAACAATCCAAGTTGTTAAACCTTTTCTTATAACTCTCTAACCCTGGTGGGCCTCTTCTGCATCTTCTCCAAAGCCTCCACATCCTTTCTGTAATGGGGCAACCAGAACTGCATGCAGTCCTCAAAAATGAGTCTCAAGCAAAGTTTATACAGCTACAACATGATTTCCTAACAATTTAACTGAGAATTTTTATTTGCGATTTACATGATCTATTTTTCACTGTAGAGCCCTAAAAATGGGGAAAATTGTAAAGCATGAAAAACTGAAATATAACCATATAATAATTACAGCATGTAAACAGGCCATCTCGGCCCTTCTAGTCCATGCCGAACGCTTACTCTCACCTATTCCCACTGACCTACACTCAGCCCATAACCCTCCATTCCTTTCCTGTCCATATACCTATCCAATTTTTTTTTAAATGACAATATCGAACCTGCCTCTACCACATCTACTGGAAGCTCATTCCACACAGCTACCACTCTCTGAGTAAAGAAGTTCCCCCTCGTATTATCCCTAAACTTCTGCCCCTTAACTCTCAACTCATGTCCTCTTGTTTGAATCTCCCCTACTCTCAATGGAAAAAGCCAATCCACATCAACTCTATCTATCCCCCTCATAATTTTAAATACCTCAATCAAGTCCCCCCCTCAACCTTCTACACTCCAAAGAATAAAGACCTAACTTGTTCAACCTTTCTCTGTAACTTAGGTGCTGAAACCTAGGTAGCATTCTAGTAAAACTCCTCTGTACTCTCTCTATTTTGTTGACATCTTTCCTATAATTCGGTGACCAGAACTGTACACATTACTCTAAATTTGGCCTCACCAATTCCTTGTACAATCTTAACATTACATCCCAACTCCTATATGTCAGCAGTTCAAAAGTATTCACCCCCTTTACTCAGTAATTAGTTGAACCACCTCCAGCAGCTATTACAGCCAGTAAGTAGTCTTTGATCAGGTCTTTTAGCTTTGCGCAAATTGATGGAGCAAAATTTGCCCATTCCTCCTTGCAAAATTGCCCAGGCTGTTCAGAGTTAGTTAGGGAGCACTGGTGGACAGCAATCTTGAGGTCTTTGGAATAGGGGAAGAAACTACAGCACCTAGAGGAAATCCACGTGGTCACGGGAAGAACTCCTTTCAGCCAGTGGTGCGAATTGAACCCTGGTTGCTGGTGCCGTAAAGTGCTACGCTAGCATAACATGGTCTAGCAGACATGAAATGTGTGTCAGCAGTGTAGTGAAATACATTAAATTGCTAGAAGTTACATTAAGAAATGTATAAAAAATAAATAGTGCAAAAAGAGCTCAAAATAATGAGGTAATGTTCATGAGTTGATAGACCGTTCAGTAATCTGATGGCAGAGGGGAGGAAGCTGTTCCTAAAACATTGAGTGTAGGTCTTCTGGCTCCTGTACCACCTCCTTGATGCAGGAATGAGAAAAGACCGTGTCCTGGGTGATGGGGGTCCTGTGATCACTATGTACATCAATATTTCCCAATCTATCATCCTTTCAATAGTACCTTACTTTTATGTGTTTTCTCCTACCAAAGTGGATAAGCTCATGGTTATACGCACAAGAAATCTTGCAAATGCTGGAAATCCAAAGTGACACACAAAATGCTGGAGGAACTTGATAGGTTAGGCAGCATCTGTGGAAATGAATAAACAGTCAGTGCTTTGGGCTGAGACACTTCAGGACTGGAAAGGAAGGGGAAAGATGACAGACTAAAAAGGAGGGGGGAGAGGAAGGATAGCTAGAAGGTGATAGGTGAATCTAGGTGAGTGGGAAAGGTAAAGGGCTGGAGAGGAAGGAATCTAATAGGAGAGGAGAGTGGACCATTAGAGAAAGGGAAGGAGCGGGGGAAATGATAGGCAGGTAAGAAAATGTAAGGGCCCTCTAGTGGGGAATAGAAGAAGAAGGAAGCCGGAGAGAATTTTTTTACCGGAAGGGAAATCAATATTCATGCCACCAGGTTGGAGGCTACCCAGATGGCATACTTCTTCATCCTGAGGGTAACCTCATTGTGGCACAAGAGGAGGCCATGGACCAACTTGCCAGAATGGGAATCGGAATTAAAATGTTTGGCCACCGGTAAGGTCTGCTTTTGGCAGATGGAGCAGGGGCCCACAGTTACCCTCGCTACACTCTTTCTGCCAGGTATTTGTCGATGTTAACTGAAATCCGCAGATATATAAAATTCACTACTGTCTCTAGTGTGTCAGACTACTCTTCAGCCAAATGAGAAAAGGAACTATCTGTGTCCTATTATCACATCTTGAAAAAGAGCACATTATTGGCCCTACAACTGATATAAGGTTAACTAAGAGTGTTTTTTCTCTCTCCCTTTCAATTGGGTTACATTTAGCACCCTTCAATCTACAGGAACAGTTTCAAAGATTTATAGAATTTTCAAAGCTGGCAACCAGTGCCTTCAGTGTTTCCATGGTTACCTTTTTTAGTATGCTAGAATTCAGATTATCAGAATTTGGAGATTTACCAGTGTTCAGGTACATTAATATTGTCAGCACCTTTTTTAACTGACTAATTTCCTTGTAATCATCTGTCTTATTCAATTCTTAGAAAATTCCTTTCCTCATTTGGCTGAAGATTAGTCTGGCGCACACGAGGCAATTGTGAACTTTATAATTGATTGCTGCCTTTGCTAATTACCTTTACCTTCCACCTGTTTATTGTGGGGCAAGTGATTTCATGCATTAAATGAGTGAGGTAACGACATTCAGTGGCCACTCTATTGGGTACCTCCTGTGACCGCTGAGCGTATGTATGTGGTCTTTTGCCGTCGCAGCCCGTCCATCTCAAGCTTTGACACGTTGTGTGTTCAGAGATGCTCTTCTACACAACACTTGTAATTTGAGCTACTGTCGCCTTCCTGTCAGCTTGAACCAATCTGGCCATTCTTCTCTCTTTAACAAAGCATCTTTGCCCACAGAACTGCCACTCTTATGTGTTTTTCACACCGTTTCTGTAAACTCCAGAGACTGTTGTGCATGAAAATCCCAGATCAGCCATTTCTGAGATACTCAAACCACCCCATCTGGCACCAACAATCATTCCATGATCAAAGTCACTTACCCATTCTCATGTTTGGCAGGCAAGATATTTGCATTAATGGGCATGTGTGCAGGCCACTGAGTGTATAATCTGGAGTTGGCAGATTGATATCTGATGTTAGACTAATCTTGGTTTCGGGGTCAAGGTGACAAGGTTTTAACTGTTTCTCATTTATCCTGTAAACTCCATATTTGCAGAAAGCGTGTTGAAAGTAGATGAAGGCTTGTAGCAAGGCAGAGAAGAGAACTGATGTGACGAATCATCTTTACTTGACCCCAGTCTTTACTGTGACTGGCTCTGTGTCTGAGCCAGTCCTGTGTCTTTGTATTCCAGATCTGTGAGAAGCATGGCTCGTGTGTTATCAGATAATAGATGTAGAATGATAATGAATTTCTGAGAACAACAGAATTTGGGAAGTGCTCTCCACGATACCTCTCAATTGTCAAAGTCAAGGGATTTTGTAAGGTTGAGAAAATTGCTGATGCTTGTTCTGACCTTGCCATGCTCTCAAGGTCATTGTCTATTGTATCACTTGATGGGCAAAATTCATATTGCTCCCTTGGATACAGATCTTCAGCTTCCAAGTGGTTTTAGCTGAGTAGGATCCTTGCAATAGTTTTCTATATGCCAGAGAACAAGAAGACCTGATCATACCGCCACCAACTGCCACCCTGCTCTTAGATGCCACAATCACATTCCATCCTTGAAGTTGGCTAACATTGCGTAAAATCTTCAGATCCCCTGACACGCACTCCTCTGACCAGATTAGTCAGATGAGGTCATGAATTCATGCTCTATTTTGGGGCCCAAGCAAAGGATTTGTCTGCTTCTGAGGGCTTGTTCCACTACTGTTGGGCAGTCTTTAAAACCTCTTGCTGGGTCATGACAGCAGTGAGATTGCATCTTGGTAGATGTCTATTGTGACCTGCATTGTGGATGAACATGCTCCTCCTGACTCTATAGGCTTTGGTTCAGAAACAACTATTTAAATCATTATCTTAAAATTCATTTCAGTTCATCTAAAAACGTGATTATAATTACTAGTAATATCAGCATTTATTCAGAAACATCCCAACGTCAGCATCATCACCATCATCATCGTTATTATGTGCCGTGATCACTGTCTCCCTAGGGTTCCTTTATCTTAAGCTCCCTAATCAAATCTAGTTTATTACACAACACCCAATCCAGAATTGCTTTTCCCCTAGTGGCCTCAATGATGTCATCATCATTAAGTACCGTTTTGTATGACATGGGCGATCATGGTCTCATGATTGTTCTTGGCAAATGTTTCTACAGAAGTGCCTTCTTCTGGGAAGTGTCTTTACAAGATGGGTGACCCCAGACATTATCAATACTCTTCAGAGATTGCCTGCCTGGTGTCAGTGGTCGCATAACCAGGACTTGAGATATGCACCGGCTGCTCATACAAGCATTCACCACCAGCTGTCATGGCTTCATGTGACCCTGATCGGGGGACTAAACTGGTGCTACACCTTGCCCAAGGGTGAGCTGCAGGTTAGCGGAGGGAAGGAGCACCTTACACCTTTGGTAGAAACAAATCGCCACCCCACCACCCACAGATACAACCCAGCCAGCAAAAAGTAAAAAAAAATAAACATTTAAATCTGAATCTGATCCACGGTTTCTATTTTTGGAGTGTGGGATTACTTATTTATGTACTCCACAGTTAATTACATTTCAAACAAGCAGTTACATTTGACATATTCAAGCAGAATAGCAGGAAGAACAAATAAACCACAGGCTCTCAGTATAAACTAAAGGTGATTCCAATAAATTCAATTATTTTTGATTTTTTTCTAGTATGTTCTTATTTGATATATTTTCAAATTCAGACCTTCCCCAACACATTCTATTTTATTCCACTTCATTCATTTTAGGAAAACTGTAACTAAAACCAAAGCAGCAGAGGTATTAATTCTGCATTATAGTCAACAAATTTTAAAAAATTAAAAGTAAGGAAACTCAGTGGGCAGCTTTGTCATGCTTAACTTCAGGTGGGATCGATATCCTAGGTAATTTACAGAGGAAAGCGTGAAATAAACTGGAATAATCTTCTGCTGTGTTTTTCAAAGTGACAACATTTAAAACCCAGCAAACTGACATTGCGGTTCCAGCCAATTCCCAAAACCCACACTTCAGGAATTGACTTTGCAACAATCCATGAGAACTATTATAACAGCAGCCAGTTAAAACCAGCTGCAAAAAAGCTGTGTTGGGAGTCATTTGCACTGACTTCCCTCTGAGGGTAATTTAAAACTAGACAAGGTGGAACTGCTAAATAAGTAGAGCTTCTCAGAGGGAAATTAGTCACCGTACAATTAATTTTGTCTTGATTTGATTCAATTCTGGCCTATTTATTACTGCATAATTATTCTAACCTTTTTAATTAGCATTAAATCGCTCAAATGAATATGCTTCCTGGCATTTTTTTTTCCTCTTTCCTTGCTTTGATCACAGATCTGCTTTTGCATTCAGCCTTTATGCTGGTTATGAAATTCAAACTTGCTAAATAATTTCACTAGAGCTTTAAAATCATCCTGAATTAAACCATTTGGAAATAGTCTCTTAGCAAGTGTTAAGAAGAGAGGGAATACAATATTTACTATTTCTCTCCATTTACATTATCCTTGTATTTTCATTTGATATGTAAGATTAGTGAACCTGAGTGAAATCCTGTAGTTAGGTACACAACCACAGAGCCTCCTTCCATTTCGGAGAACTGCGGTGTGACGTCCTTTACATTGGAGGTGCCACATGCAGCTTGCTACATGTGACTGCAGAGGCTGAAATCTGAAGCAAAGAAGGAGAACTGCTTGAGGGACTCAGCATGCCAGGCAGCATCTCTGTGGAGGGAAATGGACAGTCGACATTTTGGGTTGAAACCCTTTGTCTCAATTCCTTGATCAGACTCGCTTAATGCCGGGGTCCATGGCATAAAAAAAGATTGGGAATCCCTGATACCATCTTTACCCCGTACTAACTCCAGTTCCACCAACCTAATTGACTCCTGAATGTCATCTTGTTAAAAGGCCGGCACCACATCATGGGCTGAAGGGCCTATACTATATTCTATGAAAAGGCCTAACAAATCTCTCAGCCATGTCATAATTGCTCTGTTAAAACAGAAAGAATAAGACTATATGGGCAATTGAGCATCAACCAATGTACAAAATCCAAACAGGACAATATCACACCCAGACCAGTTAACCTTGAAAAATTCTCCCAATATTCTCCCAGTTCTCTCAAGGAGTGGAGTATAAATTAGGACAGCTGTCTTATAGACTAGTCAATCTACACCTGACAGAGTTGTCTTCAAAGGATGATGCCTTATAGACAATTTGACAGATTCCTTCATCTCAGTCCCTGGGTCTGACCTGTTTCATCAGCAAGGCAAACTTGTCGGGTGTGCTCAGTCTAACAGAATCAGAATCAGGATTAATATTGTTGGCATATGTCATCAAATTAGTTGTTATGCAGCAGCAATACATAATAATAAAAACAATAAATACAGTAAGAAATATATATATAATTAAAGTTAAATTAAATAAATAGTGCAAAAGGGGGAAAAAAATAATGAGGTAGCATCCATGGGTTCAATGTCCATTCAGAAATCTGATGGCAGAGGAGAAGAAGCTGTTCCTGAATCGTTGAGTGTGTGCCTTCAGGCTCTTAATGATGATCAAAGCAATACAGTGCTATCAACTCCTGAAGAAGACACACCCCAGGTTCTACTTCATTAGGAGTTTGAGGAGAGTTAGTATATCATCAAGGACTCTTTCAAGTCTCTACAGATGTATGGTGGAGAGTATTCTGTCTGGTCGCATCAACAACTCCGACGCACAGGATTTCATGCAGCTGCAGAGGGTTGGTGACTCAGCCGGCTCCAGCACAGGCACAAGCCTCTCCACCATTAAGAACATCTCCAGGAGGTGATGCCTTCAGAAGTCCATCATTAGAATTCCTTAGCACCCAGAGCATGCTCTCTTCTCATTACCGCCACCTGGGAGGAGGTACAGGAGCTGTAGGAACCATTTCTTCCCCTCTGCCATGGATTTCTGAACAATCCTTGATCTCATGGGCACTACTTCACTATTCTTCCTTTGCTCTACTCTTCTTTAATTGTAACTTATAGCCATTTGTTTTACCTGGACTGTACTGCTGCCACAAATCAAATTTCATGACTCCTGTCAGTGACAATCCTGATTCTGATGCTGATCAACCAGGTAACATAACTGGACAGGAACCATGACAGTGAATTCAGATGGCAGACTGGAGCCGGGATGAACTTGGTACAACGAGAAAACTGTTGACCTTGTTGGGTCCTGGGTCCAACTATTTCCATTCTGTTCAAAGGAGATCCTTGAGCAAATTCACTGAAACAAAACTAGCAGGTTGAAATCATGCTGTGATATTTAATGTGTGCCCACGTAACTCTTTTGCCTAAATGATTACTGCACCACACATATTTGAAGTGTCCAATTCATTAATAACCCAGATAGGTCAATTCTTTTGATTTGATTATGCAGCAACAGGATGGATTAATTAAATTCTTGAGAACAAGGAGACAGATCTGCTTGTAATTCTTCTGTGTACAGAGACTGACCAAATTTCTCGAGCGGATATCTCTCTACAAAATCTAATGACTGGCACAAGGCAGCAAATCTGAGTTCCTGCATTTTAATACAAACAGGACTCTTGATGAAGGGTCACAGACAGAATTATCAGCTCTTTATTCCTCTCCACAGATGCTGCCTGACCTGCTGAGATCCTCCAACATTTTATGTGTGTCATTCTAGATGGTGCTTTTGGTCACATGGATATGTACCTACCGCGCCCTATCTCATACAGCCATTGGCTGCTGATACTAACAGGTTTTGGGCAGCAGGGTGCCGTAACGCTTTACAGCACCAGTGATCCAAGTTCAGTTCCTACCACCATCTGTAGGGAGTTTGTACGTTCTTCCTTCGACCGCGTGGATTTCCTCTGGATGCTCTGGTATCCTCCCACATTCCAAAGACATACAGGTTAATAGGTTAATTGGTCACATGAGTGTAATTGGGTGGTACTGGCTCATTGGGCCAGAAGGACCTGTTACCGTGCTGTATTTCTGAATAAATTAAATAAATAAAAATAATTCCAAAATCTGACTCATCAGGGACTCATTGTATGCTTATTTTTCATCTATGGCAATCCATGTGGTGTTTCTTAAAAGCAAATCCAGGCTCAAAACAAAACTCCTGGCTGATAAGGTCAAGGAACTGGAATTGGAGCTGGATGCAGTCAGGACCATCTGGGAGGCTGAAAACCTTACAGGTGAGTCTTTTACTGAAGTGGTCACACTCAGAGTGCAGGCTTCTGACAGTAGGTAATGACCACCAAGAGAAGGTAAGGGAGTGCAGTATTCCCCGGCGGCCATTACCCTCAATAACAAGTATACCTCTTTGTATATACTGGAGGAAGATGATGTATCAGGGAACAGCAACAGCAGCCAGACCAGTGACACTGTGGCTGGCTTTGAGGCTCAGTGGGGAAGAGTAATGTCAGACAGAGGGTTAGTGATAGGAGACTCATTAGTTAGGGGGATGGACAGTAGATTATGTGGCCACGAAGGAGAAGCCAGGATGGTGTGTTGCCTCCAGGATGTCTCAGAGTAGCTGCAGAAGATTCTCAAGAGGGAAGATTCTCAAGAGGGATGGAGAGCAGCCAGAGGTCGTGGTGCACATAGGCAGAGAGGGGTAAGAGGCCTTACACAGCAAGTATAGGGGTTTAGGTAAGAGGCTGAAGAGTAGGACCTCCAAGATAATAATTCCTGGGAAGGCCATGGAAGAAAGAAGAGGGGGAGGAGCACCAGAGGGAGGTGATGGGCAGGCAAGGAAATAAAGTGTGAGAGGGAAAACGAGATGGGGAATAGTGAAGGGGGGTATCAAAGATTATGGGGAGGAGGCAAGAGAATGGGGCTGAGAGTGATCTTCAACCAGCCATGATGGAAAGGCAGAGCACTCTCAATGGGCCCAGTGACTGAATTCTGCTCCTATCTCTTATGGTCTAAAATCATATTTTGAAGTCAATGCTCAAATTACTTTCTAATACTACACAATGTTATAAGACCATAAGACATAGGAGCAGAATTAGGCTATTTGGCCCATCAAGTCTGCTCTGCCATTCAATCATGGCTGATCCTTTTCTCCCCTCCTCAGCCCCATGCCTCAGTCCTCTCCATGTAACCTTTGATGCCGTGTCCAATCAAAAACCTATCAAGCTCTTCCTTAAATATACCCAATGACGTGTCCTCCACAGCTGCCTGTGGTAATAAATTCCATAAATTCACCACCCTCTGGCTAAAGAAGTTTCTCCGTATCTCTGTTTCAAATGGACGCCCCTCTATCCTGAGGCTGTGCCCTCTTGTCCTAGACTCCCCTACTGTGGGAAACATCCTTTCCCCATCTACCCTGTCTAGGCCTTTCAACATTCGAAAGATTTCAATGAGATCCCCCCTCATCCACTCAAGGTGAGGCCTCACCAGGGCCTTATAAAGCCTCAGCATTGCATCCGTGATCTTGTATTCCAGACCTCCTGAAATGAATGCCAACATGGCATTTGCCTTCCTCACCACCAACTCTACCTGCAAGTTAACCTTTAGGGTGTTCTGCACAAGGTTATGTTATTTTCAATTTAATAAAACATCACTTGTCACATTTTGTGGCTTCTTGGTGAATCATCTCATGTCTATTGGCTAATTACACACCTGCTAAGTGTTTGACCTCAATACTCTAAAGCTTAGCCAACAACGAGCAGATTACACAGGACGGTGCTTGATCTCACTTACAGCTGGTGTATGACAATGGAGTGAAGTTTACCAGCACTCCTCTCCTATCAGTGGAGTCTCACTGTTTAGAGACTTGATAGTCACAATAGTGAAAAGAATTACCTTTAGCTTCTGCTCATTATTAACTGATACTCCACTTTGTGCATCTAAAATCTAACTCAGGAACTCTTTCAAATTGAAACTATGAAGTGCCCGAGAGATTGGTCATAGCTAGAATTAACTCCTGTCTGAGGAAGGAGCTGGATCTGCTGCAATTCACCGATCAGCAGTCCGTGCTGCGGGACGTCCTGAAGCTCGGTACAGCCAATGTAAAGGAACTGGTGGGGGAAGACAAGAGTTTAGGGGCTTATGTACATGGAGCAGTCGAATGGGGTGGGAGAGACCCTGGAATAATTAAAGTTGTATCACCCCAGGAGTCACACGAGCACCACCGTTCTATGCTTGTTTTGCGTTTTTCTCCATTTAAAGTTGACTCCACTGAATGTACTGACCATGAATCTAAATGTTTTAAGTATTGTTTCTTCCTTTGTGTGTGTGTGTGTGTGTATATATATAATTGTGTATTCAATGTTGTGTAATATTTGAGTAATTAAATTACATGACAGTTATTATTAAACCTGATTCTGATTCTGATTCTAATATTGCAAATATATTGCTTGATTAAGCATTCATTATTGTTTATATAATTCATTACAGGTTATATGTAAAAGTATGTGAATGGCATACATCATCATGACACCATGTCACATGTGCTCACCTCACTTAAAGTCAAAACAAAAATAAGGCATGCATTCCTGGCTCCGTCTTTTTATTTTGATTAGTTTTTATGTAAAGGAGGAAGCAGTGGGTATACACTCAGTGGACATTTTGTTAGGTACTTAATAAAATGGCCAATAAGTGTATGTTCATGGCCTTCTGCTTCAGCGTTTGACGTGTTGGCACTCTTCTGCACACCACTGTTGTATTGCACGATTATTTGAGTTACTGTTACCTTCCTGTCAGCTTGAACAGGTGCGCCCATTCTCCTCCGACCTCGCTCATTAACAAGGCATTTTGTCCCACAGAACTGGCGATTTGTTTTAATTTTTTTTACCACGTTCTGTAAACTCTTCATGCACAAACCCGGAGACTGGTGTGCGAGGAAGTCCCAGGAGATCAGCATTTTCTGAGATACACAAACCATTCCATCTGGCACCAACAATCATTCCGTGGTCAAAGTCACTTGGATCACATTTCTTCCCCATTCTGATGCTGGATCTGAACCGCGACTGAACCTCCTGACTGTGCCTGCATGCTTTTATGCCTTGAGTTCCCGCCACACGAGAGCAGATTAGATATTTTCATTAACATTGCGGTTTAACTAATGAAATGGCCACTGAGTGTATTTATACAAAAGAAGAAAGAAAGCAAAGTTAATTTTTGAAATAAAGGGAGGGACCTAGTTAGGATGTCCTATACCCCATGTTCTTCTGGGAGCAAAACTCCTTCACCAACTCAACAATAGAAAAAGCTTTCTGGAAGATTTTCAAAGGAAGTGATGATCATTATCTGTTGCCTGGTAAAGGCAAAAGTGCAGCTGCTGAAGCCTGCCTGGTCCATATTGTCTCTTCCAGTGAATATCATGTATCATGGATATGGCCCAGTCCATCACAAGTAAAGCTCTCCCCACCATTGAGCACATCTACACAGATCACTGTCACAGGAAGAGACCCCCACCATCCAGGCCATGCCCTCTTCTTGCTGCAGCCATCGTAAAGGAGGTACATGATCCACACCACCAGGTTCAGGAACAGTTATTATCCCTCAACCATTAGGCTCTTGAACCAGATGAAATAGCTTTGGCAACACGAGTGAATCTTCAGATGCTGGAAATAAATAAAAAACACAAAATGCTGGCAGAACTCAGAAGGCCAGACAGCATCTATGGGAGGAGGTAGTGACGACGTTTCCGGCCGAAACCCTTCATCAGGAGTTTCGGGCCGAAATAGCTTTGCTTGGCTTGCTTCACCCACGCCAGCAGTGAACAGTTCCCACAACCTATGGACTCAATTTCAAGGAGTCTTCACTTCATTTCTTGATATTTATTGCTTATTTATTTATTATTAAATATTTTGTTTATTTTATTTATGATTATTATTATTTATTGTGATCCAAGATGGCGGTGCGACACAGCTTGCTGCAGCCACTCCGGAGCTGATATGTTATTTGTTAAGCGGGGCGCCGTGCGCAATCCTAATCTAATGAAAAACGGACGTGGGAGCACGGAGGAACATCTGGAAGTTTCCAGGAAGGCCTTCTTCGTTGCTGCTGCTGCTGTGAGGTCCGGGTCTCTGCTGGGAAGAACAGGCCCCCAGTCTTTGGGGTCGCATTGCCGATGGCCATTGGCGGGGGTGTCTTAATACGCTCGGCAGAGGATGGTGCTCATAGAAGCTGTGCTGGAGGGGATGGTCGTCGGCTCGGAGGTTCGATGGACTCGGAGTCTGCTGCGGTCAGGTCGCTTTCAGTGTGTCTGCGAGGCTGGGTCTGCGAGGCTGCGTCTGCGAGGCTGGGTCGGGCGGCGCCTTGGAAGTCCATAGCGGGGGTATTCCCTTCTGTCGTCAGTGTGGGATGACGTGTCTATCAGGACCCTGAGGACTTGTGGAAACTGTGTGGTGGTTTCTTTCGAACTTATAGTCTTTTAACATCTTTGGACTATTTTTACCATGCCCATGGTCTGTTTTTTATCAAATTATGGTATTGTTTGCACTGTTGTAACTATGTGGTCTTGTGCAGGTCTTGTAGCTTTAGTTTTTGGTCTTGTTTGTCTGGTGGATTTGGAGTTCCTTTCCGGGGAATGCGCTAAGATGGTAGCGCAATATTAATACGCAGCAGCCTCTCCGAACTCTGGATTGGGGATTGCCAAACGTTATGTGGATTTTCTGGTGTAGTCTATTTTGTCATGTGCTTTGTTGATATCATTCTGGAGGAACGTTGTCTCATTTTTTAACTGCATTGCATTCGTGGTTTTTAAATGACAAACTGTACCTGAATCTGAATTATTAATATTGTGTATTTTTGTATTTACTATGGATGCCTGCAAGAAAATGAATCTCTAGGTCCTATATGGTGACGTATATGTACTTTAATACTAAATTTACGTTGATCTTTATAACAGTGGGATGGAAAGGGTCCTTGAGCTTGGTAGTATGTGCACTAATGCCCGATGGGAGGGGGAGAAGTCAGAGTGTCCAGGGTGGGTGGGCTCTTTGCTTTAGTGACCCAGGCTGCTCATCATCACATTTGTGATCTCACAGAGAGGGGAGTTCAACACACGGAGCTGCGTGCAGCCCGGTCTCCTGAGGCTTGCCAATGCTTTGTGTTTTCATTTCAGACTATCAGCAGTCTCTATTGCATTCGAATGCCATTTAACGTGAAGAGGTGAGAAACTAGCACCAGCCGGACTGTTCTCAGCCACCTCTTCCTTCCTGAGGCAAAACCACACAGCAGAACAGAGATTGAACGTGGATCAGGGCTTCATGCGTTCGGATTCCCCGCAAATTAAAGCTGCAAATAAAATGTGTAAACTATGGCAGTCTGCAATTTCAGGGTCTCAGAGGTTCCCAAAATAATGAATGAAGTAAATTTCAGACAAGAGAAAATCTGCGGATGCTGGAAATCCAAGCAACACGCACAAAAGAGCAGGTGCAATAGTGAACATGTTCCACCACTACTAGGAGGCAGCATAGGCCCAGTGGACAAGGCCCTCCTTCTGCATTGTAATAAGGAAAAAGGTAATTATGTTGTTTTTGTCTCCGGTGACCTTAGCTTCCCATGTTTGACTTTTCTCTGATCCTTCCAGGGATACTCTTTTCCACTTGCCCAAATTATTATCCCATAAGATTCAAAAACAGAGACAGAGGGTAGAGATAGAGATGGGTATGTGCTGGGTGGAACCAAAGAAGGAAGGCCCGATGGGCAATGAGAACAGATGGCGGTTGATGAAGCGAGGCAATGGAGGGAGGGAGAGAGGGATGGGAATGGTAAAGAAAGAGGGGAGACTCTGGATGGATGGGTGGGAGAGAGAAAGGAAGTGGGGAAGTGAGTTACTCAAAAATGGAGTTAAAAAAGTGCCTATATGAGGTACTATTCATGGAAAATTCACTGTGCAGCGGAGAAGGCCGAGGACCCTCATGGCAGTGAAGGGTCAGGAAGGGAACTGAACTGACATGCCGCGGGAAGCTCGGGGGGCCAGCGGCGAGCGAGGCACAGCCGCTCCTCTGCGGGAAAGCACGCCACGGCAGAAGTGATCGACCCACGGCACCCATCGAACAGCACCAGCTCCCCCGTGGCAGAGCCGGCAGGTGCCAAGCTGGCATCGTCACCCACCTCAGAGCTCACCGAACTGGAATGGAAGCTAGTTACCCTCATGTCCAAGAGTCTGCCGGAGAAGAGGATTTTCTGAATTAAAGATTTAAAAACCCAAATAAAAGCACAGTTATGGCACATGTAAAATCCCGGCTGCCGTAGTTATTTACCCTTAATTGCTCCCCTACAACATACAGGGGAACTTATATAAATAGCAGTTGTTCAAGGAAATGTGTAATCCCTGTTATTAAGTTTTCCAACTGAAAAAGTGTTATTCATTTAAGTAGGAAGGTGTCACCTTGCCAACGAGATGTCACTAATGTGGGTTGGTTGTCATGGCAAAGGAGTCCAGATTTCCTAAAACTGCATATTACCAGTCGTTTGTTGCTACCTCCACAGCTAGAGAGAAAAATGTTAAGCATTAACGGACTGCTTTTAAAAAGTAGCAAGAGATAGTAAAGGAAATTTTTCTGGCTGCCATTCGTGTTGAATCTGACTAAATATTTCAATGGCTGCAACGTGAGTTTGTGCTTATAATGAGATCTTGGGCACAAGAGGTTCTGCAGATGCTGGAAATCTCAAGCAAGGCACAGAAAATGCTGGAGGAACTCAGCAGGCCAGGCAGCATCTATGGAATAAATAAACAGTCAACAGCTGTTGATTTTCATCAGTCACCTCTTCAGCCTATCACCTGCCAGCTCCTCACATCATCCCCATCTCCCCCTCACCTTGTCTCACCTATCACCTGCCAGCTCTTTACGTCATCCCTCTCCCCCTCACCTGGTCTCACCTATCACCTGCCAGCTCCTCACAGCATCCCCATCTCCCCCTCACCTGGTCTCACCTATCACCTGCCAGCTCCTCACATCATCCCCATCTCCCCCTCACCTTGTCTCACCTATCACCTGCCAGCTCTTTACGTCATCCCATCTCCCCTTCACCTGGTCTCACCTATCACCTCCCAGCTCCTCACAGCATCCCCATCTCCCTCTCACCTGGTCTCACCTATCACCTGCCAGCTCCTCACAGCATCCCCATCTCCCCCTCACCTGGTCTCACCTATCACCTGCCAGCTCCTCACAGCATCCCCATCTCCCCCTCACCTGGTCTCACCTATCACCTGCCAGCTCCTCACATCATCCCCATCTCCCCCTCACCTGGTCTCACCTATCACCTGCCAGCTCCTCACAGCATCCCCATCTCCCCCTCACCTGGTCTCACCTATCACCTGCCAGCTTCTCACAGCATCCCCATCTCCCCCTCACCTGGTCTCACCTATCACCTGCCAGCTCCTCACATCATCCCCATCTCCCCCTCACCTGGTCTCACCTATCACCTCCCAGCTCCTCACATCATCCCCATCTCCCCCTCACCTGGTCTCACCTATCACCTCCCAGCTCCTCACACCATCCCCATCTCCCCCTCACCTGGTCTCACCTATCACCTCCCAGCTCCTCACATCATCCCCATCTCCCCCTCACCTGGTCTCACCTATCACCTCCCAGCATGTACTACTTCCCCTAACCCCACCATCATCTTCTTCTGGCTTCTGTCCCATGTCTTTCTAGTACTGATGAACGTTCTTGGCCCATTTCTTCGACCAGTTATTCTGCTTGATGGACGCTGCCTGCTGAGTTCCACCAGCATCTTGTGTGTGTTGCTCAAGATTTCTAGCATCAAGAGAATCTCTTGTGTTTAAAGGTGCCAGTCAAGTGGGTTACTTTGATCTGGATCATGGTGATTTTATTTTAGTGTTGCAGGATCATTTTGTGTGTGTGACTAATGAGATCTTGCTTTGGGTTCAGCCCAGGCAACAGGTAAATGTGTTTCACCAGATGAATTCAATACTTAATGAACAGAGGGTCTTTTGTTATAAACAGAAGATGCCGGAAATGTTCAACAGAACAGGATTCATCTGTGGGTAGAGGATTCCTCCTGCTGCTGCCTATACGTTCTTCCCGTGGCCGTGTGGGTTTCCTCCAGGTGTTCCGGTTTCCTCCCACAGTCCACAAACGAACCGGTTGGAGGGTTCATTGGTCATTGTAAACTGTCCCACAATTAGGCAAAGATTAAATTGAGGTATTGCTGGGGCAGTTTGGCTCAAAGGGCCAGGAGAGCCTATTCCATGCAGTATCTCAATCAATCAATAGATAAATAATCGATAATGAGTGAATGGATGAAGTTAATGTTTCAGGTCACTGTCAAACAATCTTTCAACTGAAATGCTAACCCTTTATCTCTTCCCGCCAGTGCAACCTGACCTGTTTGGTACTTCCAGCACTTTCTGTTTTATCTTACATTTCCAGCATCTGCAGATTTTTGATTCTGAGGGTAGTTCTAACAATTTCTCCTTCCTGTATATAATACATTTTTGATGCTGGTTGCTCTAACAGCAGCAACATTTATAGAGCAGCTGCAGAGGGGAAGAAGTCCTGAAGTGTTCTACGCACTGCACTTTACTGCTGACTCAAAACATCCAATTTCACTTCCTGTGCCAGTGATAATAAGCCTGATTGTGATACTATTAGAACCATTTGGGATCAGTTCTTCTCTGTCCATCTGAATGAATTTGCTCACATTGAATAAAATATGTGCGTAAACGCCACCAGAACACACTTCTTATAGTCTGATGGCATCAGAATCAGTGTGTGTATATATATATTCAATAAGTAGTTTAAATGTTAGGAAGTGAGGGAGTGTTCATGGGTTCAATGTCTATTTAGAAAATGGATGGCAGAGGTGAAGAAGCTGTTCCTGAATCATTGAGTGTGTGCCTTCAGGCTTCTGTACCTCCTTCCTGATGCTAGCAATGGGAAGATGGCATGTCCTGGGTGGTGGTGGGCTGTAATGATGGACATCATAGCTCACTTCTTTTATAAGACCTTGGGTTTCTCTGAGGATTCCCAGAGATTGTTCTCCCCTGTATAGTCAGGTGCTGAGTATTGTTTTTATTTAATCTTACTATTTTTGTGAAATTCATAACTAAGGTACTTGGATCTTACTAAAACCTCACAGACCCAATTCAATCCTGAAGTCTTTTACAGCAGTTTAAATGAAATGCAAACACTTTCTCCAAGGACATTGCCATTCTGCTGGTTACAGATGGAGTTTAAGCAAAGACAGGTGGAAATTTTATCCCCGGATCCTTATACATTCATTCCACTATTTTTAGCAGCAGTTACCAATGTTATTTATTGGAGTTCACTCCTAGCAACTTCAGTGTTAAGGCATCTACAGACAGTGATGAACAATGCACGCTTAAATAGACCCGAGCAGTGAAGATTTACTATATTGTACCTCAGCGGGTACAAATCCCAATCTGCTCCACTTCCATTAGTTTGATAAACCTTATTGGGAATTCAGGCTTTAGAGAGTGATCATGGCTGTGAGGAGGTTTTTGACAAAAGCATTTTTTCAATCACCCATCCCACATAAAAGCATCAGCAGAAAATCTTCCTTTCCCTATGAAATAAGATAGCTGATCAAAATGCACTGGAATGAAGGACTGCCCCTTCCAATATCTTCACTTACTGCCCCACCTCTGCAAAGAGTGAAGATGACATCTTGTCAGGCAGATCCTCTCAGCAGAAAGGCAAAGCACAAAATGCACTGCACATTAAATTCACAAAACATTTTTCACAGCCATGCACAAAGTGTCAGTACGTTCAGATAGGGCCCAAGTGGGGAGGGAGAGGGAGAGGGAGGGGTGGGGGGGGGGGGGAGAGAGAGAGAGAGAGAGAGAGAGAGAGAGAGAGAGAGAGAGATTGAAGCGAGTCAATAGTTCACAGACTTTAATGCGAACAGGGTTTTAAGAGAAAAGAAAACAATAGACACTACGCCAAACAGGGCTGTAAACTAAAACTCTCAAATGGAAAACTACATGTCAACACTGCAGCCAAAAGGAATATTTAAATATAAAATGAATACCGCAAGCCTTCAGTGTCAGTCGACTCGATAGTCCACTTTCTCAGGCAAGGCTGAATGCAAGCAGGCAGTGTTATGTTGCCACAAGAGGAAATCTGCAGATGCTGGAAATTCAGACAACACACATAAAATTCTGGTGGAATGCAGCAGGCCAGGCAGCATCTACAGGAAGAAATACAGTCGACATTTCAAGCCAAGACCCTTCGTTGGAACTAATGAAGTTAGTCCTAACAATCTCGGCCCGAAACATCGACTGTACTTCTCCCTATAGATGCGGCCTGGCCAGCTGCGTTCCACCAGCATTTTGAGTGTGTAGTGTTACGTTGCTGTGCTTTCCTCAAATCTTGACAAGCGCTACAACAAAAATAAGGGAGTTAAGTACCACCATAAAGAAACCATAATTAGAGGACACGTGCATATTCACAAGCGCAATTGCCAAACATATTGCCGAATCGCTGAATCAAAACCGTGGTTGTGACACGCAGAAGTACAACAGAATTTCATATTGTATGCAGAGATTTGGAACCTGCCCAAAGTTACAAGGATACTTGGAAATTGCTGAAAGCACAAAATTTGCAACGATTGGCTCCAAGTAAGATTCAGTTCAATGGCTAACACTGCTGACAAACAAGAGCACCTTTGGCTAAGTCAGAACACATCATTTCAGAAGATGTATACACTCAGTGGCCATGTTAGTAGGAAACTTCTGTACCTAATAAAGTGGCCACTGTACGTGCAATCATGGTCTTCTCCTGCTGTGGCCCATCCATTTCAAGGTTCAATGTGTTGTGCATTCAGAGATGCTCTTCTGCACACCACTGTTGTAACGTGTGGTTATTTGAGTTACTGTCAGCATCTTGTCAGCTCGAACCAGTCCAGCAAATCTCTCTATAATGAGACATTTTCACTCACAGAACAGCCACTCACTGGTTTTTTTTGTTTGTTTTTCTCATCATTCTCAGTAACCTCTAAAGACTTCTGTGTGTGAAAATCCCAGGAGACCAGCAATTTCTGAAATAATTAAGCCATCCCATCAGGCACCAATGATCATTCCACGGCCTAAGTCACTTAGGTGACATTTTTTTCTCCATTCTGATGTTTGGTCTGAACAACAACTGAACCTCTTGACCACGCCTGCATGCTTTCATGCATTGAGTTGCTGCCACATGATTGGCTGATAAGATATTTGCATTAATGAGTAGGTGTACCTAATAAAGTGGCCACTGAGTATACCTTTCAGCTTATGGAATCAGGATTTGACTTCTTGGAATCGGGCAGTGCATTTCAGCCACTGGGCTGCATTGACTCTTTTTTAAAAATCGTCACCATTCATCCCACCAAACTGCTCACTCCCTGCAGCCCAGTGAGCATTTTCTCTTCAAGTATATATTTAACTTTCAAGTGGAAAGCTATCTCAGTTATTACACAAAACCCTGAACAATCAACACATGAGTATGTTTTGACCCATCATCAAATGGACATTTCACACTGGATGGGACAGTAACGTAGCAACCAGCATAACACTAGTAAAGTGCCAGCGGCCTGGGTTCAGTTCCACTGCTCTGTAGGGAGTTTGTACATTCTCACCGCGACCATATGAGTTTCTTCCAGGTGCTCCGGTTTCCAGAATGAACTGCATCTCTAAATAAAATAAACTCAATTCGACCCTCTTGAAAGGCTTAGGCTGAGCAGACATGGAGAGGCTGTTTCCATTAGAGGGAGGGTCAAGGACCCAGAGGGTATGATCCTAAATTAAGCCCCTTTAAATCAGATATGAGGAGGAAATTCTTTAGCCAGGGGGTGGTGAATCTGTGGAATTCATTGCCACAGACACCTGTGGGGGCCAAGACATTGGGTATATTTAAAGAGGAGGTTGATAGATTCTCGATTAGGAAGGCTGTCAAAAGTTATGGGGAGAAGGCAGGAGAATGAGGTTGAGAGGGAAAGTAAATCAGCCATGATGGAATGACAAAGCAGACTCGATGGGCTGAATAGCCTCATCCTGCTCCGATGTCTTATGGTCTTTTACTTCAGATTTAGGACAAACCGTTTTTTAAAGGAATTAAATAAATAACTAAGTTATTTAACTTTTTCTTCAACACAAGTTATGATGATTGGGGGCGCACTGTGGGAAAGGGTTGTGAGATTCAATTCTGCTCCAGTGTTTTACGGTCTCTGATTTTAACATAACTTTATCTGAAAATCCTTATGATGTAGAATGTATTGCCTTCAAATTCAATAACCATTTTCAAAGGGAATTAGATATAGACTTGAAAAGGAAAGACTTTCAGCGCCAAGGGGAAAGGTCAGACATATGGAACTAATTAAGTAGTTCCATCAAAGAGCAATTCTGATTCTCTGAATGATCTCCTTCTGTGCTCCCTGATTCAATGGAGGGCCAGAGGATAGTTTCCACCTATTTGTAACCCTGCATGAATTAAATAAATGTTGTTTCAAAACTCACAACCCATATCCCTGATCGTGAGCCATGAAGAAAGAACATTTTCTTTTAAGTTTGGAGGAAGTCTTGATATGTGGAAACAGGGGGAACCATTGCAAAATGCCTCAAAGGATGAAATGACGGGCAGCGGAAGTAGAGGATGAATTTTCTAGGGGCTTCACTTGCTCGTCCACCATAGCATCAGAAGAAGTGCTGGCCTGTTGGTAAAAAAAGAACTCAAATCATAAGAGGGGTGAAATAAGGTCAGAAGGTGTTAAATCGTTGTGGGTAGAGCTAAGGAACTGCAAGAGTAAGAAGACCCTGATGGGAGTTACAGTTTTTACAGACTCCCAAACAATATAGAAAATGTACACCAATAGGGCAATGTTACTATAGTCATGGGGGATTTTGATATGCAGGCAGATTGGGAAAATGAGTTTTATGCTGGATCCCAAACGGGGGAGTTTGTAGGATGCCTATGGATGACTTTTTAGAGCAGCTCATACTTAACAGACAGACAGACGGACATACTTTATTGATCCTGAGGGAAATTGGGTTTCATTACAGCCGCACCAACCAAGAATAGTGTAGAAATATAAAACCATAAATAATTAAATAATAATAAGTTAATCATGCCAAGTGGAAATAAGTCCAGGACCAGCCTATTGGCTCAGGGTGTCTGACACTCCGAGGGAGGAGTTGTAAAGTTTGATGGCCACAGGCAGGAATGACTTCCTATGACGCTCAGTGTTACATCTCGGTGGAATGAGTTTCTGGCTGAACGCACTCCTGTGCCTAACCAGTACATTATGGAGTGGATGGGAGTCATTGTCCAAGATGGCATGCAACTTGGACAGCATCCTCTTTTCAGACACCACTGTCAGAGAGTCCAGTTCCACCCCCACAACATCACTGGCCTTACAAATGAGTTTGTTGATTCTGTTGGTGTCTGCTACCCTCAGCCTACTGCCCCAGCACACAACAGCAAACATGATAGCACTGGCCACCACAGCCTCATAGAACATCCTCAGCATCATCCGGCAGATGTTAAAGGACCTCAGTCTCATCAGGAAATAGAGACAGCTCTGACCCTTCTTGTAGACAGCCTCAGTGTTCTTTGACCAGTCCAGTTTATTGTCCATTTGTACCCCTCAGGTATTTGTAATCCTCCACTATGCCCACACTGACCCCTGAGATGGCTTTTTAAAGCAGCTCATACTTGAATCTACTAGGGGATCAGTTATTCTCGAATGGGTGTTGTTCCATGAACCAGAATCAATTAGAGAGCTTAAGGTAAAGGAACAGTTAGGAGCAGGTGATCATAATATATTAGAATTCACCCTGTAATTTGAGAAGGAGAAGCTAAAGTCAGATGTATCAGTATTACAGTGGAGTAAAGGGAATTACAGAGGTTGAGAGAGAAGCTGGCCAAAATTGATTGGGAAAGAACACTGGCACAGATGGCGGCAAAGCAGCAATGGATGAAATTTCTGGGAGCAATTTGGAGGGCACAGGTTATAGACATCCCAAAGAGGTAGAAATATTCTAAAGGCAGGATGAAAATCAACATAAAAGCCAAAGAGAAGGCATATAATAGAGCAAAAATTAGTGGAAAGTTAGGGGATTGGGAAGACTTTAAAACCAACAGAAGGCAACTAAAAAAGTCATTAGCAACACACACAAAATGCTGGAGGAACTCAGCAGATCAAGGCAGTATCTATGGAAAAGAGTAAACAGTCATTACTTCAGCCCAAGAAACTTCATCAGTACTGGAAAGGAAGAGGAGAGGTCAGAGTAAGGTTTATTTTCAGAAAACATTGCATGTCCTAACTCCAGCTTCTCCACTTCTCCTTGCAGATAATACGAAGACAGGTGGAGAGACAGGTAGCTTTGAAGAAGAAGAAAGGCTGCAGAAGGTCTTAGACAGATTAGGAGAACAGGCAAAGAGATGGAATATAGTGTTGGGAAACACTTTGACAGAAGAAATAAAAGGGTAGACTATTTTTTAAATGGAGGGAAAATTCAAAAATCGGAGGCCCTAAGGGACTTGGGAATCCTTACGCAGGATTCCCTGAAGGTTAATTTGCAGGTTGAGTCTGTGGTGAGGAGGGCAAACACAACGTTAGCATTCATTTCAAGAAGACTAGAATATAAAAGCAAATATGTAATGTTGAGGCTTTATAAAGCACTGGTGAGCATAAAGCTCGATAGAGTGGATGTGGAGAGAATGCTTCCTATGGTGAGAGAGCTTAGGACCAGAGGACGCAGCCTCAGAATAGAGGGCATCCTGTTATAACAGATGATGAGGAATCACCTTCACCAGAGAGCTGGGATTCTGTAGAATTTGTTGCCACAGGGGGCTGTGGAGGCCAAGTCATTTAAGGCAGAGGTTGATAGAATCTTGATTGGTCAGGGCATGAAGCATACAGAGTGAAGGCAGGAGTTTGGTGCTGAGAGGGAAAATGAATCAGCCATGATGAAATGGTGGAGCAGACTCGATGGGCCGAATGGTCTAGTTCTGCTCCTATATCTTATGGACATAAAAAAATTAAAATTAAAAGTTAGACTATGAAAAATAAATATAAAAAAGAATGCAAAGGAGGAATAGTGAGGTAGTGTGCATGGGTCCATGGAGGCAGGGGGAAAGAATCATTGATTGTGTGTGTTCAGGTTCCTGTACCTTCTCCTCGATAGTAGTACTGAGGAGTCAGCGTGCCCCAGATGGTGAAGCTCCTCAATGATGGATGCCGCCTTCTTCTCATTAATCAAATGACAAATAGGAATGAAGAATAAACAAAGTAAATTTGTTCAAATAAACATTCATGCTATGGTAGCATAGGGGTTAGTGAAATGCTATTACTACTCAGAGTTCAATTCTGGCACTATGTTTTCCCCATGACTGCATGGATTTCCATCAGACGCTCTGATTTCTTCCCACAGTCCAAAGACATACCAGCTAATTGGCTAATTAGCCACTGTAAACTCTCCTGTGATTGAACCGGTGATGCTGCATGGTGTAGCTCGTTGGGCCGGAAGGACCTGTCCCATACTGTATTTCTGAATAATATAAAATAGTGACTATGAAATTATGTGGGAAATTAAAAGAAAAGCAGCTATTAAAGTCTAAAACTAAATGAGGATCGAGAAGAAGTGGGTGGAAGGAAAAAGGTCATTGGATAAAAAATATGAGAGAGAAAGGATGCAACATTGGCGAAAGAGGTGCCCGGGCAAGAGGAAGTAAAGATTCGACATGGAACTAAGCTGCAGAGGCCAGGAAAATCCTCGGTGTGATTCCCGGCCTTCTGAGTTAGCTTATTTCAGCTGGCGATGAAGAGGAGACTGCAGCTGGTCTCAATACCCACAAGGATAAAGGAGAGACGACAAGCTCCTGATCCCCGGCCAAACGTAGGAATCAAATGATAACACAATCTGGCTGAGCTGTAATGTATTCCAGGAGAGTGCAAACGCTGCGCCGTGCTGTTCAGAAAGGAAGGCTGTCTGCCTTGCCTGCTGCTGCAAGTCTGATGCTAAGACCCTGCCAGACACTGTGACATCAGGGGGGAAAAAACAGAAACTCTGGGAAGCTGAGTGCTGGAACTCAGCAAGTCGTGCAACATCTAAGGAATAAATAGTGAATATTTCAGGCTGGGAATCGTCATGATGACAGTACAGCAATCTAAATGATGGATCTGCAGGAGTTGGAGCTCTGCAAAGTAATGGGATAGCTGGAATTTGCAGATTCCCAGGGGTAAAGCCAGGGGGGGAGATTTGAAATGAAGGGGGAGAACATTAAAAATGAACCTTCAATAGCAGCAAGTCAGGCAGCATCTACAGTACTGCGCTGAAGTGTGAGGCTCATGCTGTACATATAGGTAGGGTGCATAAGACTTCTGCACAGTACTGTGTTTGTCAATGTGGAGCGGAGAGCGAGTTCGTATGTCTGGCAGGCGCAAGGGATGTTGGGAATGGCGATGGTGGAGCGCCGCAGGTGGGGGATGGTACAGTGCAGCCACACCCAGCCCTGAGACACCACACAATTGGTGTGTTAATCATTACAGAATGCCCCTCTGATGCTTCCCACTCCCTCACCTCTCCCTTCTCCTTTGCCCAACCTTGATTCCCCTCTCCCTGCCCCCTTCCCACTCTCAGTCCACAACAGGGACCCATATCTGAATCAGGTTTACCATCACTCACATATGTCATGACCTTTTTTGTGTGGCAGCAGTACAGTGCGATACATAAAATTACTACAGTACTGTGTAAGAGTTTTAGGCACCCTAGCTACCGTATATCTATGTGCCTAAGACTGTTGCACTGTTCTGCGTGGAGGGGAATAAACAGTGAACATCTCGGGCTGAGACCCCTCATCCTCTCCAGTCCTGATGAAGCGAATCAGACCAAAACATCAACTGCTTTCTCCTCCTCTGTAAATGCTGCCTGACGTGTTGATCCTTCCAGCATTTTCTGTGTGTTGCTCAAGATCTCCTGCATCTACCAAACCTCTTCTGTCTGGAAAACTGAATATGGGGTGGAAACTTACTCCCAGGTGATTTCGCTAGAAATATGTGTATGGTGCTAAAATGGATGTAAGTGACTACAGGCATCCATAACTCTATGTCCAATCAGCACAGAGATTACTACTACTTCGAATCACAATGAGCCCACACCACCCAATTACATTACTAACTGGTTTAAGATGGTGCTGGTGAAGCATAGCAACAACTTGCTGGCAGCTAACAAGGCAAACAAAACTATAAATTACTGTATTAATCACACCTTTTCTCAGATACCATCACTGCAATCAATAGCCTGTAACTTCTCTTTTGGAATTGAGCTTTTGAACGGAAGGTACAACCTGGCATTTTCGCGGTGTGAACTGATGTCTCTACGATGCAGGATGGTTGTGGCGTGGCACGTACAGACCGAGTCGAGGTAGCAGAGCCCAAGCATGAGAGCAGGGAATGCGCCAGTGGTTGGCCAATGCTGGAGCGGATTTGGTGGCGATTCGATGTGGCAGAGCTGAGGCCAGGCGGTGGAGCCCAGGCATGGGCCCAAAAGTGAGGAAAGACCTGAGGTTTGACCAATTTAAGAACTGGCTCAAATTGGAAAGGTTGGGTATAGGCCAAATTAAGGCGGTAGGGCCCGGATCTAAGAGCATATCCAAGTGGCTGGGCCCAGGTCCCAGAGTAAGGATCGAATCGAGGTTTGGACCAGGCCAGATTGAAAAGGTCAGGGTGTCAAGGCCAGGAACAAGGGTCTGGCCATGGCCTGCAACTAGTGGGCTCCTGAATCGGCAGCAGTGATGACCAGCTTAGTGGCTGTGGACTCACTTTCAGGAGCTTCAGTTCTGAATGTCATTTGCTTATTTTTTACTGTTTGCATGATTTGTTTCTTCTTCTGCACATTGGGTAGTTGACGGTCTTTTTTTTAAAAATGAGTTCTATTGTATTTCTTCGCTTTGTGACTGCCTATAAGGAGACAAATCTCAAAGCTGTATACTGTAAACATACTTTGATGGTAAATGTACCTTGAACTTTGAACTTTAACCAGCTCATCTTTGGAACATGGGAGGAAACTGGAGCACTTGGCGGAAACCCACACACTCACGGGGAGAACGTGCAAACTCCTTACAGGCAGTGGCAGAATTGAAGCTGGATCATAGCACTGGAATTACATTACACTAACCACTATGCTACCGTGCCACCAAAATATATTGCCAGTCCTTCATCGTAATCAGATCTAAATGCTGGAACTCAGCCCTCAACTGCATTTTGGGATCATCTTCAGAAGAAAGGCTACAAGAAGCTCCACAAGGGAAATAAATTATAATGAATGTAGAACTCTCTACTGGCAAAGACTTCCCCGAAAAAATGAATGAATTAAAAAAATCTTCTTCACTTAGCATAAATCTCTATGGTAGTTGTTAAATGATTATCATAATTAAAAACTTTAAATTGATTAAAATGTTTCCCTTGGTATATAGTTAAAAACTTAACTAGGTGAGTCTCTTTGCATCCTGGTCATGGAGCCATTAAATAGCAATTAGTAACTTTTTCTTTTATCACCATGAGGGTTTATTTTCTCTGGAAAATCAATTTGAGCTTTTTGGCTGCAATTCTGTAACATGATTGCTGTATTTAACGTTCAAAGATTAACATGAAGTAATGAATGATTTCATCTATTTTCTAAAGACACAAGTTGATGATATTTAAAATTTATTATACTCGGACAACCTTTTGCAGAAGGGTAGATTGTAAATCTCTTTAAAAATGATTCAGTTACAGATTATATACACCTCAAGGAGATTTTTTAAAACTCTTTTCCTAGATGCCGCCTGGCCTGCTGCGTTCCACCAGCATTTTGTGTGTTTTGCTCGGATTTCCAGCATCTGCAGATTTCCTCGTGTTTGTGATCTTTTTCACTTCTGTCAGTTTTCTTCTGCACTAAAAATAGCTGGAGTCCCACTCACTTATAGAATCTGCCATGAAACAACAGGTCAACTTCGACACAAACCCCTGGTTTTCTGCAGCACAACTGTGTAACGCTTACAGAAAGTGTTGCATTGAAAAGGATGGTAGGTGGAAGTTGATGATTCTTAAATACCAAGAGGTGGCTGGGTCTAAAGAAACTGGAGGAGGCAGCCTCCCCTGTGTAAGTCTGAGCCGTACAAGATGAATATAAAAGATGGCTCATGTGAGACAAAATGGAAAAGAAACATTTGTCTGCCAAAGAGAAACTTGGAACTTAAAAATTCAGAGTCCAGAAGCTTTTTTTTAAATCAAATGTACAGCATTGTGCAAATATCTTAGGCACCTATCTATACCTAGGGAGCCTAAGACTTTTGCACAGTACTGTATTTGTCAACGTGGAGTAGAGAGTGAGTTTATAAATCTGGCGGGAGCACAGGATAATAACTATTTATATAGCAACTTTAACAAGCGGCCTTCTAAAATACAACACAGGTCTTATTGGCTGTTGGTTCAAAGTTCAAAGTAAAATTTATCATTAAAGTACATATATGTCACCATATTAAACCCTGAGAATCACTTACTTGTGGGCATTCACAGTAAATACAAGAAACACAATAGAATCAATAAAAGACCACAACCAACAGGATGGACAATAAACACTGTGCAAAAAAAAAACAAGCTGTGCAAATACAAAGAGAGAGAGAAGGAAGTAACAATAATAATAATAATAAATAATAAATATTGAGAACATGAGATGAAGAGTCCTTGAAAGTGAGTCCATTTCAGTGGGAACAGTTTGGTGATAGACAAGCGAAGCTGAGTACAGTTATCCCCTCTAGTTCAAGATTTTGGTATTTGAGGAGTATCTGCTCCTGAAGCTGTGTGAGTCCTGAAGCTCCTGTACCACCTTCCTGAGGTTCAATGCTTCACTCCTGGACCAGCAGTCCTGGTGAGGGACTACAAAGATGATCAAAAACGGGTGCTTGGAAAGATTAAGGACAGAAGAGCGGAGATTGCATCTGCTGTCTTCTAGAGGTGACAGATAGACCAGCTGAGGGGAGCAGAGTCAATTGTTTGAGAAGAAATGCGGCCAGAGCTGTCAGAACCACTTCCTGCGGTCTTAGAGCCAACTCCTACAACCACCACGGAGGGGGCCCCAGAACCTGAGATTGTTTCACAGCCACAGGTCTCACCTGCCGAGAAGAGTGATCCCCTACTCAGTAAAGATATTATCCCACATGAGTAATAAATTCTCTAGGCCTGAATGAGACAATTTAAAATTTACTATGCTGTGGATGTCTGTATATAGTAGTTGAATTATATAGTATACTGTGTATCTAGTTGAGATTCATTCTCTATTGAGTTGGAGTTTAGAGCAAAGCAGGGAGGAGCATTGTGTATTTAATATTTCAGTAGTATTTGAGTAATATTGCAAATATATTGTTTGATAAAGCATTTTTGTTTGCTTAAATAATTCATCATGGGTTATAGGTAAAAATGCATGAATTGCATACGTCAAAGTAAAAATGATCTAAGGCTCACATCTCTTGGCTCTTCAGTTTTCCTTTCATGAAGTTAACTGTTTTGGAGTTACAACACTTCACAGTCGCTTCTCAGGCAAGAATTGATACGGTCCTTCACTAACCTCTCAAAGCTCTGCATTACAGTGGATGTAAGTGCTGCTGAATGACAGTCATTGAGGCAGGTTTCCACATTCATCACCGGCACCAGAATAAATCGAAGCCTGCTTGAAGCAGCTGGGTACTTCAGACTGCCCAAGTGAGAGGTTAAAAGTATCGATGACCATTCCAACTAGTTGTTCAGCACAGGCCTTTAGTACTCAGCCAGGTACACCATGTTTTGACAGTCAAAGTGAGAATTGAGGCATTGAGCTCATCTGGGAGCAAAGCTCTATTTCATTTATATCGCAGACACGAGGAAATCTGCAGATGCTGGAAATTCAAACAACAACACACACAAAATGCTGGTGGAACACAGCAGGCCAGGCAGCATCTATAGGGAGAAGCGCTGTCGACGTTTCGGGCCGAGACCCTTCGTCAGGACTAACCGAAAGGAAAGATAGGAAGAGATTTGAAAGTAGTGGGGGGAGGGGGAAATGCGAAATGATAGGAGAAGACCGGAGGGGGTGGGATGAAGCTAAGAGCTGGAAAGGTGATTGGCGAAAGTGATACAGAGCTGGAGAAGGGAAAGGATCATGGGACGGGAGGCCTCAGGAGAAAGAAAGGAGGGGGGGAGCACCAGAGGGAGATGGAGAACAGGCAAACAACTAAATATGTCAGGGATGGGGTAAGAAGGGGAGAAGGGGCATTAACAGAAGTTAGAGAAGTCAACTGGCTGGGTAGCCTCCAACCTGATGGCATGAGCATTGACTTCTCCAACTTCCGTTAATGCCCCTCCTCCCCTTCTTACCCCATCCCTGACATATTTAGTTGTTTGCCTGTTCTCCATCTCCCTCTGGTGCTCCCCCCTCCCTTTCTTTCTCCTGAGGCCTCCCGTCCCATGATCCTTTCCCTTCTCCAGCTCTGTATCACTGATGCACCATCAATAACTCACTCTGAGACATAAGAAACGAGATATCGGCTTTTATTGACTGGAAGAATGAACAACACTACATCCTGGAGAATGAGGCCGGGCTCAGGCCTCAATCGCCTTTATACAGGGGTCTGTGGGAGGAGCCACAGGAGCAGTCAGCAGGGGTCTGTGGGAGGAGCTACAGGAGCAGTCCAGACAGGTATATGTAGTTCACCACAATCACTTTCGCCAATCACGTTTCCAGCTCTTAGCTTCATCCCACCCCCTCCGGTCTTCTCCTATCATTTCGCATTTCCCCCTCACCCCACTACTTTCAAATCCCTTACTATCTTTCCTTTCAGTTAGTCCTGACGAAGGGTCTCGGCCCGAAATGTCGTCAGCGCTTCTCCCTATAGATGCTGCCTGGCCTGCTGTGTTCTACCAGCATTTTGTGTGTGTTGTTGTTTAATTTATATCACTTGGTTTCACTCTGTAGAAGATGTTAGCATTCGAGCCCGGCCACAAGTGTCAGCCGTCCATTAGTACTTCAAGTTTGGCCCAGAATTGTGAGATGGCTTTCCCCAGATCATACCCGGCCCTCTTCTACTTAGCTTGTTCACCAGACCTGAATGCCGCTGATCTGGCCCTCAGCAGACTGTAGATTTGGTAGTTCATTCGGGCCTTCTGGTTGGGGAGGACTCGAATGATTTTGTGGCGACACTCTCATCTACGACCGCTTTTATGAAATCCATGCCGACCATGGTGTATTCATTCTGATGAGTCCTTGAACAAGGTCCAGTCTCCTGACGCAAAGCAATTCCATAGCCACTCCTCGGCCTCCCACGACCGCCTCTTTGTTGCTCTTTAGCCTCTGCTTGCATGCAGGTCAGCTGAGGACAACTAAGTGATCAGATTTCCTGAACTGTGATCTAGGCATGGAATGAATGGCATTCTTAATCAAAGTGTAACAGTGGTCAAGCCTGCTGGGACCCCTGGTGCGGCGGGGACTATGGTGATGATAAATGGACAGAGAGTTCTTCAAACGAGCCTGATTAAAGTCCCCAACTATGATTTGAAAAGCATCAGATAGGCTATATTCTTGTTTGCTAATCATCACATTCTAAACATCAAGTGCATGTTTAACATTTGCTTTTGGTCGATATGTAAACTGCAATCAGGAGAACTCTCTTGGTAAGTAGATTGATTGGCACTTGATCATCAGATGCCAGACAAGGCCTTTGCATCCTTTTGCCTTCTCCAAATCAGCAGTCCGGTCCATCTGGTGTACCGAGAAGCTCTCCGGTCTTACTGACATATCGGCATTAGCGTTGGTTCACCATTGCCACATGTACCTAGAAACAGTGAAGGGCTTGTCTTGCCTACTGATCATACAGATCAGATCATTACACAGTGAAATGAGCTAGAAAAGGGGTTCCCAAACTTTTTTATGCCACAGACTCCTGCCATTAGCCGAGGTTGGGAACCCCCTAAGCTAGAATAAGGTAAAATAATAAACAATGTATGAAATAAAGTGTGAAAGTGGGACATAGGTAAATGATCAAGTGCAGGATCATAACAAGGTAGATTGTGAGGTCAAGAGTCCTTCTTATCTTACAAGATGTCTGTTCGAGAGTCTGATAACAGTGGGATAGAAGGTGAAGCAAATTTCCAAATGGCAGGATTCTACAAACATTCATGAGATAACAGCTGAATAATCAATTTTATTTATGATGGATGAATGAGAAGTGCTTATCAGAATATCAGGTTTTCTCCCGTTTTCTTCAAAATAGACACATGGGGGCTCTTAGAGCACCTGCAAGATCAGATGGAAACCCAAAGGAACATCTCGGAAGAAAGTCACTGCCTCTGATGTTTAACGGCAGGTGGTAAAGAGGTATTTTTAATTCAACGATAGGCAGAATTGTACTTCATGTGCAGCTTTCTATTTCTTAATAAAACTCAACTAATTTTGAAGAAGGGTCCTGGCCCAGAACGTCGACTATCTATTCAATTCCATAGATGCTGCCTAGCTTGCTGAGTTCCTTCAGCACTGTGTGTGTGTGTGTTGCTGTGGATTTCCAGTATACGCAGATTTTCTCATGTTTATAATTCTTTACGGTGACTATGTTGTAAACCCCACACTACCTCCCCTTATTACTGGGCGCTATGGTTACCTGTGAATTAATGAATCTCCCGTGGGCTTTGATGTTACTGTGGTAACAGCAAAGGTTCCTCAGGCATGGTTTACGATGAAACAAGGGATGAGACAATTAAAGCGTGTACCAAGATACAGCAAAAAGCTTGACTTGCATACTGCCCATACAGATCAATGTTTTAAAGCGCAGATTAAGTATTTTGATCTTCTTAATGCCACTTCCCAATCATGAAATAAGATGGGATGTTTATTACCAACATCGGGAGGTGGATTGGACCACAATTAAATGAGAAATCTCTTAAATGTTATACAGATTTCTGATCACTCGGCTTTTATTTTATCTCCGACAGTGATTGTGTGAAAACGCACTTAACCAGATATTCAAATCCAGTTCTCTGCACGAGTAAACTGCCTCTTGCTGCCAATGGTTACCCCGCAGTGCTTAAACACTGGAGACCTTTACTCGATGAGTTTGTTTATTGAATAGCATTTCACCTCCTAACTGACTGAGAGACTGAATGTGGGCAGTTCATGCTCTGCCCCCCTGGTGCTTTGCTTCCCTCAATTTGCTTCTGAATACTGTATTATTTAAGGCATTGCTGAGAGAAAGACAGATCCCCCAGGGCTTGTTGACATATTATCACAGGTTGTGAAGCATAAAGCAGCAGTAGAGAGGTGGAGATTGAAGCCGCTTCCTTTCGAAGAAGCAGCCTCGACTTTCTGAAAAATCAGATGCAGCATGATCATAGAAACGCGTGGCACAAAAAGGAAGCCTCTCACCTCATCGTAGCCCTGCTAGTTCCCCCACAGTCCTGCGAAAGTTTTCTACTTGTCTGTAATTTATCAAATTTCCTTTAGCATATTGTTACACAATTGACAATTCACGACCCTTTCTCACTCTGCGCCCAGTCATCATAAATTAGGTCTAAGAGAAAGTGTTTCCTTTTCAATTCCTTTAAAAAGTGTGCTCAGAATCTGAAGGAAAAGTACTGTACAAATGAGAGAACTATGAGAGAATACGAATAGACTCGAGAACAGGAGAATGAGTAAATAATTAAGTGGAAAAGCAGAGGGCATCTTGTAAAATTGTCAAAGCCAGCATCTCATGGGATATGGTTGAAAGAGGAGAGGCAGGGGTGCAGAACGACAGCTGCCCCTGTACTGTCAGCAAATGCCATGACAGGTACCATTATAAAATGTCTCCCAGCACCTCCCTGTTCATCTAAGCACCAGCCATAGGTACAGGCATCCGCTGCTCAAGAGAAAACAGCAACTATGGAAAAGGTGTAAGGCTGTTAAAATCAGTCAAGGCCCAAGAGCTCTAAAATAACGAGTAGAAAGATGGGCTTCTTTCTATCAAATATCTATTGAAAGAATTGAAACCATGCAGGGACCCAAGAACAGAGAGATCACTGAGTAATGAATATACAATTCAAACTCCAGCTCATTAGTTAAAATTGGTAACTGGTTTACTATTCACAAGTAGCAAGATACAATGGCAGATACAATTCCTTTTACATGCAGATCTGTGCTAAAGATCGAGGCCCAAGAGTCGATTAGAAGTGCAGAAGCTGAGGGCCACGGGCTGGAGGCTGGGTCCGCAAATCTCTGTGAGTCCAGTGGGAAGTCAAAGCCCAGTGTCTGTGAGCTCGAGGCCGAGTTCAAGCCTCCTGGAGGCTGAAGGCAGCAGGTCCAGGGATTGGAGGAGTGTGCGTGTGTAGGTGGGTGAGTGGGAGGGAGGAACAGGCTTGTTTTGCTGTTGTTGTTTTGTTTCTCGTTGTGCTCCGCGCTGTTTCGGTGAGCACTGTGGGCGTGCTTTGTCGTTATTGGAATGTGTGACGATACTTGCCTGGTGCCACAGCACACCCTTGGGTGCGTTGGTTGCTAACACAAACGCTGCAATTCACTGTATGTTTCGATGGACATGTGATAAATAAATTTGCACCTTGAGATCCTTTTACTGTGAACGGCAGCAAGAAAATGAATCTCGGGGTTGTATACAGTGAAACATAAACCAGCCGGTAGTGTAGAGGCATCCGCACCAGACTTCAAGACGAGTAGTTCTGGCTTCGAATCCGACCGAATTCCATCCGTGCTGGGTTGAGTGTCGAGCTAGCAACTCAGGCTCATAAAACACAGACAAAATGCTAAAGAAACGGCAAAGTTTCCGCATGATGCACCACAAGGCGTGGAAAGGAACAACAACAACATATGGTGAAAAATATGTACTTAGATAACAAATTTACTTTGAACTTTGAAACATAAATACCTAAAGACAGTGAAAATGGAAGATTGATAATAACGTGCAGCATGTAGTTATTACAGTCAGCATCACAGGGAAAGTGCGGTGCAGGTGGACAAATTAGATAGAAGACCCACAACAAGCTTGATTCAGAGATCAAGAGTTTATCTTTATTGTACAAGGGATCTGTTCCAATATCTTAAAACATTAGGATAGAAGCTGTCCTTATGCCTGGTGAGGCACGTCTTCAAGTTTTTTAATCTTCTGCCCACGGGGAAAGGGGGGAAGAAAGAACTATCAGGGCGGTAGGGGTCTTTGATTATGTTGCCTCCTTTCCCAAGGTAGCAGGGAGTGTAGACAGAGTCCATGGAGGCGTAGCTGGTTTCTATTGTAGATTCAGTTGTGTCCACTACCCTCTGCAATTCCTTAAGCCTTGGGCAGAGCATTTGCCACACTACATTCCCTCGAATTTGTTTTATAGCTGCGCAGGCCAACCATTGCCCTGAGCAGCAAGTTTTTAACACGGCCTGAAGACTGTGTGGCACATTATGTAGAAGAACCTTCCAAGCATGCGGCGACAAAGGCTCTGTGCACGGGAACATGTTAGTTACTGTGCGGCTGCCCCCTGCCCCCGCAGCTTAGAGGAAAAGGAGCGGAGATTTGCTAGAGGTAAATAAAATTATGAGGGGTAAATGCAAGCAGGCTCTTTCCACTGAGGCTGGGTGAGACTAGAATTAGAGGTCATAGGTTAAGGGTGAAAGGTGAAACATTTAATGGGAACCTGAGGGGAATCTTCTTTACTCGGAGTGTGATGTGAGCGTTGAAAGAGCTGCTAGTAGAGGTGGTGGATACAGGTTCGATTTCAACATTTAAGAGAAGTTTGGGCATGGAGGGCTGTAGTCCAATTGTGGGTCAATGAGACTCGGCGGAATGACAGCCCAGTATGGACTAGATGGGCCGAAGAACATGTATGTGTGCTGTAGTCTCTATGACCAAACTGTAATGCATCTGGATATTGGGAACAGAGAACTTCTGCCAACAACTTCAAAAAGCCAGGCATGCCTTCTACCCAGTGGGACACTTTCAGAGTGTATAATATTGTATCAACTTTAATGGCTGGGACCAAAATAGCTCATAGTGAATCAACAAAAGAGGAACTTACTAACTGTTAGATAGGCTATCATTCGCTATTACCCCTCAGGCTAAAGACATCTAAACTTTTTCCACTGAGTGTCTATAGCTTGCTCCAGCATGGGGACTAGCCTTTCCACTATTGAGAAGACCTTCAAAAGGCAATGCCTCAAGAAGGTAGCATATCATCAAGGACTCCCACCACCCAGGACATGCCCTCGTCTCACTACTACCATCAGGGAGGAGGTACAGGAACCTGAAGACACACACTCAATATTGTAGGAAGAGTTTCTTCCCCTCTGCCATCAGATTTCTGAATGGTCCATGAACCCATGAACACTATCTCACTATCTTACACACTTTTTGCACTACCTATTTAATTTTTATATATTTTTATTGTAACTTGAGGTTTTTTTATGGTACTGTACTGCACTGGTGCCACGGAACAACAGATTTCACGATATTTATCAGTGATAAGAAACCTGATTCTGATTCTACCCTCCCGGGGCAAGTATTTGACAGACTGGAAGTGGGAGCCACAGTGATTTCCTCATTAGCAGCACGGCAGCATAGCGATTAGCACAGCACTTTACAGTACAAATGAAAAGGGTTCAATTCCTGTCACTACCTATATGTTTTCCTCGTGACCACATGGGTTTCCTCTGGGTGCACCGGTTTCCTCCCACAGTCCAAAGACAGACCAGTTGGTAGGTTAATTGGACATTGTAGATTGTCCCATGATTAGGCTAGGATTAAATCGGTGGGTTGTTGGGCTGCACGGCTCGAAGGGCTGGTAGGGCCTGTTTTGTGTTGTAAATGAATAAACAGATAAAATAAAATTAGAGCACATCAGATTGAAGTAAATGCAGGGATTCTCCTGAAGCTAACCGTGGCTGGAAGTTATTGCAAAGCCGTAGAGAATGCAAAAAAAGTCAGGGCAGCCCGGCAGGTGCAGGCTGAATTAGTCAGCAACACATCGCTCAAAATCTCCAGGGGAGATGTGGGTGATCATTGACTGCTCTTGTGGTGTCCACATCCCAAAAGCAAAGGTAACGATGGGAAGAGCTGACGAAGATTGATGTTCACACTGATTTCCAAAGGTTTGCTCCCAATACTACAAGAAGTTTAATGATCGCGTACATCTAGTCAAGGTTACTGGAGGCAGCAGGAAGTCCCATTTACAAATATGTGCATTAATATACCTGCTACAGTGAGCATTGTTCCAACACTCTCCACAAACAGAACTTATACTTACAGCCGCATGACACATCATGTCTGGACACTAAAACAAGGGTTAACATGCTTCCCACTCATATTTCAGGGGAAGGCATTTGCACTTGTCTTTGGGCGTATTCTGGAGTTAGGGTATGTAGCAAATACTAGCTTCAGCAACCAGTCTTCAGATTTGAAAGTGGATTGCAGATTGAATTTAAAACACAGCTCAGAGCAATGAGACCTCAGATTCCTGAATACATCCTAGAGTCAGTGGAGATTAACATTTGTTTTGGATGTCTGGAATGTGGGTGCAAAGCAGGATGTATTTGACAACTATATGTAATTCAAAGGAAGCACTGTATATACATTGTAACAATAGAATTGTCCTGCTGTAAACCTTTGATCTTTAACATGTAAAAATGTCATGTAGTAGTGGATCGGGCAGATCTCTGCTTCAAGAGTGTCTCGAATTATAATGCCTGCTGCTCAATTTTTGTTGAATAAACTTTTATATCTGCGATCTTCAGTGTCTCTCCAGTGACGCTGTTCACGTCACAACAACTTGCATATTCAGGCTGTGTCTGAGTGTGATTTTCACCACACTCAGACACTGAAAATCATAGACTCAGAAGCATCAGATGTAGCAGCCAGTGACAATCAGATGCCCAGTCCCAGGATCAGCGCGGGTTGATGTGGTCCATGTGGGTTGGAGGCACAAGGACAGAGAGTCGGCGAGTCCAGAGCACGAGCCCTAGAGTTCTGTTCCCGTTATTGGTGACCCCTGGGGTTGATATGAGTCAGGAAGTTTAGGACTGATGGCCAAAGTCCTGGGTCTGCAGATCTGCAGGTTCACTGGAGAAGTCAGAGGCCTGATGTCTGCAGGGCCACAAGGCCACTAGAGGCTGGAAGCCCACCAGCGGCCCATCCCATGGTTGGAGGCTTGTCTGTGCGTGTGAGTGGGTGGGTGGGAGGGAGTAAGGGGGCTTGTTTTGATGTTCTTGTTTTGTTGCTTTTGTTTTTTCTTGAGGCGTTCTTCAGAACATTGTGGGCCTGCTATGTTGGCATCAGAATGTGTGACAACATTTATGGGCTGCCCCTACCTGAGGTTTTGTCGGTTGCCAACTCCAACAGTTCATTTCACTGCATGTTCTGAATTTGAATCTGAACACATATTTTTCTGTTCCAGATATGTGGAAGATGCCATGTAACCAGACATTAACAAAGCCTCCGCTCAGAGCACGAAGATTGCACACTGCTAATGCATCCATCACTCACAACAAATTGCTCAGATTGTGGAATTTTTGTATACGGACCTTAGAGGATAAATTGAGATCAGAAACCTGGCATGTGGACTCCAGCCGGGTGGGAAAGGGTTTGAGTGCCAACTCCCCAGGGAATGAGATCATGCCACCGTTCTGTTCTCGAGTGGTGGTAGTGTAGCAGTTAGCACAACGCTTTACAGTGCCAGCAATCGGGGTTCAACTGCTGCCACTGTCTATATGGAGTTTGTACATTCTCCCCATGGTCATGTGAGTTTCCTCCCACAGTCCAAAAGGCATGTGGGTTAGGTTCGGTAAGTTGTGGGCATTCTATGTTGTGCTGGAAGCATGACAACAAATGGTGGGCAGCTCCCAGCACATCCTCAAACTGTATTGGCTGTTGGTCACTCTACGTTTCAATGTTTCACTATGACAAAACAACATAACCTTTTAAAAAAATCTTAAGAACTCAGATAGAAACTTTGATGAGGGAACTCATGGACAAAGGCTGATACAAGTGCCTTCAAATTTCAAAGTTCAAAGTAAATTTATTATCAAAGTACATATATGTCACCATATAGTGCCCTGAAATTCTATTCTTTGTAAGCATAATCAATAAATCCATAATGGAATTATAACCATAACACAATCAATGAAAGACCACACCAACTTGGCATTTCAACCAGTGTGCAAAAGACAAAAAGAAAGAAATAATAATAATTAATAAATCAGCAATATATTTCAGGAACATGAGATGATGAGTCCATAGCTTGTGGGAACATTTCAATTTCTCGACAAATATCAATAATAATAAACCTGATCTGATTGAGATTTCAAGCTCATAATCTTGCTTCTATCATCTCATCTTAGCAACATATTGATTGAGTGCTGTTGGTATTGATATAATAATTATATTCCTGCACCAAAAAAAACCTGGACATTTCCTTAAATTGGATTCTCTGATGTAAACTAAGGCGAATAGTAACAGGCAGATAAGAATAGAGAATCTCATGTTGAAGTTCTTCAAGCCTCATATATTGCCAACAATTACATTTTTTCAGTTGTTTTAAAGCTGGATAAAATCCTCCAGTAATTACAGACAAAATAAAGAATAATGTGTCCTATTCTTTGGTCTGTTGTTAATTTGAGATACTTTTAACACATATTTAACATAATTTCAGTCTGTAGTTTCCTGCCAAAACCTAATGAGTGCAAAGATCTGCACTTCATCTAAATGAAAACAAAAATCAGCCAATAAAAATTCTATTAGAAGTATCAGGAGATTGGAAAATTAATAGATAGTGTTCGGCTGTTCCCTTAGAGACTATCAGTAAAAATACTTTTCTGGCTTCTCATAGTGAAATGCTGGCCTGGCTCGATGTCTCAACACTCTTATGTTTATGAATCCGAACACTTACAAGCAAGATTCACATACATTTTGAAATTGGATTGCCCAGGACCTGTTTTTCAAACCGACAAATGCCAACCAAAATATTGGTGAGGAACATTCAGTTTTCATTGCTTCTATAAATAGGACATCAAACAAACATTACGGTCTCCTGTATGCTTCTGGATAACAAGAGGGGCAGAATCTGCTGAATTTTGTTTGATGAGGTCCATGGTGCTCAAACCAGAATGGCCAGTGTCCTCTGCCATCCAGAGGGTAATTTATTTTCCTTATCTATCTGAGGAAGCCCATGTTAAAACTGCGGGTTGCTGCTGAGCAGCAAGGTTTCGTGGAGCAGGTAGAAGAATGGAGTTGGAGACAGATAATAAATCAGCCAAGATGGACTGGTGGAGCAGACTCAATGGGCAGAATGGCCTTATTCTGCTCCTGTCTTTTAGGTCCTTATTCCTTCATGATTGCCTCCCTCACCTCCCACCACAAAAGTTCCTGGGAGTCAGCTTTTACAGATGGCCAACCAAAACTGATTCAGCTTTTCTCGGAGAAATCTGGCTTGGTGCTGTGCTGGTAGCTCACTTTGTATAGCATGTGTGGCGGGGGCTTTGTTGACAAAGGTAGCTTTTAAATGCCCTCGGGAAGTGGGTGTTGGGATTCCAGAGCATAAGCCTAGAGACATAATTATACAACATGGAATCAAGTGCTTAGCCCAACTGATCCAAGCCAATCAAGCTGGCTTCCTAAATTAATCCAATTTATCTGCATTTGGCCCGTACACCTCTAAACTAATTGTATCTGTGATACTGATGGCATGAATATCAATTTCTCCTCCCAGTGAAAAAATTCCTCCTCCCCCCTCCTCTATTCCCCAATCGGACCTTTTGCCTCTTCTCACCTGTTTATTAATTCCCCCTGGGTCCCGTCCTCCTTCCATTTCTATGGGCCACTCTCCTATCAAATCCCTTCTTCTTCAGTTTATGACCTTTCCCACCCACCTGACTTCATCAATCGCCTTCCAGCTGGCCTTCTATCCTCCCCCAACTTTTTAATCTGCTGTCTTCACCCTTCCTTCTTAGTCTTGAAGAAGGGTCTTGGCCTGAAACATCAAGTGTTTATTTCCAGAGCCGCTGCCCGGCCTGCCAAGTTCCTCCAGCATTTTGTGTGTGTTGTTCTGGTAACCATATACTGGTTTAAATAATGAGACCCTGAACACCAGGCCTTGAACCTTCAGCCTCGATGGTCTTCGTCCACAACTCTTGCCAACTTGACTTCTGTCCTTGTGGACTGCTGGCCTGCTTGACCTCTAACTCTCCCACATTCCTGTCCCTAAACCCTAGCCTGACCCCTAACTTCCCGCTCTGACCCCAAAACTATCCCTCTGAACCTAAAAAGCAATTAAGTCTGAGCCAAAAGCTCAGCGGATATTACAGGTCTGCGCCATCTTCACTGGACCTAGAGAACATACAGGTAGTGCAGCCATTGCATATACCTGCAATTCTCTTTTTCCAGGGCCATAAAGATCATAGATCTTGGGTAGCTTAAAGAAATGTTGACAAATTCCTGCAGTGCAGTTTCTCAGTTGCACAAAGCAATGAATGCCCCTGGTGGTGGTGGAGGCAAAAATGTTTAGAAAAATGCATACTGGTGCCAATCAAACAGAATGCTTCATTGCAAATGGTGTCACGGGGAACAATCTTGCCATGCCATATACAAAATGCAAGCATTTGGGAATTCAGAAAGTGACTTCTTTGGCACATTCCCCCACCCTCCAGGGAAATAGGTGCTAACCTATCCAACCTTTCCCTATAACTCAGACCCTCAAGTCCCAACAGCAACCTTGCAAATTTTCTCCGCACTCTTTCAATTTATTAAGTGCCACTTTATTCGGAACACCTGTACACCTGCTCATTAATGCAAATATCTGATCAGCCAATCGCGTAACAGCAGCTCAATGAATAAACGCTGGTGGACATGATCAAGAGGTTCAGTTGTTGTTCAGACCAAAAACGAGAATGGGGAAGGAATGGGATTGAGGTGGGATGATTGTTAGTGGCTGACAAGATGGTTTGAGTATCTCAGAAACTGCTGGATCTCCTGTAATTTCCTCGCACAACAGTCTCTAGATCTTACAGAGAATGGTGCAAAAAGCAAAAGAAAAACCTCTAGTGAGTGGCAGTTCTGTGGCTGAAGACACCTTGTTAATGAGAGAGGTCAGAGGAGAATGGCCAGACTGGTTCAAGCTGACAGGAAGGCAACAGTAACTCAAATAACTACACACTAAAATAGTGGTTTTCAGAAGAGCATCTCTGAATGCACGACATGTCGACCATTGAAGTAGATGGGCTACAGCAGCAGAAGACCACACCGGGTTCCATTCCTGAGCCCTAGAAAGTGGTATCACTTCTGTCTTCATTTGTATAACCTGATAATTGCACAGAGAGACATCCCCTATATGATAAATTTGGGATATTTTACCATAATTTTATTTATTTTTAAATTTTTTTTTGTCTTGCTTTGCATTTCTCCGCAGGACTGAATAATTACTGTCAAGGACTGTGAGACACTGTTTGTGATCTTTTGTAACTGTGATAAGCTCATTTGCCTTTGCCCACATGATTATTTCAGCTTCAGTGAGTTAACAAGCATTAGTGTGCACAGAGGTGGAATATCGCTGAAAAACTACATAAAAAATGCTTCCTGCAATTATAGCACAATGCAGATTTATTAACAAGTCTTGGTGCAGATGGCTTTTAACAAAACTGTCCACAATTGTCCACAATTTTACAGATGCTAATTTAAAAGCCTTTATTTGACCTTTACGGTTATTCACTATGAAGGTATTGCTGAGATCAAAAAAGTCCACTTGCTTTTTTCTGATCTACTACCCGGTAATTGTATTTTGTTTGTTTTAAAATCCACTCTCTTGTTTTTTAAGCATGGTGTTTTCATGTGCCAATACGTACAGCTGTCAGCATCTTGTCCCCCAGGGTTAATTAAACATTGCACACAATCAAGCTGTACTCAGTAAGGAGGGTTTCACTTGCATCAGTTTTATGAAACCTCATCAAATTTAAAACGTGGAATTTAAATATTTCCAAATTCAAACTACATGCAGTACTGTGCCAAAGTGCCAGGTACCCTGAACGGTTGGTGAATCTGGCGAGAGAAAAGGATGTAGGGGATGGCAAGGGTGTCGTGCCACCAGAGGAGTGTTGGGTAGGGGGCAGAGAAGGTGTGCCAGGACCGGGAAGTGGCGAGGGTACCAATTCACACAGCCCTGACACCAGGCAATGTCATTTGACTCCCAACAATTAATATATTGACCATTACAGAATGTCTCTCCAGTGCTTCCCACTCCCTCTCCTGTTCCCAACCATGATTCCCCTCTCCCTGCCCCCTTCCTACTCTCAGTCCACAATAGAGACCTATAGCAGAATCAGATTTATGGTCACTCACATACGTCATGATTTTTTTTTGCAGCAGCATTTCAGTACAATATATAAAATTACTACTATAGCACATATATCTTAGCGGTATGTGTGTGCCTAAGTCTTTTGCACAGTATTCTACGTACAGTGCCTATAAAAATTATTCACACCCCTCTCCCTGAAGCATGGTGATAACTGCATCACGCTGTGGAGATGTTTTATTGCAGCAGGCCCTGGAAGGCAAATGAAGGTGGAGGGTAAAATGAATGCAACAAAATACAGGGACATCCTGGAGGAAAACCTGATGTAGTCTGCAAGAGAACTGTGACTTGGGAGAAGATTTGTTTCCCAGCAGGATAAATGATCCCAAGCATAAAGACAAAGCTACTGAGGAATGGCTTAAAAACAACAAAGTTAATGTCCTAGAGTGGCCAAGTCAGAGTCCAGACCTCAGTCCAATTGAGAATTTGTGGCTGGACTTTAAAAGGGTTGTTCACTCACAATCCCCTTGCAATCTGTCAGAGCTTGAGCAGTTTTGTAAAGAAGAATGGGGGAAAATTGCAGTTTCCAGATGTGCAAACTGATAGAGACCTATCCACACAGACTCAAGGCTGTAATTGCTGCCAAAGGTGCATCTACTAAATACTGACTTGAAGGGCATGAATTCTTATGCAATCAATTATTTTGTGTTTTATATTTATTGTTAATTTAGATAACTTTATAGAAATCTGTTTTCACTTTGACACTAAGGAGTATTTTTCTGTTGATCAGTGTCAAAAAGGTCAAATTAAATCCACTGTGATTCAATATTGTAAAACAATAAAACATGAAAATGTCCAAGGGGGAAGAATGCTTTTTATAGGCACCGTACATTCAATAATGTGTGTATATTTGTACAACTCCCCTCCCATACCTGTCCTCTTAAATATTTCCACGTTTGTTAGTCAGTCAATGGGTTAGAGTTTAGTGCTAAAAAACTCAAGGAGATTTCTATTCAACAACTAGAAACAGAGCCTTTTTCAGTCCTCTGTGTTGGTACCTCCACAGTACTATGTAGAAATGTGTTCGTCTTTGGTGACATATCAAATCTCCTCAAACTCCAAACTTTGCACTGGTGTGTCTGGCTGCTCCTTTTCTGCTGCTCTTACTAGCCTTGACCAAATATGGAAGTTCCATCAGTCACCAAATGGCTGCTGTTGGTAATACATACTGTATATATGTGCGTATATATATGTGTGTGTGTGTGTGTGTGTGTGTGTGTGTGTGTGTGTGTGTGTGTGAGTGTGTGTGTGTGTGTGTGTGTGTGTGTGTGTGTGTATGTATATATGTGTGTGTGTGTGTGTGTGTGTGTGTGTGTGTGTGTGTGTATATAACCCAACAAAACACAGTTTCCCTGGACTTACATGTGCCTAAGACTACTGCACATTAATTTTCTTGCAGGCATTCACAGTGGAACAAATACAACAAAATCAATGAAAAACTACACAGATTGACAAACAACCAATATGAAAATAGGGAAAAAATAATAATGAATAAATAAATGATACTGAGAAAATGAGTTGTCAAGCCCTTGAACGTGAGTCCATAATTTGTGGAATTATGTGTGTGAAGTTATCCAGAAGCCTGATGGTTGAAGGGTAATAGCTGACCCTGCACCAATTCCTGGGGCTGCTTTTGCAGGAAACAATGACGTTTAGTCACTGAGCAAGTGCATCTAAAGGATGCAAACGGAGGAATTTTCCAGGAAGCACTCTTGACACCGTATTATGCAGCAGTCAATAACGTTCACTTACACAGATTGTGTGAATGGTTGCTTGGCAACCAGAATTATCCTTTAAACGAAAGGATTGATGATGCCACTGAGGGCCTCCTGCTTGCTCTACTGAACTGCATATGGATGATCTCAGCTTTACTCAGTAGATATGGTCATGGGCAGGATAGAAAAACCCAACAACCTGATGCCCCTCCACCAGCGCTGGACTTTACCCCCTCACACACGTGGAAGATCATCAGCTTTTGCCCACAGGATGCCTTTAAAGCTACACCTTCAGGTATTGATACAGGGACACAAAGCTTGCTTGGTTTTCCTAGATGTTTCTGCACAGACCTGTCCGCATACCTGGACATAAGCTCAGGATTTCAGCACCAGCAGAGAGGCCCCTAAGTTACTGGCCAGTGTGTCATTGTACTTACTGTCCGTGACACTGCTGGTGTTTAGGGCAGCAATGAAGGTCCTCCATCTCTGTCTGTCCAGAAGGATTCTTCATTGCTGTTTCTGTAACAATTGTTTTTTTGACCAATCAGGGTTGTTGGCCCTGAGCTGAACCTCCGAACCTGGAGGACCGGTGGACCACCCTTAGTCTGGCTTCTACCCTTTGACCTGTTTGGCATGAGTGTCCCTATCAGGAGCCAAAGCACAAGGCCCTGACTCCAGCCAACCCAGCTCTCCGGGTCATTGTGACATGCAAGCCTCCAAACCCCATAACAAGGCTGTGGTTCTCTTGGAGAATGTAATTGTTCATTTCATTTTAATTGCTCCCAAATGCCTAGGTTAGGCAGAACTTAGATATCAGAGGCAATTAAAATGAATAATTAAATACTGAATGTCTCAGTCTGTCAGAAGCATTTAAGGCACAAGAGAGTTGCCAGATGCAGGAAAGCCAGCATAATGCACACAAAATACCAGAGGAATTCAGCAGGTCAGGCAGCATCTATGGAAGTGAATAATGAATCGACATTTCAGACCGAGGCAGCTGACAAAGCCCAAATTGGGGCCTTCCTATGTGGCTGAAGTGTTGAAGAGCTGGATTATGGGTAATTACGCTACTCACAATATCAGTTATTGGAAGGATGGTGTATCTCTAAATAACGTCATATAACTGGTATTAGTCAGACACCTCTCTACCGCTTAGCACCTCAGGGCTGAGAGTGACTTGCTTCCACACCAGCTCTGTGGGCTCTGCGGCCAAAGCAGGCCCCACACAGTCAGCCACAAATGGGGCAGGAGGATCTCGACAGGGAGAATGGCAGGCCGTTCAGAAGATGGCGCATTCCTTCTATTACTTACCCAGGTTTTAGTCTGCTCCCAGCAAATGGATATTTACACCAAACCCACTAATCCTACTCTGTCCTCCCACGTTCTTATCTACTCTTCCCAGGCTCTTCTTCACACCTCCTCATGATGTTACCTTACAATGGCTCATTTATATATTAATGCTCATGTTTTGGAATGTAGGATTAAAACATAGAAGAGTTCAGCATAGTACAAGCCCTTCAGCCTCTATATTGTGCCAACCTATGTAATCCTATGTCTCTACCAAAGTAGGTGTAAGGTGCTCCTTCCCTCCGCTAGCTTGCAGGTCACCTTTGGACAAGGTGTAGCACCTTCTCAGCCCCCCCCCCCCCCCCGATCAGGGTCATGTGAAGCCATGGGAGCAGGTGGTGGATGGTTGTTTGAGCAGCTGATGCACATCACAAGTCCTGGTTATGTGACCTCTGACACCAGGCAGACCATGTCTGAAGAGTATTGATAATGGCTGGGGATCACCCATCTTGTAAAGACACTGCCCAGAAGAAGGCAATGGCAAACCACTTCTGTAGAAGAATTAGCCAAGAACAATCACGGTCATGGGAAAACTATGATTGCCCATATCATATGACATGTCACATAATAAACAACCTACATAATCAATGTAACCCTTCCCTCCTACGCAGCCCGTACTACCACCATTTTTCTTACATCCACGTGCCTACCTAAAAGTCTTTCAATCGTACCATATGTATTTGTCTCTACCACCTCCCCCAGCAGTACCTCTCAACCCCATTCTCCTGCCTTCTCCCCAGAGCATTTGATGCCTTTACAAATCAAGAACCTATCAATGTCCGCTTTAAACATACCCAGTGACTTGGTTTCCACGGCCATCTGTGGCAATGAATTCCACAGATTTGCCACCCGCTGGCTAACGAAATTCCTCCTCATCTCTGTTCGAATGGGGTGTGCTTCTGTTCTGATCTTGGTTCTGGAGTGACGGTGATGTACGTTGAGCCATTCCCTATACATCTTGCTGCCCAGTCCATCAGCCGCTTGGTGTCAGTGATACCACAATGGAGGTCAGGATATGGAATGCAGGGGCTCTTCTTTAAAGGTAAACTTTAAAAGTTACTTTACAGCAGACAAGGAACAAGTTGGAATCTCCTCAAAATTTTGGAATAGATGAGAAATTAGGAAAACATTTTCCTTTCAGTGAATCTAATTGTGTCATGAACTTTCCACGCACCTGCCACCAATTTAATTAAGCGTTAAGGTAATGCTCTGCATGGCAGTGAACTGAGAGAGTAGAGTCCTTTATTATTGTTACTAACGACTTGAAGGTTATTTAATTGTCTGAGGAAACTGCTTGTTTCAGCATTGTATTACACCACGAAATAGTATAAGGATGTGTTTTTTAACTGAGGGTTTCATGGGCTGTATGTTCACAGGGAAGTTTGTAGAAGAATTACATATTGTGACCTACAGATTCCCTGACTGGAATTTATTGTAGTTTCAATTTTACCATTTTGGTGCTTTTACTGTCGCAGTGAAGAGTAATTAGCTAACTTATTACAATACGGAGATGTCCATACTTGCAATGTCAGCAGAACTGGCTTTTGAAGATCAAAGGATATACATTAATCGCTTCTAAATACACAACTTAGGTTTGTTATGCTACAGATTTCTCTACAGAAGTCTCTACGGAAATTGTGTCTATTCTAGTATTAGATCAGCACCGGGCTCAGCCCGATCAAACCAAGTAGAATCAGAATCAAGTTTATTGCATTGACATAAATCATGAAATTTGTGGTTTTGTAGCAGAAGTACAATGCTGCCATAGCAAACCCTTTGTTATATATTTTTTTAAAGTAGTGCAGGAAAAGAATAGTGAGGAAGTGTTCATGAGTTCATGGTCCATTCAGAAATCCGATGATAGAGAGGAAGAAACCGTTCCCAACACATTGATTGTGGGTCTTCAGGCTCTTGTGCTGAATGTGCTGAAATTGGAGAGGATTCAAAGGAGGTTCATGAAAATGATGTCAGGATTGAACAGCTTGTCATATGAGGAGCGTTTGATGGCTCTGGGCCTGTAATCACTAGAATGCAGGAGAATGAGGGGTGACCTTATTGAAACCTGTCGAATGGTGAAAGGTCTTGATAGAGTGGACGTGGAGAGGATGTTTCCTATGGTGGGAGACCGGAGATAAGGCAGAACTTCTTTCGCCAGAGAGTGATGAATCTGCATAATCTGTTGCCACCAGCAGCTGTGGAAGCCAAGTCTTTATGACACAGAGGTTAAGAGATTCTTGATTGATCAGGGCATGAAGAGAGACAGGAGAAAGTCAGAAGATTACAGCTGAGAGGAAAAATGGATTAGCCATGATGAAATGGCAAAGCAGACTGGATGGGCCGAATGGCCTAATTCTGCTCCTATATCCTATGGTCTTGTACCTTCTTCCTGATGGTAGTAGTGAGAAGACAGCACCTCCTGGCTGGTGAGGATCTTTCATGATTGATGCCAACTTCATGAGACAACGCCATTTGGAGATTTTCTTGATGGTAGGAGGCTTGTGCCTGTGATGGAGCCGGCTGAATCTACAAACCCCCTGAAGCCTCTTATGATCCTGTGCATTGGTGCCTCCATGCCAGATGGTCGTGCAGCCAGTCAGACTTCGCACCGCAGTATATCCGTAGAAACTTGCTAGTCTGTTGTGACCTAGCAAATCTCCTCAAGCTCATAATGAAGTGGAGCTGTTGGCATGCTTTTGTTGTTATGGTGTCAATATATTAGGCCACGGATGGATCCTCTGAGATGTTGACAACCAGGAACTTGAAACTGCTTTACCTTTTCCACCACTGCTCTCTCTTGTTTATGTTGCAATACCACCCAACCAGCCAATCCACTTCACACCTGTACACCTCCTTATCACCATCTGAGATATTGCCAACAACAATATAAATTGAACCATTCTTGCAATAGTTAAAAAAAAAACTCAATATGGAACGGGAAGAGTTAATTTAAATAAATGGTTCAAACCTCCATAACTTGTGTAAAGTTCACCGGGGTCACAGTGGACAATGATGAAAAGTTCATGTAGTATCTCCATCCTCTTCCTCTGTCTTACCTTCTAGCTGATATTTTTCCCTACTATCCTTTCCCGAGATTTTGTTTTGTTCTATGGAAGTTCTTTCACAAGCATGTGGAAGTGAGAGAAGACCATAAGAACATAAAGCATAGGAAAATAATCAGGCTACTTGGTCACCATAATATTTTTTCTTCGCCAGTGCATGCTACTATACCTCTAAAGCTCATATTGGAAATACGGCTTTGATCAGAAGACCTTCTATAGATGTGTAGTGGAGCGTATATTGATTGGCTATATCGTAGCCTGGTATGGAAACACCAATCCCCCTGAATGTAAAAATCTTAGGAAAGGTAGCAGCCCAGTCCATCACAGGTAAAGCCCTCCCAACCGTTTACATCTACATGAAATGTTGTTGTAGGAAAGCAGCATCAATCATCAGTGAAAGCCTCTGCCCAGGTCATGCTCTCTTCTCATTGCTGCCATCAGGAAGAAGGTACAGGAGCCGCAGGACTCACATCACCAGGTTCAGGAACAGTCATTACCCCTCAGCCATCAGGCTTTTAAACCAAAGGGGATAACTTCACTCAACTTCACTTGCCCCATCATTGAAACGTCCCTACAACCAATCTTCCCCCCTCCCCCTTTCTTTCTCCCGAGGCCTCCCGTCCCATGATCCTTTCCCTTCTCCAGCTCTGTATCACTTTCGCCAATCACCTTTCCAGCTCTTAGCTTCATCCCACCCCCTCCGGTCTTCTATCATTTCGCATTTCCCCCTCCCCCCACTACTTTCAAATCTCTTACTATCTTTCCTTTCGGTTAGTCCTGACGAAGGGTCTCGGCCCGAAACGTCGACAGTGCTTCTCCTTGTAGATGCTGCCTGGCCTGCTGTGTTCCACCAGCATTTTGTGTGTGTTGTTTGAATTTCCAGCATCTGCAGATTTCCTCCTGTTTGCTACAACCAATCGACTCACTTTAAAGGACTCTTCATCTCATGTTCTCAATACTTATTGCCTATTTATTAATTATTATTATTTCTTTCTTTTCATTTTTGTACTGTTTGTTGCCTTTTGATGGTCGTTGGCTCGGAGTTTCGATGGACTCGGAGTCCTTTTGACGGACTCAGGTCGCTTTCGGTGTGTGCTGCGTCTGCAAGGCTGGTTTCGACGGAGCTTCCATTGTGTGCTGCGTCTGCGAGGCTGAGTCCATAGCGGGGGTATTCCCTTCTGCTGCCGGCGTGGGATGGCGAGTCTGTCAATCTGAATCTGAATCTTTTGCACGTTGGTTGAGCACCCAAGTTGTTGCAATCTTTCATTGATTTTATTATGGTTATTATTCTATTATGGATTTTTTGAGTATGTCTGTAAGAAAATGAATCACAGGGTTGCATATGGTGATATATATGTACTTTGACAATAAATTTACTTTGAACTTTGAATGTTAGGCCTTACAAAGCAACAACAGTCGTCTTCACAATTTCCCCATTAAGGGTATTGAAGACAACTGCTCTATTTGCACTTTAATGTGTACTGACCCGTCTATGATGCTTCCATTTCCATTGTCATCAAGATTCTTCTACATTTTATTTATGTCCTTTTGTTACTGTCATTGTCCTTTGCCCTTGAGGAAACAGAGGATTCTCACTTGCAGATTTAAGTGATATCTTACTTCAGGAAGAAGAGTCAGGATTGGAGCAGAATTGGGAGAAGTCAGCAGAAGACATGTAATTCCCTACTTCAATCTACCTTCAGCCTAAAGACAATTGTCTGCAAAGAGAACAATAGGAGGCAGCTTATAACACAGAAAAAGCAAAAACATCTGCTTTTTATTATAGTTAGATGTAGGATTCTTCAGGTAGAATGAAATCTCAATTTCTAATCTTCTATTATTTCATATACAGTACAATGGGGAAAGGGGGATCAGATTCACATCAGCTTTATTATCACAGACATAAATTACCACCCAAGACATTCCTTCTTCTCATTACTACCATCGGGGAGGAGGTACAGGAGCCTGAAGACAAATACTCGATGCTTTAGGAACAGCTTCTTCCTCTCTGACATCAGATTTCCAAATGGTCCTCACTATTTTGCTATCTTTGTGCACCATTTTCATGAGTAACTGTAGTAATTTTTTATGTACTGTGCTGTGTTGCTGGTGCAAAGCAAGAAGATATCAGAATCAGGTTTTTATCATGCTTGTTGTTTTGCAGCAGTAGTACAGCCAAGATAAAAATTACTATGAGGTTCAAGAATAAATAACTCTTGTAATGAATGCCACAGATTTGCCTCCCTCATTTTTGTTGTAAAGGGCCGCCCTGAGGCTGATAATGAGTCTGCACTCTCTGGTCTAGTTGAAGCATCCTCTCCAGGTCCACTCTATCTATGCCTCTCAATGTTCAATACGTTTCAATGAGCCCCCGCCCCCCTCCCAAACACCAGTGAGTACAGGCCCAGAGCCATCAAATGCTCCTTATACATTAATCCTCTCATTTCCAGGATAATTCCCATAAACCTCCTCTGGACAGTCTCTCGTCTTTCTAAGAGATGGAACTGAAATGTAAATGTATTAGAAAAACAAGTCTTCACCAAATGCTATTTATAGAGATATCAAATAAATACTCTAAAGTTCCGCACAGAATGAACAGCAGAGTGTGTTCAGGAACAACTACTGATCCCCAGCTAACTAGGCCAGGCTGATACATCAGCCTTCACAAAGGCAAGTCAAATCAGAATATTATTAATATTCATAGTAATGGTCACATCAACCGTCACACTAAGAGAAACCACAACTCAGTACTGAAACACAGTAATAGTCTTAATTCATTGTTCATGACAAAACTCACTTACGGTGGAAAATTTCCAACAGCCCTTAATCTGGTGATCAAACGGCCACGAGGTGAATCATCGCTTAGAATCTCTGGCTTCCTCTCGGAAACTGCACTGACACATCTTAGCTATTGCTTGTCCTTTGATTAAAATCACCGCAAAACTCATCCGATCGCCATCACATTTTCTGAGAGAGCTTGTTCTGTGGAAATCGCTCGCAATATCTCCTGTTGAGATATTGATTAACTGTGAACCCATCGTCATTGAGAAATAGTGGCTCCATAATTTACTTTGTTGGCAATAAAGTGCTGTACAACTTCTTAGAGTCAGGGAGGGCACTAAATAATGGGAAGTCTTGCTTCTATATGAATGCATCGTACATGACATGCAAGTGTAATGGGACTCAGCAGCCTTGCCATCTGACTATCAATGAGAAGCAACCCGTTTTAAGGCAAAGACAGATGCCTTCTTGCATTGTCCTCATTTAGAGTGATTGGATATGGATGAGTGAAACAAAGGCAGCTCATTGATTCTCTGATACAGGTTTGCAAATGGTTTAGCAGGCTCCCCTCTTTGTATGGCAGTGTAAGTCAATTGAAAGCGTTGTAGTTGGACAAGCCTGATAACGTACACATGATAACACCTTCAACTCCCAGAACAGAGCAAATTTACAGCATCCTATCTGAGCTGCACTGTGCTTTATTCGGATTTATTCAGATTTATTCAGATTTATTTATCACATGTACATCAAAACATTGAGTATACTTAACAACCGTACAGTATTAACAACCGACACTCTCAAGGAGGTGCTGGGGGAAGCCCACTCTGTTTACTTTACTGACAGTACAAATCCAAAACAGCACACACACTCTTGTACGTCCTGATGAAGGGTCTCAGCCCAAAACGTCGATCGACTGTTTACTCTTTTCCGTAGATGCTGGCTGGCCTGTTGAATCCCTCCAGCATTTTGTGTGTGCTGCTTTGGATATTTCCAGCATCTGCAGATTTTCTTGTGTTTCTGTGTACAAAATCAGTTTCGGGGGAATAAAATCTCAGATATGCAGGAAGAGGACATTTGGCCCATCGAACCTCTGTCAGCCCTTGGAATGAGCTATAAAATTAGCCCAGACAAGAGATTCTGCAGATGCTGGAAATCTTAAGCAACACACACAAAATGCTAGAGGAACTCAACAGGTCAGTTATCATCTATGAAGAGAATAAACAGTCCTGGCTTGAAACATCAACTGTTTATTTCCCTCCATAGATGCTGCCTGACCTGCTGAGTTCCTCGAGCATTTCGTGTGTGTTGCATAAAATTAGTCCAATTCCTATGTCTTTTTCCCATGTCCTACATTTTTTAATATTTTAAATGTATCAAATCCTCTGTTAGTAAATTGAATTAACTCCAATCAATCTTCAAAGTTACATAATTTTAATGTACTTCAATATAATTTAAATGTAAAAATAATTCTTCTTTGTTCCCTCTTGGTTCTATACATAAACTGAGGTTCACAGAATTCAAAGGAAGAAAAGACATTGTGTTATCTTGAATCTACCTTCCAGCCTACAGACTAGGATGATCTATGTTGGCCTCAAATCAAATTGAGTGTATTGTTATATGCTCAAGTAGCATGAGTTATCAATACAATGAATAGCTTGCTTGTGGCACTGTCACATAGATTCAAAACGCATACAGAACGTAAATTATAGAAAACATTGAAGAAAAAGACTGTGCAAAACAAGAGCGACACGTACAAACTCCTGGAGGAATTTAGCAGATCACGCAGCATCGACGGAAAGGAATAAAGAGTCACCATTTCGGGCTGAGAACCTTCAACAGTACTGCAGAACAAGACTTCAGTGCAAAAATGGGAATTGGTTCCACTGTAGAGCAAGAGGTGGTTCAAAGGGTCTCCTTGCTGAGTTAGGCCTAGCGTTGTGCTGGTTGGTTCAAGAACCTGCTTGCTGTAGGGAAATACAGCAATTGTTCCTGAACCTGGTTGCGTGGGACTTCAGGCTTCTGTACTCGCTACCTAATGGCAGCATGAGACGAGGGCATGATTCCTCTTCTCTCTTGAGCCGTTCCTCAATCTACCAAATACTTGTTGTGTTTGGCTGTATAAATGTGCAGTCAGATCGCAATAATCTTGAACTTGAACTCGAGCTATCCACCTTCACTTTAATTATTTTTATGATCTCGTTTCCACTGTGTGCCAGAGCACAGAATTCCAAAGACTTACCGGCCCTTTGCAAGAATTTCTACACCGTGGTCAACAAATGCTGTCCTTGCAAACAGCACCTGTATACAAATAAATTATAATAAGCATTTAAGTGCCATTAAGCTGGAGTTAAGTAAATCTTTGAAGAGTAATTGAAAAGGAATAATGGAGAGAGAATTTATTTTTTTGTGGGAGCTGAACAAGGTCTGAAAAGCTGCCAGGTTTGACCTTCACTTACGTAACATGCTCCATTGGCTAAGACTCGTTCACTCTTATTTAAATAAAATTCAAATTGAAGGATGGGGAGCCTTTCCAAATGTTAATTCAAGTGCCGGGAGATGATTAGCTATGTTATGTGCTGAGATTATTTGAGGGCACCCAGACAGAATTTCAAAACTCAGGCCTCACTATACATGCGGAAATGAAGCTGAATGCTCGGAGGAAAGGGGTGCTTACGTACTTGGAAATAATATTACGCAACTTGATAGAATACTAATTCACTGTGTCAGTTGCACAATTGATACATCAGTGGGATTCAATGCCTTCTGGAATTATATGCAAAAATAAAGTGAAAAGAAAATTTAGCGCAAACAATCAAGATAACATAAGAACAAAAGGCCATGGGGTTACCAATAGACATAGGAGCAGAATTAGGTCATTCAGCCCATCAAGTATGCTTCAGCATTTCATCACGTCTGATCCCATATCCCATTCAACCCCATATGTCTGCCCTCTCACCATATCCCTTGATGCCCTGGCCAATCAGGAATCTATTAACTTCCACTTTGAATATACCTACGGACTTGGCCTCCTCCACAGACTGTGGCAGAGCATTCCACAGATTCACTGCTCTCTGGCTAAAAAAAGCTCCTCTTTACCTCTGTTCAAAAGGGTTGACCCTCAGTTTTGAGGATGTGACCTCTAGTTTGGGATACCCCCACCAGAGGAAACATCCTCTCCACATCCACCCTATCCAATCCTTTCAACATTCGGTAGGTCTCAATGAGATCCCCATGAGTCCTTCTAAATTCCAGTGAGTACAGGCTCAAAGCTTCCAAGCGCTCCTCATATGTTAACCCCTTCATTCCCAGAATCATGCTCATGAACCTCCTCTGGACTCTTTCCCATGCCAACACATCCTTTCTGAGATATGGGGCCCAAAACTGCTGACAATACCGCAAGTGTGGCCTGATTAGTGTTTTATAAAGCTTCAGTATTATCTCCTAGTTTATATGCTATTCCCCTTGAAATAAATGCCAACATTGCATTTCCCTTCTTTACAACAGATTCAACCTGCAAATTAACCTTCTGGAAGTCTTGCACGAGGACGCCAAAGTTTTTCTCTGAATTAACACTTGAGAGAATAGGGGGTATGACTGCAGAGCAAGTGTTCTGTTTCTCAGTGTCAGATGTGGGATTTCCGGGAGACTACCAGCCTCCCTGATGGCCACACCTGCACCAGGTTCATCGAGATGCAGCTCCTTAGAGACTGTGCTAGGCAACTGGAGCTGCATATTGATGACCATCGGAAATAAGGAATGAACTTACCTTGCCTCTGTCTGTTCTCACCAAAGTCTCGTTGAGCCAAACTGCTCTGACGATAACCAGATTAAGGGTGAAAGGAGAAACATTTAAGAGGAACATGAGGGGGAACTTCTTCAATCAGAGGGTGGTGAGGGAGTGGAATGAGCTGCCAGTGAAAGTAGTGGATGTGGGCTTGGTTCAACATTTAAGAGAAATTTGGATAGGAGGGTTATGAAGGGCTATGGGTCTTGGCAGACTGATATTTAAGTATGGACTAGATGGGCCATAGGCCCTGTGTCTGTTCTTTCTTGGTCCGTGTCGCTAAGAGATTCTGCTGATGCTGACTGTCCAGGTCCTGGTGTCCTGATGAAGTGTTCCAGTTGGAAATGCTGACTGTTTATTTCTCTCCATAGATGGTACCTGACCTGCTGAGTTCCTCCAACATTTTGTGTGTGTTGCTTCCTTTATACAATGGAAAGAACTACACTTAACTCAGTTTAATGTTCAACTGCAAAATGCAGACAAATATGTCCTTTATCAAACCTTAGAAGCAGCAGAACCAGGGGAATGGCCCAGCCTGGCACTACAAAACCTGAACACTGCACAGTTAGAACAATGCTGGAACTCATGTGGAGGCAACTATTATTGACACACAAGGAGTGATTCATGGAGGCGCATGCACCTTTAGTACGTAGTGTGAAACAAAAGCTTTATCTCTTGAACCAACTGATAAAACACCCTATGTCAGTCCTGCTGAAGGGTTTCAGCCCAAAATGTTGACTGTACTTTTTTTCCATAGATGCTGCCTGGCCTGCTGAGTTCCTCCAGCAGTTTTTGTGTGGTGTTTGTCATTCATCACCAGATTAGCAGAAAGTTAGGAGAGTTAAGGGGGAAAATAAATCAGCCATTATCAAATGGCGGAGTAGATTCAATGGGCCCAAATGGCCTTACCCAGCTCCTATGACTCAATGTGCACTTTTTGAAATATGGAGGTGAAAATCGCTTATCGTTTGAAGCATTGACTAAAAGATCAGGAAAAGCTAAAACAAACAACTAACATAAAAGAGGAGAAATTTGTCCTCGCATCATTAGCGGTTTGATCTAGGAGAACCAGACTTCAATGGAACTGAATTTCAGATTGGAGTGCTATGTGCAACTCTTCTTGTATCTAAGGAAAAATTTCTCCACCAGACTCGAAGCAAGAAAAAGCATATTAAAATTGCTTGATTAACAATGTTGCTCTAATCAGGGGGCAAATGAGCATTACATTAGATTTCTGAGCGATAGAAAGAAAACTGCCTAGTCCTTGATTTTATTGATGATAATAGATACATTTAAATGTGCACATTAACACTTCAATTCAGAGGTGACTCATGCTAATTAATGAAAAGAAACATTTGGTCAATGACAAGGCATTGAAATGGCTCAGGGCAGCTGTCATCAAAGCAGTTTCACAGAACAATACAGCCATCCAGGCACAGCGAAGGCCATTTTGACGAGCTCCCCTTGCAGGGTTGAGGGACATGGAAGAGAGACACACTGTATAGGACAGATGGGCAACCCTTCCTAAAGCAAGCAAATTGTGAAAGGAATTATTGCTACCACTATAGGGAGCAATACATTAGGGAGGAATATCAGACTCAAATAATGAAAAGCAATTCTGTGCTCGATGGCCAGTGATGTCTACATGGGATGAAGGGAACCCATGGACGTTGAGCTGGAAAGCACCATGGACAAAGACCAGCGAGGATGCAGGTCGGTGTGCCCTGAGATTGGACATACATGTAATTGAGGGCAAGGGAGCCAGTGACACCCTCTAGGTACGTGAGTCCAGAGGTTATGAGTCTGATCATCAGCTAGTCCTGGGATCGAGAGCAAACATCAAAGCCTGATAGTGGATTGGATGCCCAGAAGGTGAAGCCTAATAGCCAAAGCCTTGTGTCTATGAGTCTGAAATCCGCCAGGACGGTTGGAGGCCCATCGATAACTAATCTGCTGGAGGCCCAGAGGCCTGTCATGGGGTAGGAGGCCTGTCTGTGTTGATAGGTAGGTGAGTGGAAGGGACGAAAGGGCTTGTTTTGCTGTTGTCAAGGTGTTGCTTGTTGTGCTCTATGTTGTTCTGCTGAGCATTCTGGGCACACTACATTGGTGCTGTAACAACAATCTGAATCCAGATCTAAATCAGTAACTAGCAGCTGCCAGAAATATACCAGAATCAGGATCAATATCATCTGCATATGTTGTGAAATTTGTTGTTATGCAACATCAGTAAATTGCAATACATACATATTAAAAACCATGAATTACAGTAAACAGTATATGTAATGTTCTGGTTAAGATTTCTACTGCTATGCTCTAGGTATTTCACTTTAGTCATTTTAGTCATTCTCTGCAAAAGCTACCTCTACCTCTATTTCCTCCTCTCGGAGTAATTTGGTGAAAAATGGAGGAGGGTGTATCCTGCGGGTTATTTGAATGCGTATAACAGTCACCTCATGTGACAGGGCACCCTTCACAACTTGCTCCATTCTCAGGCAATTTCTCTTAGACAGCCGCCCTCAGAGGTCGCCTCTGCTGCTAAAGTGACCCCCGATGCCACGGAGACAGAGCTTTTGAGGATTGAGATGGAAAACCTTCAAGCTGAGCTGATCGGTGGACATCTGCCAGTGATATGTCCACGGGGAAGCCCGGCCCCTGTCAGACACCTGACGCAGAGGAACGCTGCTGAAGAGGGTCTCTTGACTAGAGAGGCGACCGGTATTTTTTGTTACGACTGTGGAGAAGATGGACATCTCCAGTGAGACTGTGAGGGACAGTAAAATCCTGGGAAAGTAAATCAGCAGTACACTGAGGAAAAGAAGCAAAACTATGGAAGGACCAGTTAAGCAATGGACTGGCGTATCAGAGAGGATGTGTTCCAATCAGCGTATCAAGGGAAATACAAAAGAACAAAACACTATTCCTGAAGGTTTCGTGCGACCAAGCTCTGATGTATCCATACAGATTGAAGGTGTTTATGCTAGAGCCATATTTGACACGTGTTCTGAAGTTACTTTGCTTTATAGATCCTTTTAGAACCGATATTTGACGTATTTACCATTGACGCCACTCAGTGCCCTTGATATTTAGGGGCTCAGTACTGATGAGTACCTGTATGATGGTTACACTTCGTTGAAACTGGAGCTCTCGGAAGCAGGTGTTGGAGTAACTGAGACAATTGACACACGGATCTGGTTGAAAAGGTTGGACCTTCCATTCTTGTGGGAACAAATGCTTCCATTGAGAGAAGACTCGTGGGTGCATGCAGGGAGGGAAATGGAGAGAACTTTTTGAAAACCTTGTCCATTCACCCTGTGTTCAGAGCTGCTTTTGGAAAAGGTGCATGTTCCTCCTAAGCAGGACGAAGAGCAGAAATGAGGAGATGTGTGGCATCTTGGAGGAGTAGCTAGAGTGATGGGAACCCCTAAATTTGCCAGAATGCCCAACGACCCGGCCACCCAGTTGAATGCTCCTGATGATCAGGAAGAAGAGTCATATTTACCTGCAAGAGCGCTGGTAAGACTTGAACATAGAAACATTGAAAACCTACAGCACAATACAGGCCCTTCGGCTCACAATGCTGTGCCGAACATGTACTTACCTTAGAAATTACCTAGGATTACAAATAGCCCTCTATTTTACTAATCTCCATGTACCTATCCAGGAGTCTCTTAAAAGACCCTATCGTATCTGCCTCCACCACCGTCGCTGGCAGCCCATTCCACGTACTCACCACTCTCTGCGTAAAAACTTACCCCTGACATCTCCACTGTACCTACTTCCAAGCACCTTAAAACTGTGCCCTCTCATGCTAGCATTTCAGTCCTAGGAAAAAACCTCTGACTATCCACATGAGCAATGCCTCTGATCATCTTATACGCCTCTATCAGGTCACCTCTCACCCTCCGCCACTCCAAGGCATGCTCCCCAACCCAGGCAATATCCTTGTATATCTCCTCTGCACCCTTTTTATGGTTTCCACATGCTTCCTAGAGTGAGGTGACCAGAACTGAGCACAGTGTTCCAAGTGGAGTCTGACCAGGGACCTATATAGCTGTAACATTACCTCTCAGCTCTTAAACTTAATCCCACAGTTGATGAAGGCCAATGCACTGTATGCCTTCTTAACTACACAGTCAGCCTGCGCAGCAGCTTTGAGTGTCCTATGGACTTGGACCCCAAGATCCCTCTGAACCTCCACACTGCCAAGAGTCTCACCATTAATACTATATTTCTGCCATCATATTTGACCTACCAAAATGAACCACCTCACACTTATCTGGGTTGAACTCCATCTGCCACTTCTCAGCCCAGTTTTGCATCCTATTGATGTCCCTCTGTAACCTCTGACAGCCCTCCACACTATCCACAACACCTCCAACCTTTGTGTCATCACTAAATTTACTAACCCATCACTTCACTTCCTCATCCAGGTCATTTATAAAAATCACAAAGAGTAAGGGTCCCAGAACAGACCCCTGAGGCACTCCACTGGTCACCGACCTCCATGCAGAATATGACCTGTCTACAACCACTCCTTACCTTCTGTGGGCAAGCCAGTTCTGGATCCACAAAGCAAGGTCCCCTTGGATCCCATGCCTCCTTACTTTCTCAATAAGCCTTGCATGGGGTACCTTATCAAATGCCTTGCTGAAATCCATAAACAGTACATCTATTGCTCTACCTTCATCAATGTGTTTAGTCACATCCTCAAAACATTCAATCAGACTCGTAAGGCACGGCCTGCCTTTGACAAAGCCATGCTGTCTATTCCTAATATATTATGCCTCTCCAAATGTTCATAAATCCTGCCTCTCAAGATCTTTTCCATCAAGTTACAAAACACTGAAGTAAGACTCACTGGTCTATAATTTCCTGGGCTATTTCTACTCCCTTTATTGAATAATGGAACAACATCTGCAACCCTCCAATCCTCCAGAACCTCTCCCGTCCCCACTGATGATGCAAAGATCATCGCCAGAGGTTCAGCAATCTCCTCATCACCTCCCAAAATAGCCTGGGGTACATCTCGTCCGGTGATGGCAGAGAATGTCAGGAACACCTCAGGAAGAGATGTTTCCTTCAGACTTCGGACTCTGATTGCACCTCTTTTTCCTGTGACAATACTGTCTAGTTTTCCAGGGGGGAATGGAAGAGAAACATTCTCCTGGATCGAGGAAGCTGGCATCGAGTGATGCAAGTTCAGTGACTCACCAATACCATAAAAATGGGAAAGGAGATTGGCTGAGAAGATGTTGGAACATGAAGATGTCTTTTCTGCTGACGAGTCTGATGTTGGTTGCTCTAAGGGTACGTGCCACGCTATCGGAGTGACTGAGGACACGCCTTTCCGGGAGAGGTTTCACTGGTGAGCACCAGCAGAGGTCGGAGATGCTTAGCAGCACCTGCTTGGGCTGAAGGAAGCTAAGTTCAGTCACGGGGTAGGAGGGCCTGAGCCAATGGAAGGTGCGAGTGATAGACAGGGGTGGGGTGGCAGCCTGTCATAGGTAGGAAAGGTCACATGGAGCGGCTGAAGCTGAAGGTCTCGGACAGTCAGGGAACCCCGAGCTAGGCTGACAAAGGATGCACCTGGGAAACAGAGTGTTATGTCTTCTCATGGGGAGATACGCTACTTCCATTTACAAATGGATTGGTGGTCCTGAAAACACATTTATTTGAATACTGTTGTTAATAATGGTTTAATAAGTTCCACATTCATGAGGACATGACTATTTTTGGTGGGTGGACAGTGTAACGCCCTGGTTAAGATTTCTGTCACTATGCTGTAGGTATTTCATTTTTTGCCCTTTTCGGCAAAAGCAGTGGGTCCTGCTGGTAGAACGTTTTGGTTTTGGCTAAGGATAAGAAGCCCTGTTGTTCAGCTTAGGAATGTTGTGTCAGCCAAATGGGATGGAGAGATCTGGAGAAGGTTCTAGAGAGGGTGGGGCAGAAAGAGTTTTGTGATGGACAGAGGTCTGGTTCGGGGTCTTCGGGCGGGAGCAGCAGAGTGGGACAGAAAGGGAGATGCCGCAGAATGCCATGCGAAGGAGATGCCCTATTGCAAGAAGTGCTTTGTGGAGGTGAACGGCTCCAAAGAGGAAGGGCCAATACCCCTGAGAGAGAGCCGGTTTATTCAAGATGGACTCCGAGGGAAGTTTGGACTGTGGCGGGTGCTTTCATGCAGACCAGAGGTTCCTGCACCTCCTCCCTGAAGGTCGCAATGAGAAGAGGGCATGTCCTGGGTGATGAGGGTCTTTAATGATGGATGCTGCCTTTTTGAGGCATCGCTCCTTGACGATGTCCTGGATGCTGGGGAAGCTAGTGCCCATGATGGAACTGACTGAGTTTACAACTCTCTACAGCTTATTTAATCGTGTGCAGTAGCCTTCCCATACCAGACAGTGATGCAGTCAGTTATAATGCTCTCCACAGTACATCCGTAGAAATTTGCAAGTTCTGTTGATGGCAGACCAAATCTCCTCAAGCTCCTAATGAAATATAGCCACTGCCGTATCTTCTTTGTAACTACATCAATTTGTTGGGCCCAGGCTAGACACTCAGAGATATTGACACCCAGGAACTTGAAACAGCTCACTCTTTTCATTTCTGGTCCCTCGATGAGGACTGGTGTATTATGTGCGTGTATACCTTGATTAACACCTATTGTGAGAATATTCAACAGTATTAGTGAAACCCCTTTTACTGGGCGTCTCTGGAAATACAGTTCATTAGCCCCATGCTAACAGCCACCGGACTCCACAGCAAGAAACCCACCTTTCTCAGGCTTCATACGTCTAGGGTGTATACGATTTTGGTCCCTCCGAGTCTCTGAGAGTGGGACGCCTCACCCACCCAAACCCCGGTTTTGAGTGAATGTTGTGTGATTTACTCCCCCTAGCAATTGCCTGTCGGCAAGGAATAACAGGTTGTACACTGTGATTAATCAGAAGTATATTTAAAAATGTTAACTTAAGCAAACAGTTAGTAAAGGAAAGAGAAAAAAAACGAAAGGGGCACATTATTCTTAAACAGTCAAATGTGCACAAGTTGGAGCTCATCGTGAACTTGTCTGTCGCTCACACGTTGGATCCTCAGTCTGTGTGAAATCACAAACTACCTTCCAAATGTCGCTCAAAATCCATCTCAAACAAATGGGTCTCCCACGGGAGTACTGGTCCTTTCTCCATTCATCTGCACAAAGCACCTTGGCCAACAGGGACAACATCCTCAGCCATCTTCCTTCCTGTCCTCTCTCAGCTCCCGCCAAATAAAAGGCCTCAACCCACAATGGTGTCCCTCCCAAAACTTCTTCACCCAGCATTCCCCAGAACCTCCTCCCAATTCCACCATCCTGATTGGCTGACACCACATTCCCAAGATGAACAACAAAGCCTTTTATCTCAGCTCAAACCCAAACAGGCTGAAAGCAGAACAGACAGCTCTTACAGAACTGCTAAAATAAAATACCTACAGCTTAGCAGTAAAAATATTAACCAGGGCGTTACATTAGTGCAATCAGGCACGTGGTGATTATCAACTGAATTTAATATCTATTTTACTCATTGTAACGATTGGCAATTTCACACAAAATAATCCCCCTTCTCATCCTACCATCAGGGAGGAGGTACAGGAGCCTGAAGACACACACTCAATGAATCAGGAATAGCTTCTTCCCCTCCGCCATCAGATTCCTAAATGGACATTGAACCGATGAACATTACCTCACTACTTTTTCCCCCTTTTTGTACTATTTATTTCATTTAACTTTAAATGTATATACAGTTTTTATTATTATTACATATTGCAATATATTGCCGCTACATAACAAATTTCAAAGATTAATTTATTATTAAGGTATGTAAGTATTATACAACTCTGAGGTTCGTCTTCTCCAGATAGCCAGGAAAGAAAGCCAAGGAGATCATACAAAGAAAAGCATCAAACACCCACACACACAAAAAACCTAAAAATCACCCCAAGTTTAAATCACAATGGCAACAAGAGCAAACCCCGACACAGAATAACAGATCACTCACTACATGTGCCTGATTCTGATTCTGATCTACACAGTGTAAAGAAGCGCAAACCTGTGGGTAGGTGGGGGGGTCTTTGATTATAGAATCAGCATCATAGAGAAGTACAGCACAAAAGCAGACCTTTCAGCCCATCTAGTCTATGCCGAGCCATTTAAACTGCCTACTCCATTTGACTAGCATCAGGTATGCTGGCTACTTTCCTGAGGCAGTGAGAAGTACTGTATGAATAGAGGCAATCTTGTGATATCCAACTAAACAGGCGGATCAAGCGCTCTTGCAATGCCCTACATAAAAGAATGACACCGAAGTTTTATTATACGGCACAAGTACACCAAATGTTTCTATTGTTATTGCTGAAATTACACCTCAAGTGTAGTGTCAGCAAAACAATAGAAACATTAACCTTACTGTGTATTTTTAAGTTCCATGGTTCACAGTAGCTATTTCACCTCAACAACACTTTAGTGACTCTTGCTAAGCATACATTATTCCGCACCACTGAAATTATTTATCATTAGCTTTCGGTTATCAAAGGCATTAGAGGCAAATCCAATTAATTTCCAGTCAATTTTCCTCTTAAGATTAGACTGGGAATTGCTTCTATCTAAAAAAAAACTGATTTACAAAAGGTGTCAGAGGAGATGGATATTTACTTGTTAGACATTGCTGAAAGGCAAGCATGAAAAATTATGCAGATTTATGCAGAGTGGGAAGCATCCAAAAAGGCTTTATTTAAATCTGAGTCAGCCCTGGAGTTAAAGGCTAAGATTAAAAGATCTATCTTCAAAATCAGAGAGTTAAAGCTGCATTAGATACAAAGAGAGAAGGATTAGCTTCATTTGCCTCGTGTACGTTGAAACTTTGAAACATACAGCAAAATGAAATTCGAATTCCCTGGCCCTGATCGTCTCATTTTCACTGTGGGTGTTCAGTCCCTGTACATCTCCATCTCCCATCAGGAGGTCCTTAGAGCTCTCCGCTGCCTTCTGAACAACAGACACAAGCAGTTCCCGCCCCCCCCCCTCCCCCACCTCTATTCTCCTCCGTCTGGCAGAACAGGTCTTCATTCTTAACAATTTCTCCCACTTCCATCAGGCCAAAGGTGTAGCCATGGGTCCCAGCTATGCCTGTCTTTTTGACAACTACATGCAACAGTCCATGTTCCAGGCTTACACTGGCATCGCTCCCCCACTTTTCCTACGCTACAGTGATGACTGCATTGATGCTGCTTCCTGCACCAATGCAGAGCTTGTCGACTTCATCAAGTTTGCCTCCAACTTCCACCCTGCCCTCAGACCCACTCGGTCCATTTCCCACACCTCTCTCCTCTTTCTCGATCTCGCTGTCTCCATCTCTGGAGACAGTCTATCTACTGATATCTTTTTTTTAAAAACCCACTGACTCTCACAGCTATCTGGATTATTCCTCTTTCACCCTGTCACTTGTAAATACGCCACCCCTTGTCTCAGTTCCTCCGTCTCCGCCGCATCAGCTCTCAGGATGAGGCTTTTCATTCCTCTTTCTTCAGAGAAAGGAGCTTCCTTTCTTCCACTATCAATGCTGCCTTCACCCTCATCTCTTCCATTTCACACAAATCTGGCCTTACCCCATCTTCCCGCCACCCCACCAGGATGGGGTTCCTGTTGTTCTCGCCTACCACCCAACCAGCCTCTGCGTCCGGCACATAATTCTCCATAACTACCATCATCTCCAGCAGGATCCCACCACCAAGCACATCCTTCCTTCCCTTCCCACTTCCCACCTTCTGCAGGGAACTCTCTTGTCCACTCGTCCCTCCCCACTGATCTCTCTCCTGGCACTTATCCTTGCAAGTGGAGCAAGTGCTTCACCTGCCTCTACACCTCCTCTCTCACTACCATTCAGGGCCCCCAAACAGCACTTGCAGGTGAGGCAACACTTCGCCTGCGAGTCAGTTGGGGTCACCAGCTGTATCCAGTGCTCCTGGTGTGGCCTCCAGTGTATCAGTGAGACCCAATGTAGATTGAGAGGCCGCTTTGTCTGGCACGAAAATAGCGGGCTCTCCCGGTGGCCAACCATTTCAATTCTACTTATGTCTTCCATTCCAACATGTCAATCCATGACCTCCTCTACTGCCAGGATGAGGCCACACTCTGGTTGGAAGAGCAACACCTTATACTCCGTCTAGGTAGCTTCCAACCTGATGGCATGAACATCGATTTCCTGAACTTTTATTAATGCCCCCCACCCCTCACCCCTCTCCTTAACCATTCCCCATTCCTGTTTCCCTCTCTCACCTCATCTCCGTACCTGCCCATAACCTCCTTCTGGTGCTCCTCCCCCTTTTCCTTCTTCGATGGTCTTCTGTCCTCTGCTTTCAGCTTCCCCATTCTCCAGCCCTTTACCTCTTTTACCGATTGACTTCTGAGTTCTTTACTTCACCCCTCTGCTTCTCCCAGTTTTGCCTATCACCGACCACCTTGTACTTCTTCCTCCCATCCCCCCACCCTCTTACTCTGATTTCTCCCCTTCCTTCCCAGTCCTGAAGAAGGGCCTGAAATGTCGACTGTTTACTCTTTTCCATAGTGGCTGCCTGGCCTGTTGAGTCCCACCGGCATCTTGTGCGTGTTGCTCTGGATTTCCAGCATCTGCTGTTTGTGATACAGTGAAAGGAGTCGTTTTTGCGTCAAAAGCCAACACAGTGCAGGGATTGTGACGGAGGCAAGAGTCGCCACGGTTCCACCACCAACATAGCATGCCAACCATTCACTCTCCCTCACTGTACGTCTTTGGAATGTGGGAGCCAACTGGAGAAGCTGGAGGAAGCCACACTGTCCCACGGAGAATGTACAGACACCTTACAGACAGGGGCAGGGACCAGGAGTGTTGTAATACAATTGTACTAACCTGCTCCCCGGGAAGCCTTCCAAAAGTCAGCGCTTCAATGTGGATCAGCCCCGCAGTTAAGCTTAATGAAGGCTAAGATTTAAAAATACTGTCGTTTCAAAACTGCTTTAGGTACGAGGTCAAGAGCCACTCTGGGGAAGCAGATTTTCAGTGGCAGCAAGGAAAGACACAGTAGGCATCGAAACTGCATGACTCACATCAGTCGGTGTCCAGGTCGACCAGAGAGCGAGAGAAGAGCAGTGTGCGAATAGCTCAGGTTCAGTGGAGAGTCTACACCAACGTCATTGAAGATGTGTAGAGATAGCCCAGTACTTGCCCTGTATATGTCGGGTCACTCCAGGTCAACACTCACTGTCCTTATTGTTAAAGCTTTGTAATCAAGGCTTCCCATCCTAATTAATATCTAAGGATGGTGCGATAGCATAGTGCTTTACAGTACCAGCGATCACCAACTGGGGTCCGCTTCCTGCCGCTGTCTGCCAGGAGTTCGTACATTCTCCCCACGCCACATAGGTTTCCTCTGGATGATCTGGTTTTCACCTACGTCCCAAAGACCTATGGGTTAGGGTTAGTGACTTGCGGGCATGCTATGTCCGTACCGGAAGAGTGGCGATACTTGCAGGCTACCCCCAGCGCATTCTCACTGACTTGATTTAACGCATTTCACTCTATGGTTCGATGTTTAATTTTTTTGTAAATCCCTGGTATTTTTCCATGTACACGTGACAGATAAAGCCAATATTTTAACACCATTGGAAAACATTCATGCTTTAATAGCAGGAGCGTATAAAGACTCTGCGTGTTAAACTAACTTACCAATATGCAGAGAGTAAGGAAGAGCAAGAGGCTATTGTGTGTACACAGTTAGGTGACAATAAAAAATGAACTTGAACGGAACAGTTTAGTGAACTGTAAACTGACCCCTGCGGGACTCTGCTAGTCACCGGCAGCCAGCTGGTGTTTGGATGGGACTCCCACATTTGGCTGAGGTTAGTCAGAGCAGCAGGATGACAGCGAAAAGGCACGCCAGTGCTACGTCTGGAGCTTGAGGAGGTTTGATGTGTCACTAAAGACCAACAAGTTTCTGCGTATGTACCACAGAGAACATTCCAATTGGCCAGATCGCTGCCTGGTACGAGGGTACTAATGCACAGGATGGAAAGGGGCATTTCTCTTGTCTCGAGTTGCTGAATAAAAATCTCCTTGATTTGTTCAGCACTGAAGTCTAACCCCCTGACTCTCTCACAAACCTGGAAGTAATTAGGAAAACAGGTACGGGGAGGGGAGTTGTACAAATATACATGCATAATTGAATGTATATGCAGTACTGAGTAAGAGCCTTAGCTATGTGTGTATATATATGAAGACTTTTGCACAGTTCTGTAGTAATTTTATGTATAGCACACTGTATTGCTGCCAGAACAAAATAGCAATGTTCATAACATAGATAAGTGATTTTTATTTGGGTCTGATTTGGACCTGATTTTGATATGGGTGTCTGTTGTGGACTGAGAGTGGGAAGGGGAAAGGGAGAGGGGAGAGAATGGGAAGCACCAGAGAGACATTCTGTAATGGTCAATCAACCAATTGTTTGGAATTAAATGACCTTACTTAGGGTCTCAGGGCTGGGTGTGTTTGCACACCCACCTCTCCCTGCCCCTGGCATTATTTCTCTGCCTCCACATCCCTCCCATGGTGCCCCACACTCACCATTTCTAAAATCCTTTACTCTAGATTTACAAACTCGCTCCCTGCTCCACATTGACGAATAGGATGGCATGGTAGCATGGAGGTTAGCACAATGGTTTACAGTACAGGAGAGTCAGGTTCAATTCCCACTGCTGCCTGTAAGGAGTTTGCACTTTCTCTCCTTGAATGTGTGGTTTTACTCAGCAGGGTAGAGGATCAGAGAGATCTTGGGGTCTAGGACACTCAAAGCAGCTATGCAGGTTGACTCTGTGGTTAAGAAGGCATATGGTGCATTGGCCTTCATCAATCATGGGATTGAGTTTAAGTGTCAAGAGGTAATGCTACAGCTATATAGGACCCTGGTCAGACCCCACTTGGAGTACTGTGCTCAACTCTGGTCGCCTCACTACAGGAAGGATGTGGAAACCATAGAAAGGGTGCAGAGGAGATTTAGAAGGATGTTGCCTGGATTGGGGAGCATGCCTTATGAGAATAGGTTGAGTGAACTCAGCCTTTTCTCCTTGGAGTGACGGAGGATGAGAGGTGACCTGATAGAGGTGTATAAGATGATGAGAGGCATTGATCTTGTGGATAGTCAGAGGTTTTTTTCCCAGGGCTGAAATGGCTAGCACGAGAGGACACAGTTTTAAGGTTCTTGGAAGTAGGTACAGAGGAGATGTCAGGGGTAAATTTTTTACTCAGAGAGTGGTGAGTGCATGGAATGGGCTGCCGGCGGTGGTGGTGGAGGCGGACACGATAGGGTCTTTTAAGAGTCTCCTGTTCAGGTGCATGGAGCTCAGAAAAATAGAGGGCTATGGGTAAGCCTAGGTAATTTCTAAGATAGGGACATGTTCGGCACAGCTTTGTGGGCCGAAGGGTCTGAATTGTGCTGTAGGTTTTCTGTGTTTCTATTTTTCAGTGTTTCTATCTTAGACACCTCGGTTGTATACATGTGCCTCCTCCAAGCGCACAAGAGTTAAGATGCTCTGTTTCTGCAGGAACGTGGCTCCGGGACATCATCAATCTACAGACCATGACCCTCAGGAACTTGGGCTATATTATAATTATTTTCTTACTACTATTAAACTACGCTTTTCTATTATCATAATTCTATGTGCAATACGTGCTGTTTTGCATCTTGACCCTAGAGGGACATTGTTGTGCTTGGCTGTGTCCATGCGTATGATTGCGTGACAATTAAACTAGAACTTGAATTTAAAGAGTCGACATTTTGGGCCAAGACCTTCCACCAAGAGTCCCGATGAAGGGTTTCAGCCCAAAACATTGAGTTTTAAAAAAATTAAAGGAAAGAAAATGGCACATTTCAGCATTTGCCTCCCTAAAGCACCCTAAACCAGAAGTGGGAGGAATATCATGAGATACTGTGGCATTACTTTGCTGGAAACAGCATTTATGAAGAAAATAAACAGAGGCACAGTATATCACAATTAGTGTGATGGGAACTTTCACGTACTGTATGGTTTAATCTGAGCCTAGGGAAACCCAGTAATAAAATATTCAAGGAATTTACAATAGTCTCTGTTTTATTATTTCATACATTGCACATTATTGCAAATTATAGCACATTGGTAAATTATTATTGGGTATATTGTTATTCTGCACTTTATTATTAGTTAAGTCTGCACGCTGCTAAGTGTGTTTTTTAAATGTTGCTGCTGTAGTGAAAGGATGAATAAAGTATTTTATCAGGACCGTCACAGCGGCTGCTGAGAGAGCCTCCAGTGGGCTATGTACCAACGTGTGTAACCCATGGACCAAAGCCTCTGGAACACACGTCAGGGTCTGATCAACCCTGGCTGGGTCGCCTGGGTGAGGGTGTCTGATGTTGAAAGACCCAAAACACCCGATGAGCCCAGGTTACAGCACTGATGATGTGTCCCAGCACCACCACCATTCTCACCGCGTTCAGGAAGCGAGTGAAGAGGGTACAGTGAAATGTTCATCTTGCATACTGTTCATACAGATCGAATCATTACGAAGTGCAAGGTAAAAATAATGCCAAAATGAGCATAAAAGCTACACAGAGAGAGCGTAGGTAAGCAGTGAAGTTCAAGATCACGACGAGGCAGATCGTGAGAGTCCATTTTATTGTACAAGTGATCTGTTCAGTGGTATGGTAACAACAGGGTAGAAGCAGTCCTTGAGCCTAGTGGTTTCGACTTTCAGTTTTCTGTATTTTCTGCCTAATGGGAGAATATGCAGCACTATTGATGCACCATCAATAACTCTCGGAGACGGGAGGCAAACGATAGGCTTTTATTAGCTGCAAGAAACCACCACACAACATCCTGGAGACTGAGGGGGGAGCAGTGCCTCCAACCGCCTTTATACAGGGGTCTGTGGGAGGAGCCACAGGAGCAGTCAGCAGAGGGGCGTGTCCAGACAGGTATATGTAGTTCACCACAACTATCAAAAGGCTTAGGTACATACCTAAGGGTGCTAGGGTGCCTAAGACTTTTGCACAATACTTAGCAATTTTATGTATCGCACTGTACTGCTGCCACAAAAAAGCAAATTTCATGACATATGTGAGTGATGATAAACCTGATTCTGATATGGGTGTCTGTTGTGGACTGAGAGTGGGAAGGAGGACAGGGTGAGGGGAATCACGATTGGGAAAAGGGGAAGGGAGAGGGGAGGGAGTGGGAAGCACCAGAGAGACATTCTGTAATGATCAATAAACCAATTGTTTGGAATCAAATGACCTTACCTGATGTCACTGCACTGGGCGTGTCAGCGCACACGCCACACCCCTGGAACTACTTCTCTGCCCCCCCCTCCTGTGGCGCTCCACCCTCGCCATTCCCAACATCCTTTGCTCCAGCCAGATTTACCAACCCTCTCCTGTCCACACTGGCAAATACCGTACGGTGAAAAGTCTTAGATATCCTAGCTGTGTCGATGTGCCGAAGACTTTAGCACAGTTCTGTACTTGAGTGTAACGATGATGAACCAGCCTGAAAAAAGAGCAGCCAAATGGCCAGGAAATTACATCGGAATTAACAAGGCGAGCCATATCCAAAACTTCTACAGGTGAAGCATATTTGGAGTGTTTGATGTTAATGATGAAGCAGCAAGGGCAAGTTAAATCTTTGCCACTGGCAGTTGTTGCAGTCTCCAGAGCAACCCTACTGGAAGGTGACAGGCAGAAAGAAATTCCCTACATTGCAAGTACATTCATCACCTCGAATTGACTGAGGCTGGAACCTTCCTGAAGGAGCTGGCCTTTCAAAGATAAACTGGACATATTGAAGGCCACCCAGTGAAAATTCATTGATTCTGACATTCTACCATGGTCAGAGCCTGAGGCAAAGGAACTGAAGTCAGAGGCAGAAATTGTCAGCGAGAGCTTCTCAGGGAGAAAAATAATTGAACCTGCTAAATATTCTCCACAGCAAACGTCCAGTGTGTCAGTGTGAAAACAGGGTGGACCTGTCAGGAACTGTGGAGATGACGAGCTTCGTCCCACAAGTTAAAGGATGGGCTCTGACCTTGAGATCTTGAGAAAAGCAGGGAAAGGCACACGTTCACTCAAGTGTGAAGACGAAATACAGAGCCAAGGGCTGATGATGGATCATCTGAACACCTTGTCTCCTAGTGTAGTGTGAATTAGATAGTGAACGGCAGAGAATCCTCGAGGGGAGGTTTCACACTCCCCCAGAGAGAGGAGATACCCAGGGCATTTCAAAGATTTAGTTAAATTATCTTCAATTACTCTAGTGGGAATGGAGAGGAGTCTGCAAGTTATACCAACAGATTTAAATTGATCCATTAATCTCATCCAAGCCTTCAGGGCTGGTGGGGTTTTTGGGGCTTACTTGCATTACATTTTTGATCTTTGGTGGACACTGTTTTGGTCGATCTCCATGTGTGGTGGCATACACTCAGCAGGTTTAAAGTAAAGTATGAAGTTCTAGCTGAAGATTTTTGATATGGTAGAATGTAACAGGGGCGATGTTCTGCATCAGACCCACATACTGTTGTCAGTGCATTGTGTGGATAGGATCAGAATGAAACACACAATTACAATCATGTGATTGTCAAGATGTATGAGCCACACTGCGGTCTAACAAGAACAAACTGTAATCATTTTGTGCAATGTGCTTTCATGATCAGCTTCTTCCCCTGTGCAATCTGATTTCTGAATGGCCATTGAACCCATGAACGCTACCTCACTGCTTTTTTTATTTTTATTTTTCCATTACCTATTTAACTTAACTATTTAGTACACGTATACTTACGTGTAGTTCACGTTTCTCTCTATCATTACACACTGCAATGTACTGCTGCCGCGAAGACAACAAATTTCACAGCATCTGCTGGTGATATTAAACCTGATTCTGATTTTTGTCTTGCGACCCTGGAAGACAAGACAGCCCATCGCCAATTTATTTCCCCTGACCCACTGCAAGATGTGAGCAAAAGGAGACTAGGATAGTATCAGCTTCATATCCCTGAGGTAAAATAAAAACGTATTTTGTGGTGTTTTCATCTAGACCCAGTTCCCTCCAGAGCACCAGTTTATATCCTTCTGTTCCACCGCTGCCTTTTACCTTCACTCATCGTTCTTTAAAAGGACGTTTTTGGGACAATACTTAAAATATGGAGTGCAGATGGTTAATTATGCTAAAGATTATTATCAGTGCGCCATTTATGTATAAGACAACTGGGTCCCTGAATATAATTAGAGCTCTCATGAAGAATCACTTCGTTTACAAAAGGATCACTCACATAAAAGGCTCCTTTGCAAATCTGACCTTATTGGGCATGAAAATGACGCACCTCAGGAGAAAGTATGTGACGGGGACCCAGACATTTTTGGAGAATCAGCGATCCCCAAAGGAGGCTGACAGCAGTCCCTAAGTCTCTGCAAGAGCTGAGTGTCCTCGGGGCTTTTATGTTTATTCATTTCAGCTCATCCCCAGTGGGCCCCTCCTCAGTCAGCACTGCTCCAGCTGTCAGGCTCTGAAGGCCGTTTGCCGAGGACGTTTTAACACAAGCGTTGTTCAATGTCAGACAGCAAGCACTGAATCTGGCGTGGATTCCGGTGCTAGCTCATTACTGTCACACGTACCGAGACACGGTGAGAAACTTCCTGCGTACTCTTCACGCGGAGCAGGTCACGGCGCAGCACTAGGGGTAAGGTGAAGCAATGACATCGCAGATTCAGGTCGAATTCCCGCCACCTCCTGTAAGGAGTTTCTACGTTCTCCCTGTGACAGTGTGGGCTTCCTTCCTGTTTGCTCCGGTTTCCTCCCACAGTCCAAACACATACCGCTTGGCAGATTAATTGGTCATTTTAAATTGTCCCGTGAGTAGGCTCGAATTAAATCAGGGGATTTCTGGGCGGCGCGGCTCGAAATAAATAAAGTGTGAAAGCTCATGAGAAAGTACGGTGCTGGTAAATGACAAAATAAAAGATCGTAGTGAGGAAACATAAAAACACCATGTGAGCCTCTTGAATAAGGAAACACGTCCAGCATGGTCAGGCAACTTGCGTCACAGTTCCGCAACTGGAGAATTGTAACTGGCTACATTTAAAGACCAATTATTGTATCTTCCAAGTAATGCCCGCATGCTCACTTGTCAACCAGCATTAAGGATTAAAAGGAAAGGAGGAGAGAGAAGAAAACAGAACTGATCCCTGTACTGTGCCACCCACAGGCTCTTCGGCAGGAGAATGAAGCATTGCAGAATCCTCTGCGTATTTTTTTTTGTCATTTACTGGATAATTTTAATGGTTTTATATGTTTACAGTTTGGAGAGGCCACTGAACGTTCTCTTGGGTACACAGAAGACAGAGCCGCACAGCATGCAGTACAGGTGCTTCGGCCCACAACATTGTACCATGTTCAGTCTTAACACTTCCCACCATCGTAACCCTCTACGTGAGTGTCTAAGAGTCTCTTAAATGGGGCTAATGCCTCCGTCTCCACCACCACACCTGGAGGCACGTTCCACACACCCACCACTCTGTGTAAAATCCTCACTCTGCTTTCCCACAAGCTCTCATATCAGCCATTTGCCCCCTGGGAAAAAGGCACTAAGAAGAAGGGTCTTGGCCCAAAAACGTCGACTGTTTACTCATTTCTTTGGATGCTACCTGGCCTGCTGAGTTCCTCCAGCGTTTTGTGTGTATTACTAACTGTTTATACCTCTTATGCTCTTACACACGATTCATGATTGAAGATTATTTATTGTCATTTGTTAGTACACGAGTGTAAAGGAGAACTAAATGATTGTTACTCTGGATCCAATGCAGCATAAAGAACACAATAAAAAAACAAAACAAATAAACATAATAAATATAAAAGCCATCCCATAAAACATGATGTACAAGAAATTGTTTGTGCCATATATACATACACCTCTATCAAGTCCTCTCCATCCTCTTCTGCCCCAGCTTGCTCAACCTTTCTTCAGAAGACATGCTTTCTAGTCCAGACAGCTTTCTGGCAAATCTCTTCTGCAACCTCTCGAAAGCTTCCACATCCCTCCGATGATGAGATGACCAGAGCTGAACACACACGTGTTGAAAATGGACTGACATTGCACCAACAGCCCAACCTAATCTACCCTTTCCACTCAGTGTGTAAACTGGAGTTGCCAACTGGCTATCAGCCATGTCACATTCTGACAAAGATAACTTGCATTATTTAGCAGTTAAAATGCAAATAACTTATGCAAATGCATAAATTTTAAAAGATCAGTAAACCATAATAATTAAGATTATTGCTGCTGCATGATTGTCATGATTGCTTCAGGGTCAGCATCATAGAAAAGTACAGTACAAAAGCAGGCCTTTCAGCCCATCTAGTCTGTGCTGAGCCATTTAAACTGCCTACTCCAATTGACCTGCATCGGGACCATAGCCATCCATGCCTCTATCATCCACGTAACTATCCGAACCTCTCTTAAACATTGAAATTGAGCTCCACTGGCAGCTCATTCCATGCTCTCATGACCCTTTGAGTGAAGAAGATTCCCCTTAAGCTTTTCACCTTTCACCCTTAACCCATAACGTCTAGTTGTAGTCCTACCCAAACTCAGTGGGAAAAGCCTGCTTGCATTTACCCTATCTATACCCCTCATAATTTTGTATAGCTCTGTCAAATCTCCTCTCAATCTTTTACATTCCACAGAATAAAGTCTTTTGTTCATGTTAACAACATATTTGTTTGAATATTGGCTTCAATACCCACAAATAAGGAATAATGTGAAATCTCTTGTTTTCAAACATTTCAATACTGCCAATTATAGAATGTTTTGGGCTAACTGAAGAATGAAGGGCCTGTGATAAATGATACATTAGAAAATTAATGTGGTGAGAATAAAGCATTTACAGAATCATTAATGTATTACTTACCACAATTTTCAAGGCACTGGAATAGCTTTGTTTAACACATCTGGAGTAATCTCGCCCACAGCGCCCATAAGCTGCTATCTCAGGTTTGATTTTCAATTTCCACCCTAACTGGGTGTAAACTTACGAATGCGGCAAGATTTGGAGGTCAGTTTCAGATCCAAATCGCAATTTAATTTAACCAGTCACTGACAAGTGAATAAATTCAAGGTACAGATCACTCTTTGTGGAAATGGCTTTACTCTTTAGTAACAGTTTCTTACGAAACAGTTAAATAAACTTCAGAATTTTCTTTTCTACTTATTATTATGGAAGTGAAAATGAGGAAAAGATACGAATTGCTGGAGGAACTCATCAGGTCAGGCAGCATCTATGGAAAGGAATAAACAGTCGATATTTCGGCTGAGGCCTTTTTATTATTTATTCTTTCTTTCTTTCTTATTGCACATTTAGAACTGTGGTGATGCCAGGCAGGAGAGAGGAATGGTCTCCAGGTAGGGAGACCTCCAGTATCCCTGTCAACCATGCCTGCAAGAAGTGCATCCAACCGCAGTTTCTAACAGGCTGCGTTAAGGAGTTGGAGCTGGAACTGGATGAATTCTGGATCATTTGGCAGGCTGAGGCGCCAATAGACAGGACTTACAGGGAGGCAGTTACACCCAAGGTGGAGGAAACTGGTAACTGAGAGGGAAGGGGATAGGCAGCTAGTGCAGAGTTCCTCGGTGGCTATCCCCCTCAACAACAGATATACTGCTTTGTATACTATTGGGGGTGGGGGGGGGGGAATGACCTAGCAGAGGAAAGCCACAACAGTAAGGTCTCTGGCATTGAGTCTGTCTCTGTGCCTCAGAAGGGAAGGGGGAGGGGAAGAGGCAAGCTGTAGTGATAGGGGATTCATTGTTTGGGAGAACAGCAAAGAGGTTCTGTGGATGAGAACGAGATTTCTAGGTACTACGTAGTCTCCTGGGTCCTAGAGTCAGGGACGTCTCGGTTAAAGTCCACAGAATTGTTAAATGGGACAGTCAGCAAACCAGAGGTTGTGGTCCACATCAGTACCAATGGGAGGGGGGGGGGGGTGACGAGGTCCCATAAAATGAATTCAGGGAGCTAGGTGCTAAGTTGAAGGACAGGATCTCCAGGGCTGTGATCTCAGGATTGCTACCCATGCCACGTGCTAGTGAGGCCAGAGCTAGGAAGATCATACAGTTTAAACTGTGGCTAAGGAGTTGGATTAGGAGGGAGGGCTTCAGTTTTTTGGATGATTGGGCTCTCTTCCAGGGAAGGTGGGACCTGTACAGAAGAAACAGTTTGTACCCGAACTGGAAGGGGACCAATATCCTGGAGGGAACGTTTGCTAGTGAGGTGGGGTGGGGTGGGGGGGGGGGGGGTTGGTTAAACAAGAGTTGCAGGGCTATGGAAACCAGAGCACCAGAACAGATAGAGTGGTTGTGGAGAAAGATGGTGTTAAGCCTACATACAAAGTCAGGAACTGAAAGGATGAACATATGGTAGGTCTACTGTTCTGAGCTGCATATATTTCAATGCAAGAAGTATTGTCGGAAAGGCGGGTGAGTTTAAGGGCTAGGATCAGCACCTGGAATTATGCCATTGTAGCCACTAGTGAGACTTGGTCTCAGGAGGGGCAGGACTGGCAGCTCAGTGTTCCAGGGTTTCATTGTATTAGATGTGATAAAGCACGAGGGATTAAAGTGGAAGAGGTGGCATTTTCAGGAAAAATGTCACGGCAGTGCTCAGACAGGACGGACTGGAGAGCTGGTTGAGTGCGGCTTAGGTGGTAGAAGAGAGGAATAAGAAAGGTGCGACCACACTAATGGGATTATATTACATAGGCCACCGAACCGTCAGCAGGATTCAGAGGAGCAAATCTGTACGGAGATCGCAGACTGTTGCAAGAAACATAAGGTTGTGATACTATACGGTTTTAATTTTTCCCATATTGACTGGAACTCCCATACTATAAAAAGGCTGGGTGGGAAAGAACTTGACAAATGCATTCAGAAAAGTTTTCTTAATCAGTACATGGAAGTCCAACCAGAGAAAAGGTGATATTAGCTCTCCTATTAGGTAATGAGACAGGGCAAGTGACAGATGCTTGTGTAGGGGAATATGTTGCATCCGGTGAACATAGTACCATTAGCTTTAAGGTAGTTATGGAAAAGGATAGGTCTGGTCCTCAGGCTGAGATTCTAAACTGCGCAAAGGCCAATGTTGATGGTATCAGAAAGAATCTGGCAAGTTTTCAATCAAGAAACAATCTGGGACGGGCTGTTTTCTGGCAAAGATGTACTTGGGAGGTGGAAAGCCTTTAGAAGTGAAATTTTGAGAGTACACTTTTTGTATGTTCCTGTCGGAATAAAAGTCAAGGATTACAGGTTCAGGGAACTTTGCTTTTTGAGAGCTATTGAGGCACTGGTTAAGAAAAAGCAGGAGGTGCACAGCTGGTATAGGCAGGTGAGAACAAATAAGTAACTTGAGAAATTTAAGAAATGCAAGAGAGCACTTCAGAAGGAAATGAGAAAGGCTAAAAGAAGACATGAGATTGCTCTAGCAGACAAGGTGGAGGACCGTTCTAAGGGCTTCCGCAGATACATTAGGAGCAAAACGATAGCAAGGGACAAAACTGGTCCTCAGGAAGATCAGAAAGGTAATCTGCACGTGGAACCAAAAGTAAATGGAGAGACCTTTAATGGATTCTTTGCGGCAGTATTTCCTCAGGACATGAACACAGAGTCTATAGAAGTGGGGCAAATCAGGAGTGAGGTAATGGACACTATGCAGATTACAGAGGAGGACGATTGTTTACCGTCTGGAGGCAAATTAGAGTGGATAAATCCCCAGGCCCTAACAAGATGTTCCCTCGGACCTTGTGAGAGGCTAGTGCAGAAATTGCAGGCTCCCTGGCAGAGATACTTAAAACATCCTTAGCTGCGGGGTGAGGTGCCGGAGGATAGCTCATGTTGTTCCATTGTTTAAGAAAGGCTCTGAGAATTAGCTAGGAAATTACAGGCCGGTGAACCTGACATTAGTAGTGGGAAAGTTATTGGAAGGTATTCTAAGGAATCAGATATTCAAGTATTTGGATAGACAGGGCCCGATTAGGGATAGTCAACATGATTTGGTTCATGGTAGATTGTGTCTAACCAATCTTATAGTTTTTCAAGGAAGTTGCCAAGATATTTGATGAAGGCAAGGCAGTAGACCTTAGCAAGGTCTTTGAAATGGTCCCCCATGGGAGGTTGGTCAAGAAAGTTCAGTTGCTTGGCTTTCAAGATGAAGTCGTAAATTGAATTAGACCTCGGCTCCATGGGAGAAGATGGTTGCCTCTCTGACGGGAGGCCTGTGACTGGTGGTGTGCCACAGGGATCGGTGCTGGGTCTATTGTTGTTTGTCATCTATATCAAAGATCTGGATGATAATGTGGTAAACTGGATCAGCACATTTGCAGATGACACCGAGATTAGGGGTGAGTTGACGGCAAGGAAGACCGCTAAAGCTTGCAGCGGGATCTGGGCCAGCCGGAAAAGTGGGCTGAAAATTAGCAGTTGGAATTTAATGCAGACAAGTGTGAGGTGTTGCACCTTGAGGAGAACAACCAGGGGAGGTCTTATACGGTGAGCAGGAAGGCACTGAGGAGCGTAGTAGAACAGAGAGATCTGGGAATACAGATCTATAATTTCTTGAAAGTGGATTGACAGGTAGATAGGGTCATAAAGAGAGCTTTTGGCATATTGAACTCATGAATCAATGTATGGTATTTGTACTTGTATTTATTTTATTTCTTACATCCAGCGGAGTAAAAATCTCTTATGCTGTGTCTCTGTCGCATAGGAGTTGTGATGTTAAGTGGAAATTGTATAAGACATTGGCAAGGCCTGATTTTCAGTATTGTGTGCAGTTTTGGTCACCTACCTACAGGAAGGATATCAATAAGATTATAAGAGTGCACAGAAAATTTACAAGGATTTTGCCAGGTCTTGAGGAACTGAGTTCGAGGGAAGGGTTAAATAGGCTGAGACTTCATTCCCTAGAACATAGAAGATGGAGGGGAGATTTCACAGACATATACAAAACGATGAGGAGTATAAATAGGGTAAATTCGAGCAGGCTTTTTCCACTGAAGTTGGGTGAAAAGGTCATAGGTTAGGGGTGAAAGGTAAAAAGTTTTAGGGGAACGTAGGAAAATGTTCCCTCTAAGGTGATAGTATGTGTGTATGCGTACATCTTTTGCTATAGTGCACAAAGGGATTTAAAAGGCACACAAAAGGCTATCACCCTCTCCCTCGTTGGCATGTTAGGAATATTTCATGATCATACACAATCACATTTCCTTTTCCGGATCCTGATGCGAACGGTGTGAACAACATGGAGTTTGCGATGACTTGTCTGCAGATTTTAGAAATGGCTTAGTTGTACTGTTTATATTGAAGAAATTATTGATTCACTCTGTCAAATTCCAAAGAGGCAAAAGAACTGCTAGTTCATTTAAAGCAGAATGACGTCATCCTTAGAATGAACTGCCAGCTCAAGCGATGGATGCAGGTCCAACTTCAACATTTACGAGAAATTTGGATAGGTACATGGATGGGAGGGGTACGGAGGTCTATGGTCCAGGTGGAGGTTGATGGGGCTAGGCAGATTAATGGTTCAACATGGACTGGATGGGCCAAAGGGCTGTTTCTGCATTCTATTACCAAAATAAAAATTCCAATTAACAGATAATTATTAGTTAGACATAAAGAAAAACTTTGTAAGTATAGCACAATTACTTACATAATTTTATCATTTGGAAACATCCATGGAATTCCAAAATCTTTGTACAACTGTAAACTTGACTGCTTTTTAATACCTTCTCCTTTTCAACTGATGACAAGCCAAGAAACAGCTACATTCCTAATGTTCACTAGTGGCTTATTATGTTGAACTGAGGTATAAACTTGATTGCCTGATGTGCGTAAAGCACAATATAACTTTGAGTGTTTGTATGTTTCCATACAAAAAAAGACATAGGAAGTTAATCTCACATATTTACTTTCAGTTCACTCCACCAGTCCCCATAAGGCTACATCTCTCACGAACGTGATTTACTATAAACTTGATCACTGCCAAGTGTGGATCATTCACAGGGAAGCAGATCAAAACAACAAAGATGAAGTGATTCATCGATGTTGTTTGGGTTTAGTTTCCACATTAAAAGACTGTCTCTCCGGCGCTCTAGTGTGGCTTGCCTACTGCATTTCAATATTTTTGCATTTGCTTTCCTTACCACCAATTCAACCTACAAGTTAACCATTAGGGAACCCTGAGACTCCCAAGTCCATTTGCATCTCAAATTTCTGAATTTGCTCCCTGTTTAGAAAAATCGCCTGTGCCTTTATTCCTTCTACTCTGAACTGTATTCCATCAGTCAATTCTTTGCATATTGCCCTAACCTGTCACAGTTGCCTCATCCTCCCTTTAAAATGCCAAATTTCCCTCGCCTTCTGAGGAAGTAGAGGCATTAATATGCTTTCTTTGCCATGGTGTTAATGCAGTTGGACCAAGATAAATTTTTGATGATATTTATACCTTGAAGCTCAAAGTTACCAGCCATCTCCATCTCATCACCATTGATACAGACAGGGGTGTGTCCTCCACTCACTCACTGAAGTCTATAACAAGCTCTCTTGTTTTTGCTGACATTGAGAGAAAGGTTGTTGTCTTGACAACATGCCACGAAGCTCTCCATCTCCTTATTTTAGGACCTTCTGCTCCTTCTCCTTGGGCTTGTCACGGTAGTGCAGTGTGCATGCTTTACAGCGCCACCTGTAAGATCAGGGTTCAATTCCCACTACTACTGTAAGGAGTTTGTACTTTCCCTCCGTGACCGCGCAGTTTCCTCCACATTCCGAAGAAGTACAGTTCGGGTTAATAGGTTGTAGGCATGCTGTTTGCTCTGAAAGCACGAAATCCTTGCTGATTTGGTTTGACGTAAATGTTGCATTTCACTGTATGCTTCAATGTACATGTGGCAAATAAAGCGAATCTTTCTCTTGGTATTCTGAGTCATTTGGAATCCAGCCCACTATGGTGGTGTTACTTGCAAACTTGTAAATGGGGTTGGAGCAGACTTTAGCCACATAGTCATTCAGGGCAGAGTACAGTAAGGAGCTGAGTCTTCACGAAGGTTATAATCACTCCCACTTAATACTAGTCATCAATTACTTGCAATCTTTCAGGCCAGGCAGTTGGAACTGAATTTGCTTTATCCCTGGATTTAGCAGAGAGTTCAATTACACCTCGTAATATGAACATCTTGCTGAGTAAGTGGATTATTGGCCATACTTCATAGAATGTAGCCAGTTATTCTTTTACTAGATAAACGTAATAGATAAATGCATTTCTAGTTTCATTTATATGGGAAAAATCCCAGCCAAGCACATAGGCAAACAACTGAACACTTTGATTGCACCAAAGAAGTTTTATAATTTCTTTTATTTTTATTTTTAGAGATACATACTTGCCCTTCCAGTTTAGCGACCCACCTATTTGGCCCTAGCCTATTCACAGGACAATTTACAATGACCAAATAACCTACTAACTGGTATGTCTTTGGACTGTGGGAGGAAACCGGAGCACCCGGAGGAAACCCATGTGGTCACGGGGAGAACGTACAAACTCCTTACAGACCGCAGCGGAACTGAACTCTGAACTCCAACGCCCCGTTGCGCTAACCACTACAATTTGCTAGCAAATTGACTTCTTTACCGCCTAACAGATCATACCATTAATCTTCTGTGAATAAATATCATCATATGCATCAATTAAAAAGTACGCAAATATATTCACCATGGAGACAATCCCTGCTGGTGTCAACTTTCCATATGAAAAGAATTGTATTCCCAAAGGAGCTTCCATCAAGAAACAATGTTCCAATCTGTCAGACATGAAAGACAATGGATTTCAGCAAGGGATTCAACAATAACAGAGGGACTATACACATCAGTCTTTCCGGCCCTCAAATGATTTAGAAGTCTCATTTGATTTGCATCAGTTTTGTCTGTATCAGTACAGCACTGGCAGATACCAGAAAGAATTGACCTCTAAAATGGCCTAAAAATGATAGTGCATATGCTTAGAAATTCAAATTATTTTCTAAGTTTCCTATGAGATGCATTTTTTAAGTTATGTGCATTCTTATTCCTTAGCGCAAGAGATTCTTCATTTGCTGGAAATCTAGAGCACCACACAAAATACTGGAGGAATTCAGCAGGTCAGGCAGTGTCCATGGAATGAATAAATAGTTGCTGTTTCGGATAAAGACCCTTCATCAGGCCTGGAAAGGAAAGGGTAAGATGCCAGACAAAGAAGGTGGGGGGTGGGGGGAGAGAGAGGAGGAAAAGCTAGAAGGTGATAGGTGAAGCAAGTTGGGTGGGGAAGGGGGGAATAAAGTAAGAAGCTAAAAAGTGATAGGTGGAAAAGGTAAAGGACTGAAGAAGAAGAAGAAGAAGAAGGAATTTAATAGGATAGGAGAATGGACCATGGGATAAAGGGAAGGAGGAGGGGCACCGGGGGTGGTGATAAGAGGATAAGAGGTAATAGGGGGCTAGAGTGAGGAAATGAAGAGGAGGGAAAGGGAGAGAGAAAAAATGGTGAATTAATCGATGTTCATGCCATCAGTTTGGAGACTACCTTGATGAAATATGAGGTGTTGCTCCTACAACCTGAGAGTGGCCTCATCATGGCAGAAGAGCAGGTCATGGACTGACATGTTGGAGTGGGAATGGGGACTGGAATAAAAATGGATGGCCTCCAGGAAATCCTGTGCAAATAAAAGATAATACTGAGAATGTGAGTTGTAAAGGGCTCCTGAAAGTGGAAACTGTAGATCATAGAATCAATTCAGAGTAAGGACCATTGTCCTCATGAATCAAATAAATAGGTTTGTAGATAAGACTATAATTAAACAAGTACGGGAGAGAAAATTTAAGAAATTGAAGAAGAGAAAAGTACTGACATGTTTAATAACTGTTTGAGAAGGGGCGATATTTTTACCATTATTTGTAAAAATTTTACAACTATTACGAAGAAATTTCAGTGAAAACTATTGTCGTTCCCTTGTCCAAGTAAACATACAAAGATTTTGACAAAGCAGATACTGGAGAATTGATTAATGTGCTGGCTTTCTGATAGATTGAGGATGAATCCGTTGTTTATAGATACTGGCATGCAGCAGTGACCATGAAAGCAGACTTTATCGTCAATGATGTTATATTTCAGGGCATTGTTGCCTCATCAGCCAATTCCATCATGTACATTCTTTAACTAACTAATCAAAGATGATTAGATTGGCTAATTATTTTATTAACTTTTCCTAAATCAGAGGTTTCACTTAAACACAGTATTCTGAAGTGACTCCAGATCGTCCCTTGACTGGAGTTGTTTATGCATAACTGTGACGGAATCAGAGCAACCACAATATCAGATGAAATGCAAATGTTTAAAACAGTCAGTCTTGTCTCAGGAACCAAGGTACTAGTAAAGACAACTGACAAAAGCAACGTGGTGTACAGGATCACCTTTGGAGACTGCAACAAGAACTACGTCGGCCAGACTGGACATAAGCTCTCAACTCGTTTACGGGAACACAAATTGGTGGCACGGAGTCATGATCCACCGTCGCTAATCTCAGTGCATGAAGATCAAGAAGGACACCACCTTAACTGGGACACCGCCAATTTCTGGTGCAGGCAAACACGAAGCAGGCACGAGAATTTTCAGAAGCATGTTCTCTTCTGATAACTCTGTTAACAAAAGTATCAACATAGACCCCATCTCTGAACCCCAAAGAGCCAAAGAAACACAAGCAAGTAGAGTTCAAAGGTTTAAGGGGTAGCCAATCAGGACCAAGGCAAGCCAATGGAAGCCTGCATAAATACAAGCCTGTATAAATAACAACAACTGCACACTGAGGATGTCACCTCTACTGCTGATGAAACATCTGCAACTACCGTAATTGCCAAGCTTGGCAACCACCAGAACATCAAACAAGTCAATCTGCAATATCAGAAGATCTAATCAAGAAGCATATATCTATGGGAAACTAGACCTTAACTTGAGGAAACCCACAAAGTGAAACCATCAAATGACTGCATATGTGTGCGGCCTCTTCTACAGCAGTATAGTGGTTAGCACAATGCTCTACAGTGCCAGCAGCCTAGGTTCACCTCCCGCCGTTGCCTGTAAGGAGTTGTAGGTTCTCCCGGAATAAAGGTTCTCCTGTAAGGTGTATGTGGTGAACTACATATACCTGTCTGGACACCCCCCCCCCCCCTCGCTGACTGCTCCTGTGGCTCCTCCCACAGACCCCTGTATAAAGGCGATTGGAGGCACTGCTCCCCCCTCAGTCTCCAGGATGTTGTGTGATGGTCTCTTGCTGCTGACTGCTCTCTTCCAGCGAATAAAAGCCTATATCTCGCCTAATGTCTCCGAGAGTTATTGATGGTGCATCAGTGTACCCGGAATAAATCTGCGTGGATTTACTCCAGGCATTCCAGTTACCTCGACAGTCTAAATTTCATGCTGATTGGTCATTGTAATTGTCCCGTGATTAGGCTAGGGTTAAATTTGGGGTTGCTGGTCAGCACAGCTCGAAGGGCTGGGAGGGCCTATTGCACACTGCATCTCAATAAATAAATTGTGAGTGAAGACATTTGAAAATCAGCCAAAAGGCACAACAAATTAAAGCTTGTTGGTGCCGGAGAATTAGAATCTAAGCAAAGATTAATAAGAGGTTTGAATCTGTGGGTTTCCATAGCAGGTCGTGTAACCATGGATACCCCTGTCCACTCCTGCCTGGCAGCTTACTGTAAAGAGGTCAATCCATGTCACATTTAAGCTTGGAGATAATTAGAAGTCAGACATTTGATACATCTTTTAAATTTGAGCAAACCTGGCGACCTTTCATTCAATATTTTCATATGATTTAAATTTTCTTTTTTTAAAAACTTTTTTAGGCAATCTTTTTTTTTCTTCTCCGTGAAGTTTCAGATTTGACCAGAAGGATTTTTCCCTTTTTTTTTGTAATTATATCCTCAAAATGGACTGCCCAGTCTTTTTTTTTGTTTTAGGTTAGTTTAGTGGGTTTTTTTTCTTCTCAATAATAGAAATTTTGAGTCTTTTTTATAAACTGTTAAGAGGAGTTCTCCTTTTATATATTAGCTCAATATTATACTATAAATGATTTTGACAGTGTACATGCCATTGTTTGTACTTTTATTGAATTATGTTTTTGATATAACTTCTCCTCTGATTTGTATTTACCCTTATTTTTTTAAATCAATAAAAAACAGATTGAAAATGTAAAGAGGTCAATCCAAGTTCAAGTTTATTGTCATCTGACTGTATATATATATATACAACCAAACGAAACAACTTTCCCCCGGACAGTTCACAGTGCACCCGCACAACATATATCTCACACAGCACATAAACCAAAATATTCCACCATATATAAGTGAACAAAAATATAATTCAAACTGCATGCAGTAAAATGCAGTGAACAGCTCGCTGTCCTAGTGACGAGACCTTGGTGGTGGCAGAGTATTCATTAGTCTCACAGCCTGAGGGAAGAAGCTGTTGCCCAGTCTGCCAGTCCTAGTCCTGATGCATCAGTACCTCTTTCCTGATGGTAGTGGGGCAAAGAGATTGTGGGATGGGTGGCAAGGGTCCTCAACAATGCTTTAGGTCCTTTTTGGTCAATGCTAATAGTAAATGTCACTAATAAGAAAGAGACCTTCAGGATTCACCTCCCACACTCAAAATCTCCAATATGATGCAGCAAAGGTGGGCAGCCCTTAAGGCTTTTACTATCTCTGCCATTACCTGTAAACTCCAAGATGAACCTCCCTTTGGACAGTGGAGTTGCCTTTCGCATTGAACGATATCGGTCCATCCCTTTTAAGTTGTCTGACATAGAGCAGAATGCTTTTATCTGTCTTAAGCAAGGAGTGGCACCACCTGGGGGCTAAGTTGTGGTCACATCATGAGACGTACTCTCCAAGCATGGCAATCATTCTGTTCCCAAGAGCATGAACAGAATCATTCTGTTCCCAAGAGCATGAACCTCCCTTTGGACAGTGGAGTTGCCTTTCGCATTGAACGATATCGGTCCATCCCTTTTAAGTTGTCTGACATAGAGCAGAACGCTTTTATCTGTCTTAAGCAAGGAGTGGCACCACCTGGGGGCTAAGTTGTGGTCACATTATGAGACGTACTCTCCAAGCATGGCAATCATTCTGTAACCGCGAATGGAGTCAGCAGAGGCTGTCATTTCTCTGGAAGGCAGAATTCATGATTCCACTGATGACTTTCGTCCTTGCAAGTGCCATTGCTTGCACTACCTTTACCACTCATCTTCTTAGTACTGTGTATTTATTAATTATTATTACTATTATTTGTGTTTTTGTATTTGCAGCTTGTCTTTTTTTGCACACTGGTTGGTTTGTTAGTCTTTGTGAACAGTTTTTCATTGATTCCATTGTATCTCTTTGTTCTACTCTGAATGCTCACAAGAAAATGAATCTCAGGGTATAGTATATGGTATATAGTATATAGTATATGGTATATACACATACACTGATAATAAATTCCCTTTGAACTTTGTAACAAAAACAACTGGTTTGTCTTGATTAACTATAATGTAGAACACAGAACAAAGATCAATGCTCTGGCCCACAATATTGTGCTCAACCAATTAAATTAGTAATCAGATGGCCAACTAAACTAATCCCTTCTGCCAACACAATGTCCATATCCTTCTATTTTCCTCACGTTCATGTGCCTATCCAGAAGTTTTTATGTCCCTAATGTTTTGTGCCGGGGTGGGGGGGGGGGGGGAGTTGATGTCTTTTCTTTCAACAGCTTCCATGGTTTTTCTGTGTTCCATGGCTTTCTGGAGAAGGCAAATATCAGAGTTGTGTTGTACATGCATACTTTGACAATAAAATTATCCCAAACAGCATCCAGCCTCCCCCAACTTGTTCCCGCAAAAGCATTAACCCCCACCACCTGATCTGGAGGCCATCAGAAACTACTTTCCATCCCAGCACTTCGCCATCTCAGACAGGCACTCTCTCTCGCTAACGAGGGAGAGAGAGAGACATCGCTTCTGTCACAACAAGAGGAGAGACCAACAGCTCGCTGGTTCAATGTTACAATCTGCCACATAGCTTGTCCGAGTTCCTGGTTTCTGGTCAATGGTGGCCATGAAATGTTGATGTTAGGAGATTCGGTGAAGGTAATGCCATTGAGGTGGCAGGAGGCAGACATTGCCTAGAACCTGCAATTATTATCTGGTTCTGCCCATAGATACAGGCAGAGATTGTTGTATCAACAATTTCTTTCAGAATTAATTAATGCAACAGTCTGTGCCCATATCCACAGACAGCTCGAGCTTCCTAACAGAAATGAAAAGACATTAACCTGACTCCTCCACCCAGAGCAGTCTCCCTGATACTCCTCCTCTCTTTTCCCCTTCTTCCTCGTCTTTCTCTCCATCTCGCTGTGCTGCTGCAGTGTGACGGTCATTTTGGGAAGAAGTGGAAACTTGCCTGGCGATATAATTTAATGAATAACGGTTAACAGAATAAAATGGAATTACCAAATGACTCATCGGGAAAGTTTCCATTTGCTGTATTAGAGATGTTATATGTTACAATTAATAATGATTGAACTTGCAGATACTAAGAAAGTAGCTGACAAACCATAAAAATACTTTGTGGGAATTGCTCGATAAATTCAACTTTCATTTTCTCTATTAGAAAGATGAATACCATCAATATAACCAAATTTTAATCCAACAGGTTTGCCTAACTTAATGATTCTAAAACATGTATTTGAATTTTGCTATATTTAAATGACCTTATTGTTCCCTGAATGCACATTTAGGCATTAATCTTAACACTTTCAGATTTGGTTTCAAGTAATGGCAGAAAGCAAACAGTATTTTAACTTTTTAATGAGGTGTTTCTCAATGCAATATCACACTTTTGAAGTAATTTCATGGCGAAGTTCATACCATGAAAACATTCCAGCATAGTACAGGCCCTTCAGCCCATTATGTTGTACCTACTCTAAGATCAATCTATCCCTTCCCTCCTACATAGCCTTCCATTATTCTATCATCAATGTACCTGGCTAAGAGCTTCTTAGATGCCCCGAATGTACCCACTTCTACCACCACCCTAGGCAGTACCCACCACTCTCTGTAAAGAATTTACCTTTGGCATTGACCCTATACTTTCCTCCAATCACCATAAAATTATGCTCCTGAATTAGCCATTTCCATCCTGGAAAAAAGTCTGTCTATCCAATTGATCAATTATGTTGTACCTTTATCAAGTCACCTCTCAGGCTTTGGTCAGACTGCACTTGGAGTACGTGAGTAGTTTTAGGCACCTTATCTACAGTAAGAAAGGATGTGTTGGCATTGGAGAGGGTCCTGATTTGGAAAATGTCATGATCAGGAATTTTCTCTGAGTTTACAACTCAGAAATTGTACCCAAATATCTAGCAGTTTGTAAAAATGCCTCCCCAAATCCTCCCAATCTGAAATTAGACACAAACAAGCATAAATGTGCAAAACTCAGTGAAATAGCTCCAAGATTATTATCTTTTTTTTGAGTTTTAGAATTTGAAATTTTATTTTATTCAATTTGGCTTCCCATTCCCATTCTGACATATCTATCCATGGAGGAACAACACCTCATTTTCTCTTTGGATAGCCTCCATATCGATGGAATGAACTTCAATTTCTTCAACGTCGCATAATTTCTCCCCCTTTCTCTCATTGTCTCTTATCCCATTCTCCATTTTGGTTACCCTCTCACCCTTGCACCTCTCCTCACCTGCCCATCACTTCCTTCTGGTTCCCCTCCTCCTTCCCTGCCTTTCATGGTTTACTAATTTCTCCTATTAGAATCCTTCTTCTTTAGCCCTTTACTCCTTCCACCTATCAACTCCTAGCTTCTTACTTCATCCTCCCTCCCCCACTTACCAACCTTCCCATCATCTGGTCTCACCTATCATCTGCCAGCTTGTACATCTCCCCCTCCCCCCACCTTCTTATTCTGGCTTCTGCCCCCTTCTTTTCTAGTCTTGATGAAAGGTCTCAGCCCAAAAATTTAGACTGTCTATTCCTCTCCATGGATGCTACCCGACTTGCTGAGTTCTTCCAGCATTTTGTGTGTGTTGCACTGAATTTCCAGCATCTGCAGAATCTCTTGTGCCTTTATCATATTTAATCAGCTGTTACAGTAACTTATCCTCCAGAGGAGCATAACCATTCTGTGATTCGGAGACTTGCATGCCTCAATGACTCAGAGAGCTATGCTGGCTGGAGTCAGGGCTTTGTGCTTTGGCTCTTGATAGGGTCACCCATGCCAAACAGGTCAAAACGTACAGGCCAGGCTCTACCAATCTCTAAGAGTGGTCCACTGGTCCTCCAGGTTCAGGGGCTGGTTGGTAGAACAAAATTGTTATGGAAACAGCAACATGTGAGTGGCTGAGGGCAGGCAGAGATGTAGGGTCTTCATTGCTGCCCTAAAAGCCAGTGCTGTAATGGACTGTAAATAACTAATTAGTAGAGTAGCTTATGTTTTTTTATGTAGTTTACATATTGCAGCAAAGATGCTTCTACTGAATTAAAATGATGCAGAATGGGTCTCAGTAAGAACTACCTGAATCTGGCACTGACTGTGTAGGAGCCATGCATCAGTTCCCTATCTGCTCTGTACCCTGTGTTATGAGTTTATTATGTTTAGTATTGTTACCAGCCACATGAGAGAGGACGTGGTAAAAACAAAAGGAATAAGCTACGTATTCATACTTTGTTTTGTGAAATATTCAGCAGAGGCCTGACGGAGGCCGTATCTTTTGCTGACCACCTCGTTACGCTTAATTTACATTTGGGCACACTTAAGTTTCATCATTTCAAGATTGGATGTTTGCTAATTGCTATTGGAGTTTTTCGAGGATGTAACCAGGAAGTTAGACAAGGGAGATCCAGTGGATGTAGTGTACCTCGATTTTCAGAAGGCATTTGATAAGGTCCCACATAGGAGATTGGTGGGTAAAATCAAAGCTCATGGCATTGGGGGGACGATATTGACATGGATAGAAAACTGGTTGGCAGATAGAAAGCAAAGGGTAATGGTGAATGGGTGTTTCTCGGAATGGCAGGTGGTGACTAGTGGGGTGCCATAGGGCTCGGTATTGGGACCACAGCTGTTTACGATTTACATAAACAATTTAGATGAAGGCATTGAGAATAACATCAGAAAGTTTGCTGATGATACTAAGCTGGGTGGCAGTGTGACATGTGATGAGGATGATAGAAGAATTCAGGGTGACTTGGATAGGCTGAGTGAGTGGGCAGATACTTGGGAGATGACGTTTAATGTGAATAAGTGTGAAGTTATCCACTTTGGGAGTAAGAACAGGAAGGCAGATTATTATCTGAATGGTGTAGAGTTAGGTAAGGGAGAAATACAAAGAGATCTAGGAGTACTTGTTCATCAGTCACTGAAGGTGAATGAGCAAGTGCAGCAGGCAGTGAAAAAGGCTAATGGAATGTTGGCCTTTATTACAAAGGGAATTGAGTACAAGAGCAAGGAAATTCTTTTTGCATTTGTACAGGGCCCTGGTGAGACCACACATGGAGTATTGTGTACAGTTTTGGTCTCCAGGGTCAAGGAAGGACATCCTGGCTATAGAGGAAGTGCAGCGTAGATTCACGAGGTTAATTCCTGGGATGTCCGGACTGTCTTACACAGAGAGGTTAGAGAGACTGGGCCTGTACATGCTGGAATTAAGGAGATTGAGAGGGGATCTGATTGCAACATATAAGATTATTAAGGGATTGGACAAGACAGAGGCAGGAAATATGTTCCAGATGCTGGGAGAGTCCAGTACCAGAGGGCATGGTTTGAGAATAAGGGGTAGGTCATTTAGGACAGAGTTAAGGAAAAACTTCTTCTCCCAGAGAGTTGTGGGGGTCTGGAATGCACTGCCTCGGAAGGCAGTGGAGGCCAATTCTCTGGATGCTTTCAAGAAGGAGCTAGATGGGTATCTTATGGATAGGGGAATCAAGGGATATGGGGACAAGGCAGGAACCGGGTATTGATAGTAGATAATCAGCCATGATCTCAGAATGGTGGTGCAGGCTCGAAGGGCTGAATGGTCTACTTCTGCACCTATTGTCTATTGTCTATTGTCTAATAAAGGATCTAATACATATCTTTGACTTTGAAGCAGTCACCAGTGGAGTTGAGGGCTCGTCATACAAGTGTAAAAAAATCAGTGGAGGATGCCAGCGGTGGCAATTTGACTTGGTTAGAATTGGCTGCTGTAGACCCTATGGAATTCCCTCCTTTATCTTGCCTGCAAGCAGCGTCACTTTAGGCAGTTTGATGTCAATGTAATCAAAGAAGACCTGCAAATTGATCATAGTTTATTAACAATGATAGCAGGAAACCCCCATTCTTCAAGGTCAAGAGGCTGCCTCGTTTGTGGAGGAAGGTAGGAAGTGTCCAGCTGTGGTTGGGGGTTAACCTGCGTTAAATTCAAAGCTGCTTTGTGTGGGTGTGCTTGACTGTGGCATTGGAAACGAAAAGAAACAACTTCAATGTCTTAGAGTTCTCAGTTTCAGCAAAAGCCAAGGTCCCATACTGGTGATGCAGAATGCTCCTCATGGTACATTTGTAATGGTGTTTTATGTAACATACCAAATCTTCCCAAACTCCTCATGAAATATAGTGGCTGTCTCGGCTGCTTTATAGCTGCAGCAATATGTTGCATCCAGGTTAGATCCTCAGAGATATTGACACCCAGGAACTTGAAATTGCTCACTTTCTCCATTTCTGATCCCTCTGTGAGGATTGGTTTGTGGTTCACCATTTCTGAAATCCGCAATCAACTCTTTGCTCTTAATGACGTTGAGTGCAAGGCTGTTGCTGAGACACCTCTCAACTAGCTGAATAATAGACCCTCCATGATAGTATGGCAGAACCAACTCGATGAGTTGAATGGCCTAGTTCTGTTCCTTTGGACAGAGTCTTAAATCCATCACTTAATATATGTCAAAAGTAAGTCAAGATATAACATTAAGAAAAAACAGGGCAACAACACCATCCCTTATTAAGTCTGAGATCTTTAAAATGTGCCATGACTCAGATGAAACAATCAATCAAGAGAATTATCTTTCAACACCATGATACTATGTAGATACTTTAGTGATCTTTACCATGACCAATTTTGCAAATTTTCTCTGCTGAAGATTGTTAAATTATTGATCAAGTTTTGAATATGTTGCAAAACAATCAAGTAATATTTCATTAAAAAGAGATTAATATTTCTGAACAAATATTTTAAAAGCGGATATTCATATTACAGGTTCATTGTTCTGAAATGCAGATAGGTTCTTCAGAGCTATCCTCCATCCACCACCTAACACTGGCAATAACTCAGTATACAAGAGTAATCAATATTTCCACATCATTTTGTGAATTTACAACAACAGGACAAGAAATGTTCAAGGAAATTTACCACTGTTGAACCTTTCTGACTCAGAAAAGATTACTTAGAAAGCTAATTACCATTTCATTCCCAGATAAAGATCAGCAACACATCTTCATGTGAACATTTTTTTTCAATACAAATAACAACTGGAAATGTGAAGTAAAACAAACTGCTGGAAAGTGTGAAGAAACAGAAATAGTTACCGTACTAGCTTTAATCTGCCTGCTGTGTTAGAACATGGAACATAGAAATTTACAGCACATTACAGGTCCTTGGCCCACAATGTTGTGTCGAGCATGTAACCTACTCTAGAGACTGCCTAGAATTTCCCTACCCTCTATTTTTCTAAGTTCCATGTACCTAAAGAGCTCTTAAAACACCCTATTGTATCCACCTCCACCACCACTGCCGGCAGTGCATTCCACACACCCACCCCTCTCTGTGTGAAAAAGTTACCTCTGACATCCCCTTGGTACCTATTTCCAAGCATTTTAAAACTATGCCCCTCTTGTTAGCCGTTTCAGACCTGGGAAAAAGCTTCTGGCTATGCACACGATCAATGCCCCTTATCATCTTATACACCTCTATCAGGTCACCTCTCATCCATTGTGGCTCCAAGGAGAAAAGGCCAAGTACACTCAACCTGTTCTCATAAGGTGCACCCCTCCAATCCAGGTAACATCCTTGTAAATCTCCTCTGCGCTCTCTCTGGTAGTGTTCTTCCAGTATTTTCTGTTTTTATCTCTTTCCACAATGAATTATTTATAGAAAATGCCTTTTCCTATAAACTACAGTTAAATATCACTTAACTATAAAATCTGCCAGGAGTGAAGGCAAAATATTTTTTGAATTAATATATCAGCTTTGGCACAGCAGCAGTTTCTCAGTTGACAACAGTAATGGCAGACAAATGTCCCATGATGGATGTGACACCTCGCGAAGGGCAGATTTGGAATATCTTTTCCATGCAAGCAGATAACACAGGGGGGGAATGTTTTATCATCAGTTGGACAACTTATTGTCAAATCTTTAGTATGATGTTTCACTGCTACCATTAACTGTTCCTTTAAATTCAAAATGTACTTTCACTCTCAGTTAAGATAAATTCACATTTGTGAAAAATGTATGTCTACTTACAAGTTGTAGATGATCCTGATGTTGACGAATCCGATAATATTTCTGGAACCACAGGATTTCCACTCAACAACAAATCTTACAGGACAGCGACAAACAGTTCCATTTAATTCAGTGCGATATCAGTGAAGTGAAGCAGACGCTTTGAGGGAAAGGGTATATTTTTGTGAGCTGACAATTAATATAATAATTCTTAGAGAGTTTAACATTATACAGGACACAGAAATAAAAACAGAAGATGCAAGAAATGTTCACCACGTATCTATAACAAAACAGAGTTAATATTTTACTGAAAGTAATGCACACAAACTACTGGAGGAACTCAGCGGGTTGGGCAGCATCTACAGAAAGGAATAAAATGTCGACGTTTCGGGCTGAGACCCTTCATCAGGAAATCACTTCTACCCCCACTTATTAACGCAAATATCCAATCAGCCAATCATGTGGCAGCAACTTAATGCATAATAACATGCAGGCGTGGGCAAGAGGTTGAGTTTTTGTTCAGACCAAACCTCAGAATGGGGAAGAAATGTGACGCAAGTGATTTTGACAGTGGAATGATTGTTGGTGCCAGATGGGGTGGCTTGAGTATCTCAGAAACTGCTGATCTCCTGAGATTTTCACATACAACAGGCTCTACAGTTTACAGAAAATGGTGCAAAAAAAAAACAAACAAAAAAGTTTCCTGAGTGTCAGCTCTGCAAGCAAAACTGCTTTGTTTAGGAGGGAGGTCAGAGGGGAACGGCCAGACTGGTTCAAGCTGACTGGAAGGTGACAGTAACACAAATAACCATGATTACAACAGTGGTCTACAGTGAAACATCTCTGAATGCATAACATGTTGAACTTTAAAGTGGGTGGACTACAGCAGCAGAAAACCTCAAACATACACTAAGTGCTACTTTATTAAGTACAGGAGGTACCTAATAAAGTGCCACTGAGTATATATTATTAATTTCCAGTTAGATTATCAAAATATCTAAATATTGACCTACAATTTTCCTTGAGAACATTGGATTATTTTGGGGGGGTTAACAAATATAATCAGGGTATGTCAAAGTTGGTGGAACATGAATTGCATTTTGCATTCAATAAAACTCCACGACTGAAGCAAATTTCACCCAATTTGGCAATGGGTTTGAGAAAGTCGTTTTTCCCTGGTTATACTTCCTGACTCTTCCTCCGTTGCATTGACAACTGCACTGGTGCTGCTTCATGCACCTTGTGTGCTCATCAATATTGCCTCAAACTTCCAACCTGCCCTTAAATTCATTTGGGCCATCTTTGACACCTCCTTCCCCTTTCTTGGTCTCTCTGTCTCCAGTCTGGAGACAACTGTCAACAGATATTTTATATAAACTTATTAATTCCCAAAGTTGTCTCAGCTATACCTCTTCCCACCCTATCGCCTGTAAAAATGCAATTCCCTTTCCTCAGTTTTTTCACTTCTGCAGATTTCCATTCCAGGACATCAGAAATGTATTCCTTCTTTAAAGAATGGGGCTTCCCTACCTCCAGTACTGATCCTGCCCTCGCCCACATGTCCTTCATTTCCCCTATATCTGCCCTCACCCCATCCATCTTCCCACCACCTTAATAGTGATAGGGTCCCTCTTGTTCTCACTAACCACCCCATCAACTTCTACATCCAACACATTATCCCACACAACTCCAAATGGACCCTACCTCTAAACATATTTTTACCTCCCCCCGCCCTCCGCTTCTTGCAGGGATCTCTCCCTCTGCGATTTCCTTGTCCATTCATCTCTTCCTACTCATCTCCCTCCAGGGACTTATCCCTATAAGGAGCCGATGTGCTACACCTGCCCATTCACCTTCTCCTTCACCTCCCAAATAGCCCTTCCAGGTGAGGCAACACTTAACCTGTGAATCTGCTTGGGTCATCTGTTGTGTCTGGTGCTCTCGACAGGGCCTCGTCTACACTGGAGAGACCCGACGTAAATCGGGGGACCACTTTGTCGAGCATCTCCGCCACATGTGGGAGTTTCCGGTGGCCAAACAATGATTTTCATTCCCATCCAACATGTCGATCCATTCAAGATGAGGCCACCTTCACGGTGGAGAAGCAGTATCTGGATACTTCCAAACTGATGATATGAATATCGATTTCTCCTTCACATTGACAAAATTCCTTCCCCCTTCCAATATTCCCCACCCTGACCTTGTACTTCTTATCACCTGCCAATTACTTCCCCTGGGTCCCCTCCTTCTTCCCTTTCTCCTATTGTCTACTTTCCTCTCCTATCAGATTCCTTCTTCTCCAGCCATTGACCTTTCCCACACACCTGGCTTCACCTATCACCTTCTAGCTAGCCTTTTTTCCCCTCCACCCACCTTTTAATTCAGACTCCTCCCTCTCAGTCCTGCTGAAGGGTCTCGGCCCGAAACGCAGTTGTTTACTCTTTTCCATTGATGCTGCCTGACCTGCTGAGCTCCCCCAGCAATTTGTGCGAGTTGTTTTGGATTTACAGCATCTGCAGATTCTCTTGTGTTTGTAGCTTTTCTTTAGTTACGACTGCTAAATAATAAAATACTTATTGCCAATCACACCCGCTGAGTTTGAACTTCCTTTCTGCATGTGGTTATGTTGATGTCAACTTACCCAACAGCAATGGGTAAACATTTACAATGCTCCAGTGAAACCAGAGAACTTGCACATCAAAACTCTTTCCCCTTTTGAAGCAGGTATATAAAATCATGAGGGGTATACTGTAGATAGGGAAAATACAAGCAGAATTTTCCCCTCAGGTTGGGTGAGACAAAAACTAGAGGTCATAATTTAAGGATGAAAGGTGAAATATTTAACAGGAACATGAGGGGGATCTTCTTCACTCAGAAGGCAATGGAATGTGAAATGAGCTGCCAGTAGTTCACCGTCAATATTTAAGAGAAATTCGGATAGGTTTATGGATGAGAGGGGTATGGAGGACTATGGTCTCAGTCAGGAGTTCCCAACCTGGAGTCCATGGACCCCTTGCTTAATGGTATTGGTCCACGGCACTAAAAAGGTTAGCACCCCTGACTCTAGGTGTAGGTCAATGGAACTAGGCAGGTTAATAATTTGCAGGGACTGGATGGGCTGAAGGGTCTATTTTTGAGCTGTAGTTTTCTATGACACTATGACTCTATTTCTTAGCTCTTTCACCGAGCCTGCACTGAATGCAAAGCAAGATTTTATGTAAGAGCCTAAGAGCATCTGAAGATCAGGAATTCATTAACCCCATATATGCTAAATGCATCAATGGAGGAGGATTACAGAAGAGATACTCTTTCCCAGGGAGGTGGCAAAGGAGGGCAAAATCAAATTTCTTGACATTCTGGTTTTATGATAAACAGGGATTCAGCAGATGCTGGAAATCTTGAGCAACACCCACAAAATGTTGGGGGAACCCAGCAAGTCAGGCAGCATCTCTGGAAATGAATAAACAGTTGGCATTTCATGCCGAAACCCCTCATCAGGGTTTATCTTGGTCAAAAAACTTTGTTTGTTTAGACCCATCCATAGATGGTGCAAGATTTGGTGAGTTCCTCGCACATTTTGTAATGTGTTACTGATACTATGACGATCATCTAGGTTTGATTATATATTTTAATCGCAAAATAAATATATTTTTATTATACTTTTATTCCTCTACTTCACTAGGAGTTTGTGAAGATTAGGCATGACATCTAAAACTTTGAAAAACTTCTATAGATGTGTGGTGTAGAGTATATTGACTGGCTGCATCATGACCTGGCATAGCAACACCAATGCCCTTGGATGGAAAAGCGTACAAAAAGTAGTTGATATGACCCAGTCAATCACGGATAAAGTCCCGTCCCCCCCCACCATTAAGCACATCTACATGGAACTTCACTGGAAAGCCACATCTATCATCAGGGACCCCCAGCACCCAAGACATAAAAACATAGAAAATAGGTGCAGGAGTAGGCCATTCGGCCCTTCGAGCCTGCACCGCCATTCAGTATGATCATGGCTGATCATCCAACTCAGAACCCTGTACCTACATGCTCTTTTCTCACTTCTGCCATCAGGAAGAAGGTACAGGAGCCTCAGGACTCACACCAGCAGGTTCAGGAACAGTTATTACTCCTCAGCCATCTGGCCCTTGAAACAGTGGGTGACTTCACTCAACTTCACTTGTCCCATCATGGAACCGTTCCCACAACATGCGGAATCACTTTCAAGGACTTTGCATCTCATGCTCTCGATAATTATTGCTTATTTATTTATTATTATTATTTCTTTATTTTTGTGTTTGCACAGTTTGTGGTCTTTTGCACACTGATTGAAGGCTTAAGTTGGTGCAGTCTTTCAATTAATCTATTATGGTCATTATTTTATAGGTTTGTTGAGTATGCCCACAAGAAAAATTAATCTTGGGGTTGTATATGTTTACATATATGTATTTGATAATAAATTTACTTTGAATTGCATCACCTGCTGAGTGTCTCTAAGATTTTTGGCTCCTATTCCAGATACACAGTATTTTGCATTTGATTTTGTTATATTGCCATTTGCTCAGAGACAAGAAACTGTTGGATTCCTGTGTGTAAGAGAGATTGTGCATCACTGTTTATGTATAAAACTTCATGACGAAGGCAACTGAATCATTCCTGTATCATTTGACAATTTAACAAAGACCGTTTGACAAGTTTGGAGAGAGAGTGGATTTTTTTTCTGGTTGTAGGAGGAATGTAATTGGCAGCATTTTTTTTGTCTCTGGAGGAGTGAAGCAGACAAATTGACCATTCTTATCACATCCTGAGATCATCACACACTTTGCCCTTCAAACAAGTATACGTCTTGAGGTGGATTTCTGACACTGACTGGTCTCTGATACAGCTAGATTGAGGGTTGGCTCCATATCAGGAAAATGTGCTTTAAATTAAAAATGATGCAATCTTCTCCTAGTGCTTGAGTTCCCAATGTTCTTTACACCATGGGCCCCTACCATTAGCCGAGGACCTAAAGTATCAGTCCTCCAGATCCAGTTGATGCAGAGAAGATCTGATGTAGATTAGACAAATGGACTAGGGGTTCCTAGAACTGCATTTCCAACTACAATAGACAGTACCAAAGGCCCAAATTCAATTCCCTCCTCTGTCTGGAAGAAATGGGGGCATTTTCCCCCCGATGTGTGGGGTTCCTCCTAGTGCATCAGTTCCCCTCCACATTCCAAGGACATAGGGGCTAGTAAGTTGTAGGCATGCTATGTTGGTGCCGGGATTGTAGCGACACTTGTAGGCTGCCCCCAGCACATGTTTGGTCTGTGTTGTTGTTTGTTGACACAAATGACACATTGCACTGTACGTTATGAGGTTGGAATGAACACGTGACAAGTAAAGCTAATCATTTTTAGAACTGCATTTGTTTCTGAAAGCGTGTGAAACCGTGAATATATTTCTCTCACTTTGGCAGGGAGGAGTGCCAACACATTCACTTCCCCAGGCTAGCTTGTCAGTGTTGGTAAAGCTAATTCAGATTTTATGCCAAGTCAAAATTACACGCAATCATGAAAATCTGAGTAACGTCACCTTGGGAGCACTTCATTGATGGTCAAGGGAAGGCAAAGGTTTCGGCAGCCAGATTTGTTCATTTTCAACAGGTTGTTGGGTTTATGTTTACTGCACAGCTAAGTCTCCATTTTACAGGGTGGAGGGCAGGTGAGCTCCTACCAATAAACCGCTCACCTGAAAAAATGAAAAGAGACCTCTTGCTGACGTCCAGATTGTGTTTGACCAGCTGCAAGCTCTCCTTCGCGTGGTTACGTGCTTTTCCGAATTTACAGTGACAGCGTTTTCTACAAAAACCTTGACATTTCCTGGGGAAATGAATAAATTGCACATTCATATCAGAATCAGGTTGATTACTGTTGCCATATTTGCTGGTTTTGTGGCAGCAGAACAGTGCAAGGCCTAAGTAGTTACGATGAGTTACAGAGAATATAAATAATGAAAGAGACAGATAATGAGTTCATTATTACGGGGGTGTTAAATATAATCTTGGTGGTGACAATATGGACCCTTCTCTGTCATGGATAATGAGCCCATTAAGAGCTGCAACAACAGAAGCTGAAGATCATTGCAATGAATGGAGGACAGAAGCTCGAGATAGGTGATAATTGTCTCTTTGAGAGTTGGAGGCTGTGAAATCCGTGGAAGTTTCTGGCTGTCTACGGCTTCTCAGGGATGCCACAGCAATTGTGCAAGACGGCCAATTTGTGACCGGGGATCCACCCCCCCCCCCCCCCCACTCCTAAACACTGGCCTTTCCCAAAGGAACTCCATGGTTGCACTTGTAGATGGTCATTGGACCCTTTGCCTAAATTTCTACTGGAATGATACTGCGGTGGAGGTTAATAATTAACAGAAGCCTCTCGTTAAGACAGCTATACATTCAAATTTCTGGAGGATCTCAGCAGGTCAGGCAGCATCTATGGAAAGGAATAGTGTCAACATTTTGAGCCCAGACCCTTCTTGAGGACCTTAAAGAGAGCTTTTGGTTTCATTATGTTAGAGAATGAGGGAGTATAAGAATGCCAATAATTCATGTTAATGGAGTTGGTTATAAGCACTAGTTGTGAGAAGTCATTAATTTTAGAGAATGAGAAGTACGAACAGTGGAGAAGCAGTGTTGGCCTGTTATCTTGCTTGGTCTAATCAGGACATTGGCGTTCTTTGCCATTGACCTGCGGCCCCAGTGTGAGGGAAGCAGCTTCTCTCATCATACTAATGAATTCAAGATGACCTCCCGTAATCTCCCAGTAATCAATGTTCAAAGTTCAAAGTACATTTAGTATCAAAGTATATATGCTGTACATTATACGACCTTGAGATTCATCTCCTTACAGGCAGCCACAAAACAAAGAAACCCAATGGAACCCATTAAAGATAAAGACCAACTAACACCCAATATGTGGAGAAAGAGAAAAAAAAACACAAATCATGCAAAAATAAAAGCAAGCAACAGCGTTCAGAATGAAAGTGAGTCCGTAGAGACGAAGCCCAGAGCAGGCCCACAGCCTCGGCCTCAGTTCATCACACAGTAGAGTAACTTGTGAAGCTCGCTGACATGAAGCCTGGAGCAGCCGGAGCAGGTCAACAGCCTCAGCCTCACAGCAGTGAAGAGCAGACCAGAACAGCCCTGACTCTCGCCTCCAGGCCCAACACCCGGCCTTTTCAATTATCTCCCTTCTTTGCTCTACATCGCGGAGTGTCTGAAGGTCAGGCATATTAACAGTAATTTATTTTGTTTTCTGTCTGCTTTCAAGGCTCTACTCATTTATACATTGTGGATATCTGGGCCTCCTCTTGCAGACCTATTAGATTGTCACAATATTTCAAATAAGTCAGCAATGGTGACTGTTAATTAATTAATTTACCCCTCTTTGTTACCAGTGTCTTCTCCAACCAGCCACTATATTTTTCACCCATATGTGATATTTGTAGAAGTCTAACTGTTAGTTTCTACTTCCACCTTCCTTTCCAGTCCTGATAAGACCATAAGACATAAGAGCAGAATTAGGCCATTCGGCCCATCAAGTCTGCTCTGCTATTCAATCATGGGCTGATCCATTTCTTCCAGTATAAGATCATAAGACATAGGAAGGGACTCGGCCCAAAACGTCCACTGCTCAATGGTTTATTTAATATCATTTAACATATTTAATTCCTGGAGACTGTGAAGTGTTATTCTCCTCCATAGATGCTGCCTAAACCTGCTGAGCTCCTCCAGCATTTCTCCTACTTCCTCCCGGACGCCAGGCATTCACAGCTACCCACTGCTGTCATGTAATGTGGGTGCAATGTCACTGAAACACTGAAGGCATGAAATTAAACTGAATTTACAACATCACTGCTAACTAGCTGCAATTTGAAGTTCTGTCCTAACAGTGCAACATTGATACAACCAAGACCATAAAACATAGGAGCAGAATTAGGCCATTCAGCCCATTGAGTCTGCTCCACCATTCCATCTTGGCTGATTTATTACCTCTCTCAACCCCATTCCCCTACCTTCTCCCCATAACCTTTGATGTCCTGACTAATCAAGAAACTATCAACCTCTGCTTTAAATATACCCAGTGACTTGGCTTCCACAGCCTTGCGAGGCAATTAATCCCACAGATTCACCTTCCTCTGGCTAAAGAAATTCCTTCTCACCTCTGTTCTAAATGGACGTCCCTCTATTCTGTGGTTGTGCCCTCTAGTCCTAGATTTCCCTCACTAAACCCAAAGAATTTCAAGTCATTGTGCAAATCAAGATTAGGTTTTTATTCAGAGTGGTGGGTGCCTGGAATGTGCTGCCTAGTATGGTGGTTGAGGCAAATACATTAGAGGCTTTGAAGAGACTTTTGGATAGGTACATGGATGTGAGGAAGATGGATGGATATGGACATGGTGTAGGTAGGAGGAATTCGTGTCTAAGTGTTTTTAATTTGCTTTTTTAGCTGGTTCAGCACAACATTGTGGGCCGAATGGCCTGTACTGCAGTGTTCTCTGTTCTCAGTCATCTACCTGTCTGTGAGTGAAAGATATTTATGGGAGCAATCTAATGAAGTCCTAAATTGCTTCAGGAGAAATATAGAAACAAATATTGCTAAATCCTTTTATGAAAAGGAAATACCAATCTAGTTACTAGCTAGCCAGTCTACAACGTTACTAAATAAGCACTTGATCACAGATCTTAATTTTAAAAAATGATTGCATTACCTCATCTGTATGAAAGTTAAAACACCCACTGACCTCGTTATTGTTGACCCTTCCTTAACTCAGAGTCCCATCTGTTCTGACGACATAAATCAGGTAACTACAGAATCCCACTAGGCTTTATAATTTATATCATGTCAGCGAATAATGATCATACTCTGTTGCTGCTGCAGTACCTGCTACCTCATCAAGCCGGGTGTTGGATTGACTGGATGTGAGAGCACGCAAGAATGAGAACAGCAGAGAAACAGGTCATAAATCAACCAACAGTTAGACATACATGAGCAATCCAGCCTATTTACATTCCTGCATACAAAGTCATCTTTTCTGTAGTCCTCCAGTACTGTGGTTCAGCTCTGGGTTTAACTCTTTCCTAAACTCCTGGATTACACAAGTTAAATGCAATCTCCAGCTACCATCAGTATCCAGAAAGAGTCACTTTTGTCTCTCAAATAATATCTGCAGTGTCGCATACACGTCTTTTAAAATCCCACAGTGTGAGCTGATAATTAAAGTGATGAACTGAAAATGCATGGCAGTTAGAAAATGCTCGAAAGAATTATATGATTGCAATTTCCACAATCAGCCTGAGTGACCAACAAAGTTCAAAGTAAGTTTATATTCGAAATATTTTTGACCATTCTTCAAGGGCACTAGGTTAGGAAACTCATTATGCAACTCTTCATTAATCAAAGCTCGCATTTATTGTGGCTGCACAAATATCAACATAACTATGTTGACCCCAAGCCAACAGCTTAGCACATGAATTCATGAATTCTGCTGTTCCCTTTGTTCCAATACTCACTCAGACCACTTTTCCAATTTATAAGACCAAACCTGGGGATCTCCCATTGGCCAAACAATTGACCCTTCTTCTCCCAGCTCTTGGCATGGGAGTTCTTCCTAGCAAAACTAGGTCTCTGAAGAGAGTTACAGCTATCTTGTTTCCAAAATCTTCTGCTTTTATTCTTATTCCTTACTAGTTTAAATGTTGCATTTCAGTGTTATTGGCTATGGGTCATCTGCCTGACCTTTAACACCTTATTATTGGCTCTGGTCCAGCCCAACATCCATTTATTGCCCTTCTTCCACAAGTGACAACTGACATCTGGTAAATTATGCTTCTTTATTTAAAATCAGTTAAAAAACCAGTAAGCAGTTTGAATCACTCAGGGTAGGCAAGACCCCAGCAGTCACAAACCTGCCAAACCTAGCCAATTAACACCTCACAAATAACTTCTTATTTGAAAATGACCTCTAGTCCAGCAGAGTACCTGAAGCATCATTGTATCTACTTTAAAACACCGAAAGCCAAGTAACTGCAGCTCACAAAATGGAGGATGCAGAGCAGCTTCACAAAATGGCAGCCTCCATTCCTTTGAACTCATAGCAAGAACAAAGACAATTGGTTTGTCTGCTTCCACTTTCCTTGACCCATTCAAGTTCAAAGTTTTCTTCCTTATTTTAATTCCTTTATGACTAGCAGTATGTACATATCACCATATAATCTTGAGATTCATTTTCCTGCAGGGATTCATGGCATAACAAATAAAATAGAAACAATAAAAAACTACACACAAACTAAAACTGACAAACAACCTATGTGCAAAGGAGACAATTAGTGCAAATACAATTAAAAAAATAAATAATCCTGAGCACGAGTTGTTGAGTCCTTGAAAGTGAGTCCATAGGTTGTGGAATCAGTTCACTGCTGAGGTGAGTGAAGTTCTTCACACTGGTTCAGGAGACTAAAGGTTGAGGGGTAAAAATTATTCCTAAAGCTGGTGGTGTGAGACCTAAAGTTCCTGTACCTCCCTCCTGGTGGTAGCAGTGAGAAGAGAGCATGACCTTGATGGTGGGGTCCTTGATGATGGATACTGCTAGTTGTTTTATGCTAGTTACAACACCGTACTGTGCAAAAGTCTTTGGCAAATATATATATATATATATGGCTAGGGTGCCAAAGACTTTTGGACAGTATTGTATTTGTCAACATGATGCGGAGAGCAAGTTTGGAAATCTGGCGGGACCAAAGGATATTGAGAATAGTGAGGGGCAGGTGGCAGAGAAGCAGTGTCAGAGATGATGGGGGGGGGGGGGGTGGTGTGAGTGCAGACACACCCAGCCCTGTGTTACCAGGCAAGGTCATTTGAATCTAAACAATTGGTTTATTGATCATTACAGAGTGTATCGCTGGTGGCTCCCACTCCCTCTCCTCTCCCTTCCCCTTTTCCCAAACATAATTCCCTTCTCCCTGCCACCTTTCCACTCTCAGTTCACAACAGAGTCCCAGATCAGAATCAGGTTGTCCTGTAGGTCATGATTTTTTTTGGCACAGTGCAATTCATAAAATTACTTCAGTAGTGTGCAAAATCTAAGACTTTATGTGCCTAAGACTTTTGCACAGTACACTATATACAGTAGTTTATAAAAACACTTTCACTAATGTATTAGCAATATTGAACCTAAATACAGAAAATCCACTCAGAAGCATCTACAAAGGAAAGTCAAGTTTTAGATGAATGAAGTGTCCTTGAAACCAAACATTAGCTCTAACTCTATCTGTCTTCACACACGCTGCCTGACCTGAGTTCCCTCACCATTATCGGTTTCTGTTCCGATTTTGACCATCTGTAACACTTTGATTTTCTCTTGATTACAACATTGGCTGAGTTGTCTGTGGCTCAACGTATTAATCACTTTTCGAGATTCAGGATTGTTGAATGTCACTTCTGGTACACAAGTGTAAAGGAGAACAAAATAATTGTTACTCCAGATCCGATGCAGCAGATAAAACCACAAGACAAAGACCACAATAATTTAAAAAGCACAGTAAATATAAATACGTAAAATAGCTTATATACATGGATTAACTGCATGTCCATAAAGTGACACTAGGCATAGGAGTGTCTGTACATAAAGGTGACTGACACCTAGACTGACATTTTAACACTAGATTAACATTTTAGCTGACCTCCAGTGGTGAGAAAGAAAGATCTGTCCATACTGCGCTGAGGGCCCTTGTCCTTGCTCAGTAGGGAGCTGAAATCACAGAAAGGGAAATATCAATAGATTTTACATCGGCCTGTAATGGGACATTTCATCTGCCTGCAATTCTGAGTTCATTCGAATACATTGGATTAACATAACCCTCCACGACTCAGTTTCACCTCACTATCCAAAGTGAATTTTCAAGAATGTATGATGCAAGTAAAATCAGGTATTTTTATTACAGATTAGGAAGATTGGGCCATGGGATATATTTTACCTCCAATCAGAATCAGAAATAATAATGGAATCATCTCATTCCTTTTCTGTAGTTTTGTGTGATTACATGAGTAACATGGTGGGGGTGGGGGGGGCAGGTCCTCTTGGTTTCTCTACAGATTAAATATGAGGGCAGCGCAGTAATGAGGGGTTTAGCTCATCGCTTTACTGCGCCAGCAATTGTTATGTTTGTGGTACTGGGGAGCTGGCTGGCCACGAATAACACACACGGGAGACAGAGAGGTGCGGAACAAATGCTGAGGTGTTTGTTTTACTTGTGACCCATTTACCCAGATGCCCTCTCCTATTACATTCAGTACATGCACGGACAAGCTCTACAGCAACCCATAAGGGTCCAAATAAACATCAGCACATAACATATCGACCCCACCCCCATTTTAAAGATTCCTCCCCCTTCCCAAACACAGACTAGCTGCTGAACTAGTAACCTTCAATGGAGTAATCATCAAATTCAACCCACAACAAAATCACTCCTTTTTTGTCTAAACTAGGGAAAGAGGATAGGCTGTCTCCATTCCCAGACATAACCCTTGTTCTTATTCTACCCCACGTGCTGAGGGTTGATCATTAAACTAGAGACTCAAAATTCGTGTTATCATGTCCTTAACTTTAGACAGAACAGGGTCAGTATGTGTCGGTTTCTGGATTGTGCCACAGTTTTCAGAGCTGTAGGTACTTCCTTGAAGTAAAAGATCTCTTCCAGGATTGGCTCTGGAGCCGCAACAGCTGGGGAAAGTCCATCGGCATTCGAGTGGTACTTGGACCTCCTGTACCGATGTGCAGATAGTCACAGAGCCCAATGTTGCATTCGACTAGCAGCCAGGGAAGGAATACCCCGTTTGTGGACCAAATATTGATATCGGGGGCGATGATTTGTTAGTAGCGTAAGTCATCAACCGAAGAGGAATTAATGGAATTTCTTAACTCCGAAGAAAACTACGAGTGGTTCCCGTCCTTGATGTGAAAGCGATTGGACGCTCTTCACCCGCCGACATGATGTGTGTGTTAGCAGCCCCCACACCATAGGGTGATGCGTCACAGGCCAACCGTATGGGCAATGACGGGTTGAAGTGTGTGAGTGCTTCAGATTGTGACAAAGCTGTTTTGGCCTTTTTAAAAGCCTCTTCACAGCGATTTGTCCACTGCCGTTGTGTTGATTTGTTTAAAAGCTCATGAAGTGGTTTCAGCATGTTAGCTTGGTTAGTAACAAACTTTGTGTAACATGTTATTAGTCCAAAGGAAGATCTTAACTGACCTCCATTCTGTGGTGATGGAGTCTCCACAATTGCCTTCACCTTGGATGATGCCTCGTGAAGCTTTGATATGTTGATCACATAGCCCAAACATTCAATCAGAAGTTGAAAGTACTCACACCTGTCCTTCCGGACCCTTAGCCCGTATTCCCTGAGACTTTGTAGAGTGGCAGCCAAGTTTTGTAGGTGCGCATGCTCATTTTCCCCAGAAAGCCACTCAGATACCATTTTCAGCCCTGTCAACGCGCTCGAGATCTGGTCCATTGCTCGTTGGAAAAGTGCGAGAGCTGAGGCAATGCCAAATGGAAGCCTGAACGTTCCTTTGTGAATCACTGTGGTCAACAGTCCCAGTGACCCCCGTTCCACATGCAACTGCAAGCACGCTTGACACCTGTCAATCTTGCTAGACGTCGGTCCCCTGGCCAACCCTGCAAAAAGGTCGTCAATGAGGGGAGGAGGGTATTGGTCAGCCATTAGAACCAGGTTAAGGGGTACCCTGAAGTCGCCACAAAGCCTTGAAGACCCATCCCTGTTTAGGACAAGAACCACTGGAGTTGCCCATTTACTTACACACCGGCTCCAAGACCTTACTCTGGACCAGTCTTTCCAATTCAGCTTCTGCCTTTGGTTTGAGGGCATATGGAACTGGTCTTGCCTTCAAGCATCTGGGTGTTGTGTCGGGCTTAACGGTGATTCCTTTCGTACTGCCTAGATCCCATTTGAATACTTCTGCATGTTTCTTCAATACCTTTTGTAGACCAGTCTCCCAGCCATCAAGTACGTTTCGTACCAGTTGAGTTTGACCTGCTCCAACCATGAGCAGGCCAGAAGCACTGGACGACTGCTGTTAACAACCTTCTCTCTCTGTTCGTTAATCTCCACTATGACATGTACAGTACTACTCCCCTCACCAGAACAACCTCATCAGTTTAAATATTAAAAGTCAACCTTGCCCCTTCTGGGGTGAGATGCTGCAATTCCTCCTTGTAAATTGTCTCTGACATCAGCAATACTTCAGCACCCATGTCTGCCTGCATCCCTGTGGCTCCATCCAGCTGCAGGATTATCCAATAGCCGTCTCTGTGTCCTGAAATAGTAAAATAGGCAAAGCTTCTTCAACCACAGAGTGAGACTCACTCGGTCTGTTCTCAGTGTGTTCCATCTTGCTCACATGTTGCTTTTTGTTTTTCCAAAACTCATTTTTCTTTGTTACAGTGTTTCTGGTAGACAGTGTCTTCTTACTTTTACAGGCACATTCAGTATGTCCCTTTTGGCCACAACCTCAGCAGTCTAATTTCTTATACCAACATTCTTTTCCTGAATGCCCAGCTTTGCCACAATGATAACAGTGATCGCCAATAGGTGTCTTATTCTTAAAGTCAGTAGAAACGTTATGAACTTGGGAAGATGCACTTAATAGCTGTGCTTCTTTAGCTGCCATCTCCATAGATGTACTAATCTTAAATGCCTTCTGTAATGTCTGTCTTCTGCAAACGAAAGCTTCTGAATTGCCTCTCTACACAGACCACATACGGGTCTATCACGTCACGTGTCATCCAGAGACTGCTCAGAATCACAGTGTTCAGACAATTGCTTCAGCACCACCACAAACTGTGAAATAGACTCGCCTTCCTCCTGATTCCTTTTAAAAAATCTAAACAGCTCAGCAATATCAAAGGTTTAGGTGGATAGTGGCCCTTTAAGACTTTAACTATGTCCTCATAAGGCTTAGCGCCAGGCTTAGCAGGTTGCACTAGACTGCGTAGTAAATTAAATGTTAAACCGCCCAGCACAGTTAGAAAAGTTGGAACACAAATATCATCTGAAGTTTGATTTGCCAGAGGAAAATATTCAGATCTTTCAGTATATGAAACCCATTGCTCTGTTGTTTCGTCATACAACCCCACAACTCCAAACATTGTCACCATTTTCAAAAACAGTCATGTTCCAGAAAACTTAACTAGTCTTATCTGTCTGTCTGTCTCTCTCTTATTTGTTTTACTTAACTGTTCCATTCTCATTCTCCCCCCTCAGATTCTTCACTCACCACACTTCCTGTGACATGCATCGTCTCCTTTTCATTCACCCGCATTACGCAGAGGTACACCACCAGCATTGCACACGGACCTCTCTTGCCGAAGGGAACAAAGCGATAAATATCACGTAAGGACTTGATACCTCGTCGCCAGTTGTTTGGTATTGGGGAGCCATGAATAACACACACGAGAGACGGAGAGGTGAGGGGCAAACATGCATCTGTTTATTTTACTTGTCAGTCATCTACCCAGAATTCCCTCTCACTCTATGTCAGTACATAACACACAGGAAAGTTTAACAGCAATGCTTAAGGGTCAAAATACAGATGAAGTCATAACAGCGATGATCAATCTGGGTTCAATTCCAGTTGTCATCTGTAAGGAGTTTATACATTCTCTCCACGATGGCATGGGCTTCCTCCACATGCTCCAGCTTCATCCCACATTCCAGAGATGAACGGGTTAGGGTCAGTGAGTTGTGGGCGTGTTCTGTTGGTGCTGGAATCATAGTCACACTTGAGGGCTACCCAGCACAATCCTCGCTGATATGATTTGACACAAATGACACATTCCATTGTACATTTCAATGTTTCAAAGTACATGTAACCAATAAAGCTAATCTTTAGCTTTCCCATGCCTTGGTGACAAATGGATGTAGTGAGGCACAAGTATTTATTCATCTGGTTATTTATAGCTACGCCTAATTCTGCCCAAACATACAAATGTGCAGCTTAGGTCCAGTTTGTAATCCAACTTCAGTGTCAGAATGTTTGCATCTTATTTTGAGTATGTAGAGTCACTGGCCTTGCCCATTCCAGTTTCCATCCACTGTCTTGACAATTGCCTAGCTCTCAACCAATATTTTTAAACACATCACTTGATCCCCTCAAAATGGGTGGTTTGGGTCAGGTCCAGGTTAAAACGTTTAAAAACCTCAGGTCTCAAACAAACTCACCTCAAACCAACCCACACTTCCAGTTTAAAGTACAAGAAATAAGTTGCCAGTGTAATCCTGGCATGAGGGTCAGAAGAAACATTCAATGGAGCTCTGTATCTTCACTTTAACAGGGTTTTTAACTTGAAACCAGGGCACCATCAGACATAGGAACAGAACAAGGCTATTCAGCTCATCAAGTCCACTCCACCATTCCATCATGGCTGATTTATAATCCCTCCCAATCCTATTCTCCTGCCTTCTCACCATAAACTTTGACGCCCTTACTAATCAAGAACCCATCAACCTCCACTCTAAGTGTACCCAATGATTTAGCCTTTACAGACATTTGTGGCAACGAATTCCACAGATTCACCACCCTCTGACTAAAGAAATTTCCCCTCCCATTCTAAAGGGACACATCTTTCTATTCTGAGGCTCTGCCTGCTAGTCTTAGACTCCCCTACTATGGGAAACAACCTCTTCATGTCCGTTCTATTTAAGCCTTTCAATATTCAATAGGTCTTGGCCCAAAACATTGATTGTTTATTTCCTCCAGCATTTTGTGTGTGATGCTCATGATTTCCAGCATCTGCAGGATCTCTTGTGTTTCTGAACTCAGGTAGTAATGGTTCCCCTCTCCTCAAAAAAACCCACCTGCTGCGAGGAAGTGAGAAGGCCTGAAGCCACAAGTTTCTTCTCAGTTCTGCATGTGGACCAAGGAGAACATTTGAGTTTCCTCTTGCCCGAAGCAAATGCCAGCTTACAATATCTGCACAACCTCCATCATAACTCCACAAACCATTACTAACATTGATTCTCCTACCATCATTGAGCATCCCTTGAGTATCTCTTCACTTCTCTCTTAAGCCCATCACCTCTACTGGGACATAGTCCATGGTCCTCTGTCCTGGGCCAGTCTTTCACGCTGTCCCCATGTGTAGCCCATTTTCTTAGATCCTTCCTCTCTCAGGGATGAGGCCTCTGGAGCTTCTGTTGGCATTTCAGAGGCTCTGGGTTCTTACGGGATGGGCTCGCCCACCCCATGCCCAACCCTCCTCCTTTCGCAGCCAGGCATGGTGGAGTTGCCCTTGAGTATCCACGTCCCAAAGCAATCCACAATTTCCCCTGCTATCGCAAAATTTCCTCGACCACACTCCCATCCCTGCTCTTATCTCCATCCCTGTCCAATCTCTCACTGAACCCTTATCGTTTTCAGCCTCCCTGCAGTTAGTTACTGTCATCAACCTGATAAAATGGCCTCATTCCTAAAGAGTTGCCTTTTGCAGCTGAAATTCCACTCAACTTATTCCACTTATGTCAGTCAAACCAGATTCCTAATGAAGCAACAACACACACAAAACGCTGGTAGAACACAGCAGGCTAGGCAGCATCGATACGGAGAAGCGCTGTCGACGTTTCGGGCCAAGACCCTTCATCAGGACGATCTCAGCCCGAAACGTCGACAGCGCTTCTCCCTATCGATGCTGCCTAGCCTGCTGTGTTCTACTAGCATTTTGTGTGTGTTGTTGTTTGAATTTCCAGCATCTGCAGATTTCCTCGTGTTTGCTCCTAATGAAGCAGTCTGTTTAAAAGCATATGCAAAACTGAAGTAAAAATTCAGCGTTGAAACTCCAAGTTACATAGGTTCTCGCTGTCACTATGAAATCACGCTCCAGTGAATTTTGAGGTCATTTTTTGTCCATACACAATTTGTTTACCTTGTTTCCTGCAGTGACCACGCTGCACTACAGTCCTGATGAAGGGTCTCAGCCCAAAATGTCGACAGTGCTTCTCCCTATAGATGCTGCCTGGCCTGCTGTGTTCCACCAGCATTTTGTGTGTGTTGTTGTTTGAATTTCCAGCATCTGCAGATTTCCTCGTGTTCGCACTACAGAACTGTTCTTTGTTAGATATAACGTGCTTTAGAAAGTCACGAGGATGCGAAAAGAATGATAGATAATCTTTCTATTAGACACCTTTCACAGGCTGATCTACAGGCACTTCCAGAGCCACAGAAAAGATCAGCCAGCACTTGATGAGGAGGGGAATTTTTAAGACCATGTTGTCTCTGCAATGTAATGTCATAATGGAGTCTGTCAAGGGCCCAGAGGAATGTCTTTCTGCATTTAGAAGGGAAAAGCATGCAAAGGTCAGCACTCCAGCGAGGAATAAACGCCAGCTGTCTGAATGAGTGTCCAGTCATCTGGCTGGAGCTGGCAAACTGCCCAAGCCATTCTGGCCATTAACCTTCATCAAAAATTCATACAGTCTGGAGCAGAATTTATGTTTCACAAGAGATGAGTCTCATCTATATCCAACAACATTTTAAAATGATGATATATTGTTGCTGGGTGAATAATTTAACCAGCAACGCTGGAGAGATACAAACACTCCAATGGGTGGTTAGGACGGCTCAGCACATCATTGGAATTCAACTACTGGACCTGGTTTCAACCTCCAGCCCTCGCTGCTTAGGGTGCCCTTGTAACGTCATTTAAGACCCATCCCATCCCAGACACTGTCTGTTCAACCTTCTGCCATCTGATAGGCGATACAGAAATATCTTAACCAACACAGAAAGACTGAGAACAGTTTCTTCCCAATGGCTGTTGTGCAGCTGGATATAGCCACACTCCAGCTTGCCAATGGTCTTAGAGTGTTACGGACTACCAAAGCCACTTGTTGCATCTAAATATGGGATTTGTTTGCATTTAAGCCATACTGTATGCATTGTAAATATCTGTTTTGCACGGACTGGAGTAGCACTGCAATCTTGTTGTCTTGAGCAATGACAATAAAGTTCTATTCTATTCTTCTATTTTCTCTGGGATTAGAGTCTCTTTAGCCAGAGGATGGTTAATCTCTGGAGATCATTGCCCCAGATAACTGTGAAGGCCAAGTTACTGGGTATATTTAAAGTGAAGTTTGATAGGTTCTTGAATTGCTAAAGATGTCACAGGTTTTGGGGAAAGGCAGGAAAATGAGGTCGAGCGGGAAAAGAAATCAGCCATCACAGAATGGCAGAACAGATTCGATGAGCTGAATGTCCCAGTTCTGCCTCTATGTCATACGGTCTAATGGCCTACTTACAAAGAAACTTCTTTCATTCCGCTCCTGAGTAGCCAAAAGTGGTCTGTGCATGAATTAATTTAATGTGGCCAACTCTTGCACATTGACTACCACTCAGGCTTCACAGAGCAAGGTCTTGACCCGATGGCAAGGAGATTCAGGACAATCGGAGACCAGGCTCTGGTGCTGATAGCTAGCACAGAATCAAAGACATGCAAGCATTCTCTAACTCCACAAGCGGGCAACTGAGGAAGGTCTGAAATTCTGTAGATGGTGGAAATCCTGAGCTACTCTCACAAAATACTGGAGGAAATCAGCAATATCTAGCGAGGGGAATAACCACGTAATGCTTCAGGCCGAGAACTTTCTGTCCTTTTCCTTTCCAGTCCTGATGAGGGATCTTGGCCCGAAACATCAACTGTTTATTCTCTTCCAAAGATGCCGCCCGACTCGCTGAGTTCCTCCAGCATTTTGTGTGTATTGCTGTGGAAAGTGCAAAAGCAGATTTATTATTAAAGTATATACAGGTGTTCCCCCGGTGTAAAGCGAAGAACCATTAACTTATATGGGAAAATTTTTCATAAAAGCGAAAATCCTCTTTGTAATGCGAAAACAGGTTACTAATGTAGGTCTTTTGTGAAAGCGAAGTGGCGTAAAGCAAACATTCGTAAAGCGGGGGACACCTGTATACATCACCTGATATTTATTTTCTTGCAGGCATTCACAACAGATCAGGTAAATACAATAGAATCAGTAAATGACTACACACAAAGACTGACAAACAACCAATGTGCAGAGAAAGACAAACTGCAATAATTGTGATGTAGAATGTACTATGAAGCATCGTTCCTTGGTGGGCAGAAATCGGCTGCCACATTGTGTACATTCCCCTAGTGACTAGACTATAAAAGGACTTCATTGGCACAAGTTGTGCTGCTCATGACAAGTGTTTTAGAGGTACAAGTCTTTCTTTCTTTCTACAGCTTTTCCTGCTTCAAGGCTAATTAGATACGCACAGCCATTTCCCTGTAAAGGTTCTATTAGTGACAAGGAGCTGACTGATTCAGAGGTGGGAACTCCAGTGATGCAACCTGCATATAAAAGATGTTTTTTCACTTTGCTTCATGTTCCAAAACATGCACTCTGTGAGCGAGGGAGTGGGGGAATAGGTCAATTCCATACACAGCACCTGGAGCCACTGGCACCAATGTTGAGGGGAAAACAAATCCGAAATAGACCAGTATTAAACTGCAATTAAGCGGGTTAAATTCCAGTTCACGTTCATTGTCATCCGACCGTACGCACATACAACCACAAAAAATAATGTTGCTCTGGACCACGGTGCACCCACAAAATATAAAACTAAATATTACCAAAAATAATTTTACAAAATATAGTTGAAAGCCCACAGGTAAGCAGTAAACAGCTCACTGGCGGGGTGACAAGACCTCGGCAGTGGCAGGGAATTATTGTTTCCAGGCTAATTCCATATTCACAGCCAGTTCTCTGTAAAGGTCCCATTAGTGACAAGCAGCTGACGGATTGGGAGGTGGGAACCTCTTTAAGTAGGCTGGCCCACAGTAATGGCTTTCATAGTTATACATATTGTCTACTGCATTACACGGAGCATTCAGCTTCTCTTGCTGCTCTTTGAATTCTAATTGTGCATGTCCCTACTACAGCAGGGTACAAATTATGGCTAGAGTTTTTAAAAGGTTTCGTACAAAGTACCATGTTGGTAAAAGCTTGCTGCGCCATGCTTAACACAGCCACAAGAGATCCTGCAATATGCTGGAAATCCAGAGTACCACACATACTAATTGTTGGAGGAACTCAGCAGGTCTAACAACATCTAGGGAAAGGAAACACAAAGTACACTGCAGATGCTGGGGTCAAACCAACACGTACAACAAGCTGGAGGAACTCGGCAGGTCGGGCAGCATCCGTGGAAACGAGCAGTCAACGTTTCGGGCCGAGACCCTTCGTCAGGACTGAAGAGGGAGGGGGCAGGGGCCCTATAAAGAAGGTGGGGGAGGGTGGGAAGGAGAAGGCTGGTAGGTGCCAGGTGAAAAACCAATCAGGGGGAAGATCAAGGGGTGGGGAAGGGGAAGCAGGGAGGGGATAGGCAGGAGAGGTGAAAAAGGAATGTAAAGGGAAAGCACTATAGGTTGTAGAAGAAGGCAGAATCATGAGAGAGGTGATAGGCAGCTAGAAGAGGAGGCAGAGTGAAGGTGGGATGGGGGAATGGAGAGGGAGGGAATTACCAGAAGTTGGAGAATTCGATGTTCATACCAAGGGGCTGGAGACTACCCAGATGGTATATGAGGTGTTACTCCTCCAACCTGAGTTTGGCCTCATTATGGCAGTAGAGGAAGCCATGTATGGACATATCCGAATGGGAATGTGAAGCAGAGTTGAAGTGGGTGGCAACCAGGAGATCCTGTCTGTTGCGGCGGAAAGGAATAAACAGCCAGTGTTTCAGACTGAGACCCTTCTTCAGGATGTCAACAGTTTATGCCTTGTATGAAACAGGAGCAGGAGTAGACCATTTGGCCTATTGAGCCTCGTCCAACATTCAATAAGGTCATGGCTGATCTGGCTATGGACTCATCTCCACCCTATAACCCTTAATTCCCCTACTACGCAAAAATCTATCCAACCTTGTCTTAAATATATTTACTGAGGTAGCCTCCACTGCTTCATTGAGCAGAGAATTCCATAGATTCACCACTCTCTGGGAAAAGCAGTTCCTCCTCATTCCATCCTAAATCTACTCCCCTGAATCTTGAGGCTATATCCCCTAGTTCTAGTCTCACCTACCAATGGAAACAACTTTCCTGCCTCTAACTTATCTATCCCTTTCATAATTTTGTATGTTTCAATAAGACCTCCTCTCATTCTGCTGAAGATACTGCCTGACCTGTGAGTTCATCCAGCATTTTGTGTGTGCAGCTCCATATTTGTATACATCCTCCCCTCCTCTTGTGGACTGGAATCCCTCCCTTCATTCCTCCCATTCTGCTGCTGCTACTTTTGCCTTAAATACAGCCAATACTTCCATTACTCCCCTAGCAAAGCTTCAGCAGAGAAATGGAGAAGAAAAACTGGGCTAATAAGACCATTAGACATTGGAGCAGAATTAAGCCATTCAGTCTGCTCCACCATTCTATCATGGCTGAATTTATTAACCCTCCCAACACATTCTCCTGCCTTCTCCCCATTACAGCTGATGACCCTCCTAATCATTCAACTCTTGACTTCCAAATGAATTCCATGGATTCACTGTGTCTGGCTGAAGAAAATCCTGTTCGTTTCTGTTCTAAAAGGACATCCTTCTATTCTGAGGTTGTGCCCTCTGGACCTAGAGTGGACACAGGGAGGAAACATCCTCTCTGTGTTCACTTGTTACCTCGGTTTCAATGAGATTCCCCCTCATTCAGTGCAATAGAATCCATCAAATATAGAAATCGAATGAAAGCAGGAAATGTTAGAAATAGACTCAAATTGGAAAGGAACATGTTAATGTTTTGGTGTAGGCCATTTGTCAGGAAATGTAATGGTTGATGACGCAACTTCAAATGAAATACATTCAATTTTTCATCCCACAATCCTATGTCACATTAATAATTAAACTTTTGAGTGCTTTTGATTGGGTATAATGACCTGTTTGTGTTGCAGAATGCAAAGCAGGACCCTGCAGGGAGAGAGAATAGACAGGTCCTGGCATCATCCATCTTATATGTTCATCTTGGAGCTAAAGAGTGCTTAAGGCCAATCGCTGTGATGCAGTTGCCATGGCAATGGGAAGCACAGGCTTAAAAAGTCAGCTCTGATAAAGCATCCCACCCATAATGTTAACCTCTCTGATTCTTTTACGTACTACTACGATAGAGAAATGAAATATATTCAAATGCTCAAAATCTGAAAGAGAATTAAATCAGAAGCAGGTATAAATGGGCAGCAATTTCTTAGTATCTATAAAGGGGAAAGCTATGTTTTTTCAGATGTTCAAAGATAAAGCGTAAGATATCCTTTCATTTGCTACTGCTAAGAGAGTGGCTGAATTTCCAGACATATGTCAGTCCTATAGTAATACACCAGATTCTGAACCTGAATATTTCTAGCATTTCTTATGTTGAGCAAGCTAGGGCTTTTCTCTTTGGAGCAAAGGAGGAGGAGAGGCGAATTGACAGAGGTGTAAAAGATTAGAAGAGGCAAAGATAGAGTGGACAGCCAATGCCTTTTTCCCTACGATAGCAGTGGCTAATAACAGAGCACATCTTTTTAAGGCAAGGGTCCCCAACCGTTTTTTATGCCATGGACCCCTACCATCAGCCTACATGGACCCCAGGTTGGGAACCTGTGTTTTAAGGTGAGCAGAGGAATGTTCGCAGGAGCTGTGGGAGGTAGACTTTTTGCAGAGAGAGTGGTAGTGCCCAGATTTCACTGCCAGGGATGGTGGCAGAGCCAAACACATTAGAGACGTTTAAGAGAGTCTACATAGGCACATAGATGTAAGCAAAACAGAGGGGTGGCATCAATTGATTGTGAAGTAGGTTAAAAGGTAGGTACAACATTGTGGGCTGAAAGGCCTGTACTGATTTGTATTGTTCTATGTTCTATTTCTGCTTTTATTAATTCTGTTCAGTCGATAGCCTGATTGGAATTATAAACTTGCTCAGAATGTCCATAAGCGTTGTCACAGGGGACTTCCACGCTAGTTTTCAACGTTCAAATTACTGGGTTGGTCACAAGACTTTCAGATGGAGACAGGAGATTACGAACCAATAGCGTTCACTTGTAGCAAAATAAAAATCATAGTAAAGAAAACGATATAGAAATACAAGACGAGATACTTTATCAGTGAGGAAAGCTCTGCCTGTGATAAATTTCAAGGCCCAAGAGAGTGAGACGTGCTGACTCTTGGGCATCAATTATACTGCTGCTTGTGTTATTTTAAGATTCATATTTCCTGCCATTTGAAATTTACTCATTGACTGCCAATATAAAAGGAAATTGCATGTAAGAAATTCCTAAAAGCAATGTCATTTTGAATAACCTTTCTTCAAAGACCCTCTCTACCACTGCCTTTTATTACTGAAACTTAATGAAAAGAACAAATTGGTTTTTACATAGCACCTTGCTCATCCTGACTTTAAAGCCAATGAGTTAATTTAAAATGTAGTCAAGATGCCACGTAAATAATCATGACACCTTATGCATAACAATGTTCCATATACAACAATAAGTTTAAAAAATTGTCACTGGACATAGGATATACTTTGAAGATAATTTTTAGCAGATGGATCTGCATAATTTGTTTTAAAAGAAGGAAATACAGGCAGAAACAAAAGAAAGTTTCATAATAGTTGCAGCATTGTAGCATAGTGGTTAGCACAACACTTTACAGTACCAGTGACCAGGGTTCAATTCCCAGAGCTGCCTGTAAGTAGTTTGTACATTCTTCCCGTGACTGCATGGGTTCCCTCCCACATTCCAAAGATGTACCGGTTGGTAGGTTATTTGGTCATTGTAAATTGTCCCGTGATTAGGCTAGGGTTAATTCGAGGGTTGCTGGGCAGCGTGGCTCGAAGTCCCTATTCCGTGCTGTACCTCAATAAATAAATAAGTATGGCTGTTTTTAGACCATAAAACATAGGAGCAGAATTAGGCCATTTAGCCCATCATGTCTGCTCCAGCATTCCATCATGGCTGATTTATTGCCCCTTTCAACCCCATTCTCCTGCCTTCTCCCCGTAAGTTTTGCTACCCTTGCTAATCAACAACCAATCAACCTCGCTTTAAGTATACCCAGTAACTTATTTTTCCTGCATTCCCACCAAAATAATATACATTCTATCCTAAAAACTGAAAAAAAAATATCTGAAGGCAATACAAGTTCTAAGCATAGTGATTCAAGAGAGGGCATGTTTGCAGTCGAGTATTACAATCAGAAAAAGACATACTGTTTAAAAATCATTTGAATGCTTCAGTGGGTTGGAAGAATGAGACCATAATTTCAAATTTATGTGTGGCAACAGGCACTTATAATATTTTATATTGTAAGCAGTGGCATTTAAATTTGTTTACAGCTTCCTGAAACAAAATCAGGGAACATTTCCTTACTCCTACCCCCAACTATGCAACCAGCATGTCATCTCAATCACAGCAAACCAGTAAGACCATAAGATATAGGAGCAGAATTGGGCCATTTGGCCCATCAAGTCTGCACTACCATTTCATCATGGCTGATCCAATTTTCCTCTCAGCCCCAATCTCCTCCCTTCTCCCTGTATCCCTTTGTGCCCTGACCAATCAAGAATCTATCAACCTCTGCCTTAAATATACATAAAGACCTGGCCTCCAAAGCTGCCTGAGGCAAAGAATTCCACAGATTCACCACCCTCTGGCTAAAGAAATTCCTCCTCATCTCCATTCAAAAAGGAAACCCCACTTCTCTGAGGCTGTGTCATCTGGTCTTAGACTCTCCCACCACAGGAAACATCCTCTCCACATCCACTCTGTCCAGGCCTTTCACCTTTGGCTAGGTTTCAATTAAGTCACCCCTCATTTTTTTGAATTCCAGTGAATACAGGCCCAGAGCCATCAAGTGCTTCTTCATATGACAAGCCATTCAATCCTGGAAACATTTTTGTGAACCTCCTTTGAACCCTCTCCAGTTTCAGCACATCCTTTCCAAGATAAGAGACCCAATCCTGCTCACAAAGTAAGGCCTCACCAGTGCTTTATAAAATCTCAACATTACATCCTCACTTTTATATTCGAGTTCTCTTAAAATGAATGCTAACATCGCAATTGCCTTCCTCACCACAGACTCAACCTGCAAATTAACCTTTAGGGAATCCCACACAAGGACTCCCAAGTCCTATTGCGCCTCAGTTTTTTGTATTTTCTCTCCATTTAGGAAATAGGCAACCCTTTCATTTCTTTTACCAAAGTACATGACCATACACTTGTCGACACTGTATTCCATATATGTCAAATTCTAGGCCCGCAGGCCAAATCTGGCCCGCGGTGGAATTATCTTTGGCCCGCGAGATAATATCTAATTACTATTAAAGCTGGCCCCAGTAATCGAAGCGCCTATGGCGTATGATATGGCTAATGCTGAGTTTATTCAGGTATCAGGTTTTCAGGGTTTTTAGTGTTTATTCGGCAGTCTTCTTCATAAGAAACGGAATTTGTAAAGTGAAACACTTTGTAGTTATAGCAGAGACTGAGACACATGAGAGCAGGCTGAAAAAACAGAGGCAACGAAAGCTGCGTTCGCATGCGTCCGACTGATCCGGCCCGCATGAAGCTGCATTTTGCTCAATCCGGCCCGTGACCTAAAATGAGTTTGACACCCCTGCTTCCATCTGCCACTTCCTTGCCTGTTCTCCTAATCTGCCTAAGTCCTTCTGTAGCCTCTCTACTTCCTCAAAACTACCTGCCCCTCCACCTATCTTCATATTGTCTATAAACTTTGATGACAAAGCCATCAATTCCATCATCCAAAGCATTGACATATAATGCGGCACCTTGTCAAAGTCCTTCTGAAAATCCAAGTACACAACATCAACCAAATCTCCTTTATCTTTCCTGCTTGTTATTTCTTCAAAGAATTCCAACAGACTTGTCAGACAAGATTTTCCCTTGAGGAAACCATGCTATTTTATCACATGCCTCCAAGTACCCTGAGACTTCATACTTATAATCGACTCCAAAATCTTCCTAACCACTGAGATCAGACTAACTGGCTTACAGTTTCTTTCCTTCTGCCTGTTTCCCTTCTTGAAGAATGGGGTGATATTTGCAATTTTCTAGTCTTCCCAAACCATTCCAAGATGTAGTGATTTTTGAAAGATCATTACTAATGCCTCCATGATCCCTTCAGCCACCTCTTCCAGAACCCTGGGTGTACACCGTCTGGTCCAGGTGACTTATCAACCTTCAAACCTTTCAGTTTCCCAAGAACCTTCTCCCTAGTAATGGTAACTTCTCTCACTTCATGAGCCCTGACACTTGGAACTTCCACCATACTGCCAATGAAGACTGATGCAAAATACTGCCTTAGTTTGTCCACCATTTTGTTGTCCCCCATTACGAACTCTCCAACATCATGTTCCATCAGTCTGCTATCCACCCTCACCTCTCTTTTACACTTTATATGTCTGAAGAAACTTTTGGTAACTTAATGACCTTTTAGTTACCTTTTATTACTTTTTAAAAACGTCCCAATCCTCTAACTTCCCACTAAATTTTGTTCTATTATATGCCCTAAAGGTTTCTTTTACCTTTAGCTCTCTAATCAATTCTGGTTCATTACACAACACCTAATCCAGAATAGCTGATCCTCGAGTGGGCTCGACCACAAGCTGCTCCTAAAAGACATCTCACAGGCATTCTAGAAAATCCCCCTCCTGTAATCCCGCACCAACCTGATTTTCCCACTCTCCCTGCATATTGAAATCCCCCATGACTATTGTGACTTTGCCCTTTTGGCAGGCATTTTCTATCTCCCATTGCAATTTGTAGGCCACATCCTTACTACTGTTTGGGGGTCTGGATACAACTCCCATCAGGGTCTTTTACCCTTACAGTTCCTTAGCTCTATCCACAATGACCCAACACCTTCCAAACCTATGTCACCTCTTTCTAATGATTTGATTTCATTTGTTACCAACAAAGCAACAACACCTCCTCTGCCTACCTGCCTGTCCTATTGATACAGTGTATATCCTTGGACATTAAGCTCCCAGCTATGATCCTTCAGCCATGATTCAGCGATGCCTACAACTTCATACCTGCCAATCTGTAACTGTGCTGCAAGTTCATCTACCTTATTCCGTAAACTGCGCACATTGAAATACATCTTCAGTCCTATATTCACCCTTTTCTATTTAATCCACCTTTTACACAGCAACTCATCCTGTTGACTGCAATCTTGCCCTTTCAACAGCCTCTCCTCACTAAAGATTGTCTCTGTTTGTAAACCAGCTACCTCATCTTCAGCACTATTAACCACCCTTCCTGCGATACATCTTGCATTGAAATATCAACAGCTCAGGCCACTGGTCGCACCTTTCGATTCCTGACTTTGTCTGAGGCCCTACCAATATTTACCTTCACAACTTCTCCACTAACTGTTCTGGCACTCTGGTTCCCATCTCCCTGCAGCTCTAATTTAAACCCCACCATGCAGCATTAGCAAACTTTCCTGCTAGGTTATTAGTCTCCTTCCAGTTCAGGTGCAAACTGTCCTTTCTGTACAGGTCCCAACTTCCCTGGAAGAGTGCCCAGTGATCCAAAAATCTTATGTCCTCCCTCCTACACCAAATCCCTGGCCACGTATTAAACTGTATAGTCTTCCTAGTTCTGACCTCACTAGCACATATCACAGGTAGCAAACCTGAGATCATAACCCTGGAGGTTCTGCCCTTTAACTTAGCACCTAACTCCCCTAACTCACTTGACCCATGTCATTGGTACCTTCATGGACCACGACTCATGTGACTTGGACAAGTTGGGTGAGTGGGCAAATGCATGGCAGATGCAGTTTAATGTGGATAAATGTGAGGTTATCCACTTTGGTGTCAAGAATAGGAAGGCGGATTACTATCTGAATGGTGTCAAATTAGGAAAAGGGGAAGTACAATGATATCTAGGTGTCCTTGTTCATCAGTCACTGAAAGTAAGTATGCAGGTACAGCAGGCAGTGAAGAAAGCTAAAGGTATGTTCGCATTCATAACAAAGGGAGTTGAGTTATAGGAGCAAAGAGGTCCTTCTGCAGTTGTACAGGGCCCTGGTGAGACCACACCTGGAGTTTTGTGTTCAGCTTTGGTCTCCAACTTTGAGGAAGGACATTCTTGCTATTGAGGGAATGCAGCATAGGTTCACGAGGTTGATTCCCGGGATGGCGGGACTGTCATATGTTGAAAGATTGGAGCGACTGGGCTTGTATACACTGGAATTTAGAAGGATGAGAGGGGATCTGATTGAAACATATAAGATTATTAAGGGATTGGACATGCTAGAGTCAGGAAACATGTTCCCGAGGTTGGGGGCGTCCAGAACCAGAGGCCACAATTTAAGAATAAGGGGTAGGCCATTTAGAATGGAGTTCAGGAAAAACTTTTTCACCCAGAGAGCTGTGGATCTATGGAATGCTCTGCCTCAGAAGGCAGTGGAGGCCTATTCTCTGGATGCTTTCAAGAAAGAGTTAGATAGAGCTCTTCAAGGTAGTGGAGTCAAGGGATATGGGGAGAAGGCAGGAATGGGGTACTGATTGTGGATGATCAGCCATGATCACATTGAATGGCAGTGGTGGCTCGAAGGGCCGAATGGCCTACTCCTGCACCTATTGTCTATTGTCCATTGACTCCTGGCTGTTCACCCTCCCACTTAAGAATGCTGATGACTTGATCTGAGATATCCCAAACCCTGGCTCCCAGGACACAACATACCATCCGGGAATCTTGTTCTTGCCCACAGAACCTCCTGTCTGTTCCCCTGACTAACAAATCCCCTATCGCCACAGCATGCCTCTTCTCCCCTCTTCCCTTCTGAGTCACAGAGGCAGACTGAGTGCCAGAGACCCGGCCACTGTGACTTTCCTCTGTTAGGTCATCCCCTTCCGACAGTTTCCAAAGTGATATACCTGTTGTTGAGGAGGATGTCCACAGGGGTACTCTGCACTGGTTCCTTATCCCCTTTCCCCTTCCTGACTGTCACCCAGTTACCTGTGTCCTGCGCCTTGGGTGTAACTACTTCTTTATACGTCCTATCTATCACCATTTCAGCCTTCTGAATGGTCTAGAGTTCATCCATTTCCAGTTCCAAATCCTTAACATGGTTTGCTAGGAGCTGCAGCTGGATGCACTTCTCACAGTTGTAGACATTGGGGTTACTGGAGGTCTCCCTGCCTTGCAAGAGGAGCATTTCACTATCCTGCCTGGCATCCCTACTGACCTAGCTGAACAGATATAAAGAAGAGAAGGAAAAAAATGTGTTTTTCTTTCCTTTGCTTTCTCTGAGTGAAGCCTCTCCTCGATGAAGCCTTGGAGAGATGAGGCCTCAGGATCACCACTCTGACTACGTCCAGTCTGGCAACAGCTGCTGCACCTGCCCCTGCCTCCCTTTAATTTGCTCTTACTAATCAATCCCAAACGGCAATTGATCGCTGGTCAAAACTCTTTCTTACTGCTGCCTTTTTATCGTCTGACAGTGGATCTAATTGAAGCCCCCTCCTCTCCAAACTTCTGACGTCCGGAATGGCATCTGGTCAAAGCTCTTTTTTGACCAGTGGCCAGTAAATGTCCCGCTCGGTGCTCCAAAGGTAACTTGCTGAACGTATAAACCAAACAAAGTGAGGAAGTGTTCAGTGTTCAGTGATAACAAACCAGATTTTGATTCTGATTCAGGTGGTCGTGGACCTCAAATCTCAAAGTTCAAAGTGAATTTATTGTCAACGTTCAGATTTAATACCATCGGGGCAGCAAGGCAGCAGAGCAGTTAGCGTAATATTATTACAGCACCAGCAAACTGGGCTCATTTCCCACCGCCGCCTGTAAGGATTTTGTATGTAGTTCTCCCCATGACCATGCGGGTTTCCTCCTGGGGCTCTGGTTTCCTCCCACATTCTGAAGATGTATGGCTCGTCAGCTGATTGGTCGTATGGATGTAATTAGGAGGCACAGGCTCATTGGGTCAGAAGTGCCTGTTAATTAGTTTCAGGGTGGGGTTTTTTTGGAGATACAGCACGGTTGCTGTATCTCCAAAAAAAATACCACACTGAAATTAATTTTCTTGCAGGCATTTACAGGAAATGGAGAACTTCGAAACATTGCAAGTCAAAAGTGCATGTTTACAGTAGAGAATTTTCAAGAAAACTATACATAAAGAAAGACTGACAAACGTCCAAGTGCAAAGGAAGACAAGCTGTGCAAAATAAAAACAAATAAGACTGAGAACATGAGTTGCAATAATCTATCATACAGGAGGCCTTGATAAGATCATCAAAATTCTCTCTCTGCATGTACCTGCTTATAACTATGCAAATTGCATAGGTCTGGCCCCAGTTTTATGTCGAATAGTTTGAACTCCTTCAAGTTGGCTCTGGCATTTAATAGTTTTGTGGCGTTCTCTCCGAGTTGTCACCTCACACAACCATTTGTTCATGAAACGGGAGACAACCGACACGTAGAGCCGTGAGCGTCTTCAGCCTGTCCGGTTACGATCTCCAGTCAGTCGAGGTTACTTTTCAGACTTCACTTCGTACCTCTCAAGCACCTGAACTTGCAGCTTGAAGAGGAAAACCTGTATTATGAGAAGAGGGCCCACAGCCGCGTGGCGGTTGGTGCGATGTTATTACAGCCCATGGCATTCCGGACCAGAGCTTAATTCCAGCAGCGTCTGTAAACAGACGTCCGCTTCTTCCCATGAGCATGTGAGTTGCGGCTGGGTGTTCCAGTTTCCTCCCACAGTCCAAAGACATACTGACTGGTAGGTTAATTTGCCATTATATACTGTCCTGTGATTGGGCTAGGGTTGCCGGCTGGTACGGTTCATTGTGCTGGAAGGGCCAGTTCCATGCTCTATCTCTAAATAAACGAATGGTTAAATAATAGATAGATGATAGATAGATAGATAGATAGATAAATAAATAAATAAATAAATAAATAAATAAATAAATAAATAAATAAATAAATAAATAAATAAATAAATAAATAAATAAATAAATAAATAAGAACTAGGAGTAGCTGGAAGCCATCCAACCCCTCAAGCCTGCTCCGCCATTTATTTCCTCATCATCGTTATGTGCCATGTCATATGAAGCCACTTAATTAAGATGCTGATTAATCATCTGTCTCAAAACCATTTTCCTACCCTATACCTACAGTACATTATTTAATTCCGTTAATATCCAGAAATCTATAAATTTCAGAGACACAAAACATTCTGCAGTTGTCAGAAATCTTCAGCAACACACACAGAATGGTGGTGGAGCTCAGCAGGTCAAGCAGCATCTGTGGAGAGAATTCAGCAGTTGAGACCCTTCACCAGAACTGGAGAAGAAGGGGGCAAAAGCCAAAATAGGGAAATGTGGATAGGGGAGAGTAGTACAAGCTGGCAGATGATAGGTGAGACCAGGTGAGAGGGAAGGTGGGTGAGTAGGGGAAGGGAGATGATGTAAGAGGCTAAATAGGGGTTCTCAAACTTTTTTATGCCATGGACCCCTGCTATTAGCTGAGGGGCTTACAGACCACAGGTTGGGAACCCCTGAAGGAGGTGATAGGTGAAGAGATGAAGTGTTGAAGAAGGAGGTATCTAATAGGAGAGGACAGTGGAGCATGGAATAAAGGGAAGGAGGTAGGGAACCAGAGGAAGGTGATGGGCAGGTCATGAGAGAGTGGGAGAAGAAGTGAAGGGGTGAGAGGGCAACCAGAAAGGAGAATGGATAAATAAAGAGCGCCAACTTTACAACTTCTTCCTGTATCTGTTTGTTAACTTCCAGCTATTTTTGTACAAAGCTATCCAGGTCACTTTGAACACCAACACCTTTCATCTTTCACCGTTTAAAAATAAAACATTTGCTTCTATTTTTCCCACTAAAGTGAGAGACTTCACATTTTTCCCCATTATGTTCTGCTTGTTATGTCCTCTTGCGGTCATTTAGGCCATTGATGTTACCTTGAATCCCTTCTGCATTCTCCTCATAACTCTCAGTGCCATGACCTTTGTATCAGCAAAGTTGAACGTATTGCATTCAGTTACCTCATCCACATCATTGATATAAGACGTGACGACCACTGATTCTTGCATTACCCTGAAAGTAACCATTTCCCAAAGAAGGAGCCATAAATTCCTCTTCTTTCTCTGCTCATTAACCAATTGTCAAGGCACACCATGGTATTAGACACAAGACCATCTGTTTTCATTTTCGCCAATTTTATTTCAAAGACACTCTCAAAGTCAAGATGCAACATGTCTATTGAATCCCCTGTCTTTATTCTGCTAGTTTCTGCTTTAAAACTGTCAGAGATTTGTCAGCCATCTCTTCCATTTGTCCATGTCAACTCTGTCCCTGTATAATGGGTGCTAGAGTAAGATACATGGCGGAAATTATCTTGGCAGAAACACACAGATGGGCTATCACACACAGAGATTACCTTTAGTTAACTCAACAAATGTGAACCATAATTATCTCCTTCTGGTAAACAAATCCACTCCCCTTCTTCTAATCCCTACTCTGTTGTTGCACCTCTTCTCATCTACCTATCACTTCCCCCTGAATCCTCTCCTCCTTCCCTCTCTCCCATGGTCCACTCTTCTCTCTTCTCAAATTCCTTAATCTCCTGCCCTTGACTTCTCTCACCCACCTGGCTTCACTTATTATCTGTCATCTCGCCTCCTTCTCCTCTCTCCACCTTTTTCTTTTGGCATCTTTCCCCTTCCTTCTCAGTCCGGATGAAGGGTCTCGGCCCAAAACCTCGACTGTTTATTCTTTTCCATAGATGCTGCCTGACCTGCTGATTTCTTCCAGAATTTTGTGTGTGTTGATTTGGATTTCCAGCATCCACAGTATTTCTTGTGTTTATAAATCCACACTGGCCAGACTGATGATCACTCAAATTTTAAGTGTTTGGAGATTATCATCCCATCCCCAAGGAACAGCCTCTCCTAAGGGATTGCCGTGAAAATTACTAGATTTGGTTTACATTCATTATATTCCTCCTGTTTGTACACTTTGATGATTAATTCCTTGAACTATGTATGTACCTGCGTTTTTTAACGAGTGGACGAAAATTTAGTAAGTATATTTCAATATAGGGGCATAATTCATTGCAGTTTCATGAGATTTTAAATTGGCAGTACCAGTTTTATGGCATTACCCCACTGAGTGATGAACTGAGACTGGAGTATGGACTTCTCCAGCAGCTCAAGACTCTGGGTCTATGGACTCAATTTCATTCACAGTGCAGTTGCTTGTTTTTATTGCGTGCATGATTTGTGTTTTTTTCTCTTTCTGGTCTTTTTTTAATGGGGCTCTTTTGGTTTCTTGCTTTGTGGCTGCCTGTAAGCAGATGAACCTCAAGATTGTATAATTTATACATACATTGATAATAGATGTACTTTGAATCATTGACTCCACAGCAAACCAAAATTTATCCTTGGTGACCAACTGCCTTTATATGAAAAGATCCATTTCTTAGCTTTCCAGTTAATGGTGTTTAGTCCTCGTTAAAGATCGTCCATTACATAAATCCAATGTTCCCATGCAGTCTATGTACTACCAAAGTCCCTCTTGCCAAGAATGTTATTGTCAGCACAACTTGATTCTAAACCTCATCACGTGGACCAAAGAGCTGAGTTTTAGAAGCGAAGTGGAAGTGAGACTGGAGTAACACTTCATTTGTCAAGATGTCCAGATAAAATCGAATTCAATGAGGATCAAAGCAGTTCCAGTGGTTGAAGTCCTTTGCACTAAGAAAGGTGGTTATGATTATCAAAGGTTAGTCAACCTGACACATGACTGTAGGAGTTCCTCAGAGCAGCATTGCAGGACTCACCATCTGCCGGTGAGTCCTGCAATGGCCCCCCTTGCAGAATGAGGTCAGAGATGGGGATGTCCGCTGATGATTATACAACATTCAAAATTCATCAGCACATGAACTTGTCCATCAGGCTTGGGCTGAGAAGTGGCAATTAACACTGGCACAACAGAAGTGCCAAGCAATAACCGAAAAGACTCTTGTCATCTATCCTTAACAAGACCACACCAAATGGTCTTTTATCCTACATCCATCAGGGCTCTGCACTGGCCTGAATAACTTCAATCACCACAACTCTGAACTGATTCTGTGATCCAGAGACTCACTTTCAAGGACTCTTTACAACTTATTTGCACAGTTGGTCTTCTTCTGCACGTTGGTTGTTTGTCAATCTTTGCCTGTTTATAAATAGTTCTTAGTATATATTGTTTTCTGTGTGTAGTTTTTTAATGTACAGATTGCCAGCGATGGTGGTAGAGACAGATATATTAGGGACATTTAAGAAACTCTTAGATAAGCACATAGATGATAAAAAAGGGGGGCTATGTAGGAGGGAAGGGTTCAATTAATCTTACTATAAGTTAAAAGGTTAGCACAACATTGTGGGCTGAAGGGCCTGTACTGGGTTGTAATGTTCTACATTCTTAATCAGAATCAGAATCAGGTTTATTATCACTGACGTATGTTGTGAAATGTGTTGCTTTGTGGCAGCAGTACAGTGCATACCATTTAGTTCATAAACTTTTTGTATTTCTTTACTTTTCTGAATATGCCTGCGAGAAAATGAATCTCAGGGCAGTATATGGTAACATGTATGTACTTTGATAATAGATTTACTTTGTATTTGATCCTGGTGGGCCGAGATCATGGGGGATTTGACATTAATCAGAACCTCTGTTCAGTCATAAATACCATTACCGCAAAGGCAGAGTAGAGGCTGGGTATCATTCTGCAAGTGGCTGAACTCCTTACATTTCCCCATCTAACAAAAGACAACCCGGGAGATAATGGAATATTCCCCCACCCAGATACGCTCAAGAATCAAAGCTTAAGCTCAACAGGTCAGTGTTGATCTGTGGAGGAACAGGAACGATTTACATTTCAGGTTGAGACGATGTATTAGCAGCTGCAGATACTGAAATCCCAAAACACAAGCAGATAAGTTGGAAATGTTCAGCAGTTCAGAAAACAACCACAGGGAGAAACAAGGGTTAATATTTAATAATGTGGAAATCACCAGTGAATATCCCCCGGCTGCTTGATTTTCTTGCTCCAGATTCCAGCGTCTGCATTCTCTTGTGTCGCCAGCCCTCGAGAAGTTCAGCATTATTCACAGCACAGCAAGCCGGTTGATTGGCACTGCGCCAGCCACCCCAAACGTTAGTTCCCTCGTCCACCAGTGTGCACTGCACTTACCTAGCCAGGGTACTCCAGACTTACCTCCAAAATCCATGACCTCTCCACCGACAATAACAAGGATAGAAGATGTAAAGGAACGCCACCTTTGGCAAGACCCTCTCCAAAGTGTCAGCGCTGACCATGTCACCAATTTAAATCAATCCCATCTGTGTCCCTCCACCCACTGATTTTGAAGTATATTGCCAATCCACCCTTATCACTGGATCTTTACTTTACTTTATTGTCACCAAACAATTGATACTAGAGCGTACAATCATCACAGCCATATTTGATTCTGTGCTTCATGCTCCCTGGAGTACAAATCGAAGTAAATATAATAAAAATTTAAATTACAAATCATAATTAGAAAATAGAAAGTACGGTAGTGCAAGTCAGGTCCGGATATTTGGAAGGTACGGCTCAGATCCGGGTCAGGATCCGTTCAGCAGTCTTATCGCAGTTGGAGAGAAGCTGTTCCCAAATCTGGCTGATCTACATTCTGGAGTGCCATCACTGATGACAGGGTCGGGGTATGTTTTCCCAGAAAACAGCAGCAGCTTAGGTGGAAGTAGCAAGAGCAATTAGAGATGAGCAATAGAGTCATCGAGTTGTAAGTCAGAAACAGGCCCTTCTGCCCATCTAGTCCATGCCAAACGATTATTCTTCTCAGTTCTATCAACCTGCACTTGGATCAACGTCTTCCATATGCCTCCTATCCATGTACTTGTACAAACTTCTCTTGAATGTGAGCATTTCACTTCTGCTGGCAGCTCACTCCACTCTCTCACCACCCTCTGAATGAAGATATTCCTCTGCATGTTCCCCTTAAACATTTCACTGTTCACTCTTAACCCACGACCCCTGGTTGTATTCTCACCCAACCTCAGTGGAAAAAGCATGCTTGTAGTTATGCTACCTATTCTGCTCATAATGTTGGTTACCAGTAGCATCTTCATCGCCAAAATAGAATTCACCACAGCGAAGACTCATCCAGGCAGGGAGTGGTTTAGTTATAACACGACCGGGTGTCTTAAGTGAAATTTATAAATCAAAATTATCGAGTACACAACTTGAGATGTATGGGATGAAGTTCTATAAGGCATTGCTGAGGCCAGATTTGAGGTATTGTATGCAATTCTGGTCACCTACCTACAGGAAAGACTGAAAGATTTCGGAGATAACGTACAAGGACGTTGCTGGGACTGGAGGATCTGAGTTAAAGAGAAAGGCTGAATAGGATGGGATGTTATTCCCTGCAGCGGAAGAGAATGAGGAGACATTTGATAGAGGTACAGGTATCCCCCCCCACTTTACAAAGGTAGAGCATTCCTATGAAAACTTTCTTAAGCTGAAATGGCATAAAGTGAAGAACCATCAACTTAGATGGGAAAAATCTTCGTAAAAGCGAAAATCCTAATGTAGGATTACTAATGTAGGTCTTTTGTAAAAGGGAAGTGGCATAAAGCGAATATTCGTAAACGGGGGACACCTGTATACAAAATTTCAGCCCAATCGTTGAACCTGTCAACAAATCGAAGAGAAGCCAAGAAGTGTAATGACAGAAACTGATTTCTTATTACTTAGACCATCTAAATTGTTCTTCAGCTTTCACAAATCTGTAGAATATAGATAATGTATATTGGGCCGATGCTACTACAGCTTCAGTAACCCAGGTTCAATTCCCGCCACTGTCTGTAAGGAGTTTGTAAGTTCTCCCCGTGACCACGTGGGTTTCCTCCAAGTGCTTTGGTTTCCTCCCACAGTCCATAGGTGTACCGGGTTGGTAGGTTAATTGGTCACATGGGTATAATCGGGCAGCATGAGCTTGTTAGGCTGGAAGATTTTGCATTATATTCTTAAACTGTGACAATTATTCTGCTACAGTATGAAAAAGACATTTCATCAGTGAGCACTAGAAAAGCAATCCCTTCTGAAAGGAGTAAATTTATTTTTTTAGGACCCTCACCACCCAGGACATGTCCTTTCCTCATCGCTGTCATCAGGGAGGAGGTGCAGGAGCCTGAAGACACACACTCAACGTTTTAGGAACAGTTTCTCCCCCTCCACCATCAAGATTCTGAACCCACGGGCACTACCTCACCTATTGCTCTACTTTTTTAAAATATATATTTCCTATTATAACTTACGTTAGTTTTTTTTATGCATTACACTGCACTGCTGTAGCAAAACAACAAATTTCACGTCAAATGCCAGTGATAATAAACCTGATTCTGGTGGGGGTTTTTTTTGGTCAAACAATTGTGTTGGAAATCTGACCACTAAATGCAATGTGGACTTTGAGCAGAAACACACTTCTAAGTCAGAGTACAAAACAGTGCCATTCCTTTGTAGCACATTTAACATTATCAGTTTATGATGGCTGTAAAGCACTGACCCTTGATTCAGAGGCAAAAATGTTACTTATGAACCAAGGCTGAAGCATCTTTGGTTTGCACATTGGCAGTAACAACGTATGTCATGAGTTCCACAATAATTTATCACCACCTAATCTAGCATTAATAAGAGATTAATTCTGGATTTCATATTGCAGCCTTAGTGATAATATTACTAGAATTATGGGAAGTACAGCACTGGAAGAATTTATTTGCTTTATCGTGTCTGTACAGTGCTGGCTCTTCAAGTGAGCTATTTCCTTTAATCCTGTTTCCATATCCTTTCCCCAGTATCCTTTTATATCCTCCCTTTCTCAGGCATCTATCCAATTCAATTTAAATGATTTATAGGTTCTGATTCAGTAACACTTGATGCATCATATTTCATAATACAATCACGTTCAATGCCAAAAAAGTCCTCCTTTTAACTTCACCTCCCTGTGCTGCTGATGGGCTTCAGTCAGCACCTCTTTTATTAACAATCAATCAATCAAAATAACAATTGGGAAGGAGGTAAAGGAGACTGAAGACTTGCACTCATCAATTCCGAAACACCTTCTTTCCCTCAGATTTCTAAACGCAGGAGGACCGCCTTGTTATTCCTTTCCCTCACTCAATTCATTTGTTTTTATTTGTAATTTATGGTAATTTTATGTCTTTGCACTGCACCGCTGCCACAAGATAACAAATTACATGACACTGAAGACAATTACGATAAATCGGATCCTCATTTTGACAATAATTTGGGAAGTCCGTTGTTTATTAACTTAAAACCTTTCCCAGTATTAAAAATCTAAATTATGCTCTCATCAACCACTCCAACACATTTTTAACTATTGTTAATAGTCTTTCTTCTCTGGTATTAATGCCAAAAGCTACAAGTACCAAAAATCTGAAATATTGAAAATATTCAGCACTTCAGAAAACAGCAACATAGAAAACAGAAGTAAAACTCAGTTCAAAAGTTTGAATTAATAATGTGGAAATCACCAGCGGACATCCCCACTTTTGACCTTAAGGTGTAAGAAAGATCATTGATGAGGCAGTTGCAGATGGTTTGGACTGGAACGTTGTCTGAGGGATACAAGCAATTTTCACTCCATAAACACAAAAGATTTTGCAGATGCTGGAAGTCTGGAGGAACAAACACAAATTGTAATTATTTATTTAGTCATTGAGGTACAGCGCTGCCTGGCAATCCCCCAATTTAACTCTAGCCTAATCATGGGACAATTTACCTACCAACCGGTACGTCTTTGGACTGTGGTAGGAAACCAGAGCACCCGGAGGAAACCCAAGCTGTCACTGGGGGAGGGGGTGTGTGGGGTGAATGTATGAGCTCCTTACAGACAGCGGCAGGAAAATACTGGGGAGGAACATAGAAACATAGAAAATAGGTGCAGGAGTAGGCCATTCGGCCCTTTGAGCCTGCACCACCATTCAGTATGATCATGGCTGACCATCCAACTCAGAACCCTGTACCTGCCTTCTCTCCAATACCCCCGATCCCTTTAGCCACAAGGGCCATATCTAACTCCCTCTGAAATATAGCCAATGAACTGGCCTCGACTGTTCCCTGTGGCAGAGAATTCCACAGATTCACCACTCTCTGTGTGAAGAAGTTTCTCCTCATCTCTGTCCTAAAAGGCTTCCCCTTTATCCTTAAACTGTGACCCCTCGTTCTGGACTTCCCCAACATCGAGAACAATCTTCCTGTATCTAGCCTGTCCAATCCCTTTAGAATTTTATACGTTTCAATAAGATCCCCCCTCAACCTTCTAAATTCCAGCGAGTATATGCCCAGTCGATCTAGGCTTTCTTCATATGAAAGTCCTGCCATCTCTGGAATCAATCTGGTGAACCTTCTTTGTACTCCCTCTACGGAAAGAATGTCTTTCCTCAGATTAGGGGACCAAAACTGCACACAATACTCCAGGTGTGGTCTCACCAAGGCCTTGTACAACTGCAGTAGAACCTGCCTGCTCCTGTACTCGAATCCTTTTGCTATGAATGCCAACACACAATTCGCCTCTGAACGCAGCATGTCAGGCAGCATCTACAGAGAGAAGTGAACAGTCAAAGTTTTGGACCAAGACCCTTGTCAGGAAATGCCGAATGTTCATTCCTCTCCATAGCTATTGCCTGATCTGCTGATTCTTCCAGTATTTTGTGCTAATTCCCAATATGCAGCCTTTTTTTCATTTGTTGCACAATGTTTACGCTATTTGTACATTTTTCTCATTAACAAATAGAATTGTTTTTACAGGAATAATTCCAACAGATGTGGAACGTATAAAAACACATAGAAAAATGCAGAGAGCTAAAGTAATGTTATGGTTAATTTACCTGAGTAGAAGCCAGAGATCTGGACCATTGATATGAGTTAGGTCTCAAACTTAGCAACTGGAAAACTTAAATTCATACAAACAAATCAATAAATAAAGACAAACTTGAACTAGAAGAAATGTCTTGGTAACATTAACCATGAAACTACTTGGTTGCTGTAAAAAAAAACTGTTTTGTTTGCTTCAAAGATGGAAACTACCATCCTCACCAATCCTTTCTCTGTAGTTTTTACACTGTATCCTTTTTCTAGATCTAGGAAAAGAACCTTTATCTTTTACACTTTTTTCTGCATAGTTATTGTTTCACCTTGTTTGACATCAATGCACCGTGTAACGATCTGATCTGTGTAAACAGTTTGAAATACACACATTTCACTGTATCTGGGTACATGTGACAATCACAAATCAATATTGCCAATTTAATTTGATCAGATTCTGATTTTGACTGGCGACATACATGACTGCAAGCCTGTGGTAAATTTCCCACCAAGTTAAGGACAGCAGGAACCAAGCAGGCTCTTTTTTTAATTCTTTCTTTTCTGCAGGGCCTTACAAGGAAAACTTGTACTTTCCTTTCTGTAGGAGTCCAACCAAATTCCAAAACAGCTCCGAGAGAGTGATCCTATCCTCTAGGTAATAGCGTTGCCGAGCAACTGCGGAGGCATGCAATTTTTCACCATATTCCCCCTCGGAATAAGTGGGAAGTTGACTGGGACAGCTTAAATATAGCCATAGTATTAAAATAGTCGCATTCCAGCACGTTTCCGATTCCAACCATTTCACCTTTTGGTACTCAAAAGCCAGGGCCACACTCACAGAATCACCAAATAATTTCTGAGAATCTCTCTGATAAATAAAGCAAGAATTCAGGTTCACAGTAAATTTTAATGCCCTTCGGCAAGGCCTTTAGGATCCGTTGTGCGTACATATATAAGCAAAGCTTTTATTATATTACCTGTTGGCAATGCAATAACTCAGCTGTTCTGCTTTGTTATTGAGGAATTAAGGTAATAAACCAAGTTCACAGCCAACTCAGAGATACACAGGCAAATAAATCAAACGTAGGTAAAGGCACATTCCAAAGGGAAACCCATAGTAATTTGGCAGTGCATTCATGATGGTGTAATCAGTATTCCAAGAAGGCCAGATTGGTAGAGCACAGAGACTCACTGAGTCTGAGTCAGTAGTCAATCTCCCAGTTACACTACCCCTACATTAATCCTATTCCTGTGGGCTGGCATGGTAGCCTAGTGGTTAGCACACTGCTTTACGTGAAACAGCGATCCGGGTTCAATTCCCGTCGCTGCCTGTAAGGAGTTTGCACATTCTCTCTATGAACGCATGGGTTTCCTCCAGGTGCTCCAGTTCCTTCCCCCAGGTTGTCACAGGTAAATTGTCTGGTGTTTAGGCTAGGATTAAATTAGTGGATTGTAGGGCAGCACAGCACAAAAGGCCAAAAGGACCTATTCCACACTGTGTGTCAATAAATAAATAAATTATATTCTCTCTACATTGATATCACCTCCTCCAGATTCCACCGTGCACCTATGGACACTAAAGGCAATTTACAGTGACCTATTCACCTATCAGCCTACATCTCTCTGAGACGTGGGAGAACCCTGAGCCCAAAGCTTCCTGTGGAACTCCAAGAGACCACGGTGAGAGCATTCTCCGTCATTTGTAAAATGCTTTTTGACCTCCTGAAGCCGTGAAAATCTCCATAAAATGTAAGGCTTGTCTCTGCAAAACGGATCAGCAAATGGAATAGGTCAACGGGCGGTAGAGTGGCGTAGTGGCTCATGCAACGCTTTGCAATGCCAGCTGTGAGATCGGGGTTCAAATCCTGCCGCTGCCTGTAAAGAGCAAACACGAGGAAATCTGCAGATGCTGGAAATTCAAACAACAACACACACAAAATGCTGGTGGAACACAGCAGGCCAGGCAGCATCTATAGGGAGAAGCGCTGTCGACGTTTCGGGCCGAGACCCTTCGTCAGGACTAACCGAAAGGAAAGATGATAAGAGATTTGAAAGTAGTGGGGGGAGGGGGAAATGTGAAATGATAGGAGAAGACCGGAGGGGGTGGGTCTCGGCCCGAAACGTCGATAGCGCTTCTCCCTATAGATGCTGCCTGGCCTGCTGTGTTCCACCAGCATTTTGTGTGTGTTGCTGTCTGTAAAGAGTTTGTGTGTCTCCCTGTTACTCCTTCCACATTCCAAAGACGTACAGATTAGCGTTAGTAAGTTGGCACCGGAAGCATGGAGACACTTGTCGTCTATCCCCAGCACATCAGACGATGTTAGTCATTGACACAAAAGCAGGTCATTTCACTCTATGGTTTGATGTAAATATGACAAATAAAGCTAATCTTTATCTTTAGACTTCCACTAATGCTAAAATCCACTTTCTAAAACTAAATTAACAATGCAGTTAAGGATTTTTGACCTGACTGTCCCCCGTGATTTGTATCTAAAATGGAGAAAGATGAGGCAGATTGAGTTCTAATACCGTCTTACTGCGGCATCACCTCCATGAGACGACCTTCTGCTTTTGGTTAGTCCCTTGCAAATGTAAATCTTTGCTGGTTTTGTGCCATCTCTCCCATTTACTGTATGCCATTCTTATCTGGAGATCTGGGAATGACTAGAATGTGAAACGTTGCATTAGTGCTTTGGCAGTACTACCATACTGAATTTCCTTCAGAAACAAAAATTGAGCAAGAAATGTAATTTTTCTTGTCAGTGTGGAAGTCATTGTGCTTAATATGGACTTAATATGCTTAATCAGACAATATGTATACAAGAATACCCAAATATCATTGAAACGTTAAATACACAACATGGCCAAAGTTTGAAGTATATTTATTATGTAAATATGAGCTCCTTACAGGCAGCCACAAAACAAAGAAATACAACAGAACCCACTAAAAAAGACAGTCAAACCCCAATGGGCAGAGAGAGAAAAAAATACAAATTGTGCAAACAATAAAAGTAAACAAATAGCTCAGTTTTAAGGACTCCACAACTCATATTCGCAATGTGATTCCCTTATTTATTATTATTATCATTTTGCATTTGCACTGCTTGTCTTCTTTTATGCATTGGTTCTTTGTCAGTCTTTGTGTGGAGTTTTTCATTGGTTCTATTCTATTCTTCTCTTCTACTGTGAACAGCTGCAAGGAAATAAATCTCTGGGTAGTAGATGGTGACATGTACATACCTTGATAACAAATTTACTTAGAATTTTGAACATTGAAATTCTAATCAGATGATGGAACCAGATTGTTAAAAATGAATGCTTCTTAAAGACTTTCTTGAAAATGCCTGCTTCTTTTTCCATAGTTGGCTTATCCCTTGTGGAAATCACTGGAAAGAAATTTGTCTTGCACTACACCAGCACGTTGGCTGCTCAATATTTCCATGTTAAAAAGAAATGATTTCAGACAAAATGACAGATCTTACAAAACTACAATAACTTTCACATCTGCAGGTTATCTGGCATTCCTCAGACAATAAAGTACTTTCTTAAGAAGTATAGACATTATAGCAAGATTGAAAAACATAGCTGCTAATTTTCATTTAATAAATGTTATGCAGATTCCACATTTTACATGCTCCAACAAATTGTGCAGCCTGTTGGGACCAATTGCAAAGGTAAACAGGTTACCTAAATAATTTAAATTTCTCGCAGTTAGAATACTTGCTGCTAAGTGACTAAGAATAAAAATCCATATAGAATTTCAAGCCCAAACCAACAAACATCATTTCATGCAGCACTGCCAAGCCAAGAGTTTGGAATGAATCCATTACAAGGTTGTTCAAATGTTAACAAAATGAAGACAGAGCATATGGTGATTAACTTTACAGCACCAGTTCAGTTGATATGGTTTCAATATTACAATGCAGCTTCGGTTAATTGCTTTGGAAAAGACAATGTAAGAATTTTCTGGCATCATCAATCACAGTTCTAATTTAGGTCTGTAAAACTCCTTTCAGTCACAGTATTTATGTAAAAAGACTTCATTTGAGGTAACAGGTTTGAGCTAGTTATGATTTACTTGATGCAATCACTCATAACCCTGACACAGGTACTGCTACAATGCAGCTAAAACTCATTTCATGCCTCTCACGTTAATTATTAACATAGATGTAGAGCTTCAGATCAGTGCCTTCAGCTGGTGAATGCAATGGTTTAGAACAAGATGCAGTGTTTGAAAGTGGAAAATTCATTAAAACAAGCCTCCTGGCAAAAATATAAATGCTTTCTGTTTAGTTTTCTTTTCTCTCTTTTAAATTCACTCAAAAAAAATTAAGAAAAAAATTAACACAAGAGATTCTGCAGATGCTGGAAATCCAGAGCGACTCACACAAAATGCTGGAGGATCTCAGCAGGTCAGGTAGGATCTATGGGGAGGAATAAAGAGTCAATGTTTCAAGCCAAGGCAGTTCGTTGGGACTGGGAAAAAAGCGAAAAGAAACCCGAAAAAGGTGGCAGAAGGGAGGGGAAGGAGTACAAGCTGAGAGGTAATAGGTGAAGCCAGGTTAAATGAGATATAAAAGGCTACCCAGCAGAATATGAGGAGTTAATTCTCCGAACTGCCTCGTTGTCGCAGTAGAGCAGGACATGGACAAACATGTCAGAAGAAGAACAGAAAGTAGATTTAAAATGGGTTGTTATCAACACGTCAGTAAGAAAAAGAATATTTTTACAAGTTATTTATATTGATGCAGTTACAAGAGAAAACAAAGGTATAAGGACAATAGTGGACCCCACTTATCCAATTTCTTGGGCAGAAAATTCACTGACGGAAGTTAATCTTCGTGGATCTTTGTGTTGTTCTCCATGAAATCATGAATTAGATCTGACTGGTCACAAAATAGAAAGCACGTGAGATGCTTGTCTTCATCAGCCAGGTTAACAATCAGAGAGAGGTTTATTATCACTGTCATATGTCATGAAATGTGTTGTTCTGTGGCAAAAGTACAGTGCAATACATAAAATATACTATAAGTTACAATAAGAAATATAAAAATATACGTAAAGAGCTCTTTGGGCCTGCCCTGGGAGAGCACTGAGTACCTGAACTGGTTAATTGTTTTTTAACGAGAGTCATTTATCATTAAGTGTCTGTCCTGTTTATTTCTTGAGCAACTCACTCTTTGTAATGCGGTCTCCTAGTGCTTTCTGGTTAAGCTTGTTAAGTTTATTTTGATAAGCTCAGGGGCTCCGTGGTTACTTGTATTATTTAAGCGGATGCCCGATTATGGGTAATCCGCGGGGTCCTAGTTTTGAGAGTGTTACTTCTCGCGGTGTTGCTCGGCCGAGCTACCGACGCTCTTTTGAAATCATTATGAATAGACTCTCAGCGCCACACATCTGAGCTTGCCGTTTTTCCACAGTTAGGTTCCAGTTTTGCCAGTGCACGTCATGACAGAAAGAGAGCAAAACAGTGAGGTAGGGGTCAGGGACTCACAGACCGTTCAGAAATCTGATGGTGGAGGGGAAGAAGCTGTTACTAAAAGAAGTGTGTCTTCAGGCTTCAGTACCTCCTCTCTGAGGGGTACTGAATTACAAGAGGGAATGTCCTGGATGATAGGGGTCCAAATTATGGATGGACGCCACCTTTTGAATGTGTCTTCGGTTGTGGGGAGACAGTGTCTATGGTGAAGCACACTGAGCCTACAACCCTGTGCATTGGTGCCTCCTTACTGCAATGAGTCAGCATCCTCTTCACAGTACGGGTACACTCTTATGTGTAAGAGTAGGAATACTTTCTACAACTTAAGAAAATACTGGTGAGGCCATAGCAGGAATATTGTGTGCAGTTCTGATCACCGTGCTATAAGAAGGATGAGATTGCATTGGAGAGGGTGTTGACAGTGGATTGTTGCCTGGATTGGAATGTTTCACCTTCGAGGAGAGATTACAAAGACTTTTCCCCGGAGCAGGGTAAGCTGGGAAAGGACCTCACAGAGATGGACTAAATTATAGAGTACATATTAAAAAAAACATTCTTCAGTACTTCAGCCTTTCAGCCCATCTATTCCATGCTGAAAAACATTTAAACTGCCTATTCCCACCGACCTGCACTGGTACTGTAACCCTCCATACCCCTACTATCCCTGTACATATCCAAATTTCCCTCAGACATTGAAATCAAGCTTGCATGGAACATTTGTGCTAGCAGCTCGTTCCAAACTCTCATGATCCTCTGAGTGAAGCCATTCCCCCTCATGTTCACCTTAAACTTCTCACCTTTCACCCTTAGCCGATGACCTCTGGTTGTAGTCCCACCCAACTTCAGTGGGTAAAAGCCTGCTTGCATTTACCCTATCTATACCCCTATCAAATCTCCTCTCAAACTTCTACGTTCTAAAGAATACAGTCCTAGTCTATTCAATCTTTCCTTATAACTCAGATCCTCTAGACCCACCATAATACTCCAAGTTAGGCCTCGCTGACGTCTTGTATAACTTCAACATAACATCCCAACTTCTGTACTTAATACATTGGTTTAAGGCGGCCAATGTGCTAAACGCTTTCTTTACAAGCTTATCTACTTGTGCTGCCGCTTTCATTGAATTATAGACCCCCTGTATTCCAGATCCCTTTGTTCTACAGCACTCCTCAATGCCCTACGATTGGCATGCTGGGTCAAAGGGCCTCGTCCTGTGCTGCACGACTCTACGTAGAGTTCACCAAAGGGCTGCTAATTGGTTGCTTAGTCAGCTTGGACAGGGAGAAGACCTTTGACAGAATATCGAACAGTAACATGATGGGAATGTTCTCTGAAATGGATACTACCGAACTGCACATAATCAATAACGCAGTACCAATTAATGGCTGGAAAATACTGGACTGGAACTAGCGGTCATAGGTTTAGCATGAACAGTTGACATTTAAGGGGAATCTAAGGGTGAACTTCTTCACTTTGAGAGTGGTACAAGTGTGGACCAAGCTGCCAATGGGAGTGGTAGATGCAAGGTCACTGATAACTCTTAGGAGAAGTTTGGATAGATATGTGCATATGAGAGAAATGGAGGGCAATGGTCCAGGTGCAAGTCAATGGACAAGGCAGAAGGCCAGGCTGGTTTGGACTAGATGGGCTGAAGGGCCTGTTTCTGTACTGTAGTGCTCTCCGACACTATGGAGAACTTCCTATCAAATCTGGAGTTTCAGAAGAATGTCTCTCTCTTTGGCGAATGCATTGAACCATCTGCTGAATGCACTGTGGAAGACGTGGTTGTTAAAGAGGTGGCAATTCCAGGCCACAGTAGCACTCCGGTAAAAGCCTCCCTGTGTGTGTCACCTTCTGACTGGATCCCTTATCAATCCACTGACTCGTGAGTTTTTCTTCATTGAGATACAGTGCAGAATAGGCCCTCCTGGCCCTTCCAGCTGTCCCACCCAGCAACCCCCGATTTAACCCCGGCCTAATCACAGGACAATTTACAATGACCAATTAACCCACCAACCGGTCCCTCTAGGGAATGTGGGAGGAAACCGGAGCACCAGGAGGAAACCTACGCAGGTCACGGGAAGAATGCACAAAACCCCTTTCAGGCAGCAGTGGGAATTGAACCCGGGTCGCAAGTTCTGTAAAGCGTTGTGCTAACCACTACGCTACTGTGCTGCCCTAATATCACATGCTCAATCTGGCCTGAGAGTCCAGCGATAACCACAGCGAGCAGCTAGCTTTCAGATTTAGCTTGTTTAGATTTATTTATCAATCACGTGTACACCAAAACATACAGCGAAACATGTCATTTGCGCTAACGAGCAACACCACCTGAGGATGTGTTGGGGGGCAGCCCACAAATGGCGGCACAATTCCATAGCACGCCAACAGACGAACACGAGGACAACAATGCAGCAAATAAACAAACCATTCTCCCAAAATCCCCACCCACGAATACAGAAGGGCCTCCTGGCCTCCAACCTTCTGTCCTTGGCCCAGGCCCCAAACTCACACACTCACAGATATAAGGCCTCTGACCTTTGGACTCGCCAACCTTGGTGCGTCAGTCTCCATGCTTTGACCTCGGGAATCGCCGACATAGAGGCTTTGGCCTCCTGATGGTTCCTTCACTGGAAGTGTGGTCTGGAGAGGCTGAGGAATGCGTGGGGATGCATGGGAGCTCAGATGCAAGGCGCTCTCTGTTGGTGTCGTTGAGGCAAGAGTCGATCTGCGTTCCTGTGGTAGTCACCTGAGTCACCTTTCCTTTTGCCTGGAGACCGAAAAAGGATGGATTCCATAGAGACAATGGCATACAAGTCCCCAGGTTACCACGGCTATGTTGCCGTGGCAAATCTCCATTCAGTCAGACTGTGCCGTACCACCAATCACCTCACAGAAGACTCTGAATGGAATAACATCCTTGATCCCATATCAATCAGCCATGAAGTGGTCTGCATTGAACGTCCTTGAGGCCCAGCAGGAAGAGGAGATGGTGAACCCCTTCCTGTGATTCCTCTCACTGAAGGTCTGGTTACAAAAGTAGTGGTGAGGATGTTCGGTCTCTCCAAACAGAAATAAACCAGTCAAGTGAGTGGACAAAGGCTTATCACAAGGAGTTTAATACAGTTACTGTGAAGTAACACATTCCAGTGAGGGAAATCAGGAGGCAGACCGTTACCTAAATGCACATGAGTAAATCAAATACAGAATCAGGTTTATTATCACTGGCGTATGTCATGAAAAGAGCAAAGACATAAAAATTAAAGATAAAATATTAAAAGTCTTTTAAAGGTTATCTTTTTATGTTACATGCACATCAAAACATACAGTGAAATGTACTGTTTAAATGATTTTAAGGTGGAGTGACAAGGTAGATATTGAAATGTTTCCACAACAGGGTGAGTCTCAAATGAGAGGACCTAATTACAAGCTAAGGGACTACCGTAGTTACTTTGCATTGGAATTTCCTCCCACAGAGAATGATGAACCTCGGGACTGCTCTACCCCAGTGAGGTCTGGAATATAGGTCACTGGAGATATTTCAAACAGAGGTAAGTAGATGCTTGAAAGATCGGAGAGATGAAGTCCATGAGGATCTGGCACAGAGGATGATCTAAGATTGATGATCATCTCCAATTAACTAGACTCTGACAATTTGTACTCAATCCTCAATCACAATTTATTTACTTGTGTATAAGAAGAGCAACCAAATCATTCTGAAGCTTAAACAAATAAATGCCATTTTTACACAGAAATAGACTAGTGGACATTGAGCCAATAGAAACTTTGTACACTCCTGAATCCCATAATTTTCATATTTAGCTGTTAATACATACTTAGGTGTTAATAACCAATAAAATCTATGTGTAAAAGGCCAATAATACTTAAGAATTAGTAAAATAACTGTCACAAGCATAATATATATATAATGCCCTTCCCTTGGACAACATTGGTGGTGTGGAGAGGGGAGACTTGCAGCTTGGGCAGCTGCTGGTCTTCCATAAAAAAACCTTGCCCAGGCTTGCGCCCTGGAAACTTTCCAAGGTGCAAATCCATGGTCTATCGAGACTAACGGAGTCCGACACCACACAGAGGAGAAGAGAAGGGATGAAAGGGTAACCAGAATGGGGAATGTAAAAAGAGAGAGAAGAGGAGGGGTAAAAAAGGAGGATCTGAATTATATCTACATTGCAGGACCCTGATTTGCATACAGCAAATACCTTTTCACATAAGGCAGGCAAGCATTCTATTAACTCCACTCTCAAAATGATAATAGTGTGAGTCATGGCAGCAGTCCAATTCCTGAGAAAACCCATCCTGAAGAACTAGTAAGAAGAGGATAGATTATCTGGCTCGCCATCTAACAATCACGTCCCATTTCCACTCACGTAGCAGACATTTGACCTTCCATCCCCAACGTATCCAGGACCCATCAGGACAGGAAGGGCTTGAAACTAATGTTACCTCTACAACAAAACCAAGTCAGCAGCTGGTTCAGAATCTCACCCATCGAGCTGCCAGCAGGAGTGCTGGATGTGTGTGCTTTGGTTTGTACCGGTACATGGCATTGGAGTGTGTATGGTGGGCTAAGCTCCAGGCGTGGATTGATGGTGCCAGACGATATAACAGTTCAGCATGAACTACAGTACTGTCTTAGGTACATACAGTATATATGCAGCTAGGGTGACATTTCCACCGTGTTGTATTTGTCAAAGTGGCGCGAAGAAGTGAATTTGTGAACCTGGAGGGAGCAAAGGAGGTTGGGAATGGTGAGGGTGGAGCATGCGGGAGGGATGTGGGGAAGGTGGCAGAGAAGGAGTGCCGGGGGTAGGGGGTGCCACACGTGCATACACACCCAGACTTAAGATAACACACACAAAATGCTGGAGTATCTCAGCAGGCCAGGCAGAATCTATGGGAAAGACTGAGACCCCTCATCAGGAGTGGCCTTAAGACACTTAACAAGGTCATTTGATTCCAGACAATTGGTTTACTGATCATTGCAGATTCTCTCTGGAGCTTCCCTCTCCCTTCCCCTTTTCCCAACCATGATTCCCCTCTCCCTGCCCCCTTCCCACTCTCAGTCCACAGTAGAGACCCATAGCAGGTTTATCATCACTCACATATGAAATGAAATGTGATTTTTTTACAGCAACAGCAGTGCAGTGCAATACATGAAATTACTCCAGCAATTTGCAGAAGTCTTGGACCCCTAGCTATATACATAAGACCATAAGACATAGGAGCAGAATTTGGCCATTTGGCCCATCGAGTTTGCTCCACCATTCAATCATGGCTGATCCTTTTTTTTAATCTCCTCCTCAACCCCATTTCCCGGCCTTTTCCCCATAACCTCTGATGCCATCTCCAATCAAGAACCTGTCAATCTCTGCCTGAAATGCACCCAACGACCTGGCCTCCACAGCTGCATGTAGCAACAAATTCCACAAATTTATTACCCTTTGGCGAAATAAATTTCTCTGTTTTGAAAGGTTGCCCCTCTATCCTGAGGCTATACCCTCTTGTCCTAGATTCTCCCATCATGGGAAACATCCTTTCCACATCTACTCTGTCTAGGCCTTTCAATGTTCAAAAGGTTTCAATGAGAACCCCCCCCCCCACCCATCCTTCTGAATTCCAGTGAGTACAGACCCAGAGCCATCAAATGTTCCTCATATGATAACCCTTTCATTCCTGGAATTATCCTTGCGAACCTCCTCTGGACCCTCTCCAATGTCAGTACACCTTTTCTAAGATGAGGAGCCCAAAACCATTCGCAATACGCAAGGTGAGGCCTCACCAGTGCCTTATAAAGCCTCAGCATCACATCCTTGCTCTTGTATTCTAGACTTCTTGAAGTGAATGCTAACATAGCATTTGCCTTCCTCACCACCAACTCAATCTACAAGTTAACCTTCAGGTTGTTCTGCACAAGGACTCCAAGTCCCTCTGCACCTGGGATTCCTGGATTTTCTCCCCGTTTAGAAAGCAGTCCGCACATTTATTTCTACTACCAAAGTGCATGACCATACATGTTCCAACATTGTATTTCATTATATGTGCTTAAGATTTTTGCACAATATTGTACAGTGCCTATAAAAAGAATTCATCCCCCCTTGGAAGTTTTCATGTTTTATTGTTTTACAACATTGAATCACAGTGGATTTAATTTGGCTTTTTTGACACTGATCAACAGAAAAAGACTCCTTTGTGTCAAAGTGAAAACAGATCTCTACAACATGATCTAAATTAGTTACAAATATAAAACACAAAATAAGTGATTACGTAAGTATCCACCCACCCCCCCCCCCCTTAATATGACACACAAAATCATCACTAGTGCAGCCAATTGGTTTTAGAAGTCTTATAATTAGCTAAATGGAGATCTGTTTTTGGAGACCTGTATACAGTCAAGGTGTTTCAATTGATGGTAGTAAAACTACACCTGTATCTGGAAGGTCCAACTGCTGTTGAGTCAGCATCCTGGCAAAACCTACACCACGAAGACAAAGGAACACTCAAACCAACTCCGCAAAAAGGTTATTAAAAAGCTCACATCAGGAGGTGGATACAAGAAAATTTCCAAGTTGCTGACTATCTCTTGGAATACAGTTAAGTCAACCATCAAGGAAGGGAAAGAATATGGCACAGCTGTAAATTTGCCTGGAACAGGCCATCCTCGAAGACTGAGAGACTGTAGAAGGAAAGGACTAGTGAGGGAGGCCACCAAGAGATTGATGACAACTCTGGAGGAGTTACAAACTTCAGTGGCTGAGGTGGGAGAGACTGTGCATATAAAAACTGTTGCCCGGGTGCTTCACCAGTCGCAGCTTTATGGTAGAGTGGCAAAGAGCCAGCCAGTGTTGAAAAAAAACACATGAAATCTCAGCTAGAGTTTGCCGGAAGACATGTGTCACTCCGAAGTCCCCTGGAAGGAGGTTCTACAGTCTGATGAAACCAAAATTGAGCTTTTTAGCCATCAGACTAAATGCAAAGCCAAACACCAGACTTTATCAAAAACACACTGTCCCTACTGTGAAGCATGGTGGTGGCTGCATCATGCTGTGGGGATGCTTCACTGCAGCAGGACCTGGAAGGTAGAGGGTAAAGTGAATGCCATAAAATACAGGGAAATCCTGGAGGAAAACCTGATGCAGTCTACACGAGAACTGCAAATTGGTAGATTTGTTTTCCAGCAAGACAATGACCCCAAGCATAAAGCCAAAACTACACAGGAAAGGCTTATAACCAAAAAAGTTAATGTCCTAGAGTGGTCAAGTCAGAGTCCAGACCTCAATCCAATTGAGAATTGGTGGCTGGTCTTGAAAAAGACTGTTCACTCATGATCCCCATGCAATCTGACAAAGCTTGAGAAGTTTTGAAAAGAAGAATGGGGGGAAATTGCGGTTTCCAGATGTGCAAACTGATAGAGACCTATCCACACAGACTCAAGGCTGTAATTGCTGCCAAAGGTGAACCTACTAAATACTGACTTGAAGGGCGTGTATACTAATGCAATCAATTATTTTGTGTTTTATACTTGCAACTAATTTAGGTTACTTTGTAGAGATCTATTTTCACTTTGACACAAAAAAAGAGCCTTTTTTCTGTTGATAGGTGTCAAAAAAGCCAAATTAAATCCACCGTGATCCAATGTTGTAAAACAATAAAACATGACAACTGCATGTTTCAATCACCATCACTGTGTGTAAGGAGTTGGTATGTCCTTCCCATCGCTGTGTAGGTTTCTTCCAGGTGCTCCGGTTTCCTCCCACATTATAAAGATGTAGAGAGTTGTGGGCATGGTCTGTTGACACCAGATGTGTGGCAACACTTGCGGGCTGCCCAGCACAACCCTCGCTGATTTGATTTGATGCAAACAATGCATTTCACTGTAAGTTTTGATGTGCGTACAGTATAATAAAGCCAATCTTTATGATGGTGAAGCCAAGTGACCCATTAGCCTCTTGGTTCAAACACTACTAGCACAGTGCAGGATCCTGGATTTCTGATGTTGTACTTATTCTCCTTCTCCAATTGCCCGTTGAGCACCTGGTGGTCAGACTTATTGTTGAGAAACTATTGGTGAAATTAATCCCATGGTACAATTAGCTGTTTAGTTCTTTCATCTTGACTGTGAAATGAGGAAGTAACAGTAATAAATGTCTGTCAGTACGGCAAGTGGTTCAGAGAGGATCATACACTTGGTGACCACTTCATTAGATACACCTGTACAGGTAGATAGGGTCGCAAAGAAAGCTTTTGGCACATTGGCCTGCATAAATCAATGTACTGAATACAGGAGTTGGGATGTTACGCTGAAGTTGTATAAGACATTGGTGAGTGCTAATTTGGAGTATAGTGTACACCTCCGTACTGGAAAGATGTAATTAACATTGAAAGAGTACAGAGAAATTTACAAGGATGTTGCTGGGTCTAGAGGACTTGCATTATAAAGAAAGATTGAATGGATTAGAATTTTATTCCTTAGAATGTTGAAGACTAAGAGGAGATTTGATAGAGTATTCAAAATTATGAGGTGTATAGATAGGGTAAATGCAAGCAGGCTTTTTTTCCACTTAGGTTGGGTAGGACTACAACTAGAGGTCATGGGTTAAGGGTGAAAGCTGAGAAGTTTAAGGGGTAACTTCTTCACTCAGAGAGTGATGAGAGTGTGGAATGGGCCGCCAGCACACGTGGTACACGTGAGCTTGATTTCTATGTTTAAGAGACGTATGGATAGGTACGTGGATAATAGGGGTATGGTGGGCCATGGTCCCAGTGCAGGTCGATGGGAATAGGCAGTTTAAATGCTTTTGGCATCAAATAGATAACCCAAAGGGCCTGCTTCTGAGCTGTACGTCTCTATGACTCTGACTCTACAGCTGCTGGTTACTGCAAGTTTCTAATCAGCCAATCATGTGGCAGCAACTTAATGCATAAAAGCAGGCAGACATGGTTAAGCAGTTCAATAATTCAGACCAAACATCAGAATGGGGAAGAAATGTGATCTAATTGACCTTGACCATAGAATGATTGTTGGTCCCAGACGGGATCGTTTGAGTATCTCAGAAACTGCTGATCTCCCGGGATTTTCACACACAACAGTCTCTAGAGTTTACAGAGAATGGTGAGACAAACAGAAACGAAATTTAGTAAGCAGCGGTTCTGTGGGCGAAAACACCTTGTTAGTAAGACAGTTCAGAGGAAAATGGCTAGACTGGTTCAAGCTGACAGGAAGGTGACAGTAACACAAATAACCTCGCAGTATAACAATGGTGTGCAGAAGAGCATCTCTGAACACACGCATCAAACCTTGAAGTGGACGGGCTACAACAGCAGAAGACGACAAACATACACTCAGTGACCTCTTTATTTGGTACCTCCTCCGCCTAATAAAGTGGCCAGTGCATGTGAGTTTTCTCAGAGTACAAAATGAAAAGCGGGGAAAATCAACATAATCATTTGACAGAATCAAACTGCTTCATATTAGGTGTATCTTCAATGCACAGCTGATAAAGTATCTGCACTCTCTTCTAATTAAAAGTATCTACAGTTGACCATTACAGAGTCAATAGCACCTTGTGGCATCCACCTTGTAGCACAATCTGTAAAATTGTATCTTTTAACAATGATTACAATAAAATTTGTCAGCAGATCTTTGTGAAGATGGATTATTCTGATCAAGTCTCATTTTGTTTAATTGTCCATTTATTTCATGCAAAGCAGTGCCAATACTTTGTACATCATGAAGGAAGGAAACTAATTCATATTTAAGTCAACTAAGTTTTTGGTAAGACAAGTAGTTTTGACCCATTGAAGCATTTATGAATGAACTCATAAATTCCTGCTTAATCTGTAAGAAAAACAAAGTCTCTGAAAGTGAAATCAGGTAACTTTGAGGGGGCGTTTCCTACTATGGAGATCGTCAAATTCAGTATATTACCAGTGACTAGCTTCCAAAGTCAAGGCTCTCAGATTAGAAACTGATAATTACAATTTAATTGGGTCGGCAAAGATGGTATCTCAGTGAAAAACTGCCCTTTTCAGAGTCTGCTTGATTAATGACAAATAATATACTTAGGATGTAGTTTTTCTGGTATGACCTTTTAACAGCACTGTTATATTTAGTGATGAATGCTATATTACTAAATTGGGAAGTGATATGGGGAAGGTAAGAAAAAACATGTCACAAATCTCCTGTGAGTAGTTAGAAATAGTAGAAGCAATCACTTTTCTAGTGATGTGATTCTTAGAATAATAGTCACACTTGAGCAAGCAGGTTTCTAGCATTAGTCACTCTTGGGCACTTGGGAACTGGTGCTGTTGCTGGACTGAGATATGCTGGGATGATGCAAATTGCTTCCAGCCTTTCGGGTCAGCATTTTCTTACCTCACTTCTCCAGGTTTTGTGTGAGTCCGCAGGTCAAGGGCTAAAGGGTCAAAGCCATGATCAGCGGGTCCTGGGGTCAAAGCAACAAAGTCAGCAAAGTCCGGAGGGCAAAGCCGAAGGTCAAAGTCCAGAGATCGGTGAGTCCGAAAGTAGAGGATCCAACAGTTGACGACTGAAGTCAGTGAGTCCAGAGTTAAAGACCCAAAGGTCAAGTATGCGAGTCCAGGGCCAAAGAGTGGAGGCTTGGAGGTGGCCTGTCATGTGTGTGCGAGGGTGTGGAAGGCTGGGAAGATGGATAAGGATCTTGTTTTACTGTAGTTGTTTTGTCGTTGCTTCTGCTTGTGTTATTCCGCTGAAAATCATGGGCATACTACGCTGGCAGCGGAACACGTGGTGACACTTGCAGGCTGCCCCCGCACACGCTTGTGTGTGTTGTTTGATAACACAAACGACTCTGAACTGATTCCGCCACCTACAAACTCACTTTCAAACACTTCTCACTCAAGTTCTCAGTATTATTTTAATTTTACTTGCATCATTTGTCGTCTTTTGCACATTGGTTGTTTGTCAGTCTTTATTTATGTATAGTTTTTCATTAATTATATCAGAGTTCTTTATTTTCCTGTAAATACCTGCAGGAAAATGAATCTCAAGGTGGTATATGGTGGTATATACATACTTTGATAAAAAAAATTGACTTTGACACTCTTCACTGCATGTTTCAATGTACATGTGATAAATAAATCTGACCATGAATCAGAGAGTCGGACCATCAGGGTCAAACATAACCTGCTTCCACCGTAGTTTTGAGTACATTCCAGACCCCAGATGCTCACGTTGCAAATAAGTATTTGCTATTTTTGGTTCTTTTGGCAATCAACTTCAACCTGTGTTCCCCAGTTCTTGATCTCTTTGCCAATTTAAGCAGATTTTTTCTACTACCCCGATTCTTCCCTTCATGGTAATAATTACCTCTTGAAACCTCTGCTCCATGAAGCAAAATCACAATTTCTGCAATCAGAATCAGGTATATTATCACTGGCACGTGACGTGAAATTTGTTAACTTAGCAGCAGCAGTTCAATGCAATACATAATCTAGCAGAGAGAAAAAAATAATAAATAAAATAAAACATAATAATAAATAAGCAAGTAAACCAATTACATATATTGAATAGATTTTTTTAAATGTGCAAAAACAGAAATACTGTATTTTTTTAAAAAAGTGAGGTGGTGTCCAAAGCTTCAATGCCCATTTAGGAATCAGATGGCAGAGGGGAAGAAGCTGTTCCTGAATCGCTGAGTATGTGCCTTCAGGCTTCTGTACCTCCTACCTGATGGTAACAGTGAGAAAAGGGCATGTCCTGGGTGGTGGAGGTCCTTAATAATGGACGCTGCCTTTCTGAGACACTGCTCCCTAAAGATGTCCTGGGTACTTTGTAGGCTAGTACCCAAGATGGAGCTGACTAAATTTCCATCTGTCTACATAACAAAAGCTCCTGGTGTGATTTTGGTAGATCTCTTCTGCAACTTTTCTAAAGCTGTTAAATCTTATTAAAGTGTGGTTCCCAGCACTGGACTCAGCACTCCAACTGTGACTGAACAATCTTTTATACAGATTTGCCATGACTTCCTGCTCTTATGTTTTATGCCATCGTTTATAAAACAAATGCTCCTCCATCTCTCTTTAATCATGTCCTCACCCTGCCCCTGGGTTACAGTTTCAAAATAGGGAAGAATTACTACAAATATACAGGGCATGGGGAGACAACACCTGGAGAGTGGGCACAGTTTTAGCTACCTTATCCAAAAATGGATACACTAGTACAGGAGGCATTCCAAAGAGACTCATTGGACTGATTCCTCGACTGTGAAGACTTCTCTAGCAGGAGAGGCCTGTGTTCTTGGGAGTTTGGGAGATTGAAGGGTAGATGTCAAGATGTTTTCGGTCACAATGTGTGCTGACAATATCAGAACGCGAATGTAGAGGAAAAACAGACTCCGAAGTAGAGACAGCAATTAAAGTTTATTCATAAGAATTCCAACAGAACATCAGTACCTCAGCCAAACAACTCTGTAAGATATAACATCCTCAAAACTAAGACCCCACGATTAGCACTAATCAGGCAACCACTTAAATACAAGCCCACAGAGCTCATTACAGTTTTGCACAAAAATACAACTGCAGATGCTGTGGATCAAAGAATACGTACACGACGCTGGAAGAACTGATTCCTGATGAAGGGTCTCGGCCCGAAACGTTGGCTACTCTTTTCTCACGGATGCTGCCTGACCTGCTGAGTTCTTCCAGCGTCGTGTACGTATTCTTACAGTTTTGCTGTTGGTAGTATCCCAAACGAGGGGAAATTGCTTCACCACTCTGGTCTCTTACCTCTTCTCACCTGCCTATCACCTCCCCTGGTGAACCTCCTCCTTCCCTTTCTCCTATGGTCCACTCTCCTCTCCTATCAGATTCCTTCCACTCCAACCTTTTACCTTTCTCATCCACCTGGTTTCACCTATCACCTTCTAGCCATCCTCCTTCCTCTTCCCCCCACTCTTTTTATTCTGGCGTCTTCCCCCTTCTTTCTCAGTCTTGAAGGAGGATCTTGGCCCAAAACATCCAACTGTTTATTCATTTCCATGGATGCTGCCTGGCCTGCTGAGCTCCTCCAGCACTTTGTGTGTGTAGCTCTGTTTATTATGTCAGTACCTTGAAAATATTCACAAAGCAAAATGACATCATGTTGCCCTTGAAGCCACAGTGATTACTGGATCCCAAGCATTTTAGTCCTCCATTCTGTTACAGATAAAACTCCTCTATTCCCTTTTATTGTAAATCTTACAGACCTGTCCCAAATATGCAATTTAAAATTTGCCATGGTATTACAATTATGTCAATAAACTGAAAGAATCAGAACAGTAGGTAAGCCACACGTGAAGGCCAGGAACTGGATTAGGTTGTCAGCGGCTATTTGAAGTGCATGCCATTGGGAGCAGGCAAAGGGGCAAAGGTGGGTTACAGGTGCCTTAAAACCACTCGCTTCAGGCAGATGGGGTTCATCAGCCATGGTTGGCAGTTTATCTAGGAGAACCAAAACTCTGATCTCAAACCTCCACTGCCTTATTGGCTATACCCACTCATGGGGAAGGCTTTGGGAGTACACCTAGAGGGAAAAATTTAGAGCTGGGTTCCCTAAGGCAGTCCCACGTTGAGTTCGATGCTGACTGGCAACTCCTGCGATGCTGCAGGTGGCCGGACAGTATCAGTCTCTGCCGTTCCTTTAGATTCACCAAACACAAAGAGGGAGGAAGCTTGCTACACGAGTAACAACATGCTCTCCATATTGTACTGCCAGTCTTGCGTATCTAGACAGTTAGAACGCAACATCCCTTGTTGACCCTGACCAACGGAGGCCTCAGTCAATCTGAATGTATCTCATTTTATGTAAAACATCATTGACTACCAATACAATTTATTCCTCGTTTATGAAGTTTTTTCTGTTTCCTGGAACATGGTAGTTGGGGAGTTATTGGAATTTTTGTTTTATTTAACAATATGTGATTTCAATGCAGCTTTTAAAATTGGTCATTGCAATACAGTATAACAAATCCTGACAGTACGACCATGGATTCCACAGGACTTTTTCATCTGATTGTTAAATGATGGACTCTACATAGAGTTTTTTTTTGCAAATCGTGAGAGTCAGGAAAAATTATTTCAATAATCTGAAAAAAACCTGCTAAATAAAAATCTCTATCAATTGGTGCAAGTTCCATAATCTCTCATTTGCCTGCTGGGTTCCTTCTCTCTGCACCTGCAGAGAAGCGCACAGACTGAAATTAAATATCACAAGGTTTCCATGGAAGTTAAATATAAAAATAGATGACGTCAATATGAGCTACAACTACTGAGTGACTCGGAGTGCGACAGAGAAGCCAGAGATTTCACCAGATTGTGCATATGTACTGCACTGAAAAAATAACTGAATATGCTTTTATTAAAAAGAATGTGTGAAAGCTTATCGTTAAAGTTGTTCAATTAATTGTTTCTGCTTATCAAGTACCCATGTTCAAACAAATTACATTTTTCACTACTAGTTTTTGTAGTCTTGTTAGTATGTAAGGTGCATGATCAAATTCAGCAAAAGACACTGCCGATGCTGCGGTAGGGAGTGAAAGACAAGAAGCCGAAAGAACTCAGAGGCTAAGTCAGTATCTGTGGACCCAGAGACTTTTCCCACCAGAGATGCTACTTGATGTCATGAGTTCTTCCAGTGTCCAGATATCGGTGTACACTAAACTAATTTGAAACACTTTTATGCTCACTCTTTTGTTTTGTCCCTCTTTGGTGACAGGAATATCCATTTGCTGCTAAAACAAAGCGTGATCAACTTCAAGTTCCCTGGTGTCAAGATCTCTGAGGATCTAGCCTGGACCCAACATATCATTTCAACTATAAAGAAGGCGCAACAGCAGCTATATTTCATTCAGAGCTTGAGGAGATTTGGTATGTCACCTAAAACACTCTTAAGTTTCTACAGTTGTACCGTGGAGAGCTTTCTCACTGGTTGTGCCATCATTTGGTATGGGGGGTGGGGAGGAGGTGAGAGGGCTTCTGCACAGGATCAACGTAAGCTGCAGAGAGTTGTAAACTTAGCTCCATCATGAGCATCAAAGTATCCGGAACATCTTCATGGAGCGATGCCTCAAAAAAGTGGCATCCATCATTAAGGATCTCCATCAGCCTGGTCCTGCCTTGTTCTCACTGCTACCATCAGGAAATAGTACAGAAGCCTGAAGGCACACACTCAATGATTCAAGATCAGCTTCTGCCCCTCTGCCATCCAATTTCTGAATGAACACTCAACCCACGAACACTACCTCACTACTTTTTTATTTTCATGTTTGCACTCTTTATTACTTAAAGTTTAATACATACTTTCTGTAATTCATGGGTTTTCTCTGTTATTATGCATTGCAACGTACTGCTGCCACAAAGTCAACGCATTTCACAACATTTGCTGGTGATATTAAACCTGATTCTGATTCCTCCCTCATACTTAAATGTATCATATGCTAAAATTATGCTGGAATCCCGTATGGAACATTAAGACAAGGAATGCAATGGTCAGGAGTTCAAAGTTCAAAGTAAATTTATTACGAAAGCATTTATATGTCACCATATATATCCTTGAGCTTTACTTTCTTGTGGGCATACTCAATAAATCTATAGAATAACAACTATAACTGAATCAATGAAAGACCCCCCAACTAGGGCGTTCAACCAGAGTGCAGAAGACAACAAACTGTGCAAAGACAAAAAGAAGAAATAATAATAAATAAATAAGCAATAACTATCAAGAACATGAGATGAAGAGCCCTTGATGTCAGGGTCCTATATAGCTGTACCTCTCGGCTCTTGAACTCAGTCCCACGGTTGATGAAGGCCTTAACCACAGAGTCAACCTGCGCAGCAGCTTTGAGTGTCCTATAGACTTGGACCCCAAGATCCCTCTGATTCTCCATACTGCCAAGAGTTTTACCTATAATACTATATTCTGTCATCATATTTGACTTACCAAAATGAACGACTTCACATTTATTGGGTTGAACTCCATCCGCCACTTCTCAGCCCAGTTCTGCATCCTATCAATGTCCGGCTGTAACCTCTGACAGCCCTCCACACTATCCACAACACCCCCAACCTTTGTGTCATCAGCAAATTTACTAACCCATCCCTCCACTTCCTCCTCCAGGTCATTTATAAAAATCACAAAGAGAAGGGGTCCCAGAACAGATCCTTGAGGCACCCCACTGGTCACTGACCTCCATGCAGAATATAACCCATCTACAACCACTCTTTGCCTTCTGTGTGCAAACCAGTTCTGGACCCACAAAGCAAAGTCCCCTTGGATCCCATGCCTGCTTACTTTCTCAATAAGCCTTGCATGGAGTACCTTATCAAATGCCTTTGCTGAAATCCACATACACTACATCTATGGCTCTACCTTCATCAATGTGTTTAGTCTCATCCTCAAATAAATTCAATCAGGCTCATAAGGCATGACCTGCCCTTGACACAGCCGTGCTGACTATTCCTAATCATATTATGCCTCTCCAAATATTCATAAATCCTGGCTCTCAGGATCTTCTCCATCAACTTACCAACCACTGAGTCACAAGTCCATCAAAGCCTCAAAACATGCATCGACCAACATGTCTGAGGATGTGCTGAGGGAAGCGCAAAAGTGTCATCGTGCTTCTGATGCCAAGATAGCATGCCCACAGTTTACCTACCCTAACTCTAACGGCGTATCTTTGCAACGAGGGAGCAAACCGGAAGCACCCAGACGGAAGACATGCCGCCACTGGGAGAACATGAAGACTTCTTACAGACTGTGGTGGGAAATGAACTCTGGTCGTGGCGCTGTGAAGTGTTACATTAGCCACGACTCTACCATACTGTACAGCTAAGGCAATGCAAAAATATATAACAAAGAACAATAAATTCCTCTTCTTACATGTCAGTCCACGGCCTCCTCTTTTGCCCTGGTGAGACCACCTTTGGGGCGGACCAGCAGCATCTCATATTCCATCTAGGTAGCTTCCAACTCAATGGCATGGACATCGATTTCTCCTTCCGGTAACTTTTTCCCTCTTCTTGGATTCTCTTCTCCTCACCTGGTGACCCTTTTTCTTTCCTTTATCCCCACAGTCCACTCTCCTGTCCTATCAGATCTCTTCTTCAACCTTTTACCTTTCCCGCTTACCTGACTTCACCTATCACGTTCTAACTAGTCCTCCTCCCCCTCTCTCTACCTCTTTATTCTGGCATCTTCCCCCTTCCTTTCCAGACCTGAAGAATGGTCTCAGTCTGAGACACTGACTGTTTATTCACTTTCATAGATCCTGCCTCACCCGCTGAGTTCCTCCAGCATTCTGTGTGTATAATAAATTGCAGTAAGTTCCACAATTGCTTGGGCGAAAACTAGTACAGAAGCAAATGGGAAAGTTGCAGGAGGCTTCAAAAGTCATTTAAGGTCTTTCACATGATGCATAAACTGGCTTGAGGGCTTTGTTGAAAATTCCTGGCGTTCAGAGTTGTAATGGGGTGTAAATGAATTACAATACTGTGAAAAAGAAAGTCTTAGGTGAATGTATATATACAAACGTTTGTACATATAGCCTAAGACGTTTACACAGTCCTGTATATCAGTAAAAAAGGAAAGTGGTGGGGAAACAGAAATAAGAGTACTTAACTTTATAATAACTCAGTGGCGTTAAATGTTATTCAGTAACTGGAAAGGCATAATATACAGTACTGGCCGAAGGTTTTAAGTGCCCCAGCTATATATACTGTATGTTTTCTTTAAGGTTGTCATAGCCAAGGGGAAGTAGTGGAGATAAGTTTCTACTATCTATTAAAAGCTCCCAGTGGCGTGTATCTCAAATAGCCTTTGACAACCAAGTCCAGCTCCTAAGCCTCGTGGAACCATTTCTACTGACAGGAGAAGGGGCAGAATCGGGTTACTGGCATCTTAAAACCAGCCGCTTCAGGCAGATGGGGGTCGCCAGCCGTGGCTGGCTGCTCATCTAGGAGAGGGAAAACTCTGATTTCAAACCTCCGCTGCCCTGCAGCTATACCCACCCACGGGGAAGGCTTCGGGAGCAAACCCCGAGGGAAAAACCCGGAGCTGGAGTCCCTATCACTGACTGGCAACTCCCGCGACACCAATGGTGCCGCACTATATTGGTCTCGGCCGTTTGTTTGGATCCATCAGGTGCATGGAGAGGGGGGTCTGCTGCAAGGGAAACAGCTTGCTCTCCATATTGTACTGCCCTGGCTTGTTGGCGTACTCTTTGCATATCACGTAGACTGCTGGCGTGCAGCATCCGCGGTTGACCCGGACCAACGGCGAGCCGCAGAACTATATATATGTGCCTAACACCTTTGCACAGTACTGTAAATGCTGCAATTCAAAAACAGCCCTACTCTAATGACTGCCTCGTGCTTACCAGCCTACACTGCACTGCTGCAATAAATTTATCTTTCTAGGAAGGTTTTCTGGGGGTGGAAGGGAGGAGTCACATCAGCCACTGCTGGAACATTTAGAGTAACAGGCAAGTTTGGGCACAAAGCTCAGTTATAAGGAAAGATTGAACAGGTTAGCACTTTATTCCTTGGAATATAGAAGATCAAGGATAAACGCAAGCATGTTTTTTTTTCCACTGAGGTGGGGGTGGGACCACATGTAAAGGTCAAGGGTTAAGGATGAAAGTTCAAGGGGAAGGTCGTGAGAGTGCCAGCATAAGTGGTGCATGCAAACTTGATTTCAATGTTTAAGAAAAGTTTGGATAGGTATATGGATGGCAGGGGTATAGAAGGCTTTGGTCCCTGTGCAGGTCTTGGGAATAGGCTGTTTTAATGGATTGGAAACAGGCTAGATGGGCCATAGGGCCTGTTTCTGCGCTGTACTTTTCTACGACTCTATGACTCATTCTGTCAGGACTAAACTAGAAGTTACCCCACAAAATCTCAAAGCTACATTTTTAGAAAGGAGAACTAACAGCCTTTTACTTCATGTGGAATCAAAAGGGCTTGGCTATGAACTGCACTTCTCCCATCAATAGCATTTAATGTTTAAATGACCTGACATACTAATGAATTCAGCTGGGTTTTTTTTTAGCAGTTTCCATGCTTTCAGTGAGAAATGGACTTATTAACACTAACTCATTAACATTACTCTTAATTATGACTGGTTAATTAAGCCAATTAAAAGTTTGTTAACATGATGATATAAAGTGATGATATGTTTCACATTTTCTGTGATATAATCTCCAAGGGAACCTTCTGAGTAATGCAGCTTTAGGATGGAGAATTAATGCTGAAAAATAGACTGAACTACACTGCTACAGAAAACAGAACAGAATGGGTCAAGGATTTGTAACCTGATTGCAATCTGCTACTCTGGAAGCAGATATACAGACAAAGAAGGAGGTGCTTATCTCAGTTGGAGAAACTGCAAGCAAGCATCATGATGTAATGGCTATTGGGTCTTGTAGCAGTCTAGAGGATGTTTGTGGGTCAGCTTTGTCCTTTGTGGAAGTTGAAGGGATTCATCACAACTTTCTGTGAGAAAATCTGCTGATGCTGGAAATCCAAAGCAACACACACAAAATGCTGGAGGAACTCAGCAGGTCAGGTAGGATCTATGGAAAGAATTTTGGGTCAAGATCCTTCATCAGGACTGGGAAGGAAGGGGAGAGGTCAGAGTAAGAAGGTGGGGGGAGGGGAGGAAGAAGTACAAGGCGGTAGGTGATTGGTGAAACCAGGAGAGAGGAAGGGAGTGAAATAAAGAGCTGGGAAGTTGATTGGTGAAAGAAACGAAGGACTGGAGGAGAGGGAATCTGAAAGGAGAGGACAGAAGGCCATGGAAGAAAGGGAAAGGGGAGGAGCACCAGAGAGAGGTGACGGGCAGATAAAGAGATAAGGTGAGAGAGGGAAATAGGAATGGGGAATGGTGAAGAAGAGGTGGGGTGGGGGTAATTATCAGAAGTTTGAGAAATTGATGTTCATGCTATCACCCCTGCCACCTTGTACTACTTCCACCCCTCTCCCCAGCTTCTTACTCTGAATCCAGTCCTGATGAAGGACCTTGACCTGAAACGTTGACTGTTTACTTTTTCTACAGACGCTGCCTGGCCTGCTGAGTTCCTCCAGCAATTTGTGTGTGGCTTTGTCATTGTTAGTTTTCAGGATCTGGCAAAGGGTAATAAACCACGACTGAGAATTACCACATGAATTATTAGTACATTACTTGACCTGAGCTGGCCAATTTGACTCATTTTCCAATGACAATAATGCAGCTTTTAAAGTACCAGTTTATTTGATGGTAAAATAAGATGGAAACACAGTGCTAAAGTTACAGGACCAGCAATTCAAAAGGATGGATAAATGTCCTGAAGGTACCTCTCTGTAGCCCTCTGTTCTTCAGACTTTACCTCCCTCCACTTTTAATATGTCCAGCGATCTCCTCCTCCCCCACCCACCCCACAACCAAGGGAGGGAATTCCAGAGATTCATCACCTCAGTTTTATATCATCCCCTATCCTGCAGTTAGATCCGACTGCATTTCGACATTCTGACCTGTCCTGGTCTGTAACCTGCCACAGATGACCCTAGGCCTCACAATCGACCTCATTATGAATGTGTACTTTATCATTTCCCTGCTCTGCGCTGCACTTTTTCACTGGTTTTACTCTTTATTCTGCCCTGTTGTTGTTTTACATTTTTCACCCCCAATGCACTGTGTAATGATAGGCAGGAGAAAGGGGCTGAGAGGGATAGTAAATCAGCCATGATGGAATGGCAGAGTAGATTTAGGCTGAATGGCCCAATTCTGCTCCTATGTCTTATGGTAATATGGTCTAGGATCAAATCCAACCGCAGTGGCTCGCATATTTAAATACAGTTAATTGGATAAGCTGGAATTTTAAGCTGCTTGTTTTAGCAATGGTGATCATGAAATGTATCATCTTTTGGATAGAGCTAGAGGCAAAGAGGCAATACCACCAACCCCAATTTTCTTTAAAATCACACATCTTGACCTGGAAATATATGGCAAGCCCTTCACTGTCACTGAGTCAAATTTGTTGACCTTTGTAACTACCAGTACTACAGCAAACTTCTCCCAAAGGACAGAGTGGTTTGAGAAACTAAGTCAGCACAATCAGCTTGAGGGCAGTTAAGTGGTGGACATTAAATACCAGGGACACACACACCCACTTAAGGAAAAAAATATACAACTTCATTAAAAGTTATATATTCTAACATAATGTCATTGGAAGCTAGAGAGGGTGCAATAAAAGATTCAGAAGGATGTTGTCCGAGTTGGAAGGTTTAAGTTATAAGGAGAGATCGGATAGAATAGAACTGTTTTTCCTGGAGCAACGGAGGTTGTAGGTGACCTCATGGTGACTGTATATAAAACTATAGGGTGCATAAATATGGCAGATAGATGGTCATCTTCTCTTTTCCAGGGAAGGGGAGTCTAAAAACTAGAGGGCAATGACATAAGGTGAGAGTGGAAAGATATATAGAGGGTCAGAGAGTGATGGGTGCATAGAACGAGCTGCAGAGGAGGAGGTCAAGGTGGGTACAATTACAGTGTTTAAACGACATTTGGACCTGTGCAGGACAGGAAAAGGATAGTGTCCAAACGCAACCAAATAAGACTAGTTTGGAAAGGCATCTTGGTTGGCACATGCAAATCGGGCTGAAGACCCTGTTTCTGTGTTGTATAAATCTACGATTTTATGAAAGTTTTCACCAGAGTTCCCAGGGTTTCTGATAACTTGGTATCAATCCGCAATGCAAACAAGGACTTTGATACTACTTTCGACAACTCAGGATCACTGTGTTGTTCTCCAGTGTAGTGTGACCTGAGGACACAGATGAACTCCGAACTCTACACTGCTCAGAAGCAGATGTGAAGCCACTCTCAGGTTGGAGGAGCAACACCTCAAATCCTGTCTGGGTAGCCTCCAGCCTGATGGCATGGACATAGATTTCTCTGGCTTCCGGTGATTTCTCTTCCCTCCCCCTTCTTTCTTTTTCCATTCCCCTTCAGGTTCCCTTCTTTCAACGTTTCACCTGCCTATCACTGCCCACTGGCGCTTCTCCTTCTTTCCTTTCTATGGGGGAGGGGGAGCATCGCTGACCATAATCTCTTCAAGAATTGGAGATGCTGCTTAAAGATTAAATTTGTTGACCTTTGTATCTTTGTATCATAAGTTTGCCCATTATGCACACTCCTAGAAACTTGATGCTCCTAACGTTTTTGACGGAGGAGCCACTTATGTGCAGTGAGGAGAGCTCAGCCTACACCTTTCTAAAGTCCATGATCACTTCTGTAGTCTTGGCGGCTCTCCTCTCCTATCAGAGTCCTCCTTCATCAGCCCTTACCTTTTCCACCTATCACCCCCAGTTTCTCACTTCAATCTCCACCCCCCCCCCCACCCACCTACCTTCTCCCTCAACTGGTTTCACCTATCGCCAGCCAGCCTGTACTCCTCACCCTACCCCCACTTTTATATTCTGGCTTCCGTTCCAGTCCTGATGAAAGGTTTTTGACAAAAACATTGACTGTTTATTCCCTTCCGTAGATGCTGCCTGATTGACTGAGTTCCTCCAACAATTGTGTTTTCTTTTTTGCCTGGTTCCCTCATGAAAATCCTTGCAGCTTTTTCAAAATTCCCCCCTGTGCCCCAGCAGAAAGCAACATTGAATCAAACAGTTGGCTGGAGCATGATACTTGGTGAAACCAGAATACCCACCTTCATCTGCTGGTGGCTACACAAAATGAGCCCATTGTGACACAGAAGCCTGTCTCTCTGATTCAATGGCATGGATCCTGGGACATGAAGGTTCATTCAGACCTGTGGAAAGCAGGCAAATGGTCAATCATTAAAAATAAATCTCCCTGGGTTCAGAATGAAACCACGTTTATTAGGCACAGCAGGAAGGGAGTCCAATGTGCCTATTTGGATGTTTGTCCAAAGAATGTTGATACAAAAGTAAAATAGAAAATGTAAACAAGAACTTTTGTGTTAGATTTTAAAAGAATACTGATGCATGAGTGTACTGCTGTACCCAGCTCAAACCAGATTATCAAGATTGCTGATGATCCAACTATGATGAGATAGCACACAGAGGAGGTAGAGCGACTGGTAGAATGGTATGAGCCTCAACGTGGACAAGACAAAAGAGATCATTGTGGACTTCAGGAAGGTGCAGGCTGACCACTCCACAAAGCATATAAGTCCATGGAGAGAGTTAGGAGCACTAAGTTTCTGGGCATGCTCAGAATGGATGATCTCACTTGGCCCCACCACACCACCTTTCTAGTCAAGAAAGCAAAGCAGCATCTCTACTTCTTGAGGAGATTGTGCAGAGCGAAGCTCCCCCCTCCCTCATTCTAACCAACTTTTACAGGAGCACCATTGAGAGTGTCCTGACCAACTACATCACTCTCTGGTATAGGAATTGTGAGGTGCCTGACTGCAAGACCATACAAAGGATTGTGAAGACTGCTGGGAGAATCTTCCTCCCATCTGAGATATTTATCAGGAGCACTGTGTACGCAGGGTACTTAGCATTGTCAATGATCCCTCTCATCCGCCCAACAATCTCAGGCAGGACTCTGCCTTTACATCAGGCAGGAGGTACCGTAGCATTCGGACAAGGACTGTTAGGACGGGAAACAGCTTTTCCCCCAGGCCGTGAGACTACTGAACTCCCTGTCTCACCACGTATGAAGCACCAGTAGAGTTATACCGTTCACTTTTCAACTTGTGTCAGAAATGTACCTTAAGCTAAATGTCAATCTTCTGGAATGTATTTTATTTATTAATTTGTGGTAATATTACTGTGTGTGTATTAGTGTGCATGTGTGTTATTTGTACTGGAGGAACATTGTTTCATTTGGCGGTATACATGTATTTGGTTGAATGACTATAAAATTGAACTTAATCCTGATGTGCCTCATCGTGGAATGGTGTATGCTATACATTCCACTTATGAGCAGAAAGGCTTAAAATTGTTATTAAAAGCATTTATGGTTCATAACGAGATAAAATGCATTGAGATTATGTTGCAGTGTGCATATACCTCCAGATAAGCAAAATAAAAATGCTGATGGAAGGTTATGAGCCATTAGATATATTTCAAATGATCTGCGACACAGCTGGTTGAGTTTACAATGTGTTAATATTGATGGACATCCACCAACTGGACTGCTATAACCTCACATTAAGTGCATGAATATTAATTGTCTGTTAAACCCCAGTGCAGAACTTTTCCCAAGACTGTTGTTCAAGAAAACCTGATTGTTAACAGAACTGTTCTCATGGCAACAATGGAATTGAAAGCCAAGGAGCTTTCAAGTCCTGAACCCAGGTCAAAGAAGCTGGATTCAGACTTCAAACAAACTGTATTGCTTGCTGCTTAAACACTGAGGTTTAAGTACCTTATATGTCGTTAGCAAGGTGGGCGAACTAAATTTCAAATCAGAGAGTTAGGGCCATAGGAACAAAATCAGCTTTTAAAGTAATTATTGGCCATCACAGTTTGATATTGTGGATGCATCTGTGGCATTGATGAGCAAAAAAAAATCACAGCAAAAAGAAGCATCAAGATTGACAAGCTAGAGGAAAGATGAATGTGGCTTCTTTCTCAAATTACAGCTGCACTTGTCTATCCAAAGATTTGCTGTCACTTCTAATATCTGCAGAAAGTGTAGTGCTTTGATCTTATAGTCCTACCAGAGTGGTTTGTATTTACTATGATTGGCATGACAATTAGACACTCTGCCTTTGCGATCAACTGTTGGTGAAATTCTATCCCCATCTACACCCCTGCATGGTGACAATATTATTCAGAGAAATGATTAAAAAATAGCAATGCACCACTGGATACCCCACTAAAAAGAAATACAAAATCCATGAGAGAAAGGCAAAGGTGAGCTTAATTTATCATGTGTACATCAAAATGTACAGCAGAATGCATCATTTGTGCCGTATCAAATCAGCAAGGATTGTTCTGGGCAGTCCACAAGTGTCAACACGCTTCTGGCACCAACATAGCATGCTCACAATTTATTAACACTAACCGTACGTCTTTGGAATGTTGGAGGAAACCAGAGCACATGGAGGAAACCTAAGCATTCATGGGAAGAATGTACAAACTCCTCACAGAAAATGACAGGAATCGAACCTCGATCTTACAGCTAGCACTATAACAGTGATACGCTAACCACTATGCTATTGTGTTACCCTAAGCAAACAAGCAATAATTTACCCTGGTAGTGCTAGCGGTGTTCATACCTATGCCAAAAGTTTATAAAGCATCTTCTAGTCAGGAAAAAAAAAACTACAACTTAAAGCACTTCAGTGGTCTCAATTGGGGAAAAAAAATCTTGTGCCAAAAAAGATATTTGAAAAGGTGTTTGAAAAATTAGTTCTGGTGTTAAGGAGGAGATCAGTAAGTCAACTTCAGTCTGAGGAAAGACAGGATCAGAGGAGAGTCCAATATCCCCTTAGTTATGCTAGAGTACAGTCATATGGCCATGTTGGTGAGGCTTGTGAGTTTCTAAGATCCTGAGAACGATGCTGTCTGGGATTTAGCCATCTGGTGGATAGCTCCAGGTATGCAATAAAGTCGAGGAAGGTTCCAGACAAAGAGCGATTTAAGCTAGGCCTCAGTGGTGGAGCTGGTGGAAGATGACGACACATCACAACGGCAGTGAAGGTGGAGGAAGGTTGAGAAAGGGGAGGGTCCCCAGTCGTCTTGCATTCCATGCCACTGGACCCTGACCCCGATCGGTCAAGGACTGTGAGGTGCATCAGCTTTCCCATGTTAAACAAAGACCACACACAGGCGTTCCCCATTAAGGAAAGCCATCCTAACATCCCCGGTCGCCCTTTGCAGTCACCTGAGGACCCACCAATAGACAATCCCTCAGGAGAACACCATACTGAAATTGAGTGATGGCTGTGCTACTATTACTGGAGCACAGCATGTAAGTGGGATTCTCAAGACTGAAGCATTCATAGTCAACGGCAGACAAAACTGCCAAGTAGATAGCCCAACTGATGAGCTTCCCAGGATCACCACTATCACCCAAAGCCAGTCTTCATCCTGTCTGATCATTCCATATGATACTAAGCATATGCTAAGAGTGTGAGTGGCTGGGTCAAGATGCATCTCTACTAAAGGAGGTGTGAGGTGCTCCTACCCTCCGCTAGCCTACAGGTCATCCTCGGGCAAGGTGTAGCACCTGCTTTGCCACCCAATCAGAGTCACGTGAAGCTATAGGAGCAGGCAGTAGATGGTCGTATGAGCGGGTGATGCATATCATAAGTCCTGGTTGTGTGAGTATTGATCATGGCTGAGGTCACCTGTCTTGTAAAGACACTGCCCAGAAGAAGGCAATGGCAAACCACTTCTGCAGAAAAAATTTGCCAAGAACGATCATGGTCATGGAGTCATATGACACGGCACATAACGAACAAAGGAAGAGAACTGGGTGCAACAAAGCTTATGAGAACCAGACAACAGTCCTTGAAGACTGGTACTCCAAGCTGATCAACTTAGTAATGTGAAACATTGATCAGGTTGTACAAAGCACAAAAAAAGCAGAGACCCATGGATGAAAGCAAAATGGAGGGCTTTGTGCGAGGGAAGGGTTACATTGATCTTAGATGAGGTTAAAGGGGTGGCACAATATCATGGGCTGAATGGCCTGTACTGTGTTGTACTGTTCTACTGTATGTTCAACGTAAGTCCAATGTGTTCACAAACTGCATAAATAGTCGACTCAGAGCATTGATAAAGTGATGATAATCTTTCAATTACGACAAGAAAACACTGAGCTGACCTTCCCATCCCAGCTGTGTTCGGAGTCCGAATCAGGTTCATTATCACGGACCTGTGTCGTGAAATCTGTTGAAGGGTGGCAGCAGTGCAGTGCCAGGCATAGAAAGGTTACAATAAAAACTGAAATAAATAAATGGTGCCAAAGAGGAACAGTTGCCCGGCGAGGCTGTCCCACCCATCTGCATTTGGCCCTCAGCTCTCCACCTCTCCTATTCAAGCACTTACTGAGATGCCTTCAAATGTTGCCAATATGCCAGCATCAGCCACCATTTCTGGAGGCACATTACAAAAACGAGCAACCATCGACATGAAGAAGCTGCCTCAGATGTCTCTTTTACATTTCCTGCTGCTGATTTAAACCTATGCCCTCTTGTTCTCTGGGGAAAAGGACAATGTGCTTTTGCCCTGTTTATTCCCCTCCTGAACTTGTATTTCTCTATATCAGGTCATCCCTCAGTCTCCTACTTGACTTTATTCCAGGGAATAAAGTCATGTTTTTGGGTATGATGCACCATCAATAACTCACTCTGAGACGTAAAAGCGAGGTATCGGCTTTTATTGACTGGAAGAAGGAACAAGCAGTGAGTGACCACCATACTACATCCTGGAGACTGAGGGCCGGGCTCAGACCTCCATCACCTTTATACCGGGGTCTGTGGGAGGAGCCACAGGAGCAGTCAGCAGGGGGCGTGTCCAGACAGGTATATGTAGTTCACCACAGGGTGCAAGGTAATTCTTTTTCATCAATAGAATGCTGACCAATGCCCACCTTCAGCTCCAAACCTCAACAAAAATTTGCTCAACAACCAACTAATGTGCAAAAGAAGATAACTGTGCAAATAAAACAAATAATTCTGAGAAGAAGTGTTGCAAAGTGCTGTAGATCGTAGAATCAGTTCAGAGAACTGGTGAATGAAGTTATCCACGTTGGTTCAAGAGCCTGATGGTTGATGAGTAATAACCAGTGTTCGTTCTAAGATGTGCGCATGTGCGTATGCACACATCTTTTGCTACTACCACACACAGAAATTTAAACTGTGCACAAAAGGTTGTTACCCTCTACCCCATTGGCATGTAAAGTATATTTCATGATCAGACACAATCGTGTTTCCTTTCCAATTTCTGATGTGGATGGTTTTGACAACCTGTTGCTTACAATGATTTGTCTGCAGATTTTAGAACTGGCTGATTTATACTGTTTTTATTGAAGAAATTATTCATGTTGTTGGTTGTTGCCACTGGTGACCAACAATAAGAAAAATAACAGGAGCCCAATGTCTGTTTAATTCCTGACACCCTGAAGTCTATCCGCTCCCCACGATCTGTGATCTACAGATAAGAAATTTTACTCCCCTTGTTGGGATACTTCCAAGAGGACCACAACCCTCTTGTAATAGGGTTTGGAGGCTTGCATGCTTCAGTAACCCAGAGAGCTGTGTTGGCTCTTGGTAGGGTCACCCATGTCAAACAGGTCAAAGGGTAGAGGCCAGTCTTCAGCTCAAGGCTAAACAATGAGTGATAAAACAAAATCGTTACAGAAACAGCAATGAAAAATCCTCTTACATCAGAGTATGACAGTATCTCTGAGTCTCCATCCAGGACTTGCGTGACTGACAGGAGTGAAAACTGAGTGGAAGTATGACGAAGGAATCGCTGAACACCACCAGAGATGGAGGACCTTCATTGCTACCTTTACACCAGCGGCGTAACGGGCAGTAATTAAGTTGCTGGGATAAATGCAACTCAAGAATCTTGCCAATATTCAGGACAAAGCTGTCCACTTGATTGACAATCGATTCACTATCCTAAACGTTCTGTCCTCCTCCATTATCACATCATGCTGCAAAGTGTTCATTATCTACAATATTCACCAGTTACATATCTCGGCACCTCCCTAACCTGTGGTCTTTTTCACCAAGAGAAAGGCAACACCCTTTCTCTTGGTGAAAGGGTTTTATCGCCCTTTATCACTCACAGTCTGAATTTGGATAGATATTGCTGTTCTTTCATTGTCACTGAATCTAAATTCTGGAGCTCCCTACACAACTATGTGGGCTAAAAACTTGTCACAAGCCATATCTTCAAGTGAAGTGTGATTATATTCTTGGGAGTCTTAATTTGCACTATGAGGATTAATTTTTTTTTGTTTCATATCTCTAAATCAGCTTTTGTCAAATATCCTGAAGCCAAGTTATGTAACTTAGTACATCTCAATGTCACATTTAATTAAATCAAAGTTGATTTAATGTTAAATTGTGTTAAATTTTAATTGAGTTCTTACATGTATCAATGTTTTGGTGCTCAGTAATTTGGATGAAGGTAGAAGAGATAAACATAAAAATCAGCTACACATCTCTCCATTTACCTGCTCTATTAATTTGTAAATACTGACTGTCCGGCTGCCTGTCTCATCCAAGACATTAAATTTTCTGGAAGACAGTTGTCACTAGATTATCCTGAATCAACCTCTTAACTTCTTCAGAGATTGTGTGTGTGTGTGTGTGTGTGTTGCTTTCAACTTTGGTTGTTTTGAAGGGCGATGCCTCTGAAAGGCAGCATCCATCATCCCATCAGCCAGAACTTGCCCTCTTCCCATTACAACCATCAGGGAGGAGATACAGGAGCCTGGAGACTCACACTCAGCATCTTAGGAACAGATTCTTTCCCCTCCACCATCAGCTTTCTGAATATCCCGTGAACCCCGGAACACCACCTCACTATCTCACTCTTTCTGTGCTACTGATTTTTTTTATATATCTCTTATTGTAACATATAGTATTTTTTAAAGTATTGCACTGTACTGCTGCAAAACAACAAATTTCATGACATTTGTCAGTGATGATAAAACTAATTCTGATTCTTGAGGGTTAGGCATAGGAGAATGGGGAAATGGAAATGCTTCTCTTTTTAAAAAGGAATAGGGTGACAGTATTTACTTTATGTAAAAAGATCATTGTATTTTGTGCAAAGCCTTTACAGTTGATAAAAAATATTAAATTTAACATGTATATAAAAAGTAAGTGCTTAACAATACTTTTTTATAAAATTCCTACATCCAGCATGATAGCATGTAATGAGTAAAATAAAGATTGACAGCTATTCTGCTGTGATTTCACTAAATTTACTATTCATGTCATTCACCCTCCTGCTAAGCCGTGACAGAATTTATAACTTTCTCCTTTGTTCCCTTTCGGAAACGGCCATGAGGAAGCCACTTCCCTGTTCCCAGAGGATCAATTAACCATAGTACAGAACGGATACGATGTGGATAATCATCTCAAGGCAGCGGAATCTAAAAATCTGGATTATAAATCTAACAATCGCCAGCCTCGTCTGGAAGTTTATCAACAGAGTATATACTAACCAACCATGTTGTAAGTGTTCCTTTTGATTGTGTTTTGACTGCAGAATAAATGAGGTTGGCTTTTTATGTTTTCAGGTGACTTAAAAAGGTCACAGTTTGGAGCTCAGGAGAGAAAGGGCTCCTTGTATATTGGTCAGAAAGTTAGCTCAGCAGGTCAGAAGCTAGATATGGGGGCTTCAGGGACAGAAATGAGGGATGTTGACAGATTAGTGTCTGGGTAAATATTAGGAAGAAAATGGAGACACAAGAAAATCTTCAGATGCTGGGAGTCAGTTTCTGTGCTTTCGCTTGTACTTTCCTGTTGCCTTTTGCGCAATTTGTTGTTTTTTGCATATGGGGGGGGGTTGATGTTTTTCTTTGAACGGGTCCCATGGTTTTCTTTGCTTCTTGGCTTTCTGTGCAGAAGATGCATCTCAGGGTTGAATACATACTTTAATAATGAATGTTATTTAAGCTATGAAAGGCTGGAGGAAGTTGGTGTGCCAGGTATGGAGGGAAAGAAACAGTTAACATTTCAAGCCAAGCCCCCTTATCAAGACTGGAAAGAAAGAGTGATGATAACTAGTATTAAAAAAAAAAGTGAGGGGAAGAAGTGTAGCAAGAGCTGGCAGGTGATGGGTGGATCTAGGTGAGGGGATGTTGGTAGGCAGGTGAGAGAGGTGAAGAGTTGGAATGATGTAGAAAACTGGGAGGTGTTAGGTGGAAGTGACAAAGGGGTGAAGAAGATGAAATGTTAGATTATGTTCGATTGTAAGCATTTATCAAATTTTATTTCTATTTATTTACAATTCAGTCACTTGAGTCAAAATTTCTATAATGCATTCACTTGTAAGATTTTTAAAGAACTTGTATCACTTATCAGTTTGCAAATTTTCAACAGTTATCAGGTCTTTCTTCTAAGGATTTGTTTTTTTATATAACCTTATGGTAAAAACACTTAAATACAGAGGCTATAGACGTATGCACTCAGGAAGTTGAACAGAATGTGTAGGAGGAAAGGATTCACTGATGTTTCAGGTCAAAACCCTTCATCAGGACTAACATATGCAGTCTTTTGTGTCTCTGAAATGTTAACACTGCCTGATATTGAAGAGAACACATCATATAACACAATACTTTTTTTTATTTTCTAGGATGATGAAATCCTGCTTAGGAAAAATAGAAAATAACCAACTCACTGTTACCATCATGAAGGAGATACAGGAGCCGCAGGTCCCACACCACCAGTTTCAGGATCAGTTATTACCCTTCAATCATCAGGCTCCTGAACCAGCATGGATAACTTCACTCACCTCAATGCTGAATTGACTCCACAACCTATAGACTCACTTTCAAGGACTTTATAGCTGACGTTCTCAGTGTGTATGCATGTATTTATTTATTTCTTAGCTCAAGCTGGTAAAACCTGAGGTACAGGCACAGCCAAGCACACTCATTTGTCAATTTCTAGGAACTTTTGGACTATTCTAGTGTGTTTATTGTAGTGGCTTTTTGAAGATTTACACAGATACTGCTGCGCAGCCCTAATTATTTAATGCTATTGCGTAGTGACTTTGGAATGACACCAGTTGTAGATATTACTATCAAGAAAATGTATACCCTGTACATGTTCCAAAGTCCTTCAATTTCTTCTTTTAATTCAGCATATTTCTGGTGTTTTTCTCTTATTGATTTCTGTATGTATGTGTGTTTGGAGTGGGTATCCCTATTATGTAAGTTGTTCCTGCTTCTTTATCCTGTATTATTATATCCAGACAGTTATTGTGGATTGTTCTATCTCCAATAATGGATTGGCCATAATTTAATTTATGATATTCTGTCTCTAAAACTGGATCAGGCCTGTATTTAGAGGAAGGTATGATTTACTTTATGAGCTTGCATTTTAAAGCAAGATCTTGAAGAATGCTGTTTGCCACTTGATTGTGCTTATGTATGCAATCAGATTGAGTTAAACTGCTGCAGGATCCTGTTATGTGTTGGATTGTATCAGGTTTCTCTTGGCATTTTCTACATTTATCATCTCAAATTTGTTGGTCTTTTATTATGTATTTTTGATCATTTTTTGGTGTTAACAACCTGGTCCTGTATTGCCTCAAGGAACCTTCTGGAAAGAGGTCTCCAACTCTGAGCCAGGTGCTCAACGCTTCCTTGTTGACATCTAGTCTTCTCAGATCATAAGGATGTCTTCCACCATTTAACATTTTCTTCCATAATGATGATGTCTTCATTTTTCTGGGTAGTTGTCTCATTTAAATTTAGTGGTGTATACCTCTTATCAGAATTGAATATGCTTGCCTGGAGTGCTGATCCCTGATTTTGCTGATGAAAGTGTATCCTTAATAGTTTTGTCTGACTGTTGTGTGGATTTTTAATGTCTGTTATTCCTCTCCCCCCCCCCCCCCCTTTTGTCCAAGGTAGTGTTAACATTAGCACAATCAAATGCACATAATGTTTTCTGAAATTTGTCATTACAGCTCTTATTTTTCTTTGTAAATTTTCCAGATTGACTTCGGACCAAGATATTATGCCAAAAGAATACAGTAATGTAGGGATAATGAGAGTGTTCATTGGTTTTGTTGTATTTTTACTGTTGAGCTCTGTTTGGCAGATTCTCATAAGCCCCAAAGTAAGCTCTGTCAAAGTTTCCATTTATCGCATTATGATCTATTTTCTTTCCTTGTTGATATTCCAGACTTATATGTTTCATATTCATCCACCTGCAGGAAAATAAATCTCAGGGTAGCACATGGTGACATACAGTATAATAAATTTACTCTGAACCTCACTCATAACCTTGAAATCCATTCTTAGCACCTTGGACTCAGTCATCTTGGAAAATAATTAAGTAATTTTCTAATTAATGAACAATGAAGTTATATGTTTTACCACATGCACATATTTGCATGTATCATTTCCTTAGTATTAATAATTCCAAATTTACAGTTAGAATAACAGTCATTGTATAATAGTGAATAAATAGCATTCAAAATTAATATTTATATTTGGGCTTATACCATTGATACTCAAGTTAATTAGTCTGCTGAAATATTATAATATGGTCCAATGCTTCATTAAACATAGTGAATTCATGTTAAGTTTCTACATGGATGAATATCCAATCTGGTTTTTTTAAATTTGCCAGTAAAAAAAATTATACACTTAAATAAATATGATTAATCAGCCAAAACTATTTGCTATTACTAGGGAGAAGGTGCTTGGGAAACTGAAAAGTTTGAAGGTAGTTAAGTTACCAGGACCAAATGGGCTAAACTCTAGGGTTCTGAAAGAGGTAGCTGAAGAAATTGTGGAGCCATTAGTAAATGAACTTTCAAGAATCAATAGATTCTGGCATGGTTCCAGAGGACTGGAAAATTGCAAATGTCACTCTAATCTTCAAGGAAGCAAGAAAGGAAAGTATATGCCAGTTAACCTGACCTCAGTGGTTGGGAAGATGTTGGAGTCAATTGTTAAGGATGTGGTTTCAGGGTACTTGAAGGCATATGATAACATAGGCCAAAGCCAGCATGGTTTCCTTAAGGGGAAAATCATGTCTGACAAATCTGTTGGAATTCTTTGAGGAAATGACAAGCAGGATAGACAAAAGAGAATCAGTGGATGTTGTGTACTTGGATTTTCAGAAATACTTTGAAAATGTGCCAAACACGAAGCTGCCTAACAAGAGCCCATGGTATTACAGGAAACGGTACGAGCATGGACAGTGCATTGGCTGATGGAGTGAGGCAAAGCGTAGGAATAAAGGAGGGAGGCTTTTCTGGTCGGCTGCCTGTGACTAATAGATTTCCACAAGAGTCGGTGTTGGGACTGATTCATTTTTCATTATATAGCAAGGATCTATTTGACAGAATTGATGGTTGTAAAGGGGGTTTCTTCTTTTTCTTTGTTACTGTATATGTAATCAAAATGGCGTCTTTGTTTTGTTAAAAGTAGGAATGCTTCTTTGTTATGATAAGTGCTGGAAGTTTGTTTGGGTTAAAATTACTGATATCGTGAATTGTATTTGTTTGTTAACCAATTGGGATCAATGTTATTCTTTCTTGTGGGTCTGTAAACTGATTGTTGGCGGGCATTTTGGGGAGTCGGCGCGAGGGGGTGAGAGAGAGAGGACGCAATGCTGGAAGCTGGGTGATGGAAGGGACCCTGAGCGGGGGTCCGAGGCCCAAGGTTTTCAGTGAGGAGAGGAGACGAAGACAGATTCATGTGGAGCGAATGGTCGACCACTGTGGTTGGTCCCAGGCGGCGGGTCGAGGAGTTCGGAGGGGATCGAATGGTGGCCAGAAGACTTCAGTAATTGAGCTCCAACGGTTGTGCACGAAGTGGTTTGGACTTTGATAAGTTTGGCGCCTATTCTTTATCTTTTTTCCTTCATATACACTGTATCGTTATTAATTACTTAGTTATAGTAACCTTTATAAATTGTACTCATTTAATCGCAAAAAAAAATAATTTTTGATCATTTGAAAGCACAGATCTCTAGCTGTCAGCATTTTAATATCAGAGCTGGTAGCCGTTGGCTGGTCTGCAGTATTGGAACCTTCAGTTATGGTTTAAGTTTGCTCCAGGTTGTCTTGAACCGAGGTTGCTGTCATTTTCACAACTGCTTTGTCTTTCACATCAGTCATCCAGGACACCAGCTTGCCTCCATGACCCTGGTCCTGTTCAGTAGGATGAAGCACAGCTTTGTCCACCCCTTCATCTTTAGTTTCTGCAGGTTGAAGCCCTGGCTTCTCCTTGTTTGATTCAGCACTTTTGTTAACCGATGATGAAGACATTTCTTGTCCACGCTCCATCACATTGGAGATATTTTTCTCAGGAATGTTCTCCTTAGCACTGGCCTGCTCAGTCAGTGTCTGGTCACAAGTAACATTTTCATGAGGGGAAGTAGCTCCCACAGGCACATCCTTTTGGCTCCTATCTGGAGCCTCAGGTGCATCGCGTCCTCTCTCTCTCACCCCCTCGCGCCGACTCCCCAAAATGCCCGCCAACAATCAGTTTATAGACCCACAAGAAAGAATAACATTAATCCCAATTGGTTAACAAACAAATACAATTCACGATATCAGTAATTTTAACCCAAACAAACTTCCAGCACTTATCATAACAAAGAAGCATTCCTACTTTTAACAAAACAAAGACGCCATTTTGATTACATACACAGTAACAAAGAAAAAGAAGAAACCCTCTTTACATGGTTTTGTGGCCAAATTTGCAGACAATACAGAGATAGGTGGAGGGGCAGGTAGAGTTGAGGAAGCAGGGAGTCTGCAGAAAGATTTAGACAAATTCAGAGAATGGGCAGAGAAGTGGCAAATGGAATAGAGTCAGGAAGTGTATGGTCTTACACAATGGTAGAAGGAATTAAAGCATAGAGTTTTCTAAATGGGGATAAAATCCAAAAATCCAAGGTGCAAAGGGACTTGGGATTCTTCATGCAGGATTGCCTAAAATTTGCAGGTTAAGTCTGTGGTGAGGAAGGGAAATGCAGTACTAGCATTCATTTCAAGAGGACTAGAATATAAATGCAAGGAAGTAATGCTAAGGTTTTATAAGGTGTGGTGAGGCCTTGCTTGCAGTATCGTAGGCGGTATTGGATCGCTTAGTTTAAAAAGGATATGCTGATGTTGGAGAGGGTTCAGATGAATAAAAAGTTTATTGTATGAGGAGCAATTGATGGCCCTGGGCCTTTACTTGCTGGAGTATAGAAGAATGGGGGAGGGGAATTTCATCGAAACCTACTGAATGTAGGAAGGCCTAGATAGAGTGCATGCGGAGAAGATATTTCCCATAGGGGTGAGTCTAGGACCAGAGGGCACATAGCCAGAATAGTGGGACTTCCATTTAGAATGGAGATAAGGAGGAATTTCTTTAACCAAAGGGTGATGAATCTGTGGAATTCATTGCCACAGGCAGCAGTGGAGGTCAGGTCATTAGGTATATTTAAGGTGGAGGTTAATAGGCTCTTGATTAGTCATGCCGTGAAATGTTATGAAGAATGGCGTTGAGAATGCAATGGATGAGCCTGAAGAAATGGCAGAGCTGACTCAATTGACTGAGGGACCTAATTCTGCTCTCATGTCTTATGGTCTTATAAAGTTATAAAGGCCTCACATAATTAAATTTATTATTACTTACTTTCTAGCAAAGCATTCAGTTTAATTGTGTATTTATTCACATGCACTTCCAGGAACCTAAACTAAACATTGTTCTTGGCAGATGAATTGACCAGTGAGAACTTTACTAGGTAAAATGGGTGTAAAGATATGGCTGGCTCTCTTCTGACTACTACCATCAGGCAGGAGGTACAGGAACCTTAGGACCCACACCTGCAGATTCAGGAAACCATCAGGCTCCTGAACCAGCATGAATATCTTCACAGATGACAACTCTGAACTGATTCCACAACCTATAGACTATTTTCGAGGACTCTACAACTCATGTCCTCAGGATTATTTGTTTACTTATTGTTATTTGCACAATTTGTCTTCTTTTCCACATTGGTTGTATGTCTTTGTGCATAGTTTTTCATTCATTCTATTGTATTTCTTTATTTTCCTGAAAATGCCTGCAAGAGAATGAGTCTCAAGCCAGTATATGGTGACATATAAATATTTTGATAATAAATTTACTTTGAAGTATTTCAAAAGATGATGCACTTCAAGGTTTCAGCAACTCTAAATTAAACAAATAAATCAGTTTTACTCAGAATGGCATTTTATTTACATTCTACAAACTTTAGCCTTTTGTCCAGCTTCCACACTTTTGTTTCACCATTGGTAATCAACTGCCAAGACCTTCTCTCGTGGGATCCACAAGTCTTCTTTCTCCAATCCTTTAAACTTTGCTGAAATAGTTACAATATGCCTTTTTATATCGAAATGGGTTAATATCAATTTCTGCCTCCTTGCACTTTTATGAAGAAAACTGGAATTTGGTTGAAATTGAAATGATTCTTTTTTTACAATTATTCACTACGTTCCTACAGATATGTAAAGGATAAAAGAAAAAGTGGTCATCGACCTTCATTGTTGCTTATATTTTGTGATTTTGAATACATTATAATCTTCTTCAGGTCCAAATGTATGATTGAGTTTTTAGGCAGGGCAAGGGAAAAAAATCATAAGGCATCAAAATTAAGTTGTAAAGAAACAGCATATTATACAAAAGTGTATACTGAGTGGCCACTTTATTAGGTACACCTCATTAATGCAAATATATAATCAGCCAATCATGTGGCAGCAATTCATGCAGATGTGGTAAAGAGGTTCAGTTTTGTTTAAACCAAACATCAGAATGGGGAATGAAATATGATCTACGTGACTCTGACTGTGGAATGACTGGCAGTACCGGACAGGGTGGTTTGAGTATCTCAGAAACTTGATCTCCTGGAATTTTCACACACGACAGCCTGAGAATGGTACAAGAAACAAAAAATATGCAGTGAACAGCAGTTCCTTGGGTGAAACTGCCTTGTTAATGAGAGAGGTCAGAAGAGAATGGCCAGACTGGTTCAAGCTGAAAGGAAAAATACAGTAAGTCAAAAAAACATGCATTACAACAGTTGTCTGCAGAAGGCAATCTCCGAACACATGTCAAACCTTAAAGTGAAAGAGCTTCAGCAGCAGAAGACCACAAACATACACTCAGTGGCCACTTTATTAGTTACAGGAGGTACATAACAAAGTGAGCACTGAGCGTATGTTATACAGCATTGGATCACTGTTAAAGACTGATCGAATAATAACCACTATCTTTACACCTTTATTTTAAGTATTAGTAGCAAGCCTGCTGCATGTGGCTGCATTCTGATCATGAGGAAACAATCTAAGTTTTAAATTGTTTATTTCAGATTATCTTTGTTGATTGTTACAATTCAAATCCTTCTGACTTCACTCTGGCTCTCTCATGTTATCTCCCCATCTTCCATCTCTCTAAGTCCAATTCTCAGCCTCACCAATGGAGCAGATAAATCAGTCAGACAGGGCAAGATAGACAAAAATGGTGGAGTTCTGCTGAAGCCACAATAGTCCAACATGCCAGTGATGGACTTTACATTGCTGTTAATAATACAAACGATACAAATCTTGCAGACTTATGATACAGAGAATATATTATTCTCCTATGGTACAGAAAAAGTCAATACTTGCAAATAAAATGTTGCATTGTATTTCAGCTCAAAGTAGATCTTAATTCAGTTCTCAATGCCCTAATCATTTTGAGCCATGAACTGGCTTTGCAAAGCATAACAATAACACACCAACTGGATTCAGTATATCATTTTAAAATACTATTTTTAAAGTATAGTATAGTTCAAATTTTCTCAATACCTAATTTTCAGATTATGTCATCAGTTTAGCTCTTCTATGCTACTTGATGTGTTACTAATAAAAAGGCTAATAATGTAGAAAACTAAAACAATATAAATTAACCACTTCAGAGATGCCAAACCCAGGAAATTTTTAGCCCGATTATAATCCTCGAACAACCATCGCAAAAATAATTGAACAGCGTGAGCATTGAAAGATTGCTTGATAATACATAAATGAGTGTGAAACAATTTTAAATCAGATTCAGCAGTAAACTTTCAAAAGTGTGTAAGTACTTGAGGGGAAAAACCTCTGCCATGAGAGAAGAAAAGGAGAATCTAACTGATTTACAGGTGTCCCCGCTTTATGAATGTTCGCTTTACGCCACTTCGCTTTTACAAAAGACCTATATTAGTAACCTGTTTTCGCATTACAAAGAGGATTTTCGCTTTTACAAAAACTTTTCCCATATAAATGAATGGTTCTTCACTTTACGCCATTTCGGCTTAAGGAAGGTTTCTTAGGAACTCTCTACCTTTGTGGGGGGGGGGGGAACACCTGTACTTCCTTTCAAAGAACAAGTAGATGCAATAAATGAGCTGAACAATCTGCTGTGTTGTACGATACTGCTGATATTTTAAGACTCTATGATATAACTTACCCAATTCTTTTTTCTTGCAAAGATCTAGAACACTTTTATTTCATCTGCTTGTTCTCAGTCAAAAAAGATATTAACAAAGCATCTGCCCTTATGGGAGTAATATACTTTTGATTCTGAAGCTTATTCAGCAATCTGCACTGAAAGATCCTGACTAAACAAATTTCCTTTCTACTTTCGCTTTGAAACTCATGATCATAATTTCTGGTCATTCACTGCAAAGCCAGTTCTCATGTTAGAAGCTTTAATGCTATTTAGCCGCAGAGGGCACATAGATTTGTCTGATTCAAACATGACTCCCCTGTACATTTACTATAGGTTGTTGAATAACAAGGAACAAAAGTACTTTTGCTTTCAATTCAGATGCACAGCTGTAATTTGTAACATCTGCATCTTCTTTAAACAAGCAACGCAGAACCGATATTCCTGATCTATATACTATTGCTACTGAACTGCCAACAGAACACTACATATTTTTAAAGGTAGCAATCACATAGAACAGGAAGTAGCTATTTACTGGATTGTGTCTGCCAACTCTTAAGAACATCCACTCTCCTCCTTTTTCTTAATGGCACTGTAATGTTCCCCTTCGTGTATCTATAAAATCCATTTTGGAAGTTATTATTGGATGCTTAATGGTTGTAATTTCATATTTGTACATATTTACAGCATTTGCATTAGTCCAGTAAAAGCATCGTGGAGCATTTCCTTATATTAAAGACAATAATTAAATGCAAGATTTTATTCTGTGTGATTTTCATAATAAGCATTGGTAGGTAGATGAGCACTAGGAATTTCATTAAGTGTGAAGCAATATTGTCCAGGTTGATTATAACTGAAATACTTCCGCTATTCGTGGTAAGGAAATAATAGTTATAAGCCACTAACTGCTGCAATGCATTGAACAGCACTGTGACAAGCTAACATTTCCAGTGTTTCTGATGAAGATGCACTCAATGTCATTGTAGAGCTATTTTTATGTCTCTGACACACATGGCTAAGTGAACATCAGATTTCTTTGACGTTTAATTCTTTATCCCAACGCCCTTGAGAGGTTCATCCTACAACTATGCCAGACCCACAGTGAGTCCTTTCCTAATCAAATGTCTGTGTCAATGTATCATTCTGTTGGGGGTAAAAGCCCAGCTAAAGCTGACAAATGAATCACTGAAGATGGGGAGAAATTGTGACTATTGCGCCTATACATTATCCTTAATATATAAAATCATTGGTGGGAAAGTTGTTTACTAAAGGGGATTCAGAGAGACAATATCTATTTATGTTTTGAAAGACAAGATTAGGGATAGTCGGCACGTTTTAATATAGGAGCAGAATTAGGCCATTTGGCCCATCGAGTCTACTCCACCACTTCATCATGGCTGTTCCTGCTTTCCCCTCAGCCCCAATCTTCTTCCTTCTCCTCGTATCCCTTTATGCCCTGACCAATCAAGAATCTATCAACCTCAGCCTTGAATATACAGTACATAAAGACGTGCCCTTCACAGCTCCCTTTGGCAAAGAATTCCACGGATTCACCACGCTCTGGCTGAAGTATTTCCTCGTCGCCATTCTAAAAGGACTCCCCTCTATTCTGAGGCTGTCCAATGGTCTTACGTCTCATATCATAGGAAACATTCCCCCCCCCCCTCCCAATATTCACTTTATCAAGGCCTTTCACCATTCAATACATTTCAATGAGGTCACCCCTCATTCTTCTGAATTCTGGTGAATATAGGTCCAGAGCCATCAAATACTCTTCAAATGACAAGCTATTCAATCCTGGAATCATTTTTGTGAACTTCCTTTGAACCCTCTCCAGTTTAAGCACATCTTTTCTAAGTGGCACAAAAACTGCTCACAATACTCCAAGTGAGGCCTCAGCAGTGCTTTACACAGTCTCAGCATTACATCCTTGCTTTTATACTCTAGTCGTTTTGAAATTAATGCTAACATTGCATTTGTCTTCCTCACTATAGACTCAACCTCCAAATTAACCTTTGGAGAATCCTGCACAAAAACCCCCAAGTACCTCTGGGCCTCAGTTTTTTTTGTATTTTTTATTTAGAAAATAGTCAATCCTTTCATTTCTTCTACCGAAGTGCATGACCATACACTTCCCAACTTCCATCTTCCACCTCTTTACCCACTCTCCTAATGTGTCTAAGTCTTTCTGTAGTCTTTCTACTTTCTCAAAACTACCTGCCCCTCCACCTATCTTCCTATCAATTGCAAACTTAGCAACAAAGCCATCAATTCCATCATCCAAATCTTTGACATATAATGTAAAAAGTATCATTCCCAGCACAGACCCCTGTGGAACACCACTAGTCGCCAGCAGCCAACCAGAAAAGGCTCACTTAATTCCCACTCTTTGCCTCCTGCCAATTAACTACTGCTTTATCCATGCTAGAATCTTTCCTATAATACCATGGGCTCATAGTTTAAGCAGCCTCATATGTGGCACCTTGACAAAGGCCTTCTGAAAATCCAAGTACACATCAACTGATTCCCCTTTGTTCATCCTGCTTGATATTCAAAGAATTCTAACAGATTTACCAGGCAAAATTTTTCCTTGAGGAAACCGTGCTATGGCCTGTTTTATCATGTACCTCAGTTTACCCTGAGACCTCATTCTTAATAATCAACTCTAACAACTTCCCAACCACTGAGGTCAGACCAAGTGGACTATAGTTTCTTTTCTTCTGCCTCTCTCCCTTCTTGAAGAATGGAGTGACACTCACAATTTTCCAGTCATCCAGAACCTAGCTATTCTTGAAAGATCATTACTAATGCCTCTACATTCTCTTCAGCCATCTTTTTCAGAACCCTGGGGGTGTACACCATCTAGTCCAGGTGACTTATCTATCTTTAGACCTTTCAGTTTCCCAAGAACGTTCTCTCTAATAATAGTAACTTCACACAATTCATGATGCTGACACCTGGAGCTTTCATCATACTGCTAATGTCTTCCACGGTGAAGACTTATGCAATTATGGCCAACTATGTCCCGCAAACTTGATTTTTTTGTTTTAGAAGAGTTGATCGAGAGGATTGAAAAGGCTAGTGAAGGTGCTGTCATCTACAAAGCTTTTGGAAATGTCTTTGACCAGGTCCCACTTAATGGTTGACCCAGAAAGTTAGAACACATTGGATCAAAGTTGAGCTAGACAATTGGTAACATAATCAACAAGGTAAAAGAAATCAGAGGGTGGTAACTGAGTGTAATTTACCAGATTAGAAACCTGTGACCAGTGCTCTACCCCATTTATCATGTGGAAGCGATAGAGATGAGGATGCAGGTGGCAAGATTAGTACATTTGTAGATGACACCAAAAATCATATTGAAAATCGCCTTAAGGTTGTAACTGGATTTAGATAGACTGGGAGGTGGACCAAAAAAAAATAGCAGATGGAATTTAACTCAGCCAAGCGCAGTGATGCATTTTGGTTAGAAAAACCATGGCAGGACATAGCGATTGTACATACAGTACAATCCCCTGGGCTGTGTTGTTGAACAGAGACACACTGGGTTCAGACACAATTTCCTGAAAGTGGTGACACTGTTACAGTGCCTTGAAAAAGAATTCAGCCCCCGCAACTTTTCACATTTTATTTTCTAAATTTAAAATATATTGAAGCAGGATTTTTGAGCTAATCTACAAAATCTACCCTCTCTCTGCATGATCCAACAGTACAGTGGATTTTCAAAGAGACCAAACCAAAATGAAGACAAAAGAGCATTCAAAGTAAGCAGAGGAAATAACAGGGAAGCGCAGATCTGGGGAAGGATACAAATTCATCTCAAAGGCACCTCAGTGCAGTCCATCGTGAAAAAGCAGCCACACTGCCTGGGACAGGCCGCCCCTCTGAACTTAGTTGCTGGAGGAGAATGGCACTTGTGAAGAGAGGCTGCTGTAATGCCAACAGTCACTCTGAGTGGCTGCAACTGCAGACGAAATTCATGGATCCACAATCTCTAAGGTCTCACACAAAAGGGATATTTATAGAAGAATGGCAAGGAAGAAACCCTGGCAAAAAAAAAAGCATGTCCTTGCCTATAAATACTTTGCCTAAACACTTCACTTAGAAGATACTGTAAAGATGTGGAAGACTTTCTTGTGGTCAGATGAGACTAAAGTAGAACTTTTCAACCTCAGCACTAAGCAGTACATGTGGCGCAAACCTAATACTGCGCATCAGCCAGGCAACACGACCCCTACTGTATAGAATGGGTGGAGGTAGCATTATGCTATATGGATGCTTTTCAGCAGCAGGGACTGGAAATCTGGTCAGGATTGATGGGTAGATGAATGTTGCCAAATACAGAGAGATCCTGAATAAAAACCTGCTAACCTCTGCCAGAAACCTTAAACTGGAGAGGAACTTTGTCTTTCAGTTTTGTTGCTGCTTAACACTGACTATAATGATAGACATAATAAGTCTGATCATTACAAGAAGATCATAAGAAAAATAGTTTCAGATTTCTACAAGATTATGACTGGAGTTGTTTCACAATAGTGGAAAGGAGCTGAAGTGGCTGAAACTATAATACGAATTCCATATCAACCCAGAATAATTACAGATAAAGCTTCTAAGTGAAATGTTTAGGCAAAGTATTCAACATCCCCAATATAAGGAACCACAAGTATAAAATACTCTATAATTTTCCCATTAACTTTCAATTTTGAAGTGTTTCAACAAGATGGTGAAAAATACCAGCCCTCAGATACTCTGACTGAACTTGTTTCAGTATTCTATTTTTATTTTCATACACATTTTTCTTCAAATAGGTTTCCAAAGTGGATCCTTGGACCACAGGTCATCAAATTCCTGACAGTACGATATAAAACTATTAAATTACTGGCATTTCCCTTTGCTATGCAACAATTTATAAGTAATAGCATTGAAATACATTATTTTCAAATATTAATACAGAGGGCCACAGGTTATACTTCAACAGCTCAGGGCAAGCACATGTAAACATTGTAAACTATTACAGTAGGCAAGTGATCAGTGATTTATCCAGACGGTGAAGTACATAAGAAAATTAAAGTCCAAGAACATCCACATCTTAATGCACCTTCTGAAATATTTCAGTAAATGCTGCATCTGGGTGTAGATTTTGAAATGGTTCTTCGACCTTCTGATTGGATGGATCAAAGCACCATAGATGGAATTTGTGTAAGGGAAACATGAGAAATGCACTTTTAGTTGGAAATTATCTTGTTCAAAGACACTTATTTTATTAATTTCAAAATGGATTTCTAATATGACAGCACATAGGTTAAAAACACTTTTGTTCAAGCACATGCTTTCAGTAGAAATCCAACCTTTAACAGAAAAAACATTTCCTCCGCACCCTTTCCGCAGTACAAGGAATTGCTAGAAAACTGTTATTTGACAATAACTGGCAGTTTTCTAAGTACTAAAATGTGGGAATGATTCCAGAGGTATTTATTAGTGCTTTGGAGATACAGATGTTGCCTCCTGGTCCCAGAAACCTGGGTTCAATCCTGACCTTGGGTGCTGTGTACGGAGTTATCGTTCTCCCTGTGACCGTGTGGGTTTCCTCTGGGTACTATTGATTGCTCCCACATCCCAGCAATGTGTGGATTGGTAAACTAATTGGCCACTGTAAGTTGCCCCTTCCGCGATGACAGATACATTCTGGGCAAAATGAATGGCAAAGTGGGGGAAAAAAAAAATAATGGGATTAATGCAAACAGAAGCTTGATGAGCAGGCAGGCATAGTGGAGTGAAGGACAACTTGCATGCTCTATGACTGTGTAAATAAAGAAAATTGCTTCTTATGGTAATGCCCGTTGGACACTATAGAATTGCAGATTTCATGGTAATCCTAACTAGCTCTTTGCAAACTGGATTATTTTCAAATTACTTACCAGTTAAATTTGTAATTTGTATAATTGATAACAAATAAAACATGTAAAAACAAAATTCCATTAAGCATTCTGGTAGCAAACAACTTATTTTATTATAAAAATTGCTGCACGGTCCAGCAATATAGAAAATGAATTCATGTACACTGGTACAAAAGTATCTCAAAATCAGTTTTAAACTAAATTTGTCTACCCCACACATTTCAGATGTTGCCGTAATGTCGACCACATACCAACTAAATCCATTCAATGTAAGCAGTAATGCATCCAGAATGTAAAAAAGGCATTTTTATGCTTTCTCAGTGATATTCTGCTGTATGTCATGTATTGGATACACATCATGTATTCCTTCAAATCAGTCAAGAATAATTTATCTGGCTACAAAAAGCTAGCCATAATCGGGTTGGTTTCCTGGAAAAAGGAAGCAATATAGTTTTGCAAAATAAAACACATTGGGTCTAGCTACGTGGGCAGATGATCTTCACATCGGATAGCTCGGTATTTGGACATTTCTTCAGGAAAAACTTTGCTCAGTTCGTGAATCAAAAGTCCCTTGAATTTCTGAAACAACAAAAAAATTACATGTTATAGAACATTAAGGCAATAGAATAGGCTTTTCAGCCAACCATGTCTGTACTACTCATGATGTCAATATAAACTAATTCCATCTGCCCATACATGGTCAGCACCCTCTATTCCCTGTCCATTGTTTGACTGTATAAATATCTTGAAAATACTGTTATCATATATGCTTCCAACACTACCCCAAACAGCATGTTCCAAGCTCTATGTTAAAAAGATGTCTTGCACATCTACTTTAAATTTTCCCTCGATCACCTTAAACAACCCTGGAAAAAGACTACCTTTCCTATGCCACTCATAATCTTATACATTTATATCAGGTTGCCCCTCAAAGCATGATGCTCCATAGAAAACAATCTCAAGTTTGTCCTTGAAGCATACAGCTCATACACTTCAATCAGCCTCTTCTGCACCCTCTAGAAAGCGTTCACATCCTTCCTATAGTGTGGCAATGAGAAGTGCACAATACATTAAATGTTGCCTAACCAAAATTTTATACAACTACAACACGACCTAACTTTTATACTTAATACTGTGAACAAAGGCAATGATGCCAAATGCTTTCTTTATCACCCTATGCATTTGTATTCAGGGAACCAAGAACATGCATGCAAAATCTCTCTGTACATCAAATTCCTGAAAGGTCACTCCATTTACTGTATACTTTCCTCTTAAAATACATCAACTCACACCTGTATGGATAAGTCTCTATTTGCCATTTCTCCACCCCCAAATTTCCTGCTGTCACCTTTAACAAACTTCCTTACATATCCACCAATATCAATGCCATCTAAAATCTTCTGAAGACCACATACATTTTCACCCAATTCATATGCATATCGTTTGTTCATTTTCTGCCATGTTGTATGACATGGGTGATCATGATCTTTCCATGACCATGATTGTTCTTCGCCAGTTTTTCTACAGAAGTGGTTTGCCATTGCCTTCTTCTGGGCATTGTCCTTACAAGACAGGAGACCCCAGACATTATCAATACTCTTCAGAGATTGCCTGACATAAGTGGGTGCATAACCAGGACTTGTGATTTGCACCACCTGCTCCCATAGCCTCACGTGACACTGATCAGGGGACGAGGCAGGTGCTATACCTTGCCCAAGGGTGAATTGCAGACTAGCAAAGGGAAGGAGCGCCTTACACATCCTTTGGTAGAGACACTTCTCCACCCTGCCACCCAAATAAATATATATGCCCATCTCACTTTCTTCCATTTCATTGTCATATCACAAAGATAGAGAATTACAGAAAATAAATCAGTGATTTTTAACAAAGGCACTTAAGGAGAATGTGAAAATACATGTTCCGATGTACAATATAACACTGGGCTCAAGAGCAATGTAAATCCTAATACTGGACTCTTGAATGGAACTCTTATATGACAAAGATAATCTCCGGACCTACTTCGTTATGGCTCTTGTACTTTGTCAACAGCAATCTGCAGCCTGGAATTTCCCTCTATGTACTTCTGAACCATCTTAATGAACTAGAGATTTCACAATCTTCAGAAGGACTCAGTGGGATTTAACTCTCAAGCATGCAAATACTTAAGAGATAAGTGGACAAAGGTACTTCACCACGGCTGAAGGAGCACGATGAGGAGAGGTCTCTAAGACAGGCTAAATGGGTATTAAACTTCCTCTACTCAGCTTCTTGTTAGCAAATGGAGAACAAGATTGAGGACCCAAGGGCAAGATTGCTGTATTGGAGGAAGATGAAGAATTGCTGCACTCAATTCTTCTCAGAGACATTGCTCACTCCGGACACCCAAAGGCTTATCACTACACAGGATGGATCAGACTGCTGATTTAGAGAAGGCAAAGGAGGGGGGGGGGGAAGAGGTTAAGTGTTTTATGATCACTCTTTGTGGTGCTCAGACACAGCGGTCTTGTCACACTCTTGTTCCTGCAACCTGGAATATCTAATGATTAAGTGCTGACTGTTCTACTTATCAAGAGACTTGCCATGATCCTGACCACAGTTGACATACCACCAAAAGGCAACTTCAAGCAGACACTCGAGTTACTGAGTGCCACCATCAGCAAACAAGGAACAGCCACACCTTTCAATTCATTGCCAGGGACTTCAATCAAGCTTGTCTGAAGAAATCTCTGCCCAGTTTTTATCAACATATCACCTACAACACCTAGATCTCAAGACACTCGACTACTGCTCTACTACGATTAGAAATGCCTACCATTCTATCCCTAGACCACATTTCAGGAAATCTGATCACTTGGCTCTCCTTTTCCTACCTGCATACAGGCAGAGGCTAAAAAGAAAAGCCCCAGAGATAAGGATACAAAGAGGTAGTCACAGGAGGCAGAGGAGTGTCTATGGGATTACTTCAAGTCTGTGGACTGGGCTGTGTTCAAGGACTGAGGATCTGAACAAATACCCAACAGTTATCATGGATTTCAGAAAAAGTCATAGATGAATGTGTCCCCACAAACTCCATTCAGTCTTCCCCAACTTGAAGCCCTAGATGAACAACCTGCTGAGGGCCAGGTTAGTGACATTCAGGTCTGGCTACTGAAGAATACTCGATAGCTGTAGCAGAACTTGAACCCTAACCCCAACCCTTGCCTCTTACAAAGTGAAACCAAGCAATACAGGTAACAACAAGACTTTGCTTCCAGGAGAGCTCAATTCCTTTATGCTCACTTTGACCATCAAAACATGGAGGCAACTTCACAAACTCCCAAAACCCCCAATGAACCTGTGATTTTAGTTTGAGGCCACAGATAGAGCATCCTTCAGGAGGATGAACTCACAGAAAGCATTCAGTCCAGAAGGGATACTAAAGGCCCGTGCCGATCAATTGGCTAGAGTGTTCACCAACATCTTTAACCTCTCGCTTCAGCAGTCTGAGGTACCCACCTACTTTGAGGAAGAACTTGGATCCACTCCAGTTTGCCTACTGGCACAACAGATCAACAGCAGATCCCATTTCATTGGCTCTGCACTCAACCGTGGAACATCTGGACAGCCAAGATGCATACACCACAATGCTCTTCATTGACTATAGTTCAGCATTCAATACCATCATCCCCTTGAAGTTAATCAACAAGCTTCAAGACCTTGACCTCAATACCTACTTGTGCAATTGGATCCACGATTTCCTCACTTATAGATTCCTAGTCAGTTCAGATTGGCAACATCTCCTTCATAATCTCAATCAGCACAGGTACACCACAAGGCTGTGTGCTTAGCTCACTGCTCTACTCGCTTTATACTTATTAGCGAGGGGCCAAGCGAAGCTCCAATGTCATATTTTAAGTTTGCTGACAACACCACTGTTGTTGGCTGAATCAAAGCTGGTGACGAATCAGTATATAGGAGGGAGATTGAAAAAGTAGTGTAACAACAACAATCTCTTATTCAATGTCACCAAGACCAAGAAGCTGATTAGACTTCACGATGGATCAGAAGCGGAGAGGCTTCGCAAATTTAAATTCCTTGCTGTTATCATTTGAGGATCTGTCCTGGGCCCAGCACATAAGAACGCAAAGCAGCACCTCTTTCATAGAAGTCTGCGAAGATTCAGCATGTTATCTAAAAATCTGACAAAATTCTACAGGTGTGCGGTGGAAAGTGTGGTTGCATCACGGTCTGGTATGGAAACACCAGCATAGCCGCAGGAAAGCAGCATCCGTCATCGAGGCCCTTCACCTTCCAGGCAATACTCGCTTCTCACCACTGCCATCAAGAACGTTCTGCAGGAGCCTCAAGATCCATATCACCAGGTTTAGGAAAGGTTATTACTCCTCAACCATCAGGCTCTTGAACCAGAGGTGGTAACTTCACTCATCCCCATCATGAACTATACCCACAACCTACTGAGTCACTTTCAAGAACTCTTCATCTCACATTTTTGATATTTGTTGCTATTTAATTTTTCTTTTTGTATTTGCAATTTGGTGTCCTGTGCACATTGGTTGTTTGTCCATCCTGTTGGGTTCAATCTTTGACTGATTCTATTGTTTGAATGCCCTCAAGAAAATGAATTTCAGGGTTTTATCTGGTTACATATATGTACTTTGAACTTTGAAATCCACCGCATTTTCTGTATCTGTTCGATTATGTTCTGCGTAGCAGTTAACTTTCCTTTTGTACTACCTCTAGGTAATGATTTATCTAGATGGCACTCAAACTAATGTTTTTCAATGTATCTTGGTACATATGACAATAATAAACCAATTTTTGATTAATGGTATTCTGAAAGAATGATTTCCCCAGATTTTGCAATGACAAAACTGCAAGGAGAGCATTAACCAATACAGGTATTCAGGCATTTAATCACAACCAGTTTAATCCCACAGTACTTATTTTTAAAAAAGAAATACAAAAATGTTTTAGGGACAAGGATCAAATCTGACAGATCCAACAACAGAAATTTGCAACAATTTCGAGAATTCACAGTGGCTTATGGATACAGCTTTTGTTCTGAATCAGCAGTTGCAGCCAGTAAAACATGGGTAAAGATAATTTATAGCCTCAAATACTTTATGTTCATCATAAAACTCTTTAAAACTCATTGGCTGTCCCTTCCTTTCCTGCTAATCTGGGCTCACTATACCATTGAGGACAAGATGATTAATGTATGCCTTCCCACAGGGACAAAAAACCACCTTAAACAAAAATAACCTTAATTCAAGTGTATTATACACAAAAGTTCACCTTTTTCACTTTCGTTTGTACCCTGATAGACAAACAAAGCGACAAGAGAAGATTCTGCCCTTTTCACTGCAGTATTCATAGCCTGAAGGGTTTGGACATTTTATACATTTACCTTACAAATTCGCATTCTGCCTCAAATTAAACCAGATCTGCTAAAGCATGAGAGCAAGCAAAACAGATCAGGTAACTTGCTGAAGCAACAAAAGAATGCCTTTACATTTGGCCAATTAAGTCTGCTCGGCCATTCTCTCCATATCCAGACACCCTGACTAATCAGGCACCTTTCAACCTCTACTTTAAATATACCTAATAACTTGTGCCATCCATGACAATAAATTCTACAGATATTGTATGTCTTCTCTTTTCTTTTTATGCTGTCTTTAGCTTCCCTTGTCAGCTACAATTGCCTCATCTTCCCTCTAGAAATGCTGCTTCGTTGGAATGAAATGATCCTGCATTTTATGAGTTACTCCCAGAAACTCATTCTATTGCTATTCTACCATCATCCTCGCTAGGGTTCCCTTCCAATCAACCTTAAGCTTACTAATCAAATCTGGTTCATTGCATAACGCCAAATCTAGAATTGCCTTTTCCCTAGTGGGCTTGAACATAAGCAGCTCTAAATAACCCACCCCATAGGCATTCTACAAATTTCTTCTCTTGGGATTCAGTGCCAACCTTACTTTCCTAGTCTATTTGCCCATAGAACTCCTTCACGACCATCATAACACTGCCTTCCTTACAAGCCTTTTCTATCCTTCTGGAATTTGTACCCCATATCCTGGGTATTAATCAGAGGCCCGTATATAACTCCCATCTAGGTCTTCTTAACATTAACTCTTAACACCATTGTTTACTAACTCCATCCACAAGGATTCTATATCTTCTGTTCCGATGTCACTGTTTGCTAAGGATTTGATTACTTGTTCTTTAAAAAACAAAAGAGCCATGCCACTCCTTCTGCCCACCTGCCTGTCTTTTCAATAGGATTTATCCTTGGACATTTAGCTCCCAGCTTTGATTTTCTTTCAGTCCATACGGTGTACCTACACAATATCTACAGTTTTTGGAAGAATATTCCAAAAAGAAACATGATAAAACCTCTTTGAGGCCCTCAAGGTTATTAAGTAAAAGCATACAAAATGCTTGAACATAAAATGACTTCAAAGATTGGCTGCTTTTGTGCCTCTGGTGGTGTAAAGGACCTCAAGTAGCAAAAGTAAAACAGCATACAAAACAGAAACTCCAGATATGACAAATCTCCTCAGATTGATAAAATAAATCTATAACATCTGATCAGCAAATTGTTGAATACTAAATGACACACTCACAACAACAACATGCTGTATTGAGATTCTGCCAGGTTCCTTTCACTAAACATCACATTTCCAATCGTGGACAATTGAGTTGAATTCCAAGTGAATACATTAATATCAGATGATGTTATATATGAAGGAGTCCTGATCAAAATTATGTCAAAGACAGTGAAGGGAAAACTCCTCACTAGTTGGACTCATACCTTGTACAAAGGAAAGCAACTACCAATTACAGTAGTTTTGTAAAAGCATACAAAACGCTCTTGCATAAAGTGTCTTCAAAACTACATTTCTTCTGGGTCTCTGGTGGTGCAAAGGATGTCACGCAGCAAAAGCAAAACAGTATTTCCAATGGAGGGTGATCATCACTGCAGCCCAGAGACCATTGCTACAGCTGTTTCTCAAGGCAGTGCCCTAGGCCCCATCATTGTCAGTCGCATGAAGTAATGTTTGCAGAATGTGCACAGTGATGAATTCCATCTCCAATTTTGTAGAAGAGAATGCAGCTCGTGCCTGCATCCTGCTGAACATTCACTACATTCATCACCAGTGTACCAAGCCTCCAGTGTGCATCATCTACAAATTTCACAGTTCCTCCCCAAGGATAGTCAAAAAAAACCCACAGCCTCTATTGAGGACAGCAAGACCAAAAGATACCGGGAATGATGCCAGGTTCCTTCTAATACAAGTACCATTAAGATCTGGAAATATATGGTGCTTACGTTCTTAAACACTCTACTCAAAAATGCTGTGGGATCACTTTCTCCAGAAGGATTAGAGGTTCAAGGCGACAACTAATCTCCACTTTCACAGGGGATTCAGTGATGTGCTGTTAATAATGGTCCCACCAGTGATGCCCAAATCTCAACATGTTTGAATGTTACAGCTTAAAACGATTTTGCATCTGTGATGCTGGAAATCAATATGGGGAAAAAGAGCAATACTCCCCTTGAAATATATAATTCAAAAAAATTTAGATAACAAGGATCTCCTATTTGTTTCAGAACCAGCCAGATCAGATGCAAGATTACCTAATTGTACAAGCCTTGATATTTCTCCCTCCACACATTACCTGCTCTGTTGTATACTACCAATCTCTCTTATTTGCAATTTTTAGCAACTGCTTTTGTATGGCCCTCACTGTTCTGGCACGACTGATTGTCCTCATTCATCCTCTACTGTTCACCCACACTCCTCTAGACAGATCAGAAAATGATTAATTAGCATCTATTCCCCTCACTTAGACAGCACTAAAAGCAAAAGTGTCACCTGGACAACCTTGGCCTCCAAACAATTCTTTGGTTTTTTCCATTTATCTTGCTCTTTGCAATTGAAAACACTTGTTCACTCCCTTTTCGAGATCTGACAAAGATTTGTGACTTTTTCCCTCTCTCCACAGATCAGATTTATCACATGTACTTTGAAATATACAGTAAAATGGGTCGCTATGTATATAACTCGAGAATGCTCTCAATGAACAAGATCAGCTACGTGAATCCAGAAGTGCAGGGCGCTGGGGAAACTGAGCAGTAAGCACAGTGGTTGACCCCCTCCCCGCCCCCACAACGCCATTCAGAGAAATTCAGGTCAGCATGTTTCTTGATGTAGTCAAGAGACAAAGTAGAGAGCAGTCATTAAAATAAAAAAAAAGCTTTGAAGAAACTTAGTCAGTAAGGGGTGATTGTATTGCCAACAGTGCAGAGGATGAGATGAGCAGTGCAGATGGTTTTATGGAGAGGAAGCTTAAAAGACACACGGGATCAAAACCAGCATTTGAGATCTTGAACATATATACCAACATTTGGTTGGTTGGATTAAATTACGTTTCTGTGCTGCTTTTTTATATTTGATGCAACTCCGCAGTGAGGAACACATCTACTCACAAATAAACCTCAAATGCTTTTCTGTCTCTGCCTTATCATCCGCTTCTATCATTATTCGCCCTCAACATTTTATATGCAGTCCAAGTTACAACAGGGTTGCATTCCTGAGAATTGATCATAACCTGAATTGTCCAGAAGCTGAAAACAGAGTGTGGGAGAAGATCACAGAAACAATTGTGATGGAATGAACAGCCACTAGGCAGCCTCAGTGATTTAGTGAATGAGCCAGTCTGCTTAGTGCTACCAGCTCTACTGGGCTCAACCGAGTACCACCCCTCCCTCTGTCGCAGCTTGAACAGCATTGGGGAAGAGAGAAGGCACATGAAACTGTCCAGATCCCACCCAACAGAGAATGTCTGCAACCCCACAGCAGCAAGGAAATCATTCCTCATCCTGTCCACTAATCTTCCAAATGATTGCTCATATGTACCGTGGCTTTGAAACGGGGGGGGGGGGGCAATGGTTACGACTACAATTCAGCCAGATCTTAATGTGGCCAGTCCTTGTCCACATGTATGAATCAGATCTTACACTTTTTAAAAAAAAACTTCAAATGGCTTCTTCACAAAAATTGTTATATATTGTTGTCACATGTACCAAGGTACAATGAAAAGCTTGTACACTACTCACACAGATCAAATTACATAGTGTATTGAACTAGAATAAGGTACAACAACAATGCAGAATAAAGTGTAAAAGATACCAAAAAGTTCAGTGCAAGTATCAGAATGTAAGATCCAATCTCTTGCTAATTTTAATCTTTCATCATCATGTGATTCTCCTTCACCCGTGCTTATCCATTTTTCATCAGCTGTGTAAACAGGACAAGCATACACTTATATCCTCTACCATCAAAATCCCCTTGTGGCAATCCTAGATTTTTTAAAAATTAACTCGCAAGCCCTGAACCACATCCATTGATATGCTAAGATTCAAATTCAGATTTTGTTTCTAACTTAGATTTCAACCAAGTTGATGACAGTTTTAAGATCCACAACCCAATTTCACAAAAGTAAATGATTTCCATATCACAGAACCATAGAACATTACAGCACAGAAACAGGCCTTTTGGCCCTTCTTGGCTGTGCTGAACCATTTTTCTGCCTATCAGTCTTCAATTTCTTTCTGAGTGTCTCACAAAAAGATTGGCACATCAAAACTTCATACCATTTGCTTAAGAAATACAAATACAAGAAGTATTGTATATTGAATTCCATTTCTTCCTTATTTCAAATAAATCGCCAAACTGCCACCTGCAAACTAAAACTTGGTTCCTTAAGGTTGTTATAGACAGGGATAGTAATGGGGACTAGTTCCCACTATCTATTAAATGCTCCCAATGGTGTGCACCTCAAATAGCCTCTGACAACATAGTCCAGCTCCTGGCCTTCACATGTGGCTTAGCTACTAAGCCCGGTGGAACCATTTCTACTGACAGGAGAAGGGGCAGAGTCAGGTTACTGGTGTCCTAAAACCAGTCGCTTTGGGCAAATGGGGCTCATCTAGAAGGAAAACTCTGATCTTAAACCTCTGTTGCCTTGCAGCTATACCCACTCATGAGGAAGGCTTCAGGAGTAAATGCCAAGGTGAAATCTGGAGCTGAAGAACCTAAGGCTGTCCTATATTGAGTTCAAAGAAGACTGGCAACTCCTGCGATGCTGCTGGTGCCGAACTGATTCTGTCTCTTGTCGTTCCTATTGTGTTCATCAGCTGTGTGGAGAAGGAGAACTTGCTACATAGGCAAGTTTGCTCCCCATATTGTACTGCCCATGCTTGCGTATCTAGACAGCTATGATACAACATCCATGGTCAACCCTGACCAAAGGAGGCTTCAATAAACTAAAGCTTATATCATTCTAATAGTACACCAATAATATTTGCCTTCTTCATAAAAATTCATGAGTAAATACATGACCTCAACTCATGAAGAACCTGTGGGTGCTGTTTCTCTCCCCAGGATTTTGCTCCAGGTGATTTATTATTCATCTAGGATTTACCACTCTGATTGTTATACTTTTGAAAGGATCTAACCTTATTAAACACCCATCTTTGATGACCCCCCCCCCCTTAAAATTTAGTTTTAACCATTGTTTACAAAAACATTCTTCAGACTGCATACCTTCAAGGTATCAATTTTCCCTTTGACTTGTTCATTCTTGGCCAAGGCTCTCTCCAGGCATTCTTTGGTGTAAAGCTGAGGATTTCGACCTTGATCAATGTACCTGCATTTAAAGTCAATAACCTCCATATTAATGTACAGTTTTACTAAATATCCTGAGATATTGTACAAATCATTACTAGAGCCTCGAAAAATGAAACAATGGGCATCAGTTACAAGTTATTTGCCTGATCGTCTGACTATTCAATCACAATACCCTACCCCTTGTTCTAGATTCACCAGTGGAAGCTAACTACCACCATTGGTCCCTCAGCTTCAAATCCACATCTTTCTAAATTTGGCCCCTTATGTTCAGATCTCTCTGCAATTGTTTATCTCTCAACTAAAACCAATCTCTGTCTTTGATCAGCATCTGTCCCACTTCTAAAACTCCCAACAGTGCAAGCTGAAATTCACTCCCCACTGACCAAGAAACACAAATGCCCTTGTATCAGCACACAAATACTATCAATCCATTACCAAAGCTGTAGAGCAAGAATTCATGGACCTTGGTCAATATCTCCACCATCAACCTTATAAACAACCTGGTTGTTTACCATCATTGCCATCTGCCTCATTAAATCCCTGTAGGCCTGCCACACTCTACTTAAACAAGCAGTTGAAAGATTTACTTAGTAAGAAAAGCCATTCATTCACTTGCTGATGCTACACTTATCAGAGATCAAGTCAAACCTACCCTCTCAAATCTTGACTGAAAACTTTCACTTTCACCAAGATCACACCGTTACTGCACTGCTCACCCAATTTCAATAAATGAACATAACAATTGTTTTCTATTCCACTGTAAATAATTCCCCATCTGCTATCACCGTGCCACCACCACACTATCAATTGAAAATTAACATCTACATTGAGGAAACGTATTATTAAAGCATCAGTCAACATCATGATCCGAAACATCAACTATTTATTCCCCCTCCATGCTGCCTGGCTTCCTAAGTTCTTACAGCATTTTTGAGTAGGTTACTCAAGATTTTCTGCATCTGCAGAATCTATGTGAAAACAGCAGTATCTGGTTGCTACCATACTACGTTGTAATCATTAAAATTAAGCTTGTGTCAGAATTCTTTTTTGCTGTAAGCTTTAAGCTATAATTAATACTTACTCAAATACTTCCAGTGGTACATTAATATCATGCAGCTGTTGTCGGCATTTGTCAACGTCTTGTAGTCCCGTAATCATAGAATTTCTAAAAGTTAAAAGGAAATTATGCTTTACTATACCATTTCAGAAACATCCATCAGTTATTTCAGGTGATGGTGGAAAACTATATTAATTGTTTGATAATTTAATAAAGTTACTGTAACTTTACTCTAAATTGTTTGAGAAGTTGTATTTTGTCTTGGTGATATGTAATACTGTCCTTTTTTACAATTTGTGGATTTATTCTGCTTTTTAAAACTGCATTTATTTTATCATCAGATTTTAGATAGCTGGCTGAGTCTTCCAATAGACTATGGTTTAAAAAATATATTAAGTATGAAGAGCCGCTTGAGTTAAAATTGGAAAATCACTTAAGGTGAGTGAGATTTTGTGCTGCCAGGTTCAGATGCTCAAAGCATTCCAACCCAACCTTGTCGGTTGTCCATCGGAATCCGATGATGACGTCCACTCCTTTAACGGTGAGATCTTTGATGACTATACAGTCTTCTCCTGGACCCACAAGTTCTATTGCAGCTGGGACATGTATATGTGGTAGTGGTGGTGGTAGTGATGGCAACCATGGCTGCATTTCTCCTGGCTCTCCTCTGCTGTCTTCTGGTTGTTCTTTCCATCTCCAGAATATGAACCCCGTCCCTACAAAGCTGTCGCCAAGTGTTACGGTCAGCAGCAACATCCTCCAGGTCCTCGGGTCTGATCTTGCACTTCCTTAAAGCATTCTTCATCTGATCCTTATAGCGCTTCTTCGACCCTCCAGCTGAGCATCGACCATGACGTAGCTGGCCGTATAACACTTTGCGGGGTAGCTGACATGGGGGCATCCTTATCATGTGCCCCAGCCACTGCAGCTGACGCTGGGTGATCATGGCCTCAATACTTCTGCAGTTGGTCTTTACAAGTATTTCAGTGTGAGGCACCCACTCACGTCAGGTAATTCCCAGGATGCGCTGAAGGCAGCTTATGTGGAAGCGCTCCAAGGACTTGATGTGACGGCTGTAGGTTACCCAAGCTTCATAGCCATAAAGGAGGGTGGTGACACAGACTGTTTGGTATACACGACCTTTGTGGAGGGACGAAGGCTTCTGTTCTGAAAGACTCTACGCCGAAGTCTCCCAAAGGCAGCTGATGCCTGTTTAATGTGGCTCTGGATGTCTTTGTCAATGCTGCTATCTTCAGTGAGAATGCTCCCCAGATATTTGAAAGGTGGCACTACTGACAGCTTTTCATCACCAACAGCGAAGGCAGGTAGGGTGGGTGGGACACTGGCATTCCATCGGCAAATCACATCTCTCTTGGTGGTATTGACGGTCAGCCCCATCCTGCTGTATGCTCTCACCGCCACAGCAAGGACAGTCTGAAGATCCAATCCAAACTAAACCATTAGGGAAAGGCAATTCAAATCTGGTAGCTTGTGTCTCATTTGCTACTACTCACTGTTTTGAAACAAGAATACTGCAAAATACCCCCCACCTCACATTATATTGCACTGTGAAGAGCACAATATAAGCTCATTATGATAGTTTCCGGAGGTTTGGCAGACATAAATTTTAATTTGTTAGAATTGCCTTCATGCTAATATGCAACTAGCATTTCCTTTGTCAAGAGATGTTGAGCTTTATCTCATTTTCACCAACTCATTTTTCTTTCTGTATGATGTTCACACTTGCGATGTTAACTTCAATCTTTTTAATCTAGTCAAAGAGATCTGTTACTTTCCCTCTGCATTCAGATTCCACATTTCATTTGCCACACTAAGATTTTCAGATGCACTTTCAGAATCAGATTTAATATCACCTGCATATGTCATGAAATTTGTTGACTTTGCAGTAGCAATACAGTGAATAATAGTGGGAAAAACTGAATTACAGTAAGTATATATTAAATACTTAAATTAAGTGCAAAAATAGAAATAATGTCGTGAGGTAGTGTTCATTGGTTCAATGTCCATTCAGAGGTCTGATAGCAGATTATAATTATACAAACAAGAGAAATGAGGATTAACAGCAAGTTCGTTGAAACAAATTACAACCTAATTTTAAAGCCATCCTTGATGTTTCTGATCTCACAATGCCAGTTAAAGGGAAAGTGCATTTTGATGGGATTATGTTAGTAAGAGAAGCCACTAAAATCAGATTCTGAGGGGAGAATGCAAGTTGAATACTGAAATTAAGTTCTACACCTAAAACATTTTGCACACTTACAAAATGAAAACAAATCGCTGAAACATACAAAACCAAGATGCCTTGTGGCCCGCTGGCGCTCATCCACCTTTTCTCCCCATCCCGCAAAACCTCACATTCACATTCTCCGTTTACCACGCCCCCTCTCCCCACACGCATCTTCATTTTATCCTCAGACCCTCTCATTAATGCTCTGCCAGGGAACCCCCAACCCACCACCTCCGACCCTTCGCACACCCTCCAACCCCTAACATACACTACCTTTCGAGCGCACCTGCACACCTTCCCCACTCCACCTCGCCCCTATTCTGCTCAACCCCGGTCCGCTCTCACGCCCTCCCCATCCCCTCGCTCCTGCCCCATTGGCCCCTCTCTCCCCTCCCCTCCTCTATCCTCACAGTTTCTGGTTGAGGCCCGCCTGGCTGCTGGGCTGGAAGTCGCTGACGATTATGCCAAGCTGTCGAATGTTCTCAATAAATTTCTCCAGATGCTCCTCCAAGCTGTCGAACTTCTCCGCCATGGTGCGAGCCGCGTCGATCCGCACCACCAACACCCTCAAAACGCCATCTTGGGCACTTCCGCCCGCGCGCTGCGATCGCTGGGATGCAGGAGGAGCCTCCTGGTCCTCCGGCAACCGGGCGGCGCGCTGTGGTCGCCGGGATACAGGAGGAACTTCCCCCTCCTCCTGTAGCCAGGAAGAACATGTCGAGCTGAGTTGTACAGTGGGTTGTGTGATCTCAAATACAAAGCAGATTGGCCCAGGGGCTGAGTCCAAAGTTAGATTTCGTACATTTGACTAAGACGGAGGCACAAAAGTCTACAGATGCTGAAATCTGAAGCAACAGCCTGCTGGAGGAACGAAAGAGGGTCGAGCAGCATCTGTAGGGAGGATAGAATTGATGCAGGGTTACGACCCGAAACGTCGCCCTGCTCGATACGCTGCTTCCCTCCGCCAACACTGTTGCTGGGTTTAATTACATATCTCTGATGATCTCCCAGTGTAGACCCTAATGTGAAGGATGTGAGGATGTTCCTTATTCTGGTGTAGATTTGGGAACCCGCAACTGAGGACTAATTCACCTCTTGTACAGAGCAGATCAAACAGTTAGAGAAAAGATTCTGCAGATATCAGAATTCCTGGACTCAGCACACAAAATGCTGAGAGGATATCAGCAAGTCAGGGCGGTAGCTATGGAGGGGAATCGGAACTAGGCCCATTTGGATCGTTGTTCATTGCTTGACCATCAGTCTAGTTTGGTTAGGAAATTTTTTGCCCTTTCATCAAATGGTTCAATTTATTTTTTTTAAACTAACTCATACCTACAAACAAGCATCGGCTATCAGTTCACAGTTCACTACACAATGGTAAATACCTATATTAACAAAACCAGGGGTAGAAAAGAGTAGGAGCAAGAGAAAAAAGAAACCAAAGAGCACATACAAACACAGACATACACCCCTCAATGTAGATTTATATCTATTTTAAATAAAATCACAGTCCTCAGCCAGTCGACTCAAGTCCTACATTTTACCAGGCCCACTATAACAGAGCTCCATCTTTCCAGGTAAGAGTCCATTTTCAGTCATAAACTTGCAGAGATATTTTCCATACAGTTCATTTCATTCAGTCTCTATATCCATTGTTCCAAAGTGGGTGGGTGAGATTTCGACAAATGGTTCAATTTAATATCAGAGAATGTATACAGTATACAACCTGAAATTCTTACTCTTCACAGAGATCTGCAAAACAAGAAACCCCATAGAATGAATGATAGAAATGTGAGAACCCCAAAGCCCCCCTCCCACGCAGAAGCACCAACATCCCCTACCTCCCACCATGCAAGCAATAGCAAATTACAAATTACATAGGCTGTAATAGTTCTGATATTACAAACAACTGATTATCCTTAAAATGTCCAGACATGAGAGTACAGATGCAAGAATCTGGAGCAACAGACGAGATACTGGAGGAAGCCAGTGGATCAGGCAGCATCCGTAGAGGTAAATAGGTCATCAACTTTTTAGGTTGAGATCTTTCATTTAGACACAAGGGAGACATCCACTATGAGAGGGAGGTATGTTGATGAGGTTAGAGTGGGTGGGTGAAAGATGGATCCAGGTCAGCAAATGGAGTCAGGTGAGGGAAGAAGGGTGGAAAAAGTCACAGAGGATGTAAGGTAGCATTTGCTGGTAGATAGATGATGGATAGATTCAAAGTATGTGATTGTCAAAGTATGTATGCAGTATACAATCCTGAGATCCGTCTTCCCCCTAGACAGCCACGAAACAAGCAAAATCATGGAACCCATTCAGAGAGAATCATCAAACCCCTACTGACCAAAACAAAAGATCAATTCACCCAAACATCAAAAAACAGGTGAAATACACAGAATATAAAACATCAAGCCACAAAGTCAACGAAACAGTCCAGGAATTTCATTTTCAGCTCGTTTCAGTTCAATCTAGTGCTGCTGTTTGTTGACTGCAAGCCTCAGAGCCTGCCCGCCCCGATCAAAATCGCACAATAAAAGGAGCAACCAGAAAGACAGCAAAATAGTGAACTACAGAGTACAGTCCACAGACCACGTTGATTAAACTTTCCCCCAGGCCCAAGCTCCTGGCACCATCCTCCGGCAGCAACGAGCGAGAGAGACCGGTCAAATACAGGCTCTTTCCTCCAGGAGCGGCGAGTGAGAACGCGAGAGGGGGAGAGGGAGACCAGTCACTCGCAGGCAGGTAGCGCTGAACACCCGCTCACCTTCCACTCTCATCCTTGCAGACTGAAATCAACGAGGACGAAGACAAGATGGTGTAGTTGACGTGCAAGGTGGGATGAAAGGTTGGGGGTGTGTGTGTGTGAGAGAGAGAGAGAAAACCTGGGATGAATATAAGAAGAAAGGAATGAAGAGATAGTGAGTTTGAAATTGTAGAATTTTATGTTCATCCCATCAGGGTGTTGGCTCAGCGAGAGGGATATGACATTCTGCTTCTCTGGTTCGCGGTTGGCCTTGCCCTGGAAGTGGAGGAGCCCGAGGACAGAGGTCAGGGTGGGATTGGGAAGTGGAATTAAAATGGCCGGCCACTGGCCATGCTTGGTCTCTCCAATGCAGAGGAAGCCACACTGAGAGCACGAAATGCAGTAAATGAGGTTGAGGGAGGTGCTTGTGAACTTCTGTCTCAACAGGAAGGGCTGTTTAGGTCTGTGGATGGAGGTGAGGGAGGAGGTGTAGCAACAGATGTTGCCCAACTCCTTCAGTTAAAGGGGAAAATGCCCAACAACAGGGAGGGCTGAATAGTCCAGGGAGCAATGCTGAGTGTTGTCCCTGCAGGTGGGTGGGGGAGTGTGGAGGGGAAGACAGGAATGCCGGTGGGATCATGTTGTAGCGGGTGGAAGTATCAAAGAATGATGTCCTGGATGTCAAGACTGATGGACTGCTGGATAAGGGTTGAGGAGTCAGTTTCCCAGTTTTACCTAGTTGGGGGGGGGGGGGGGTGTGGAGTAAGATCAGAAGTAGAGGAGATGTGCATAAGGGCTCCATCATACACAATGGTCGGTGGGGGGTGGGGAGAGTGGTTGAGCCACATTTCCTGATGTCCTGGAGAGGATGGGTCAAATTTTACAAGATGCTAACAGAACCTCGTTCATTCTTCCATAAATTCCGTAAAAGACCACAATCTGTGCAGAGCAGAAATAACATCTCCACCTCACAGACAATCAACAGTGGCGCGCCTCTGTGCTCTGCTCTACACCTGTGACTGTGTGGCTTGGTGCAGCTGAATTGCCATCTATAAGTTTGCTGACCGTACAGCTATTGTTGGCAGAATTCCAGATGGCGATGAGAGGGTGTAAAGGAGCGAGATGTTTGACACAGCTGGGTGATGATGCACAACAACCTTGCACTCAACGTCAGTAAGACCAAAGAATTGATTGTGGACTTCAGAAAGGGTAAGATGAGGGAACACACACCAGTCCTCATTGAGGGATCAGAAGTGAAAAGAGTGAGCATTTTCAAGTTTCTGGGTGTCAGTATCTCTGAGGATCTATGCTGAACCAACATATTGATGCAGCTACAAAGAAGGCACAACAGCAGCTCTATTTCATTGGGAGTTTGAGGAGATTTGGTACGTCACCAAAGACACTCACAAATTTCTATAGGTGTACTGAGGAGAGCTTTCTAACAGGGTGCATCACTGGTATGGGGGGGTGGTGGTGGGGGAGGGCTACTGCATGGGATCGAAATAAGCTGCAGAGTGTTGTAAACATAGTCAGCTCCATCATGGGCACTGGCCTCCATTGTATCCAGGACATCTTCAAGGAGCGATGCCTCGAAAAGGCATTATCCATCATTAAGGACCCCCATCACCCAGGACATGCCTTGTTCTCATTGCTACCATCAAGAAGGAGGTACAGAAGCCTGAAAACACACACTCAATGATTCAGGAACATCTTCTGCCCCTCTCCCATCCAACTTCTGAATGGATATTGAACCTTAGCATGCTACCTCACTACTTTTTTATTTGTATTTTTGCACTACTTATTTAATTTAACTATTTAGTATATGTACTTACTGCAATTCATGTTTTTGAGATTATTATGTATTGCATTGTACTACTACCGCAAAGACCACAAATTCCATGACATATTCCAGTGGTATTAAAACTGAATCTGATTCTGATTCCTCCTTCCCTTTCTCCCATGGCTCACTCTCCTCTCCTATCAGATTCCTCCTTCTTCAGCCCTTCACTTCATCCACCTATCATCTCCCAGCTTCTTACTGCATCCCCTCCCCTTACTATCACCCATCAGTTTGTACTGCTTCCCATCTGATGCACCATCAATAACTATCGGAGACGGGAGGCGAACGATAGGCTTTTATTAGCTGCAAGAGACCACGATTAGCAGCAAGAGACCACCACACAACATCCTGGAGACTGAGGGAGGAGCAGTGCCTCCAATTGCCTTTATACAGGGGTCTGTGGGAGGACCCACCAGAGCAGTCAGCAGAGGGGCGTGTCCAGACAGGTATATGTAGTTCACCACACCATCCCCCACCTTCTTTTTCTGGCTTCTACACCCTTCCTTTCCAGTCCAGATGAAGGGCCTTGGCTCGAAATGCCAAATATTTAATCCCCTCTATGATGCTGCCTGACTTGTTGAGCTCCTCCAGCACTTTGCGTGCGTTGCTCAAGATTTCCAGCATCTGCAAAATATCTTGTGTTTATTTTCTTTGCTTTCTTAACTGCTTGCTACTTTCACACTTCCTTCATGCAACTGGTTTTCAAAGAATTAACATCTTATTGCTCCTTCCCTTTTCCTTTCAATTTGCACCATTCAGTCGGTGTTTCTGTAGATAATAAATTTAGCACATCTGTTAAAGGAAAGAAGAGAGAACTAAATTGCTGACCAATTAGCCTAACACAAGCAATATGTTGGAATCCATAAGTTGAAAAAATGATGACACTGCACTTGAAAATCATGACTATTAGGCAGAATTAATATGGTTTTATAAAAAGGAATTGTCTTCTACAAATTTATAAAAGGGAAGTGGAGGGATTTAGTGAATTAGCATTTCTAAAATACATTCAGTAAAGTGTCATAAAGATTACATCATAAGGTAACCTGTGGTTGAGAGTAATGTGTTACATTGGATAGAAGATTGGTTTTATTCGGTTAGGAATTAATTGGTTATATTTAAACAAACTTTAATAAGTCAAGAATGTTTAATGTCATTCCAATACACAAGTGTAAGGGAGAACAAAATAATTGTTACTCTGAATCCAATACAGGACAAAAAAACACAATTAAGCTTCATAAATACAGTACTGTGCAAAAGTCCTGGGCACATACAGCATATATAGCGAGGGAGTCTGACTTTTGCACAGTACCGTGGTTATTTTATGTATTGCACTGTACTGCCGCCACAAAAGAACATTTCTTGACATATGTCAGTGGTGATGAACCTGATACTGATATGGGTCTCTTTTGTGGAGTGAGAGTGGGAAGAGGGCAGGGAGAGGGGAATCCCAAATCAGAAAATCTACAGATGCTGGAAATCCAAGCAACATATACAAAATGCTGGAGGAACTCAGCAGCATCCATGGAAAAGGGGGGGGGGAGGGGACAAAGTTAAGAGCTGGGAAGTTGACAGGTGAAAGAGATACAGGGCTGGAGAAGCGGGGGGTCGAATAGAAGAGGACAGAAGGGCAAGGAAGAAAGAAAAGGGGGAGGACCATCAGAGGGAGGTGATGGGTAGGTAAGGTGAGAGAGGGAAATGGTGAACGGTGAATTTGGGGGGGAAGTGGTCCGGTGCCACCCTCTGCCCCTGGCACTCCTTCTCTACCACCTGCCCCAAAGCCCTCCCCTGGCACTCCTCTACTACCTGCCCCAAAGCCCTCTGCCCCGGCACTCTTTTCTACCACCTGCCCCAAAGCCATGGAGCATTGTCCACTCCATGTTGACAAATACATTTCTGTGCAAAAGTCTTAGGCATCCTGGCTGTATACATCTTACAGTAATTTTCAGTTTTTTATTATAGAAACATAGAAAACTTCCAGCACAATACAGGCCCTTCGGCCCACAAAGCTGTGCCGAACATCTCCCTACCTTAGAACTACCTAGGCTTACCCATAGCCCTCTATTTTCCAAAGCTCCATGTAGGCATCCAGGAATTCCTTAAAAGACCCTATCATTTCCGCCTCCACCACCGCCGCTGGCAGCCCATTCCACGTACTCACCACTCTCTGAGTAAAAAACTTACCCTTGACATCTTCTCTATACCTTCTTCCAAGCACCTGAAAACTGTGCCCTCTCGTGCTCGCCATTTCCGCCCTGGGGAAAAGCCTCTGACTATCCACACGATCAATGCCTTTCATTATCTTGTACACCTCTATCAAGTCACCTCTCATCCTCCGTCGCTCCAAGGAAAAAAGACCGAGTTCATTCAACCTATTCTCATAAGGCACTCTCCCCAATCCAGGCAACATCCTTGTAAATCTCCTTTGCTAATTAGGTATTGCAAAGTACTGCTACCACATAACAACAAATTTAATGACACACGCCAGTGATGTTAAACCTGATACTGATTCTGATTCTGGATACAGATAGAGGGTGACAATGAACGGCCAAAAATTGAAACAAACACAAGAGATTCTGTAGCTGCTGGGAATCCAAAATGTTGGAAGAAGTCAGCAGGTCAGGCAGCATCTCTGGAAAGGAATAAACAGTCAGCATTTTGGGTCCGTATGAAGGGTCTTGGCCCGAAACGTTGACTGTTTATTCCTTTCTATAGATGCTGCCTGACCTGCTGAGCTCCTCCAGCATTTTGTGTGTGTCGCTCTGTCTGAAGATATTTGATTCTGTTGTAACTTCTATGCCTTTGATTCAGTTCAAAAAGGCAGTTGCAGAAACGAGACTTTTTAACATTACTAGTGGTCACCAATAGAGCTTTGCAATTCTTCTCATTTTATTGATCGCAAGTCTCAGTAGCCAAAGCCTGGAAAATGGAGAGCCAGAGGCCTGGGGTTGACACACTGGCTGTCTGTGTGGGTGGGTTGAAGGGAAGCAAGAAAGAGGTTTGTTTTGCTGTTGTTATTATGTTGCTTGTTGTTTTCAGTTTCGTTGTTGTGTCCTGTGTTGTTCTGCCAACCATTGTGGGTTTGCTATGTTGACACAGGAATGTGTGACCTGCCCCCAGTACATTCTTGGATATGTTGGTGAAACATTCCTCCAGCATTTTGTGTGACACTTTCCACTGTATTTTTCAATGTACCTGTGATAAATAAATCTGAATCTGAATCTTATCCCTATAATTCCTATTATATTGGCATCTGTGTAATTTATCCAATGTAATAACTTAGGAAGCAGATAAAACCTCGTTAGATCCACCTATAGAGATAGTTGTGAATTGATTTTAATCGGAATGATGGAAAACCCTTATATTTGATGCAATTTCATCACATTAACTGTGGAAAAAAATAGTACAAAATAATAATTCAATTCCACAAAGATCAACATCAAGTTTTTGTAACAATATTAAAAGATTTCTATTGGTTCACATGGTTGCTATGGTTCTGAAATCCATTAAGTAGTTACTTCACTCATGACAATACATTAGGTGATTTTTTTTTAAACTCCAGGGAAAAACTGACATACCTGATTTGTGTTTGCCTCACATGAGCACGAGACAGTAAGAGTGGCAGAAAATCAAAAATGGGAACTGTTGACGACAGCCAAAATGGAATAAACACAAAACACATGGAAAGCTTATTAGATTAAATCTGAAAGTAAATTATCAGGAAAAACATTTACTGTGACCACTGCGTCCCAGAAAAGCACAAGTGGTGAATCATAAAACCAAAAGCAAACTGTGCGTATGGTAGAAAATTAAAATAAAACCAGAAAACTTTGGATTTTCAGCAGGAAAGTCAGTATCTGTGGAGTAAAATGGAGTTAATATTTCAGGTTAATGACCTTACACTAAACCATGAGTTCCCAACATTTTTTTATGCCATAGACCCCTACCATTAACCAAGGGGTTGCCGGGACTGGAAGACGTGAGTTATAAGGAAAGATTGAATGGGTTAGGACTGTATTCCTTAGAATGAGATGATTAAGAGAAGGTTTGATAGCAGTATACAAAATTATGAGGGTATAGTTAGGGTTAATGCAAGCAGTCTTTTTCTACTGAGTTTGGGTGGGACTACAACTAGAGATCATGAGTTTAGGAGAACATGAGGGGTAACTTCTTCACTCAGAGGGTCGTGAGAGTGTGGAAGGAGCTGCCAGTGCAAGTGGTACACGCAAGCTCAACTTCAACATTTATGAGAAGTTTGGATGGGTACATGGATGGTGGGGGTATGGACGGCTTTGGTCTCGGTGAAGGTGATGGGAGTAGACAGCTTAAGTGGCTCAGCACAGACTAGAAGGCCAAAGGGCCTGTGTCTGTGCTGTACTTTTCTAAGATTCTATGGGTCTGTAGACCCCAGGTTGGGAAACCCCGAACTAAACTGATGCTGATGAATGATCATCGATATGAGACTTAGAACATAGAACAGTACAGTGCAGGAACAGGCCCTTTGGTTCACAGTGTTGTGCCAAACCAATTAAATTATTAATCAAATGGCCAACTAAACTGATCCCCTCTGCCTACATATCCTTCCGTTTCCCTTCATCTTGGTTCGTCACACCATAGATTCCCAATGTTCACTGCACTCACATTTTTAAAACATGCACAGCAGTGAATAAACTTTTCTTCTGAGGGAACTTACTCTATCTCTGACAAAAACCACCTTATCATAAACCCTAGAGCAGCTGATAAAAAAGCATAAACCATAAAGCCTCTTTTGCATAACAGACTATACAAATAGAGACATTCACCCATAACCTTAATGTAGCAAACTTTAGGCCTTATCTGGATTAAGCCGCTCGACAATCTGTCATATTTTATTAGACAAGTCGACATGTGTGTATTGATCCAGATTATACAAAAATGGTTGCAGTAATTTTCTTCTGTCTGTGAAGGCTAGATATCAAATGTATACTGTAATATGTTTCAGCCGATTTATATTGTTCACGTGCAGCAAGATACTCATATCTATTGTCTTACTCTGGCAGGATATGAGTTTGCCATCATAATTTTCCATGTAGGAATTATTAATTATCAACCGTGCAGCAAAAGGGACAGAGTGTAGTTAAGAAAACTGACTCCCTTCTTGTGGATATCAGTAGTCACTATTAGCCAAAATCAGCACCTCATAATTCAGGCAAAAGTAGGTTATGCCTACTAACAGTATAATAACCTCACAATCCTCTTCCCATTCTGCCCCATCGCCACTCTACTGGCCCAATTGGGGTGATGTGGTAGCATAGCAGTCAGCGTACTGGTTTACAGCGCCATCTGTAAGCTCAGCGTTCAATTGCTGCCGCTGTCTGTAAGGAGTTTGCATGTTCTCCTTGTGATTGTGTAGGTTTCCTCCCACATTCCAATGATGTACGAGTTAGGGTTAGCAAATCGTGGGCATGCTGTGATGGTGCCGGAAGTGTGGTGACTCTTGTGGGCTTCCCCCCAGCACATCCCAGACTGTGTTGGTTGTTGATGCAAACAGCACATTTTACTGTATGTTTTGATGTTTCTAGGTATACATGACAAATTAAACTAAACTTTTATCTTTAAATATGTTTAACACTTTAGGAGCTTTATGGAGAGATTTAAAATAAATAGATAGAAACTAGTAGAAACAAAACAAATCTAGTTTTGAATATTTAAAAAAAGGAAAGTTAATGATATTCTACGCTAACTTCATTTTGGAGATCTCAATTAAGGATAAAAATATTCTCACCACTTTTATTTCCCCTATAAAGGAATATAATCTCATAAAGAAGTGAATCAATATTTCTCTCTACCCTTTTACCAATGTTGTATCTCCTGTGTCCTGAATATTGTATTATACTAATCTTCGCAGGATGAATTTTCCATAGTTCAATAAATCTAATGCCTATGTTTTGAAATAAATTGCCAATTTCAATCCGTAATCCCAGAGCACTGACACATCTCCCTCACACATCTACTCTGTTCTTGATTTCACTGCACATTTGATCACACTTATAATTGCATTTCCACAAGCCTTTAACAATTAATTGTACATCTGCTGGAGTTCATTATTGATTAGTTCTCTGCTCCCAGCAGATAAATGTGTTAGCTGATGGTGTATATTCTATGATTGCATTATCGGCCAACTTGGCAGCTAAGCTAAGCACTTTATCTTGATGTTGGAAGATGGAGATTTAAATGCCAATTGTCTTCAAAGCATATTGCCAGAACTGTAGGTATCTCCAGGTGCTGATTGTCTTGTTCTCATAGATCTTTACATTTCCATCTCCTGTGTGGTTTTGGAGCTGTTGTCCTTGTTAATATTTATTACTGGGATGTTTCTATATAGAAGTCAATGGCCTCCTGCTGTATTAGTCCACCACCCCTCCTGATGCTTTCACCATACTTACTGCTTGTCCCATGACCACATACAATTTGTCTATAAATAATGTCGTAAATAATAATGATTTGCTGGCTACGTGTCTACTCTATCACTAAGGTCATTTGTTTCTATCTTGTTTACAACCCAAATCTGTTTCTTAGACCATCTACAGCTGGTAACCTCATCCATGTTTTTGTAATTGCTCCTACTCCAGCCTCAAGCTGGTGCATGAGGGGAGTGGGAGGATTGGAAAGGGGCTTCTTTTGTTGCTGTCGTTTTCTTCTGTTGTTGTTGTTGCTACTGCTTGTATTGTTCTGCTGAACATTGTGAGCATGTTATGCTAGTGCCAAGATATCTGGCGTCACTTGCTGCCTGCCCCCAACATTTGTTTGGGTGTGTTGGTTGTTAATGCAAATGATGCATTTCACAGAATGTTTCAAAGTACATGTGATAAGTAAATCTGAATCTAAAAATGTTCTTCTGCCACCTTCCACTCTCACCTTCTTCCTCAGTTTTCGGATGTCTTACGTCTAGTCCAGTTCTAGATGACTGAAGAGACTAGTAAGGGGCCTTACAGACTCTGCCTCATGTGGGGTACATGGTGCTTGATGGGACAGTGGATGGCTAATTTCAGAGATGCTGCTCGACTTGTGCCTCGTGTTGAGCGACTGTGTGCTCCATTACTGTACTCAGGTTCTCGATGCAATCCTGACTGCTTCTTTAATTTGAATCATTATACGACCTCAGGACACTGGGGTAGAATCAGGCCATTCATGCTATCACATCTGGGGCAATTGGGGCGGCACGCTAGCACAATCTCTTTACAGCGCCAGTGATCACTGATGGGGTTCGATTCCCACCCTTGTCTGTAAAGTGTTTGGAAGACCACCCCCCCCCCCTTGGTGACATGGGTTTCCTCTGGGTGCTCCGATTTCCACACTTCAAAAGATGGATGGATTAGGGTTAGTAAGCTGCGGGTCTGCTATGCTGGCACTGGAAGCGTGGCAACGCTTGCAGGCTGCCCACTGTAACATGGAAGCAGGTTCACGGGTTTGGTGAGTGATACAGAAAACACTGGCCGCAGATACGCATTTGTTTACCAACAGTAAAAAAAATTCAGCCAAACATTTGTTTCCCCAAGCTACACAAACTACAAAATTAAATATTCAACAGATACTTAGCTAAAAGTGCACGTGAAGCACTCCTTCTCAGTGGTCCTGCGACACCCGCTCTGGAGACAACAGAAGAGAGAGATCCTCCCGCACGTGCACATGTTTGAAAGCAAACACCAGAGCTATGGTCCACAAGGCAACCAACAGGAAAGAGCTGCTACAGAAATCAAACAGACCAATCGACGGCCAACCCGGCGGAATCGGGTTTTGATTGGCAAATAAGCCACAACCCCACATGACACGAGCACAATGCTGATTTGATTTGATGCAAACAATGCAGTTCATTGTATGTTTGATGTACATGTAACAAATAAGGCCAATCTTCATCTATGGTCTGGAAATTACCTTGAGTTGATGGGAATATTACAATATTTCAAGGAAGCCCTGAGAACATCAGCAAATAGTTTTTCCAAACCACCTCAGAAACCCTTGCTTTTATGGAACCTGCATAATTTGGAAGTGTATTATTAGGCACCTGATTGATGCAATGTGGCCTGCCTGTCGAAGTTGACTGACTGTAGTAAGATGGTCAATGCTGGGGATGTTGAACAAGGAGAGGATGCAACTTGGGAGTGGATTTGGAGGCTTTGACAAGATAGTGATGGTAGTACTTCACCTGTGTTTATAAGTGCCTTTTGTAGGTGGTTTATTTCTCAGAAGAACTTAGCAGGATAGGGATCACCACTGCCAACAAGACCACAATCATTGTAGCAAGTTTGCAGTCTTGATTTCCAGATATTCTTTCCCTCAAGCTAAGGTGGATTCAGTGATGAACTTCAGTATGGGAATGGACTCACTAGAAATGAGAAGTGGTTTGCACTTCCCAGAAACTCCTCTGGGGGCAGCGGTGGGGGAGATAGAGAGTAAGATTAGGGCTTAGAGTGCAGAGTATTGTACAGCGGGGAGTGTTGGCGGAGGAGCTATGTTTTAGGCCACAATCTCTTGCACACTTTGGTGAAGAATGAGTCAACAGTGACTTGGAATACAGCCTACAAGTACATGCGCATTGTTTTGTGCTCATCTTCCTGATGAAACAGGATGTTCACTATAACAAGATGGTGCTCCAAGCATTTTATTAGGAGGAGAATTCTGCTGGAGTTTGCTTTCCCTATTCCCTTCTTGCCCATCATTCTGTTTTAAAAAAAAATCTATTTAATTCAGCTCATTTACACTAATCTACGCTAACTACAATTGTCACATTTTGTCCATAACCTTCTACATGGCTTGCCTATGGCTGTCTAAATATAAGCAATTGTATCTGTCTTTACCATCTCCTCTGGCACCGAGTTTAGTTGTTGTTATTTTGTTTTGTTCTGTTGTTGTTGTTGCAGTTGGTGTTGTTTTATTGAACATTGTGGGCATGCTATGATGTCGCTAGAATGTGCACCCCCAGCACATCCTTGGGTGTGTTGGCTATTAATGTAAATAACACGTTTCAATGTACAGTACTATGCAAAAGTCTTGGGCACATGCAAAAAATTCTGTAAAGCAAAGATGCTTTTATAAATAATGAAATGAGAAGTTTCTAAATAGCAGAAAATTTACGAAGAGCAGTGAACAGTAATAAACTAAATCAAATCAACATTTGATCTAACTACCCCTTGCCTTTAAAATTGTACCAATTCTCTTTGGCACATCATTGTGCAGTTTTATAAGAAAATCGGCTGGTAGGTTGTTCCAAGCCTCCTGGAGAACTTGCCACAGTTCTTCTGCCGACCTTGGCTGTTCCGTTTGCTTCTGTCTCTCCAGGTAATTCCAGGCAGCCTCGATGATGTTGAGATCAGGGCTCTGTAGAAGCCATACCTTCTGAAACTACATAAAAAATCTAGGGTGCCTAATACTTTTGCACAGTACTGTAAATCTTAACCTGATAACATTCTTCTTCCAGCTTCCCAGCTTCCACTCTCATCTTCTTCCTTAGGTAATTCCTTTGGACTTAGGGTGGCTTATATCCTCACTAGCTCTTTGTGACTGAAGAGGCCAACGAAGGACTTTGCAGACCCTGCCTTCGGTGGGACAGATGTTGCTTGATGGGGCAGTGGATAGCTAGTTTGAGAGATGGTGCTCCATTTCTGCCTTATGGTGAGCAACCAGACACTGTCGCAAAAAAAAGTTCCTTAAAATCCCCTTTCAAACTTCTTCCCCTCACAAAGCTAGGCCTTTTTCATTATCCCTACCATAGGAATAAGATTCTGACTATAACATTGCTACCCATGTTATAACTTTATATATATCAGTTAGGTCACTCCCTCAGCCTCCTTTGTTCCAGGGAAAACAAGCCCAGCCTATCCAGTCCATCCCCATAATGAAAGTCCTCTAGGCAACATCCTGATGAATCTACCTGGCACTCTCTCCACCATAAACACATCCTTCCCGTAGTGTGGGAGCCCAAGGTGCACATAGTACTTCCATTGTGGTCTAGCCAGTGTTCTGTAAAGTTAGGACACAGAACATGGAACAGTGCAGCACAGGAACTGACCCAATGGACTGTTGTGTTTATCCAATTGAACTAGTGATCAAATGCCCAACTAAACTAATCCCTTCTGCCTACACCATGCGTATTTCATTCCATTTTTTGCACTTTTACAGTGGGTACCTATTTGAGAGCCTCTTGAATGCCTCCAAATATCTGACTTCATCACGACCTCAGGTACCCACTATTCTCTCTGTAAAAAAAAAACTGCCTGCACATCCCCTCTGACCCATTCCAAGTGCCCCCTGCAGATCAACTCACTGCTTCCATTGTGATTGTTCTGCTCTGCATAATGATCTGATCTGTATGAACAGCCAGGCTTTTCCCTGTATCTCGGTACACGTCACAATAACAAACCGATTTCAACTTGACCCCCTCTCCTCAAATACATGCCCTTTAGACATTTCATTTCTAGGTGAAAGATAATGGCTGTCTACTTATCTATCTCATAATCTTATAAATCTCTATCGGGTCTCCCTCAGCTTCCACTACTGCAGAGGAAACAATCCAGGTTTATCCAACCTCTCTTTATAACACATGCCCTCTAATCCAGGCAGCGATTCAGGAACAGCTTCTTCCCTTCTGCCATCTGATTCCTAAATGGATATTGAACCCATGAACACTACCTCACTTTTTAAATATATATTATTTCTGTTTTTGTGCATGATTTTTAATCTATTCAATATATGTATACTGTAATTGATTTATTTATCATTATTACGGTAGTTTCTTCTTCTATATTATGTATTGTATTGAACTGCTGCAGCTAAGTTAACAGATTTCACAACACATGCCAGTGATAATAAACCTGATTCTGATTCCGAAGTCCATACCTCCTTCCTATAATGGAGCAACCAGAATTGTCAGCATTGCTCCAGATATGGCCTAACTATATTCTTCTCAAGCTGCAACAGAAATTCAAACAAAACATTGCAACTCTTATATTCTATGCTCTAACCTATGAAAGTAATGCTTTCTGTGTACCTGTGTAGCCACTTGCAGGGAACTATGAGCTTGGACCCCAAGGTCCATATTTTCATCAACAATCCTTAAAATTCAACCATTTTCCGTGTATATCCGATCTCTACTTGACATGCAAAAGCATTATCTCATACCTGGGGTTAAATTTCAGTTGCCATTTCTTCATCCAACTTTTCATCTGATTTATATCGTGCTATATGTAGTCTTAGACACCTTCCTTGCTATCTATAACACCGCATTTTTGTGTCAACTACAAGCTTACTAATCATACCTCCAACATTCACATTCAAGCTATTAATATACGCTCAGTGGCTACTTTATTAGGTGCACCTGTACACCTGCTTGCTAATGCAAATATCTAATCTGCCAATCATGTGACAGCAACTTAATGCATAAAAACATACAGACATGGTTTTAAAAAAAAGGTTCTGTTGTTGTTCAGACCAAACATCAGAATGGGGAAGGAATGTGATCTAAGTGACGGTGGAATGATTGTTGGTGGCAGACGGGCTGGTTTGAGTATCTCAGAAGCTGCTGATCCTGGGATTTTCAGGCACAACGCTCTCTAGGGTTTAGAGAAGAAAATGTGAAAAACAAACAAAAAAAAAGTGAGCTGGAGTTCTTTGGGCAAAAAAAAAGCCTTGTTAATGTTGTAGGTCAGAGGAAATTGACCAGACTGACAGAAGAACCACAGTAGTTGAACAAGCCACGAATTGCAACACCTCTGAACGCGCAGCACGTCGAATCTTGAAGTAGGTGGCCTACAGTAGAAGATACTTACCAAGATGAACTCGGTGACCACTTCTTTGGGAATGGGGGTACCTAATAAAGTGGCCGCTGAGTGTATATCACAAACTGCAAGGGTCCCTGCACTGATCTCTACGGTATACTGTACGTCCATTCACAGACTTCTGATAAAGTTGTTGAACGTCAACTTACAGAATGTCATTTTTCAGTTTTCATTAAACCACTTTTGTGGATAAGAAAGGGAACATTAAAGGCACGAATTACAATCGAGGTCAGGGAAATTACGTTAGCATTTGGAAGGATTTGCTCTCTTTTGTGCGCCTCCAAACAAATGGAAAACAGGGACTGGCAGCGCCTGTTTTGAAAATTTTTTTAAAAAACCAATGCGTTACAACTTTAAGTGTAGGAGCACCGTCTTGGAAATGGATTTCTGGTCAAATCCCGATGGAAACGCCGATTTTATTCCACTGGATGCCCTCCTACCCGCCAAAGCAGAGTGCTGCCGAAACCCTGCATTTCTTTTGTGTTACAAATGATTTTTTTTTCAAATAATGCAAATTGTTAGACGAGGCACAAAGGGGCAGGATTGAACCTTTTAATCAGTGCAGCAAAGGCGGAACAGACAGATGCTCCCGAATTTGAATCTGAGCAAGCGCCGCTTTTGTATGTCTCCGGGTGATATATCTCGACGTGAGGTTGACGTCGCGGACAGCAGGGACACAGGCGTGCGGTCGGTGTGTATTTATTAGAGCTCTGGGGTGGACGTCAGGTCCGGAGCGCCCCGGATCGAGTGCAGTTTCACAGCGGAGGGAGGCTGGAAGCGCTTTAGCGCAATGACAAACGTGCAAAGGCCGCCCAGGAGCTGAACCGCGCTGGAACACATCCCCTCTTACCCCCTTCCAGAGAGACAGCGACAACAACTCGGGCCCAGGTTGAACGTCTAGTTCCCCCCCACCCCCCCATATTGATTTACATTTCCTGACCAAAACAAAATCTTGGTGGATTTTTATGCATTTTGCGAGATCTGGAGAGAACACGCAGCAAGAGGTTGGAAGAGCCGCAAAAAAGAGGGAGGAGAGAGAAAGGATTGTGTGTGTGTGTGTTTTTTTTTGCCATTGTGCTGCAGTTGCGATTGGTAAAGGAGCGGTCATTTTACCGACCCCGAATTGATACTTAAAGTGCTTATTTTTAGAAAAAAAATCACAATTGATATTCCGTTCGTGTTCGTAATCTTGGCACCTATTTATGGGATTCTAAAAATGACTTCATTCTGATGAGTTACACCAAGCAGCAAGCGGATTTTACTTCTTCGCGTCGACTGCTTTAGAAGCCTCCGGGAGGAAAAATAAATAGATTACAGCCGGTCGCTGCTGCAGCTCAGCCTGCCGAGAGATGGCTACCCTGCTTCGCAAAATCGGTCTGATCCGCTTGCACGACCGGGACACGGACGGGGCAAAGCACCAGGGCTCCCGCAAGGCGAGCAAGAAGAACGGCGGGAAGCAGTGTAACGCCCCGGGCAACGAGAGTATCCTGCTGCAGTCCGACCACCACCACCATTACCACAGCAGTAGCCACCACCAGCAGCCGCCGCACAACTCGAAGAGGTGCGAGCAGCCCCCTTCCAAGGACACCGGCAAGGACAAACCGCAGCAGCAGAACGGCAGCAAGGTGCCCCCGGGCGGCGGCGGAGGCGGCGGCGGCGGCGGCAGCAGCTCAGTCCCCGGGCAGCCCCCCAACAAGCAGCACTGCGCGCAGGTCCGCAGCCGCAGGCTCATGAAGGAGCTGCAGGATATCCGCAAGCTGACCGACCACTTCATCAGCGTGGAGCTGGTGGAGGACAACCTCTTCGAGTGGAACGTCAAGCTGCTGCAGGTGGACAAGGACTCGGCGCTGTGGCAGGACATGAAGGAGACCAGCACCGAGTGCATCTTGCTCAACCTCAACTTCCCCGACAACTTCCCCTTCTCGCCGCCCTTCATGAGGGTGCTAAGCCCCCGGCTGGAGAACGGCTACGTGCTGGACGGAGGCGCGATCTGCATGGAGCTGCTGACCCCACGAGGCTGGTCCAGCGCTTACACCGTGGAGGCGGTCATGAGGCAGTTCGCAGCCAGCCTGGTGAAGGGGCAGGTAAGCCTGGCACAGCATCAGCATCTAGTCTCAGTCCGCAGAGTTAACGCTGCCGGCGGTCCTTATTTCTGATGCTTTTTAGGCTAGTTCTCAAACCCAAACTCTTAAGTCATCAGCAGTGACCATCTCAAAAGCAAAATGCCCCTGTTGCTGTAAATTTGAAATTAAGCATAAATTGTTAGTAGCAGCACCAGTGACACAGTGTACAGCTTTAAACATTTCAGGTCGATAACCTCTTGCCATTAAAAAAGAGAGAGTTTTGTGGGTACCAGCACGCATTCTTTGATGAGCAGTGTAGAGACAGCAATAGCTTTAGTCTGGTTGCCTGAGGATGATTTGAACATTGTCGGAACTGGTCTAAACGTCCAAAAAGTTCGCAATGGAAAAACACTAATAGAACAATTAATGAAATTTCGCTCTTGAATGAATGCATAATTTTCTTGTAATTCACGAAATATATCAAAATCTAAGAATAAAATTACCCAAATGACTAGCTTTAACATCTGATATATAATAGAACCCGTGAGTTTTGGTTAATGAGATTTTGCTTTCCTCATAGACGTCTACAGGCTTTCGCGATATAGCTTTGGGACATTCTAACTAAATTTTCAGAGTGGTCTGAAATGAATTGTAATAAAAAGGATCTTTTTTTGTTGCAGATGAATCAGATGCCTTGTATTGGCAACTGGCGTTGACGGCAATAATATACCCCCCCCCCCCCCCCCCCCCCCAAGTTATCACAAGGAGAATAGCGGTCACAAGTCAGTGTGCTAAGTCAGCATTAGTTGGTTAGGTATCATCTTGAGGGCTTTGAGACAGCGGACCCCTCCCCCACTCTATTGGCTTTTCAAGCTAATGAGATAGCGAATCAAGTTACAGGCAATTTGATGTGCAGATACCATTTTGGAGAACTCATTAGCTGCTGTTGGAGTTCAAAAGCAAGTATCACTTTATCAGCACAACAATGAGATATTTAAAACTCCAAGCCTCATAATTCTGTTGGAAAAGCAGCTGGGTGATAGACTGCACAGAGCTTGCAGCTGGGTATGAGGTTGGTTGTAGAATGAGTTATTGATTGAGCCAGTGTTGGTTGGATGTTCTAATTCTGTCGATTTTCTTATTGCATATCTTTTGTTGATAAGGAAGGCAAAATATTTTACCACTCTATAACCACTGATGTGAACGGTAAGTAGCAATAATATACTAAGTCAAAGGATAGCAGAGTTTCCTAATATTATAATTTTCCCAGTTTTAAGAAAATAACTGCATTGTTGGCTATTAGGAATTGCTGTACCCATTCTAGCAGCAGCCTAAAGAAGGTCCTCACCGGAGATGAAAGTTCAGTTTTGTGGGTGTGCGTTGCTTACTGTGCAAGTTGGCTACTGGGAGGATGGACTTGGGAGTAGTTTCTAAGGCTCTTCCAGATAGATGGAGCCTCAATTTAATATAATCAGGTTTTTGATTAGTGAGGACATCAAAGGGGAGAAGCAACAGAATAAATTGGCCATGATGAATTGGTGGAACAGGTTCAACGGGCCAAGTGGCCTAATTCTTATGGCCTTATTTAAAGACAGGGAGATAATGGGATTTGTTAACTGAATTGGTTTAGTTGTAACCTGCTCCATCCACTTTCCAGTATAATTATTACTGTATCAAATGGTCCTGTTGAACGTTTCTATTTTGTCGGGTGTACAACAAAAACTATCTTAGTTTATTTGTACAAATGCAAAAAAGTGTTGACTTTTGAGTTTTTAACAAGAAAACACTCAACAATCAGGCAGTATCCATAGAGGAGAAAATTGCGTTGACTTTTTAGCCTGAGTTGGTCTTTCATTGGACCTGGAGCCAGGCATTTGGTGAATCATTAACCACGACCATCACCCACCTGTCATAGACACAAGATATTCTGCGGATGCTGGAAATCCAGAGTAACACGCAAATGCTGGAGGAATTCAGCAAGTCAGGCCACATCCATGGAAAGGAACAAACAGTCGATGATTTGGGCCAAGACCCTTCACCAGGTGATGATCCTGATAATGGGTCTCAACCTGAAATGTTGACAGTTTATTCCTTTCCATAGATGAGTTCCACCAGCATTTTCTATGTGTTACCATCATTCTATTATCGGGGGTTTTCTAGAATATTCTTTGCATATCTCTTTATTACACATTTTTTTTCTCTGCATCTTAAGGTCTACTCATTTAATCTCTCCTGTCTATCCTATCAGGAATCTTCCCTTCTGTTCTTTCCTCTTATCCTTGCTTTCTCAGTCTCCACTTAAACCAGTTACATCTTTAACCCTTTCTACTTCCAATGATAGGCTATCAAACTGAATCCTTAACTTTTATTTTCTCTCCACAGCTCTTGATTGACCTGCTGAGTACTTTCAGTTTTTACGTCAGCTCCCCGTGCCACCTGACTAAGTGAAGTATCCAAGTTAATGGCAAATGCATAGATTAAAATCTAACCATCTCCCTCCTTCCTGCTTCTACACAAACCATATGTAGTCTTCAATAATTGTAAACTATTAAATACATTTTAATAAAATTCAATGATAACTGAAATATCGACCATTCTAAGTCTTGGTCTGAAGCATTGACTGTTTATAGATGCTGCTTGACCTGCTGAGTTACCAGCATTGTGTCTGAGTGTGTCTGGGTCTGTATGTCTGTGTTCTCCATCTATTTATTTACCAGACCCAATTATTTCAGTGCTTTGACAGTTGCACCCTAACTTCGTGTATACATCACCAGACCAGTGTTGCGAATAGACACATTCTAGAAATCTGACTATTATTTTAAAAACTGCAGTGTAAACTCCTGATTTTTTTCTTGTTTGGTGTATCTTCGTCCTACATACACCTTTCTCCATTCTACAGTTTTGTGCTTCCTGTGGCTAGCAGGGCGTTTCTGTCGGCAGACTGGTACCAATGACTACTGTCACTCAACTGATGAGACAGGAGTCCTGATGAAGAGCCTTGGTCTGAAACATCAACAGTTTACTCTTTTCCGTAGATGCTGCCTGGATTGTCCGAGCTCCTCCAGCATTTTGTGTGTGTTTCTCTGACGCCAGAAGACATCCATTATGTGATGGGATAGGCACTGTTGATCATATTTCACTCAAAGTACTATGTCACTCTTGTTTTAAGTATGTCCCATCACTCAAGCTGGTAAGGAAATAATAGAGGTTAATGACTGTTATTCCCTTACATTGGATTGCTATGCATCATTGGTGACCTTGCTCAGTAATTTGGGGTCAGAAAGGTATGGTTTTAAGATATATTCTAGGGTTGATGAATAGAATACCATAAATCAGTAACAGCTCCCAGGCAGTAAGATGCCTGAGGGTGTTTCACAGTTAGATTGTCATACAGAAAGTGACACTAAGATGCCCAAAGAGATGTGAGAATTATTGACCAAATCCTTCATCAATGAATTTGGTTTTGATGAATTGAATCCCAAGAAGTCATGTACATGGAATTCCAACTAGGGAAACTTCCAGCAAATTTTCGAAGGATTTTCAGTGCATGGCAGGAGAGCTGGCCACCAAAGGGCGAGTGATATAGACCCTTTCTCAGCACTCCCAACTTGCAACGTCGACTGGCCATTTCCCTCCTTAGATGCTCCCTGACCCGTGGCCTTCCCCCAGCTCCTTTGTGTGTTGCTCCAGATTTCCAGCATTTGCAATCTCTTGTGAATCCACAGTCATGAATGTACATGGCAAAATCTTTCCACAGGTGATTTTCAATTATTTTGTTTCTCGTTTAAAGGCCTTTCATTTAATTTTATTGTGCTTTATTTTTCCTAGTGATAGATTACCATTTTGAGTCCATTGCTATTGCATTTTATTTTTGTGCTTTCTTCTTGGAGTGCATTCTCTAATACAAGTGGATTAGGCAGGTGGAACTCCTGTTTGTGATCACTACCCCACATGGGAATTGCTTTGTTGTGCTATTGCTCTTCAGTTAGACGTGCTGAGGCACCCATCTGCTATTTTGATGATAATACTTGAAGAATGGCAAAATTTTCGTTTTGTACCAACTCAACATCTTATCTTCAATCCAAACCACTGGCTGTTTATATCTTTTTAATCAGGTTGTGTGCTGCCACCAAATTCACCCACAATAAATTTGTTGGAAGTTGCAGATTTGTTCATTTATTTTTGGAGCTAACTGTCAGTGTAACAAACAATATTCCTTTTTAAATTTTAATCAATCAATACTTTGAAGCTTTGAAAAATAAGAAATATTTTTAGATTTCTTTTTCTACATAGTAAGTAATGAAATATTCAAGGGAATTTCCTTTAGTATAATTGTAATAAGCTTTATTAAGATGTGTACAACTTGATCACAGAATTTTAATAATGAAAGATCAGGAACCAGTCATTTTCCTCATTAATTGACATCATTTCCTGCATAAATTCAAAATTCATTTATTACCAAAGTACGTATATATTAACATATACAACCTCGAGTTTAATTATCTAGTGGGCATTTACAGGAAAATAAAGAAATACAAAAGAGTTTATGAAAAGCTGTACATAAGCAAAGATTGACAAACAACCAATGTGCAAAAGAAGACAAACTGTGAAAATTAAAAAGTAAATAATATTGAGAACTTGATTTGTAGACTCTTTGAAGGTGAGTCTGTAGGCTATGTAATCAGTTCACTGTTGTAGTCAGTGAACTTGTCCAAGATGGTTCAGAGATGTGATGGTTGAAGGAATTTTACTGTTCCTGAATTTGATGGTGTGATACTGCCCGATGGTGTGAGGGAAAAGAAAACATAGCCTGGATACTGGGGAAATAATTAAATATTTCAAATAGGAAAAAAAGTAAAAAATCATAATTCTTTTGGAACGGCTCTTTAAAGGGGATTCTAGTTGTGATTCCTAATAGAGTTTTGATTAAATGTTTTTTACTCAAAGTTTTTTCTGAGGTAGAAAAGTAAATGACTTGAATTTAGAATATTAAAAGTAGCCCATTATTTATTTTTTTGTAACAGAGGAGTGTAAAGAACACCACTCAGATTATATCACATTCAAATGATTAGATGTGGGGCAAGTGAAAAATGAAATGTGAAGTGTTTAAGGAGAACATGAAGGGGAACTTCGTACAGATGGTGCCAGCAGAAGTGGTGGATCTGGGCTTGATTTCAACATTTAAGAGAAATTAGGATAGGTGTATGGATAGGAGGGTTATGGATGGCTGTGGTCTGGGTGCAGGTTGATGGGAGTAGGCAGTTTAAAATGACTCGGCTCAGACTAGATGGGCCAAAGGACCCGTTTATATGCTCTACTTTCCTACGATGATGACGCTAAGGAAATGATGACAAGATAGGTCAAAAGGACCTTTCTCCGTGCCTTAGTGCTGTATGATTCTCTGAGTTGTAAAAGTTTGATTAAAAATAGTAGACAGTGTTTTCAAGGATGAAAGAGTGTTGCTGAAGCAAGATGTACCAACAGATAAGGGGTGCTGGACAAGCTTGCAAGAGAGGAAGGGAGAACTCTGCTGATGGATTTAAATAAGCTACAGAAAAAATGAGCGATTGAACTCCAGCATGAACAGATTAGATCAAATCGCTTGTTCCTTGTTGTATATCTTAAGCAATGTGTCCTTATAACCATGTAACAGAGAAGAAGGCACTTACAACAGGACTAGAGGGCAATAAATCAAAGTTACAGAAATGGTTCACTTTCTTGCTATCCAGATGGATGTACAATTGTAGTCCAGATTGCCAATCAATAGGTTTGCCTGCATCTGATGTAAGAGTTATTTACGTGAAGGTAATTGTACAATATGATATGCTTAAAGAAACTCTGTTTTATTTTAGGAAGTTATATTGGATGTTTATCCCTATACTTTTACAGAAAATATATTTGTAGTATAATATTATGGGAATATTGCAAGCATGATAAAGTTTAGATTAATTATAATCATTTTGAACTGTATAGCCTTGCATTAAAAGTCTCTTTTATTTTAGAAAAGTAAACAGGTGAGTTGATGGTTGAAAATTTGAATCATAGTTGACGTACTTTTTAAAACTACTTGAAAACCCTTGCCACATTGAATGATTTCCTTCACAGAATTCAACAAAAGGAAGCAAGTCACAATTGCCAAGACAGTACAGAATGGTGTAATAGTGGAGAATTCACATAGCAAAGTAAATACATCCACTGATTGAGATTTCTATCTCTGAACTAAACTCTGTATTCCGCAGTTTATAGTAACCATTGTCAGTTTATGACTACTGTGTTTGTAATGGTTTCCTCAGTGCAAGGGTATTGTGTAAGAGTCACTTTCTGCATTGAGAGGGAAAGGGAAGGAAAGATGACTGCGTGTCATCACTTATTAAAATAGCTGAGTAGTAATGTGGCCAGTAGACCTATGGAAATCAGTAGCCCATTGAAATATTTGGTCAAGTCAAATCATGATGTTGAGATTTATTTAGTACTTTCCCCTCTCGCTCTGTGCTTACAATTGGTAATGATGTTAGTAGTAATTACTTGTGGGTGGCATGGTAGCGTGGAGCTAGCGTAACGCTTTATGGCACCACCAGATTGCCGATCTTTTTTTTTAATGGGTTCTCTTGGTTTAGTGTTTTGTGGCTGCCTGTAAGGAGACAAACCTCGAGGTTGTATAATTTATATATATCTTGATAATAAATGTACTTTGAATTTTCTTTTCTTTTTCAATCTCTTTATTAGTATTAATGATATTATGAACAAAATACAATTGATATATTAACCAAGGGATTACAAACATACAAATTCCCATTACACATGAAAGAATACATAAGCAATGATTACAGTATGTACTTTGAATTTTGAACATGCTTTTAGGTTTTTGTATCTTCTGCCCACTGTAGAGCGGAGAAGAGAGAAGGTCTGGTGGCTGGGGTCTTTGGTTATGCTGGCTGCTTTACGAGACAGCAAAAGTATAGACAGAATCCATGGAGGGAGGGCTGGTTTCCGTGACGTGTTGAGCTGTGTGTAGTTTCTTGCAGTCATGGGCAAAGCAGTTGCAATATCAAGCTGTGTCGCTTGCTTTGCTGGCTAGCTTTAAGTATTTTAGCCTGACTTAAACCAGATCTAACCACTCACGGTATCAGCACCCTGCTGACTCGTTCTGTGTCTACAGTGTGGGCACTGAAATCTTTAAATAAGCAGGCAGTCTGCCGTGGGTGTGAAAGCTGCATTGAAATCATTTGGCACGTCATGCTCCCCATGGGCTGTGAAGTTTGATCTAAGCAGCTCATGCTGGCTATAGCAGAACCAGCAATGAGTACAGCAAAGGAAAGAACCAATATTTGATTAAATACACAAAAGCTGCAAGAGTAGAGAGATTCTTGCAAGGCAGTGAAAGAGTACCAGAGGCAGGTAGAAAGGTGGAAATGAGGTTATAGTCAGTTCAGGCATGAACATATTGAAAGCAACGCACACAAAATGCTGGAGGAACTCAGCAGGCCAGGCAGCATCTGTGGAAAAGTGTAAACAGTCGACGTTTTGGGCCAAGGCCCTTCTTTAGGACTGATGAATCCAGTATTTTGTTTGTATTGCTCTGGATTTCTAGCGTCTGCAGATTTTCTCATGTTTGTGATGAACTGATTGAATGCTTTTTTCAAGATGGTGCTGAGCTGCGCTCTCCGGTGAGATTATGGCTCAACCTTGTTGTTTTATTTAAGTTCACAGGGATAGTTTTGGGGACCGCGAGGGGAGTTAGAGGTCAGGATAGGGTTTATGGACAGGGATGTGGCATCTGGACATCGAAGCCCAGGGGCTGAAGCCTGGAGCTGGAGTGTGAGGGTGTGCACGCAGAGGGACTTGTTTGCTGTTGCTTTGTTGCCCTTTGTGCTCTGTGTTGTTCTGCCAAGCATTGTGGCGTGCTGTGTTGACACCAGAATGTGTGGCTGCACTTGCGGCCTGCCCCCAGCGCATCCCTAGGCTGTGTTGGTTGTTAATGCAAACAACACATTTCACTGTATGTTCGATGTCCGTTTGCAGTACGACATGGGCGGCCATGTTCCTTGTGAGCATGATTGTTCTTGACAAATTTTTCTACAGAAGTGGTTTGCCATTGCCTCCTTCCTTCTAGGCAGTGCCTTTACAAGACGGGTAACCCCACCGGCCATTATCAATACTCTTCAGAGACTGTCTGCCTGATGTCAGTGGTCACATAACCAGGACTTGTGAAATGCACCGGCTGCTCATACGACCATCCACCACCTGCTCCCATGACTTCACGTGACCCTGATCGGGAGGCTCAGCAGGTGCTATACCGTGCCCAAGGGTGACTAGTGGTGGGAAGAAGTGCCTCCTTTGGTAGAGGCATATCTCCATCCCGCCACCCAATCTTCGATGTACTTGTAATAAATCTGAATGGCGGAATGGACCTGACGACCATGGCCCGCACCTGCTCCCGATTTGTTGGTTTGCAGAATGTAGATTTTCGTGCCCTGCAGTGTTGTAGCAAGAAGCAATAACATTGCAGAACCTTAGAATAAAATCACTAATAAATAACAAGCAAAATACAAAGCAAGGAGCCCTGTTTCTATGAAAGGTCAAATGAATGTACTGAATAGTTGCAGCTTTCCAGAAGGATTTATTTATGCACATAATCAAATCTGCAGTGGGCAATGCAATCAAAACAAAGTTGTTGGCAGACCTTAAAGCCAGTTTGAAGAAATGTATTGTGTATTAAACCTTTCTTTGAATGAATTGTTGGTAGTACCGCACACTGCAAATCCATACCTTGGCTGAAAGTGAAGTAATCCCTCAAATGACAGCAGTCAAGCTTTTATCCAAAATTATACCCAGTGGCTGCTTTATTAGGCACCTCCTGTACCCAGTACAGTGGCTACTGAGTGAATGTAGCCCATCCACTTCAAAGTTCGACACGTACTTCGACAGCGCGGCATGGCAGCAGAGCGGTTAGGCAACCCAGGTTCAATTCCCGCTGCTACCTGGAAGGAGTTTGTGACGCGTGGGTTTCCTTTGAGCGCTCCCGTTTCCTCCCACGGTCCAAAGGTGTACAGTTTGATAGATTGGTTAGTAGGGTAGGGTAGGGTAAATCGGGGGTTGTTAGGCGTGGCACAAAGGCCTATTCCATGCCGTATCTCAATAAAATAACACTGTGCATTCAGAGATGCTCTTCTACACACCACTGTTGTATCGCCTGGTTGTTTTTGTCACTGTTGCCTTCTTGTCGGGTTGAACTAGTTTGACTATTCTCCTCTGACCTCTCTCATTAATAAGGCAGATCTACCGCGCATTCCCCTCACTGTATGTTTTTTTTGGTGTAACTTCTAGAGAAATGTGCTTGAAAAACCCAGATCAGTAGACCATCCTTTCTGCACCAACAGCCATTCCACGGTCAAAGTCATTTAGATCCCAGTTCTTCCCCCATTGTGACATTTGGCCTGAACAACATCTGATCTCTCGACTATGCCTGCGTGTTTTTGTGCATTGAGTTGCTGCCACGTGATTGGCTGATTAGTTATTTGCATTAACGAGCAGGTGTACCTAATAAAGTGGCCACTGATTGTAAGCTTGCTATGACAGCTAATAGCAAGTTAAAGAGCTACAGGAGGCAAAATCCTTTTTGCTGGATCAAACCCAAAAGTAGGTGTCCTGATATTCTTCAAGGAATGTGCCAGAAACAGGGATAATATTACAGAGTCACAACAGGAACTGCAGATGCTGGAAATCTGGAGCAACACACACAATGCTGGAGGAACTCAGCAGCAGGTCCGGCTGTATCTACCAAGGGGAGAAAAACCTCCACAGTCATTATTTTGGGCCAAGACTCTTCATCAGGACTGGGAAGGAGGAGGGGAGATAGCCAGTATGAAAAGGTGGGAGGGGAGGGGTACAGCAGGATTTGCCTGCCGCTCGGTGAGAGGGATGATGGGCAAGTGAGGGAAGCAGAGGGTGGGAATGCTGCAGGAAGCTGGGAGATGATGGGCGGAAGCGACAAAGGGCTGAAGAAGTTGGAATCTGATGAGAGGCGAAGGTGGAGCATAGAACAATGGGAAGGAATTGGGGAGGGGAACTGGAGGGAGGGATGGACAGATGGTGAGGAAGGGGAAGAGGGTGTGATGGGACAAAGGGGAAAAAAGGGAACAGAAGTGGGGTGGTTACTGAAAGTTCAAAGGTCAAAATAACTTTATTATCAAAGTACATACTGTATATGTCACCGTACACATCCCTGAAATTTGTTTTCTTGTGGGCATACTCAGTAAGTCCTCAAACCATTATAGAATCAATGAAAGACTGCACCCAACGGGGCGGACAGTCAGCCAATATGAAAAAGACGACAAACTGTGCAAATACAGAAGAAAAAGGAGCAATAAATATTGAGAACGTGAGATGAAATCTATGTTCATGCTGTGAGGTTGGAGATTACCGAGACAGAATATAAGATGCTGTCCCTCCAGTCAGTGTCTAGCCTCAACCTAGCAGTAGAGGAGACTGTGGACAGACATGTCGTTATGGGAATGGAAATGGAATTAAAATGGTGACCACTGAGAGACCCTGGCTGATGTGGCAGATAGAGCAAAGCGCTAAGTATCCTTAACATCACCTTCCATCTATACTCCTTGTGAATGTGAGTGCGAGGTGCCCGAGAAAATACATGGCGACTTTAATGGTAGAGTTAAAGGATGGTTAAATTGATTGTCATATTTCAAATAATCAGATTGATGTGTTTGATGTTTAGCCTGGCAATCAAGAAGTCTAGGGAGGTAACAATATTCTGATGAAGCATTTCCAACTTGAGGCATTCTATCTGTTTCTCTTCCCACAGATGCTGCCTGACCTGCTGTATATTTTCTGTTTGTTGTTCTAGATTTCCAAAGTTCATTGGAAATTTATTGTATGTTATGTATACGTTGCCATTTATTACCTTGAGATTCATTTTCTTGCAGGCATTCACAGCAGAACAAAATAGTATTGTGAAAACTGCACACGAAAGAAGTGCAGAAGACAAACTGTGTAAATACAAAACAAAACAAAATAAGTAAATAATATCGAAAACATAAGTTGTGGAGTCCTTGAAAGTGAGCCTGTAGGTTGTGGAATCAGTTCAGAGTTGGGAGGATTGGAGTTGTAGTGATTGAAGGCATCTACACCAGTTCAGAAGCCTGGTGGCTGAAGGGTAATAACTATTCCTGAACCTGGTGGTGTGGGATTTAAGGCTCCTGTACCTCCTTCCCAATGGCAGCAGTGACAAGAGAGCATGGTGGGGGCTTGATGGATGCTGATTTCCTGCAGCAGCACTCCTTATAGATGTGCTTACTGGTAGGGAGGGCTTTATCTTTGAAGGACTGGGCTATATCCACTACTTTTTGCAGGCTTTTCCATTCAAGGGTGTTAGTGTTTCCATACCAGGCTGTGATGCAACCAGTCAGAATACTCTCCACCCTGCATCTATAGGAGTTCGTCGAAGTGTTAGATGACATGTCGAATCTTCACAAATTTCTAAGAAAGTAGAGGTGCTGCACTGCCTTCTGTGTTCACAGTCCATCACAGGAAATGTAATTGTACACCAGTCATTGAAGGTGGGCATGCAGGTACAGCAGCCGGTGAAAAAGGCAAATGGTATGTTGGCATTCATAGTAAAAGGATTTGAGTACAGGAGCAGGGAAATTCTACTGCAGTTGTACAAGGCCTTGGTGAGACCACACCTAGAATATTGTGTGCAGTTTTGGTCCCCTAATCTGAGGAAAGACATTCTTGCCATAGAGCGAGTACAGAGAAGGTTCACCAGATTGATTCCTGGGATGGCAGGACTTTCATATGAAGAAAGACTGGATCGACTAGGCTTATACTCACTGGAATTTAGAAGATTGAGGGGGGATCTTATTGAAACGTATAAAATTCTAAAGGGATTGGACAGGCTAGATGCAGGAAGATTGTTTCCGATGTTGGGGAAGTCCAGAACGAGGGGTCACAGTTTAAGGATAAAGGGGAAGCCTTTTAGGACCGAGATGAGGAAAAACTTCTTCACACAGAGAGTGGTGAATCTGTGGAATTCTCTGCCACAGGAAACAGTTGAGGCCAGTTCATTGGCTATATTTAAGAGGAAGTTAGATATGGCCCTTGTACCTAAAAGGATCGGGGGTATGGAAAGAAGGCAGGTACAGGGTTCTGAGTTGGATGATCAGCCATAATCATACTGAATGGTGGTGCAGGCTCGAAGGGCCAAATAGCCTACTCCTGCACCTATTTTCTATGTTTCTATGTAAGTCCTCCCCACCCTTGAGCACATTTACATGGAACACTGCCACAACAAAGCAACATCCATTATCAAAGACCCCCACCATGCAGGCCATGTTCTCTTCTCACTACTAACATGGGCAAGAGGTACAGGGGGCCCACAACCACCAGGATCAGGTACAGTTATTGCCCTACAGTCATCAGGCTCCTGAACTGGTGTGGATAACTTCAACCACCACTACTCCTAACTGATTCCATTAGGACCTACAGACTCACTTTCACCGACTCTTTACAGCTCTCAATATTATTTTTTATTTGCACAATTTGTCTTCCTTTGCACATTTGTTGTTTGTCAGTCTTTGTTTATTAATAGCTTTTTATAAATTCAATTGTATTTCTTTTTTTCCCCCTGTAAATATCTGTGAGATAGTGAATCTCGGTTGTATATAGTAACATATATGCAATTTGATAATAAATTGGCTTTCAACTTTGAAAGTCAGAAGGTGTATATATATGTCTGTGTGGATAGGCCTGGAAATTGTCCCTTCTACAGTGATGATAAAATAAATAATTGTATAAGGCAGGAAGACATTGGAAATGTACGTGTATTGGTACCTCGAGTAACTGTGAAGATCACATCCAGTGGACCTGTTGGAATTCTTTGAAGAAACATCAAGCAAGGTAGACAAAGGAGAGTCAATAAATTTTGTTTACTTGATGTTTTAGAAGGACTTTTACAAGGTGCCGCACATGAGGCTACTTAACACGACAGGAGCCCATGGTGTTGCAGGAAAGAGACTTGCATGGATAGGAGATTGCTTCCTGCCTGTCAGCCAAACTGTGGGAATAACAAGGGCCCTTTCTGATTGGCTGCCAGTTAATAGTGATGTTAACTAACGGGTCGGTTTTGAGACCACTTCTTTTCATATTATATGTCATTGATTTGGATGACGGAATTGATGTCTTTGTGGTCAAGTTTTCAGATAATACAAAGATAGGTTGAGGAGCAGGTAGTGTAGAGAAAACAGAAGGACTTGGACATTTTGGGAGAATGGCAAAGAAACGACAGATGGAATATGGTGTAAGGAAGTGTATGGTCATGCTCGTTGGTAGAAGGAATAATGATGTAGACTATTTTCTAAATGGAGAGAAAATTCAAAACTCCAAGGTGTAAATCGACTTGAAAGTCCTTGTGCAGGATTCCCTGAAGGTTAACTTGCAGGTTGAAACAGTTGTAAGGAAGTCAAATGCAATGCTAACATTTATTTTGAGTGAGCTGGTATACAAGAGCAAGGATGCAATGCCAGGGCATGATAAGACATTGGTCAGACTGTACGTGGAGTATTGTGAGCAGTTTATGTAAGAAATTATGTGCTGGCATTGGAGAGGGTCTGGAGGAGGTTCATGAGGATGATTCTGGAAATCAAAGGGTTAATGTATGAGGTGCATATGATGGCTTTGGGCCTGTACTTGCTGGAGCTTGGAAGAAGGTGGGGAGGGGGGGATTTCATTGAAACCTATAGAATATTGAAAGCCCTAGATACAGGGGACTGTATTGGCTCCCTTCTGCTTACCCTGTATACCTTGGCCTTTAGATTCAACACTGAGTCATGTCATCTGCAGAAATTCTCTGATGACTCAACAATCGTTTGGTGTATAAAGGGAGAATGAAAGGATGAATACAGGGCCTGGGTGAAGGACTTTGCCAAATGGTGCAAGCTGAATCACCTGCAGCTCAACATTAGTAAGGCAAAAGAGATGGTGATGAACTTTAGGAAGACTAAACCTGCACTGCTCCCGGTTACTATAGATGGAGAGGACTTAAATGTACTGAGGACTTGGAAGTACCTGGAAGTGCAACTGGTTGACACTCGAGAGGAGCACAAACACAGAGGCCATGTACAAGAAGGGCCAAAGTCACCTCTTCTTCCTATGAAGATTGAGGTCCTTTGGAGTATGCAGGCCTCTCCTTCACATGTTCTACCAGTCTGGTGTCACCAGTTCAACCTTCTGTGCGGTGGTGTGCTGGGGCAATGGCATCAACACAGGTGATGCCAAAAGGCTCAATAAACTGACTAGAAAATCAAACTGGACACACTGGATGGAGGCTGTGGTAGAACAAAGGAGCCTGTGGAAAATCCAGACAATTCTGGAAAATGTCTCTTGCCCTCTGCACGCCACCTTGGCTGAACAGAGGAGCACTTTTAGTTCGACTAAGACAACTCTGCCGCTACAAAGAGCGCTATATGAGGTCATTCTTACCCTTGGCCATGAGGCTCTATAATGAGTCAACCTATTGCTGGGGAAGTGATGCCCCCTCCTGTTGGACTGTTTGAGGTTTTTTTAATTCTTCCTTACTTGTAATATTTGTATGTCTGTGTACTTGTAATGCTACTGTGGCACTGTAAATTCCTTTGGGATCAATTAAGTATTTATTTATCTGTCTAGAGTGGATATGGAGAGAATATAATGTGTGAGTCTAGGACCAAAGGGCACACATCAGAATAGAGAGATGTGGAGATGAGGAGGGATCTCTTTGGCCAGAGGGTGGTGAATTTGTGGAATTTATTGCCACGGGGAAGCTGTGGAGGCCCAAATCATTGAGTAAATTTAAAGTTGGTGGGTTTTTATTTGCCAGGGCAAACCAGGAGAATGAGGTTGAAAACGTTAATAAATTTGCCACAATGGAACAATAGAGCAGACTTGATGGGCAAATAGCCTAATTCACCTCCTATCTCTTTTGGTTTTATGATCCTTTGGATCTTTGAAAACATCCTCTCAAACTATATTTATACTTTTGCCAAAAAGGATGGCATGAAATTCAGTTTCCCTTCCAGTAATTTCTCCCCACTCCCACTTCTCTCCATTTCCCATTCTCGGTTCCCCTCTCACCCTTGCTTTTCTCCTGAACTGAGTATCACCTCCCTCTTGTCCAGCTCTGCCTTCCCTTTCTCCCACCGTCCACTGTCCTCCCCTATCAGATTCCTTTTCCTTCAGCCCTTCACCTCTTCCACCAATTTTTTCTGTCCCCTTTCTTTCCAGTCCCGATGAAGGGTCTTGGTCCAAAATACCAGCTGTTCGTTCCTCTGCATAGATGCTGTCTGAACTGTTGAGTTCCTCCAACATGTTGTGTGTGCTGCTCAAGATTTCCAGTATCTGCAAAATCTCTTGTGTTTCTGATCATGTACTATATTGTGTTCAGTTCTCCTGTGAAACTATAGGACAGGTTCATTGTTTGAGAAGCAAGTGCAGATGAAATAGCACAGAATATTAATGAAAGATGACAGGGTAGAGGGAAAATCCATAAAGAAGCAGGATTTAAAAATAAATTCAGTCCTTGTGGAGACTGTTGTAAGCAAAAGCTAAACCGAATTTCTGAGCAGCTTCATGTGTTGGACACCTTGTGCAGGCTGATTTCATAAATAAGATAAAGACAATGCACACTTTTTGTAGCTGCCCAAGGCCACTAGAGAGGAATCTGTGATTATTTTGGTTTGATTATTTCATTTTATTCTACTACATTTAAAAAAAAAAAGTAGGTGATCAGTGGACAGGAGAAAGGTAATATGTCTCGGCTTGCCATGGGTGAGTGCAGCACCCTCCAGCACAAATCGTCCTGCTTGAGTGGCACCCCCTCCACCATCTGAATCGCTGATTCCGTCGACCACCAACTAACCACGGTTGAGTATGTCCCACGCATGGAGTACGGTGGCACGGTAGCGAAGTGTTACGCTTTGCAGCGCCAGCTCTAAGATTGGGGTTCAATTCCCACTGCTGCCCAGTTTGTACATCCTCCCAGTGTCTACCTGGGATTCCTGTCTGTAAGGAGTTTGAATTGAATTGACTTCTTACACATACATAAGGAGTAAAAATCTTTACATTATGTCTCCGTCTGAATGTACAATGTCCAAATTATAGTAATTTGTAATAAGTAGTATGTACAGAAAGGTATACAACAGTACAGTCAATATAGCTGAGAAATACAATTGTGTCAGTGTGAGTTAATCAGTCTGATGGCCTGATGGAAGAAGCTGTCCTGGAGCCTGTTGGCCCTGCCTTAAATGCTGCCATAACCTTTCTGGATGGTAGCAGCTGGAACAGTTTGTGGTTGGGGTGATTCAGGTCCTCAGTGATCCTCCCTGTGACTGAGTGGTTTTCTTCCAGGAGCTCTAGTTTCCTCCCACATTTCCAAAGATGTATGGTCAGGGTTAGTAAGTTGTGGGCATGTGACTATGTTGCCGGAAGCATTGTGACACCCGTGGGCTGCCCATGGCACATCTCGGACTGTGTTGGTTGTTGACGCAAAGCAACAAGGATCACTGTGTGTTTCGACATGCATGTGACAAATAAAGTTAACCTCTTTATTAAAAAGTATGTCAAGTATTTTCAAAAAAGATTTTACGTTAAATGTGATCAGACACAGTGGTTAACCTTCATCATTGTGTACAACATACAGGTTTCCCCCACCATCTGAAGGTAGAGCATTCCTATGAAACCGTTCGTAAGCAGAAATGTCGTAAAGTGAAGAAGCAATTACCATTAATTTATACGGAAAAATTTTTGAGCGTTCCCAGACCCAAAAAATAACCTACCAAATCAAAGCAAATAACACATCAAACCCAAAATAACACAAACATATAGTAAAAGCAGGAATGATATGATAAGTATACAGGTGGCCCCCACTTTTTTAAACGTTTGCTTTATGACAACTCGCTGTTACGAAAGACTTACATTAGTACCTGTTTTCGCTAACCAAAGAGGATTTTCACTTTTACAAACAAAAGACGCCGGCTTTATACGTGTGTTTACCCCGAGAAAGACTACAATGACCGTGAAGCCTTGTGTAGGCAGTTGTTTGCGCATGCATGTACGTGCTTACACATGTGCGTACGTATGCATGTACGTGCCGATTTTTTTTTTCTCTCCAAATCGATTTTGGCTCGCTGTCTTCCCGAGTTTGATAAGTGAAACTACACCATACCTACAATATTTCTACTTTATATAGGGTGTATATTTATCATATTATTTCTGCTTTTACTATATGTTAGTGTTATTTTAGGTTTTATGTGTTATTTGTTTTGATTTGGTAGGTTATTTTTTTGGGTCTGGGAACTCTCAGAAGTTTTTCCCATATAAATTAATGGTAATTGCTTCTTCAATTTATGACATTTTGGATAACAAATGGTTTCATAGGAACGCTGTACCTTCGGATTGCAGGGGAAACCTGTACAGCCTATATAAAATAGAAATATTGAATGTACGGTGTAGTTTCACTTATCAAAATCAGGAAGACAGTGAGCCAAAATCAATGTGGAGAAAAAAAATCAGCATGTACACGCAAGCGCACATACACGCCTACGCACGTACACGCATGCGCGCACAACTGCCTGCACAAGGCTTCACGGTCATGGTAGTCTTTCTCAGGGTAACACACGCATCTTTTTTTTGTAAAAGCGAAAATCCTCTTTGGTTAACGAAAACAGGTACTAATGTAGGTCTTTCGTAACAGCGAGCTGTCGTAAAGCGAACGTTCAAACAGCGGGGGCCATCACCTGTACACTGTAGTTCCATAACTGCACTACTCCACATTAACTCTGTCAACAGAAGAGACGGGAGTTACCTGCAGTTTCTACTCCAATTCACCTATCAACCTGCTTCGGAAACACATTGCCGCTCCTTCACTGTCACTGCATCTAAACTCTAGAAATCTTTACCTGGGAGCATCACCAGAGTATTTTGCCGCACTTCTGAAGTTCTCATCACCTTGACAGCAAGCTGCTTACTGTTGGCTGATTATCTGTGCTGCACTTTACTACACACAGTTTGAATTTTTTTTATTGAGATACAGCACGGAATCCCTTCGAGCCACCACTGCCCAGCAACCCCTGATTTGACCCCAGCCTAATCATGGGACAATTTTAACAATGATCATTTAACCTACCGACTGGTATGTCTTTGGACTGTGGGAGGAAATCAGAGCACCCGGAGGAAACCCACACGGTCGTGAGGAGGATGTATAAGCTCCTTGCAAGCAGCAGTGGAATTGAACACAGGTCACCAGTACTGTAAAGCATTGTGATAATCACTACACAACCGTGCCACCCTGATAAAGTTATTGTATAATATTCAGGTTCATGTTCTGTGTTTGATGTGAATTGGAGGAATGTTGTTTGGTTGTATATATGTACAGTCAGATGACAATAAACTTGAACTTAAACAAAGCAGGAGGCTGAGCATTGCCATTTCACGAGAGATCACAGATGACATTGATAAGGTTGACCTTGTTTGCAATGATCATGTAAAGAAAACATATTTTAAACACAAGTACTCCAGGGCAATTGCACTCAATATAACAGAAAGGTATTGGTCAAGTGACCATGAGCCGAGCCCAGACAAACACTTGAAATCCTGCTGATCTATTACAGTGCTCACAAACTGTGAACAGATGTATCAGGAATAAGGTTTTAAGCAGCACTGACAGGATAGCCAGGGGAAAGTATAGACATCAGGAAGTTGTATTAAAGCATAGATTAGGTTTTGGCTAGAGAGTGTAGCTCAAAATTCAAAGTAAATTTATTATCAAAGTTCATATATGTTATCATATACAACCCTGAGATTAATTTTCTTGCTGGCATACTCAATAAATCCAAAACCATACTAGAATCAATGAAAAACCACACCAATAGGGAGGGCAGTGTACAAAAGACAACAAACTGTGCAAATACAAAAAAGAAAGAAATAATAAACAAACACATCAAAATCATGGTAATGTTATAAAATTGAGTAGCAAAAATTTTGAGAAAGTTAATCTGAAAATGCCAGAAGTGTCCTGCAGGTCAGCCGAAGTTTTTGGTTCAAGAAAGAACTAATCTTCTAAAGTGTTGCCGATGTGTCGGTGGACATCCAGGGAATGAACAAGTAGGACAGAGGACAGAGGAGCAGAATTGGGCCATTCAGCCCATCGAGTCTGCTCCACCAGTTAATCATGGCTGGTTTATTTTTTCATCTCAACCCATTCGCCAGTTTTCTCCAAATAAACTTTGATGCCCTTTCTAATCAAGAACCCATTAATTTCCATTTTAAGTATACCCAATGACTTGTCCTTCACAGGATTCACCGCCCTCTGACTTTCTATTCTGAGCTGTGTCCTCTGGTCTTGGACGTCCCCACCCCCACAGGATACATCCTCTCCATGTCCTTTCAATGTTTTCTAGGTAATGGGAGGACAATAATGAGCTAGTTTTTGAATAAGAAAACAAGAACAAAAGATCAAGAGGAGCTAATTCCCATACCAGTTATTGAGGGAAAAAATGGAAGGAGTGAATGTTGGAATTGGTTAACACCACTGAATCTGCAAAATGTCATATTGATAGGTCAAGTGCTTTTAAATAATAATAATTTATTTATAGAGAACTTTTCATGCAAACAATGTAGTTCAAAGTGGTTTACATTAAAGCTCGGCTGAGTTTCACTGGAGCAGTGTAGGAGGCTAAAGAGAAAGTTTTGGCATTTGTTCTCCCCAGTATGCATGAAACACTGTCACAGGAAAGCAGCATCCAGCATCAGAGATCCTCACCACCCAGGCCATGCTCTGTTGTCACCGCTGCCATCAGGTCGAAGGTTCAAGAGCCTCAGGACTCGCACCACCAGGTTTGAGCACAGTTATTATTACTCAACCATCGGGCTCTTGAACAAAAGGTGATTGCCACGCTCAGCTATTGAGATGTTCCCATGACAAATGATCTCACTTTAAGGACTCTTTAGCTTGTTATTTCCTGCTCTCATTATTTATTGCTATTTATTTATATTTGCACAGTTTGTTGTTTTCTACGCTCTACTTGCTTTTTCATCGATCCTGTTTACAGTCTCTATTCTAAGGATTTGCTGAGAATGCCCACAGGAAAAAGGAAAAGGGTTGTAAGTGGTGACGTGTTTGTACTCTGATAATAAATTTTACTTTGAACTTTGTAGAGGAACAGAGTGACCAGCTAATGAAATATCAGGATTATCAGGTTTCACCTGGAAGGAACTGCTGGTACCCTGACCAGCGGGAAGGGAGAAGGTGAAGGGCAAGTTTTGCATCTTCTATGGCAAGAAGGAGAGCAGGAATTTTGATAACAGATGGGTAGTCCAGAGCAGAGGTTCCCGACATTTTTTATGCCATGGACCAATACAAATAGCCAAGGGGTCCATGGACCCAGGTAAGGGACTCCTGTCTTAGGAATATGTTTAAAGGTCAGCATAGTATTGTGGGCTGAAGGACTGCAGGGTTCTGTTCAATTACATTGCGCAGAGTGTGGATTTAGTCATGCAAATTATCTGTTAACAGGGAGATGGGTGAAGTTAGTTAAAAGGAGCACAGAACTTGCAACATTGCCTCGACGTGAAACACCGACCATCCTCAGATGTTACTGGGTCCACCAAGCTCCTCCTGCAGTTTGATTCTTTTGTCATAGAGCACCACAGCACAGAAACAGGCAATTCGGCCCATCTATCCATGCTAGTCTGCTCTTCTGCCCAGTCCCATCTACTTGCAGCCAGATCATAGTCCTCCATTCCTCTCTCTGCCTTTTATGTACCCCCCAAACTTCTTTTAAATGTTACAAATGAATTTGCATCTATCATTTCCACTGGTAGATCATACCATATTTTTCACCACCTTCTGAGTGAAGAAGTATTCCCCCCCCTCACAGATTTCCCTTAAATATTTCTCCTTTCACCCTAAACCAATGACCTGTGGTTCTACTCTCACCCAACCCGAGGCAAAAAGCCTACAAACGTTCACCCTATCTAGAGCCCTCATAATTTTGAAGACCTCTATAAGACCTCCCACCATTCTCCTGCGCTCTATGAATAAAGTCCTAATCTATTCAACCTTTTCCTATAACTCAGGTGATATATCCATTGACCTAAATTGATTTTGATGTTTACAAGGCAGAAGAGTGTAGACCTCAATACCATTTATCAAACTGCCATTGGCAAGTTGGAGCAACTCATCTTCCTGCCTGTTTCAATACACTGGGCCCTATTTGGGTGCTTTGAATGTGTTGACTTGGAAAACAGAAACAGAAAATTTACCCTATGGAGATTTATTTTTAAAACAAAAGCTTGTACTCTAAAGAAATGCTTCTGGAATTATTGGCTGCAGTGGCAAAAAGCTCCTGTGAAGTTTGTTGGATGATTCTCTTGTAGAGACAAATAGTTGGCAGAATATTTAGAGGTCACCTGCCAGGTATCGAGAGTAAATGAGAAAACCACAGAACATATCTCTCGTGCAAGAGGAGAATTTGTTTCACGGGAAATCGCAGATACTGTTAAAGCAAAAGCTGAAAACTGATGGTCATGCAGTTTCTGCGGAGGGAGAAGCGTTCAGAAATGGAAACGTGCAGAAGTAGAAAGGGGATGAGGTCCTCTAGATAGAGTTTGTGGTTCTAGGATAAAGGCTAAAAAGTAGGATCTCAGAAGTAATAATCTGCTGATTATTACAAGTGAACACTTGCTGGTGAGGACAGGAATAGGAAGATAAAACAGATGAACACTTGCGTGAAGAGATGATGTAAGAAGAAAGGCTTCATATTTCTAAGCAATTAGGATTACAGTACTGTGCAAAAGTCTTGTGCACCCTAGCTACATATATGTGCCTAAGACTTTTGCACAGTACTGTAGTAATTTTATGGATTGCACTGTACTGCTGCAAAAAGAAACACATTTTTTAACACATGTGAGTGATGATAAGCCTGATTCTGATATGGGTCTCCATTGTGGACTGAGAGTGGGAGGGTGGCAAGGAGAGGGGATTCATGGTTGGGAAAAGGGGGAGGGAGCAGGAAGCACCAGAGAGACATTGAGTAATATCAATAAACCAATTGTTTAGAATCAAATGACTTTTGCCCTAGGCATTCTAGTTATATGTGCCTAAGACTTTTGCACTGTACGGTATTTCTTGTGGAGATAAGAACTCATGACAGATGCATTGCACTTCAACAGAAGCAGCTCCCACATTTCAAAGATGTTCTGTTTGGTAGGTGAGTTTGGCTACAGGGTGGGATAGGTGAGTGATGGAAGATGGGGCAGGTGTTGATGGTCATGGGAGAGGTAACAAGAAAGAAATGAGGGTATAGGATTGATGGGTTGCTCAGGAAACCAGCAGACACTCAACAGGTTGAATTGGCTCAGCCTATGTTGTATGGAAATACGAGGTGTAAAGTTAGGAGAATGTTGAAAACTCAACATTGCATGACAGAACTGTATGCAGAATATCTCCAGAAACTGGAACAGTAGAAAGTTACTTATTTATTTTATTTATGGAAATACAACGCAGCACTTCAACCCCTGATTTAACCCTCACCTAATCACAGGACAATTTACAATGACCAGTTAACCTACCAGCCAGTTGGTCTGTGGACTGTAGGAGGAAACCCATGCAGTACAAACTCTTTACAGACAGTGGAGGGAATTGAACCTGGGTCACTGGTACTATAAAACGTTGTGCTAACCACTATACTACCATACCACCCCCCAAATATATGTCACTAAAGGGGTCATTCAGTCCTTTGTTTCCATGTCAACCAAGAAAATATTATTGAGATGAACTCCTCCTCCAGCTTGTATTCCTTGGCTTTGAACGTTAGTGCAATTTAGTTTAACCAGGCAATTCCTAAACTATTCAAAGTAAATGTATTATCAAAGTATGTATGCAGTATGCAATCCTCAGATGGGAATGGGGCCAAATAGCCTCTTTCAATCTCCTCCCATTTAGGAAAATAACCATTTTAATATGATGCTTAATTTGTGACAGATGTTCCTTAGAATTCCGAATTTCATCTGATGACCATGTGCTAAGACATGTCATGAATGTTATTTACTTCAAAGATACTTGGACAGATACATGGAGAGGAAAAGTTCAGAGAGACGTGGGCATATGGGACTAGCGTAGATGGAAATCTGGGTCGGCATGAGCCAGATGGGCCGAAGGTCTGTGCTCCAACCAAAATTATGACAACTTAGCAGCAATGTCTTATTCTGCCCACTTTTTTGATGCCACATTCGCATTCGGGAGTTTCGATTTATTTACTGAGATACAGTGTGGAATAGACCCTCCTGGCTCTTTGGGTTCTGCCCCCCCGGCAATCTCCTAATTTAATCCTAGCCTAATCACGGGACAATTCACAATGACCAATTAACCTTTAGTCTGTGGGAGGAAACAGAAGCAACTGGAGAAAACCCACGTGGTCACGGGGAAAACGTACAGACTCTTTACAGGCAGCGGCGGGAATTGAACCCTGGTTGCCTGTACATACTGTAAACCATTGTGCTATCCCCTACCGCCATGTAGCAGGAATAGTTGTTGGGAGTGCAGACAGGTGAAAAAAAAAATGACAAATTACTCAGAAGAACATGCAGAGTGCATGTGTGCATCTTCAATATGTGATCCCAGCAGGCAGGATACCTGGTGGGGAATTCAGGTTGGAAAATGAGCAGTTTAGTGCTGTGATTCAACATATGTTGTTTACTTCAATATTAATATCAGTGTATCACGAAGGGCTTGCTGCACCTCTCCCATCTCCTGAGGATTTGTGATTTAATTACATCCATTGATAGTTAACTCTGTACAACCGAGCGGAAATATGTTCAAAGTGTGCAGAGAAATTGAGTTATCTTTTATTTAACGTCCTTTGTCATTTTCGAGGACTGGAAAATATATCCATTAAATTACTGCTTTTTCACGTTTGTTTTAACTTAATTGACTTAAACATTGCACTTGAAATTTCACACATACATGTCAAGCAAAAATTAAATATGATATGTAAGGACCTTTAAAACCAGAGATGAGTGGGCAGTATCGTAGAAATCTCTTCTATTTTATTTGAGGACTGTTGTCTTTAAAAGTAATGATCCATCAGGCATGGACGTTGTAGTATCAGGTGATGTGGCAAATCAGTATTTGCTGATGATACAAACATTGTTGGTTGAATCTCAGATGGAGACAAGAGACAAGAGAGGAGTAAGATATGCCAACTAGTGGAGTGGTGTCACAGCAACAACATTGCACTCAATGACAGTAAGACGAAAGAGCTGATTGTGGACTTCAGGAAAGGTGAGACGAGGGAACACAAACCAATCCTCATAGAGGGATCAGAAGTGGAGAGAGTGAGCAGTTTCAAGTTCCTGGGTGTCAAGATCTCTGAGGATCTAACCTAGTCCCAACATATCGATGCAGTTATAAAGAAGGCAAGACAGTGGCTATACTTCATTAGGAGTTTGAAGAGATTAGGCATGTCAACAAAAACACTCAGAAACTTCTATAGTTGTACTCTGGAGAGCATTCTGACAGGCTGCATCACTATCTGGTATGGGGGAGGGGGTGGGGACTACTGCACGGGACCGAAAGAAGCTGCAGAGGGTCGTGAATTTAATTGGCTCTATCTTGGGTACTAGCCTACAAAGTACCCAGGACATCTTCAAGGAGCGGTGTCTCAGAAAGACAGCGTCCATTATCAAGGACCTCCAGCACCCAGGGCATGCCCTCTTCTCACTGTTACCATCAGGTAGGAGGTACAGAAGCCTGAAGGCACACACTCAGCAATTTAGGAACATCTTCTTCCCCTCTGCCATTCAATTTCTGAATGGACTTTGAAGCTTTGGACACTACCTCAATTTTTTTAATACACAGTATTTCTGTTTTTGCACATTTTTAATAGTTTATTCAATATACATAATTGATTTACTTGTTTATTTATTATTATGTTTTATTCTATTTATTATTTCTCTCTCTCCCCCCTCTCCCCCTCTCTCCCTCCCTCAGATTATGCATGGCATTGAACTGCTGTTGCTAAGTTAACAAACTACATGTCACGTGCCGGTGATGATAAACCTGGTTCTGATTCTGAGAGTGAGGGGCAACCTGTTAGTATTGTAAATTGCGAGAGGCAAAGATTGAGGAGTTCTATTTTCCTCCCCAGGATGGAGGTGTCAACAACTAGAGTTTAAGGTGAGAGAGAGGGACTTTAAAGGAGATTTATGAGGCAATTTTTTACACAGAGAGTGGCAGGTGCCTGGTGTTAGAGTGCATTCTATTCTGGTGTTTAGGTACGTCGCAAATATGAACTTCAACAGCAACCAATCTTCAGACATGGACATGGATTGTAGATTGAATTTAAAATGCAGCCCTGAACAATAATTTTCATGGAGCTGTGGGCTGGAGTTGATTGCAAACCGGACAGTGATGATTAACATTCATTTTGGGCGTCTGGCGTGTGGGTGCGAAGAAGGATGCGTGTGAAAACTATATGTAATTCAAAGGAAGCATTGCAGATACATCGTAACTGTAGAATTGCCCTGTTGTTACATTTGAATTTTAGCATATAAAAATGTCACATAATATTGGGCTGGAAGGCCTCTTCCTCCAAGAGTGTCTCAGTTTGTTGAATAAAAAACTCTGTATCCACGAGTTTCAGTGTCTCTCAGTGACTTTGTTCTCATTACAACACCCGGAATGAGCTGCCGGTAGAGAAGCAGTTACAATGGCAGCTTTTGAGAGGCCTTTAGATTGGCACACGTGCAGGCAGGGTATTGAAGGATATGGAACGGATGGGGTTAGATTAAATTTGTTTCATAGTTAGCACAGGCACGTATGGCCTGGCCCTGCTCTGTACTAGGTATATTAAATTACCGGTGATAGCGGGAAACAAGCAGAAAAGGGGAAAGGTGATCAAGTGGAAATATCAAAGCAATAAAATTGTACAGGACTGAAATGGGGCCCATTGCCCATTAATACTAATCCCACTTGCCCACACCACACCTGGCCGATTTAAGTGCGTATTGTATATTTAATATTTAAGTAATGTTTGAGTAATCCTGTTTATATATTATTTGATTAAGCATTCTTATTCATTTAAATTATTCATTATGGATCATATGTAAAAATATGTAAAAAAGCTTTTAAAACTTTGTCCTCTCTCCGTAAATCTATGCCCTGTTGTTTTTGATACTCCTATCATGGGCAAAAGATTATGGCTACCTATCCTGCTTTTCCCTCTTATTAAACTCAGTGGCCACTTTATTAGTACACCCCTATACCTTTTCGTTAATGCAGATAGCTAATCAGCCAATCATATGGCAGCAATGTGATCTAAGTGACTTTGACCAAGGAATGATTGTTGGTGCCAGATGGAGAGGTTTGAGTATCTCAAAAACTGCGGATCGCCTGGGATTTTCATGCACAACAGTCTCTAGAGTTTACAGAGAATGGTGCAAGAAACAAAAAACATCCAGTGAGTGGCAGTTCTGTTGGAGAAAACGCCTTGTTGATGAGGAAGGTTAAAGGGGAATGGCCAGAGTAGTTCAAGCGACAGGAGTAGCTCAAATAACCACACATCACAACAGTGGTGTGCAGAAGAGCATCTCTGAATGCACAGCACATCGAAACTTGAACTGGATGGTCTACAACAGCAGAAGACCACAAACGTACACTCAGTGGCCACTTTATTAGGTACAGGAGGTATCCAATAAAGTGGCCACTGAATGTATGTACCTTTACCCAGTCACACCTGAGTCTCCTTCTACTCAAGCAAAGCAAACCCAGTCTATCCAATATTTCCCCATAAATAAAGTAATTGATTTCTTCCACTTTACTTACATTTCCTGAATTTTCTGTTTTTGCACTGATACCTTAGACATCAATGTCAATTAAATTACTTAAAATAATTGTGTAAAAATGCAAAATTATAACATTTTCATTTTGAAGTCTGCATTGCACCATATTTGCCAATAAAACTACAATCAGCATTCCTGATGAAGGGTCTCGGCCCGAAACATTGGCTACTCTTTTCTCGCGGATGCTGCCTGACCTGCTGAGTCCTTCCAGCGTTGTGTACGTAAACTACAATCAGTGCCTCAAGTTTCTGACAGTATAGTTTTGAGGGAAGACTTAATTATTTATGCAAATAGAATCTCTCTACCTCCCTACTTGACTTTTGTTTCCATCATTGTGTTTATGAAGCTTTAGAGAGAGTGCAGAGGAGTTGCTGCCAGCTTTAGAGAGCATGTCTGCAGAGGAAAAGTTGAGCGACTAGGGTTTTTCTCTTTGGAGTGAAGGAAGATGAGAGGTGACTTGATGGAGATGTACAAGATGATAAGCATAAATATGGTGGGCATCCAGTGTAGGAGCCACATATCTATTTCATGTCCGTTGGAGCCACGTATCAATTCTCTGTACTGTATTTTGTGGCAGTTTATTATGGTAATCTGTCACATGGGGTGGGGCGTGGTAGAAGCAAATGAATATAGTTACATATTCATGTTTGTGGTTAGCTAGTTGGTTAGGCTACATCCACACTAGACTTGATAATTTTGAGAACGCTGGTTTTGCGTAAAAATGATAGGCGTCCACACTATGTGTTTTTAAAAATATCTCCGTCCACATTGAAATGGATATTTCAGCGAATCTCCTCCTACTGCGCATGTGCAAGACACATCTACCGAAAACAAGCGACATGTTTGGTGTGGAATCCCACTGTGAAAGTGCGCGTTTGTGTAGTTACAGACTAGAAAAACTCAAACGACGGGCAGCTGTTGGCTCTCGCACAGGAGGACTTAAAAGTTAAAAAAACAAATACTGAAGTGTATGGAGGCAACCGACAGGGAGTTCACAGATAGAATGACCTGGCTGACTACGAACATTGAAAAACTGACTAACTCTGTTGCATTAATAAAGCACTTTGTTAAATGTGTAAAACATGTCTGCATCAGTATTATCTTGTATTTCCATACAATGTTACATTAGGCTGTTACACATCTATTGTCAGAGAAGTACTTGCATAAATAGGTAAACCACCTTCATACAAGCAAGGACAGAAAACGGCAAAGTGAGTATACTTATTTATTCAGTGAGTTATCGGTGAAAGTATTTGGTGAGCACATTTCTAACTCTTCTGGCTTCAGTCTCATTTCTGTCTGTTCTGAAATTGTTAGGTTGCGTTCAAGAAAACAATGAAATAGCGCGCTGCCGTCTGATAGCGTTTTAAAATTTCTCCGGTTACCTCATCCACACTGATCTGCCCAAGCGGCGTTTTCAAAAATACCCACCCTGGAAAGCGTTTCTGAAAAGCTGCGGTTTCGGGGGATGAAAACGCTGTTTTAGTGTGGATGGAGGGTAAAAACAAAGAGAAAAAGCTTTGGTTATGGATTTATCCGGTGTAGTGTGGACGTAGCCTTAGTCTAGTTGAGAGGGGGTAAGATGTGGGGTGATTTTTTTTTGTTACGCTAATTTAGTTCGACCCGCTATTCAGTCGCTAATTGGGACGTTGTTGGAATGCTAACTGGAATGTTTAAATGCATATAGAATGCTCATTCAAATATCACGTAATTGCACCAGTTTGAATGCTAAGACTGCTATATCGCTAATTTAGTTTAGTTAGTTTGTTATCACTATAGGGTCGTTCGTCTTTGCTGGTTTCGTAATAAAGGATCAAAGTTTTTTCAACTTTGGATTTAAGTTATTTTGGAAGCACATCATATAGTGTCGATCTCCTAGCTTAATCTCTCAACAGCTTTGGTCTTTTAATGTAACCACAACACCAAGGGTGGAAATGGCTAATACAAGAAGGCATAATTTTAAGGTGATTGGAGAAAATTACACGGGCCATGTCAGAGCTAGTTTTGTTACAGAGAGAGGGCATGTGACATGTTGCCTGGGTGATGGTAGGGGCAGATACATTAGGGACATTTAAGAAACTATTTGATGGCACATGGATGATATAAAATTGGATCGCTATGTAGGAGGGAGGGTTAGGTTGATCTTGAAGTAGGTTAAAAGACTGGCATGAAACTGTGGGTGGAGGGGCCTGTGCGATGCTGTACTGTTCTGTGTTCTTCATCAGCATCAGGTTTATTATCACTGATATAAGTCATGAAGGTTGTTGTTTTGTGGCAGCAGTATAATGCATGACATAGAAAGATATCCAGTAAGTTACAACCAAAAATAAACAGTGCAAAAGAAGAATAGTGAGGTCGTGTTTGTAGGTTCAGGAACCTTTCAGAAATCTGAGGGCAAAGGGATTCCTAAGATGTTGAGTATTCGTCTTCAGCCTCCTGTGCCTGTTGTGCCTCCCCATCCCTCCCCCAGCGGTAGTAATGAGAAGAGGGTATGTCCTGAATGGTGACGGTGATTAATAATGATACGGCCTTATTGAGGCATAGCTGTTTGAGGATGTCCTCAGTGACGAGGAGGGCTTTGTCTCTGATGGAGCTATATCCTATAGACACTTGTGCATTGGAGCCTTCAAATCAGGCGATTGATACCACCAGTCAGAATGCGTTTGCAATCCTTGCACACTGTGATGCATCAATGTGTTGGATCCAGGAGAAATCCTCTGTGAAGGTGCACCCACTTCTTTGATGTTATATACCACGATATTAAGTGGTTTGCTGAACAAATTATTGTCTAATAACGCTCTTGTGGGACCTGTAAATTTATTGAAGGTACCATTTTGATAGAACATGCTTTTCGAAATTTTGCCAGATTTAGTGTTTCTAGTCCAGAGAACTATTGCAACTCTCCAGACAATAATCTGGAAGTGTGGATCTCCTACTAAATTCCTATTCCATTAACTAAACCTCTCACTGTCGCCCTCCAACCAATCTGCCCATCACCCCGTAAGAAACTTGTGCTGGCATCTCTCTAGGTATGGGCATCCTCTTTATCAGTAAGACAACGTGCACCAAATGCTTGTCAAATTTAAGGAGGTCAGGCCCCTGACGATTGATGATGCAATTGCCCAAACTACTGGATCCCAAGTTGCAATGTTTACCAAGGTTCTGTGGAATAGTGGTGAGACTTAAAAATGCACTATCTCCTGGAGAAAGTGCTGGATCAAGCTTTCCTTATCGTTCACCTTTCCATGCATCATTATGTGAAAACTGGTTGCTTCCTGTCTCTTGACTAAGTGGTCTGATTTACTTTGTGTTTTCCTCTCTGACGTAGGGTCGAATTTGCAGAAAAGTGGGGAAGACAAAGAAAGCCTTCACTCGCAAAGAAGCCGAGGCGACATTTAAAAGTTTGGTGAAGACGCACGAGAAGTACGGCTGGGTTACTCCCCCCGTGTCCGATGGCTGAGCCGCTGAACTCCCAAAGTTTTCAAACCCAAAAAACACTTCCACCCTCTCAGTGCTGTTTACGATCCATTCTTTCTATTTCAGCTTCAACTAGACATGGCAACGCAAAGGAAACATTTACTGTATTTATGAAAAGAGATGTTTACGGATAAAAGCCTGAAGGGAATTTGTTTTTTTTGGGGGTGGGGAGGGGTGGGGGAGGGGGGTAATGACCTGCTTGTTGCTGGAATTGAGTTCACCTGAATTTGGTTTTCTTCTGCATCAGGTTTGCATCATTTTGCCCATTCTACTACGCTGTAGTTTGCTTCTCTCCATGCTAATGATAAACAGATGACATCATGTATTTCATTCCTCACCATTCTACTAATTTAAATTTAAATGAAGCAGTTAATATTTAATACCCAGGCGGCAAGCATAGGTTGACATTTTGCTGTGCGGTTTTTTCACAGGTCAGTTGTCAATGCAACTTGAAGATCGTAATTTGTGTGGAGCTGTGCTCTATTGTGCTAAAATTTAAAATTCTGTCTTGTAGCTGGCTATTGATCACTGAAAGTGAACTGTTTTAACTTCAAGTCCAGTGAAATGAAAGAAGAAGGTTTAACATGTTTCAGCATCTTTGCTGATTGGCACCCCTATACATTATTTATGAAAGCAGTCTTTAGCAGGGCTAGTCGCACCTGTCATTCAAACCAACATCTCATAGGGTTAATGTGCCAATGTGGTAAATAATGTCACAGTTAATAGTAGAATTGTACATCAAATGTGTGTGGAAGTAAGGAAAGCAACATGCTCATGATAGATTGTAGAGGAGTAGATTTTAAGACACTGCAGAGATACGATTCCAATTCCTGCATTAACTCAATGTCTTAAACGATTCCGATGTTTCAATTCCTACTATATCTGCATGTTTAAGGAATAAGTGGTTGCTAGTTTGCTGAAAGAATGTTGCTGTCATTCGTTCTGTGTCAAGAGCTATTACATTTTGTCAAGTGGTAATTGCATTTGTGTCTTTCTGTTTAATTTATTTGTGGTTTGCCAAATGCAAAACCTTTTGAGCATGTGACGGGTATTCTGACTGAAGGGGGAAAACAAATCTTCGAGATAACCAAGTTTGATAGAAGTGTAGTGAGGGGTCAATCGCACTTATGTACAGTTCTTTAGTGACCAAGTATTTGGAGCGGCATGTAAAAGGCAGAGAAAGAAAGAAGAATGGATGAAAAATATCATATTGGATAGAAAATAAATGCTCTTTTTAACCTGTTCCAGTGTAAGTAATTTTTCATTCTCTTGTATTTTTAGTCGTATTTTAAACTACATTCAGTGGCCACTTTATTAGATACCTCCTGTACCTAATAGAGTGGCCACTGAGTGTATGTTCATGGCCTTAGACCAGAATTAGGCCATTCAGCCCATCAAGTCTGCTCCACCATTCCATCATGGCTGATCCCAGATCCCACACTTGCCTTCTTGCCATATCCTTCGATGCCCTGATCAACAATCAAATTTTGCCTTAGATATACCCATGGACTTGGCCTCCACCGCAGTCTGTGGCATAGCATTGCATAGATTTACTACTGTCTGCCTAAAAAAAATTCCTCCTTACCTCTGTTCTAAATGGTCACCCCTCAATTTTGAACTGTATCCTCTTGTTCGGGATATCCCCACCATAGGAAACATCCTCTCCACATCCACCCTATCTAGTCCTTTCAACATTCGGTAGGTTTCAATGTGATCCCTCCCTACACTCTTCTAAAATCCAGTGAGTACAGGCCCAAAGCGGCCAAATGCGCCTCATATGTTAACCCCTTCATTCCCGGAATCATCCTCCTGAACCTCCTCTGGACTTCCTCCAAAGACAACACATCGCTTCTGAGATGTCTTCTGCTGCTGTAGCCCATCTGCTTCAAGTTCAACATGTCGTGCATGAAGAGACGCTTTTCTGCACACCACTGTGGTAATGTGCAGTTACTTGAGTTTCTGCTTCCTTCCTGTCAGCTTCAACCAGTCTGGCCATTCTCCTTTGACCTCTCTCATTAACAAGGTGTTTTTGCCCACAGAACAGACGCCCACTGGATGCTTTTTGGGGTTTTTTGCACCATTCTCGGTGAACTCTAGAGACTGTTGCGTGTGAAAATCCCAGAAGACCAGCAGTTTCTGAGATACTCAAACCACCCTGCCTGGCATCAACATTCAATCCACAGTCAAAGTAATTTAGAAAACATTTCTTCCCTATTCTGCAGTTCGGTCTGAACAGCAACTGAACCTCTTGACTATGTCTCCTTGCTTTTATGCATTGAGTTGCTGCCTCATGATTGGCTGATTAAATAGATGCATTAACGAGCAGGTGTACCTAATAAAGTGGCCACTGAGCGTATATCGATAGTATAACTTAAATGTACAAAATCCTTTTTTAACTTCCCTAGAAAGCTCAGAGCCCCGGCATGAACTGTCCCTGACTTCTTGAAATTAGAAATCAGGTTTATTATCACCATCACAAAACTTGTTGTTTTGTGGCAACAGTTTTAAAGATCTAAGTTTTAACAGGAAATATGCAAAGCAATATAAATAGGGAGTGAAATGGGTTCATGCAGCATTCAGAAATCCAATGGCAGAAGAGAAGATATTCCTAAAACACTGAGTGTGCCTTCAAGCTCCTGTACCTCCTCCCTGATGGTAATAATGAGAGGAAGGCATGTCTGGGGTGGCGAGAGTCCTTAATGATAAAATACCCACAAGGCAATCCTTTAATGACCATCTCTCATTATCCATCCAGCTGGAGACATGCCTGACTATCTTGCAGCCTACTCCAGAGAACAATTAAGAGGCAACCACAATGCTATAGAACTTGAGGACAACATAATTTACTCCCTAAAGGATACTGTCAGTTTCAGTTCTGTTATCGCAGATGACCAGTGTTAATATACACGGCTTGTTAAAATGAATTTGTGTTCACAAACTCCCATGCCAAGTCTGGTAATTTATCAGTCCAATCTGCTAGAATACCTGTCTGCTAGTGCATTCACAATGCTGCTGTATCATGCCACTATTAGTAGTTACAAAGACGTGAGTGCAATGCTATAAACAGCACATGTAATACGGGAAGAATCATTGGTTTGATATCTCACTGTGATATACATTCGAGATGGCTGGCTTATGAAAAGGAAAGCCAAATTTGGGAATCTCATCACAAAGCTAAATATTCGTGGATTAAGGAAATCTGAAAGAAAAACAGAAAACAGCAATTTTCCTTTTCTCTCCACAGATGCTGAGTATCTTGAGCATTATCTATTTTGTTCTGTGTATTTCAGTGTCAAACCATACTATTTTAACTTACAAACACGAGGAAATCTGCAGATGCTGGAAATTCAAACAACAACACACACAAAATGCTGGTAGAACACAGCAGGCTAGGCAGCATCTATAGGGAGAAGTGCTGTCATCGTTTCGGGCCGAGACCCTTCGTCAGGACAGTCCTGATGAAGGGTCTCAGCCCAAAACGTCGACAGCGTTTCTCCCTATAGATGCTGCCTAGCCTGCTGTGTTCTACTATTTTAACGGGTGATTCAAGTAAGTATTGCGTCCATAATTGATGTCAAGATTTGACAAAATAGTGACTTATTTCAATTTAACCCGTCAGGTTTACATTCCATGTTGCATGCATCTGACTCATTGTGAAGACACTTAACAACTGATTGACAAGTGAGAACAAATTTTCCTCGGCATCCAGTTAATTTTTCTGAGCCTTTGGTTTTATGGAAGAAGCCTCACTTCCCTTAAAACGCCTCTCATAAAAGGATCCCCAAATCTATTACCACCGTTACAACCCCTTCTCAATTTCCCTTGCATTTATCTAGAACAGGGGTTCCCAATTCTTTTTAGGCCATGGACCGAGACCATTAAGTAAGGGTGCGTGGGCCCCAGGTTGGGACCCCCTGATTTAGAAGTAATACGTAGTTTATTGAAATTGCAAACTCTGTCCCATGACCCACCAAGCTTGATCAATAGTCAACATTGGTCTTCCAGTAAAGTTGCATTCCTCCTACTCCAAGCATAACCCTTGTAATCTCCCTGAGGGAGTCTAATGAGGATTTTCTTCAGCCAGAGAGCGGTGAATCTGTGGAATTCATCGCCACAGATGGCTGTTGAGCCCAAGTCATTGGGTCCATTGAGGTTGATTATTTGCTATGCATGGGCAATCGCAGCCTTTCCATGACTGTGATTGTTCTCGGCAAAATTTTTCTACAAAAGTGGTTTGCCGTTGCCTTCTTCTGGGCGGTGTCTTTACAAGGTGGGTGACCCCAGCCATTATCAATACTCTTCAGAGTTTGTCTGCCTGGTGCCAGTGGTCGCACAACCAGGACTTGTGATATCCACAGGCTGCTCATATGACCACCCATTGCTTCACGTGACCATGATCTGAGAGGGGCGGGGGGCTAAGCAGGTGTTACACCTTGCCCAAGGGTGACCTGCTGGTTAGCAGAGGGAACGAACACCTTGCACTTCCTTTGATAGAGATGTATCTCCACCTCGACACCCAGTTGATAGGTTCTTGATTAGTTAGGACATCAAAGATTATGAGGAGGGGGCAAGAGGATAGGGTTGAGAGGGATAATAAATCAGCCATGCTTGGATGGTGGTGCAGACTTGATGGACTGAATGGCCTAATTCTGCTCCTATATCTTATGGTCACTGCCTAATCCAGCGCTGGGTAACCCAGTTCTCAATGGTATCTCCATCACGTGAGCATAATGGGGGTGAGATGCTTAGAGGAAAACCAACTGGGCCAAGTTGGGTGGGCACAGTGGTTGGCATGGACCAGATGGGCCAAATGGCCTGTACCCATCCTATATTATTCCATGGCTGTATAAGTCTCAGCATATTAAAAATGGTACTAAATATCCTGACATGACAGCTTGATCATGGGTTAAGAGTTACAAAACAACAGAAAGTCATTTGTTTCTAGATTTCTGCAAGAAATGATAGTAGAAGAATAAAGAATTCTGTAATAACGGAGAGAAAATTACGGTCATGTGATACTGCGGCGCCCTGAACAGAAACAAAACTGAAATAACAAAGCTAATCAGCAGCTGTGGACACAACACAAAAAAAAAGTGCCTTTGTCTACAATGAAGCCACAAAAGAGTCTGAGAGATCAGAAGACTTCATAAATCATTTGAAATTCACTATTACAGCCAACAATGTTTCTCTGGGTTCTGATTGCTTTATAGCATTGTGTCACATTGAAAACAGTCCATTATTCTATTGATAATGAATGTTCCAGCAAGGGATGAAGTGCACTTGTACTTTAATTAGGTTCAATACCCACCACCTTCTCCAGACAGATGACCTTTCTTTTCAGTGTAATTAACTTTGCACTCCAATAACTATTTGTGAACTTTTATCTTTGAAATGCTGGCTGACCTAAAATGACTTGAAATTTGCAAGAGGATGGAAAATGACCATTGATGTTGTTGGGAAGTAACAGGGGAGATAAGTTCATAGCCTGTTTGCTGGTAACTGATGTTATCAGGGGCAGAAGGGCCGTCAAAGAGACTCTGAGAATAAAGTTCAATGGAGGCTTGGAATACACTTCAATGTTATCGACGCTAACAAAGATGGATTGTTTGGAGGGCGAATCTTAAGCAGAACTGTGACTTAGCTGTTGCAGGGAAAAAAGCACAAGAGCTATAATTTTCATCCAGCCGGAACTGGCATTCGTCGACTTGGTATCGCAGAGGGGCACACCCACTCCAGGTGGATGGATTATGAGTTTACCAGCTCAGGTAGGTACCTAGAAGGCGTTGATCATAAATCGGCCTGCTTTGATGGATCAAAGCGGAACATGCCAATCAACTGTGTGAAAATATAGATCCTAGCTTTGCTGGGCTGCTGTGCGAGCGAAGGTACCTACATCAGGATGCCCTTCATTGACTACAGCTCAGTATTTCAGAATCAGAATATGAATCAGGTTTAATATATTGTGAAATTTATTGTTATACAGCAGCAGTACAGTGCAATACTTAATAAAAATGGAATTTCAGTAAGTACATATATAAAATAGTTAAATAAATAGTGCAAAAAAAGAAATAACAAAGTAGTGAGGTAGTGTTCATGGGTTCAATGTCCATTCCGAGATCAGTTGGCAGAGGAGAAGAAGCTGTTCCTGAATCACTGAGTGTGTGTCTTCAGGCTCCTGTATCTCCTTCATGAAGGTCGCAATGAGAAGAGGGCATGTCCTGGATGATGGGGGTCTTTAGTGATGGATGACGCCTTTTTGAGGCATTGCTTCTTGAAGATGTCCTGGATGATGTGCAGGCTCGTGCCCATGACGGAGCTGCATTCTGCAGTTCCTTTCAATCCTGTGTAGTAGCCCTTCCCACCCCCCCTCCCCGCACCGCACAGTGATGCAGTGAGTTATAATGCTCTCCATGTTACATCTGTAGAAATTCGCAAGTATCTTTGGTGACATGCCAAATCTCAAACTCCTGATGAAATATAGCCACTGTCATGCTGTTTCTGCATCGATACATTGGGCCCAGGATAGATCCTCAGAGATGCTGACACCCAGGAACTTGAAATTGCTCAACCTTTCCACCTCTGATTCTTCTATGAGGAGTGATGTGTGTTCTCTCATCTTACTCTCAATACTATCATCCCCCTCAGTGATCAGCTCCAAGACCTTGGCTTCAATACCTCCTTGTGCAAGTGGATCCTCCATTTCTGCCCCTGCAGCCCCAGTAAGTTCGGATTGGTAAGAATATCACCTCCACGTCACCATCAGCACAGGTGCACCACAAGGCTGTGCTTAGCCCCTGGGCTCTGCTTGCTTTGTACTTATGACTGGGAAGCTAAGCATAGCTCCAGTGCCATATTTAAGTTTGCTGATGATGCCATTGTTGTTGGCCAAATCAAATGTGACAGATCATCATATAGGAGGGAGATCGAAAATCTGGCTGAGTTGTGCCACAGTAACAACTTGCACTCGATGCCTGCAACATCAAGGAGCTGATTATTGGCTTCAGGAGGAGGAAACCAGGCATCCATGAGCCAGGCCTCATCAGGGGATCAGAGGTGGAGAGGGTCAGCAACTTCAAATTCATCTGTTGTCATTTCAGAGGGTTGTCCTGGGTCCCACACATAATGAAGAAAGCTCGGCAGCATCTCTACTCTCTTAGATGTTTGGCACGCCATCTAAAACTTTGTCAAATTTCTATGGATGTGCAGTGGAGTGTATACCGACTGGCTGCAGCATGGCCTGGTGTGGAAACACCAATGCCATGAAATGGAAAAGCCTACAAAATTAGTGGATATGACCCAGTCCATCATGGGTAAAGCCCTCCCCATCATTAAGCACACACACGGGGTGCAGTGGAAGGAAAGCAGCATCCATCATCAAGGACCCCCACCATCCAGGCCATGCCTTCTTCTCACGGCTGCCATTAGGAATAAGGTACAAGAGCCTCAGGACCCACACCACCAAGTTCAGGAACAGTTATCACCCCTCAACCATCAGGCTCTTGAACCAGAGGGGATAACGTCACTCAACTTCACTTGCCCCAGCACTGACCTGTTCCCACACCTATGGACTCAATGTGTTGCTTATTTATTTATTCTTTGTGTCTTTATGTTGGGGGAGCAGTATCAATGCTGATGATGCAAAAAGATTAAATAAATTCATCAAAAGGCCGGACTATAAACTGGACCCTGAGTTAGTGGTGGGGGAGGGTGGTCACTAAATAAACCGTTAACCATTATGGACAATCTGGCACATCTTCTCCATGACCTACTGAGTAAGCAGCGGAGCATCCTTTCCAACAGACTCAATCAGCTCCGCTGTCACAAGGATTGTTACAGAAAATCTTTCCTACCAAATGCAATAGGGATATTCAACTGTGCGACAGGAGAACACATATCATACTACAATAGTCTGCTTTATTATTCTGTACATTATTATTGTGTATGTTATTAATCTTTATTATTAGTTAAGTCTGCACACTGCTAAGTGTGTTTTTAAATGTTGCTGCTGTGACAAAAGAATTACCCACTCGGGATCAATAAAGTAATTATTATTTTTCTTTCTGCATTTACAGTTTGTTATCTTTTGCATATTGGTTGTTTTTCTGTCTTGTTACGTGCAGTTTTTCATTAATTCTATTATGTTTCTCTTTATTTACTGTAAATGCCCACGAGAAGATAAATCTCAGGGTTATAGATGGTGCCATATATACATTTTGAACTTTGAACCTTTAAAGACTGTAGGTTAGATATCTGAAATAGGACTGGAAAATGAGATGTGAATTGCCTTATCTCCAGCCATCTACCTCTGAAAATTGCAATCGGCATCCAAGCTACAACCCAGGCTCATGATTTCCATAAAGGGTGGCACAGTAGTATAGCGGCTAGTGTAGTATTTACAGCGCCAGCGACTTGGGTTCATTTAGATAGAAATAAACTTATAGATAGAGCTCTTATAGATAGCGGGGTCAAGGGATATGGGGAGAGGGCAGGAACAGGGTACTGATTGTGTATGATCAGCCATGATCACAGTGAATGGCAGTGCTGGCTAGAAGGGCCAAATGGCCTACTCCTGCACCTACTGTCTATTGTCTATTTCTGCCACGGTCTGTGAGTGTGTGGCTTTTCTCCGAGTGCTCCAGTTTTCTCTCACATCGCAAGGATGTACAGGTTAGGGTTAGTACGTCCTGGGATGCTGAGTTGGCGATGCTTGCAAACTGCCCCCAGCACATCCTCAGACTGCGATGGTCATAAAGTCAAACAACGCATTTCAGTGTATCTTTCGATATTTTGACATACATGTGACAAATAAAGCTAATCTTTTGTAAAGAAAACCCCATCGGTAGGTGGATAGTACAGCCACCCAGGGAAGGCCTGTTTAAGAATGAAAACATCATATTTTTGCCAGTTAGATTCAGCAAACAATAAACCACAGCAATTACTTTGCCTAATGACTACTTTATTAATCAGGATTTGAACAAACAACCTGAAGATTCATTACATAGTTTCAAAGAAAACTCATTAATGCTGTTGTTACACAATTCTTTTAATTAAACAGCTCTTTAGCATCACAATTTACGAACGCACTACTTGTAATCAGATGTAACACACCTTACATGAGTTTCAACGTAGTAAGTTCTTCTCCACGTGCCAGGCTCGGGATCTTCTGCTGAGATGGTTATTCTTCAGAATTGTTCCTCCCACCCATCCTGTGAGGCACGTTTCATTGCATACCTCTGAGACACTGCTTTGGTTTCATGGACTATCGTAATTCAAATTATCGATTACTTTCATTATATGTCCTTGTTTTTTTTCTTAACTTCCTTCTGATTCCCGCTGGCTTTCATAATCACCTCAGCTGCTTTGCCAGCAATTATCGCTGTTTATGCCTTTACAGATAACCTGTCTGCTCCTGGCACAACCTCTCAAGGATAATGGAATGTTCTCCCTCTCTCGCTCTCTCCCTCTCCTGCTCTCTCCCTCTCCCTCCTTCCTGCCCCCCTCCCTCCATCTCTCTCCTCTCCCTCTCCGTTTCTCCCTTGCCACTCTACCTCCCTCTCTCCTCTCCCCACCCCCTCCCCTTCTCCCTCCCCCTCCGAGAAATGCACCACAGAAATAAATCCTTTGATCCACTGAGTGTGCAAGCCCCCATTTTGCACGAATCCCACCCAAAAAACCTATCCTCTTACCCACATTCCCATCGATAGACTCTAATCTCACCAGAATCCCTCGCTTACATACACACTACAGTGGCCAATTAAACTAATGATCAGTAAGTGTTTGCAACATGGGAGGCAACCGGAGCACCCAAAGGAAACTCATGTAATTACAGGGGGAACGTACAAACACCACCCTGACAGGTTGAATCTGCCATGCTCGTAGTGTGAGGTCGCAGCCCTATTTTTCTTTTGCAGAGACACAGGCAGTGTCGATGAAGTATTGGAGGAATCACAGAATTTTTTTTGGAGGTTATGCCCCCGTTTAGCAATATACACTCAATGGCCACTTTATTAGAAACACCGGCTCATTAATGTAAATATCTGATCATGTGGCAGCAAGACATTGCATAAAAGCATGCAGATATGGTAGAGAGGTTCAGCTGATGGTCAGACCACACATCAGAATGGGGAAGAAACGTGATCTGAGTGACTCTGACTGGTGAATGATTGTTGGTGCCAGACGGACTATGTCAGCAACTGCTGATCTCCTGGGATTTTCACACCCAACAGTCTCTGGAGTTTAATAAAACCCAAAAAGAATCTGGTGAGCTGCAGTTCTGCGGGTGAAAACAGCTTGCTAATGAGAGAGGTCAGAGCAGAGTGGCCACGCTGATTCAAGCTGACAGGAAGGCAAGAATAACTCAAATAACCACGTGTTACCACAGTGGTGCGCAGAAGAGCATCTCTGAATGCACAACGCATCGTACCTTGAAGTGGATGGGCCACAGCAGCAGAAGCTCCAGGAAGTATCTAATAAAGTGGCCATTAAATGTATAAATGAAATATTGTTTTTATTTCAGAGGCAATAGTATGCATGAAGATAAAAATACTTTATCTACATTAACATACACATTCTCTTGAATACCATTATGCAATATTATTGTATATGATGTTTTATTGAAATTTCCTTTAAACATCTCTTTTTATGCTCATTTCTCTCTTGGGACGTTCTACCCAAGAAAAAATACCCTTTCAGAAATTTAATTAAGTTATATTAATGTAGTCTGACAAGAAATTCACAATTCGATATTAGATTGATAACTATGACTCGTATGGAGCTCATAAATGCATTAATTACCCTTGTTAATTAAACAAATCTGACATCTGATTAATGACCTTGGGCACCTTTCATCCTTGAACTTGTTATCCCTCTTCATATATAAAGGGTCAGAATATTTTTTTTTCTAATGAAATCATTGTGATTCACTTCCACTTCTGATCAAACCTCAGGTTTGAAAAATTGCCTGCTAATGTGCAGCGTAATTATGAAGAAGATTAAAAAAATAAATTACAAAGGCACAGCACTCCACATCTCAAATTCTGCCAAGCTCCAGCTGTGAATCTCAATGAGTTGCTTCTTCCATTGTTAGAGCCTAGGTAGAGCAGCACATCCTGACTGCCAGAACGGTACGGCAGATCACACAAGGTCAAACTGATACTGGCAGATTTCCATTGCTGAGAATTATGAGGATCTGTGACGGTTACAGTCAATAACAGCCACTTTTATGTTACTCCGCTATGCTGGTAATGAATTATTTTAAAATCATTTCAATGACCATCTTTAACAAGTTGGCTTAGCTTTGGGATCTGGATTGCAAAGCTAACAATTTTCCAGTCCGATATTCAATTTCCCTAAAACTGAACGGCTGGTTGAGCCAGTCCAGACAGCATTAAGTGGTTCTGGTCATACTTACTCCAGGACTAATAATGATGGCAGATCTTTCCTCCCCTGTCAGCCATTAGTGAACCAAATGAATCTGTGCTACAATCCAGTTATTCAGAATGATCTATTTTTTTTCAGATCCAGAATGTAAATTCCACAGCTGCCACAGTGGGTTTTGAACTCCTTGTTTGTCCATCTATGGGCCTGTGTCCTTGTTAATCAGCTCAGGTGTTATTGAATAGCTTTTCCAAAGTGCTCTTAAGGATTTGAAGATGCAATCTGAAGAAGTGCCAAAGTGGAAAATAAAGGAATAATTGAGAGAGATAGAGTCAAGAATCCAAGAATGTGAATGTGGCAACACCACTGGGAAGGAGATGTGAAAGAGGTGATTGGTGCTGTCTTTGGGGTGTGGCCCTTTTGGGGGTCGGTCTCTCTCTCTCGCTCTCTCTCTCTCTCCACAACATTGAAACAGCGAGAGTTAGTGAGAGAGAAATCCTGTGACGTGTCAAGCTGTTGGGAGAACAGTGGTTTCTGATGCACCCTAGATATTGGCCTCTTTGGGGGCTTTGCTATTGCTTGCCTGGTGGGTGATTGGGAGGCAAGTGCTTTTTGCTGCAATAAATGGGGGAGGGGGAGGGTTAATGCTTTGCTCTGTTTGTGCGTGGGAGGGTGAGGGGGGTGTTAGGGTTCTAACCTTTCCCTGTCATTTATTCTTTGGGGGGGGGTTTCTTCAGTTTCGTGGATGTCTGCAAAGAGTAAGAATCTCAGATTGTATATTGTATACATTCTCTGATATTAAACAGAAGCATGGTACCATTGATAGCAGTGGGGAAAAAATTGTTCCTGAGTCCTTTCTTACCTTGCTGATAATGTTAGCCTTCCTGAAAGACATGTGATTTTGTTGGATGAATGTAAGAGGAAAGGCATTTTGCGAAAGAATAGATGGTTAATAGATACTTCTAATACTAAGGACATTAATTTAGAGACACATAGTGCAATGGGCAATGGGCTGATCATAGTGGAGAGCAACTTCAGTGCTTCTGCAGTTGTTGGAGACAGTAGTCTGAGCCAGAGTGTGGGTCAAAGTTCAAACTACACTTTTTATCAAAGTATGTATCCTTTATACGCCCATAAGATTCAACTTCTTACAGGCAGCCACAAGACATAGAACCCATTGAAACAAAAGAAAACCATGGAACACCCAGTGTGCTGAGAGAAAAAACAAATCATGCAAACAATAAAAGTAAGCACATAGTCTTCAGTTAGGACTCAGTACAGTATATAGATGATCTAGGCTTGGATCTACAGGACACAATGTTAAAATTCGCATTTAATACAAAAATAGGAGTGCAATTAATTGTAAACGGCACTTGAAAGTAACAGAAGATAGAGTTAAGTAAATCTGCCAGATGAATGCCAAGTGAAATTTAACACAGAATGGACGGTAATACATTTCAAGAGGATAAATAAGGAGAGTAAATGCAAAAATGAATAGCAAAATAGACAATAGACAATAGGTGCAGAAGTAGACCATTCAGCCCTTCGAGCCTGCACCGCCATTCTGAGATCATGGCTGATCATCTACTATCAATACCCGGTTCCTGCTTTGTCCCCATATCCTTTGATTCCCCTATCCATAAGATACAAAATATTACTATCTGGAGCAGGTGAAGGACATTTACATTCAGATGGGGCGGCACGTTAGTGTGGTGGTTAGCACAACGCGTTCCCGCTGCTGCCTATAAGGAGTTTGGACATTCTCCCCATGACCACATGGGTTTCCTCTGAGGGCTCCGGGTTCCTCCCTCAGTCCAATCGTGTACTGGTTGGTAGGTTAGAATCAGAACCAGGTTTATTATCACCAGCATGTGTTGTGAAATTTGTTAACTTAGCAGCAGCAGTTCAATGCAATACATAATATAGAAGAGAATAAATAAATAACAGTATGCATATATTGAATAGATTAAAAATTGTGCAAAAAGCCAAAATAATATATATTAAAAAGGTGGGGTAGTGTTCCCAGGTTCAATGTCCAGTTAGGAATCAGATGGCAGAGGGGAAGAAGCTGTTCCTGAATCGCTGAGTGTGTGTCTTCAGGCTCCTGTACCTCCTACCTGATGGTAACAGTGAGAAAAGGGCATGTCCTGGGTGCTGGAGGTCATTACTAATGGATGCTACCTTTCTGAGACACCGCTCCTTGAAGATGGGTTATTTGGTTATTGTAAACTGTTCCGTGATTAGGATAGGATTAGATTTGGGGATTTGGGGATTGCTGGGCAGCTTGGCTCAAAAGGCTGGAAGAGTCTATTCCATGTTGTATCTCAATCAATAAATAAATAAATCCACAGATCTTTTCAATCATCATTTTCAGGACCCAGCTATCTCTGCATGACCAACATTTACTGCACTCCTGTATTTGTCCTAATGAAGGGTGTCTGCCCGAAACGTAGACTGTTTATCCTCTTCCATGCCTGACTTGCCAAGTTCCTCCAGCATTTTGTGTATGCTACTTAAAAGGGACTTGCGATGACAAAAATATCAATCACTCAGATGGGATTAGGATTCACGAGAAGAGTAATGACACCAATAAGTGACTGGTGTCTAATTAGGCTGCATTATGCTCCTCAATTTTAGCTCTTGGTTAATATCTGACACAAATGATTATTTAGTTCATAAGTGTGAAAGATGTTTAACACTTGAATATGGTGCTCCCACAATATCCATAAGTACTCCGTTTTGAAATAAACTTGGCAAGCAAAGCATGCACAATTACATATTTGCTTTTGCTAAATGCTGTCTCTGTTTTGGAGCTGGCCACCAGCCAACAACATGTAGGAGATAAGAGCTTCTGACTTTTGTTTTGATCTGACTGTCAGCAGCTGGCTTTGAAATAAGCTCTTTCGAATGCACAATAATTTCAAACTCCAACTCCCCATTCTATTTTTAGTGGTTTTCACATTCACGCCCCCACAAGGAGCCCATCCTTTGCCGTGCTGGAGGAACACCGTCAGGATGGACGTTTTGCCATTGCAATCCCATTCGCCAATGAATTCCTGGTATGGAAACACCAGTGCCCAGGGACGAAAAAAAATTACAGAAAGTGGTGGATACAGCCCAGTCCGTCACAGGAAGAGCCCTCCTCACCAATGAGCACATCTACAAGGAGCGCTCCCACAGAAAAGCAGCATCCATCATCAAGGACCTCCATCATACAGGCCAAGCTCTCCATGTTGCCATCGGGGAGGTGGTACAGGAGTCTTAAGTCCCATACCAGCAAGTTCAGGAACATTTATTACCCACCAACCATCATTCTCCTGATAATTTAATTTGAAAATAAATTCACTTTGACTTTGACTTAGATACTTCTCTCTGCTACTGATCCCAACAATAGGCATATGGCCACGATGCTAAAGTGAACGGCATAAATAAAAGTATCGGAACAAGTTGATGAATCTATGTAAGCTCTAGTGCATCAAAATACATACAGTGGCCACTTTATTAGATACAGGATAATAAAGTAATCACTCAGTATAGGTATTATCTTTGTCCCAGCACCGTATACCTGCTTATTAATGCAAATATCTAATGAGCCAATCATGTGGCAGCAACTCAATGCTTAAAAGCATGGAGACATGGTCAAGAGGTTCCATTGTTGTTCAGGCCAAACATCGGAATGGGGAAGAAGTGCGATCCAAGTGACTTTCAGGGTGGAATGATTGTTGGTGCCAGACAGGGAGGTTTGAGTATCTCAGAAACTGCTGATCGCCTGGAATATTCATGCACAACAGTCTCTAGAGTTTACAGAGAAAAAGTGCAAAAAATAAGTAGGCATTCAATGAGTGGAAGTTATGTGGGGGGAAAATGTCTCGTTAATGAAAGGTCAGAGGAGAATGTCCAGACTGTTTCAAGCTGACAGGAAGGCGGCAGTAAATCAAATCCAGGAGATACCTTAAAAGGTGGTCACTGAGTGTACGTATTATTTTGGTGCCTGCCTTTCATGTATTTTTGACAGTCCTGGAGCTCATATTTAATAGCACACTTTTGGCTGCAGCAAAGACCATGCCAGGCTGCCAACTTCCAGTGGTGGGCTGGAGGTGACCTTTGCTGGGTGACTTCAGCAGCTCTCCGCCTGGAAAACCAAGCTTCTGACTGTACCGTCCTGACGTGAAAAGGAGGACAACTTGGCTGGCCACCAACAGCTTGTATTTAATGTATTAACATACCCTCAGGCACTTCACAGGAGCGTTATTAAGTTTCAAGATGTTTCAGGTTTCAAGTTTACTTGTCACATATACACAAAAACATACAGTGAAATGTGACGTTTGCTTTAACAACCAATATACAGAAGAATATATCAGGGGCACCATCCAGTGCTGCCACACATTCTGATGCCAACATAGCATGCCCACAATATTAAACAGACGTTTACCAAAATTTCAGTCTGAGGGAAAGAAAGGAAGTAAAGAGATCTGGAATCGCAAAGCTTAAGCTCAAGGTAGTGAAACACATGGCTACCATTAGTGAAATGGTTTTCTGAAATGCATTAGAGGAGTGAATAGACCTAAAAGGTTTGTAGAGATTAAGGCTGGAATACCATAGATGAGGTCAAGATATGAATGAGATATTAATGGTGTGAGTGGCAATGTGCTTCACCTAGTTTCAATGTAACAGGAGAACTTGATACCAGTTAGAGCATCAGGCTTGTGGTATTTGCAAGCTAGAATGGCAGCTAAGGGAGCATTATCCAGATGTAACATATGTATGGATGTGGATATCAACAGAGAAATTGAGTTGGGTGACGATATAGAGGTGGAAGTAACAGACCAAGAAAGCTTTTTCAATAAAGACTAAAAGCAATGGATTCAGTCTTCATCAGCTTGAAGGATTAAAGAAGTGAACAGCGGAGGAATTGTGGTGCTGAGAATTTGCCTGGTGTCATCATAGTACATGAGGAACTTAAGGTTGAGTCTCTCACTCACTGATTACCAGATGAGAATCAGGAGCGTAGTGGTAAGCAAGACGCTTTACGGTGCCAGTGAATGGGGTTCAATTCCCGTCATTGTCTATAACTTATAAGAAAGGGAAAAGGGGGTGGGGGAGGAGCACCAGAGGTGGGGGGGGGGGTGCGATGGGCTGGGAAGGAGATTATATGAGAGAGGGAAAAGGAGATGGGAAATGGTGAGGGTGGGGGACATTACCGGAAGTTTGAGAAATCGATGTTCATGCCATCAGGTTGAAGCCTACCCATTCAGAATATAAGGTGTTGTTCCTCCAACCCGAGTGTGGCCTTATCACGACAGTGAAGGAGGCCATGGATGGATATATCGGAATGGAAATGGGAAGTGGAATTGAAATGGACGGCCACTGGGAGATCCCAATGTTCTGGCGGACGGAGCGTAGATGCTCGGTGAAGCGATCTCCCCCTCTATGTCGGGTCTCACTGATACACAGGAGGCCACACCAGGAGGGCTGAATACAGTAGATGACCCCAACAGACTCACAGGTGAAGTTTCACCTCACCTGGAAGGACTGTCTAGGACCCTGGATGGTAGTGAGGAAGGAGGTGTGGGGACGAATGTAACACTTGTTCCACTTTAAGTGCCAGGAGGGAGTTCAGTGGGGAGGGATGAATGGACAAGGGAGTCACGTAGGGAGCAATCCCCATGGAAAGCAGGAAGTGGGGAGGGAGGGAAAGATGTGTTTGATGGCGGGATTTTTCATATTGGAATGGAAATGGGAAGTGGAATTTAAATGGGTGCTTCTCGGAATGGGAAGTGAATTTCACCATTTCCCATCCCCTTTTCCCTCTCTCATGTTATCTCCTTGCCCTCCCATCGCCTCCCTCAGGTGCTCCTCCCCCCAACCCCCTTTTGTCTTCCTTCCATGGACTACTGTCTCTTTCACCAATCAACCTCCAAGCCCTTTGCTACATCCTTTCCCCTCCAAGTTTCACCTATTCCCTTCTGTTTCTCCCACCTTTCAAATCTACTCTCAACTTTTTACCTCCAGACCTGCCGGAGGGTTTCGGCCCAAAATGTCGACTGTGCTTTTTCCCATAGCTGTTGCCTGGCCTGCTGTGCTCCTCCAGCATTGTGCGTGTGTTGCAAATGAGAAAATAGTTTTTCAGCAACATTGTGGCCACCTACAGCAGGGGAGCAGGCAGGGAGGCAGTGGTGGCTGACAAACACCATGAAACTGAGTATCAAGCTTTACAGAATCACTGCCAGTCCTACAGGCGGGGACCTCAACAACCCCCACATAACGCTGGAGGAATTCAGCAAGTCAGGCAGCATCTATGAAGGGGAATATACAGTTGACGTTTCAAGTCAAGACCCTTCGTCAGGACTGGAAATGAAAATGGCAGAAGCTAGAACAAGAAGGTGGGAGAGAGGGAGGTGTACAAGCCGGCAGATGATAGGTGAGACCAGGTAAGGGGGAATGTGGATGGGTGGTGAAGTAAAAAGCTGGGCGGCGATGGGGGGTGGGGGGGGAAGAGGTAATTGGCTGAAAAAGAAGGAGAGGACAGCAGACCAGGTTAGGAAGGGAAGAGGGGAACCAGGGGTTGGTGATGGGCAGGTTAAAGGGTGAGAGGGGAATGGAAGAAGAGAGGAAGGAGCAAGGAAAGTTAGAAGTTTGAGAAATTATTGTTTATTGCAAGTACAGCTTTGCTTTCTTCTATGAATAGCCCCATCAAGGCTTCAACTGATGGCTGATCGTCAGAAATTGGGTGTGACTTTCCACTTTGGTGAGCTGCCAGAGATTCCTCTCCCCATCCGCTGGCTGCTGGCGTTGGATTCCCTGTGTCCCTCCACCTGCAGAGGGTTGTAGACTCAATCAGCTCCAACAAGGGTACAACACTCCCCACCGTCTTCAAAAGGCAGTGATTCAAGAAGCCAGCACCTTGATGATAAGGACTCTTATCATCGGGGACATGCCCTCTTCCCGCTATCACCGTCAGGGAGGTAGTACAGGAACCTGAGGACCCAGTGATTCAGTAACAGCTTCTTCTCCTCTGCCATCGTATTCCTGAACGGTCTATGGGCCCCCGTACTTCATTATTCCTCTTTTGCACCGTTTATCCAGTTTTGCAACTTCGAGGAAATTTTATGTCTTGCTGCTGAGAAACAACAATTTTGACAACGTAGGTCAGCGATAATCTGATTCTGACCCTCCGGAGCAAAGGAGGATGAGAGGCAGCTTGATAGAGGTGTACAAGATGATAAAAGGCATCGATGAACTGGATAGCCAGAGGCTTTTTTCCCAAGACAGAAATGGTTCATATCAGGGGGCATAATTTTAAGGTGACTTGAGGAAAATACAGGGAAGGTGTCAGAGATAGGTATTTTACACAGAGAGTGGTGGGTCCATGGAATGCCTTGCCATACATAGGGACATATAGGATATGAAACTCTTAGTTAGGCACACGGATGACAGAAAAATGAACAGCTTTGTAGGAGGGAAGGGGTAGATTGATCATAGTCTAGGTTAAAAGGTGAGCACAGTATCATAGGCTGAAGGGGGTGTTCTGTGCCCTGATGTTCTCTGTTCAATCACAGGGAAGTTGTACAGACTCCACACCAACAACAGTCGCTTTTGGCGGCTATTGAATTTTTTAAAGAAAATCCTTGAAAGTCACACAAAGAACTAGCAAGAATAACTTTTAATGTAAAAGCTTCTGTCTGCAGAGCATTCAACAATATATACTTATCTTGCAATCAGGTGACAGCGTGTGGGAAGCGGCACAAAAACACTGTCATCAACTCGATGTGTTGTCCTTGTGCTGAAATGTTTGTGTAACTTTGATGTAATGCTATACGGAATGTTATGCCCGCAGCCCCCTCCTTTGTGAGAATCGCAAGGGCACTAGTGGGTTGGGTCAGCGGACCCAGGAAATGGGAGAGAGACGTGCAGGATGCCTCGTTCCCCAGCGATGCAAAATAACGCAACATTGGCCATTGTCTCTTGGAGACACATTTGTGGATTGGGGACTATGCTACGTGCAAGCCCTCGGGCAAAGTGGGCTGGTTGAGAGAGAGATTGCATCACCCCCAACCTGATTGACATCTACTACCCTGCGAGTCAAGATAAAAGAGGGGCTGTAGAGACGGCCCCTCAGACGCACCAGAAGAAACGCTAGCGATCCCATAATAGTGGGAAGCCATTTGAAGGAAGCCATGTGCGTTCGGTTCCCTTGCCTGGGAGCCGGTGGCTGGTACCACGGACGACGATTTTTGAACTAATAACGGGGAACCCACTCCCCTGACTCAACAGATTGGCCTCATAAAAGACACGGGCAAGTTTAAGACTGTCTCTCTCTACAACCCAAAAGAGCTGCTTCTTTAATGACAATTGACTTTTATTTCTTCATCGGACAATACAGTAACCCCTAGACAAACGATAGAGTTATTTCTTATTGATGATTATGATTATACCCTCGCTTTTAGATTGAGTATTGACGACATATATTATCTGAATGTTTGTATTAATCTTATTTTTGTGCCCCTTTATAAATAAAAACGTTTAAAAATAGTACCATCAGACTTCAACAGACCTCTCTATCTTTGCTGGTAAGTGACCCAGTTACGGGGTACGTAACAGGAACAATACCTCGGTTCAGTGGTGGCCTTCCTACCTTTGTCAGAAGGTGCAGGCTTCGGTCCATTGACATCGGCTTGTAACACCAAAACACAAAACAATTTGAAAGAGAAACACTGGGCCAGGATGATGTGTGTCTACTTTTTAATTTTACTTTAGCAATGACTGCATTTATGATGTGGTGGTGTAATGACGTGGGCCATTCAGATATTTTTACTGATAAACCATAATTAATCGTTAAAACAATAAAGAATGGTTAATCAAGCAATATATTTACAATACTACTCAAGTATTACTGAAATATCAAATACACAACAATGACAATATCAACAATGTTTCTTTTACATTGTCACGTTGAACTAAAATTCCCCATGGTGTGTCAGAAATAAGGCTGTAATATGGAATTGTACAGCTCAGAACCAGGCTCTTTAACACAGTGAGAGGTGCCCTCTGCACAATCTCCTCTCCTTGCTCTCAACTCACCCTGCGTTCTGCCATTCAACTGTACACTAGCGGCTAGTAATTTCTAAGGTAGGGACATGTTCGGCACAACTTTGTGGGCCGAAGGGCCTGTATTGTGCTGTAGGTTTTCTATGTTTCTAACTTAGAATGGCCAATCAAGTTCGGATCGGCAACAATATCTCCTCTACGATCTCCATCAGCACAAGTGCACCACATGGCTGCGTGCATAGTTCCCTGCTCTGCTCATTTTATGCTTATGACTGTGAAGCTAGGGAGCTAGGGTAGCAAGAAAGGAGCTTAAGAAGGGGCTGAGAAGAGCAAGAAGGGGGCATGAGAAGGCCTTGATGAGTAGGGTAAAGGAAAACCCCAAGGCATTCTTCAATTATGTGAAGAACAAAAGGATGACAGGAGTGAAGGTAGGACCGATTAGAGATAAAAGTGGGAAGATGTGCCTGGAGGCTCTGGAAGTGAGCGAGGTCCTCAATGAATACTTCTCTTCAGTATTCATCACTGAGAGGGAACTTGATGACGGTGAGGACAATATGAGCGAGGTTGATGTTCTGGAGCGTGTTGATATTAAGGGAGAGGAGGTGTTGGAGTTATTAAAATACATTTGGACGGATAAGTCCCTGGGGCCTGATGGATTATTCCCCAGGCTGTTCCATGAGGCAAGGGAAGAGATTGCTGAACCTCTGGCTAAGATCTTTATGTCCTCGTTGTCCACGGGAATGGTACCGGAGGATTGGAGAGAGGCGAATGTTGTCCCCTTGTTAAAAAAAGGTAGTAGGGATAGTCCAGGATCCCTATCAAAAGTAAGTATGACAGAGCTAAGGTGAGTGGGAGGACAGATGATTGGGAAGTTTTTAGGGAACAACAGAACTTAACTAAAAGGGCAATACGGGGAGAAAAAATGAGGTATGAACGCAAGCTAGCCAGGAATATAAAGGAAGATAGCAAAAGCTTTTTTAGGTATGTGAAGAGAAAGAAGATAGTTAAGAACAATGTTGGGCCCTTGAAGAATGAATTGGGTGTAATTGTTATGGGAAACAGAGAAATGGCAGAAGAATTTAATGAATACTTTAGATCTGTTTTCACTAAGGAAGACACAAGCAATCTCCCAGATGTATGGATGGGCCAAGGACATAGGGTAACAGAGGAAATGAAACAGATTGACATTAGGAAGGAAGTGGTGATGAGAAGACTGATGGGACTGAAGGCTGACAAATCCCCAGGTCCAGATGGTCTGCATCCTAGGGTACTAAAGGAGGTGGCCCTGGAAATTGCGGATGCATTGGTAATCATTTTCCAATGTTCCTTAGATTCAGGATCAGTTCCTGAGGATTGGAGAATGGCTAATGTTATCCCACTTTTTAAGAAAGGAGGGAGGGAGAAAACAGAAAACTATCGACCTGTCAGCCTGACATCGGTGGTGGGGAAGATGCTAGAGTCCATTATTAAGGATGAAATAGTGGCATTTCTAGATAGCAGTGATAGGATTGTGCCGAGCCAGCATGGATTTACCAAGGGTAAATCATGCTTGACTAATCTGTTGGAGTTTTTCGAGGATGTAACCAGGAAGTTAGACGGGGGAGATCCAGTGGATGTAGTGTACCTCGATTTTCAGAAGGCATTTGATAAGGTCCCACATAGGAGATTGGTGGGTAAAATCAAAGCTCAGGGCATCGGGGAGAAGACATTGACATGGATAGAAAACTGGTTGGCAGATAGAAAGCAAAGGGTAGCGGTGAATGGGTGTTTCTCGGAATGGCAGGTGGTGACTAGTGGAGTGCCACAGGGCTCGGTATTGGGACCACAGCTGTTTACAATTTACGTCAACGATTTAGATGAAGGCATTGAGAATAACATCAGCAAATTTGCTGATGATACTAAGCTGGGTGGCAGTGTGACATGTGATGAGGATGTTAGGAGAATTCGGGGTGACTTGGATAGGCTGGGTGAGTGGGCAGATACTTGGCAGATGACGTTTAATGTGAATAAGTGTGAGGTTATCCACTTTGGAAGTAAGAACAGGAAGGCAGATTATTATCTGAACGGTGTAGAGTTAGGAAAGGGAGAAATACAAAGAGATCTAGGAGTCCTTGTTCATCAGTCACTGAAGGTGAATGAGCAAGTGCAGCAGGCAGTGAAGAAGGCTAATGGAATGTTGGCCTTTATTACAAAGGGAATTGAGTACAAGAGCAAGGAAATCCTCTTGCATTTGTACAGAGCCCTGGTGAGACCACACCTGGAGTATTGTGTACAGTTTTGGTCTCCAGGGTTAAGGAAGGACATCCTGGCTGTAGTGGAAGTGCAGCGTAGATTCACGAGGTTAATTCCTGGGATATCTGGTCTGTCTTACGCAGAAAGGTTAGAGAGACTGGGCTTGTACACGCTGGAATTAAGGAAATTGAGAGGGGATCTGATTAAAACATATAAGATTATTAAGGGATTGGACAAGATAGAGGCAGGAAATATGTTCAGATGCTGGGAGAGTCCAGTACCAGAGGGCATGGTTTGAGAATAAGGGGTAGGTCATTTAGGACAGAGTTAAGGAAAAACTTCTTCTCCCAGAGAGTTGTGGGGGTCTGGAATGCACTGCCTCGGAAGGTAGTGGAGGCCAATTCTCTGGATGCTTTCAGGAAGGAGCTAGATAGGTATCTTATGAATAGGGGAATCAAGGGATATGGGGACAAGGCAGGAACCGGGTATTGATAGTAGATGATCAGCCATGATCTCAAAATGGCAGTGCAGGCTCGAAGGGCCGGATGGTCTACTTCTGCACCTATTGTCTATTGAAATCAGAGGTTCATGAGCCAGTCCCGATCGGAGTATCAGAGGTGGAGAGGACTAGCCTCTCTTAAATTTTGAGGTGTTATTATTTTGGAGGACCTGTCCTGGGGCCAGCACCTAAGTGCAATTATGAAGAAAGCATGGCACAGTTCTTCTTCCTTAAGAGTTTACGGAGAGTCAGCATGACATCTAAAGTTTTGTCAAACTTCTATAGATATGTTGTGGAGGGTATATTAACTGACTGCATTATGGTCTGGTATGGAAGCACCAATGCCCTTGAATGGAAGAGCCTACAATATGTAAAGACTGCAACAGACCATCATGCATATAGCCCTCCCAACCAATGAACACACCAACCTGAAATGTTGTCAGAGGGAAGCAGCATCCATCATTAGGGACCCCATCACATTGCTGCTGCCATCAGGAAGAAGACACAGGAGCCTCATGACTCACACCACCTGGTTCAGGAATAGCCATTACCCCTCAACCATCAGGCTCCAGAATCAAAGGAGATAACTTCACTCAACTTCACTTGCCCCATCATTGTAATGGTCCCACAACCTATGAACTCACTTTCAAGGACTCTTCATCTCATGTTCTCGGTACTTATTGCTTATTTAGTTACTATTGTTGTTTCTACTACACTTTGATTGAACATCTTAGTTGGGCAGTCTTTCATTGATTCTGTTATGGTTATTATCCTATATGAATTTATTAAATATGGCCACAAGAAAATTAATCTCATGATTAAATATGATGACGTATACGTACTTGGAAAATAAATTTATTTTGAACTTTGAACCAACCTGCACATATATGGGAGGAAACTGGAGCATCTGGAGGAAACCTGCGAGGTCACAGGTAGAGAATGCAAATGCCATTCTGGCAACACTCCAGGTCAGGAGTGCACCTGGATTGTGAGGCAGCTGTTCTGCTAGCCACACGGCCCAAACTGTAGCTGCACGTGCTTGTGTTCAAAAAGCAGTGATTTTTGTCACTGATAATTAGCGAGAATTAAGCAGAGCTGCCTTGCTTTCTGATATTTCCAATCACTACTTCAAAATGAAACAATTTCACTAACTCAACAAGTTAGGCACTATGAAGAATTTGAACGTATTGACAATCATCTTGAATGTTAAAATGAAAGTAAAGATTTGGAGGATGCAATTGACAATAGTATCGTATTGTGGCGACCCACTTTCTGCGCAGGCAAACCGGCTCACAAATAGCCAGCGCGCGGGGAGAGACTTCGGTAATGCACCTCTGACGTCATTTCCGCCCGGAGAGGGCAGGCGCTAGGGATTAAATGCCAGCGCCACGAAGTTTGAATAAACTAGTCTCGAAACGACTTACCGACTGCGTGTCGTTGTCTCTCGCTCTGTATGTAGTACATCGCTACATTGCTGACCCCAACGGTCCAAATGGGATTTGGACCAAAGATGACCGACTCTTCATCTGGTTCACGCAGTTTCGCTAAAACTGCCAACTTTCTGGATGCTGCGACCACGCATGTGGTTTAGCCAAGAAGAAGCCCAGTTCCAGATTCGGCAGATATCCTCTGATTCCACGCGTTACTACCACGTGGTGAGCGCCCTTGACCAGGAGACGGCCGCCCAGGTTGCGGATTTCATACAGTCGCCCCCGGAAGAAGGCAAATATGAAGCATTCAAAGCGCTGCTCATTGGGACCTTTGGCCTCTCACGGCATGAGCAGGGTGCCCGCCTGCTTCACCTGGACGGTTTGGGAGACAGACTGCCGTCAGCATTGATGAATGAGATGCTGACCCTGGCTGACGGACACAAGCCCTGCCTCATGTTTGAGCAAGTGTTCCTAGAGCAGCTGCCCAAGGACATACATCTGCTGCTGGCTGACACAGATTTCGGTGAACCCCAGAAGGTGGCGGGCCGGGCAGACGTGCTGTGGAAAGCCAAGAGGGAGAGCGTGGCGTCCGTCGGTCAGATTACCAGGCCACGCGCCCAACAGCGGACCAGACCAGGCCTGGCGGGGGGCGCACACAACACAGAGGCAGGAGTGAGGAGGCCAGTGAACAGTGGTGTTTCTACCACCAGCGTTGGGGCACAAAAGCCCGCCATTGTCGCCCGCCCTGCAAGGGCCAGAGCCAGCTGCCGCTAATGACTATGGCGGCTGGCCGCCAGGACAGCCTCTTGTACGTCTGGGACAAACAGTCGGGACGCCACTTCTTGGTCGACACCGGAGTGGAGATCAGCATCTTGCCCCCGACGGGGTACGACACCTGCAACAGGAAGCCAGGACCCACCCTGAGGGCCGCAAACGGCAACACGATATAGACCTACGGCACCCGCACAGTGCAGCTGCAGTTCGGCGCCAGCCGGTTCACGTGGGACTTCACACTGGCCGCCGTGGCCCAACCACTCCTGGGGGCGGACTTCTTGCGAGCTCACGGCCTGCTGGTCGACTTGCAAGGGAAAAGACTGGTACATGCCGAGACTTTCCAGACGTTCTCCCTGGGTGAAGCCAAGTTGCCGGCCCCACACCTGGACTCCATCACGCTGTCAGACAACGAATTCACCAGAATCCTGGCGGACTTTCCATCGATTCTGGCACCGCAGTTCACGGCAGCCATGCCCAGACACGGGGTACAGCACCACATCCCGACCCAGGGACCACCCCTCCACGCCCTCGCACAAAGGATCCCCCGGGAAAAGCTCCGCCTGGCGAAGGAGGAGTTCAAGAGGATAGAGGAATTGGGGATCGTACGGAGGTCCGACAGCCCATGGGCCTCCCCCCTGCACATGGTGCCCAAAGCAGCCGGGGGTTGGAGACCATGTGGCGACTACCGCAGACTGAACGAGGCTACAACTCCAGACCGCTACCCCGTGCTGCACATACAGGACTTTGCAGCAAACCTGCACGGGGCAAGCATCTTTTCCAAAGCAGACCTTGTCCGGGGATACCATCAAATCCCGGTGCACCCTGAAGACATCCCCAAAACGGCACTCATCACCCCGCTCGGCCTGTTCGACTTCCTCCAAATGCCGTTCGACCTGAAGAATGCCGCACAGACGTTCCAGCGGCTAATGGATGCGGTGGGACACGACCTGGACTTTGCGTTCATCTATTTGGACGACATCCTTATAGCCAGCAGTTGTCGCCAGGAGCATCTGTCCCACCTCCGCCAGCTCTACTCCCGCCTGAGTGATTTCGGCCTCACCATCAACCCGGCCAAATGCCAGTTCGGTCTCGATACCATCGACTTCCTGGGCCACAGGATTACCAAAGACGGGGCAACACCTCTGCCCGCCAAGGTAGACACGATTCGCCACTTTGCCTGGCCCAACACGGTCAAAGGCCTGCAGGAGTTCGTTTCCTTCTACCACCGTTTCCTCCCCTCAGCAGCCTGTATCATGCGCCCTTTGTACACCCTGATGTCGGGTAAAGGCAAGGACATTACTTGGGATGAGGAGGCCGCGGCCGCTTTCGTTAAAGCCAAGGAAGCCTTGGCAGATGCCACGATGCTGGTGCACCCCAGAACGGATGTTCCAACTGCCCTCATGGTGGACGCATCCGACACAGCAGTCGGTGGGGTTCTGGAGCAGCTCATCGAGGGGCGCTGGCAACCCCTGGCATTCTTCAGCAAGCACCTACGACCACCCAAACTCAAGTACAGTGCTTTCGACCGGGAGCTGTTGGCACTGTATCTGGCAATCCGGCATTTCAGGTACTTCTTAGAAGGCAGGCCGTTCACCGCGTTCACGGACCACAAACCGTTGACCTTCGCGTTTAAGAAGGTGTCCGATCCCTGGTCGGCTCGCCAGCAGTGACATCTGTCCTACATCTCCGAGTACACGATGGACATCCAGTATGTCTCGGGAAAGGACAACGTCGTGGTGGACACACTCTCCAGACCAGCTGTCCAGGCCGTGTCCCTGGGGGTGGACTATGCAGCACTGGCGGAGGCGCAGCAGGCAGACGACGAGATACCCAGCTACAGGACCGCAGTCTGGGGTTTGCAGCTGCAGGACTTTCTCGTAGGCCCAGGTGATAGGACCCTCCTATGCGACGTGGCTACCGGCCAACCTCGCCCCATCGTCCCGGCAGCCTGGAGGCGGCGAGTTTTTGACTCCATACATGGTTTGGCACACCCATCTATCAGGACAACCGTCCGGCTGGTCTCCAGCAAGTTCGCGTGGCACGGACTTCGCAAGCAGGTTAGTGAATGGGCCAGAATGTGCGTGCAGTGCCAAACAGCCAAGGTGCAGCGGCACACTAAAACCCCGCCGCAGCAGTTCGAACCCACCCACCGGAGGTTCGACCACATTCATGTGGATATCATGGGCCCCCTACCAGTGTCCCGAGGAGCGCAGTACCTCCTAACTATGGTAGACCGGTTCACGAGGTGGTCAGAGGCGGTCCCACTCACCAACACATCTGCCGATTCCTGCGCCCGAGCACCGATTGCAACCTGGGTAGCATGTTTAGGGGTACCGGCCCACATTACCTCCGACAGAGGCGCCCAGTTAACCTCCAGCCTGTTGGAAACGCAGCTACACCACACTACTGCCTACCACCCACAGTCGAACGGACAAGTGGAACACTTCCACCGTCAAAGAGGAAGAAAGATCCTAAGGGAAGTAAAGGGCAGTATAAAAATAAAAGAGAAGAAGTATAACATAGCAAAGATGAACGGGAAACCGGAGGACTGGGAAGCTTTTAAAGAGCAACAGAAGATAACAAAAAAGGCAATACGCCAAGAAAAAATGAGGTACAAAGGTAAACTAGCCAAGAATATAAAGGAGGATAAAAGCTTCTTTAGGTATGTGAATAGCAAAAAAATAGTTAAGACCAAAATTGGGCCATTGAAGACAGAAACGGGTGAATTTATTATGGGGAACAAGGAAATGGCAGATGAGTTGAACAGGTACTTTGGATCTGTCTTCACTAGGGAAGACACAAACAATCTCCCAGATGTAATAGTGGAAATTTATATTAGGTAAGAAATGGTGTTGGATAGACTGTTGAGTCTGAAGGCTGATAAGTCCCCGGGACCTGATGGTCTGCATCCCAGGGTACTTAAAGAGGTGGCTCTAGAAATTGTGGATGCATTGGTAATCATTTTCCAATGTTCTATAGATTCAGAAACAGTTTCTGCTGATTGGAGGGTGGCTAATGTTGTCCCACTTTTCAAGAAAGGAGGGAGAGAGAAAACAGGGAATTATAGACTGGTTAGCCTGATGTCAGTGGTGGGAAAGATGCTGGAGTCAATTATAAAAGAGAAAATTACGACACATTTGGATAGCAGTAGAAGGATCAGTCCAAGTCAGCATGGATTTATGAAGGGAAAATCATGCTTAACTAATCTTCTGGAGTTTTTTGAGGATGTAACTATGAAAATGGACAAGGGAGAGCCAGTGGATGTAGTGTACCTGGACTTCCAGAAAGCTTTTGATAAAATCCCACATAGGAGATTAGTGGGCACAATTAGGGCACATAGTATTGGGGGCAGAGTACTGACATGGATTTGAAATTGGCTGGCTGACAGGAAACAAAGAGTAATGATTAACGGGTCCCTTTCGGAATGGCAGGCTGTGACCAGTGGGGTACCGTAAGGTTCGGTGCTGGGACCACAGCTGTTTACAATATACATTAATGATTTAGATGAAGGGATTAAAAGTAACATTAGCAAATTTGCTGATGACACAAAGCTGGGTGGCAGTGTGAAATGTCAGGAGGATGTTATGAGAATGCAGGGTGACTTGGACAGGTTGGGTGAGTGGGCAAATGTATGGCAGATGCAGTTTACTGTGGATAAATGTGAGGTTATCCACAATGGTGGCAAGAACAGGAAGGCAGATTACTATCTAAATGGAGTCAAGTTAGGAAAAGGGGAAGTACAACGAGATCTAGGTGTTCTTGTACATCAGTCAATGAAAGCAAGCATGCAGGTACAGCAGGCAGTGAAGAAAGCTAATGGCATGCTGGCTTTTATAACAAGAGGAATTGAGTATAGGAGTAAAGAGGTCCTTCTGCAGCTTTACAGGGCCCTGGTGAGACCCCACCTGGAGTATTGTGTGCAGTTTTGGTCTCCAAATTTGAGGAAGGACATTCTTGCTATTGAGGGAGTGCAGCGTAGGTTCACAAGGTTAATTCTGGAATGGCAGGACTGTCATATGTTGAAAGATTGGAGCGACTGAGCTTGTATACACTGGAATTTAGAAGGATGAGAGGGGATCTGATTGGAACATATAAGATTATTAAGAGATTGGACACACTGGATGCAGGAAGCATGTTCCCGCTGATGGGTGAGTCCAGAACTAGAGGCCACAGTCTAAGAATAAGAGGTAGGGCATTTAGAACAGAGATGCGGAAAAACTTTTTCACCCAGAGAGTGGTGGATATGTGGAATGCTCTGCCCCAGAAGGCAGTGGAGGCCAAGTCTCTGGATGCATTCAAGAGAGAGTTAGATAGAGCTCTTATAGATAGTGGGGTCAAGGGATATGGGGAGAGGGCAGGAACGGGGTACTGATTGTGTATGATCAGCCATGATCACAGTGAATGGCGGTGCTGACTAGAAGGGCCAAATGGCCTACTCCTGCACCTACTGTCTATTGTCTATTGTCTATTATTGAGAGAGGGAGAACATTCCATTATCCTTGAGAGGTTGTGCCAGGAGCAGACAGATTATCTGTAAAGGCATAAACAGCGATAATTGCTGGCAAAGCAGCTGAGGTGATTATGAAAGCCAGCGGGAATCAGAAGGAAGTTAAGAAAAAAAACAAGGACATATAATGAAAGTAATCGATAATTTGAATTACGATAGTCCATGAAACCAAAGCAGTGTCTCAGAGGTATGCAATGAAACGTGCCTCACAGGATGGGTGGGAGGAACAATTCTGAAGAATAACCATCTCAGCAGAAGATCCCGAGCCTGGCACGTGGAGAAGAACTTACCATGTTGAAACTCACGTAAGGTGTGTTACATCTGATTACAAGTAGTGCGTTCGTAAATTGTGATGCTAAAGAGCTGTTTAATTAAAAGAATTGTGTAACAACAGTGTTAATGAGTTTTCTTTGAAACTATGTAATGAATCTTCAGGTTGTTTGTTCAAATCCTGATTAATAAAGTAGTCATTAGGCAAAGTAATTGCTGTGGTTTATTGTTTGCTGAATCTAACTGGCAAAAATATGATGTTTTCATTCTTAAACAGGCCTTCCCTGGGTGGCTGTACTATCCACCTACCGATGGGGTTTTCTTTACAAAAGATTAGCTTTATTTTACTATCGATGCAATGCTCCTCAGACAGGATGAAGAGGTCAATACTCCCCAATGCCATTAGGCTTTACAATTCAACTGCCAGGACTTAAGAACTTTTTAAAAGCTATTATTAATGCTTTTTGAGATAGTGATTTAGATGCATATCATATTTTTTACTGAGTTAAGTATTGTATGTAATTAGTTTTGCTACAACAAGTGAATGGGACATTGGAAAAAAAGTTGAATTTCCCCATGGGGATGAATAAAGTATCTATCTATCTATCTATCCATCTATCTATCTATCTATCAATCTATCTATCTATCTATCTATCTATTTGTCACATGTATGTCAAAATATCGAAAGGTACACTGAAATGCGTTGTTTGTCTTTATGACCATCGCAGTCCGAGGATGTGCTGGGGGCAGTTTGCAAGCATCGCCAACTCAGCATCCCAGGACGTACTAACCCTAACCTGTACATCCTTGCGATGTGAGAGAAAACTGGAGCACTCAGAGGAAAGCCACGCACTCACAGACCGTGGCAGAAATAGACAATAGACAGTAGGTGCAGGAGTAGGCCATTTGGCCGTTCTAGCCAGCACCGCCATTCACTGTGATCATGGCTGATCATACACAATCAGTACCCCATTCCTGCCCTCTCCCTATATCCCTTGACCCCGCTATCTATAAGAGCTCTATCTACCTATAAGAGCTCTATCTATAAGTTCATTTCTATCTAAATGAACCCAAGTCGCTGGCGCTGTAAATACTACACTAGCCGCTATACTACTGTGCCACCCTTTATGGAAATCATGAGCCTGGGTTGTAGCTTGGATGCCGATTGCAATTTTCAGAGGTAGATGGCTGGAGATAAGGCAATTCACATCTCATTTTCCAGTCCTATTTCAGATATCTAACCTACAGTCTTTAAAGGTTCAAAGTTCAAAATGTATATATGGCACCATCTATAACCCTGAGATTTATCTTCTCGTGGGCATTTACAGTAAATAAAGAGAAACATAATAGAATTAATGAAAAACTGCACGTAACAAGACAGAAAAACAACCAATATGCAAAAGATAACAAACTGTAAATGCAGAAAGAAAAATAATAATTACTTTATTGATCCCGAGTGGGTAATTCTTTTGTCACAGCAGCAACATTTAAAAACACACTTAGCAGTGTGCAGACTTAACTAATAATAAAGATTAATAACATACACAATAATAATGTACAGAATAATAAAGCAGACTATTGTAGTATGAAATGTGTTCTCCTGTCGCACAGTTGAATATCCCTATTGCATTTGGTAGGAAAGATTTTCTGTAACGATCCTTGTGACAGCGGAGCTGATTGAGTCTGTTGGAAAGGATGCTCCGCTGCTTACTCAGTAGGTCATGGAGAAGATGTGCCAGATTGTTCATAGTGGTTAACGGTTTATTTAGTGACCACCCCCCGCCCCACCACTAACTCAGAGTCCAGTTTATAGTCCGGCTTTTTGATGAATTTATTTAATCTTTTTGCATCACCAGCATTGATACTGCTCCCCCAACATAAAGACACAAAGAATAAATAAATAAGCAAAACATTGAGTCCATAGGTGTGGGAACAGGTCAGTGCTGGGGCAAGTGAAGTTGAGTGACGTTATCCCCTCTGGTTCAAGAGCCTGATGGTTGAGGGGTAATAACTGTTCCTGAACTTGGTGGTGTGGGTCCTGAGGCTCTTGTACCTTCTTCCTAACAGCAGCCGTGAGAAGAAGGCATGGCCTGGATGGTGGGGGTCCTTGATGATGGATGCTGTAGGAATTTCTGTAGTCAGAGGTTGGTGAATCTGTGGAATTCTTTGCTATGGCCGACTGTGGTGGCCAAGTCATTGGGTATTTTTAAAGTGAAGGTTGATAAGTTCTTAATTAGTCAGGGCATCAAAAATTATGGGGAGAAAGCAGGAGAATGGGGTTGAGAGGGGCAACACTTCAGCCATAATGTAAAGGCGGAGAAGACTCATTAGGCCGAAAGGCCGAATTCTGCTCTTATATCTTATGGTCTTATGGTCCATTCCATAAACACCATGGTTCTAAATTGCCTTTGTTCCAAATTTAAATGCAGTTCACTGAATCCTGATGATGATTAGAAGTGATGTTTCCAATTGCAACAGAATTTCTATCTCTGCCGTGGTAAGAGGTCAGACTATCCAATGATTGTGCTTAAATATGTAGAAAGTGCAATGCACATTAGCGATTTTTAAACATTAATCTTCTCTTGGCTTTGTCCTCAAAGATAAACAAAAACTTACAGAAAATAAAATGTGAAACACATTGATGCACCATCAATAACTCTAGGAGACTGTAAGTGAACGATAGGCTTTTATTAACAGCGAAAAAGGGACCACGACCATGTTGAAGACTGAGGGGGGAGCAGTGCCCCCAATCGCCTTTATACAGGTGTCTGTGGGAGGAGCCACAGGAGCAGTCAGCGGGAGGGGGGGGGACGTGTCCAGACAGGTATACATAGCTTACCACACACATTGTGTATTATTATGTGCTTTTCAATCAATGTACTCTTCCAAACACAAGGAAGTCTGCAGATGCTGGAAATCCGAAGCAACTCACACAAAATGCTGAAGAAACTCAGCAGGTCAGGCAGCATCTATAGAGAAGAAAAAACTGTTGACATTCAGGCCTGGACCCTTCTTCAGGACTAGAAAAAGGCGGAAAAGAAGGAGGAAGACACCAGAATAAAAAGGTGGGGGGAAGGGAAGGAAGCTAGCTAGAAGGTGATGGGTGAAGCCAGGTGGGCAGAGAAGGAATCTGAAGGAGAGAAGAGTGGACCATACATAAGAACATAAGAAATAGGAGCAGGAGTCGGCCATCTGGCCCATCAAGCCTGCTCCGCCATTCAATAAGATTATGGTTGATCTGGCAATGGACTCATCTCCACCTACCTGCCTTTTCCCCACAACCCTTTAATTCCCCTACTATGCCAAAATCCATCCAACCTTGTCTTAAATATATTTACTGCGGTAGCCTCCACTGCTTCATTGGGCAGAGAATTCCACAGATTCACCACCTTCTGGGAAAAGCAGCTCCCCCTCATCTCCGTCCTAAATCTACTCCCCCGAATCTTAAGGATATATCCCCTAGTTCTAGTCTCAGCTACCAGTGGAAACGACTTTCCTGCCTCTACCTTTCATAATTATATAGGTTTCTATAAGATCCTCTCTCATAGAAGAAAGGGAAGAAGGAGGGGACCCAGGGGAAGGTGATAGACAGGTGAGAAGGGGTAAGAGGCCAAAATAGGGAATAGAAGAAGAGGAAAGGGGGGAGGGAAACATTATTTTCCAGACGGAGAAATCGATATACATGCCTTCAGGTTAGAGGCTTCCCAGTTGGAGTATAAGGTGTTGCTCCTCTATCCTGGGGATGGCCTCATCACAGTGCAAGAGGAGGCCATGGACCGACATGTACCCTGCTACTCTATTTTGATTGTATTTACCTAGAAATCAGAGTTAAAGCTTGAATAGAAAAGAAATCATATCGACAAAGACACCATCTCTGCTCTGAACTTCGACCTGTGACAGATATTGGCATGACTTTTTCTTTCCTTCATGCTGTAGCAAAACCATTCTGTAATTTTTGAAACACTGATTTAATGGAATATGAATTTAGAGATCAATTTGTTTTGAATTATCCAGTGTCTATTTATAGATTTTAGATTATTTTCTTTCTATGTCATAGCAACTGGTTAATTTCTTTATTGAAAATTAAAATGATGTGCACTTCCAACTGAGTAGGCAATCAAAATCAGCTAAATGGGCCTTTATTAAATTTACTGGGTAGGATTTCTGTATTTGGTGCAACCAATGAATCACATTCAACTTGTGCCTCTTTTGAAATGTGTTTTATTTTCCTAAACTTCACTTCAAACATAATGACCAAATGTGCAATCAACCATAAACCAAAACATTTAAAAATTTTTTATTTATTGCTTTAAATAGTATTCCTTGTTATGTTTAAGGGTGAACCTGGTGAAGACTGACTTTTCAATATACACTCAATGGCCACTTTATTAGGTACACCTGCTTGTTAATGCAAGTATCTAATCAGCCAATCACGCAGTAGCAACTCAATGCATAAAAGCGTGCAGACATGGTCAAGAAGTTCAGTTGTTGTTCAGACCAAACATCAGAAGGGGGAAGGAATTTGATCTAAGTGACTTTGACTGTGGAATGATTGTTGGTGCCAGATGGGGTGGTCTGAGTGTCTCAGAAACTGCTGATCTCCTGGGATTTTCACACACAATAGTCTCCAGAGTTTACAGAGAATACTGAGGAAAACAAAAACATATATCCAGTGACTGGCAGTTCTGATGGGGTAATGGCTTGTAAATGAGAGAGGTCAGAGGAGAATGGCCAGACTGGTTCGAGGTGAAAGGAAGGCAACAGTTACTCAAATAACCACACCTTACAACAGTGGTGTGCAGAAGAGCATCTCTGAATGCACAGCATGTCAAACCTTGAAGTGTATGGGCTACAGCAGCAGAAGATCATGAACACACACTCAGTGGCCACTTTATTAAACTCAGAAGGTACCTAATAAAGTGGACACTGAATGTACTATTATAAATGGTGGTTGGCATTTGTCTGTCTCGAAGGACAGTGGGTGATGATCATTATCATCATCACGAGCCTGGGCGGAACGTATGGAGATCCTGAGATGCCCAGTCATCAAGATCCCCCTCTCGGCCTCACCAGTGTAGTCCAAAGGAAAGCTTATGAAGCAATACGTTTGGCACCAGCTTGGCTGTAGGAGTTGCCAAAAGGATATTCAGTGACGTCCAACTGCCTTACAGGCTCCACTCCGGGTTTGCTGTCTGGGTTTACTCCCATTGCCTTTGTCTCTCCCGAGGCTGCCCACAAGGCATTTGGGCTATTTACCCATAGCGAGGGATCTGGTTCACAAGCACCAGGGCGTGTCTACACACCAGTGGGCATGTGTACTACGTGGGTAGGGGCCAGGCCTCCTGCCCGTCCTCTGTAGATCAGCCTGAGTCCAAAGGGCGTTCAGTTTCTGTGTGCTGCCAGCGAGGAGACACCACATGAGGCTTGTTGTTTGAGAGCTACGTACTGGCAGGGAGAGATTTACACACTCAACTCTCCTTTTCGCAAGACTGCTAGCCGGCGGAGGAAGCTGAAAGTGAGAGCGACAAGCACTACCCACTACACTACCACACTATACACATCACAACAACAAAAGTTTTAATCTAAAAGTGTGAACACTTCTAATCACAGTATCAATCCTCCAGCTGTGAGTGGCATTATTTTATTTTCCAATACAGTAGAGAAATGGTGTGATCCTTCTATTTAAGTGTCCTTAAACACTGTGTTTGGATCTTCCACATCCACAAAACATACATATGAGAGTTGACATTCTTCATTTGATATGACTGAAACAGATTATTGGTCATGTATTTCATTTGATGCTTTTTGGGTCCTTCTGTGTTCAAATTGGCTGCCATTTTACCCCCCCCCCCCACATGAAAAAGTAATTCCAACAAAAAAATAAGTCCTGATGAGGGCTCTCAGCCCGAATTGTCAAGTAATTATTTCGCTCCTTAGCTGCTGCCTGATCTGCTGAATTCTTCCAGCATTTTGTATGTGTGTTGCTCTGGATTTCCAAAATCAGCAGAGTCTCTTGACTGTGACATAAGAAAAAAATGCACTGAGAATTCCAATTAGAAGATTATATAAATGCAAATCCTTCCTTTCCTTTCTAAAATAGTTTAAAGAAGATGTACAGATCAAGTTAATTTTAATAATAATTATGCACAATATCTTTTTGTTTCTTGCTGCCAGATCTTTATTAGATGGTACTTCAATAATACATCTTACTAGGGATGATTGGACCAGCCAATCTATAAATGTAAACCCAGTGCAAAAAAAGCAGTTCAAACATAACTGTATATAACTTCATTATTATATTTTTTTCTATAAATTGTATACTTCACCTCCAAAAAGATTGGCCAGATCTCCGTCATTCAAGTTTTCCACAGCAGTGACTGGAAATATTAGTGAACATTGAAGGACACTTCAGCAAGGAGATCCATAGCTGGAGAATTTATTCTTCACAGGATAATAAGAGCAAACATCTCAGGCCATCTTTGAAACATTTGGGTTCAGGATAATTACAGAGGTACCAATGTGATATCTTGGGCAGAATCAGAGTCAGGTTTAATGTCATGAAATCTGTAAACTTTGTGGCAGTCATACAATGCAATATATGAAAAAGAACTGGTGTGAAATACATTGTGCATATAGATAGATAGAGAAAACTCAGATTTTAAACCTCCGCTACCTTGCGGCCATAACCCCCACCTCCCATGGAAAAGGCTTCGGGACTAAATCTCGAGGAAGAAATCTGGAGCTGGGGTCCATAAGGCAGTTTGATGTGGTTTACAACTTCACTCAGTCAACCTCTGCGACGACACTGGTGCCAAGCTGTATCGGCGCTTGCCCTTCCCTTGGACTACATCAGTGACATGGAGAGGGGGAACCCGCTGCACGGGCAACAGCCGGTTCCTCAAATCTTCCCACCCAGGCTTGTGCCCTGGAGAGGACACAGTCCACCAGAGGCACAAACCCATGGGTTCAAAATCCATTTTGAAATCGGATGACAGAGTGGAAGAAGTTGTTCCTGAATCACTGAGTGTCTGCTTCAGGCTTCTGTACCTCTTTCCTGAAGGTAGCAATGAGAAGAGGGCATGTCCTGGTTGATGGGGGTCCTTAATAATAGATGCCACATTTTGAGGCAACACTCCTTGAAGATATCTTGGATGCTACGGAGGCTAGTACCCGTGATGGATCTGACAATTTTACAACTTTCTGTAGTTCCTTCAATCCTGTGCACTCCCATGCCAGACAGTAATTCAGCCTGTCAGAAAGCTCTCCACGATATTTCTGTAGAAGCTTGCAGGTATTTTAGGTGACAAATCAAACCTCCTCAAACGCCTAATGAAATATAGCCTCCGTCTTGTCATCTTTATAGCTGCATCAATATGTTGAGACCAGCTTAGATCCTCAGAGATATTGACAGCTAGAAACTTGAAACAAGTAAATGACACTTAAAAAATATGATTAAGCCAGACTTGGCATATTGTGTGCAGTTTTTATTTTATTTATTGAGATACAGTGTGGAACAGGCCCTTCTGGCCCTTCGAGCTGTGCTGCCCAGCAACCCCCTCCCCCCCCCCCCCCCCAAATTTAACCCTAGTCTAATCACAGGGCAATTTACAATGACCAATTAACCTACCAACTGGTACGTCTTTGGACCGTGGGAAGAAACCAAAGCCCTCTCGGTCACGGGGAGAGAGTACCAACTCCTTACCGGCAGCAAGTAATGAACCCGGGTCACCTGTATTGTAAAGCGTTGTGCTAACCACTTTTGGTCAGCCCATTACACGGACGATGTGAAGGCTTTGCAGAAGTTTCAAAAGAGGTCTACCAAGATACTGCCTGGATTAGAGAGTATTAGCTCTAAGCAGCGGAAGAAAAAATTGGGATTGCTTTTTTCTGAAGGCTAAGGGTAGACCTTGAAGGTAATGAGCGTTGAAACATACACAGTGAAATGTGCAATTTCGTGTCAACTAAAATTATGAGAGCTATAGAAAGGGTAGACACCCGGAATCTTTTCTCAGGATAGAAATTTTGAATTCTGGAAAGCCTAGCTTACCTCCTTTTGCTTGGAGTGTGGTGAGGTTTTAGATGTGGGGGGTGGTTATTTAAAGGAGGTGTGAGGGACAAGTTACAGTATTTTTATATCGTACGACAAGTGCCTGGAATGTGTTGCCAGGGTTGGTAGTGGAAGCAGGTACAACAGTGGTATTCAAGATGCCTTCATATAGGTACATGAATATGCAAGGTGGAGGGATATGGTCCATATGCAGGCAGAAGGGATTAGTTTAATTTCTCATCATGTTCAGTACAGATAACATTAGTCAAATGGCCCTTACCTGTGCTGCACTGTGTTCTTAAAAGATGATTATGTAACACCTGTGTAGCACCAGTCTTACCACGTGACTAGTCGCTGCATTCTTTGAAAACATCAAATTACACTGGGTGCTAGTAGGCCATCAGATAGCAGAAGGAGACAGTGAATAGAAACCACACTCTTCCAGAAATAAGTTTTGTTTATAAGAAAAAAACAATATGCATAATGTATTTACACAAGCCAAGAACAATTCAAAATTCCAACATTCCGTTTAGGTTCCAAATCTTAGGTATCAAACCACAACAAATTCCTTTTTAATTCGAATCAGTGAGATTCAATTATTACTTTAATCTGATCTAGTGTTATTCCCTATTTAAAAGTTTACAGACTAAATTTTCTTTCTACTTATTCCTAGTTAGTTAGAAAACCAAATATAATTCCTATTCTCAAGTATTTTAGTTAACTTCAGTTTCAGTTCTAGGCAGTATGTCTACAAGTTTAAATTCAAATTCAAAAATTATATATACACAGTATAACTCCTTTTACGGCAATTTGACAACATCACAACTTTTAAACAAAGTAAATCTCATTCAGTAACTTATCGAAGTCTTTGTAAAAATAATCAGTTCTTGCAGAAATCAAATTCGGATTCTTAGTATGAAAATAAACTTATACGTCCAACCGTATTAAATCCTCTGCCTCATTACACATTTTGTTCCCGCGCTTGTTCATCGAATCTCAGGTAGCTTGCCATCTGCTTCTTTCTTAGTTCATTGCGTGAAATAGTTCATCATCTACAGCAGGTCATTTCACAAAATTGTACAAAAACTTGGCCACATCCCTTGGTATGATTTTACAGAACTGATTCCCGACTACACAGTGAAGATTTTGGACACTTGTCTCTGCCAATATTGTCTCGTTATACAGCTGCCCCCCGCTTTACGAATGTTCACTTTATGCCACTTCGCATTTACAAAAGATCTACATCAGTAACCTGTTTTCGCATTACAAAGAGGATTTTTGCTTTTACGAAAATTTTTCCCAGATAAATTAATGGTTCTTCGCTTTATGCTATTTCAGCTTTAGAAAAATTTCATAGGAATGCTCTACATTTGTAAAGGGGGGGGGAACACCTGTAGTTGCTGCATTTTATAGCCATAGCTTCAATAAATCTTTTATCGCTGTTGTCTCTCCTCAGGGGTTTCACCCTGAGGGTTTCAAGTTAGTAGGGTAAAGGTACTCCCTTCCAATTCCACTCTTAACAGCTCATGTCTTCAGCTTCTAACTGTTGCTGCGTTTCTCTCCCTGTCTGTCTGGTGTCCAGCCTGCCTTGCCCTCATATAGCAATTTTTCTTTCAAATTCTCATTTTTTAAAAATTGATAAACCTCGTTTTCATCCCTCTGCGTGTGGAACTTTCTAACATTACAACTTTGGGTTTAATGAACCTGGGTTACAATTAGTTAGAATTTGTGTCAGGTTTTTCCACCAACAGCTCAGCAAATAGCTCTAACTTTAGTTTTCTGGTAGTTCTGATTTCAGCTTTATATTATAAATTTTGAGAGTACCCTGTCTGGCCAAGACCTCTTATTAGGAGACGGTTCCGAAATGTACTTTGTATTCAAAGTTGCCATTCCTTTTGCAAGAACTGTGTTGGATTCCAAAAGGCAGGTTCTGTCTGCCTCAAACTTGTGTGTTCTCACTGCATGGGTTTCCGCTGGGTGCTCCAGTTCCCTCCTATGTCACAAAGGCATGCTGGTAGGCTAACTGGCTACTGCAAGTGTGAGTTAGAGATAGAAGAGCCAAAGGAGACTCAATTGGCAAGTGAGAAACAGTGCATTGTAGGTCTTCAGGCACATAGGTGAGGGGAGAATGGGGTAGGCTTGGCAGGACGCTGAGCACATGCAGAGGGATCTTGGATACACGCCCATTGCTCCCTGAAAGTGGCAACACAAGTAGATCAACATGCACAAAATGCTGGAGGAACTCAGCAGGTCAGGCAGCATCTGTGGAGAGGAGTATACAGTCAATGTTTTGAGCTGAGATTCTTTTTCAAGTCTGCTTTTAATTCTGATTGGTTAGTGGTCAGTACAGTAATGGTGGGTCTGCTTTTGTGCTGTACTGTGCTATATTCAGTGATTTGTGTACAAGGACACCCAGGTCCCTTTGTCAAAAACCCTTTCATTCAATCACCATTTAACAAAAATAAATTTTCATGTCTGAACGACTGGCGTCCTGTCGCACTCACCTCAATAATAAGCAAATGCTTTGAGAAGCTGGTCAAGGATTACATCTGCAGCTTGCACCCACACTGGACCCCTACAATTCACCTACCGACACAACCGATCAACAGATGACACAATAGCCACAGCTCTACATACCGTCCTTACACATCTGGAGAAGAGGGATGCTTATGTGAGAATGCTGTTCAGCATTCAACACCATAATTCCCTCCAGGCTCAACAAGAAGCTCAGAGACCTCAGACTTCACTCTGCCTTGTGCAGCTCAATCCTGGACTTCCTGTCAGATTGCCAGCAGGTGGTAAGAATGGGCTCCCTCACCTCTGCCCCTCTGACCCCCAACATAGGTGCCCCTCAAGGCTCTGTCCTAAGCCCCCTCCTTTACTCTCTGTATACCCATGACTGTATCTCCACCCACAGCTACAATTTACTAATTAAGTTTGCTGGTGATACTACATTGATTGGCCTAATCTCAAATAATAATGAGGCAGCCTAATGAGAAGAAGTCATCACCTTGACACAGTGGTGTCAAGAAAACAACCTCTCCCTCAATGTCGCAAAAACAAAGGAGCTGGTGGTGGACTACAGGAGGAATGGAGAGAGTCCAACCCCTTTTGACATCAATAGATCTGGGATTGAGAGGATGAACAACTTTAACATCACTGAGGATCTCACGTAGTCTGTACATACCGGCTGTGTGGTGAGAAAAGCACAACAGCGTCTCTTTCACCGCAGTCGGTTGAAGAAGTTTAGTATGAGTCCCCAAATCCTCAGAACTTTTTATAAGGGCACAATTGAGAGCATCCTGACCGGCTGCATCACTGCCTGGTACGGGAACTGTACTTCCCTCAGTTGCAGGACTCTGCAGAGAGTGGTGCGGACAGCCCAGCACATCTAAAGATGGGAACTTCCCTCTACTGTATTTAGGAAATTTACAAGGACCGGTGTGTCAAAAGGGCCCGAAGGATCATTGGGGACCCAAGTCACTCAAACACAAATTGTTCCAGCTGCTACATCTGGGAAACGGTATCGCAGCATAAAAGCCAGGACCAACAGGCTCCAGGACAGCTTCTTCCACCAGGCCATCAGACTGATTAATTCACGCTGATACAATTATATTTCTGTTATATTGATTGTCTTGTTGTACATACCATTTATTATAAATTACTATAAATTGCACATTGCGCATTTAGACGGAGAGGTAACATACAGATTTTTACTCCTCATGTAGATGAAGGATGTAAGTGATAAGGTCAATTCAATTCAATTCAGTCTCTTTCTGTTAAAATGGATGATTCACATATTTTCCCATAATATTTTGAAGTTCACATCCGTGTGTTCCTGGATTCTGGTTATTCTTTTTTGCTGTTTTTGAGCAGTTTGATTGATAGAGACTGGGGTGCTTCAGTGAAGAATGCACTGGCTAATGGCACGGCACTGAGCTGAACTGAACCAAATACGCTGGTCTGATGTTTGATACTCTATGAGTTGTTCACTCACTTTCTGTCATTTGCACAACTACTTCCTTTTTTTCCACATATTGCGTGTTTGATGTTTTCTCGAACGGGTTCCAAGGTGTTCCTTTGTTTCGGGGCGACCTGTGAGAGGACTGATCTCAGCGTTACATTCTGTATGCAGACTTTGACAACAAATGAAGTCTGAGTATTTGCATGTCATTGCCCATTCATGTGACTGTGTACTGTATATTCTCCTGAAGCTGTTCCATTTCCTCTTTGCAGTTCACACTACAAGTGAACTTTGCATCATGAGCAAACATGGATATACTACACTGAGACCCTTCTTTCAAATTATTGATCATGGACATACTCGCCAAAGTCCTTTGCAGACATGAAGTTAAGGAAATATGAGAAGAGTACACCAAAAGTAAGAGCTCGTTGGAAGTCTTATTAATTCAAATAGCTGGTTTAATTTATTCTCTGTCAGAATATTCTTCTTCCAGGTATGTGAACTTCATTGGTATACTAGAAACTAAAATATGTACTTTTCTGAAGAGAAATGTTTTTTTTAATATAAGTTTGGGTAGGTACATGAGTGGGAGGGGAATGGAAGGCTTTGGTCTTGCTGCAGGTTGACGAGACGAGGCAGAACAGTAGTTAGATGGGCTGAAGGGCACATTTCTGTTATAGTATTCTACCAGTGTCTCCCCTAAGCTGTGCCAGTGCGCAGCCATGAATTAACCAAAATGCTCGCACGCACATAGGGTGGAAATAGCTGATGCAGGGGGGCATAACTTTAAAGTGTTTGGAGAAGGTGCAGAAGGGTTTGTTTTGACACAGTAAAATGCACGAAATGCACAGCCGGTCAAGTAAGAGACTCTTAGGTATGCACACGGATGATAGAAAAGTGGAGGGGAAGAGTTAGATCGATCTTGGAGTACTGTAGGTTAAAGACTATAAGATATAGGAGCAGAATCAGGCCACTTGGCCCATCGGCTCTGCTCTACCATTTCAGTATGCCTGATCCATTTTTCCTTTCACCCCCAACCTCCTGCATTCTCCCCCAATCCCTTCATGCCCAGACCAATCAAGAATCTGTCAGCATCTGCCATAAATATATCAGTGACTTGGACTCCACAGGAGCCTGGGGCACGGATTCCACACACTCCCCACCCTCTGGCTAAAGGAATTCCACTCCAAAAGGTGGGCACTACGTCGTGTGGTGAAGAGCCAGCACTGTGCCGTGGTCTTCCGTGTTGGAGTCGAAGACAGAAACTTCATGTTGAGTGTTGAACAGAATACTTCTTGCAATTTACAATCCTCAGTGTGACAACTATGATAAATATATGTGTTGTCAACCATCTGTGAGTCTGCTGTCGTGCTTTAGAACTGCTTGCCAGAGGTGCTGGGAGCAGATGTGTGTTGTGGATAGCATAAGTTGAAATCAATTTCCCTGCGTCAAATGTCTATTTCATTTCATGTTTAATCCGCCACATTTAACCTTAATGGAGCCCCTTTCTACCGGGCGTTCCCAGAAACTCGGCTCGTTAGCCCCCTCGCTCACAACTACAGGATTCAACAGTGAGAAAACTATCTTCCTCGTACGCTCTGGGGTCAGTGTGACTCAGATCCCACCAAAACCAGGAAGCTGTGACGTCTCACCACCCGGACCCCAATCTGTGCGAACGCTGTGCAAATACTGCCCCCATGCGATCAGCTGTTGGCAAGCAATAACAGATTGAGCACTGCATGCAAGTATAAGGAATGTATGATTACAAATAACAGCTTTATCGAACAGTTAGTAGGAAAAAGAAAAGGAAAAATAATAAAAAGGGCCCATTACAGTTAACCTAGTCCAAATGTGCACAAGTTGGAGCTCATCTTGAAGGTGTCTTTAAGTCACGCGCTGGACACTCGGTCTGTGTGAAAGCACACACCACCTTCCTAATGTCGCTCGAAATCCATCTCAAACAAATAGGCTCCCACTGGAGTGTTGGTCCTTCCTCCCAGAAGCCATTCATCTGCACAAAGCTCCTCGTGCAACAGGAATGGCATCCTCAGCCATCTTCCCTCCTGCCTTCTCCCAGCCCGCGCAAAAAAGACCTCGACCCTCAGCAGTGTCCGTCACAAAAACCTCTCCACCCATCGTTCTCTTGGACCTTCTCCCAATTCCACCGTCCTGACTGGATGACACTCGATTCCTAGGCATGAACATCACAATCCCTTGTCTTCAGCTCAAACCCAAATATGCAGAAAGAACAGACTGCTCTTACAGAACTGCTAAAATGGAATACCTACAGCACAACAGTAAACATCTTAACCAGGCAGTACATTAAAGTCAGGTGCTCACATTGCATTCATTACTTCCGGGAGAACACCAGCTGGGTCAGTTAGCCCCACATAATTAGCCATGCACATAATTTTGTATACATGTGTTTAATATCGTATACACATTTATGAGGGGTCTGGATAGAGAAAATACATGCAAGCTTTTTCCTGTCAGGTTTGGAGAGACTCGAACTAGAAGTTTAGGGTGAAAGGTGAAATATTTAAGGAACACGAGGAGGAAATTCTTCACTCAGACGATAGTTTGGGTGTGGAATGAGCTGCCAGTTCATCTCTTCCATTTCATGCATGACTGCTCTTACCCCATCCTCCCGCACCCTATCAGGGGATAGGGTTCCTCTTGTCCTCACCCACCACCCCACCAGCCTCCGCTTCCAACACATAATTCTCCAAAACTTCTGCCACCTCCAAAGGGATCCCACCACCAAGCACGTCTTTTCCTCCCCTCCCCTCCTCACCCTTCTGCTTTCTGCAGGGATCATTCCTTACACGACTCCCTTGTCCTCTTGTCCCTCTCCACCGATCTCCCTCCTGTCACTTATCCTTGCAAGCAGAACAAGTGCTACACCTGTCCCTACACCTCCTCCCTCACTACCATCCAGGGCCCCAAACAGTCCTTCCAGGTGAGGTGAGACTTCACCTGTGAGTCTGTTGGGGTCATTTACTGTGTTCGGTGCTCCCGGTGTGGCCTCCTGTACATCTATGAGACCGGACATAGAGGGGGAGATCGCGTCACCAAGCATCTACGCTCTGTCTGCCAGAACTGGGATCTCCCAGTGGCCATCCATTTTAGTTCAACTTCACATTCATATTCCAATATGTCCACCCATGGCCTCCTCCACTGGCAGGATAAGGCCACACTTAGGATGGAGGAACAACACCTTATATTCCCTTTGGGTAGCCTCCAACCTGATTGCATGAATATCAATTACTCAAACTTCTGGTAATGCCTCTCCTTCTCTGTTTCCCATCCCCTTTTCCCTCTCCCACCTTATCTCCTTGCCCACCCATTGCCTCCCTCCGGTACCCTTCCCCTTTTCTCTTTCTTCTATAGCCTTCTGTCTCTTTCACCAATCAACCTCCCAGCTCTTTACTTCATTCCTCCCCCTCCAGGATTCACCTATCACCTGGTGATTCTCTCTCCCTCCCCCACCTTTCAAATTTTTTTTGAAAAAGCTTTTGCCCTCCAGTCCTGCTGACAGGTTTCAGCCCAACATGTCGACTGTGCTTTTTCCCATCGATGCCGCCTGGCCTGCTGAGTTCCTCCAGCATTTTGTGTGTATTGCTCAGATTTCCAGCATCTGCTGATTTTCTCTCGTTTGTTAGTGGAAGTGATGGATGGAGGCTCAATCGCAACTGTTAAGTCTTTTTATATAACTTCAAAACATTAAACTAATTCAAAGGAAGACACAAGAGTCCAAAATGTGAGTCTAACTTCATGTTTACTTTAAGTGATGCGCGCACTTGTCACGCGGTAGTGTAATGACATGAGCAATTCACGTATTTTTACATATAACCCGTAATGAATTATTTAAACAAACAACAATGCATAATCAACCAATACATTTGTACAAGGTTACTCAAATATTACTGAAATATTAAATACACGACAGCAACGTTTAAGAGAAATTTGGATAGGTACATGGATGGGAGAGTTATGGAGGGCTATGGTCAAGGTGCAGGTTGATGGCTCTGAGCTGGCATGGACTAGATGGGTTGAAGGGCCTGTTTCTCTGGTGTGGTGCTCTATGACTCTGTTTCGCAGCAGCAACATCTGTATTGCCTCAGTTCTGTGGAAGAGGTCTCTCATATTCATTATTAGCCTGAACAGATGTGAAGCAGATAGCATTTAGAGGCAGTCCAAAATTCACTAGGTTAAATCCCGGGATGAAAGGGTCATCCTATAACAAGTTGCTGAAGACATTAGATTTAGACCATAAGACAAAGAAGCAGAATTAGGCCACTTGGCCCATTTAGTCTGTTCTGCCATTCCATCATGGCTGATTTATTATCCCTCTCAAACCCATCGTCCCGCCTTCTCCTCGTAACCTTTGACTCCTGACTAATCAAGAAACCATCAATCTCTGCTTTAACTGTACCCATGACTTGGCCTCCACAGCCACCCAAGGCCATGAATTCCATGGATCCACCATGCTGGCTAAAAGAATTCCTCTTCATCTCCATTCTAAAGGGGCATCCTTCAATTTTGAGGCTATACCCTCTGGTTCTAGACTCACCCACTACAGAAAATGCTGTTTATACATCCTCTCCACATCCATCCTATCTAGGCCTCTCGATATTCAATAGGTTTCAATGAGACGTGCCCTCATTCCTCTGAGCTCCAGCGAGTTAAGGCCCAGATCCATGAAAGGCTCCTCATACGTTAACCATTTCATTCGTGGAATCGTTCTCATTCACCTCCTCTGGAACCTCTCCAATGCCAGCACATCTTTTCTTAGATAAGGGGCCCAAAACTGCTCGCAATACTCCAAGTACGGTCTGACCAATGCCTAAAAAAATGCCTTGGCATCACATCCTTGCTTTTATATTCTACTCCTCTCAAAATGAATACTAACATTGCATTTGCTTTCCTTACCACCAGCTCAACCTGCAAATTAAGGAATCCTGCACGAGGACTTCCGAGTCCCTTTGCACCTCTGATTTTTGAATTTTCTCACTGTTTAGAAAATAGCTTATGCTTTTATTCCTTCTATCAAAGTGCATAGCCATACACTTCCCTAGGCTATATTCCATCTGCCAATTTCATTGCCCATTCTCCCAACCTGTCTAAGTCCTTCTGCAGACTCTCTGCTTCCTCAACACTCCACCTTTCTTCATATTGTCTGCAAGCTTGGCCACAAAGGTATCAATTCAATCACCAAATCGTTGCCATATAAAGTGAAAAAACTGCTCCCAATACCAAGCCCAGCGAAACACCACTCGTCACCAACAGCCAACCAGAATAGACCTCCCTTATTCCCACTCTTTAAAATAAGCGGAATATTACTGGAATTGTGGTGGGATAAGACCGGATGGATGCCAAACTGTTTCCAACTGTTTCCACCATTGGGAGAATCTTGAACGATTTGCAAGGTAAAGGGCCTGGTCATCTTAAACAGAGCTGTGTAGAAATTTAGCATACAGGCTGGTTAATTTCTAAAAATTTTCTATCCCAGAGTGTTTTGGAGGCCTCCAGCATTGAAGATATGTGAAGAAGAGGGAGATAAGTCTTTGAAAGATCATGGAATTAGCACTGAAGGACGATGTCAATCAGCCATGGTCATAGCAGATTGGACAAGATCATAATTAATAGCATTAATATGCAAAGACTGCAGTACTTACTGAGGGCGACCATGCAGATTAACTATTTACATAATTTGCACTTTTGGTTCCTTTGCAAGATTTACAAACGTTCAGCAATAGAAAGATTTGGAGGTTAATCACCAAAAGATGAAAAATATCCAGATGGAAAAGTTGAGCTGTTTCAAGCAATCCAGTCGAGTTTTGAACCATCTTCGATCACCTGTCATTTGGATTATTGTGAACAGTTTTGGGCCCCTTATCTAAGAAAGGATGTGCTGACATTGCAGAGGGTGCAGAAGGGCTTTATTAGAATGATCTTGAGAATGGAAGGGTTAACATTTGATGGCTCTTGGCCTGTACTGAAGTTCAGGAAAATGATGGGAGACCTTATTGAAACCTACCAAATATTGAAAGGCCTGGATAGAGTGGATGTTCAGAGGATGTTTCCTATAGTGGGGAGAGTCTAGGGCCAGAAGGCACAGCCTCAGAGTACAAGGAGATCCATTTAGAACAGAGATGAGGAGGAATTTCTTTAGCCAGAGGGTGGTAAATCTGTGGCATTCATTGCCACAGATGGCTGTGGAGATCAAATCATTGGATATATTTAAAGCAGAAGTTGATATGTATTTAATTAGTAAGGGCATCAAAGATTATGGGAGAAGGTGTCATAGTAGCATAGCGATTAATACGACGCTATTACTGCTCAGGAGTTCAGAGTTCAATTTCAGTGCCATCTGTAAGGAGTTTGTATGTTCTCCCCGTGAATGCTTGGGTTTCCTCCAGGTGCTCCGGTTTCCTCCCACAGTCTAAAGATGTTTCAGTTAGTTGGTTAATTGGTTATAGTAAAGAACATAAGAAATAGGACCAGGAGTAGGCCATCTGGCCTGTCGAGCCTGCTCTGCCATTCGATAAGATCAGGGCTGAGCTAACTAACCTGTGATTAGGCTAGTGGTATACAGGGTGGCTCGCCTCATTGAGCCAAAAGGGCTTGTTCCATGCTGTATCTCTAAATAAAGTAAATAAATAAAGGCGGGAGAATGCGGTTGAGAGGGAAAATTCAACAGCCATGATGGAATGGCAGAGCAAACTTGATGGGCCGAGCGGCCTAATTTTGCTCCTGTGCCGTATGGTGTTTTCTTTGTTAAGTTTTCAATTTCTTCTGTCTGTTGGAGCATGTGAACCATAAATATCGAGTAGGAATAAAAAGGACCCATAATGCGCTTGTGATTCTGGATAAACTCAATACTGATCTGAATTGTTGGATGGAACTTGCAGCCAGTGAAGACAAGCAGAACACAGCAGCTGCCTTCATAGATTCATGGTGCGGTGTGGTAGCATAGCGTAGTGGTTGGAGTAACGTTACTACAGGTCCAGCGGATCCTGCCAGTAACTGTGAGGACTTTACTTGTTCTGTCCGTGACGGTGTGGGTTTTCCTCCGGATGCTCTGATTTCCTCTCACACTCCACAGACGTACAGGACAGGTTGGTAGGCTAATTGGTCACGTAGGTGTACTCTGGTGATGCGGGCTCGTTAGGCCGGAAAGGTAAGTGTGTCTATAAAAAATTATTTTTAAAAATTCACCATCAGTAAAGTGACTCACACACAGAAAAGCCAAAGAATAAATCAAATTCAAAATCAAATCAAATCAAGTTTAGTTATTATTCAACCATACAGCTGAATGAAACAGCACTTTTTGTGGGGGCCAAGGCGCAAAACATATACAACACATTCAAAATAGCGAGCAAAAAACATAGTCACACAACAAAAACCATACATATAGAGGAAGTCCCACAATTTGATGGAGAGGTAAAAGCAAAAGAAAGCTGAAAATGATAATTTGTCACTATTTGATTATTTATGAAACCTCCACACCAGCTGGACTGATAAATCTGATTAAACAATATATGCCTGTTTGTACAATTTATTATTCGGCACAATCTGTGTCATTAATAAAAGGAAGTCTGGAGCCTGCATGTTATAATTTAAGTATTATAAAACTTATCAAGATGCTGGAGTGAAATAATAAAAACCAGGGTGTGCTCTGTCAAACGGTAAGTGAAATGGAGATTATTCTGTGCAGAAACTGTTAGAATAGCTTCAAGCTGCCTGCAATCCCCTGAGATTTATATGTGCACCTGCCCACCAATCCAGTTCATACATAAGTGAGACATGTTAAATTACCAGTCTGCTACATATGCTAAGTTTTTGGTTTACATCTGCAGCGAAAGGTTACGCACAGCAGGTGATTTGGATCCATCTGATTCAATTCACAGTTGCTGCACCGTCGAACTTGCTGAGCAAAGTGACTGGCGTGCCTTTAATCAGCAGCGTCTGAGTAATCAGTTGTGTTTCAATCTCTCAATATTCTGTCCATGTGATTGGTACGTTGGCAAACATATACAAAGTTAGACCGGATTAATTTGTCGTATGTAGATCAAAACATACTGTATGTCATTTGCGCCAGCGCAGTATGAGGATGCCCCAGGGGCAGCCCGCAAGTATTGCCATGCTTCTAGCATCAACATAGCATCCCCAATTTACCAACTCTAACTAGCCCATACGTCTTTGGAATGTGGGAGGAAACCAGAGCACCTGAAGGAAACCTATGCTGTCACGATGAGAATGTCCAAACTCCTTACAGGCAGCAGAGGGAATTGCACCCCCACCTTCCAATCACTGCTGGTGTAGAGCATTGCACTAACCACTGTACTGCTGACCTTTCTTATGATTTATTATAATTGATTAAGAGGTCCAGATGCCTCTTGACGTGAGTTGGCAACAGCACATGACGAACGTCGAGCTCTGTGGCGACTTACCGATGCTCACTATTAAAATCGAGGCGAGAAGACTGCAACTAGCGGGGCACTGTCTATGCCACCCTGAGCTACCTGCCAGCCTAATCATCACATGGGAGCCCAAGCATGGGAGGATGAACCCTGGGCACCCTCCCAAGACTATGGTCAACACGCTTCTAGAAGATAGCGGCGCGGCTAATGTAGATGAACTGAACACACTGATGAGGGAGAGGGAGGAGTGGAGAGTCTGTCATTGTGCCCGACGCCACCCTCCTAGGCCTGAGTCGACGTAGTAGTAGTAGTAGTGGATTTCTCACTGAGAAATTCATAAATTCTGGACCTAGTGTACGTGTCACAGCAAGGGAGGCGCGGCTAATAAAGAGAAAGCCCTTGTTTCACATTATCACGGGAGCTGGTGATGTCAGAGAGCCCCAAGCGTCCACTGTTAAAAATGCAAGTTGGTTACCTACTCGGAAGGCAGACTCTGGAACCTGGCAGGAAAGCTCTGACTTGGGCCCAGGTACCTCTCGGGTACTGTGCCAGGATAGACCCAATTGACCTCAACTGATATTACAACAAAGGATTTGGAGATGAAGGGGGACACAAGTTAGTGAAAAACTGTATCTTGCTGGAGCTTTCAACAACCTTCCCCACTATCCACACCACGACCAACCTTCACGTCATCCGAAAACACATTGATCGTTCTGAATTTCTGATTCGGATTAATTTATTTATCACACGCACATTGGCACATGCAGTGAGACGCGTCGCTGGCATTAACAAGCAACACAACCTAAGGCCGTGCTGCGGGCAGTTCACAGGTGTCGCCACACATTTCAGCACCAACGTGGCAAGGCCACGACATTCAGCAAGTAAGCAAATCAGCGATCCAGTTGCACAAGGAGGTATTGGGGCCGAGGTCTTGGAGCTTCCATGGTTGGCGGTTTCAGCCAAGTTTTCCTTTCCCAAATTAAGACAACTCGTCCAAAACCAGCCAACCTCTTTGTTGTGCAGAAACTTGAATGAGAATGCCAGCGGAGACTGAAGTTTCATGCAACATGCTCCAGTCTAGATGAATGAAACATCATATTGTCCCAGCAATTAACTTAACTAAATTTTGGAAAAGATTTAGAAGTTTGAAACATTCCTCAGCTTAAAACAAAGTACGACTCTTCATTAGGTACCATCTGTAATTACAGTTGCGTAGTCCGAGTTTAAATAAACAGGTTGTAATAGCAGTAGAAAGTGTGTCAACTTTATTAGAGCTTAGCCAAAGAGAAGAGAGGCTGTAGCTGGAGGTTAGTTGAAGGCTAATGGTCCTGCTTTAAAATGAAGGCACAACCGTTAATAATAAGAGTTGTGGATTTTGAAAGGGTAATGCAAACTGTCACCTGTCAAATAGAAACTGCAATTATCTTAAGTAAGATTTTAATAAATTAATATATTTAATGCCAGAAGTAACTTCTTGCATCCACTGTTCACCACGAGCTGGGTAAGAAAAGTATTTTATATATCCATTCGAAGTCAATGAAGTTCAGAATCAGATTTATTATCACTGAAATGTCATGAAAGGTGTTGTTTGGGGTAGCAGGAAGAGGGCAGGTTTTGAAGCTTGTTGATTAGTACTGGGGGGATGATGGTGTTGAGCGCAGAGCTGTAATCAGTCAACAGCAGCCATATGTACAGTAGGCATTGATGATGCCCTGGTAGTCCAAGGTCGAGTGGAGGCCCAGTGAGATTGCACCTGCTGTAGACCCATTGTAGTGTAGGCAATGTATAGGCAGATTGCATGGTTCCAGATCCTCGCTTAGGCAGGAGTTAGCTCTAGCCTTGAACAAACTCTCAAAGCACTTCACCAGCATAGATGTGAGTGCTGCTGGCTGATAGTCATGGAAGCAGATCAGGCTGCTCTTCTTGGATATCAGTATGATTGACGCTCTTTTGGAGCAGGTGGGAACCATCGACTGCAGCAGTAAGACTGAGATTTATTCTAAAACTGGATTGTGAACTGTATAGTAGAGCAGTCTAGCAACGAACTTGCTGATGAAGATGAGGAACTGAAATAATTTTGGGTTGGTTGGAAAACGAGTCAGGGGTAAAATGGAAATGACAGAGGCCTGTGCGAGATTTGTAAGCAGCAAAGTAGAAACACATGGGTTAATCAGCATCTCAGGAGTGACAGTAACTCAGGCCAATGATTTCTCATCAAAATATCTTCCAGTTCAAATGAAAGGATATTGACATGAAACATTCCTCTCTGTGCTGCCTAACCTGCTAGCATTTGTCACTTTCTCAGCCCAGCCCAGATTTCAAAGTAAATGCTTTATTAAAGTGTGTATATGTCACCACACACTATCTTGAGATCCATTTCCTTGCAGGCATTTACAGGGAGAAAGGAAATACAACAGAATTTTATGAACATCCTAATGCACCATCAATAACTCTCGGAGATACAGGCTTTTATTGGCTGGAAGAAAGAACAAGCAGCAATTGACCACCACACTGCATCCTGGAGACTGAGGCCGGGCCGGTGTCTCCAATCGCCTTTATACCGGGGTCCGTGGGAGGAGCCACGGTCAGTGGGAGGAGCCACAGGAGCAGTCAGCGGGGGGGGGGGGGGGGGGCGTGTCCAGACAGGTATATGCAGTTCACCACACATCCATACGTGACCAAAGACTGACCAACACTAATGTGTAGAAGACAAACTGCACAAATAAAAATAATACTGAGAACAACAGATTCTGTAGGTCTGTAGAAAAGATGATAGGTTTGAAAAGCTATTAGGGCGGTAACAGCCTCAGAAAGATTGAGATAGAGAGTCATAGCTTGGAGGTACACATATGCCAGTAAATCCTAACTTTGGGGAATATTAAAGTCAAGGTGTGCCATTACATATCAGAGCCTTGTTTTATTGATTGTGCCATTTATGTTTAATCCAAATAGTCAGTAGACATTGTAAAGAGCAATTTCCAACAATGAGGTTTTAAATTTTAAATGGTGCAGCATGATAGTGGTTAGTACAACACTTTACAGTACCAGTGACCCAGGTTCAACCATTGCAGCAGCCTGTAAGGAGATGGTATGTTCTCCCTGTGATCATATGGGCTACCCCCGGGTGCTCCAGTTTCCGCCCACTGTCCAAAGGCATACCAGTTGGTAGGTTAATTGGTCATTGTCCTATGATTAGGCTAGGGTTGCTGGGGGGGGGCACAAAGGGCTGGAGGGGCCTATTTCATGCTGTATCTCAATCAATCAATAGATAAATGTGTCAATGCAGAATTACATAAATTTATATGGAGCCCAATTTAAGCTTAGTCATAATGTCTATTGATGTATTTTATTCTAGAAGGAAGTACATTGTGTGGCTTTGTTTGAAGGAGATTTCAAATCTGAAATGGCAGACAGCTACCACAGCCTTCGAATGGTAGGATAAAGGCAAAAAAAATCAACTGCATCTCTGGTTGTTATCTGCTGACCCCTGCTGGAGGGATGCCTTAACCACAGCAGGATCTCCAACAAGCTTCTTGAGGCTGTATGGTCTTTTACTACATGACCATAACCATATTTGTACAGCACCAGAAACCAGTGTCCTGCCCTACATCCCACATAATGGTAGTAGTGTGATCATTCAAGTCGAGCAAGAAGTTCTCCTCAGGGTTTGCAGACGTCAATCCACAATCCTCATATTCTTGCTGCAGTAGGTGGTGACTATGGTTAGAGATCGGGGCTTTGAGTTTGTTCAATCTCTCTGCGACACATTGGAGATTGCCCTCATGTAACACAGCTCCCTCTTGAACAGATTTCCTCCTGGTGTAACTACCGAGTGCAACGTCTTCCCAGTTTATAGGTGTAATGTTGAATTTCTTCAGGCTAATTTTGATGCTATCTTTAAAGCTTTTTATTTGCCCACCAGGGGCTCGCTGGTGGGCAAAGGAAATCTCTCCCACGTAATAGAATAAGTGTTGGTCATTGATGCAAACGACACAGTTCATTGCACACTTCGAAGTACATGTGACAAGTAAATCTAATCTTCAAGTGAAGTGTGTCATCTCCAGTTGAGTACCTCCCGAGAAGTCACCGTTTACCAAGTAACATCTGGAGTATGATTTAATCTGAGAGGATTGTCTCAGGGTGGTTTCTCTTCCACCCGCTGCGATATGGGGCCCTTAGCATTATCGATGACCTCTGCCACCCCCCCCCCCCCCCACCATAACAGAGGATGTTGCTATCGCATGAAGACAAGAACTGTTAGGATGGGATACAGCTTCTTCCCCCAGGCTGTAAAACTACTGAACTTCCAGCTACCATGCAGGTCTCATCACATAAGAAACGCAAATAGCATTAGGTTTTAATAGGTACATTTAATGTCAGAGAATTGTATACAATATACATCCTGAAATTCTTTTTCTTCATTAACATTAAGTTGTTTACTTGAACTTGTGTAGTAAATGCACCTTATTATCTGTTACTCTATTTGTGGTAATATTACTTTATGTGTTGTATGTGAATTAAATAGACGTGTGTTGTGCACCTTGGTCCGGAGGAACATTGTTTTTGTTTGGTGGTATACAAGTGTACAGTTGAATGACAATAAGCTAACCCTGAACTTGGAAGCACTTGGGCTTTCTAGCGCTTTACAAGAGCTACTTGGAGTTGTAGAGACACAGACCATCAGGCAGGAGACTGGGTCAAGAACTGTTAGTATGAGAAACAGTTTCTTCCCTCAGGCCATAAACAATTGAGCTCCCTGCCACCACCCAGTTCTTATCATGCATGAAGCAGCAGAGGTATTATACTGTTAACTTTTTAAACTTATAGCACCTTATTATTTGTGGTAATAGTACTTTATGTATTGTGCACCTTGGTCCAGAGGAACGTTTAGTTTAGCAGTGTACATGTATACAGTTGAATGACAATAAACTGGAACCTGTTTTGTTCAAGCATCAAAATAGTTACTTAACCAGTGGACACAAAATTTGAATACTAATTGTTTGCTAAAGGATGATATTCAACTTTATGGAACATTGGGATCTCTTCCATGTAAGTTATCACCTTACAAAAGGGACAGGTTACACCTGAGAGGGACCAATATTCTTGCAGGCAAGTTTGCAAGAGCTGTTCGGCAGGGGGTTGAATTTGGAGGGCAAAGAGTGGGAATAAAGGGAGCCTTTATCTGGTTAGCTGCCAGTAACTAGTGGTATTCCACAGGGGTCTGTGTTAAAATTGCCTCTTTTTATGTTGTATGTCAATGACTTGGATGAAGGAATGGTTTATGGCAATGCTTGCATACGAAACAAAGATAGATGGAAGGGCAGGCAGTTTTAAGGAAGTAGAAAGGCTACAGAAGGACAGACAGATTAGGAGAATGGGCAAAGAATTGGCTGACAGAACATAGTGTCAGGAAGTACATGGTCATGCACTTTGATCAAAGAAATAAAAGGGTAAACTATTTTCTAAATGGAGAGAAAATTCAAACATCTGAGGTGCAAAGGGACTTGGGAGCCCTTGTGCAGGATTCCCTGAAAGTTAATTTGCAGGTTGAGTCTGTGGTGAGGAAGGGAAATAAGATATTAGCAGTCAGTTCAAGAGGACTAGAATATAAAAGCAAGGATGTAACGTTGAGGCTTTATAAAGCACTAGTGAAGCCTCACTTGGAGTATGCTGAGCAGTTTTAGGCCCCTTATCCAGGAAAGAATGTACTGACATTGGAGAAGGTTCACAAAAATGAAGGGCCTGAATTGTGCTACACTGAAATTCAGAAGAATAAGGGTGACCTGATTGAAACTTATTGTTAGGGAATTTCCTTTTCCACACACGACTCAGACCCAGGTATTTATTAGGAGACTCTTTATTTACGTGACATGGAGAGACGTCACTCTGGAACGCAATGACTCCACTTACAATCAGCACACACACCCTCTTTATGGTTCCTTCCAACCGGTATGGTTTGTTCAACGTTTTCATATTTGGTGTTGTCTTAAGTCATGTGGCCTCATGACAGACAACTGTAGGCTAGGTTACATCATGTAGTCTTATGTCTACAGTGTTGGCGCGTGCCCCAGTGGATAAGGCATCAGACTAGTAACCTGAAGATCACTGGTTCAAGCCTCAGCTGAGGCAGCGTGTTTGTGTCCTTGAGCAAGGCACTTAACAACACATTGCTCTGCGACGACACCGGTGCCAAGCTGCATGGGTCCTAGTGTCCTTCCCTTGGACATCGGTGGCGTGGAGAGGGGAAGGCCTGCAGCTTGGGCAACTGCCGGTCTCCCATACAACCTTGCCCAGGCCTGCGCCCTGGAAACTCCAGGTGCAGATCCATGGTCTCTCGAGACCGATAGATGCCACCACCATGTCTACAGTAGTAGAGCAGGGCTGCTTCACAATTATTTGCTGATCCGGGCCTTAAGCAATACAAACACACAATTCTGTAATCTCGCAAAGGTATTTATTAACCCGACCCCACTTGGCCAAAACCGTCGACATTTGTCAAATGTTGAAAAGCCTTGATAGAGTGGAGGCGGAAAGCGTGTTTCCTATTGTGGGGGAGCCTAAGACGAGAGGAGCGTCCTTTTAGAACTGAGATGAGGAGGAATTTCTTTAACTAGAGGGCAGTGAATCTGTGGGATTCGTTGCCACCTGTGGCTGTTTGAGGCCAAATCATTGGGTATATTTAAGGCAGAGGTTGTAGCTAGGGTAGGAAGGGGTGGGGGAGAAGGCAAGAGATTGGGGCTGAGAGGGAAAATGGATCAGCATGGTAAATGGCAGAGCACACTCAATATTCTGCTTCTACATCTTATGGCCTTATATTCAGCCTGCTAAGTTAATAAAGCACTGAATTTTATGCTTAACAAAAGTAAATGGGCACTCTGAACCTATTGCAGTTATACTCATTCACATTAATTGACAAGTGGAAGTAAAGAATCATCTCTTTCGGTCAGGCCTCCAACACCCATCCCCAAAAAATGTCCAGTAGAGTATCAAATTTAGCTGGATACATCATGACACTGCAAAATATCACTAGGTCTACTTTATTCAGTACAGTTCAATTCTGGCTAAAACAATGTAGCTAAAATCAGAGCTATTGGCAAACAGCCCTGCAATATTCTTTTGACACATACATACAATGCTACAAGAGTAATATTACTTTCACAAAATATTATCAACTGACTTTGCAACATTTAAACTGTTGAAGTTGTAATTGTTTTGCAGATTGACACAGAATGAAGTGGCATCATTGTATCAAATGAGGCTGTGCATAGAAATGAAATGCCCATTTATTCAGTTGACTGCCTTTGACATTAAGAATAAAGTCTCATTAATTGCCGATACCATTCAACGCTGAAGCTGGTTCCACGACACTCCAGCAGAGTATCACACAAGCTGCCAATTGACTGCAATGTTACAACTCCCTAAAAGGTGTTCCTGCAATTTATGGCATGTGGGCACGATTTTGTGATCTCACAATATGTCCTAGTAGTCCCAAATAACCCCAAACCTATAAAAACAACAAAAATGATTTTGCACTCACAGGCAAAATTATGAGAAATCAAAAAAACTTGTTGCACTGTTTTACTAATCCGACAGAATAGTTGGGGCATAAATCTGGCATGAAAACATAGCAATTGCATTCAAACGTCTTGTTAGTTGGCTTTAAGATAAAAATTTTTTTAAGAAGTTCTTTGTAGTAGCTTTATTTGTCACATGTACATTGAAATATCAAAACACAGAGTGAAACACGTCAATGACCAGTCTGTGGATGGACTGAGGGTAGGCTGCACGTGTTGCTATGCTTCTGGCATCAGTGTAGCGTGCCCACAACTTACTAACCCTAACTGTACGTCTTTGGAATTTGGATGGAAACCGGAGCACTTGAAGGAAACCCACATGGTCATGGGTTCCTTACAGACAGCAATGAATACTGAATCCCGATAATTGACACGGTAATAGCGTTACGCCAACCACTATACTATCGTGACGTCCTACCTTTCTACATGAAATAAATGGAGTGTACTGACAAATGTCAGAAGTGAAACAGAATGATCAAGATTTAAAAGACGAGAAATGCTGCAGGTGCTGGAAATCCAAAGCAACACACACAAAATGCTGGAGGAACTCAGCAGTCAAGCAGCATCTACGGAAATGAATAAACAGTCAACGTTTCGGGCAGAGTCCCATTTTCAGGACTGGGAAGGAAGGGGGCCGAGAAGACAGAATAAAAAGGTGGGGAGGGGGAGGAAAGGAAGATGGATTGAAAGTGTAGATGGAACCAAGAGGGTAGGAAAGGTAATGGGCTGGAGAGGCAGGAATCTGATAGGAGAGTGGAGTATAGGAGAAAGGGAAGGAGGAGGGTACCCAGGGCAGGTGATAGGCAGGCAAGAGGCTAAAGTAGGGAATAAGCAGGGAGGGGGGAGGGAACTTTTTTTTTAAACTGGAAGGAGAAATTGATATTCATGCCATCAGGTTAGAGACTACACTGACAGAATACAAGGTGCTCCTTCTCCATCCTGAAGGTGGCTTCATTGTGGCAGCAGAGGAGGCCATGGATCAACATCAGAATGGGAACTGGAATACCGGTATTTGGTCACTGGATAATTCCACTTTCGGCAGATGGAGATTTGATCCTTTAGCTAACCATCACCCCCTTGCTTTACTGAATGAGGCATTAGTCCTCATCACTTCTGAGTATTTCCATCTTTCACACCCTACATTCAGCACATTTCTACCTCTGCTATTCATTCCAAATATCTCTTTTCAGGATACCTTACACTATCCCTAAACTAAAACAGAATGAAAACAAAACTTTCCTTTGGGGCAATAACAGAGAAAAAACTTGAGCTTATGTCTGCAAGTACCAAGAATGAACTGCCATCAATATTCACATCGACCAGGTTTAAGGGAATGGAAATTTCCATGATATTAAATGTGATCACGATTGTTAGATCTACAAAAAAACTTCAATCTCAGTACAGGTCTCTAGAAAATTATTTAGACTGTCACAAATATGGTGGACCAGAGGTTTGCATGTGGCTCAGCTCCTAATTTCATCACCTGCTGGTGTGTGACACTCTTCATTTATCAGGTTAATTTCTCTCCAACAAACCTCTCAAATTACAAACTCCACCAACAAGGATAGAGATAGCATGTGTATTGGAACATCCATCTCCAAATGATATACCATCCTTGCTTTGCAGTACACTATTCCTCCATTGTTACTTGATCAAAATTGCATGCTCTTTTCAGTAAACACCATGCAGAATGAGCAAAAGTATGGTCAGAGACCACAAGCCATGAATAAGCCTTAACAAATGCTTTAGAAGGTGATAGAGTATTTAATAGAGGAATTGCAAAATTTTTGATATTGACAGCTGAATGCATTTATGCCCAGTGCCAGAAAATATTAAATGATGGATGTGAAATTAATGTATACATGTATATGGTTGAATGATGATAAAACTTGAACTTCAAGAAGCCACAACTAGAAGACCACAAAGATGTTGAAGTGAATTTTGAAGAGAGGGACAAGAGGGGGATTTTAAGACAATGATGCGAACTAGTGATTTTGAAATACTCATCAACCTGTAGCCAATGTAGATTGTTGTAGTATATATAAATGTAACTGATTAGCAAGAGCGGTGGTTGAACAGAATATGACACAACCAAAATTACGATTTTGATTTTAACCATACCCATTATTTGCTACGCATGATCCAGCAACTAAAGTGTCAAGTGAAACACTTTAGAAGGTTGAGCTTCAAGGCAGAGTACAGGGTTAATGGCAGGATTCTTAGCAGTGTGGTGGAACAGAAGGATTTTGGGTTTCATATTTATAGATCTCTCGAAGTAGCTACACAGGTTGACATGGTGGTTAAGAAGGCATATGGTGTGTTGGCCTTCATTACTCAGGAGCTTGGGTTCAAGAGAAACAAGGTAATGTTGCAGCTCTATAAAACTCTAGTTAGACCACACTTGGAGTGTTATACTCGGTTCCGGTCACTTCATTATAGGACACTTTACAGCGATTGCAGAGGAACAAAAAGCTCAACACTCCAAAAAATGAAAATTCAACTTATTTTATTGAGCAAATTATGTTATCTTGGCTGTCTTCATATTTGTAACCATATTTAAGAAAACTAAGGAACTGCTCCCTCAGGTACAAGTAAAGATTTGCTGAATTTAAGGGAGAAATAAACACCTTCAACGCCCGAGCAATCAAGAGAGAAAATAACATTTGGGCAGGCAATCCATTTCATCCAAGTTACCATCTAAACAGTCATGGGTAAATTGTCCTAAAACTTATGAGGATCCATTAAAATAAATATAGCAATTCATTTATAAATTCAAACAATAAAAATTTGTAACAAATTTTAAAGATGGGATTCACTTAAGTCTTTAGCAGAAATAGTAGTAATAAAAATGGCATTAAACAGATCACAAAACCTAATTTTAAAAGGATAATCTTCTGACAATAGGTTGTCAAACTAATTGGAAAGACTTGAGTGATGCTGAAATTATTTTTACCCCTCATGAAAGCGACCTGGCTTTTCTTTTTGCCCATGAAAGTACTTGCTTCCCCTTTTACCCCATGAAAGAAATTCATGGAAAATACCCAAAATCTCTCTTTAGCAAAGATATTCGTGTCAGGAAATGATTGCTCAATAATGTGTCACTATATTTCCAAAGCAACACATACAAAATGCTGGAGGAACTCAGCAAGTCATGCAGCATCTACAGAAATGAAAAAGCAATCAATTGTGTTGCTTTGGATTTCCAGCATCAACTTTTGGGCCAAGTCCCTTTTTCAGAAATGTCGACTTTTTTCATTTCTTGACCCGCTGCTGAGCTCCTCCAGCATTGTGTGTGTGTTGTTTTGGATTTCCAGCATCTGCAGACTTTCTCGTGTCTATATTTTTTCAAGCCTAGTTATTACAATTCAGGACATTCATGTTGAACACTAAACTGAATATGTTCTTCTTTTAACAATTTGGCAGGACTAGTATTCCTCTGCAGAAACCTACATCAGTCCACATTTCACACCTGCTTTGACTCAACCTCAAGTCTGTTTTGTATCAGGACACGGCATAGTAGGATCAGTTTTCTCAATTCTTGAACACGAATTAGTAGATTCTGCCACTTGCTTTGAATTATTAATTTCTCTCTGTGCATGCTGTACATCTTTTTGAAGTTGTTCAGGTTCTGTAGTAGTATCCAAGGTCTTGTCACATTTATCAGGTTCCTGTAGAACTTCAGTGTCCTGTTGTAAGATTTCAGCTTCTCTTGGAACATTCAACGTGCCTTCTTCCATTGGTTCTTCATTTTTCTCAGAATTTACAACTACCTTATCAGATCCTTCGCCTTTATTCTCATCTCTGAAGACCTCCACTCCCAACATGCGCAGGTAATGGAACCGTTCATTCCTGGCGACAAATGCTCGGATGGAATTCTTTCCCCTCCAGCCACACAATACAATAGGGCACTTTGGACCTTCCGTGTTTCTGCAGATTTTTTTCAGGGAGAAACAAGGGAAAGTGATAAATCAGACCGAAGGCCAAGTTGTACTTTACATTGTGGTGGTCTGGGGCGGGTGGAAATAAAGGGAATTAGCCTGATTACTTATTTCAAAGGAGATTTGCTGTAATGAACACCTAATTTCTTAAGAATTGGTCAGCTGTAATTAAGACCAGAAACGAGCTCCTAGTTAGGGAAGAAAAAAAATGAAAAAGGAAAGAAAAAGTCTTCCATGTCCCAAATGAATCATTAAAGAGTAACGAGTTTTGCTAGTCTAACATTGATTTCTCTAACTTCTGGTAATTGCTCCACCCTCCTCCCCCTCGCTTTTCCCATTCCTCATTCTGGCTTCCCTCTACCCTTCTCCTCTACCTATCACCTCCCTCTAGTGCCCCTCCTCCCATGATCAACTCTCCTCTCCTATCAGATTTGTCCTCTACCTTTTCCACCTATCAACTCCCAGCTTCTTACTTCATGCCCCACCCACCCAGCTACCTTCCCCCTCACTTGTCAGCTTGTACTCCTTCCTCTCCCCCACCTTTATATTCTAGTTTCTTCCTTCTTCCTTTCTGGTCCCAATGAAAGGTCTCAGCCCGAAATGGCGACTATTTATTCCTCTCCATAGATGCTGCCTGACCTGATTCCTCCAACATTTCTCTGGATTTCCAGCATCTGCAGAATCTTTTGTTTTAAGTTTTGCCAATCAAACATTTTTGCCCTCGTGACTTGGTTTTCTATATTGCTCCAAATGACCAAATTGGAGTGAATGCACAATGTTTCAGCTTTCCAAATATCACTGAAGATTTATTTTAAGTTTCTACAGTTTTGCCAAAAGATCTGTCCACACAATAAATAGACAAAAGAAAACTCATCATTTAACAGAAAGTTTAATGAAAGAAGGAGTTATAGAAAATGAAAATGATCGTCAAAGCAAAAAAGGTGCAGTGGAAATATCTGAAACCTGGTTGGAATAAGGAGCAATTTCCCAAGGGATTTAACACACTTATTAACAAGTATCAGCTGTCAGGAGGTCCTATATACAAGGTGATACATCTGTATTACACAGTTTTGAAGCAGATAAGGTCAAGGAAAGATTTATAAACTGGAAATAAATCAGAGCAAAGATAGAATTTGAGTTACTGATTCAGGTAAACACATGAACTGCGGCATTTGGATCAAGTATAATCTGTATAATAGCTAAAATATCAAAAAGAAACCAGCAAAAGTCAAAACCACAAAGGTTAGCCAAATGTTCAGTGGAAAAGACAAAAATCTCAATGATTTTTTTTTAAATAGGGGGGGAATAAGGATGCATACAGGAGTATTAGTAAAGCCAACCAATATTTCACAGCTGAGTGATTTCTCAATTCATTCAATATTTATGACAATATGGTTAGCATTCTGAACCAGTGAAGCAGATGTTATGACTTCAAATTCTACCATAAGTTTGTGAATTTCCCATTATGAATTAACATGATAAAATAAAGAAATGAATTTTGTAAAAAAAAAATTTAACTTGTCCATGTGCAACCTGCCATTCTGACCTGAACTACTTGCAATTTATTCTTACAAAATGCAAAAACCATGCAAGATAAAGATGGTCAGGATTTGACATTTTAAAAACCAGACACTGCACCGCTGAGTAATTTCCTAGTTAGCTGCACACAGCAGACAAGCACCAATTGGTTTGACAAAAGATGTGTGTGCATCAGAATAAGGAGAATATGGTTCTTCAATCGCACTGTCACTGCAAAATAGCCTCGGCTCATTACTTAACTGGGGCTTGGCATGGTACCATTCATGCTGCAGGTATGCACAAACTACCTCAGTAGACTTTAAAAAGAAAGGATAATTTTAACTTATTAAAAGAAGCATGCAACTTAGCTCGAATAGGAAAAGGAACTTACAAAGGATCTGGTTCATATTTCAGCACAATGCTTCCCATGGCTGTTTCATAAAACAGAAAAAAAAATTTGATTATTCATATAGTTAGGACGTTTCAAATTCATTAGGTTACATTTTCTTTTGGTGATATAATCTTTATAAGCACAGTGTCACACCATAATGCATTGGCTTGCATTATTACAATTTAATAAACACCATCAATTAGCATTTAATAGTGTTATACATCATTTAAATATGCTGATGAGAGATCTCAGATGGTTCAGGGAGCAGCATATTGCAAACATGCAAAATTGCCATCAGCAGGTCTTAGCATGTGTGCTAATTATTCATGAGCATACAGGCTTCCCTTTTCATTAGTTAAATGCAAATAAGAGTAGCACTATGGGAATTCTCATGGTTACTTAAAGATTTTGATAATATTCTTCAAGTTAAATTATCAGAGCTTACTTGTAGGATACAGCGAGTAAACATAATTAAACACCCAACATTTTTTCATTATATTTGTGAATTTTACTTATTTTGGGCCAGATTTTCCAGAGAAATCTTTAGGTCCATTGTGGGTGCATGACCGATGAGATCAGTAGGGAATTTATTTTGATAATCTTATGCAAGGTATCCCTCTCCATCAAAATCAATGGAGAGGAACTTCTGGCAAAATGCAGATAAATCATGGCATTCCATGATTTTTTGAAAAACGGATTACTTAAATACTCCACAAAACGCTGGAGGAAATCAGCAAGTCAAGGGGGATAAATAGTGAATGGTTCGAGTTGAGACCCAAAGCATCAATTGTTTATCCCCTTCTATAGATAGATATAGCCTGATTACTGAGTTCCTCCAGCATTGTGTTCAAGATTTCTAGAATCTACAGAAACTCCTGTTTAAATACTTTTGAAGATTGAAAAACTCATTGAAAGCAGTAGCTTTTGAACATCAGAAACATCGAGACTTGTCAAGCTCAAGACAAAATATTTTAGAGGCAGAGTTAGTTCTTTTCTCCCAGCTCCCATACTGATGGTGATATTGCCTTGCAGAGCCTCATGGAAGTACCATTCATGCCTCTTTCAGCAGGTTCCTATTGAGGGAACAACATGAGAGTATGTTTGAAGCTTTTTATGATAGGACAATCATGAACACAGGCAGCTTGCAACTGGCCATAAATACCGAATGAGAGCAGAGGTCCATTTCATGAGAATGATTAAAAATACATCTGTGAATGGTCCAAGAACTAACATGTAAGCAGCATGCCCATTCATTCTTTTCTTTCATATGAATCCAGAACAATTATTCCATAGAACCTTAAAAATATACTCTCTCATTTAAAGAAAAGTTATCAACATTATGACATACTCAGCTTCTTGGCCTGTTTTTGGGGATCACTTGTAAGTTTACCAATGAATGGATTTTCTTGTGTCAGCAGTACCATAACATCTTCAATTGAAATCTTAATGATTCTTCCATTAATATATGGATTTATTGTGTAAATACCCTGTAAAACAAAATTACAATTTAGCTTTACCTTGCTCCAAAGGGAAACTCTTCTAATTAAAATGCATTTTTTCAATACATTCCCTTTGCATAAAACACTGGACAGTGGAAGGCAGATTACAGATGTCAACAGTTGTTTTAATGAATGCATTATAAAGGAGCTATAGCATTACAAAGAGTACTTTTGTAACTTCCATCTACAAAAGATTTAAATAAACCCGATGGAAACTAATATACATTTTTTATTAGTTTTTTAATTCATTTTCTACAACACTACTGATAAGAAAAAAACCCAAACCAAAATAAAAAAATTAATACAGTGCAAAAATAAACATACAATAATAATATAATACAAAAAAGATAATTGAGAAAGCACCCTAATTGAAGTCATGTAAAGTTAGTATCCTCCCCAAGCCCCACAACAAAAAAAACTCCAGACCAACCACAACACAATATAGAGAATATAAATCAGGACATTCAAACCCCCAAAACTGTAAATATACTTGAAAACAGAAGATAATAATGCCTACTACCAAAAAAGAGCTGAAAGTAAGGGACTGAAAAAAAAAACCTTAATTAAGAGGAAGGTTATGAAAGTACTCAATAAAAGGTCCCCAGACCTTATGAAACTTTATATCCGAATTAAGAATTGAATAATGAATTTTTTCAAGGTCTAAACAGGACATCATTAAGCCATTGAGCATGCGTGGGCGGGGCAACATCTCTCCATCCAAGGAGGATTAAACGTCTAGCCAGGAGAGAAGCAAAAGTTAATATTCGACACTTAGTCGAACTCAAACGTATATCTGTCTCACCCAAAAAACCAAACAGAGCAGTTAAAGGGTTAGGTTCTACGTGGTGATTCAGAATACAGGATAAAGTTATAAAAACGTATTTCCAAAATTTCTCTAAGCCAGGACAGGACCAATACATATGAATAAGAGAAGCCTCGCCCCTTTTGCATTTATCACAAAGAGGACTAATATTAGGGTAAAATCGAGATAATTTAGATTTAGACATATGTGCTCTATGAACAATCTTAAACTGTAAAAGGCAATGGCGAGCACAAAGAGAATTAACCGATTTGAGAATCGAGTCCCAAATCTCATCAGATAAAGAGATATTTAAATCATGCTCCCAAGCCATTCTAATTTTATCCACAGGGGCATGCTGTAAGAATGCTAATTTATCATGAATAAATGATATTAAACCTTTACCCAGTGGATTAATAGAAAGAAATAAATCCATAACATTTTTCTCGGGCATTTCAGGGAAGTTAGGAATTATAATAAAGTGTCTAATTTGGAGATATCTAAAAAAATGGGCATTAGGCAGATTGAACCTAGCAGAGAGCTGTTGAAAAGATGCGAAGCGATTATCGATAAAAAGATCTTCAAAATGTCTAATGCCCTTCCTATACCAATCATAGAATGTTGAATCATACATAGTAGGTAAAAAAAGGTGATTATGTAAGATAGGACTAGAAAGGGAAAAACCATAAAAACCATAAAATTTCCTAAACTGAGCCCATATTCGCAAAGTGTGTCTAACAAGAGGATTAACAATTAGTCTAGACAAACTACTAGGGAGTACAGAACCAAGAAGTGCAGAAATAGATAAATCTTTAGTGGAACTCAACTCCATTGCCATCCAATTAGGGCACTCAGGTTGGCTATGAAAAAAAGACCAAAAGGTAGTACAACGTATGTTAGCTGCCCAATAATATAAACTAAAGTTAGGTAAGGCCATGCCACCCACTTTTTTAGATTTTTGAAGATAAACTTTATTAATTCTAGAACGCTTATTCTTCCACAGATATGACAAAATAATAGTCTAAGGAATCAAAAAAAGTTTTAGGAATAAAAATTCGGATTGATTGGAATAAATATAAAAATTTAGGGAGAACATACATTTTAACAACATTAATACGACCTACCAAGGACATAGATAGAGGTGACCATTGTGACAGACTCTGTTTTGTAGTATATAAAAGATGGGCAAAATTTCCAAGAAAAAGATCTTTAAACTTCCTTATAACTGTAATCCCAAGATAAGTAAATTGATTATGAACTACTTTAAAAGGGAGATCACGAAATGCTAATTCTTGTGCTTCTTTATTAATTGTGAAACGTTCACTCTTATGTAAATTAAGTTTATAGCCAGAAAACTGGCTAATCTGATCAAGAAGTGAAAACATTGGAGGTAAGGATGTGGACGGATTTGAAAGAAAAAGTATTAAGTCATCAGCATAAAGAGAAACTTTATGCTCAACAGCCCCCCCTCCAGATCTCGGTCAGTTCAGGACAGCTTCGGAATGCTATCGCCAGAGGTTCTATAGCCAAATCAAAGAGAAAGGGACTTAAGGGGCATCCTTGACGGGTGCCACGTTTGAGGTTAAATAACTGGGATTGCCGAAAATTAGTCAAAACAGAGGCAGTGGGACACAGATACAGCAATTTGATCCAAGAGATAAAACTTTGACCAAAGTCAAATTTTTCTAAAACTGCAAAGAGGTAGTTCCATTCTATACGATCAAATGCTTTCTCCGCATCTAGGGTAATAAAGCATTCAGGAATCCCAGTTGAAGGTGAATATAAAATGTTAAATAAACGCCGAATATTAAAAAAAGGAAGACGGTTTTTAAATAATATACATTTTCATAAATTATTGTGGTCAGGATACAAGTCAAGGGGACGAAGCAGCATGAACTAGATGGGCTGAATGGCCTATCTCTGTGCTGTAGTTATCTATGACTATGACATGTGCAAATGGAACAGAACAGGCTGTTTCAGCAGCTAAAGTCTTGGACTGCAAATTGGACAGTTACAAGGCTTCTCAATGTGTTTCTGGCCAAGTTCAAGTTTACTGTCATCAAACTACGCAAAGGTGCCTCCAGATCACAATGCACCCACACAACATACAAAACAAAATATTACAAGTTAATAAAATGCAACTCAAAAAGTGTGTAGTGCACAGTAAACTCCTAGTGACGAGATCTCGGTGGTGGCAGGGTATTCATTAGTCTCAGTGCCGGAGGAAAGCTGTTACTCAGTCCCAGCCCTGATGCTGTTGACCCACTACCATTTGGAAGGGGGTGCACAGAGATTGTCCGATGGTTGGTAGGGATTCCTCAACAAAGCGTATGACATCAATGAGATTTAAAACAAAGTGATACTAACATCCATCCAACTGACCAACTAAGCTCCTGTTAAAACTGAACTTAATACACCAGAGGCCATCTGTCAATTTATCAGTAACTTGCAAAACCATAGACAGAGGCACTCAGCAAGACAACATTCTCTAGGATACAATTCAAAGTAGTGGCAACATAAATTTAAGGTGATAGGGTCTATGTTTGCATGCATTCAGGCTTGGAGTTCATAGCTTTCCAAAAGATTAATATTGACTGATGACTCTTTAGCATGGTCTTCACATAATCCTGAGCATCTTTATTACATGGGAAGTTTTCCTGCTGGATATCCAGCAACCTCAGTTCAGGTGCCATTATGTTCATGCCCAGAATACAAATCTATACACAGTTGCAAAACCAGGCAAGAATCCAAATGCTATAATAGGATTAAAAAAATCACAGATCCCAAAAACAGACAAGAGAGTTTGCACTCTGGGCATAATTAACTTTGAAAAAGATTAGGTTGATTTAGAAGATTATAGAAGCTTCAATGGCATTATCTTAAAATTTACATGAAAATCAATACAGCAAACAGTTTTACCAATAAAGATCATTTAAATTCAGCAAGCATTATAATTTGGACAAAATACCATGTTCTCTCTTGGAATACGTTTTAATGTTGAGCATAAAGACCAAAAGACAATTCAGATGATAAATATAATAGTTCTTTTGTCAAAGAACCAAAATTGCTTCCTCAAACCTACTGTGACAAAGTGCTTTGAGAGGTTTGTCGTGGCTAGTTTCAACTCTGCCTGAGCAAGGACCTGGACTCTTAGCAATCTGCCTACCACCATAATAGGTTAACAGTGAATGGAATCTCACTGGGTCTCCACTGGGCTTTGGGCCACCTGGACAACAGCAATAGTTCCATTACGTAGATGTTTAATGATTACAGCTCAGCATTCAACATTATCCACGTAGTAGTAATTAACAAGCTTCTAGACCTGGGCCTCTATACCTCTCTCTGCAACTGGATCCTTGACTTTCTCATTGAAAGACCAATCAGTGTGGATTGGAAATAACACCGCTTCCTCGCTCAGGATCAACATAGGCGCACTTCAAGGATGCATGCTTAGCCCACTGCTCCACTCTCTCTGCACTTACGACCTTGTGGCTAGGCACAGCTCAAGAGCTATATTCAATGACACCTCCGCTGTTGGCGGGATCTCAGATGGCACTGAGGAGTATAGAAGTGAGAAAGTGGTGTCACAACAACTACTTTGCAGTCAACATCAGCAAGACCAAAGAATTGATGGTGGACCTCGGGAAAGGAAATCAGAACACACGCCAATCTTCACTGAGGGGTCAGCGGTGGAAAGGGCAAGCAGTTTCAAGTTCCTGGGCATCAATATCTCAGATGATCTATCCTGGGCCCAACGTATTGATGCAATGATGACAGAGGTATGCCAGTGTTATTAGCAGTTTGAGGAGATTCAGTACGTTACTAAAGACTCCAGCAAATCTCTACAGATGTACCATGGAGAGTATTCTGAGTGGTTGTATCACCATCTGGGAGACGCCAATGCACAGCATCATCACAGGCTGCAGAGTGCTGTGGACTCAGCCAGCTCCATGAGCACAAGCTTCCCCACCATTGGTGACATCTTCAAAAGGTAATGCCTCAAGACGGTGGCATTCATCATTAATGACCAGCACCAAGCCTCTTCTTATAGAACCACCAGGAAAGACTCAAAAACGCTCAATATTTTAGAAATAGCTTTGTCTCCTCTGCCTTCAGATTTCCAAATAACCCTGAAACCATGACCACTCCACTGTTATTGCTCTTTTTCACTAAAGATCTCTAAATATTACCTTTATTTGTCATGTGTATATTGAAACAGTGAAATGCGTCATTTGTGTCAATGACCAACAGTCCACAGATGTGCTGAGTGTAGCCTGCAAGCATCGCCATGGTCTTGGTGCCAACAAAGCATTGGCACAACTTAGACCCTGGTTTTGGAATATATATGGGAGGGAACTGGAGTACCTGTGGTCATGCGGAGTACGCACAAATAGAGGGAGGAACTGAATCCCTGTCACTACTGCTGTAAGGGGTTATCGTAACCATTACACAACAAGCTACCAGTTAATGCTACTTATTTTTAATTGTAACTTATAGTAATTTGTTATGCCGGCACTGTACTGCTGCCACAAAACAATTAATTTCACAATTTGTGTGTCAGTGACAATAAACCTGATTTCCCCCAGTCTTTAAAATGTGTAGAGAATAAGTTTAGGGGAAAGGCTAGATGAGAAGACAAAAGGATTGCTAATGAAGTTGTTAACGCTTTATTAGCTGCAAATAAAAGTATAATCAACAGTGCTACTTACAGGCATTGTAAACAAATGCAAAATGATAATGTACAACCAATTACACAGATCAGAGATGTTGTACATGTACAATATTTCAATTTACAAAAAAGTACTGCTCATTTATTTCTTTAGAAAGTCTAAAAATAATTAAATTTAAATGCAATCTGTATAAAGTTACAATTATCTTAATATTTTAATTATCCACACATTAAAATTTTCGAGCCAGCAATGTTATCAGCAGAAACAACTCAAAAGATGATAAATGTTTAGCATAAATAGAAGAATTGACTAATTGTAAAATTTTCTCCCACTGCTCAGTGGGTATAAGACAATGTGCTAAACATGCCCTAATACAATTTAAGGTTGTACATAGGGCTCACATGTCCAAGGATAAACTTGCTCGATTTGATTCTTATGTTAATCCAACCTGTGACAGAGATCATTCTGAAGTTGCTTCATTGACCACATGTTTTGGTCTTGCCCTTGTTTGCAAAATTATTGGAAAGATATTTTCCGTATTATTTCAACAGTTCTGAATATCAAATTGCAACCGCATCCTATTACTGCAATTTTCGGTTTACCAATGGTGGATAATAGTTGTTTATCCCCCCTCAGCTCGATGGATGATTGCATTTGTTACATTAATGGCTAGAAGATCTATCCTATTGAACTGGAAAGAAATTAATCCTCCAACTATATTTCAGTGGTTTTCTCAAACTATCTCTTGCTTGAGCTTAGAAAAAATTAGAAATGTTGTCTTTGATCCTTCAGTTAAATTTGAAGAAACTTGGAGACCATTTATTCAACATTTTCATATGAGTTAAACTGACTTTTCCTAAACCCTGCTTCTATTATCCTTAATTATTTGGATGGAGGTACGGAGTTATTGACACTACTGTGCATATTTGACATAACGCAATGGCCCATGTTGGTTAGGTTTTTTTTTTCTTTTCTTTCTTGGGGATTTTTTTTCTTATTTACTCCTTTTTTTGTAATTACTATGAGTTTGGGAGGTTATTATATATGGATTATCATCTATTTGAATGTATACTTAACCTATTAATTATGTACTCTCAAACTCTCTGTATTCCATGTTTCATTTATGTTTGTTTAAAATTAATAAAAAGATTTAAAAAGAACAAAAGATGATAAATGAACATTACCTCTTGTGCTAATCTGAAGGCACAGCCAAACTCTTCCCCGTCATTATTGCGACTCAAAACTTTAATTCCAGTGTTGATCACCTAACAGAAACACAGCATGCTCAATATATTCAAATGAAAAAATGAAGAGGTCAGACAAATAAGCTGTTAAGCAGGTCCACAGGGATAGTATCCTTTGTTGGCTGAATCAAGAGAACACAGGTGATAAGAGACCTTTACAAAGTGTGTTAAAGAGGGAAAAAAGTGTATTCTTTAGAATAAAGGATGCCGAGAGGTTACCTGAAATTAGCTCGTTTTCCTTGAGCAACAGGTCAATGGCCAGGAGCCACTGATTTAAAAACAATTATTAGAAGTACTAGAATAAATAAGGAAAATTACTTTTTAATCTTGGTGGCAGTGTAGAATTGAGATTCTGTCAAACAGCAAAGTAGATTTCTTTTTAAAAACATATTTGGACTAAGTTGGAGGCTTGGACTAGAAAACTGTTTTCATTGATGCAGACTACCATTCTGCACTATATTATTTTTAAAATTCCATTTAATATTTTAAGTATACATCACAATGGGTTTTAAGCATCTGAAAATTACTGAAAAACAAATTTTCAAGCATGAAGGGAAAACCCCCCAGAAATTCTAGATTAGAAACCGGAACAGAAAAGCTCAACTTATCAGGTAAATTAACTCCATTTCTCTTTCCATAGATGCCATCTGATTTGCTGTGTGTTTTTAGCACATGTAGTTTCAAGTATGAAGATCATTCTTGTCAAATGTCTGTCATATCAGACAACTAAATACACAAAAAACAGGAAGGCTTTGTGACAAGCTGAGATGTAAAATAAACAAACACTGCAGACAAACCTTCATTCGTTCACTGTTATGAAGAAGCACATTTCTTAATTCTTTTGAAACCATATACAGATGCCGTTTCTTTCCCTCGTGTGTCCTGGTTAAGACATTCAACTTTGGAAATGAAGGATCCAATTGATAAAAGTTCCTGTTTAAAAATCACAATATTTTGATAAAGCTTACTTTTATGTTTGTCATATGGTAGATGATCTCATGCAGGGGTTCCCAACATTTTTTATTCCATGGAGCCTTACCATTAACCAAGGGTTACACGGACCCCAGGTTGGGAACCAGTATAAACAAGATACCTACAAATCAACTCCTGGCACATTCAAGTGACTTGTTGCAAAGTTGAAATAGATTTTACGTACTTGGGGCTATTAATGTGCTTACCACTTTCAATATTTGTATTTACTTACTAATGATCTGTCACATATGACAAGTTTGCTGATTAAGCTCACTTTAGAAGGACATTAAGGTGGCTGTACAAAAATTCAAAAGCTGTCCACAAAGATTTGGGCCCTATTTTTTGTGCAAGGCCTCAGATTGTGGAACTGTGAACTGTATCTCCAGTTGCAGCCACTGACTTCTGCAGTTGACTGAGTGCCTGTCGGCATTACAGTTGCCTTTCTTACAAGCGCCATTCTTCTCTGGCAACTAAGTTTAGAGGGGTGGCCTGACCAAGGCAATACGGCTGTGGTTTCATAGTTTTTCCCACTTTTTCCAAAATGGACTGCACTAAGCTCAGAGCTATGGTCAGTGCCTTTGAGATGGTCTTGTATCCTTCCCAGATTTGTGCTTCTCTTATATTTCCCTAACTTGTCTTGAAAGCTTTTTTGGCTTCATTTTGGCTTGGTCCATTAGAAATCTACCATACTGTTGCACCTCACAGAGAGAGGAGTTATTTATTGAAAACAAGTGACTCTCCAATTCTCTACATCAACAAATTGTGCTTGTAACTTAATACACTATATTGTATGAAATGAAAGTTATCATAGTAATTACAAAGAGGATAAATACTTTCTCAGTCTCATAATTTTAGTTTTTAATTTTCAATAAATTTTTGACAGGTTTTGGAATTTTTCTTTAGATTTGACACAATGAACAATGTTTTGTAGGTTAGCTGAAAAAATCCTACTTACAATACATTTTACATATAGAAAATTAAACAAGTTGTGGGGGCTGGGCTGAATACCTTTACAAGGCACTATACATGACATTGCAGACCTTGAATCTGGATTCCATAAATGATGCTATATTCTTTTCTTCCAGAACTGCCCTAACAGCAACACCACTTCCACCTCTCATTAACTTCTACAGTATACATAACTTTGCTGATGGTCACAGCATTGTAACGTCACCAGCTACGAACCTCCATTTACTAACTTGATCCTCTACCACTAGCTAATATTTAAATGCCATTAATTCTTAACATAGTTCAACTGTATCAACCCAATTCAAATATTCTTTGTCTATCCCTAACAACTTTCTCACCTCATGTATTTTGTATATGCATGGGGCATTGCCAAGGTGCCATAAGCAAAACTGAGCTACTTAACACTAAACTTGAAATACTGCATAATGGCACTGCGAGAGTTTTCCTGTGCACACCTCAGACCAGAATGCACAGTACTTGTGGATTAATGTCCTTATGCAACTGACACAATAAACTTAAAGCAATGAGCATTCCTTCATTAAACCACAGAAGTATGATATTTTTATCTATTTCAAATTATTGTTAGTCATCATAAATTGAGGATAAGAAACACTAAAGTCCATTTTTTGTGAACAAAAACTTGTGCAATTTGGATACATACATCAGAAGCACTACATCCTTCTTGAAGTTTACCTGAACAAACAAGAAGCCCAAAATCAGAGCTTTAAGTCATTTAACAAGTCAAAAAATTTGAAAGTTTCCTCATTCTCCATCTTCCCCCCTAAAACAAAGTGATGGATGCTAATTTTAAAATGCAAGGATTGATGTTTGTTAGGCAGTGTTATGTACCCATTGGGCTCATTTTTCCCCTGTGGACTGTCACTTTAAAACGCTGGGAGAATGAGACTGACTTTTGGACACTGTTTGGGGCGGGGGGGGTGAGAGGGACAGACATACAAGGACACACAGACACACACGCTCAGAGTCAAGATGGATTCGGTTGATGGAAGGCACCAGTGAGTCGGTGGCTGGTTTAAACTTTCAGTAGCTCAAAAGGGGTGAGTTGAGATCGATCCAGAGTATTGATAAATGACTCTCACAAGTTTCTGCAACTAGAAGTTAGCAGAGAAGAGAGGAGAGGAAGGTTTGAAACAGAAGAAACCTAGTGATAAAGAGATCACTGTTTGGACTCTCTCCCCAAGTAGCCCATGAGGGTGAGTTTGTTTCCATTCGAATACGAAAGTGATTGTCACATAGTCAATCCACAGGAATGGGTTCTCTGGTGAGGGGAAAACATTTGTGAATACGACGTGTGCATTTACCCTTTGTCTGGGTGTGGTAGTTCATAAGGCACCCCTGTGGTATATCATTGTTGGGAGTTATTTTGTATGTCGTGGAACTGGATAAGTGGCTATCATGTTGTGTATGATTGGGGTAACCTTATGGAGTCTACCGGTGTGTTGACCCTTGCCTGGGTGGTGGTTCCCTTGAAGATGGTCCCCTTTGTGATAAGCTACTGTTGGTGATAATCCATACGTGGACTCTGTGGAAAATCAATGTAATTGCCTTCTCACAACATTTGCCTTGGATCACAAACATCTCGCATTAATTAACCTGTGCATCTGAACTGAATTTTCTTACATACCATCGTAAAACTTTAACTCTTGCCACCTGAGCTTGAATAAGTTTGATAACTTTTATTTTTTTTAAACCTATATATGCATAACACTGTTAACTCTTGATTTACCTGGTTTAAGTTACTATATGACGTAGTTACTAATAAAATAGTGTTTTGTTAACTGCAAAACCAGACTCCAGGTGTGTTCCAACGCTGCTGATACTTTAAAGAGCTGCGTGTACATGACAGCATGGTCAGGGGATATGAAGCAAAGGCATAAAACAGGGGTTGAGAAGCAGAACAGAGCTGATCTAAGTGCAGTAGATTCAAGAAGTATTTCTACAGTAAATTACTGAGAATGATGGACATATACAACAGAAAATGCGAATAATAGTCAAGGTCGCAACTGGGGAGAAACAGAAACCAAATGTTCCAATTTAATGACCTTTTACCAAAATATCAATTTTGGCATTAACAAAACACACAATGCAACTCTAAACTGTTGACTATTATCAGTGGCCATGGCTATTCTTTTAAGTAAAATAAATAGCTCTTACTGTATTGGGAGAAATAGAGGATCATCTTCATTCAGGAACACAAATGGATCTTCTTTGAATCCAAACAACTTCATTTTCTTTGATGGCGGTGGACTGAGGTAGAAATTTAAAGAAGGTTTAATGCAAGTGTTTCTTTAATGATTTATAACAGATTTATAGAGGATTAATGCATTCCATTTCAACCTTGAACAAAGGATCACTTTTCACTATTAAATTAAAACAATTTAAAATGTTTATTACTCAATTAGCATATGGATTTTAAAGTATTTTGAAAAAATAAGTTTTTATACCAAAACCTAAATGAAACCTTGTGTGATACATAATCTGAGAGGAGGAGATACATCTCTACCAAAGGAGGTGCAAGACACTCCGTCCCTCCACTAGCCTGCAGGTGAGCCTTGGAATACTTACTTAGGCCCCCCCTCCCCCCACCTTTGATCAAGGCCATGGGAAGCCATGGGAGCAGATGGTCGACGGTTGTTTGAGTAGCTGGTGCATATCACAAGTTCTGATTATGCAACCACTGAAACCATACAGATGATCTCTCAAGAGTATTGATAATGGCTGTGGTCCCCATCTTCTAAAGACACTGCCCAAAAGAAGGCAATGGCAAACCACTTCTGTAGAACAATTTGCCAATAATCATGGTCATGGAAAGACCATGATCGCCTACATCACACGACATGGCACATAGAAAATTACAGCACATTACAGGTCCTTGGCCCACAATGTTGTGCCAACCATGTAAACCACTTCAGAGACCGTCTAGAATTTCCCTAGTGCATAGCCTTCTATTTTTCCAAGTTCTATGTACCTATCTAAGGGGCTCTTAAAAGACCCTATTTTTTCTGCTTCCACCACCACCACCACTGGCAGTGCATCCAATGTACCCACCACTGTGTGAAAAACTTACCCCTGACATCCCCTTAGTACCTATTTCCAAGCACCTTAAAATTATGCCCTCTTGTGTTAGCCATTTCAACCCTGGGAAAAAGCCTCTGGTTATCCACAAGATCAATGCCCCTCATCATCTTATGCACCTCTCAGGTCACCTCTCGCCTTCCATCGCTCCAAGGAGAAAAGGCCAAGTACACACAATCTATTCTCATTAGGCATGCCCTCCAATCCAGGCAACATCCTTGTAAATTGCCTCTGCAACTTTAAATTTAAACATCTCTCTCTGCAAGAGCATCTGCTATTTGCATCCCCACCACATACAAACAAATATTCAAGAACACAAGTTCCCATCATACTACATCAGTACACATATTGCCTGGTCCTTAAAAGACCAAGGTATTGTGCTAGGTTTGTTCTAATCAATACTGAGACTGACAGAGTAGCATAACACTGGAAGAAAATGCTTGCTAAGTTTCACACATTAGTGTCCAACTTACCAAAGAATACCATCTTTGTTTGGTAATGATTCCTCTCCATCAGTTATTTTAGATTCATCCTCTGCTGCAGATTTTTCATCGGCACCTTCAGCTAAAGGATTAACTGCAGCTGCTTTGTGTCTTAACTGAATAAGAGTAAAAAATGTTAGAATGATTAATTGTTTTTAAATGACACTCAGCACAAATATATGCCTAAGCAGCTTCTACCCTGTCGATAAACCCAGAGATTTCATGTTCTTCTTTCAACTTCCAAATGAGTGCATTCAGAAATTCATCACCAGCCCTACTGAACAGCATCTACACTTTTTCTAATATATTCCACTCAATTCCTCTTTTCCCTCTTCCAACTCCACTTCCTTCTGAATATGATTTTTTATAAACCTTTTTTCAGATTCAGAACCTCAAATCCATAGACTTTGGCTTTTTGTAATGTGACAACAACAAAGATGCCTTTCTTCCCACTAAAAGCAATATTTTCTTTCACATTGGCTATTATTCTTTACTAACAAGGCCTCATCCTCACTCCTATGGCATCAAGGGATGTAGCAGACTTAGCTACCAAATCACATCACACTGGACCACAGCGCATTATTGATCACTGTTCTTAGCTTCCAAAACTACTATTTCACAATCCCTGGGACTAGGGTGCCCCACTTCTTAAACTTCTGCCTCACCATTTCTCGTACTCTACGAACTCAACCTATCCATACATGCACCACTGATCGAGCAGGAATTTCCTCATTGTTGCAAAATATTCAAAAGGCAACGGACTGTGCAAAGCCCGGCAGCAAAATGAGGAGGGTTGGGCAAGTAGCTAGCAACACCATCCTGTAAAAACCCAGAGCTATAAAAACACCTTCAGATGCTCAAAAGACCTCACCCATGGAAGAGGAAGGATAACAAAATGGTCTGCATTTGGGGACAACTTCAAAGAATGGCCAAGGATAGAGGATTCTACTAAGTTGATGTCAATGACCTATATCCTTGTGGGGGTGATGGGCTTAAAAAGAGTAAGCATGGGTCTTCTCCATACTTCCTCAGTCCACTTTATTAGTGGATCAGTGAAACGTAGATTATGGAGCAAAAACACTAAGAACAGAAAATAGCTAAGGGATAAAGTTACCTTAGGTTCCCGCTTATTCCATGGCATTGGAGCTTTTTTCTCCATAACAGCTACAAAAAATCCTCCAGTATTCTGATGATGAGGCAAGATCCTAATGCTATAAGAAAATTGAATTGAAGCATAAAATAATAAGAAATTTCAATATGGCACCATGTTTTCTTTCATGAGCCAACAATAATGCAAGACTTAAAGTACTTATTAAGATTTAGTCTTTTAAAACTGCTTAAGAACTTCATGCAATCAAAATGCCAATAGAGAAGAAAGGAACAAGAGTTTTAAATATGTTGTCAGACACAAAGCATTTCTCCTGTTTGCCCAATGTTTCTTTCAATATAGCAATGAAAGCCAAAATCCAATTCATGCACTGCATCAAAATATTAAAATTGACATTGTATTTTAGTCAACCTAGAGCCCACTGTAATGCTATTTGTATACATATGGATTTAAATTAACATAAATTGAACATGATTATTGAAAATAATTAACAAATTAATCCCAAACGGTTCTGTATTTCAGAGTAGCTTTATTTTAAATTGCTTCATTATTATATGACATTAATTTTACAGTAACAACATGATTAACACAGGACCTAGTGGAAGAAAACCCCTCAAATATTTTAAAGTGGATCATGATTTTGTTAATCATGGACTTGGCCAAGGTTAGTCTTAAGCCCAATGAAGTTGCAGCATGAATTACATTCCTATTTAGGAGGTATCATAATTTCAGTTATATTACTTCCCATTTTAAGTATTGTATAAATTGCACTTAGCATAAGAACTGGCCATAACTAACCATCTTTCCAGATTCATTATTTTGAGCTTTTGAGGGTCTTTGATTGGGAACATTGTTGGGCGGATCTGGGTGTGTTTGTTCTCAGGCACATCTGACCAGTCAGCATACCAATGACCTTCTCTTGTCATTACCTGACAGCAAATAGATTGTATCATCATACAACTCGAAGGGAGAGAAAAAAAAATCAACTCACTCATTCAATTGTGTACCAATACAAAATAAAGTAAAACCAAAACTTCCAATCTCCTCATGTTCATATATTCCACAATCAGTTTCCCTCCCCACACCCAACAGCTGGCACGGACAGAAAGAATGTTAAGACTGTGCATGCACCAGCCAGTCAACCGTGGAATTCAAATTCAATCTTTCCCATAAGTGGTAAGCTTAGATGACAATGCCTTCTAATTTTCATTGAACTCTACGTTTAACAATGATCACTGAGCTCCTATGGTTTAGAATGAAAATACCGTATTACTTTAATGCATCTTGGAGGGGAAAATGGAAGATTTTCAGTTCAAAAGAATTACCTTCCATGTTGTTAAACCAGGCATCCGCTTCAATCCCGGCAGTTCAGATGAGACATCAACTAACTCAAGAGCCCCTATAACAAATAATCATCCAGTCATCTAGGTTGTTCTTTGATTAAGCATCTTCAAGCATGTGTATTAAGCATTTAAAAATTACAAATTTTCAGAGGGCAGAGTTGGATATCCCCCAACAAAATTAATACAAAACAAAATAAAGGAACATAAAGCCTTTCATCCCTCATCTTAAACAAAAAATGAAAAATGCAATAATAGCAAAATCTAGATGCAAAGTACTAAATAAAGACAAGACTTTTTTTAAATTTTAAGTGGAATTATGAAAACACTTCAACGTGCAAGCATTCTTTAATATATCCCACATTGATTACAATCATGTTCAAGTTAAGCTCAAATATAAATTTTAGGCTGCCTGCATTTGGATTAAGGTAACAAGACCAATCCAGGAAAAGCTAAATTTCACTAGTAGTTTAATGAAAATGCATAAAAGACCAGAAAGGCTCACCTTCACTCTTCTCAAGAATAGCTGCTATTACAGCTTCGTTTTCAATAGGATTCAAGGAACAGGTAGAGTAGACCATCCTTCCTCCAACTGTCAGCTGTTCCACACCACGGATTGCAATCCTCTGCTGCAGACTTGGACAATATGAATGTTAACATTTGCTTTATATACTGCCTCAATAAATGAGATTTAATCAAAATCAAATTAAGGACAAATGTATAACATAATAACAAATTCCAAATGGGATTATTACTACTGATGTGATGAATGCTTCTATACTGCAGATAAGGGGCTCAAGGAAAAGGAAATGACAAGATCCCCGTAGGCCGGATAAACAAATTAGTACAAGGCAGTTTTCCCTTCCCCCCCCCCTTCGCATAATAGAAATTCTAAATTAATTATTTCAAAAATATTGGATGATTTATTCATAGCAACCAAAAAGTTTATTTACATTATACCCCAAAAGTGTATTTGCACTTTATCACACTTCTGAGTAATAGCCGAGTGCCAAAAACAAAGATGACCAAAACTTTTTAGAAACAGCTCCTTTCCCCACGGCCTCAAATTCCTGAACAATGAACCAACCCATGAACACTATTTTTGCATTACTTATTTAATTTCATTTTCTTAGATATATTTCTTAATGTAACTTACAGTGATTGTTCTATATTCTGTATAAATTTCACAACACATCAAGTGTTTTGAAACCTGATTCTGATTCAAAATTCACCAGAAAATAGCATGTTGTTGATCACTATCAGAATCACACCCTAGCCAGACCTCAGGAAATTCTATCCATTCTTGGCCAAAGCATGGCAATTTCTGAAGAGTACCAAAGCTTTCCTGGTCCTTAAATTCAAACAAATTTAAATCAAAAACAGACTTTACCAGTGACTTCTTAAGTCAAACCTTGTTGCATACCAAAGGACAATTTTGCCTACCTATAAAACAAGAGTAGCTCCTTTAAGAATAAACATAGAAGCAAATTGCTCCTCACATGCTTACCCATGTAACTGTAGACTGTTGCTAGTTGTCCACTTTCTCCACACATCAATATTTTTTCTTAAGGTTGCATCTCCACTGTAATCATTAAGAGTGCTTTCAAAGCTCAGAAAGACTAGTGAACAAGCCATTATTTGATTTCCACTCACTGAGCAAGTTATACAAAGATAAAGAATTTGAGAAATTTGTAAACTCATGGAAAGTTTCAGAGGACATTTGGCTCATCATATCACTTCCAAATTTTTTTTTTTGGGGGGGGGGAATAACCAACCTAAACCCAACTTTTAGCATTATGCCTGCAATTTTATAGTCCACAGCTCCATGTCCTTGCACTTTTAAATACTGTGCAGAGGGTTCCCCTCTCTACCAACTTTCCAGGCTGCAGTGTTTGAGACCCCCCCATCAGCTGAATGGAAAGTTACTCACCCCATTCTACCCACTGCTTTTTATCCATAGCCACTAGTTTGTAATAAGACCATAAGATATAGAAACCGAGTTACGCCATCTTGCCCATCGATTCTGCTCTACCATTTCATCATGCTGATCCATTTTTCCTCTCAGCCCCAATCTTCTGCCTTCCCCCGTATCCCTTCATGCCCTGACCAATCAAGGATCTATCAACCCCTGCCTTAAATATACATAAATTCATTTCACTTAAGTGTCTTGGCCCAAAACATCAACTGTTTATGTATTTCCATAGATGTTGCCTGACCTACTGTTCCCCCAGCATCTTCTGAGAGTTGTAAGGGAAATAGGCACTGCCTATAGGTTTGCCCATAATTTTATGCATCTCAGTTCTGTATCCCAGTCTCCCCTGTTCAAAAGAAAAGTCCTCCATATCCAATTTTTCCTAATTAAAAACTTCCAATTATCAGAAATCTCTCAACATCACCAGCGAAATCACTTCTTTCCCATGTTATGGTGACCAGATTTAAACCAAACTTGGCCAAGTACAACATAATCTCCCTGTTCTTGTATTCTATGCCATTGATAATAACATGTAATTCTTATTTTAATATAATAACCACTTTCCCTACTTGTGCTGCTTCAATTTAATTCAAGGCCAATGTTTGAGGCACAGACAGGCACATTTAGGGAGGTTTTTTTAAAAAAACCATTGCTTCAGATGAATTTATTTCCAGGTTGGCCATCCAAAGAAAGCATGCATTTGTAAAGGACTCACATCCAATTTTAACACATCATTAGTATTTAAAATTTACTTGAACTTCATTTCCTCCAAATAATAAACAGGGAAGTAATCAATTTATGCAGAGATAAACCTATATTACTGTGAATCAGTATACATGAACGGTAACTAACAAGTGATCAGACGACAATTTTAGCTGCACTGAAAGTATTTTTCTCAGCCACGAAGACAGCAAGAAGGAAATCGATTTATATTATTCACGTTATATAAAAGTACCTGCATGGCACATCACACAAAATGCGGTCATAGAAGAGAACGTTCCTTTGGCCATCACCATCTTCCATCTGCAACCTTGGAATGTTCGATGCATCATGATTAACTACCATAACGCAAGGGCTGTGCAAGCGTTTTGATTGATGAACCAGCAGGTAACAACGCTTGTTGTCCACATCATTCGCAATTACAAAACCCTCTTTAAAAAAAAAATTAGTATAAACTTGCCACACTGAGGAAAATTGGACAAATACAATATAGTAAAATGTTAAATCAACTGCTTAAGATACAATGAATAAACTCTTTTCGGGCTTCCAGCCAAGTACACGTATCAAATATAACTTAAGTTTCAATGACAAACTCTGTCAGCTTCTTCTTCAGGGATGATACCTGGGCATGTTCAGTTCAGTGGTATTTACACCCTCATAGTCCGTCGTTCCTAGTTGGTTAGTTCTCATCCAATCAGGTTTCTGCTCTCTCATCTTGCTTACAATGGAACTCCAGTTCTTACTTGGAGCGAGACCTTCATCTTTGACAACATTCTTTTCCTCTAGCTTTATTTCAATGGCTTCCTTTACTAGGTGGTCCTGAAAGCCACTGAATCAGCACAGTAGTTTTGGGCCAAAGTCAGACCTATGGCCATTGCAAAGGCAGTGCTCTGCTACGGTAGCAGAATACAACACCAGGACATTGCCCAGACTGTAAAGTAATAGCTATAAAGAGGTTAGAGACACTTGACTGGTGGATCCAACTTTCTCATGGCTAATAGTCTCCAGTACAGGCAAAACCCCAGTGAATCTAAGATGTCTCAGAGCCAAGGGACAACCTGATAGAGGTACATAAAAATTTGAAGCCTAGATAGTGTAGGTTAGTCTTTTCCCAGGATAAAAATGTCAAATATCAGAGCACATAGATTTAAGGTGATAAATCATCATTATGTGCCATGTTGCATGATGTGGGCAATCATGGTCTTGACTATGACTGTTTTTGGCAAACTTTACTATACACTTTGCTTTCTTTTGGACAGTGTCTTTACAAGATGAGTGACCCCAGCCATTATCAATTGTCTTCAGAGATTGTCTGCCTGGTGTCAGTGGTTGCATAACTAGGAGTTGTGATACGCACCAGCTGCTCATGACCTCACATGACCCTGATCGGGGAGGGGACAGGGGCTGAGCAGGTGCTTCACCTTGTCCAAAGGTGACCTGCAGGCTAGCAGAGGAAAGGAGTGCCTTGCACCTCCTTTGGTTGAGACTTATCTTAACCCCGTCACCTGCAAGGTGATAGAGAGGAAGTTTAAAGACACTTGCATGGCAAAGTTTTCCTTGATTATTTAATACACAGAGTTGCAAGTGCTACCAGAGGACATTGTGGAAACTGATAAAATTGCAACATATAAGAGGCCTTTAGAAAATGGCACATGAACATGTAGCGGGCAGAGCAACATAGCCCACGCACAGGCAGATAACATTAATTGAAGTTGCCACCATTGCCAGCACAGCTAAAAGGCCTCTTCCTGTTCTGTTCTATCTTTTCTTCAGTTAGGAGAGTGAATTAAAGCATTAACTCTAGAAAAAAAAAATTACCTGGGAAAGCAACATTCATGTCAGAGTGTAACATCTCAATCAGCTGAGCAGTCTTTGATCCAGGTGCGGCACACATATCAAGAATCTAACAATGAGGAAGAAACATTTCATAACAAAATTCAGGACGAATTTACCATACCATGCAATTCCGGAAAAAATGTGCACACACAAAACATTCAGTGGCCTCTTCCTTAGGCACACCTGTACATCTGCTCCTTAATGTAAATATCTAATCAACCAATCATCTGACAGTAACTCAATGCATGACAGCATGCAAGATGGTCAAGAGGTTCAGCTGTTGTTCAGACCAAACATCAGAATGGGGAAGAAATGTGATCTAAGTGACTTTGTGGAACCATTGTTGGTGCCAGACAGGGTCATTTGAGTATCTCAGAAACTGCTGATCTCCTGGGATTCCACACATAACAGTCTCTAGAGTTCACTGAAAATGGTGTGAGAAATAAAAAACAGACTATGGCCCCAGTGCAGGTCGATGGGAATAGGTAGTTTAAATTGTCCGGCACAGATTAGATGGGCCTGTTTTTGTGCTGTTCTTTCCTATGACTCTACACAATATTGCTATGGTTAGAACTGCAGCCACGTAGCTCCAAAGCCCCAAGTATGATCTGGGTCCTTCACTTTCCACCCAAATTCCAAAAGCATTCTGATCAGCAGGTTCATTGGCTATTTCAATTTGTGCTTAAAAATGCCCAAGAATGGTAGCTAAAAGAGATTCAAAAGAAAAAGGAAACAGGATAGCAGATGGGATGGGTGTGAGATGGTCAGCACAGATAGATTGGGCCAGCCAGTTTCTAAGCTCTACAACTCAATTCCACGTACCTTGTGATGAGGCTTGACATCAAGAAGCAATGGAGGGATCATACTGACGGCCTCTTGACGACTGATATTTCCCTGGAGGAAGGGCAATTATATGAAAACATAGTACAACCTCAAGACAGTACAACACAAAATGAGAAGGAGCACAGTATCCAGAGGATAAAGAACCTAAGTATTATAAAGTATTCTACTTTAGATAAAATGTAGACATCTTGAACTTCAATCCATGCATAATAAAATTTGCAATATCATAAAAATCACAATAGGAAACAACAGCCCAGTTCTTTAAAATAATTATTCAACATGGCCCTCCACCTGTGTTTCTTTTTATAACCCTGCCATTTCCTCCTCTTCAGGTGTATGTACTGTTATCACACTTAGCACCCAGGGCACGTTCTTAGAAATGAAAATAAGCAAAAGCACAAACTAGCACCAACAACTACTCTTCCACACGTTCTGTCCGCGTTTGTAGCACATGCAACCAGTCTGTGACAATAGCCTTAGTCATTGTGCTAGCAAGAGTGCAACGTTTAGACCTCAAGATGGCAATAGATAGCTACACCATTTGCCGCAGCTTGTCCAACATCATCCCTCGCCGATAGCCACTGTACATTACTTCAGTGGTTCAATTACACTGAAACCGTGGCCAGTAAGTTAGCAGAGGGTCAGCCCTTTGCCAACACTTCCAAAGCATGAAACAGTCAACATTATCACGAGCTTCTTTCAACATCGAGAAATATTTGGGCCAGGGAGGGATATGCAGCCGAACAGAGAGGGGGAAACTAAAGCTTCTGTCACATCCATTAGGGTAGAGGATCAGGAGATTCAGCAACACACAGATTTGTTGCTGCCAGTCCTTGACACCACACTGGCCAGGCTAAACCACTGAGTCTCATTACTTTATCAACTCACTCTGAACTAATTCATGGTCAGGGAAGGGATGGGAGGGGTGATACATACCGATGATTGTTCAGCTTCCAGAACCAGAATTGCCATAACAAATCAATGATCTGCGATACTGTGAGCACAGTATCAGCTGCTTTCAAATCTTTTTATTTACTTTGTAATCTAACTTTTCCAGAGGTGTGTTTGAGATCGTTGCAACTCTTGTAACCAAATTACATAATGTTAGTCCCTTGCACACTTGCGATGTTCCCTTATCATCTTAGCAGGCTGACTTTTTAAGTGAAACATTCCTGAATACTTACAGACTCAGTCTCACTAATAAGGAATTGATGGAACTTCTCCAAGACTGGTAACTTCCTCAGCATCTTCCTGCTAATGTTAATTTGCCAAGCCAATTCACTTGGATACCTGCATGGAAAAAATCATTTTTACAAGTCTTCTTAACTGGATAACCTCAGTGGCACTAACGTTATTGAACATTTCTTACCAGCTCAAGGGCTGTGGAGCCTCAATCCTTTGTCCTTCAACCTCTAAATGTTGTAGTTCTTGGAAGTATTTGTTTTTTAAACAATGCAAGATTTCTTCTGCATGACTTTAAATAGAGAGAGGGGAAAAAGTTACAACATTTTATGCAAGAAAATAAAATTTCTTATCTGTCAGAAATCCATGATTCTGATAAAGGGCCTTCAACTTCAACTGTGAACTGCTTTCTCATTTCAGATGCTGATTGACTGGCTGAATTCTTCCAATAATTCTGTTTTTGTACCAGATCCCAGCATCTAACCTGCTTTCTTGCTTCTTACTTAGGACTGGAAAATTGCACACGTCACTCCTCTTTAGGAAGGGAGGGAGGGGCAGAAGAAAGGAAATGATAGAAGAAAGGAAAAAAAACCCAACTTTTCTAGAAAAAATTAGCAATGGTGTATTGCTGAGACTTTGTAAGGCATTAATCAGACTGTGCTTGGAAGATTTTGAGCAGTTTTGGGTCCCTTATTTAAGATAGGATGTGCTGGCTTTGAAGAGAGTCCAGAGGTGGTTTATGAGAATGATTCCAGGAGTGAAAGGTTTAACAGATGAGGAACACGATGATTCTGAGCCTGTACTTGCTGGATTCTCATTGAAATCTATTGAATGTTAAAAGGCCTAGATAGAGTGGAAGTGGAGAAGAAGTTTCCTACGGTGGGGGTTGTCTGGGACCAGAGGACGTGGCCTTGGAATAGATGGATGTCCATTTAGAAGAGAAATAAGTGGGAATTTCTTTAGCTGTGGGTACTGAATCTGTGGAATTAATTGTCACAGATGGCTATGCAGGCCAATCCATTGGGTATGTTTGAGACAGAAGTTGATAGGTTCTTGAATAGTCAAGGCATCAAAAGTTATGGGGAGAAGGCAGGAAAATGATGCTGAGAAGGATAATAAATTAGACACGATGGAATGGCAGAATGCCCTAATTCTGCTCCTTATGTCTTCCAAAAATAAATGACACAAATATTGCAGGAAGTACGACAAAATAAAGTCGTGCTCAATAACCTATGAAAATACATTTTAAATTAAAAAAAAAAACTCTTTTGGGAAAGAACTTTAATTTTGAATACATTTATCTACAAGTTATACTAAGAGAAAGGCCAACTATCTGTAGAGCAGACAAAAGGTATATTGACACAGGGCCTGAGTCAGCATGACATGAGTGCTTGCAGGCTACACCACTTGCATTTCATCGAAGGTTCCATCTGTAACACTATCATCATACTTTGTTGTCTTGGTTCAACCCGCGTTCATCTGGCACGTATTTTACATATTCTTTTAAAATAATGTCAATATTTAACGACTATTTAAATAAACTATTTTAAGATAATATAGCTCATGGACTTAGGTTGGTAGTATCCATGCTGACAACCTTGTTGGGCAATATCAAACTTTAAGAACCTAAAGTAATACTTATTATTACCTTGGCTGTTCTTATAGAATCTCACAAAATATATGACACCATCAATTCAGTCTCTTACTTCTACTCTGGTCAATAACGTGGTCCCAATTTTATCACATCTTTTAGCATTGTGCTTGTCGCCATACAGACTACCGTTCTCAATTGGACATCAATGTACTCATCAAAACTGCGGAGCTGGTTTTCTGCCTCTACTAACCAATGAAAAAAGCAAGACCAAATCACTAAGGGAGCGTGTCACCATTGTGATAAAATGCTACATTGGATAAAAGTTGCTGGGCCAAAAAACAAGGTGGTCAACAGAGACCGAGCTGAACCATTCACTGCACCAATGCTGGAAGACCCTGGCCTGATGGCACTGTTTCAGCAAATGACTACTGATCAACAAAGACAACATTTTGACATAAACAATGTAATTTCAAAACTTTAAAAATGATAAACTCCTCTCCAGCTCGTTCACCCTAATCAAGCGAAAAACAGTCTTTATTCTACCCGACTGATTGAAAATGAACGTACTGAATTCTTATTAGATACTAATATGTATAAACAAAACTATTGCCCAAAAAGGCAAAATACCACTGACCAGTATTTTCAGGGATGTGCACACGGGGCTGGGGGACAGGAAATGACCCTATCCAAATCCAGACCTTCGTCCTCATCTATGAGAATGGGAGACATCTCAACCTCTCCTTGGAATGGATAACTTTCTGAACTGAGCTCATGGAGGGTGCCTGGAGCATGATGCAGTTATTCAAACCTGAACTAATAAATCACCCAATAAGGTCAAAAGACAAAAATGACTGTGGCCTGCTGAAATGGACCCTGTCAAGTTTACTGGACGGGTACCCCTTGTAGATTAAGCAGTTTCCTGAAAAGAACTTCACCTTATTCTTGACTTGTGAAGATGACAATATTATCTCTGGATGCAACATTGACAATTCCTACTGATTGACTTACTGAATCAGCAAGTCAAAGCTCTAGTTACAAAGGGATACAAAATGAAATGATTTCCATAAGCATTTACATAAATCAGCTTAACTAACATTTCAAGTCAAGGAAAACTTAATTCTGCATCATACTTGACAGATATTGTCTGGCCTGATGAACACTTGGAACATTTTGTTTTTATTTCAGAATCTGCTGTACTTTTGCTTTGGACAGAGAAGCCAACAAGAAAGTAAATGTTCTGTTTTTCACAAAGTGTACAAAGAACACAAACATTGTTATCTTGCTTAGTTTCATAACAGTACATATTATTAGCATTATTGCAAACACTACAGAAAAATTCAAAACTTATCTTCTAATTCAATTACCTCTTGTATCCAGTTATCCGAAAAGTAGCTGGCAAAGGTTCTCTCATGGTCGTCATAAACTGATCCCACTCCCCCTCAGGAACAATCTTTTGCCTTTGGTAATATTCTTCATAGAGCTTATTTTCTTTAATAATTTCTTGGTAGCCAGCTCCCCAACCCTGTAAAATACAAAGAATCATACAACTTTAAGGCAGGAACACCATACTTTCATCTACAGCACAAATACTCCAATCTTTACCGTAGTTATGATGTAAAGATTCCTTTGCATGGCACAATGGACAATCAGTATATTGTACACATACAGCCATGAATTAGAGAGACAGGCCCTTCAGCCCATCCCACTCATGCTGACCAAGTTCTCTACCTGAGCCAGTCCCATTTAACTGCATTTGGCCCATTTCCAAAGTACATTTATTGTCAAAGTATAAATGATACACCCAAATAACCCAATTTAAAAAAAGATCGTAACCACTGTCCAGAGAAAGAGGAAAAAATAACACACATCAAGCAAACAATAGAATCAAACAGCAGTCTGTACCAGACTGAGCCTTAGATCTGCTCTCGGCAGCAGCCAGAGCAGAATGTGCAAGCCTCAGTCTCAAGTTCATAGGCAAAAATGCTGCAAAACTTGCAGAAATGACAGCCACCAGAGAGGGGAATGAACATCATGGCAGAGCAAGTGAAATCAGCCTCACCCTCCCCTCTGCACTTGGGCCTTCCAGTCTATCTGGCCCGACACTTGAATTGTCCAAGCACCTAGTAGTGCCTCACTCTAGGATCTGGCCCTGGTGCAGCAACACACACTGACCTCAGAGCCAGAAGCCGTTCTCAATCTCACCAAATCAGCTTGACGCTTAAAGCAATCCAAATTTGCATCCAGGTTAGACGGACGGGCATTGAAACTCTTCCACGTTGACTCCTCTCCAGATCCTTCACTCCAGCAGCAACACCAACTCCATCTGTGACCACATCTCGAACACGCTGCGTTTCGGCTTTGCGATACAGCAGTACGACTCAGCCTTCAAATCAGTTTTGCCTCTGCTTGCTTCTTCATTGTTTGTGGTGATATTTGACCACAATTTACTTCAGAAAAGGTGTTATTAATGTTGTTTTTAGTCATATTTCTTGTATACTATAAGTACCAGATTACCAGAAAGTTGTTGCACAACTTCAGTAGCGCCATCTTAAACTGGAACTGTATTCCACTACACCTTTTGCTTTATTTCTATCCAAATATTTGTTTTAAATGGTAAATGCATCCACCTCCACATTTGCAAGTCTGCACTGGGAGTTGTGTGTATAGTTTTGGTCACCCATTATAGATGTCATTAAGCTGGAAAGATTGCAAAGAAGACAGGAGGGCGTAGATAGGGTGAATACATCCAATTTTTTTCTGCAGAGAAAGCAAAAATTAGTGTATATAAGGTCAAGGTGAGAGGGGAGAGATTTCAAATGGCCTGAGAAGCCAGCTCTTTCTGCTGAAATTGATGCATATACTGAAAGCGCTGCCAGAAAAAAAGTATTTGTGGCAGCTAAAAATAATCTTAAAGACATTTGGGTGTACATGGACAGAAAAGATCTAGAAGAATAAAAGCCAAACATGGGCTTAGGTGAGCATCATGATTAGCATTGGTCAGTTCGGTAGAAGGGTCTTTTTCTGCGCTGTATTACTCTACGATTCCTTTAGTACAGGGGTTCCCAGTCTGGAACGGCAAAGGTCCATGGCATAAAAAATCTTGGGAAGCCCTGCTCTAGTAGCTTGTTACACATGCCCCCCCCCCCCCCCCCCACCATCTGTGTAGAAAAACTTCCCCCTCAGGTCTCCTTCTCACCTTGTAGATTTAAGACTCCCCTAATCAGGGGGGGGGGGGGGGGGTTGACCATTCATTTTATCTATCCTGTTCCCAGTTGAGACACTTCATTTGGACTGAAGCCTCCAGACACACTGATTGTCCTTTCTCTCCATAAATGTTGCTTTTATCTATCCTGTTCCCAGTTGAGACACTTCATTTGGACTGAAGCCTCCAGACACACTGATTGTCCTTTCTCTCCATAAATGTTGCTTGACCTGTTGAGTTCCACCAACACCTTGAGTGTTCCTCTGGGTTCCAGCACCTGCAGCCTCCAATTTCATTGTCCACTATACCACCAATTTTAGTGGCATCCACACACTTATTAACCGTGCCAGCAACATACTCATTGACACAGATGTCAAGCAGTGCACCCATCACTGATCTTTACAGCACACTGCTCATCACTGGCCTGCAATCTGAAAAGCAACTCTCAACCACCAACCAAGCCAATTCAGAATCAGATTTAACATCAACAGTATACATCATAAAATTATATACCCAGTTGGCCCGCTCATCCTAGATTTCTTGTGATCTAACCTTCCAGATCAGCCTTCTATGCAGGAGGATCTTGTCAAAAGCCTTGCTAAAAATCCACCTGGGTAATATCTACCTCTATGCCCTCAATCTTTGGTCACCTCTCAGAAAAAGTCAAATTTGAGAGGCACGATGTCCCATACACAAAGCTATGCTGGTCGTTGCTTTTCCAAAATGTTGGTAGATCCCGTCTCTCAGAATCCTCTGTAGTAAAGTTCCCACCACCGACATTCGGCACACCGATCTATATAGCCCCCTAGCCCGTGTCCTTACGCCTTCCTTAAATTGTCAACATTACCTACCCTCCCCCGTGCCTATCGATGCCCCGTACACACGCGTTTTGAGAGGAATAAAAAAGGCTTGGGCCAAGCACATGCTCTCTTGTAACAGGGGCCAATTCAAACCACTATTTCTGAATCCAAACACTTTGTCCCAGAAGTTATGTCCCCACGTTCCCCAATCCTACTTTGACTTGTTCTGAGATTTGGGACGAACCGTTCTTCAAGCTGTGGCCGGAGAGAAACTATTACACAACGTAGGCATCAGCAACGTGGATTTTAAACTACAAGAGGCCTGTGAGAGAGCGCGAAACCATCAGTGAAAGCAAACCAGGTTTTAGATTAACTGGTGTGGCCCATCTGAAAGGTGGCAGAAACTCAACAAAGCATAATATAATACAGCCTGTGGATTGCCGGCAGGGCCGGGTTTGAGGGTCATTTACGGGCACAGAGTGACGGGGCCGCGCCCGACCACTTTAATACCTACAGGCTTGCGGTCGGAGTTTTCACGGTCTCTAGGTCTGTTCTTTCGCCTCCCCATGCTGCAGAGCAGATAAAGGAACCGAGGAAGCGTGCTGATACCGCTCACTGAGCGGAAACCCGAGCCGCCTCCGCCACCGGGAGGCTCGAAGCGGATGGAGAGTCCGGCACCAGACCTCAGAGACCGGCTCCCGAGACCACGCATGCTCCGCGGCCGACTGCCGGCACCGCGCATGCTCTGAAATCCCGGGGAACCGCTCACGTATTCAAACAGCGCATGCGCCGAGGTACTCTTGGCCAAATGCAGGGACCGATCACAATCAAGCAATGTGAGATTTGGATCACTTGTGAACTTATTGAGTACCTCCCCTCCCCAACAGCACAGCAAGTTTGTAGTCACCATTATTACTTATTAGTTTCCTTTCTTCTTAATTCCAGGTTATGTATTGAATTTAAACTACACATCCACATGGCGCGATTTGAACTCCTGTCTCTTTACTGCGGCTGCAGTTGCATTGGCACCAGGCCTGTCAATGCTGGTACCCACCAGTTCTCCAGTTTCTGAGATGCCTCTGCCCGGCCAGATTTGTGAAGGGTCTATGTAGAGTGCAAGGTACATTCAAAATTAACATGTTTAATCCACCTAGTTATGGTTAAAAAAATACCCCAGTATTCTGTTTTCCCATTTGATATGTCACGAGAAAGCTCAAATAATGTTTAATGATAACTGTGTATGCATTAGTAAACCGATCTGTCTCATGCCATCTTACACTTCACCTCTGATGAGAAATTAAGTGTAATGCTAAATTATTATGTTATCTATTACCCCTCTCTGCATTGCACTGAAGCAAGTTAAACCATTTTTACAATGCTGTTTACGTCATAAGTATGTGCTGTTATTTTGTATTTCTGCACAATTTATTGGATGTCCATATTTCAACCTAAAACTTTATTTTTATTTAATTCTTTATTCTTTTTTCATTGTTGAATGTTGGTCTTGGTGCATGTTACACCCTGACCAACACACCAGAGCTTCAGTTATATAGCGCCTTTCATCCATTAAGATGCAGGCTCACAGTGCTTTACGTAGATCAATATAGTCATAAAATGTGAGACAAAATTAAAAATCTTAAGTAAGGACAAACATTATATAGAATAAAATGTCATTGAATAGACAAAACTATATAAGTGTAATCAATATCAACAGGAATTCAGTTATCCTTATAAGTAAGTCAAATTTTTAAAAAGTAAGTTCCTCAAAGTGTTTTGAAACATTCCACAGTACTGGCCTGGTGTATCTCAGTCGGCGGAGTATTCCAGATTTTTGGTGCATAAGAGGAAGGGGACGCAGCACCAGTTTTTATATGCTTGCCTCTAGAAACTCTACGCAACCCGGTATTCATGGATCTAAGATTACGATTAGGGATGGAAGGGGATAGACATTCCAAAATACATGGAGGAGCTAGATTATTCAGAGCCTCATACACAATTAAGAGCATTCAAAATTGATCCAAAAGGACACAGGCAGCCAGTGTAATGATGCCAAAACAGGTGAAGTGTGCTCTGGTTTTCTTTTTGTAAATGTATATGGTGAATAAAGTTGATCCTTGGAAGTTGAAATTTCACAGTGTAATGCTCAGATAAATTGTTTCCCATTGTAAAATTTGAAGGAATAAGAAATGCTTTTGTAGGGTTGCTGTGATGGGTTTAAGAACATAAGAATTAGGAGCAGGAGGAGCCATTGCATTTGGGCCTTCAGGCATTCTCTGCAATTCATCAAGATCATGGATGATTTACCAAAATTTCACCCTCGTACTCTCTCCCTTATCACTTGGTTGCCTTAATATCCAGAAAATGTATGATCTCTTTTTTGAATAAGTTCAATAACTGAGCCTCCACAACTCTCTGACATATATAAAATATTCCAAAGATTCACCAACCCCAACATAAAGAAATTTCTGTTCATCTTAGTCCCAAGTAACCTGCACCTTATTCTGATCCCTTATTCTAGTCAAAGATTCTAAGAACGTTTATCATCAGAGTATGTATGTGGTGTACAATCATATGATTTATCTTCCCACAGACAGAAAGAAAACAAAGAAAACCATTCAAAGAAAAACATGAAACACCACCCTCCCATGTGCAAAAAAAAATCAAATAATGCAAATGGCAAAAAAACGTAAACACAGATTATAAAACACAAAATCAAAAGAGTCCAGGCATATTCAGTTCAGCTCAGCTCAGTTCAAACTAGCATTGCGTCATTTGTTATCTTCAGGCTGCCCTAATAAAAATTGCCCAAAACAGCAACAAAAAAGGGAGTGACTGGAAACCAGGAACTGCAGCGTCCAATTCACAAACTGTGTCAAGTAAACCTTACTCAATACTCAGGACTCTGGTAGCATTGAGTGAGAGTGAGAAAGACCATCACATGCAGACATCTTCCTCTGGCAGCAGTGAGCAAGAGGCTGGTAGACAACACTGAATACCCACACACTTCGATGATTTCAACCTTCATTGACACTGAGATTGGCGATAAATGGAGTCAGTTATGGGTTTGCTCTATACTTCTTGGCCTTGAGGCTGCATGCTTCACTGGAAACCTCACTGAACACCCTTGGGTGACAGCGAAGTACCAGATTGCTCAACCGACCTGAAAATACACCACCAAAGTGTAGATCACTGGCTCCAGCGGTAGCAGAAACACATTTGAAAGAAGTGAAAGTAGTTTGATGAACCATCCAGAGGATGTTGTATGCGATTGTGTTGTCTGCAGGTGCCATCTTTAGATATCCTTTTCAGCTGCAGCGTAGGCTTCGTTTCCTGTTTTGAGAGTTTTAGTTAACAGCCCTGTTTGGCCTAGTGTTTATTGTTTTATTTTCCCTTTAACACGGTTCGCATTAAAGTTTTGCGAACTATCGACCTGCTTCAGTGTCTCTTACTCCACATTTGGGCCACATCTGAATCTGGTGACATATAGATGCTGCCTGGCCTGCTGAGTTCCTCCAGGAATTTTGCGTGTGATGCTTGGATTTCTAGTATCTGCAGATTTTCCCATCTCAGGATTCACTAAGATCTTTAATCTCTTGCTTCAGCAGTCCACCAACTTCAAGCAAGCTTCATTTATACCAGGCCTAAGAAGAATGTGGTAACCTGCCTGAATGACTATTGTCCAGTTGCGCTTACATCCACAGAGTTTTGAGAGGTTGATTATGAAACGTATCAACTCCTGCCTGAGAAGTGACTTGAGAATCTACTCCATTTTGCCTACCGTCACAACAGGTTTGTGCAGATTTGAGCTATCTGATTGGCTTTTCACTCAACCCTGGAGTATTTGGACAGCAAAGATGCATACATCAGGATGCTCCATATCGACTACAGCTTGGCATTCAATACTATTATCTCCTCAAAACTAATTAATAAGCTTCAAGATCTTGGCCTCAATACATTCTTGTGCAACTGGATCCTTGATTTCTTCACTTGTAGATCCCAGTCAGTTTGAATTGGCAATATCATCGTCTCCATAATCTCCATCAGGACAGGTGTGCTTAGCCCCTGCTCTAGTCGCTTTATATTTATGACTGTGTGGCTAAGCACAGCTCCAATGCCATATTCAAGTTTGTTGATGACACAACTGTCGTAGGTTGAATCAAAGCTGGTGATAAATCAACAAATAGGAGGGATCTGGCTGAATGGTGCCACAACAACCCCTTACTCATTGTCAACAAGACCAAGGAGCTAATTATTGACTTCAGGAGGAGGAAGTCAGAAACTTTAAATTCCTCAGTGTTATAATTTCAGAGGACCTGTCCTGGGCCCACCACGTAAATGCAATTACAAAGAAAGAACAGCAGCGCCTCTACTTCTTTAGGCGTTTGCAAAGTATTGTAATGACATCTAAAACTTTGACAAACCTTCATAGGAGAGTATATTGACTGGCTGCATCACAGCTGATATGGAAACTCCAATGCCCTTGCACAGAAAGGCCTACAAAAAGAAGTTGATACGGCCCAGTACATCACGGGTACATCTTCCCCCGCCATTGAGCACATCTACACGGAGCATTGTCACAGGAAAGCAGCACCCCCACCACCCAGGTCATGCTCTGCTCTCGCTGCTGCCATCAGAAAGAAGGTACAAGAGCCTCAGGACCCACACCACCAGGATCAGGAACACTTATTACCCCTCAACCATCAGGCTTTTGAATGAAGGAGAATAATTTCACTCAACTTCGCTTGCTCCATCACTGAAATATTCCCACAACATTTGGACTCATTTTCAAGGACTCTTCATCTCATGCTCTTAATATTTATTGCTTATTTTTTATTGTCATTATTATTTCTTTCTTTCTGTATTTGCACAGTTGTCTTTTGCACAATGGTTGTGTGTCCTATTGGTATGATCTTTCATTGATTCTATTATGGTTTTGGATTTATTGAGTATGCCCACAAGAAAATGAGTCTCAGGGTTGTATATGCTGACATATGCAATTTGATAAAAAATATACTTCGAACTTTGAACAATTAGAACTGAAAACAAAGTCCATTGCAGTGTGCTGTGATTAGAATTTGCAAGTTGGTTTAAGAACTAAATGGTTGATGGGAAGTAGCTGTTGTTGAAGTTGATGGTGTGGGACGTCAGGCTTTTGTACTTTCTGCTCAATGGTAGCTGCTAGAAAAAGGCATGGCCCAGACTCCTTAGCCAAGGGGAACATACTTCTTGTTTCCAACTTTTTGAAACACGTAAGCTTTAATGCAGTTTCCTCTCATTATTCTAAAGTCTAGTGTATAAAGGTCTTGTATACTCATAAACATGAGAAAGTCTGCAGCTGGTGGAAATCCAAAGCAACACACAAAGAATGCTGGAAAATTTCAGCAGGTCAGGCAGCATCAGCGGAAATAAATAAACAGTCAGTGTTTCGGGCCGAGACCCAGGACTGAAATGGAAGGGGGAAGATGGCAGAATAAAAAGGAGGGGGGAGGGGAAGGAGGCCAGCTGGAAAGTGATAGGTGAAGCCATGTGAGTGGGAAAGGTAAAGGGCTGAAGGAGATGGAATCTGATCGGAGAGGAGTGTGGACCATAGGAGAAAGGGAAGGAGAAGGGGACCCGGAGAAGTGATTAGGCAGGTAAACGTACTAAGTGGAGAATAGAAGAAGATAGAAGGTGGGTTTGAGGGGGAGGGGGGAATTAAAGGAAGAAGAAATCATCAGCTCCGCTGTTGCTAGGCTTCAGACACAGCACCCTGAGGCACTGGTGATAATTACAGGGGACTTCAACCATGTGACTTTGGACAAGACACTACCTGCTTTCTCCCAGTACGTGGATTGTTACACCAGGGGTAATAGGACTATTGACCTGCTGTATGCAAACGTAGAGGATGCATATAGTGCATCCCCGCTGCCTTCACTGGGGAAAGCTGATCACAACCTGGTTTTGTTACAGCCCAGATATAAATCAATTGTGATGAGGCATCCCACTACCACACACTCTTTTAGAAAGTGGACTCCTGAAGCTGAACAGGCCCTGAGAGACTGCTTCGGTACTACTAACTGGGATGTACTGCAAGGGGGGCTCTGTGGGAGCGTTGAGGAGGTCACTGAATGCACAACGGACTATATTAACTTTTGTGTGGATGCCGTTGTTCCTGTTAGAGCTGTTCGCTGCTATCCCAATAATAAGCCCTGGATCACTAGTCACATCAAAGGCCTCCTAAACCAGAAGAAGAGGGCCTGTAAAGATGGTGATCGGTTGGAGCTTAAAAGAGTTCAGAAGGAACTCAGAGTACAGATAAGGGGGGCAAAGGAGCAGTATAGGAGGAAGCTAGAACAAAAGCTGCAGAAAAAAGCATGAAGGAGGTGTGGGATGGGATGAAGATCATCACCGGATGCGGTGCAAAGCGGGGGGCAAACATAAGTGGAGATGTGGAGAAAGCGAACCAGCTGAACAACTTCTTCAATAGGTTCGACAGCACAATCTCATCCTCACCGCAGAACTCCACACCAGGCTTACTTCCCTCACAGGAAAATAGCCACTCACAGGAGACCTTGCCCACGCCCAGGATTACAGCTGCACAGGTGGAAGGTCAACTGAGGAAGATCTGTACCAGCAAGGCGGCGGGACCGGATGGAGTTTCCCCACGATTACTGAGGGCCTGTGCGACTGAGCTGGGAGAACCACTACAGCGCATCTTCAACATGAGCCTGGAGCAGAGAAGAGTACCCAGACAGTGGAAAACATCCTGTATTGTCCCGGTACCGAAGAAACCACAACCAAAGGAGTTGAATGACTTCGCACGTGATGAAGACCATGGAGCGGCTGATAATACAGAATCTGAGGCCACAAACCAGGCACGCCCGGGATCCTCTTCAGTTTGCGTATAAGGAGAAGGTGGGAGTGGAGGATGCTATCACGTATTTGCTGCACAAATCCCTCTCTCACCTAGATGGGGTCAGTGGTGCTGTGAGGATTACATTCCTGGACTTCTCTAGTGCCTTTAACACCATCCAGCCCAAGATCTTAAGGCACTAACTAACGGAGATGGGAGTAGACTCTCACATGGTGGATTGGATAGTGGACTACTTGACAGATAGACCTCAGTATGTGCGGTTGGGAGACTGTAGGTCTGACACGGTGGTCAGCAGCACAGGAGCGCCGCAGGGGACCGTGCTCTCTCCGGTCCTGTTCACCCTGTACACATCAGACTTCCAATATAACTCGGAGTCCTGCCATGTGCAGAAGTTCGCTGACGACACGGCCATAGTGGGGTGTGTCAGGAATGGACAGGAGGAGGAGTATAGGAAACTGATACAGGACTTTGTGATATGGTGCAACTCAAACTACCTGCGTCTCAATATCACCAAGACCAAGGAGATGGTGGTGGACTTTAGGAGATCTAGGCCTCATATGGAGCCAGTGATCATTAATGGAGAATGTGTGGAGCAGGTTAAGACCTACAAGTATCTGGGAGTACAGTTAGACGAGAAGCTAGACTGGACTGCCAACACAGATGCCTTGTGCAGGAAGGCACAGAGTCGACTGTACTTCCTTAGAAGGTTGGCGTCATTCAATGTCTGTAGTGAGATGCTGAAGATGTTCTATAGGTCAGTTGTGGAGAGCGCCCTCTTCTTTGTGGTGGCGTGTTGGGGAGGCAGCATTAAGAAGAGGGACACCTCACGTCTTAATAAGCTGGTAAGGAAGGCGGGCTCTGTCGTGGGCAAAGTACTGGAGAGTATAACATCGGTAGCTGAGCGAAGGGCGCTGAGTAGGCTACGGTCAATTATGGAAAACCCTGAACATCCCCTACATAGCACCATCCAGAGACAGAGAAGCAGTTTCAGTGACAGGTTGCTATCTATGCAATGCTCCTCAGACAGGATGAAGAGGTCAATACTCCCCAATGCCATTAGGCTTTACAATTCAACCGCCAGGAGTAAGATATGTTAAAGTGCCGGGGTTGATTGTATTTAATGTATTTAAGTGAACTACTTAAGAACTTTTTTAAAGCTATTATTAATGCTTTTTGAGAGAGTGATTTAGATGCATATCATATTTTTACTGAGTTAAGTATTGTATGTAATTAGTTTTGTATGTATTGTATGTAAGTATTGTATGTAATTAGTTTTGCTACAACAAGTGTATGGGACATTGGAAAAAATGTTGAATTTCCCCATGGGGATGAATAAAGTATCTATCTATCTATCAATATTCATGACATCAGGTTGGAAGCTATCTAGACAGAATCTTGGCACAAGAGGAGGCCATGGACCAACATGCCTCATCTTCTGAGTTTCTTCTCATACTACAAATGCATCACCACTGGAATCAGTCATTTGATTTTTTTTTGCTGTTATTCTCCAATGGTTACCTTTCAGGGACCAAGACTAGAGACTTAAGAAAAAACACACCAATGTCCTAAATAATTGTATGAAGGCACCAATATCCAATGTAATTTCATGAAGACATCTCACAACCTTGCACAATAATATACCCTCTGAATTAGGAGCTACTCCTACATGTTGTCTTTCAATGCCTTCTGTTCAAGTTCCCCTCAGTCGTTTCAAACATGAACATTACCCAGTCAGTCCACTTTTTTGTTTATTCAGTCTCCTGGTTCCCTGGTGTAATGCCCTTTTCCATCTCAAAATGTCTTCAGTTCTGCACTTCTGTGAGAACTCTGTGTACATCCAGTTCTGCACACTTGATTCCTTACAACGGTGAAGAAAGACTTTCTGCCCATCAAAATCAATGATAGCTGTCAGAGCATTCTCAGCATTCTTCCCCTTCCCACTAATTTTACCTATTTTCTACCATATGCTCATCAACTTTCCTTTGATTCTTTTGCTGTACACTATGGACATATTACCAGTAGTCAAATAATCTGTGAGCATGACTTTCAAATATGGGAGGAAAGCAAAGAATCTGGATAAAACTCAATGGTCGTGGGGAGAACATCCATCTGGCTGGAACTGTGTGACAGCTGCACTAATGCCACACCACTGTGTTGCCCTAATTTTCTCTGCTAGACCTCTGGTAATCATATCTTTGATTTCCCTTCCCAGACCTCTTTGCTTCTTTGCTACAACACACTGCTTAAAACCTACCTACTTGATCAACCTTTTTTAACATGTGTTATTACATAACTGCATGCAATATAGTCCTCATGACTAATCCCTTTCTCTGCCAAATTTTTACTACTGGTGCATACATTCCAACAAAGTCATAGTGGGAGAACAGATCAAAGTCTAAGGGACTGACAGTTATAGCTAAGGAGGCAGAGGTATGATTAGTGATGATTGTTGAAGAGGAGGAGCAGGGTTGGAAATGCAGATTGTTTTGTGAAAAAACAGCTGCCTTGTGTTAAATAAGAATGTATTCATATGAATCACAAGTACATTTATAGTGACACTGAGAATATTAGGGATGAGTTACATGATTAAGTGATGCAATTATCAACTTCCTGAGTCTGCAGAAGTACATTTACATGTGAAAATGAAGAAGATACCGTGTAGTTGCCCAGTCTTCATAAGCTTCATTTTTATTTATATTTTTACTTACAGATACAGTACCTTTCACAGTCCCTTCTGACCCAATGAGCCCACGTTGGCTAATTACATCCATGTGACCAATTAACCTGCTAACCCATGCACCTTTCCTCCAGAAGGACCACAACCTTGTCATTGGGTTTGGAGGCTTGCATGCCTCAATGATCTGGAGAGCTACATTGGCTGGAGTCAGGGGTTTATGCTTTGACTCTTGGTAGGGTCAGCCATGCTGAACAGGTCAAAGGGTAGAGGACAGGCTAAGAGTGGTCTACCCTTCCTCCAGGTTCAGGGGCTCAGCTCAGGGCTAACAACTCTGACTGGTCAAATAAAATTACTACGGAAACAGCAGTGAAGGATCCTTCTACATCTGAGTGTGATGGTATTCCTGAGTCTGCACCTGGAACTTGCGTAACTGACAAGAGTAAAAACTGAGAGGAAACTACTGACATGATGAAGGAAGCCCTGAACACTGCCAGAGATGGAGGACCTTCATTGCTGCCCTAAATACCAGTGGCGTAATTGGCAGTAACCGTGCATCTCTGGAATGCGGGAGGAAATCGGAACAACCAGAGAAATCCTGCACGGTCACAGGGTGAACATACAAACTCCTTACACACAGTGGCAGAATTGAACCTGGGTCATTGCTGCAACAATAGAGTTACATTAACCACTATGCCATCAGCAGTATTGTTTCATTTAATTGGGTGTTTAAATAGTAAAAGGATAATCAAAGGAGAATTGGGGCTGATTAATGACAAAACTGAAAATTTGTTCACAGATGATAAAGTCAACAGTTAGGTCCTAAATGATTTTATGCATCTGTCTTCACCAAGGAAGAGAAAAGAGATTCTACCTTAGGCCAAAAACTTATCAATCACCCCTCGTAAACCAGGGGTTCCCAATCTTTTTTAATGCCATGGACCAATAAGGGGTCTGTGGACCCAGGTTGGGAACCCTGTTTTAAATAATAGCAAAGAAGAAGATAACTGAGATACGCGATACATTAAAAATTAGATTAAAGATAAAAAAGATTAGCTTTATTTGTCACAGATACATTGAAACAACACAGTCTGAGGATTGTGCTGTGGTTAGCCTACATGTGTTGCTATGCTTCTGACAGCAACGTAGCACGCCCACAATTTACTGACCCTGATCTGTAGATCCTTGGGCTGTGGGAGGAAACAGGAGAATTTAGGAAGAAAGCTACATGATCACAGGGCCAACAAACAACCTCTTTACAGCCAGTGGCAGAAATTGAATCCCGATCATACAGCTGGTGCTGTGAAGCATTAAGCCAATTGATATGCTACTGTGATGCCCCTATTGACAAGAACATTTGTAATATGGAGGTATTAGAAAACTTAACTTAGTCCACCGGGACTGGATTAGATTCTGAGGCAAGGTCAGGAGGATATCGCTGGGAGCCCAACTGCAACTTTTCAGAATCAGATTCAGCTTTATTATTATTGGCGTGTGATGTGAAGTTTGTTGTTTTGCGGCAGCAGTGCAGTGCATAAAGCCTCAAACCTCTTTACTGTTCGAATGTTCACTGTTCTTTGGATACAGAGTCAGATATCACGGAACCTTTCGGCCCAAATGATCCATACTGACCACAGCATCCTCCCTACTCACCCCAGTTGCCTGCATTTGGCTCCTAACTATCCAATATTGTATTTTCTGATGTCATTTGGAATTGAGGGCCTGAACACCTTCGGGTGCCAGAGGTTCTGCAGAAAGATGAAATGTAGATAGTTTGGGAGGCCTCAATTGTTCATCTTAAACAACTTAGAGTCATAGAGTAATAAGGCACAGAAACAGATCCTTCAGCCTAACTGGTCCCTGCTAACCACAACTTCTTCCCTGTTAGTCCCTGTTGCCCACTTTTGGCCCACAACCCTCCAAGGCCAAGCCCATCCCCTCCATGTACAGGGCTTATAAAAATTATTCATTCCCCTCCCCCAGAAGTTGTCATGTTTTATTGTTTTACAACATAGAGTCACATTGGATTTAATTTGGCTTTTTTTAAATGCTGATCAATAGAAAAGTGAAAATAGATCTCTACAAAGTGATCTAAATTAATTACAAATATAAAACACAAATTAATTTTCACCTTTTCTCCTTGGAGTGAGGGAGGATGAGAGGTGACCTGATAGAGGTGTATAAGATGATGAGAGGCATTGATCGTGTGGATAGTCAGAGGCTTTTTCCCAGGGCTGAAATGGTTGCCACAAGAGGACACAGTTTTAAGGTGCTGGGGAGTAGGTACAGAGGAGATGTCAGGGGTAAGTGTTTTACTCAGAGAGTGGTGAGTGTGTGGAATGGGCTTCCGGCAATGGTGATGGAGGCGGATATGATAGGGTCTTTTAAGAGACTTTTAGATAGGTACATGGAGCTTAGTAAAATAGAGGGCTATAGGTAAGCCTAGTAATTTCTGAGGTAGGGACATGTTCGGCACAACTTGGTGGACCGAAGGGCCTGTATTGTGCTAAGGTTTTTCTATGTTTCTATAATTGATTGCACAAGGATTCACCCCCTTCAAGTCAGTATTTAGAAGATGCACCTTTGGCAGCAATTACAGCCTTGAGTCTGTGTGGATAGGTCTCTTATCAGCTTTGCACATCTGGAGACTGCAGTTTTTCCACATTACTGTTTACAAACCGGTCATGCTCTGTAAGATTGCATGGTGATTGTGAGTGAACAGCTCATTTCAAGTCCAGCCATAAATTCTCAATTGGATTCTAGTCTGGACTCTGACTTCACCAGTCCAGGACATTAACTTTGTTGTTTTTAAGCCATTTATGCTTGGGGCCATTGTCTCACTGGAAACCCAAATCTTCTCCCAAGTTGCAGCTTTCTTGCAGATTGCATCAGGTTTCCCTCCAGGATTTACCTGCATTTTGCTGCATTCAAGACATACACTGGTGATATTAAACCTAATTCTGACTCTGATTCCTCTCGCAGCTCATTCCAGGTACTCTCTTCCCTCTGTGTAAAGAAGGTAGATCTCAGAAAATTAAACATTTTTCCTGTCATAATTGTGACTGCGCATATTTCTCTTCCCTGACACCCTTGAATGTCCGGTATATTGCTGATGTCTTCCTCAGTGAAGACTGATGCAAAATACTCATTCAGTTCCTCCGCCATCTCCTTATCTCCCATTACAACTTCTCCAGCATCATTTTCTATTGGTCCTATATCTACTCTCACCTGTCTTTTGCTCTTTATATACTTGAAAAAGCTTTTAGTATCCTCTTTGATATTATTTGCTAGCTTCCTTTCATAGTTCATCTTTTCCCTCTTAATGACCTTCTTATTTTCCTTTTGTAAGCTTTTAAAAACTTCCCAATCCTCTGTCTTCCCACTATTTTTTGCTTCCTTGTATGCTCTCTGCTTTGCTTTTACTTTGGCTTTGACTTCTCTTGTCAGCCACGGTTGCATCCTTTTTCCATTTGAAAATTTCTTCTTCTTTGGAATATATCTGTCTTGCTCCTTCCTCACTTCTCGCATAAACTCCAGCCACATCTGCTCTGCTGTCCTTCCCGCTAGTGTCCCTTTCCAGTCAACCTTGGCCAGTTCCTTTCTCATGCCACTGTAATTTCCTTTACTCCACTGAAACATCAGCACATCGGATTAAGGCTTCTCTTTCTCAAAATTCACAGTGAACTCAATCATGTTGTGATCACAGCCTCCTAAGGGTTCCTTCACTTCCATCTCTCTAATCACCTCTGGTTTATTACACAATACTGTTACGAATGAGGAGCAACTCTGATGGGCAGAAGGGTACAGAATCACCAATGCCCGCCCCCCCCCCCTTTTTTGAGAATCGCAAACTCGCTATTATTTCAGGTCTGATACCCAGGGAATGAGAGAGATACACAGCATGTCAGTAATGAGAGAGAGACGCAGGATAACAGAAAAGGCAGTTGTTATTGACAACGCAGGAATACACAAGGTGGAATGTCTCCTATTGACAAAGAGAGAGATTACTGCTATTGTCTCTTGAAGGAGGAATTGTGTATTGAGTACTGTACTATTCATTGAAACCCCTCAGGGGACAGCCAGAGTGGTCTGATTGAGGGATTGCATCATCCCAACCTGATTGACACCTGAGACCCCGTGAGTGAGGATAAAAGTAGGGTCTGGGGAACACCCCTCAGACGCACCAGGAGAGACGCTACGAGACTGGTGGGGGCTTTTGTGTGTGTCCACCCTTGCCTGGGTGACGAGTCCTCCACGGAATGGTCTAGCTAAAGGATGGATACGGATCAAGATCGAAAAAGGAAAGTCGGCAAGTTTTTCTCTCTCTCTCTCCAACAATTGCAACACAGTGATCAACAACGACTGCAGCCTGTATGAACTGAACTGAACTTTATATTTCCATCGGACAATTCATTATCCCTTAGACAACAATAGAGCGTATTTCTTATTGATTATTATTATACCCGCACTTTGAGGTTTAGTATTGATGACATATATTATCTGTATATTTGCATTGATATTACTTTTGTGTATTTTTACTAATAAATACTGTTAAAAATAGTATCATCAGACTTCAATGGCTACTCCTATCTTTGCTGGTAAGACACCCAGTTACAGGGTTCATAACAATACCCAATCCAGTACAGCCGATCCCCTAGTGGGCTCAACAACAAGCTGTTCTGAAAAGCCATCTTGTAGACATTCTACAAATTCTATCTCTTGAGATCCAGTGCCGACCTGATTTTCCCAATCCACTCGCATGTTAAAATCCCCCACAATTATCATAACACTGCCCTTCTGGCAAGCCTTTTCTATTTCCTGTTGTAATTTGTAGTCCACATCACTACAGCTGTTTGCAGGCTTGTAGATAACTGCCATCAGGGTCCTTTTACCCCTGCGATTTCTTCGCTCAACCCATAAAGATTCTGTACCTTCCGATCCTATGTCAACTCTTTCTAATGATTCAATATAATTTCTTACCATTAAAGCCACGCCACCCCCTCTACCTACCTGCCTATCCTTCCGATACACCGTGTATCCTTGGATGTTCAGCTTCCAGAGACATGCATCCTTTAGCCACGTCTCAGTGATGGCCACAATATCATACCTGCCAATCTATAACTCTACAACAAGATCATCCACCTTATTCCTTATGCTGCGTGCGTTTAAAGTATAACAGCTTAAATCCAGTCTTTGGTACTTTTTGCATTGATTGCACTGCAAATCATCCCAATGGCTGCAAATTTGCTCCATCACCTGCTTGTCCTTCCTGACATCCATACTGCTCACTACCTTAGATCTATTTCTGTTTTCCCTCTCCTCTGCTCCATCATTCAGGTTCCCATCTCCCTGCCAAATTAGTTTAAACCCTCCCTAACAGCTCTATTGAACCTTCCCGCCAGGATATTGGTCCCCCTAGGATTCAAGTGTAACCCATCCTTTTTGTACAGGTCACACCCGCCCCAAAAGAGGTCCCAATGATCCAGAAACTTGAATCCCTGCCCCCTGCTCCAATCCCTCAGCCACCATTTATCCTCCACCTCATTTCATTCCTACTCTCACTGTCGTGTGGTACAGGTAGTAATCCCGAGATTACTACCTTTCCGGTCCTTTTACTCAACTGCCTTCCTAACTCCCTGTATTCTCCTTTCAGGACCTCTTCCCTTTTCCTACCTATGTCATTGGTACCTATATGTACCACAACCTCTGGTTCCTCACCCTCCTACTTCAGGATATCTTGGATGCGATCAAGAACATCCCGGACCCTGGCACCAGGGAGGCAAACTACCATCCGGGTCTCCTGACTGCATCCACAGAATCACCTATCTGACTCCCTAACTATCGAGTCCCCTATTACTACTGCCTTCCTCTTCCTTTCCCTACCCTTCTGAGCTACAGGGCCAGACTCTGTGCCGGAGGCATGGCCGCTGTTGCTTCCGCCAGGTAGGCTGTCCCCCCCCCCCCCCAACAGTACTCAAACAGGAGTACTTATTGTCAAGGGGTACAGCCACTGGGGTACTCTCTAGTACCTAACTCTTCCCCACCTGTCTGCATCCCATGGCCCCGGTGTGACCACCTGCCTGTAACTCCTCTCTGTCAACTCCTCACTCTCCCTGACCAGACGAAGGTCATCAAGCTGCAGCTCCAGTTCCCTAACACGGTCCCTCAGGAGCTGCAGCTCAGCGCACCTGGTGCAGATGTGGACAACCGGGAGGCCAGGAGACTCCAGGACCTCCCACATCTGACACCGAGAACAGCAAGCTGCCCTCATGCTCATACTTCCCCTTTCCTCAAATAACAGGAAAAACTGAAACCTAAACATATCTTGCCTCGCCCGTTGAGCCAAAGACCTTAAGCCTACACTCTGCTCCCGGCTCACTCCACTGCCCTCTGTTTAAGACCGTGCCCTTTTTAAATCTTCCCCGCTTCACTGCCCGACGTCACATGCCTGCGCAGTCCCGCCTCCCTTAACTCCGAAGAGAATAAGAAAAAATCAAAATCCCGCCGCACTCCCATTCTGATCCTCCGACTTCCTTCTCCAAAGGGAGACACTTCAGTGTAATAGATAATAGTGAATTCTTGGCAATACCCACAAAATGCTGGAGGAACTCAGCAAGTCAGGCAGCATCTATGGAGATAAACAGTTGATGTTTTGGGTGAAGACTTTTTTTCTTCGGGACTGAAAAGGAAGGGGGAAGACACCAGAATAAAATGTTAGGGGGAGAGGAAGGAGGATAGCTAGTAAGTGATTGATGAAACTAGGTGGGTTGGATAGATAAAGGCTAGAGAGAAGGACAAGTTCCCAGAAAGCATACATGGCTATGGTTGCGAGTCTGGGTGAATACATGGTCGAAGAGTTGGAGGGCAGCAGAGATCACAGAGGGGAAGCAGTGAGAACTCTTGACGCTGTAACACAGTAGAGCTAATGGGATCACAGAGGGGAAGCAGTGAGAACTCTTGGTTCTGTAACATAGTAGGGCTAATGGGTCACGTTGCAGCGAGATAAAGGGAGACTCTTCAGTGTAGTCGACAATATAGATAATAGTGAATTCTTGGCAACACCGACAAAGTGCTAGAGGAACTCAGCAAGTCAGGCAGCATCTATGGAAATAAACAGTTGATGTTTCAGACAGAGATCTTTCTTCAGGACTGAGAAGGAAGGGGGAACATACCAGAATAAAAAGGTGGGGGGAAGGGGAAGAAGATAGCTGGTAAGTGATTGGCAAAGCTAGATGGGTTGGAAAGATAAAGGGCTGGAGAATCAGAATCAGGTTTATGATTACCAGCATGAGATGTGAAATTTGTTAACTTAGCAGCAGCAGTTCAATGCAATACATAATCTAGCAGAGAAAAAATAATAATAAAATAAAACATAATAATAAATAAACAAGTAAATCAGTTACGTACATTGAATTGATTTTTTAAAATGTGCAAAAATGGAAATACTGTACTGTATATTAAAAAAAGTGAGGTAGTGTCCAAAGCTTCAATGTCCATTTAGGAATTGGATGGCAGACGGGAAGAAGCTGTTCCTGAATCGCTGAGTGTGTGCCTTCAGGCTTCTGTACCTCCTACCTGATGGGAACAGTGAGAAAAGGGCATGTCCTGGGTGCTGGAGGTCCTTAATAATGTACGCTGCTTTCTGAGACACCGCTCCCTAAAGATGTCCTGGGTACTTTGTAGGCCAGTACCCAAGATGGAGCTGACTAGGTGTACAACCTTCTGCAGCTTCTTTTGGTCCTGTGCAGTAACCCCTCCATACCAGAGAGTGACGCAGCCTGTCAGAATGCTCACCATGGTATAACTATAGAAGTTTTTGAGTGTATTTGTTGACATGCCAAATCTCCTCTAACTCCATCTCTGGCAGTGATCAGAAATTCTCTTATTGTATCAGTAGTTTCCTCTTAGTTTTCACTATTGTCAGTCATGCAAGTCCTGAGTGGAGACTCAGGAATGCTATCACACTCAGATGTAGAAGGATTCTTCATTGGTGTTTTCATAACAATTTTGTTTTACCGGTCAGGGTTGTTGGCCCTGAGCTGAGCCCCTGAACCTGGAGGACCGGTGGACCACTCCTAGTCTGGCTTCTACCTTTTGACCTGTTTGGCATGGGTGACCCTGCCAAGAGCCAAAGCCTGAAACCCTGACTCCAGCCAACATAGTTCTCCGGGTCACTGAGGCACGCAAGCCTCCAAACCCAATGACAAGGTTGTGGTCCTCTTGGGGGAGTAGAGAATATAGAGAACAGTGAATTCTTGGCTCTGTGGCACAGTAGAGTCAATGGATCATATTGCAGAGAGATAAATGGGGACTCTTCAGGGTTGATACCAAACAGTGAAAGTCTATAACATGCTCAAAGCAGCCCAAGCCAGAAACTGTAGAGTAAGGTGAAATATGGTAAACTCATGCCTGCATGCCAGCTTAACATGAACTCCTTTAACTCCAGGACGGAATCTTGGCATTGTACATATAAAATAAAAGTTGAACTCTGACGCTACAAAAGGTTTGCTTATTCTATGCAAACATAACACTTGCAGAATAGAGTACGGGGGGGGGGGGGGGGGGAGTAGGTAAACAGTACAGGAAGAAATGAAAACTTTGGATCAGCGAGTGCTTGTTCCAGGACAAATGTTGATGTCACTTTGTACTAAAGAGATAGCTTGTTCTGAAAATAAACATTGTCATCATTGTGTATCCTTTCCATCTACATCCGGAAGGGGGAAGGGGCCACATGCTCCTGTCTGCATCAATGCTGAGGTTGAGGCCTTTGAGATCGTCAGATCCCTAGGAGTGAAAATCACCAGCAGCCCATCCTCATCTGACCATGTTGACGTTATAGCCAAGATATCAGCCTAAGGAGGTAAAGGAATTTGGATCTTCACCAATTCCTCGAGAGGTAAAGGAATTTGGATCTTCACCAATTCCTCGAGAGGTAAAGGAATTTGGATCTTCACCAATTCCTCAGGAGATAAAGGAATTTGGATCTTCACCAGTTGCTGTTGATACACTATATAATTGCATCCTATCCAGATGTATCATGACTTGTTATGGCAGTTTTTCTGCCCATGACCACAAGAAACTGCAGTCAGTTATGGACACAGCTTGGCACACCAAATCCCCTCAATCTACTCTTTTTCCACATCTTGCTGCCTTTGTAAAGCTGCCAGCCTAATCAAGGACTCCACCCAACCCAAGCATCTTGGTTTCTTTGCACCCCCCCTCCTGATCAGGCAGAAGATAGAAAAGCCTGAAAGCATATACCACCAGGCTTAAGGACAGCTTCTATCCTGTTATTGCATGACTATTGAAAGGTTCCCGAGTTTGTTAAAGTCCACCAGAAGTATGCCTTTAAACTTATTGTCAATGTACTATCTCAATGCACTGTTGAAATGAATATAAATAAGTGATACTTGTGACCTTCCTCCCCTCCCCTAGCCTTCTTACCCTGACTTCTTATCTTTTTCTCTAGACATGATGGAAGGTCTCAGCCTGAAACATCAACTGTTTACTCTTTTCCATAGACACTGCCTGGCCTGCTGAGTTCTTCCAGCATTTTGTATGTGTTGCTTGGATTTCCAGCACCCGCAGATTTTCTCATGTTTATAAATACATGGCGTGCCACTTTTTGCACTTTGGACATTAACTACACTTAGTGGCTACTTCATAAGGTACACTGTACACCTGCCTGTTAGTGCAATGACCAGCTAATCATGTGGCAGCAACTCAATGGATGAAAACATGCAGACATGGTCAAAGGGTTCAGTTGTTGTTCAGGCTAAACATCTGACTGGGGATGTAATGTGATCTAAATGTGTTTGCCCATGATTGTTGGTGCCAAATGGGGTAGTTTGAGTATCTTAGAAACTGCTGATCTCCTAGGATTTTCATGCTCAACAGTCTCTGGAGTTTACAGAGAACAGTGCAAAAAAACCTAAAAATGTTCTGGGGAACAAAACGCCTTGTTAATTAGAGATGTCAGAAGAGAATGGCCAGACTGGTTCAAGCTGACAGGAAGGTTATAGTAACTGCGTTACAACAGTGGTGTGCAGAAGGGAGTCGCTGAATGCACAACACATCAAACCGTGAAGTAAATGAGCTACAGCAGCAGGAGACCACAAACATTACAGTCAGCCCTCCTTATCCGTGAATTCCGCATGCGCGAATTCAACCAATCGCGAATCGCGAAAACCCGGAAGTGCTCTTCCAGCATTTGTTGTTCGAGCATGTATAGACTTTTTTCCTTGTCATTATTCCTTAAACAATGCAGTGTAACAACTATTTTACATAGCATTTATATTGTATTAGGCATTATAAGTAATCTAGAGATGATTTAAAGTATATGGGAGGATGTGCGTGGGTTATCATGGATCGGGATAAAAAAAATCGGAAGTTCTCTTACTCAGTTAAGTCGGAACAGGTACATCCGGTATTATTTAGCGTCAGTTAGTCAAACGTTTGTCTTAGTATATAGTATATATTTTACCTTTCTATGCACATAAAACACTTAAGAACGTATGTTTCAGCGCCGGGCTCGGGAACTTCTTCCCAAGTTCGATCCAGTGACAGACCGCTATCGTGTGTGCTCTCCACCATGCCGGGTTGATGTGGAGGATCAAAAACCCAAAACCCCCAAACCCAATAATTAAACCACTGCGTTGCTTAGTAATAATTGTAGCTTTCATCGCGGCACAGCCTTTCTCACTTTATCCATTAAAATTGTTCCGATCGTTGACCAACTGTAGCCTAACACTTTTCCAATGACAGATGGCATTTCACCTCTTTCCGATCGCTTTATTATTTCCACTTTATTTTCAATTGCGATCGTGATTATTTTCGTGAACGGAAACACTGCGGATTCAGATCTCTGCCGCTGGGTCCTAAGATCCACCGCGTTGAGACAGGTTGAATAAGGGACTTGAGCAACCGTGAAATTTGGCATCTGCGAGGGGTCCCGGAACCAATCCCTCGCGGATAAAGAGGGCTGACTGTATTTTACTGCTTACTTCACTTTTTCTACATCTTTTTATTTTAAATGTGTTCTTGAAACTGTTTGAACCTGCAAATTACAGTTTGGAGATCAATAGAGTGACCTGGTGCCCTGTTGCCCCCGAAGACGAATCACAGAGTTGTACACTGCTTACATACTGTAACACCCTGGGAAATGTTTCACTGCTAACGTAATGGTCTTTATGTAGAAGCAGTGTTTGGGTTATGGCGAGGGATAACGGGTGTTTTGGAAAGTGAGCTGGGTCCTTTGGTCGGCGGGAGATGAAAAGAGAGATGCTGAAGAGATCCGGTCGTAGGATACGACCCAGTAGGAAGATCGTGATTTGATGGAGCCAGGAGGCGAGATACAGCTCGAGGTGTTCGATTCTAATATCATCTGTGAGGAGGCTGCACGTCCTCCCTTCTAATGCGTGGATTTTCTCCAGACGTTCTGGTTTCCTCCCACAGTCCAAAGATGTACCAGCTGGGTTAATTGGCCATTGTAAATTGTCCTGTGATTAGGTTAGGATTACACGAGGAAATCTGCAGATGCTGGAAATTCAAGCAACACACACAAAATGCCAGTGGAACGTTTTGGGCTGAGACCATTCGTCAAGACGAAGTTGACAGCGCTTCTCCCTTGTTACGAACCCCGTAACTGGGTCACTTACCAGCAAAGATAGAGAGGTCCGTTGAAGTCTGATGGTACTATTTTAAAAAGTTTTTATTTATAAAGGGGCACAAAAGTAAGGTTAATACAAACATTCAGATAATATACGTCATCAATACTCAATCTATAGCGCGGGTATAGTAATAATCATCAATAAGAAGTAGCTCTATCGTTTGTCTAGGGGTAAAAATATTGTCCGATGGAAATATAAAAGTCTCTCAAGTTCATGCAGGCTTTAGCCTTTGGGGACCGCTGGGTTTTCACTTGTTGGAGAGAGAGAGAGATTTGTGATAAGAGAAACTTGCCCTGGTCTTTTGATGAGGCCGATCCGACGTGTCGGGGGAGTTGGTTCCCCGTTGTTAGTTACAGAAACTCATTTCTGTGGTATCAGCCACCAGCTCCCAGGCCTGGGAACCGAACACTCGTGGCTTCCTTCAAATGGCTGCCCGATATATGGGATCGCTAGCGTCTCTTCTGGTGTGTCTGAGGGGCCGTCTCTACAGCCCCTCTTTTTATCTGGACTCACGGGGTCTCAGATGTCAATCAGGTTGGGATGATGCAATCTTTCCCCGTAGCCCAGCCCACGTTGCCCTGAGAGCTGGCACGTAGTATAGGATTGCAATCCACAAAGGTGTCTCCAAGAAACAATGGTCATATCCGTTGCTTTGTCTTGCTGAGGGGCCAGGACACATTCCAAAACCTTGAGGATTCTCTCTCATTTCCTGGCTCCAAGACCCTATAGATACTGCCTGGCCTGCTGCGTTCCACCAGCATTTCGTGTGTGTTGCTTAGGTTAGGATTAATCGGGGGTTGTGTGGCAGCATAGCTCCAAGGGCCAGTTCAGCACTAATTGGTTGGATATCGTCAGGAAGAAAAAGTAACTGACCTGGTAGCAAAGGGCAGGACAGAGACCGTGTGTAATTGATAAACCCAGGTAGTTAGCAACATTTATCTGCCTGCAAAGCTTAATTACAGGATTACCCAACACAGTGGCCACTGAATGTCAAAGAAAACAAGGAAAGAGAGTCTTGTAACAACTGAGCGCAGCCAGGCGAAATTTGTGGAAACAATCAGCAGTTTAATAACACATACAAAATGCTGGTGGAACGCAGCAGGTCAGACAGCGTCTATAGGGAGATGCACTGTCGACGTTTCCGGCCGAGACCCTTCGTCAGGACAGTGGAGGTCAGTAGTTTGGTAATCAATGTTTTCATTTCAGATTTGCAGCGTTTGGGTTTTGAAGTATATCCGCCAATTGTCCGTCTGAGCGTGAAACAATACTTTACATAAGTATTGAAACATTTCAAACTACCGTCCAATAACAGTCTACTTGCTACTCAGCATACTTCTGGGAAGAAAACAGCCCTGCCTGTCGCCAATGGCAGCTTCGCTTTCCATCGTCCTGTCGTTTACATGCGGGGGCGGGTCCCACCCGTTTACATGCGGGGGCGGTCCCACGGAACTGCTGAACCAATAGCGCCGCAGTCCTTCCAAACAGCATCGCCCTTGAATGACTTCCTTCTTCCGACGAGCTCTGTCCAGGGATTTTTCCGCTAGCGGCACATTGACAAGCAGCATCAGTGTTTTGCAGTCAAGTTTCAACCTTGCCGGATCACCTGCGAACAACGTCCCTTTTTTTGCCTTCCGTGCAAACAACTAACAATTCTCCATTATGTTCTGGCACACCATGTCTCGGTTCCTTTTATACGTGGACAATGAAAGCGAGTTTCTGATAAGGGTGTTGTCGTGGCTGATGATGCTTGAGGGTGGCTGTCTTTTCTTGCTCAGTTACTTTTACAAAATCCCTTACGGGAGGTACGTCACCGATGACTACAGTTTTCGCGTCAACGTGAAGGTTGCTTGGTTCTTCCAAGAGATCCCATCCCTGGCAATCCCACTGTATTTGGTTTTCAGAGCTAGTAACAGACCTTTGCTACTTCCCAATCAGCTCTTGCTCGGCATGTTCATTTGTCACTACAGCCAGAGGTAAGTCTCTACAATAATTGTGGGCGTCTGTTCGACTCGCTGAAACTATTCACCCCTCACTGCTTCCAATTGAGCGTTAATATGCTGCAAATATTAATCAATCTTCGATAACACGATCTCAGGACTTCTCATAATGCCACTTGTAAGAATGGTTGGCACAACGCTTTAACGCTTTATATCCTGACAGGATATTCCCCAGGACCTTGAGGGAAGTTTGTGTAGAGATAGCAGGAGCTCTGAAGGAGATCTTTCAGATGTCATTAGAGATGGGGATTGTGCCAGAGGATTGGCGTATTGCTCATGTGGTTCCATTGTTTAAAAAGGGTTCTAGAAGTAAGCCTAGCAATTATAGACCTGTCAGTTTGACATCAGTGGTGGGTAAATTAATGGAAAGTATTCTTAGAGATAGTATTTATAATTATCTGGATAGACAGGATCTGATTAGGAGTAGCCAGCATGGATTTGTGCATGGAAGGTCATGTTTGACAAACCTTATTGAATTTTTTGAAGAAGTTACCAGGAATGTTGATGAGGGTAAGGCAGTGGATGTAGTCTATATGGACTTCAGCAAGGCCTTTGACAAAGTTCCACATGGAAGGTTAGTTAAGAAGGTTCAGTCATTAGGTATTAATGCTGGAGTAATAAAATGGATTCAACAGTGGCTAGATGGGAGATGCCAGAGAGTAGTGGTGGATAATTGTTTATCGGGATGGAGGCCGGTGACTAGCGGGGTGCCTCAGGGATCTGTTTTGGGCCCAATGTTGTTTGTAATATACATAAATGATCTGGATGATGGGGTGGTAAATTGGATTAGTAAGTATGCCGATGATACTAAGGTAGGAGATGTTGTGGATAATGAGGTGGGTTTTCAAAGCTTGCAGGGAGATTTATGCCGGTTAGAAGAATGGGCTGAACGTTGGCAGATGGAGTTTAATGCTGAGAAGTGTGAGGTTCTACATTTTGGCAGGAATAATCCAAATAGAACATACAGGGTAAATGGTAGGGCATTGAGGAATGCAGTGGAACAGAGAGATCTAGGAATAACATTGCATAGTTCCCTGAAGGTGGAGTCTCATGTAGATAGGGTGGTGAAGAAGGCTTTTGGAACGCTGGTCTTTATAAATCAGAGCATTGAGTACAGAAGTTGGGATGTAATGTTAAAATTGTACAAGGCATTGGTAAGGCCAAATTTGGAATATTGTGTACAGTTCTGGTCACTGAATTATAGGAAAGATATCAATAAATTAGAGAGAGTGCAGAGACGATTTACTAGGATGTTACCTGGGTTTCAGCACTTAAGTTACAGAGAAAGGTTGAACAAGTTAGGTCTCTATTCATTGGAGCGTAGAAGGTTGAGGGGGGATTTGATTGAAATATTTAAAATTTTGAGAGGGATAGATAGAGTTGACATGAATAGGCTGTTTCCATTGAGAGTAGGGGAGATTCAAACGAGAGGACATGATTTGAGAGTTAGGGGGCTAAAGTTTAAGGGAAACACAAGGGGTATTTCTTTACTCAGAGAGTGATAGCTGTGTGGAATGAGCTTCCTGTAGAAGTAGTAGAGGCCAGTTCAGTTGTGTCATTTAAGGTAAAATTGGATAGGTATATGGACAGGAAAAGAGTGGAGGGTTATGGGCTGAGTTATGGGTAGGTGGGACTAGGTGAGATTAAGAGTTCGGCACGGACTAGGAGGGCCGAAATGGCCTGTTTCCGTGCTGTGATTGTTATATGGTTATAGTACAGCGTTCATTTCGTGCCGCTGCCATTAAGGAGCGTGTGTATCCCCCGTGTAACTTGCGCTTCCTCCCAGTCGAAAAGACCAACCTGTTGGTCGGTTAATTGGTCATGGTAAATTGTCCCGTGCTTAAGGGGCAGTGTGGCTCGAAGGACGGTGTCTCAATAAATAATAAGTGTAGATGCCAGATGGGTGAATATGTTTGTGAAGTAGGTTCTAAGTAATTGTGGAAAAAAAGTGTTTAAAATGCTAATATGAGGAGGCATCATTTTAAGGTGATGTAAGGATTGTATGGGGGGGGGGCGGTTTACACAGAGTTGTGGGTGCCTGCCGGGGTAGTGGTAGAGGCAGATACATTAAGGATGTTTAAGAATCTCTTAGATGGGTACATAGATAATAGAAAAAATGGAGGACAATGTAAGAGGGGAAGAGTTCGAATGACCTTAGAGTTGGTTAGAAAATGAGCATAGCATCATGCTGTAGTGTTCTATGCATTAAGTTTACAACTGTGCCAACCAAGAGATCAGTTATATAAAGACGAAAAGGGAGGTGAGAGTTGATATTGGACCACTAGAACGTGATGCTGGTGAGATAGTAATGCGGAAAACATATTGATATCAACTAACTGATTTGGCTTGCACCGATCAGGGGTTTCAATAGCGTAGTTCAAAGAGTCTATCTTCTTAATTACCTTGTAGGGACCTTGGAATCTCGCCTGCAGGGGATTGGTCACCAAGGGAAATAAAACCAGGACCTTATCACCAACCTGAAACCCTTGTTCTCTCGTGCTCGTTTGTCATACCACTGCTTCATTTTGACTTGGGAGTCTTGTAGATTTTTCTTTGCAAGGTCGCATATCTTGTTAAGCCTCTCGCGGAATTTTAAAACATAGTCAATCACATTGACACGCACTGTCGGGTTAGACCATTTCTCTCTAAGCAAGGTCAGAGGCCCCTTGGGCCTAAGTCCAACACACTGTTTAGGATTAAGGACTGAAAAGCCCCAGTGTCTCTCCAGATTCTCACTGGCACTGGGGGGTTGACCCCTCCTTCGCAGATACCAACCCAGTTGAAAGAAATTTCTCACATCCTTCCTGAACTTGGCTTGACTCCTCCTCCTTTAGCGGCATCTCAGCCGGCTTAATACGGGCAGTCGGGGTTGGTGCCTTTCCCTTTCCTGTCTCTTTCTTTGGAGCTAGACACCTAGATGCTATGTGACCAGCTTTCCCACAATTATAACACGTAAAACTTCCTTCCAGACTGCTTCTCATCCTCCTCACCCTTTCCGCTAGTCCCCAGCTTACTCTCTGACTTAGCTGGAGGGCTCTCTCCACCATACCTACTAACACTCTGGTAGCTCTTACTCGGAGAAAATTTTACCTTGTGAGTTAAAGCGTATTCATATTTTACCTTGTGAGTTAAAGCGTATTCTGATAGGGTCATAATCTTCTTCTCATTCAGGTATGTCCGGATGTTATCCAGAACACAACCTTTAAATTCTTCGTTTAGGATCAACTCCCTCAGGTGGTCAAACTCTTCATCCACCTTTTCTGCAGCGCACCAACGATCAAAGTACACACTCTTCTCATATGCAAACTCTGTAAACGTTGGATTCCACTGCTTCCTTAAGTCTGAACTTCTGTCTATATGCCTCGGGCACCAACTCGTAAGCCCTAAGTGTAGCCTGTTTTACTTCATCATAACTCTTTGCCTCATCTGCAGACAATGCCAAATAAGCTTGCTGAGCCTTCCCCTTAAGTACACTGTGCAGTCGAACAGCCCACTTCCCCTTCGGCCAGTCCTGATTCATAGCGACTTTCTCACAATGTAGGAAATACCTAACGACATCCATTTCCTCAAATGGGGGAACCAATTTAACCTCCTGACTAACCTTGAACCCCCTGACTGGGTTCGGCACTCGACCCCCATCCTGCATTGCCTTTAACTTTGCCAGCTCAAACTGCCTCTCTTTTTTCCCTTTCTTCTCTCTGCTTTTCAGCTTCTTCTCTTTTCTTCCCTACCTCCAGCTTTTTAACTGGTAACTCAAACTCGCGCTGTTGCACTCTTTTCCTCTCCTCAGCCTCGATCCTTAATTTCTCCATCTGGAGTTGAATCTCAACCCTGCTAGGTTTACTTTCAGGAAACAACTCCAACTCCTCTTCTTGAAACGCTTCCGTAGATACATAATACTCGGCTATGGCTCTCTGCATCTCTGCCTTCCTCGTTGAAGTCTTCACCTTCAACAGATTTAACTTTCTTGCAATACTCAGCAGCTCCACCCTCCTGGCATCCTCTAATGCCTCCGAGGTTGGCTCCCTCAAAAATTTCTCGATGTCCATTTCTGCTGTTTTCCTTCCACAAAACCCAAAATCAGAAAAGGGAATTTACCCCAATCAATTCAACAGCCCCCCAATTTGACATTCAAATCTCGGACTGAGGCCCCAAGTTGTCACGTACCCCGTGACCGGGTTACCGAACCAGCAGAAATGGAATACACGTTGGAGTCTGGTATGACTGTAACTAAGTGTTTATTAGTAAACGAAGTAATACAGTACTATAAAATGCAAGGATATAAAAAAGAGGTTAGCAATGATATATACAGAAGTGTGGAGATAGGAATCAAAAACCAAGCTCTTTTAAAGTCTAGGGGTAAATGAATAGTCTTACGATGATGCAGAGTTCAGTTCACGTCGAGGTAGTTGCTGGTGGAGGGAGAGGGGAGAGGAAAAAAAATGAGAATGCCGTTGCCGTCGAACCTTCAGTTGTCTTCCTGTCCTTTTATGGTCACCGACTGTGACCCCGTACCAGGCACAACTGTTCTTCAGTGGTAAGCCTGTCACCCAGGCTAGGGTGGGCACACAAACAAGCCCCCACTGGTCGCACCACACCCTGTGAGCCTCTGATCGATTCTCCCGAATCAATCTTCCAAACCCCCACCTTCATGTGGGTGCACAATGCTCTTTCAGTGTCCCGTGGTGTGTCTGCCTGTGTCTTAGTAGACCTGCTTTTCATCATCACTCGCAGGGCACCGGCCATCCATCAGGCCGTCCATCACCTGGTCCTGCCTTGCTGTCTCAGCAAGAATCCTCACAAGCAGGCAAAGAAAGTGTCCTTGGAGCAAAAGTAAGCTATCAACCATGGAGCCATAACTTTAAATCAATCTCTCTCTCTCTCTCTCTCTCTCACACACACACACACACACACCTACCTACCTACCTGCACTGGGTGCCTCCCCCCTCCTCTCTCTCTCTCTCTCTCATTAGCAGCATAGTTCACGGGGGGGTCAACTCTGGACCCCATCTCAGCTTAGTTTGCTCATCACAGTTTCCCCTGCATGCTCTGGTTTCCTCCCACATTCCAAAGACTTATGGGGCAGTAGGTTCATTGGTCACATGGGTGTAATTGTGCAGCACAGTCTCATTGGACCTGTTACTGTGCTGTTCCCTTTAAAAAAAACTAGGCTTAGAATTTTGTATGAGGATTTTAACAGTTTCTATAATGAAAGGATGTGGTCTGAAACGCACTGCACTGCAGAAGGAAATTCAATGATAGCATTTGCAAGAGTGATAATTATTTAAAAAGAAAAATCTGGCAGAGCTTTAAGGAGATGGTGGGTTAAAATAAACACATGCATTGCTCTGACACTGACCCTAATTGGATGTAGCCATTCAGTGATTCTATTGTCAAAAAATGGTGGAATTTGTTAAAAAGGTAAATTTGTTGGGTATGAAAAAGAACTATACATGGCAGTCATCAAAGTCATAAATAATAAGAGGCCCTCTGTTGGTAGGCCATGGACGTTTCATCCTGGCTATCTACATTGTTGGTGCAGTGATGTCAGTCGGTACACAAGCCAGCACAGTACGATATGGAGAGCAAGCTGTTGCTAATGTAGCAGGCTCCCCCTTGCCACACAGCTGATGAATCCAAAGGAAGGCAGAGACCAATACAGTTTGGCACTAGTGGCATTGCAGGAGTTGCCAGCCAACATTGAACTCAACATAGGACTGCCTTAGGGACTCCAGATCTGGGATTTTCCTCAGGGTTTATTCCTAGTCTTTCCCAGGACTGGGTACAGCCACAAAGCAGCGGAGGCTTGAGATCAGAATTTTCCTTCTCCTAGATGAGCTACTAACCATGGCTGACAAGCCTTATTCTGCTTGGTTTTAAGGCACCAGTAACCAGTCTTTGACCCTTCTCCTGTCAGTAAAGATGGTTCTGCTGGGTTTAGTAGGTAAGCCACATGTGCAGGCCAGGAGTTGGACTTGATTGTCAGAGGCTATTTAAGATGCACACCATTGGGATTATTTAATAAGTAGTGGGAACTTATCCCTACTACCACCCTCAGCTGTAACATCCCGAAGGAACCATAATACACTGGAGAATACAGTAAATAATGACTACTTCCCTGCTATACTTTCTTTTAAGTAAAAGGCAATAATTCTCTTTTTCAATGCAGGTCACTGTTATTCCCCGTTTTAATCAGAGGAGGAAAGTCGACACCCTTGACTACCTTTGCATCGGCTATAGTGTTTTGTATAGTTAATGGATACCTACAGGGTATGAATCTAGTCAAGCATGCTGTTTACACCTCTGACTGGATAACTGATCCACGCTTCCTCACAGGTAATCTTCCTCTGATGTAAACATTTACTTTTGTGCATGTGGGTTTTCTTCTGCGTGTCTGGATTGCAAATTTATTTGTTGCCAGAGATCAACTTGACAGCTAGCGCTTTCTTCCATTAAACTTGGTCTGCAGTAGTTAGGATTGTTGTCCATTTGTGATACTATCAGTGGCCACTTTATTAGGTACCCTTTACTCCTGCTCACTAATGCAAACATCTAATCAGCAAAATATATGGGAGAAACTCAATACATAAAAGCATGCAGACATGGTCAGGAGGTTCAGTTGTTGTTCAGACCAAACATCAGAATAGGGAAGAAATGTGATCTAAGTACCTTTGAACATGGAATGATTGTGGTGTCAGGGTGATCTGAGTATTTTAGAAACCGCTCATCTGCTGGGATTTTCACTTATAACAGTCTCTAGAGTTCACAGAGTAGTGGTCGCCAACCCGTCAATCGCGATCGACTGGTCGATCTTTGCGACCTTCCCAGTAGATCCCAAAAAAAAAGAAAAAGAAATACACAAATACTGTTGAGAGATTGTTTCCGGGTTGCGGGGTTTTAGTTCCGTTCTTTCTGCCCAGTGCGCATGTGTGTAGCTCCCCCGCCACACACTACACAGTGTACTTCAGTGGTCTCCAACCACTGGGCCGCGAGGAAACGATGTGAGTCAGCTGCACCGTTCCTCATTCCCTGTCACGGTGACTGTTGAACTTGAACGCACGTGAGGTCATCAGTCGCCTAAATGCAGCGATACCCTCGCGCCAGGGGTCACTGGTTGGCCTTGGGTAACCGGCCAGCAGGAAGTGCCGTTGCTACTGGCCTGGAGCACGGACAGATGGGCGCTGCCTCTAGACCTGTTTAGCACACCGAATGTTCGTGGGGAACCCGGTGCTAAAATATTCACAGACGACCTAATTCGGGCTCAGGGTTTTGTAAGTAGCAGAGCAGCTACCTCACTGCGATCTACTGAACGTCATCCCTCAAGCCAAACTTTTGTCAGCCAATAGATCCTACAAGGGGGGGGGGGGGGGCGCGGTTGTGCACCCTGTCACACTCCTCGCTTGGTCTGTCGCTGTTTCCAGACGGCGACTGCCGCAGCCCCGGCACGGGGACCTCCAGCCCTTACTTTGTCCTCACACCCCACCTACGACCAGCCGCACTTGGTCAAGGCGCCTGGCGGTGGGTGGGCGGGAGGCTGGAGTTCGGGCCCGGAGGCTGGCTAATGAGGCAATGAAGCCCTCAAAACTGCTTTGGTACCTTGAGTCCAAGCACCCTGCACTTAAAGACAACCCCACTGAGTTTTTTCAGTGGAAAAAAACGTGAGTGAGCGGGACAGAAGCTAAGCGCTGAGAGCCACGTAAACTAAATTGCGGACTAGACTGGACATAAGGAATCTGCTTTGAGTATCGCTGTATTCTGGTTGTGCTTAACAACCCACCCCCCACCCCACCGTCAGCCGGTCTGCAAGAATATTGTCAATGTTAATTGTCAATATTGTCCACAGTGCAAACAAGGATGGTGACCCCTGGTGTAAGTACATTATTTCTACTTCCGGGTTGCGGGGTTTTACTTCCGGTCTTTTCTGCCTGGTGTGCATGCTTGTGACTAACTGATTTAGGGTTGATCTTGCCTTTCACTAAGGCCGAGGTAGGGGATCTTGGACTTAAAAAGGTTGATGACCACTATTACAGAGAATGGTATGGAAAACTAAAAATGTTCTAGTAAGTGACATTTCTGTGGGTGAAAATGCCTTGTTAATTAGGTCAGAGGAGAATGACCATACTGATTCAAGCTGACAGGAAGGCTACAGTATCTCAAATAACCACCAAATTAACAGTGGTGTGCAGGAGAGCATACATGAATGAATAACACATTGAACCTTGAAGTGGATGGGCTACAGCAGTAGAAGACCATGAACATACACTCAGGGGCCACTTTATTAGGTACAGGAAGTAACCAATAAAGTTCCACTTATTGAGTCCCTCAGAATGATGGATTTAATTGGTTAGATGTTGCTACAAAAGGTCTAAGAAGAAAATGTAATTGATCTTGTAACCAAGAGCAGGACAGATGGTTAGTGCAATTGATAAAACTAGTTACTTAACAACATATCACTTAATCAGAATCAGGTTTAATATCACCAGCATATGTTCTGAAATTTGATCTGCAATGACCTACTATTTTGCCCTACATAACTTTAGCAACTCTGTTATGTTAGAATTGGGCCATCCCCAATTTTGCAAAAATGCATGTATTGACTTGAAATTTAAATGGATGGTCTGAGTTTATTTAACTTTACCGTTTTTCCTTGGTTGTGATCTTGGCCTACTGTTTTGAGCAGTAAGGTGAGGAACATCCTAAAGGAATATTTTACTTTGGGCTCCAATTACATTAATGTGGCTTGATGCAGTTTAAGCAATCTTGAGAAGCCAAGGGAAGTGATTGTGGTTTCTCTACTGACTAACCTGCTGGGAAGAGGAGCTGGGGCCAAGAGAAGCCGAGGTATTTGAGTGAATGTTGATATTAATATTTTAAGTGCATGAGAAGTCTTTGGAAATCTAGTTTCCATTTCCCCGTCTGATACCGGATTATTCTTCAGACTGTGTGACAGAGCTCATCCAGGTGCTGATCCCATTCAATAGCCAGTCACAACACTTCAGTGATCATTATTGTAAAAGCCTTTGAAACTTCTGAAGTCTTCAGCTTGGCCCTGGTTAAAGTCAGCCCTACAATACCTTTTTATACAAGACTCTTTCTCATGGCAACCTTTACAGAGTGAATTACGTCATTTTAGAAAATTGTTCAAGTTTATTGTCATTCAACTGTACACATGCATATAGTTAAATGGAACAAAGTTCCTCCAGACCAAGGTGCACACAGTATATACAGTTCAAGCTACATTATCAAAGTATGTATACATTGTACAATATTCAGCCACAAAACAAGAAGCCCAAAAGAACCATTTTAAAAAAAGACCCAACAACACCTGATGTGCAGAGAAAGGAAAAAAAAATCATGCAAACAATAAAAGCAAGCAAATAAAATAAGTATAACTCAAACACAACACATATTACCACAAATAACAACAAATAATAAAATGTGTTTACATCACAAATTCAACAAGTGAACAGCATAACACTACTGGCACTTGGTCTCACAGCCTGGGGGAAGAAGTTGTTTCCCGTCCTAAGAGTCCTTGCCTGATGACAGGATGTCAAAGAGATTCCTAGTTGGATGGAAGAGAAGATTACTCGTTATTCCTTAATTGTTTCTCTTACAATTTTTAATGTTGTTGTTGTTGCCATAATATTGTAACAATTTCCTTCTACTTAATTTACCTTAGATCCCAAAGTAAATTACAGCATCACAGTAGCATTACAAGATCACAGATATACAATATTCGAAGAGAAATAAGAAGAATAAATAAATAAGATAATGTTTCCTTAAACAGTCTAACAGGAGGGGGTCATCACTTCCCTGGCTATAGGTTGATTCATTATAGAGCTTAATGGCTGAGGGTAAGAATGACTTCATATAGCGCTCTTTGGAGCAGCACAGTTGTCTTAATCTATCACTGGAAGTGCTCCTCTGTTCAGCTAAGGTGGCATGCAGAGGGTGAGAAACATTATCCAGAATGCCAGAATTTTCCGTAGGGTCCCTTGTTCTACCACAGTCTCCAGTGTGTCCAGTTTGACTCCTATAACAGAGTCAGCCTTTCTAGTCAGTTTATTGAGCCTGTTGGCACCACCCGTGTTGATGTCATTACCCCAGCACACCAGCACATAGAAGATTTTACTGGTGACAACAGACTGGTAGAATATATGAAGGAGAGGCCTTCATATTCCAAAGGACCTCAGTCTCGTCGGGAAGTAAAGGCAACTCTGGCCCTTCTTGTACACAGCCTCTGTGTTAGTGCTCCTCTCAAGTCTGTCATCCAGGTGCACCCCCAGGTACTTGTAGGTCCTCATCACATCCATGTCCTCACCTTCAATGGTAATAGGGAGAAGTGCAGGCTTAGTTTTCCTAAAGTCCATCACCATCTCCTTTGTCTTACTGATGCTGAGCTGCAGATGATTCAGCTTGCACCATTTGACAAAGTCCTCCACCAGGGATCTGTATTCATCCTTCCATCCGCCCTTTATACACTCAACTATTACTGAATCATCAGAGAATTTCTGCAGGTGACATGACTCAGTGTTGTATCTAAAGTCTGAGGTATACAGGGTAAACAGCCAGGGAGCCAGTACAGTCTCCTGTGGACCCCAGTGCTGCTTATAGCCATGTCTGACACACAGCTCTGAAGCTGCACGAACTGTGGTCTTCCAGTCAGATAGTCCATTATTCAGGATACAACGATAGTGCCAACCTGCATTGACTGGAGCTTTTCCCCCAGAATGAAGGTTGTATGGTATCGAAGGCACTGGAGAAATGAAAAAAACATGATCCTCACTGTGCTGCCCCGCTTATCCAAATGGGAGTAGGCTCTGTTCAGCAGGTAGATGACAGCATCGTCGATTCCAATGTGCTCCTGGTAGGCAGACTGCAGGGGATCCAGGACTGATCTGACCAGGGGTGGGAGGTGAGCCAGGACTAGCTTCTCTATGGTCTTCATGATGCGTGGGACCAGGGCCACTGGCCGGTAGTCATTCAAGACTTTCGGCCAGCCCTTCTCAAGTGCTGGGACCAGACATGATGTTTTCCACACTGTCGGGACCCTTTCCAGGCTGAGACTCGGATGGAAAATGCTCTGGAGAACTCCAAACGGCTGCTCAGCGCACTCCTTCAGGGCCTTGGGGTTCACATCATCCGGTCCCAATGCTTTGCCATGTCTGAGTTTCCCCAGAGCCCTTCTCACCTGCTCCTTAGTGACGGTGAGTCCATGATGACTGGGGAACTGGTGGAAGGTGGGGGCTAGGGGAGGTGACGATCAGGACAATAGCAGTTGGTACGTGGAACTGCTAATGCAGAACACTGACGTTCCACACCACCAGGTTCAAGAACAGGTAACTCCCTTCAACTGTTCAGTCCTTGAATCAACTGGTACAAGATCACAGGAGTTTAGAAACACTATGATCACTGACCACTTTGTGTTAAATCAATATTTTTGTTCTAATTGTGCTTTCCTGTCAACTTTCTGTATAATTCATGTTTCCTTTTGTACCTTCCTTGTGGCTGCTGTGGTGATGCAATATGTATGTGTGTACTTTGGCAAGCAATAAACCTGAGTTTGACTCACAAACAGGAGAAAATCTGCAGATGCTGGAAATCCAAGCAACTCACGCTAAATGTTGGAGGAACTCAGCAGGCCAGGCAGCATCTACAGAAAAGAGCACAGTTGGCGTTTCAGGCCGAGACACTTCAGCAGGACTGGAGAAAGAAGGATGAGGAGCCAGAGTTAGAAGCTGGGGGGAGGGGAGGAAGGTGATAGGTGAAACCAGGAGGGAAAGGGGTGAAGTAAACTGCTAGGAAGTTGATTGGTGAAAGAGGTACAGGGCTGGAGAAGGAAAATCCGAGTAGAGGACAGAAGGCCATGGAACAAAAAAAGAAAGGGAGGGAGACGTACCAGAGGGAGGTAATGGGTAGTCAAGATTTAGGGTGAGCAGGGGCAAAAGGAGTTGGGCCATGGTGAAGGGGAGGGCATTACTGGAAGTTCGAGAAATTGATGTTCCTGCCATCAGGTTGGTAGCTACCCAGGTGTTCTTCCTCCAACCTGAGTGTGGCCTCATTGCGACAGTAGAGGAGGCCATGGATAGACGTATCGGAATGGGAAGTGGAATTAAAATGGGTGGCCTCTTGGAGATACTGCTTTTCCTGGTTGAAGGAGTGTAGGTGCTCAGTGAAGCAGTCTCCAAATCTACGCTGGGTTTTACCGATAAGCAGGAGGCCACACCAGGAGCACCGGACACTATATGATCCCAACAGACTCAAGGTGAAGTATCACCTTGCCTGGAAGGACTGCCTAGGGCCCTGGACAGTGGTGAGGGAGGTGGTATAGGGGCAGGTGTAGCACTTGCTCTGCTTGCAAGGATAAGTGCCAGGAGGGAGATCAGTGGGGAGGGACGAATGGACAAGGGAGTTGTATAGATTCCTGTGGAAAGCAGAAAGTGTGGGTGGGTGGTGCGGGGGGGGGGGGTGGAGAGGGGAGATGTGCCTGGTGGTGGGATCCCACAGGAGATGACAGAAGTTTCGGAGCGTTATTTGCTGGATTTGGAGGCTGGTGGGGTGGTAGGTGAGGACAAGAGGAACCCTATCCCTGGTAGGGTGGTGGGGAGGTTGGAGTGAGAGCAGACTGCGTGAAATGGAAGAGATGCGGTTGAGGGCAGCGTTGATGGTGGAGGAAAGGAAGCCCCTTTCTTTGAAGAAAGAGGACATCTCATTCGTTATGGAATGAAAAGCCTCCTCCTGAGAGCAGATGAGGCGGAGACGGAGGAATTGAGAGAAGTGGATGGTGTTTTTTTACAAGTAAAGGGGTGGGAAGAGGTATACTCCAGGTAGCTGAGAGAGTGTGGGTTTATAATAGATATCAGCAGATAAGCTGCCGCCAGAGAAAGAGACAGAGACACTTTGCGGACAGGGAGGAAAAATCCGACGGATTTCCAGAGGTTTGAACCCTATCTCACAGACAAATTGAAGTTACATTGTTCTCTTCGCCTTGTCATTGAACACAGCACAAAGCTGAAGGCAAAGTGGTAACTGATGCACCATCAATAACTCTTGGAGACGTGAGGTGAGATATAGGCTTTTATTGGCTGGAAGAAAGAACAAGCAGCAATTGACCACCACACTGCATCCTGGAGACTGAGGCCGGGGCTGTGTCTCCAGTCGCCATTATACCAGGATCCATGGGAGGAGTCACGGTCAGTGGGAGGAGCCACAGGAGCAGTCAGCAGGGGGGGCGTGTCCAGACAGGTATATGTAGTTCACTACACTAACACAGGAAATGAAAGGCATTTGCAGCACAGTAGGTGTTGGGTTTCCTAATTTTAAAAAGTTTATTGATGATTTCACACCTATTCAACAAAATTTGAAAGACAAATGAGAAAATATGCGGATGCTGGAATTCCGAGCAACACACACAAAATGCTGGAGGAACTTAGCCAGGCCAGGCAGCATCAATGGAAAAAAGAACAGTCGATGTTTTGGGCCGAAACTCTTCGGCAGGACTGGACTGGAGAAAAAAAAGTTGAGGAGTAGATTTAAAAGCTGGGGGAAGGGAGAGAGAGAGATACCAAGTGATAGGGGACACCTGGAGGGGTAGGGATGAAATAAAGAGCTGGAAAGTTGATTCCCAGCATCCCAGCTATGCCTGTCTGTTTTGTTGGCTATGTGGAACTGTTTATGTTCCAAGCCTACACTGGTGACCATCCCACACTTTTCCTGCATTACATCGACGACTGCATTGGTGCTGCTTCCTGCACCCGTGCTGAACTCGTAAACGTCATCCAATTTGCCTCCAACTTGCACCCTGTCCTCAAATTCACCTGGTCCGTTTCTGACACCTCCCTCCCCTTTCTATACCTCGCTGTCTCTATTTCTGGAGACAGCTTATCCACCGATGTCTATTACAAACCCATGGACTCTCACAGCTACCTAGACTACACCTTGGCCCACCCAACCGCTTGTAGAAATGCCATCCCCTTTTCTCAATTCCTCTGTCTCTGTCACATCTGCTCTCAGGATGAGCCTTTTCATTCTAGAACGAAGGAGATGTCCTTTTTTCAAAGAAAGGGGCTTCTCTTCCTCCACCATAAATGCTGTTCTCAACTGCATCTCTTCCATTTCATGCACGTCTGCTCTTACCCCATCTTCCCTCCATCCTAGCAGGGATAGGGTTCCTCATCCTCACCTACCACTTCACCAGCTTTTGCGTCCAGCGCTTAAGTCTCCGAAACTTATGCCACCTCCAACTGGATCCCACCAGCAAACACATCTTCCCCCCCCCCCCCCCCCCACTCTTTCTGTTTTCCACAGAGATTGCTCCCTAAGCAAGTCTTTTGTCCATTCGTCCCTCCCCACTGATCTCCCTCCTGGCACTTATCCTTGCAAGCGGAACAACTGCTCCATTTGCCTCTACACCTCCTCCAGGGCCCTAAACAGTCCTTCCAGGTGAGGTGACATTTCACCTGTGAGTCTGTTTGGGGCATATACTGTGTTCGGTGCTCCCAGTGTGGCCTCTTGTATATCGGTGAGGCCCGATATAGATTGGGAGAGTGCTTTGCTGAGCATCTGCCAGACTGAGCAGGATCTCAGTGGCCACCCATTTCAATTCCACTTCCCACTCCCATTTGGATATGTCCACCCATGGCCTCCTCCACTGTCGTGCTGAGGCCACACTTGGGTTGGAGGAACAACACCTTATAATCTGTTTGTGTAGCCTCCAACCTGATGGTATGAACATTGATTTCTCAAACTTCCGGTAATGCCCCCCAAACCACAGCCCACCCTGTTTTCCACTTCCCATCCCCTCTTCCCTCATCTCACTAATCAACTTCCCAGCTCTTTGCTTCATCCCTCCCCCTCCAGACGTCACCTTTCACCTAGTGGCTCTCTCTCCCCTCCCCCACCTTTTAAATCGACTCTTCGGCTTTTTTTCCCCATCTTGCTGAAGGGTTTCGGCCTGAAACGTCGACTCTACTTCTTTCCATAGATGCTGCCTGGCCTGCTGAGTTCCTCCAGCATTTTATGTGTGTGTTTGCAACAAAATTTAAATACCACTGACCTTGTGATCACCCATCCTTGGATTTTGTTCTCACTGACATCTTCAACATCTCCCTGAGCAGCACCACCGTTCCAACGTGCTTCAAGGCCACCACCATTGTTCCCGTGCCGAAGTCTCCAGTGTCCTGCCTCAATGACTACCGTCCCGTTGCACTCACATCCATCATCATGAAGTGTTTTGAGAGACGCGTCATGAGGCCCTGCTGCCCCCCCTCACTGGACCCCCTGCAGTTTGCGTACTGTCCCAACCGCTCAACAGATGATGCCATTGCCACCACCCTCCACCTGGCCCTAACCCACCTGGACAAAAAAGACACATACGTTCGGATGCTGTACATAGACTTCATTTCAGCATTCAACACAATCATCCATCAGAAACTGACTGGAAAGCTGAGCCTACTGGGCCTGAACACCTCCCTCTGCAACTGGATCCTAGACTTCCTGACTGGGAGACCTCAGTCAGTCCGGACTGGGAGCAGCATCTCCCAACACCATCACACTGAGCACGGGGTCTCCCCAGGGTTGCGTGCTCAGTCCACTGCTGTTCACTCTGCTGATCCACGACTGTGCTGCAACACACAGCTTGAACCACATCATCAAGTTTGCTGATGACATGATCATGGTGGGTCTCATCAGCAAGAACGACGAGTCAGCTTACAGAGAGGAGGTGCAGCGGCTAACGGACTGCCAACATTAAGAGACAGGTTGTTGACTCTCAAGGTTTGACTTGTAAGCACATTGTTTCACCAGTTCTGTGGAACAAAACTAAAGGGAAGCTAACCACTAATTGATTACATCGTGGCCTGGCATGGGAAACAACAATGCTCAGGAACAGAAAACTCTTAGAAAGTGATGGATATAGTCCAGCCCATCATTGGAAAACCTCACATTCACAAGGAGTGCTGCCATAAGAAAGCAGCACCTATCGTCAAAGACCCTCATCATCCAGACCATGCTCTCATCTTACTACTTCCATTGGGCAGGAGATACAGGAACCTCAAGTCTCACACCACCAGGTTCAGGAACAGTTATTACTCTGCAACTGATGAGACCATTAGACTCTTGATGAAGCGTGGATAACTTTAATTACCACTGCTCTGAACTGTTTCCACAACCAACAGACTCACTTTCTAGGCTCTACAATTTATGTTCTCAGTACTATATATATGCATCACCCTGGGAAAGGTTTCACTGCTAACAGAGTGGTCTTTCTGTAGAAGCAGAGATTGGGTTGTTAAAGTTAGAGGTTATGTGTGCTTTGGAATGTGAGCCGTCCAATGAGGGGGTGTGTTTTTGTGTTGTGTGCCTGACACCGCTGTGTCTTTTGTTCAGTGGGGGATGAAGAGGGAAGACACTGGGGTGAGCCAGTCGTAGGATGCGACCAGGTGGGAGACCCGTTTGCTTGAGATGGATTGTGAGCGATGTTCGGAAAGTTCCTTTAATCGTATGCATTGTGCTATCCGTTATTTCTTGGCACTGCGTTGTAAGAGGGTAACAAATTACACAGCATCCCCACAAACCGGGGTTTGTGTTGGGACAGCCATCTCACTCTCACGGGTTTCAGTGGGACAGGAGTTTGTATTCCCTAGATTTACGCAGCCAAGGAATCCAAGTACTTCCATATTTTTTTTTATTTGCACAGTTAGTCTTTTCCACATTGACGAAGGGTCATGGCCCAAAACGTTGACTGCTCATTTCCACGGAAGCTGCCCGACCTGCTGAGTTCCTCCAGCTTGTTGTACGTGTTGCTTTTCCACATTGGTTGTTTATCAGTCTTTATTTATGTATAATTTTTCATAAATTCTGTTGTATTTCGTTATTTTCATGAAAATGAATTTCAAGGCAGTATATGTAACTTTGATAATAAATTTACTTTGACTTTAACTTTGAATTAACATCACTTGAGGACTGCCGTTAGCAATCCATCAATAGGAAGAACCATTTGTGGTACCCTTAGATTAATAACAATGCCCTATTATCGTGGTTGAAGTTACGGGGAGCAGTGGGGCCTCCACGAAGAGTAGGAGGTCTCTGTCTCTATCACAAAGAAATTAATGCTGTGAGTGAGATACTATAGACGTGGTCTCAGTATTCTGACAACACCCACACTCTCCTTGTGGCTGCCAGCTAACTGCAGATATTCAATCATAGCAGCTGTCTTCTGCAAATACATTCACGGTTATTTAGATTCAAGATTCAAAATTGTTTAATGTCATTTACAGTACGCAAGTGTAGAGGAGAATGAAATAATTGTTACTCTGGATCCAACATAGCACAAAAAAATATAAAGAGATAAAGAACACAATAGTAAAAAAACACAATAAATATAAATACATACATAAGGTAGCCTATATAGGTAGATAGCCAGCATGTCCATAAAGTGATGCTGGGCACAGGAGTGTCTCCATAAGGTGGCTCTAACAAGAAATGATAAAGTATTGGTAGTGGGGGGAGAGTGGTGGTGGGATGGGTTAGTGGGTGGAGGTGTTGTTCAGCCTTACTGCTTGGGAAAGTAACTGTTCCTGAGCCAATTGGTCCTGGCATGGATGCTATGTAGCCTCTTCCCTGATGGGAGTGGGCCAAACAGTCCATGAAAAAGGTGGGTGGGATCCTTCATGATGTTACTAGTGTTTTTCTAGCACCTTTCTGTATATATGTACTTAATGGTGAGGTAGGCTGGTGCTGGTAATGCATTGGGCAGTTTTGACTACCCATTGTAGAACCTTCCTCCTGCATTCCAAAGATATAGGGATAGGAAGCTCTCTGATTGCCCTGTTGGTACTGGGCACCAGTGGGCTGCCCCAGGCACCTATTCAGACCGTGTTGGTCATTCATGCAAAATGATGCAATTCACAGCCATGTTCCAATGTACATGTAACAAATAGATAGATAGATAGATACTTTATTCATCCCCATGGGGAAATTCAACATTTTTTCCAATGTCCCATACACTTATTGTAGCAAAACTAATTACATACAATACTTAACTCAGTAAAAATATGATATGCATCTAAAATCACCCTCTCAAAAAGCATTAATAATAGCTTTTAAAAAGTTCTTAAGTAGTTTACTTAAATACATTGAGTCCTAACCCCGGCATTTTAACCTATCTTACTCCTGGCGGTTGAATTGTAAAGCCAAATGGCATTGGGGAGTATTGATCTCTTCATCCTGTCTGAGGAGCATTGCATCGATAGCAACCTGTCGCTGAAACTGCTTCTCTGTCTCTGGATGGTGCTATGTAGAGGATGTTCAGGGTTTTCCATAATTGACCGTAGCCTACTCAGCGCCCTTTGCTCTGCTACCGATGTTATACTCTCCAGTACTTTGCCCACGACAGAGCCCGCCCTCCTTACCAGCTTATTAAGACGTGAGGCGTCCCTCTTCTTAATGCTGCCTCCCCAACACGCCACCACAAAGAAGAGGGCGCTCTCCACAACTGACCTATAGAACATCTTCAGCATCTCACTACAAACATTGAATGACGCCAACCTTCTAAGGAAGTACAGTCGACTCTGTGCCTTCCTGCACAAGGCATCTGTGTTGGCAGTCCAGTCTAGCTTCTCGTCTAACTGTACTCCCAGATATTTGTAGGTCTTAACCTGCTCCACACATTCTCCATTAATGATCACTGGCTCCATATGAGGCCTAGATCTCCTAAAGTCCACCACCATCTCCTTGGTCTTGGTGATATTGAGACGCAGGTAGTTTGAATAAAACTAGTCTTTTTCTTGCCTTATCTTTTTAACATGTAAACCTCACATGACTACCACCAGAGTATAAAGTGATGACGAGTGTCACTTTAGTTCAGAGGAGGAAACCAGAGCACCTGGGGGAGAGCAGATACAAACTCCCGACCAACAGCGGCAGGAATTGAACCCGATCGCTGATCGCAGGCACTGGTAAATTTTATGCCAATAACTACCCTATCATGCTGCCTGTAACCACATATGTTCCAACAGTTTCCTTCCATGGCCCAAAGACATGCTTGTTTTTAGGTTTGCAGCTGTCTGAAAATTGTCCCAAATATTGGGGGTGTTGGGGGATTTAAAGAGGTGTTGTAAAGCATGTGGAGAAGAGAGGCCACAGGCAGGTAAGTGGGGGAATGGGATCGATGGGTTTACTCTGAGATTTGACAGGCTGAATACCCTCCTATGTGTGGGAAGGAACTATCCAATGAAGAGACTACAAAGGTGAATTACTGACAAAGCCATGTTAAGAGTTTAGATTCAAGTTTACATTGTGAATGTTTTGTAAAGAAATTGTCGTATGTTAATTTCTTTTACCTTGTTTTTATGGCTTGTGCTCTGGGCCAGGTCAATTGTATCATAAAAAATGGATAACTAGGATTGAGTGTAGCCATTGGATGACTAAATAGCTTTAATGACTGGATAGGTTGCCTCAGGTTAGCAGTTTAGTCTGCAGTCATCTAGCTGAAGGAAATGGGCTCCTGTTCATTGTGATGTAACTGGTGTTACGAACCCCGTAACTGGGTCACTTACCAGCAAAGATAGAGAGGTCCGTTGAAGTCTGATGGTACTATTTTTAACAGTATTTATTAGTAAAAATACACAAAAATAATATCAATGCAAACATACAGATAATATACATCGTCAATACTAAATCTAAAAGTGCGGGTATAATAATAATCAATAAGAAATAAGCTCTATCGTTGTCTAGGGGATAATGTATTGTCCGATGGAAATATAAAAGTCACTCAGTTCATTCAGGCTGCAGCCTTCGGTTGGAGTCAAGAGAGAGATTTTTAGAAACTTGCCGGCTTTTCCTTTTATGATTTCGATCCTTCGAGAGTTCTGTTGGTGTGGCCGGTCACTTGTGGCCTCTCCTTTAGCTAAAGCCGTTCTTCCGTGGCGAGCCCGCCAATTCCCAGGCAAGGGAAAAGGACGCACGCGAGCCCCCCACCGGCTGTCGCTATTAAACGCTGTCACGGGATTCCTAGCGTTTCTCCTGGTGCAATTAAAGGGGTTCTTCCCCAGACTCTCTTTTATCCTTACTCACGGGGTCTCAGATGTCAATCAGGTTGGGATGATGCAATCCCTCAACCAGCCCACTCTGGTCATCCCCTGAGGGCTTCAATGAATAGTACAGTACTCAATACACAATTCTGTCTCCAAGAGACAATGGCCGTTATCTGGGGCTTTGTCTCGCTGAGGCCAGGACACATTCCAAAACCTTGAGGATTCTCTCTCATTTCCTGGGTCCCAGACCCGAATTAATAGCGATCTTGCGATTCTCAAAAAGGAGGGGGCGACTTTGTACCCTTCAGCCCCTCAGAGTTGTGGCACATTCGTAACACTGGTACCTGGTAGTTTGCTTAGGTGAACCTCACTTGTGGAGACAAACATAGCTTCTGTCAATGTCAATTTGACTGTAATGAAATAGATATCTCAGGCATTATGGGCTCAAGCCTCTGTGATGGCAAGGGAAGTAAAGAATATCGTCACAGATGCTTTTGCAAATTTCTACAGGCTGTACCCACCATGTGTTTAAGTTATTCTTCCTCAACATAATTTTAGGGGTGGCACGGGTCACATAGCAGCTAGCTTAACACTATGACAGGGCAAGTAACCTGGTTCAATTCCGCCGACATCTGTATGGAGCTTGTATGTTCTCCCCGTGACTGCATGGGTTTCCTCCCACATTCCAAAGATGTACGTGTTAATTGATCCCATCGATGTAACTGGTGGCCATGAACTCGTTGGACTAGAGGACCTGTTCCTGTTCAAATGCTATAGACTGAGCATTGTTCATGCTGCAGATTGATTGTTAACTGCTGTAGCTTCCACTGGAAATGATGAAATCCTCAATGCACTGAGTGCTCCCAGGTAAGGTGCCAAGGAAGAAGGTGTGAGACTTCATTATCCGAAAGCCAGGTGTCTGTGTGGTGTGGTCAGAGAAACGGGCCAAATCATGTAAATTGCCTGAGAATGAAGAGAAAAATGAGAGGCGATCTCAGTGAAATGATCAAAATTCTTCTGGGGCGACTTCTGGTCAAGATGGGGATGGTTTAATCGCTAAAAGCTATCGCTCCATTTTATTTTTCTCCGCACTCCTATTTTTTTCCACTCCAAACTGTTGAACTTTTTATTCTCCCTCCTGCCTGCGAATACACCTGTTTTACAATGGCTTTAAAGACCACCAAATCGGGGAAGAAAGAAGTTCCTCAGGCAAAAACATTATCTCGATTTTGGAGCAGTGTCGACAGGAGATAATAGCTGAATTTAAGTCTTCTATCAGTTCATTGGATCAAATTCAGTCCATAGTGGAGGGTCATGCCCAACGCTTATCACATCTCGAGTCTGCCACGGATGTGTTAGACCGCTGTTTTAAAGAGTTGGAAAGTGTTTGTTCCAGCTTGAGAGCTCATAACAGCAAGCTGATATCCAAAGTTACTGATTTGGAAAGTCGCAGCAGACATCAAAATCTACGTATTCTCGGATTGCCAGAGTTTATCAAACATGGATCTCCCGCTGAAATTTTCTCTACTCTGCTATGTAAGATTCTTAGGAACGATATACTTTTGACTCTGCCCGAGATAGACAGAGCTCATCGTACCTTAGGGCCGGGGCACAGGCCACTTCCAGTAATCATTTGTTTTCATTGCTACCAGATTAAAGATCTCCTGATTAAGGAAGCCTGTTGGAGAGGTGTGGTGAACTACATATACCTGTCAGGACACGCCCCCCCGCTGACTGCTCCTGTGACTCCTCCCACTGACTGTGGCTCCTCCCACAGATCCGGTATAAAGGCGATTGGGGCCTGAGCCCTGTCTCTCAGTCTCCAGGATGTAGCATAGTGGTCAATTGCTGCTTGTTCTTTCTTCCAGTTAATAAAAGCCGATATCTCGCCTCACGTCTCAGAGAGTTATTGATGGTGCATCAAGAAGGAAGTTAGAAAACAAGAGTCAACCAATTCGTGTTGTTGAGGACTATGCTCCCCAAGTTCTGAGTCTGCGAGCCAAGTTTAAAGGAGTCATTATATAATTGCGGGTTCAGGCCTTCCCTTCAATTTCCAGCTCGCTTCCGAATAATTCTGACTAGTGGAGGCAAAAAGTGGCTTAACTCAGCTTCGGAAGCGCAGAAATTTATTGATGACCTCCCTATGGCTTTGATTCCCTCAGATTTATATGCTCCCAATCCGGATGATGTGGAGTTTTTTGATCGTTTCTTCTCTTTATTGCCTGAGCGAGTTCATATTCTCTCATATTGGGCGGTGATTTTAATTGTTGGTTAGATCCAGTTTTGGATCAATCGTCCTGTATTCCTAGACTACCAAGCAAATTTGCTTTATCAATTCAGTCTTCCCTTTCTAATTAAGGTATCTCCGATGTATGGTGTTTTCTCCATCCAAATATGAGAGATTATTCTTTTTTTTCCACATGTCCATCATACTTTTACTAGAATTGATTATTTTTTAATTGATAATCAGTTGATTTCATCTGTTTGCTCTTGTGACGATCAGAATATATTGATTTCAGATCACGCCCCAGTCACCCTGTCTATAATTCTTCTTGGTTTCCCCCAAATGAATAAACATTGACGTTTTAATCTGACCTTGTTGTCGGATAATAATTTTGTCAAATTTATGGAGGACCAGCTAACTTTTTTTAAAAAATACTAACACGTCATCGGAAACCTCAAATCAGGTTGTTTGGGACGCTATGAAAGCATACCTAAGGGGTCAAATAATTTCATATACTGTGAATTTGCATAGAAAGACCCATAAAGAGCGATTAGATCTGGTCAATCAAATTAAAGCAACAGACTAACTGTATGTCCAGACTAAAAATCCAGAGCTGTATAAGAAACGAGTGAAACTTCAAACTAAGTTTGACCTTATTTCCACTCACCCAATTGAACGCCAACTTTTGGAAAGTAAAAGCCGGTTTTATATCCATGGTGATAAATCTGGTAAATTTGTAGTCAACTAACTAAGATGCTCTAAAGTTAAACAACAAATTACTAAAAATTCAAATGGGAAATGGGAACATTACCTTGAATCATTCTGAAATTAATGACACATTCCAGAATTACTATTCTCGATTCTATATTTCTGAATCTCTAAATGATAATATTTCTGTCGAGCATTTCTTAAATAATTTAAATATTCCTACGCTTTCTCCTGATTTTAAAGCAAAACTGAATGAACCATTATCACTAAAGGAAATATCCTCAGCTATTTCTGTACTGCAGTCTGGTAAAAATCTCCTGGATCTGATGGGTTCTCTGCAGAATTTTATGAATCACTTTCCTCACTGCTTTCACCTCAACTAATGTTAGTTTTAACTGACTCGTTTAAACATGGTAAATTGCCAGCATCATTTAGTGAGGCATGTATCATCCTTTTAGCAAAAAAAGGCAAAGATCCAATAGAGTGTTCCTCATACAGGCCAATTCCTTTGATGTTAAAATTGTGGCTAAAGTTTTGGCCTGTATATTCTACCCTTAATTATTTCTGAAGACCAAACTGGTTTAATTAAAAATCGTCTCCCTTTTTTTAATAAACGTCGTCTATTTAATATCTTGTACTCACCTTCAGCTGGGATTCCTGAATGTGTCATTTCTCTAGATGCGGAGAAAGCATTTGATCTTGTGGAGTGGAATTATCCTTTTACGGTTTTAGAAAAATTTGATTTTGGACAAAGTTTTATTACGTGGATTAAATTGTTATAGTCACACCGCACTGCTTCTGTCTTGACTAGTTCTCAGCAATCCCAACCTTTCAGCCTTAAACATGGCACCCAGCAAGGGTGCCCTTTAAGTCTCTTACTTTTCGATCTGGCCATAGAGCCATTGGCGATTGTGTTTCGTAGTTGTGCTGAATTGATGGGGATTTTGGGGGGGGGGGGGGTGTTGAGCACAAAGTCTCTCTTTATGCTGATGATCTTTTACTTTTTATATCAAACCCGACTACCTCCTTATGCCCAATGTTTTCACTCCTTAACAAATTTAGCCAGCTTTCCGGATACAAACTTAATTTACATAAGAGTGAACTCTTTCCAATAAACAGAGAAGAACAAATATTAGAATTTCATAACCTCCCTTTTAAAGTAGTAAATAATCAATTTACTTACCTTGGCATTACAGTAACAAGGAATTATAAGCGACTTTTTGGAGAAAATTTCACTAATCTTTTAAATCATGCAAAACAGAGTTTAGCAGAGTGGTCACCCTTATTCATGTCTCTGATAGGTCGAATTCATGTTGCCCTTCCTAAATGTTTATACTTATTTCAATCTTTAACAATTTTTATTTCTAAAGCTTTTTTTTTGACTTGTTAGTTTCTTTTATTTTGTCCTATCTACGGAAGGGCAAACATCCCAGACTAAATAAAGTTCACCTTCAAAAACCTAAAAGGTAGGTGGTATGGCCTTGCCCAATTTTCGTTCATATTACCGAGCAGCCAACATACATTGTCTTATCTTTTGGTCTTACTTTTATAATCAGTCTGACTCTCCAATATGGGTGGCAATGGAGTTGAACTCCAATAAGGATCTCTCCATCTCCACACTTCTTGGACCCGCACTTCCTTGCCATTTACCTAAATCAATTGTTAATCCAGTTATCAGACACACTCTGAGGCTACATCCACACTAGACCAGATAATTTTGAAAACGCCGGTTTTGCGTAAAAACGATAGGCGTCCACACTATGCGGTTTTGAAAATATCTCTATCCACACTGAAATGGAGATTTCGGTGAATCTCCTCCTGCTACGCATGTGCAGGACACATCTACCAAAAACAAGCGACATGTTTGGTGTCGAATCTTGCCGTAGAAATGCACGTTTGTGTAGTTACAGACTAGAAAAACTTAAAATGACGGACAGCTGTTGGCTTTTGCGCAGGAGAACTTAAAACTAAAAAAAAACAAATACTGGAGCGTACGGCGGAAAGCGACAGGGAATTCACAGACAGAATGACCCGGCTGACGACGAACATTGAAAAACTGACTAACTCTGTTGCATTAATAAACCACCTTGTTAAATGTATAAAACATGTCTGCATCAGTGTTATCTTGTATTTCCATACAATGTTACATTAGGCTGTTACACATCTATTGTCAAGAAGTAGTTGCATAAATAGGTAAACCACCTTCATACGAGCAAGGACAGAAAACGGCAAAGTGAGTACAGTATACTTATTTATTCAGTAAGTTATGGGTCAAAGTATTTGGTGAGTACATTTCTAACTCTTCTGGCTTCAGTCTCGTTGCCGTCTGTTCTGAAATTGTTAGGTTGCGTTCAAGAAAACAATGAAATAGCGCGCTGCCGTCTGACAGCGTTTTCAGATTTCTCCGGTTACGCCGTCCACACTGATCTGCCTGAGCAGCGTTTTCAAAAATATCCACCTTGGAAAGCGTTTTTGAAAAGCTCCAGTTTCAGGAGACGAAAACGCCATTTTAGTGTGGGCGGAGGGTAAAAAACGAAGAGAAAAAGCTTCGGTTACAGATTTATCCGGCGTAGTGTGGATGTAGCCTGAGAATGTGGGCTCAGTTCAGAAAATATAATGGGCTTCATGGCTTCGCTCTCTCTAGTCCTATTCTACATAATCATCTTTTCCTGCCTTCTATACAGGATTTAACATTTCTAGACTGGCGCAGAAAGGGCATTAGGTGCTTTGAAGATCTTTTCATAGACAAGTGCTTTGCAACTTTTGAACAACTGTCTGTAAAGTTTGTCCTACGCAACACTCATTTCTTTAGATATCTCCAAATTAGACATTTTATCAACCCTTTAATACCAAACTTTCCTGAGGTGCCTGATTAAAAATGTTGTGTATTTGTTTCTTTGTATGAACCCATTGGGCAGACGTCATATATCTACTATTCGAGATATGTTAGCGATGTTGAGGCGAGCCCTCTTTGACAAAATTAAAATTGCCGGGGAGCATGATTTAAATTTTCCGCTGACCGAAGATGTTTGGGATTCAATTCTCAAGTCAGTTAATTCAACTTATCTGTGTGCTCGCCACTGCCTTTTACAATTCAAGGTTGTACACAGGGCTCATATGTCTAAAACTAAATTATCGCAGTTCTATCCTGATATTAGTCCCTGTTGCGATGTGTAAAGGGGGCGAGGCTTCCCTTATTCATATGTATTAGGCTTGTCCTAGCTTGGAGAAATTCTGGAGAGATTTTTTTTAAACTTTATCTCATATACTTAATTGTTACTTGGAACCTAACCCTCTGACTGCTCTTTTCGGCACCTCAGGAGTAGTTGACATCTATCTGACTCCGACTAAGCATTGTACATTTTCTTTCACCTCTCTTTTGGCCAGACATGCAGTTCTTCTTAGGCCACGTCCACACTAGACTGGATAATTTTGAAAGCACTGGTTTCGTGTAAAAATGATAGGCGTCCACACCAAGCGTTTTTGAAAATACCTCCATCCACATTAAAACAGGTATTTGGGTGAATCTCCTACTGGGCATGCACAGGACACATCTACAGAAAGCAAGCGACATGTTTGGTGTCAAATCTTGCAGTGAAAGTGCGCATTTGTGTAGTTACAGTCTAGAAAAACTTAAAACAAAATTGCCAATCGAAAGACAGCTGATAGCTCTCACACAGGAGGACTTAAAACTAAAAAAAAAAATATATATTGGAGTGTATGGAGGCAACCATCGGGGAGTTCACGAACAGTATGACCCGGCTGACGACGAACATTGAAAAACTGACGAACTCTGTTGCATCAATAAAGCACCTTGTTAAATGTGCAAAACATGTCTGCATCAGTATTATCTTGTATTTCCATACAATGTTACATTAGGCTGTTACACATCTATTGTCAGAGAAGTATTTGCATAAATAGGTAAACCACGTTCATACGAGCAAGGACTGAAAACAGGGCAAAGTGAGTATACTTACTTATTCAGTAAGTTATGGATCAAAGTATTTGGTGAGTACATTTTTAACTCTTCTGGCTTCAGTCTCGTTGCCGTCTGTTCTGAAATTGTTAGGTTGTTCCGGCACGTCATGACAGCGTTTCTAGAAATCTCCAGTTACCCCATCCGCACAATTGGCGTTTTCAAATTTACACACTCTGGAGGGCGTTTTAGAAAAGCTCCATTTTTGGGGGAGGAAAACACTGTTTTAGTGTGGATGGAGGGTCAAAACGAAGAGAAAAAGCTTCGGTTACGGATTTATCCGGTCTAGTGTGGACATAGCCTCAGGTGGAGAGCTGCTGCCCCACCCACTCATGCACAATGGCTCAAGAGACATTGTGTCCTGCTTAGACCTTGAAAAGATTCATTATTCACTTCTGAATACGGACATAAAGTTCCAAAAGGCGTGGGGACCTTTTCTTGAATACTTTCATAATTCCCATTTAGATGAAGGGTGCATCCCTCCCTTTTATTTGCATTTAAATCCCTTATTTCCAGCTTCTTTCGGTTAAGATTTACGGCTTTTTTGATGTGTAAACATATTATAGTTCAGGTAGTAGGCAATATACCTTTTTATAAATACAGCTCTGTGGTGATAAAAGTTCTGATTAACCTTTTCATATATCGTAAGGTCGGCTTGGAGTTGGGTAGTGGGAGGGTGGGGTGGTAACTAACTTTATACGATTCTACTATGGGTGCTTCTTCTTAATTGTTATGAATTGTACATTTGATACGTTTCTTTTGCACTGTATAAACCTTTTTTGTTTTGTTGCATTGTAGAAACTCATTAAAAAAATTAATTAAAAGAATTATTCTGGGGCCTGACAGGATAGATGCAGATTTAATATTACACCGATGTCTTGGGTCTTGGTCTTCATCCAGAGTTAGTGAATCGTTGGAATTCTGAACTTGGTATGTTCAGGAAAGATGGAGCGACTGTTTGTTATTAAGGCAAGATTTCCCAACCTGGTTTTCACGGACCCCTCGGTTAATGGTAGAGTACCATTGCATTAAAAAAGGTTGGGAACCCTGCATCAAGAGAAAAGAGAAATATGGGGGTAATGCTGGAAAGAGATGGTGAGGTGAATGATTAGCTTGAACTTGGTGAATGGAAAAGCAGGCAAAGAAAATCAAACGGGCTTCACCTGTTTCTGTTTATTGTGTTATCTGCTGCTAAGTCATTGATATTGCTTTCAACCTGAAGATCTGTCCGATTTCAACTTCAGATTGTAAATATTGTTGAAATTATAAAACGCTGGCAACAATGGATTGACATCACATCCGGAAGTAGAATGCCATTGGTGTGGCTGCTTCAAAATGCCAAAGATAAGTACACTTCTTCATTTCACGTTTTAGAGCAGCTCCCTCCTCTAACTCAGCTGAGTTAATATGGAGGCTACAGAGGCTAAAACAGGAAACTCCGGTCAGTTATGTATTTATTTAGAGGTACAGCACAGTGGCTCCACAATTACACCCATGTGACCAATTAACTTACTAACCCATATGTCTTTGGACTGTGGGAGGAAACCGGAGCACCCAGAGGTAACCCACATGGTCACAGGGAGAAGGTACAAACTCCTTTCAGACAGCGGGAATTGACGGGTCACTGGCGATGTAACAGAGTTAGGGTAACTATTACACTACCATACGATTCAATATAAAATCATGCAAAATGAGGTCAAGCAAGATGGGATTAACAGATAAAGAAAAGAGACAGGAAGATACTTATATTAATAACAATAATAGGACTCCGCCTCCAGCTTTCAGACATGTAAGACCCAGTTGCTTACTGTCCACCTTTAATCTCTCCCTTTTCCAATTTAAACTTTGAAATTTCAACTTTATTCAGTCGAATTTGTACAGCAATAGTTATGGCTACTTCGAAGACCACCAGACAAAATCCGGACCCGTCTAATGGGAGATCTAAGAAGACCGACGAGTACGCGGAAGAACCCCCTTGGGTCAAGAGATTAGAATCTTGAATCAGCAGTATCTGCATTGAAATAACCCAACTAAAAGGGAAATTTGAAGAAAAAATTGACTCTTTGAGCATCGATCTTAAAGAAGTCAATCGAAATGCGGATGATCTCTCCTCGTTTGGAAAAGGCTCAAAAAAGAATCGTGGATTTGGAAGCTCGATCACGTCGGAAAAACATTCAAATTGTTGGATTAAAAGTAAAATCAGAATCTGCCGACACACTGGACCATTTAAAAAAACCCAGAAAAGATGGTGGACTTACACTTCCTAATTTAAGACTATTATTGGGCTGTAAGTATTAGACAATTATGTTTTTGGTTATACTGGCTCGATAAGAGCCAAAAACCACTTTGGGTTGATTTGGAATTAAAAGCTGTTAAACAATTTCATTTAACTTCAATATTAGGAGCTCCATTACCTTTACAGCTCTCTAAAATTCCAAATTTAAATTCTTACCCGGTTATTAAACAATCTTTATGGATTTGGATTCAGTTTCATAATTTTTTTAAATTTTAAACAATTTAAGTTGCCTAGTTTTTTATATCGAAACTTTTCATTTAAACCTTCAATAACTGACCCCATTTTTCTCCTATGGAAAAATAAAGGAATCCGTTTTTTTACAGATTTATTTTATAATGGTCGACTGATGACTTTTGAAGAGCTAATTAATAAATATTCTCATGCTCATACACATTTTTTGCAATATTTTCAGGTTAGACATTTTTTTACAACAATATTTACCTAAGTTTCCATACTTACAAGAATCTGATTTGTTGGATACCATTTTGAAACTGAATCCCTTAGTGAAAGGTTCCATTAGCAGAATTTATAATTTACTCTTGTTACAAAAAGAGAACCTATCACTAAAGATTAAACAAGTTTGGGAGAGAGAACTTAATATGACCTTTGTGAATGAAGATTGGCTTCGAATATTGAAAATTGTAAACTCTTCTTCTATATGTGCCAATCACTGTCTAATTCAATTTAAATTGTCCATCATTATTATTTAACAAAGGAGAGACTATCTAAAATATTTCCTAGTGTAGATAATTATTGTGATAGATGTAAAACTGAAGTAGCTACTTTGTCACATATGTTCTGGTCATGTTCTTCATTAAAACTGTTTTGGAAATCTTTAATTTCTACAACCTCTATAGCTTTGAAAATTAATTTACAACCTAATAGATTAACTGTTCTAATTGGAATAGTTCTGCATCATATTCAGGGTATTTCATCTTCAGATCAACATGTAATTGCATTTGTTACATTGTTGGCAAGAAGGGCTATTTTATTAAAATAGAAAGATATTTCTTCCCCTACATTAATTGAATGGTTTTCTCAAGTAATGTTATGTCACAGCTTGGAAAAAATTACCGTAGATTCCGGACTACAGAGCGCACCTGATTAAAAGCCGCTGGCTCTAATTTTAGAAATAAAATCAATTTTTTAATTGTAAAGGCCGCACCGGATTTTAGGCCGCACCGGATTTTCGGCCGCAGGTGTCCCACGTTGTAATATGAGATATTTACACAGAAAGATATTACACGTGAGGATTTTTTTAACTTTTAATTAAATCCATATGGTAACAAAAACAAATACATATTGCAAATGCTTTTTTTCGAACCGTGCCCGTAACGCGGCTACTTTTAAATATACGTTGCGTATACTTCTTTACTGAACAACATTCCAATATCTCCTAACGACTGGTAAAAAATATATATACTACAGCCTACCAGGAAAAGTTATTGATCACCTTTAACTTAAAAGCAGCGTTCGCTCAGATCCAAAGCCGCTCGCGTAATGCGCTCCCTCCCTCCGTCCCGTTTCATCGCAAACCGGCATTTTCCCACAAGACACCGCGAAACCGGGTGTGACGTCATAGCATCCCGCGATGTAGTACAGAAAACAAATATAGTTAAAACTCTTCTAACTTTAACTAGAAAATGAATTACTAAGCGAAAATATTATAAACTAAGTAACTGCCATAAGGCAGCACAATGCTTCGAGTGTTTTCCATGTTGATGAGGGTGAGTACAAATGACTGATTTACAATAATTTAATTGTGAAAGTGCGCTTGATTTATCGTACAATTTCATTGGACCTCTGTGAACTACTCATCAATTTTATTGGTCTACTGTTATGAGGCAAAATGTTTACGAGGCGGCATGAAAAAAAACCATGTATTAGCCGCTCTGGATTATAGGCCGCAAAGTTCAAAGCTGTTCAAAATGTGGGAAAAAAGTAGCGGCTTAAAATCCGGAATCTACGGTAGTAGAACTTTTGAACCTGGATTTGATTTTGAGAGAAGATGGGGTTCTTTTGCCAAATATTACCATTTAATTTGAATTATTTTATATGGTTTCCTTCCAATTTTATTATCTTTTAAAAAAAAATGTGAACTGGCGGTTGATGAATTTTTTTCTATATATCTAGATGATGGTTAAATGTATTGCTTCTGGGGGTTGATTCCTAATAGGGTTTTTTTTGTAGTTAATGGGGTTTTTTTCTCAGATGGGGTTCTTTTTTTTCCTTTTTTTCTATATAATTTTTTTTTCATTTTTATATGTTATGATTAGTTTTTTTTCTTCAGCTCTATTAATTGTATATATATTAATTTGTTGAAATTTTGTATTATTTTATAGTTGTAGAAGATTATATATTAATAAAAAGATTTAAAAAATGAAAATCACAATATAGTTAAAATAAAAAAAACAGATGACATGATTTTAAATATAACTATTTGGTGACAGATGTTACTCAGCAGTAATTTGTAGAACATGCACTGTCAAAATTTACTTGAATAGACATGATCTAATATTTTCTGGCATCAGTGTCCCAATTTTATGCCTTATATTTGAATGATGAGTCTCAGTGATGTTGGATGAAACTTCAAAAGCTGGCTGCACTTTATATGCTTGATTTAAGATGCTAACACTTGTCATCTTGTTTACTGTATATTGATGGTGAATCCTGATAAGTTCCAAGATAAATGGACTGGATTATGCTCTATAGCCCAAACACCTACGAGAATCTGACTTGCAACTCATTTCTCACTTGCAAGGCACAATGTGAAATTAGGGAGATCGGAGGAGAGCTGACTCCGAACAAGCATTGCCCATAAAAAATAGTATTGTCAATAAACAAACCTGGTCCAAAATTGAAAGGGAGTAGTTTCAAAATACATTGAGTCTGCTCTTAGCCCGATGAAGCAACAAAAAAGTCTATGTTTTATTTTGATATAGAAATACACACTCTCTTTGTTTTTTTCTTGCCAACTAAAGCCTTATTTATCTCTCAAACAGCATAGAAACTGTAGGGAGTAAGTGTTGCATATGAATTCTTGTTTTTAGGCTCGGCTGTCTGGTTTCTTGGATTGTTAGTGAACCTGCATTCTGACCACATACTCAGAAACCTACGAAAACCGGGTGAAACTGGATACAAAATCCCACGAGGTGAGTGTTTTAGAAAAGTAGCAATTAAAGCTTACAACTAAATCATTCTAAATATCTCCAAATAATTTCTTTGAAAATATTTTAAAGGAGGACTGTTTGAATACGTGACCGCTGCCAACTTCTTTGGAGAGACAGTCGAATGGATTGGGTTTGCTATAGCCTGCTGGTCGCTGCCAAGTGCAGCATTTGCATTATTTACCTTTTTCATGCTTCTTGCTCGGGGTAGACATCATCATCGGTAGGTTCAGTTTAAAATCACTACCGTCCTTGTTGCTGAATTTGATTTACTTTAATAGACAAGTTAATAAGAACGCAAACAGGCAGGAAGTAGATAAGTGAGAGAGATTATGAACATGAGATTCTGCAGATGCTGAAAATCACAGAGTAATCCTTACAAACTGCTGGAGGAACTCAGCAGGTCAGACAACATCTATGGAAATGAGGGTTCAAAAACAGTTACTGCCCCTCTACCATTAGGCTTTTAAACAAAAGAAACGGACTGCACTCACTTGCCCATCCCTTGAGAAATTTCCACAACCAATTATCTCACTTTAAGAACTCTTTGTCTTGTTATTTCACGAGGTTAATTCCTGGGATGGCGGGACTGTCATGTATTGAAAGATTGGAGCGACTGGGCTTGTATACACTGGAATTTAGAAGGATGAGAGGGGATCTGATTGAAACATATAAGATTATTACGGGATTGGGCACGCTAGAGGCAGGAAGCACGTTCCTGCTGATGGGTGAGTCCAGAACTAGAGGCCACAGTTTAAGAATAAGGGGTAGGCCATTTAGAACAGAGTTGAGGAAAAAAAATTTCCCCCCAGAGAGTTGTGGATCTATGGAATGCTCTGCCTCAGAAGGCAGTGGATGCCAATTCTCCGGATGCTTTCAAGAAAGAGTTAGATAGAGCTCTTAAAGACAGCGGAGTCAAGGGATATGGGGAGAAGGCAGGAACGGGGGTACCGATTGTGGATGATCAGCCATGATCACATTGAATGGCGGTGCTGGCTCAAAGGGCCAAATGGCCTACTCCTGCACCTATTGTCTATTGCTATTTATTTATATTTGCATTTGCACAGTTCATTGTCTTCTGCACTCTGATTAATCTGTTGTTGGTCCTGTTATAGATTTGCAGAGTATGCCCGCAGGAAAAAGAATCTCCGGGTTGATTGTGGTGACATATATGTACTGTATAATAAATTTACTTTGAACTTTATACTTTACACAATTGATGTTTCGGGCCGAGGCAACTTAATCAACAAGAGAGATGAGCTTTATTTGTCACATGTATGTCCAAACACCACAACATACCATGAAATGTCTCATTTGCCTCCATGACCAGTGTAGTCCGAGGCTGTGCTGTGGGCAGCCCACAAGTAAAAGTCAAAATCCATGTAGCACCATGCTTCTGAAACCAACATAGCATGCCCATAACTTATTAACCCTAACCATATGTCTTTGAAAACGCACAGTCACAGGGAGAGTGTACAGACTCCTTACATACAGCGTTGGGAATTGAACGTTGATCTCGGTGCTACAAAGCGTTATTCTAACTGCTCCACTACCATGCCAAACCCATGTCAAAGTTCAAAGCACATTTATTATCGAAGTATGTATGCAGTATACAACATAGAAACATAGAAAATAGGTGCAGGAGTAGGCCATTCGGCCCTTCGAGCCTGCATCGCCATTCAGTATGTTCATGGCTGATCATCCAACTCAGAACCCTGTACCTGCTTTCTCTCCATACCCCCTGATCTCTTTAGCCACAAGGGCCATATCTAACTTATCTAACAACCCTGAGATTCGTCACAGACAGCCATAAAACAAAGAAAACCATGGAACCCGTTTAAAGAAAAACCACCCTCCACCCATTGTGCAAAAAAAAAACAAATCGCACAAATGGCAACATAGGAAAAAAGCGAGTGAAAAATCAGTGAATATCTGAGGCACAAAGTTGAAAATCAGAAGGGTTCAGGCATATTCAGTTCAGCTCCGTTTGTTATTTGCAAGCTGCCCCGATCAAACTCAGAAATGATCGTTCTTACTTTGTTTGTGGGAACATTGTCTTCAGCACAGTGAGGAGCAGCAGCAGGAACATCAAGTGGGAGAAGATATGGTTTCAGCAATCGCCTGCTCTCTAAATTCCAGCTTAGTTCAGAGAAAAGCAGTTTGATTTCTTGATATACAACACCATCTCCCAATTAGGAAGCTGTCTTTGTGTGTTATTTTTAGCAATCCCAGTTGAGTTGCATTATATATAGAACATAGAAGAGTACAGCACAGAAGCAGGCCAATCGGCCCGCAATGTTGTGCTGAACCAGCTAAAAAGCAAATCAAAAACACCCAAAACACTAATCCCCCCCTACATACACCATGTCCATATGCTCTCCCCCCCCACCCCATCTTCCTTGCATCCATGTGCACACCCAAACATCTCGTAAAAGCCTCTAATGTATTTGCCATACAAGGCAGCGCATTCCAGGCATCCATGATTCTCTGAATTTAAAAAAAACTTACCGCTCACATTCCCTTTTAACCTACCCCCTATCACCTTTAATGCATGCTCTCTGGTATTAGACATTTCAACCCTGGGAAACAGATGCTCTCTGTCCTCTCTATCTATGCCCCTCATAATCTTATAAACCTCGATCAGCTCTGCCCACCACCTCTGCCGCTGTAGAGAAAACAACCCAAGTTTGTCCAGCCTCTCGTGATAGCACATGCCCTCTAAACCAGGCAGCATCCTGGTAAACCTCTTCTGCACCCTCTCCAAAGCCTAAACATCCTTCCTATAGTGGGGCGACCAGAACTGTACACAGTACTCTAGATGTGGCCTAACCAGAGCTTTGTGGAAGCTGCAACATAACCTCCTGACTTTTCAACTCAAATGTTTAGTTTCTGACACCAAAACACGAATAATTAGGTTCTAACACCAAAGGGCCAATGACTTCCACAATCAAGAGAAAATCTGCAGATGCTGGAAATCTGAGCAACACACCCAAAATTCTGGAGGAACTCAGCAGGCCAGGCAGCATCTACGGGGAGGGAGGTGTTGGAAATAGATCAGGTGAATTTGAGGACGGGGTGGAAGTTGGAGGCAAACTGGATGAAGTCAACGAGTTCAGTGCAGGTGCAGGAAGCAGCACCAATGCAGTTGTTGATGTAGTGTAGGAAAAGTGTGGGACGGTCACCAGTGTAAGCTTGGAACATAGACTGTTCCACACAGCTGATAAGCAGGCAGGCATAGCTGGGACCCATACAAGTGCCCGTGGCTACCCCTTCTGTTTGAAGGAAGTGGGAGGAGCCTAAGGAGAAATGATCTAGAGTGAGGATAAGTTCTGCTAGGCTGGGAGGAGAGTGGTGGTGGAGGGGAATTGGTTGGATCTGGTGTCCAGAAAGAAATGGAGAGCTTTGAGGTCTTTCAGGTGGAGGTGTATAGGGACTGGACATCCACAGTGAAAATAAGATGATGGGGGCCAGGGAACTTGAAATCCTTGAAAAGATCAAGAGTGTGCGCGGTATCACGGATGTAGGTAGGAAGAGACTGAACTGGGGGGAATAAAACAGATTCGAGGTATGCCAATGTGAGTTCAGTGTGGCAGGAACAAGCTGAAACAATGGGTCTACCTGGAAAGTGGATTTGTGGATCTTGGGTAGGAAGTAGAAGTGGAAGGTGTGGGGTGCTGGAATTATAAGGTTGCATGGGAGATCCCCAGAGTTAATAACGTTGTTGATGGTGTGGGAGACGATGGCCTGGTGTTCCTTAGTGGGGTCCTCTTTGAGGGGTGAGAAAGAGGAGGGTTCTGAGAGTTGCTGCTGGGCCTCAGCAAGGTAGAGGTCAGTACGCCAGACTCCTACAGCACCTCCCTTATCTGTGGGTTTGATGGTGAAGTTGGGATTGTTGTGGAGAGCAGAGCGTTCGGAAGGAGTGAGGTTGGAACTGGAGACAGGAGTATTGAATTCTAGATGGTTAATGTCCCGTCAGCAGTTGGCAGTGAAAAAGTCCAGAGCAGGCAGAAGACCAGGGTGGGTGTCCAGGAAGAGAAGGAGGGCTGAAGACGGGAGAAGGGTTCATCAGTGCAGGGTGGGGAGTCCTTGCCAAAGAAATAGCCTTGGAGGTGGCGGAAAAAGAGCTCAGCGTTGTGGTGGCCACGGAACTCACAGAGGTGTGAGCGCAGAGGGACAAAGGTGAGGCCCTTACTGAGGACAAAATGTTCTGTCTGGGATTGGGATGTTGAAGACCCAGCATGGATAAGAGCTGGGATCAGAGGGGGGAAGGGGGTTGGTAGTGTCTGAGGGGAAGGGAGGTTTGGAGTGTTCGGGGATGATGGTGTGAGAGGAAAATGGAGTCTACGAGGGCCGAATAGCTGGTGGTGGGACCTGAGAGAGACAGGATTGAGGAGTGGTGCTGGGGAAAGGGAGATGGGTTCCAGTGGCAGCGCGTGAAGACCCGGCTTGGAAGTTAAGGTTGGAGTTGGAGGTTGCTCAATCGGCACTTTGGAGGTGTCCGAGGTCGTTGGAACCCACGTTGATGGTGGTAGAGTCCAGGTTTTGAATCTGCTCTGAATTGTTAGAGCTGTTGAGGTCAGCAACGGGGATTGTGGTCTGGAGACATCCAGGCCTGCAGGCATTGGAGTCAGCAGGTTCTGTGGTCTGTAGAAGAACGATCTTCCGATCCTTGCAGGACATGAAAAAGTCTTATCTTCCACAATGGCTGCTCAACATGCATCAAACCAAACATAATTAATGCCCAGAAACACAAAAATGCTGGATGAACTCAGCATGTCAGGCAACATCTATGAAGAGGATTAAACAGTTCATGTTTTTTGGCGGAGACACCTCATCAGACTGGAAAGGAAAGGGAAAGAAGTGAGCTTCCTCCTTCTTTTCCAGTCCCGATGAAGTGTCTCAGCCCGAAACGTTCCACTCCATAGATGCTGCCTGACCTGCTGAGTTCCTCCAGCATTTTGTGTTGATACTCAGGATTTCCAGCATCTGCAGAATTTCTTGTGTTCTTCTTAATGCTCACTTGTAACGAGGAAGAATCACGGCACAATGTTCTACACACTTTCTAGTTTCTTTGGGCTTTAAGTATAGCATTTATTTCTTTCTCAAATTTTCCTCAATCTTGTTCAAACTATATCTTTCAGCTGATTTTCCAGCTACTCTTTTCAATCTTGCCGGTATGCAGCATTATTAACCTTGGAAATTTCTCCATATTTCTCAACTGTAAATTTATACTCTGAGAGTGTAACTTTTCCAGCTTGATGTAAATGATATTTTATATATATATATTATATATTTATATAGATAAGGTCAAACTACCATGTTACAACATGTGCAAAATGCTGGAGGAACTTGGCAAGTCAGACAGTATCTGTGGAGGGGAATAAACAGCCAATGTTTTGGGCAATCCTCCAGCATTTTGTGTGTGTTGCTCAAGATTTACAGCATCTGCAGAATTGCTTGTGTTTAGCATTTGATTTAGATCTGTGTTGCCTTTTGCTTTGTATTCATACTTCAGTTTTAAGTAGAACCAGTGCTAATTAGAGTTTGAATTAAAGTTCAGTACATTTGAATTGTACAAAGTATTTAACACTGTAGTTACCAAACTGGGACACACAAACCTCCCTTAGAAGGCAGAGGTTGTAAATATTACAGGAGCTTCAAAAAATTTATAATAATATTGTACTACTTTAGTTAGAAAGATTATAAAAAGGTAAAGCAAAGTAATACATAGAACATACACAAAATGCTGGAGGAACTCAGCAGGCCAGACAGCATCTATGGAAAAAAAGTACAGACGATGTTACAGGGAAGGGTTCAGCCCAAAACGTCGACTGTAATTTTTTCTGTAGATGCTACCTGGCCTGCTGAGTTCCTCCAGCATTTTCTGTGTGTTGCTTTGAATTTCCAGCATCTGCAGATTCTCTCCTGTTTGAGAAAGTAACACAAGCTAGTTTTCCTGTCAGTGAGACAGGTTAACTATTGATAACTTCATTCACCGCAACTCTGAACTGATTCTACAACCTATACCTCACTTTGAAGGCCTCTACAGCTCATGTTCTCAGTATTTTTTATTATTTGTACAATTTGTCTTTTGAACATTGGTTGCTTTCCAGTCATTGTTTATGTATAGTTTTTAGTAAATTCTATTGTATTTCTTTATTTACTTTAATTATAACCTTTACCGTGATAGCTCTAACACCATGAAAGGTCAAGCATGTCACATCAAAACAACTGCAGATGCTGGAAATCTGAAACAAAAACGGAAAGTGCTGAAAATATTCAGCAAGGCAGGCTGTAGCTCTGGGAAGTATAACAATAAAATGATTCAGGCTGAGACCCTTTGTCAGAGATGGAGATAACAAGCTCGTTTGCAGTTCTGACAAAGGGTCTCTGACCTTAGGCATTGACTCTGTTCATCTTTCCATGGTACCTGACCTGGTGAGTTTTTCCAGCATTCCTGTGACTTCATTCAGCATTTATTTCGGGAGAAGGGTTGTGATCATCCAAAAGGATTTAGAATCAACTGGCCAAAAACATGAAGGAAAGTACTGTAAATATTATCCAAATACTGGAAATTGTTATGAAATATTTCTGTTGATACTGTTAAGATATACAGGTTTCCCCCGCTAGTCGAAGGTAGAGCATTCCTATGAAACGGTTCGTAAGCCGGAATGTCATAAAATGAAGAAGCAATTACCATTTATTTATATGGGAAAAATTTGTGAGCATTCGCAGACCCAAAAAATAACCTACCAGATCATGCCAAATAATACATAAAACCTAAAATAACAGTAACATATTATAAAATCAGGAATGATCTGATAAATACACAGCCTATATAATGTTTGCTACTGCGTTCAGCTTCAATTGTTATCCTTTCCTCTTCATCAGCTCTTCATCTCTCAGTTCCTGGTCATGGGATGCCAAAACCTCTTCAACATCATCTTTGTCAACTTCCACAAACCCTTAGCCAAACTCACTCTGTCCTTACTTTGTTCACCATGATCGAAACGTTTAATTATGTCTAGTTATACGCTAAGTATAAAAGCCTTATGCGCTCTTTAAGGCTTTTCCGATACCTTAGAACTCATCTTGCTAACATATGCACAAAATAAATCGACGTAAAGCACAGATGCTCACAGGCACGTGTTTAAGCAATGCCGGCTAGAATGCAGTTCCGGGGAAGGAACTTGGCTGCTCGGCACGCACTGCCTTTTTTCGTAACACTGAAAACACCTTCTGTTAGCAAAAATAGGTAACTAATGTAGGTCTTTTGTAACAGTGAGTTGACGTAAAGCGAACGTTCGAAAAACGGGCGACGCCTGTATAATAATTTATCTTTTCATTGCAGATGGTATCTGGAAAAGTTTGAAGATTATCCAAAGACAAGAAAGATTTTGATACCTTCCATATATTGAAATAGTCAATGTATCCAATAGATTAAAAAGTCAGAAAGAGAATAATTCAAACCTTGAAGGTCACCTGCCCCCAACACTCAATATGATGATTGCTGATTTCAACTCCTCTTCCATGCCACTTCCACCTAGCCTTCAATTCCCTGATTCTTTTATGGTCAGTCATTTTGATTCCACTTCCGATTCCCATTCCGATGTGTCAATCCATGGCCTCCTCTACTCTTGAATGAGGCCACCCTCAGATTGGAGGAACAACACCATTTATTCTGTCTGGGTAGCCTCCAACCTGATAGTATGAACATTGATTTCTTGAACTTTTGGTAATGGACTCCCCTTCCGTCACCATTTCCCTCTCTCACCTTATCTCCTTACCTGCCCATCACCTCCCTCTGGTGTTCCTCCCCTCCTTTCTTTCTTCCATGGCTGTCCTGTTAGATTCCCCCTTCTTCAGCCCTGTATTTCCTTCACCAATCAACTTCCCAGCTCTTTACTTTATCCCTCCCCCTCCCAGATTCACCTATCACCTTGTGATTCCCCCTCCTCTCCCCCACCTTTTAACTCTACTCTTCATCTTTTTTCTCTCCAGTTGGCCCGAGATGTTGAATGTACTCTTTTCTATAAATGCTGCCTGGCATGCTGAGTTCCTCCAGCATTGCTTACATTTCCAGCACCTGCACATTTTCTCTTGTTCTTAACTTTGTGCCCTTATTTGAGTCTCTCCCATTTAGGAAATGTCTCAACATCTACTTTGCAATGCCCTGTTAGGGTGGAGCACAACATCATGAACCAAAGGGGCTGTACTGTTCAAAGTTCTATCTTCTTATGATCCTTTATGTTTCAATATGACCATTCTTCATTTCTTCTAAATTCCTACTGATCTAAATTTATTTGCTGAAAGGAAAGGACAAATCCTTGTCCTAGGGATTAGCTTTATGAATCTCTTTTGAATTACCTTCAACGAAACAATATCCTTTCTTAAATAAGTAGACCAAAATTGTCAACTGTATTACAGCTGTGATATCACCAGGGCCCTGTACAACTACAAGGCTACTTCCCTGTTTTCAAATTCCAACTTCCTTGCAATAAAGGCCAACATGGCATTTGTCTTCCCAATTATGTTCTGCACCTGTATTCTAACTTTTTGTATTATGTACAGCAACAATAAATCCTTAGATAGTCCACTCATTGCAAACTCTCCTTTTCAGAGAATGGTCTGTCTTTTGATTCCTCTTATCAAAGTGCAGACTTAACACTTTCCCGTAAGAAATTCCATTTTTCAATTTTTTTTTGCACGTTCCCTCAACCCATTTACATTCTGTTGCAGGATGTCCTCATCCCAGCCTTGACAGCTTATTCAGCCATCTTAGATACTGTGCCTTACATTTCACTCCTTCTATCTCACAGATGTAGATAGTAAATAATTAGAATGCAAAAATAACCCTCGTGGAACGCCTACATTTACATCCTTTCACCATGAAAACATTGCATTATTCTATCCCCCCCGTTATGTAATCACCAGACCATTTTCACACACCTTCACCCCTACGAATTCTTATTCTATGCGAAACTTTATCAAATATCTTCCTGAAACCCAAATACATTACATTTACAGGATAAATCACAAACAAAAGAAAATCTACAGGTGTTGTTAATCCGAGCAACACACACAAAATAGACAATAAACAATAGGTGCAGAAGTAGACCATTCGGCCCTTTGAGCCTGCACCGCCATTTTGAGATCATGGCTGATCATCTACTATCAATACCCAGTTCCTGCCTTGTCCCCATATCCCTTGATTCCCCTATCTATAAGATACCTATCTAACTCCTTCTTGAAAGCATCCAGAGAATTGGCCTCCTCTACCTTCCGAGGCAGTGCATTCCAGACCCCCACAACTCTCTGGGAGAAGAAGTTTTTCCTTTACTCTGTCCTAAATGACCTACCCCTTATTCTCAAACCACGCCCTCTGGTACTGGACTCTCCCAGCATCTGGAACTTATTTCCTGCCTCTATCTTGTCCAATCCCTTAATAATCTTATATGTTGCAATCAGATCCCCTCTCAATCTCCTTAATTCCAGCGTGTACAAGCCCAGTCTCTCTAACCTCTCTGCGTAAGACGGTCCTGACATCCCAGGAATTAACCTCGTGAATCTACGCTGCACTTCCTCTACAGCCAGGATGTCCTTCCTTAAGCCTGGAGACCAAAACTGTACACAATACTCCAGGTGTGGTCTCACCAGGGCTTTGTACAAATGCAAGAGGATTTCCTTGCTCTTGAATCAATTCCCTTTGTAATAAAGGCCAACATTCCATTAGCCTTCTTCACTGCCTGCTGCACTTGCTCATTCACCTTCAGTGACTGATGAACAAGGACTCCTAGATCTCTTTGTATTTCTCCCTTACCTAACTCTACACCATTCAGATAATAATCTGCCTTCCTGTTCTTACTCCCAAAGTGGATAACCTCACACTTATTCACATTAAACGTCATCTGCCAAGTATCTGCCCACTCACCCAGCCTATCCAAGTCACCCTGAATTCTCCTAACATCCTCATCACATGTCACACTGCCACCCAGCTTAGTATCATCAGCAAATTTGCTGATGTTATTCTCAATGCTGGAGGAACTCAGCAGGTCAGGCAGCATCTATGGTAAACAATCGATGTTTCCAGACCTTTCAGCAGAACGGTGGGGGGTGGGGGAGGGGGGAGAAAAAGCTGAGCAGTAGATTTGAAAGGTGCGGGGAGGGGAGAGGAGAGAGAACCACTGGGTGATAGGTGTCCAGAAAGGACACATGGCTGTAGCAGAAGTATTTACAGGTTCACCTCTGTCCCCCCCGTAATTCATAAGGACTTTGTCAAGCACAATTGTGCTTTAATAAAACCACTATGACTTGACTTGCCTGCACTAAGCTTCTACGTGACTTTTTTTTCCTTTTATAATGGATTCCAGCATCTCACCAATAAAAGAAGTTAAGTTGACTGCCCTATAGTTGCCTTGCTTTTGGTCTCTCTCCCTTAAACATTTGTGATTTTCCAGTCTGCAGGAGTCCTCGGTGAGTTTTGAAAAACTTCAGCTAACAGCACTCTGCAGTCGCTCTGTTTAACATCTCTGAGTACAGGTCATTGTCCTGGTGATGTGTCTACCTTTAGTCCCAATAAATATTTGCACCATCTTGTCCCTTTCAATAGTTTTCTGTACCTTGAGGAACTAATCTCTGCCTATCTAAATATGGTGATCTGTTTCCAGACTACTTGTGGCAAAGGGCCTTTTGAACGTGGTCCCTGTTTATACAGCTGCACCTATTGATTTCAAAACCAATACTGCTTATAAGTGACAATGCATTCAATTGAGCTACTGTACTTTGTTTAAAAGATAAAGATTAGCTTTGTTTGTCACATGTACATGGAAACATAGAGTGAAATGTGTGGCTGTGTTGATGACCAATACAATCCACAAGAGTGGCCATGCTTCCAGCACCAACATAGGATGCCCACAGTTTACTAATCCTAAATCATGCTTAATTATATCACATCCTTTTATAGTATTTAAAAGTGTCTATGTGCTTTTTAATATATGTTAACATTCGCAGGATATTATAGTGCCCGTTCAAGATTACTTAAGAGTATATTGAAATCAACAGAGAGGGTCTTAGGACTATTACTCCTGAATAACAAGAACTTAGTGCACAAGAGTCATCTGGAACCCAAAAGAGTAGATAGAGGCTGATCTGTTTCCTGATTCCCAGGGACCAGTCTTCAAAACAGTGAGTTACGAAGAAATCTGTAGACCCATTTGGAATCTTAGGAATTCACCCAAGAAAGTCGTTGCAGGATTCGAGATCCAAGATTGAAAAGGGCTAATATCAAAACTTCACAATATAATTATGAAGATACGTTCAGAGCCCTTTTATAAGACTAAAAATGATTGGGAAAGAGAACTTAACCTTACTATCCCTATTGAGAATTGGGATAAAATTCTTCAATTAGTTAATACATCATCTATATGTGCTAAACATTCATTAATACAGTTTAAAGTTGTGTACAGGGCTCATACGTCCAAGGATAAATTGGCTCGTTTTTATTCCTATATAAATCCTATTTGTAACAGATGTCATTCTGAGATAGCGTCTTTAACTCATATGTTCTGGTGGTGTCCGCTCTTGAATAAATATTGGAAAGATATTTTTGATATTATTTCTGCGGTATTGAACATTGATTTACAACCTCATCCTATCACTGCAATTTTTGGTTTACCAATGATGGACTCACTCTATTTATCCCTTTCCGCATGTCGAATGATTACATTTCTGACATTAATGGCTAGAAGATCTATTTTGTTGAATTGGAAAGAAATTAATCCTCTTACCGTATTTCTCTGGTTTTCTCAAACTATGTTATGTCTAAATTTAGAAAAAATTAGAAGTGTTGTATTTGATACTTCTAGTAAATTTGAAAAGACATGGAGACCATTTATTCAATATTTTCATATGATGTAATATGACCCTGTTCCAAGCCTATTTGTTTTTCCAGTTTCGATTTTATATATGTTGAGAGGATCGGAGTTGACGACACTGATGATTTTGTATTTTTGTGAGGTATTATAAACAGCCCTGTTTTTTTTTCATTTTTTCTTTTTCTCTTTTTTCTTTTTTTGTTTTTTTTTTCCTTATTAGTTATTAGATTATTAGATTAGGGTTTTTTTGCATATTTTTTTTCTTTTTCTTTTTTCTGTTTTTTAAAAAATATATTATGATATACTTAGGTTTGCCTTGTTTATTTGTATATTGTATCATTTATGATTTGGGAATACTCATTTATACTGTAATCATTGATGTATTCTTTCATGTTCAGATGAAATGTATATGTTTGTAATCCCATTATCTATGTATCAATTTTGTTTTGTTGATATTAATAACAATAATAAAAAGATTGAAAAAGAAAGAAAGAGATCCAAGATTGTTTAATGTAATTTCCAGCTCACAAGTGCAAAGGAGAATGAAATAATTGTTACTCCAGATCTGATCCAGCTAAAAAAAACACACACAATAAGGTAAAGAACACACTAATAAAAAAGCACAATGAACATTAATACATAAGATAACTTATATACACAGATTGATTGTATGTCCATAGAGTGATGCTAGGCACAGGAGTGTCTGTACATAAGGTGAGTAGGAACATAAAAATCCTACAGCACAATACAGGCCCTTCGGCCCACAAAGCTGTGCCGAACATGTCCTTACATTAGAACTAGCTAGGTTTACCCATAGCCCTCTATTTTTACAAGCTCCATGTACCTATCCTGGAGTCTGATAGGAAATGATAAAGTAGTGGGGGGGGGGGGGGTGGGTGTGGTAGGGTGTGTGGAGGTGTTGATCAACCGTACTGCTTGGGGAAGGTAACTGTTTATGACTCTGGTGGTCCTGGGGTGGATGCTACATAGCCTCCTCCACGGTGGGAGTGAACCAAACAGTCCATGAGCAGGGTGGGTGTGATCCTTCATGATGTTACTGGCCCTTTTCCTTGACGTTGACCTTTCTTGGTGCATAGGGTGGTGACGTTGATGTGTTAGGCAGATAGCATATTCAGAGTACATGTAACGTCAAGGTCAACGGATTTTCTGTGTACTAAAGGTCGCAAATAAAAAGGAATTAGTGCAAGAGTGTGATGTGGAGAAAAACATTCAGCTAAGATCTTATTGAATGGCAGGGCAGGGACAAAGGATTTATTCCTATGCTGGTTCTGAATACGTTTACTTTGTTTTTCCTGCTTTCAGTAAAATGATTACATGGGTGAGATAATAGCCGAAGCACCCACAACTTTTGAAAACTAAGGCATTTTCTTACTACGAAAGCACTTTCCCTCCTTGTCTTAATAACGTCAAGGACTCAGCAGGGAAGCAAAACAGAAAGTGCTCTGCTGTTCCATCCACTAATCCATCTTTACTTCTCAAGCCGTGAAAGTAACTTATTATCATTCTTTTTTCATCAACTTGTGCTACAGCCGAACAGGAGAAAAGTCAAAAACTGTTTCATTGAGAAAGAAAAGTCACAGGTTGTGTTTATTTATGTATTTAATGATAAAGCGCAGAGTGTGTCCCTCCAGAACTTTGAGCCACGCCACCCCAGCAACCCCCAACAAACCCAATTACCCCTAACCCTAATCCAATCACAGGACATTCTACAATGACCAATTAACCTAGCCAATACATCTTGGGACTATGGGAGGAAACCCATGCATTCCATGGAGAGGACGTACAGACAGCACCAGAATTGAACTCCAAACTCTGGAACGTCCCAAACTGCAATAGTGTCACACAAACCACCAGGCTATTATGGCGCCACATGCAATGTACCACATAATCATAAGGTATTACATCTGAACAAGTGACGAACGCGAGGTTTTGTTCTTCATGATCCAACACCATTTCAACCTGGAGTTGTCCACTTGGATGTTTGCTGCGAAAACTAAGCCAAGTTCCCTCCACTGCAGCATCGTTTGTACACACAATGCTGGATCAGCAGGACTAATTAATTTAGGATATCAACAACAGATCCCGCATCTGTGAATCTTCTTTAACATGAAAAGTGCTTCCCTGGTGTAGTTTCTTCCCACAGCCACCAATGGATCCAATCTGACTGCCAGAGTTCAAATATTGTCCTGATTCTGTTTTTAAAAAATCAGATTGCCATTGGAATATTTTTGCATTACAAATATTCTATCAGGAATATTCACCATAATATTAATAGAATTCATATAATTCACTGACAAAGAGTTAATAAACTGTGTAATTATTCATTTTGGGTAACTGAGGTGGAGATATGTCTCTGCCAAAGGAGGTGTAAGACACTCCTTTTCTCCGCTAGACTGCGGGTCCCCCTTGGGCAAAGTGTAGTACCTGCTTAGCACCCTGCCCCCTCAATCAGGGTCACATGTAGCCATGGGAGCAGCTGCTGCATGTCACAAGTCCTGGTGATGCCACCACTGACACCAGGCAGACAATCACTGAAGTGTATTGATAATGGCTGGGGTCGCCTGTCTTGTAAAGACTCTGCCCAGAAGAAGGCAAAGTACTTCTGTAGAAAAAACCACCCTAGAACAATCATACTGTACATGACAAACAAATTATTCATTTTGGCAAATGGAAATAGACTTATGGAGATTCCGTTGTCTGGAGTGTGTGGAGGTGATGTAGTGCTGTACCCAGGAGGTCTTGCCCCTTTGTTGTCATCTGCTGTACACGACACACTTTACACTGGCACTGTGAAGTCAGGCTCACAGGGAGCTGGTGGAATAAGACTGCTCATACGCCTGAATGTTTGACACAGACTTTTCCACAGACCAATCAATTTGCATACATGTATGTTTTCATTAATAACTGTCTATAGAACTCCCCATCTGATTCCTCTTGAACGGAACCAGTATGTGATTTCCCTTTCTGGTTCACACTAGATACTCCTCTACCATTGCCTAACCACAGTCCTCTCATGGCTAGTGGATATCTGCGTGTAGATCCCGTCTCTAAAGTACTCTCTACACAGGAGCTGACTTGGTGGATGTGATGGCCACTTATAGAGAGAGGTGCTGTATTTTGAATCTGTTAGCTCGTCAACTGGGGTCTGCTTACTCGTTGGATCTCACAAATAAGAAAGAGACAATACAACGATGAAGGGGAGACAAGGGCACATTTCGATCAATGAGTTGCATTCCTGCAGAAATATTCCTCGGTTGCATCACAGTCCGGTATTGAATTGACTTTATTTCTTACATCCTTCATATACATCAGGAGTAAAAATCTTTACATTACATTTCCGTCTAAATGTGCAATGTGCAGTTTATAATAATTTATAATAGAATGTACGACAGGACAGTCAATATAACATAGAAATACAATTGTGTCAGCGTGAATTAATCAGTCTGATGGCCTGGTGGGTGAAGCTGTCCTGGAGCCTGTTGGACTTGGCTTTTATGCTGTGGTACCGTTTCCCGGATGGTAGCAGCTGGAACAGTTTGTGGTTGGGGGTGACTCAGGTCTCCAATGATCCTTCGGGCCCTTTTCATACACTTGTCTTGGTAAATGTCCTGAATAGTGGGAAGTTCACATCTACAGATGCGCTGGGCTGTCTGCACCCCTCTCTGCAGAGTCCTGCGATTGAGGGAGGTACAGTTCCCATACCAGACAGTGATGCAGCCGGTCAGGATGCTCTCAATTGTGCCCCAGTAGAAAGTCCCTAGGGTTTGGGGGCCCATACCAAACTTCCTCAACTGTCTGAGGTGAAAGAGGCGCTACTATGCCTTTTTCACCATCACAGCTGGTATGTACAGATCACGTGAAATCTTCAGTGATGTGTATGCCGAGGAACTTAAGGCTGTTCACCCTCTCAACCCCAGATCCATTATGCATTGAAGCCTCCAGTATGGGACATACCCTCATTATGATCAACAGGGAGGAGGTACAGGAGTCTAAAGACCCTCACTCACTGATTTAGGATCAACTTCTTCCCTTCACCATCAGATTTCTGAATGGTCCATGAACCCATGAACAGCCCTCATCAATCTACACACTAGTTCCGTTCAAGAGGAGTCAGAAGAAAGTTTTTATATAAAGTTATAGAAAAAAAATGTATGAACACTGACTGGGCAACCCTTGCTATTTCCTCATGGATTGTCAAGAATAACCCTCATAAGTCCTTTGTTTTACACTATTTACTTATCTTTGCACCACAGTGCTACAACAAAACAACAAATTTTGTGTCATATGTCAATAGTAATAATTCTGATTCTGGTAAATCTGGAGAGGGAAATAAATTTGGATCTTTCACCATCCTAACAGAATTTTACAGGAGTACCATTGAGAACATGCTGACAAGCTGCATCTCCATCTGGTATAGGAGCTAAAGAAGCATCAGACTGCAAGTCCCTATAAAGGACTGTGAGAACAGCCAAGAGGATCATAAGGGCCACCCTACAGTCCATCAGGGGCATTTATCAGGAGCGCTGAATATGCAGAGTCCTTAGTATTATCAAGGATCCCACCCATCCATCCAGCATCCTCTTTGACATTTTACCATCAGACAGAAAACTATGATGATTAAGACAAGAATGGTCAGGATGGGAAACAGCTTCTTCCCACAGGCCTTTAGGCTTCTTAACTCCCTGCCACATCGCATTCAAAGTGTCACCGGATCACTTGTAGTGAAGCCTACAATATTTAATTTATGCATATTTGTTTATCTAGGTGCGATTCATCTGTAGATTTAATTCTTAACTTCCTAACCCTAAGCCATTGTGTGTCATGTGCTCTCTGGTCCGGAGAAGCATTGTCTCATTTGGCAGTAAACATACAAATAGTTAAATGACAATCTGTGACAGTCTGTGGTGGCCAGTGCTATCATGTTTGCTGTTGTGTGCTGGGGCAGCAGGCGCGGGGTAGCAGACACCAACAGAATCAACAAACTCATTTGGAAGGCCAGTGATGTTGTGGGGGTGGAACTGGATTCTCTGATGGTGGTGTCTGAAAAGAGGATGCTGTCCAAGTTGCATGCCATCTTGGACAATGACTCCCATCCACTCCATAATGTACTGGTTAGGCACAGGAGTACATTCAGCCAGAGACTCATTCCACCGAGATGTAACACTGAGCGTCATAGGAAGTCATTCCTGCCTGTGGCCATCAAACTTTACAACTCCTCCCTCGGAGTGTCAGACACCCTGAGCCAATTGGCTGGTCCTGGACTTATTTTTATGTGGCATGATTAACTTATTATTATTTAATTATTTTTGGTTTTATTTTGCTATATTTCTGCACTATTCTTGGTTGGTGCAGCTGTAATGAAACCCAATTTCCCTCGGGATCAATAAAGTATGTCCGTCTGTCTGTCTGTCAATAAGCTTGACGTGACTTGACATTTGGGATCAACTTTGTAGAAGTTCAGTTCTTATCCACTTCTTTAGTGTCAGAATTTGATTCACTGTACACACGATACCTTTATTACAACATCCAAAGAAAAATGATACATTCCTAGCGCTATGAAGTAAGAGAGAAACTTTATAGCACTTACTTTACTTAGCTCCTTCATTGGTGGTCCCTCAGAGCAGCTGGGATAATGGATATGTATGTATGCAGCAAATTTTCATTACTAGTGACAAATATTGAGAGTATATTTATGCCTTTTCACCATTATTTGTTGAAAAATGCAGCTAGGCTTTTTAAAACTACATACAACTGTTCATAATGCAGAAAACACAGGCCATTAAGTAAACTTAGATAAATATAATCCCTAACAGGAAGCTGAAAGATATTTTTCTCCAGAGTAATACTTCACAGGAGGGTAAGTGTACTTTAAGGGTCCTTGCGAAGATCAGTGGTTGAGAGGTGCTACGTAATGGGAGTAAGGAAGTTACCTCAGTTATTGGGCATGGTTCATTCAGCATAGTTGCCCACAAAACAGCAGAGGCACAAACGCCAAGTGTTCTCCAAGAAAGGTGTGAGTGACTTCACTCTGGTGATTAATGCTAAACAAACATTCAAACAGAGAGAAAAAAAATAGCTGGAGAAGAAGCGATGTAATGAAAGTTGCCTGCTTCAGATTTATAGGAACTGAAGGCAGGATACATTCAACTGCGTCCGTTACTCAGCTGGGAAATGTCGACACTGAAGTATCCAACATGGAGTGGCTTTGGTGCCCTTATGACCTTGTAGTTTACTGCACTTTATTCAAATGTGTTTCACTACAGTCCAAGTTGTATTAAAGAACTAATGGTGTCAGACATTGGCAGACCACCTTATGGATACTGATTTCTCCTCAATGTGTCCTTGTGGGTATGTTATGTTGGTGCTGGAAGCATGGTGACACTTGCAGGCTGGGCTACCCCCAGCAACTCTCAGACTCTGTCCATCGTTGATACAAACGACCATCTCACTGTATGATTTGATGTACATTGAAACATACCGTGAAATGCGTCATACATGTGACCAACCAAGATTCATGTTTATTAATCACGTGGACATTAGAACAAACATGTGAAATGTGTTATTTCCGTTAACAACCAACACTCCCAAGGTGTGCTGTGGGCAGCCTGCAAGATCACCGCACATTCTGATGCCAACATAACACGATCAAAGTGTTTGGCAGAACAACACAGAACACAACATGTTCTGGCCTGACCTCTAATTTCCCCATATCATGTCCCTAAACCCTAACCTAACCCCTGATTCAGCGAATATAAACCTAATAAAGTCTGTAAAGCTACACTCGATACTTATCTTTATCTTTATAAATGACCACTGACCACTTGGCCACAACATTGCAATTAAAACCAGAACAAAATATGTATTCCAACCCAAGTTCATAAATTACAGCACTCCAATTCAGGCAGAAGCAAATTAAGGATGTCTCCAACTCCGGCAGGCCTGGACGTCTCCAGACCACAATCCCTGCTGCTGACTCCACAGCTCTAATGATTCGGAGCAGATTCAAAACCCAGACTTCACCACTATCAATGTGGGTTCCAACGACCTTGGACACCTCCAAAGAGCCAATTCAGCAACCTCCAACTCCAGCTCTGGCCTTGACTTCCAGGTCGGGTCTTCACGCGCTGCCACTGGAACTCCCGTCTCCCCTTTCCCCATTGCCACTCCACAATCCTGTCTCTCTCAGGTCCCACCACCAGCTCTTGGGTCCTCGGAGACTCCATCTTCCTCTCACCCCACCATCCCTGAAAACCCCAAACCTCCCTTCCCCTCAGACACTACCATCCCTCTTCCCTCCTCCAAAGCCAGCTCTCATCCATGCCATCTTCACCATCTCCTCTGACCTTCCCTCTCTGAGGCAGAATATTTTGTCCTCAGTAAGAACCTCGCCTGTCTCCCTGCACCCACCTTTGGTGAGTTCAATGCCTGCCATGACCCTGAGCTCTTCTGCCACCACCTCCATCTCTGAGCCTATTTCTTTGACAAGGACTCTCCACCCCACACCAATGACCCCTTCCCCTGGCTTCAGCCCTCCTCCTCTTCCTGGACACTTTGCCCTGTTCTTCTGCCTGCTCTGGACCTTTTCATTGCCAACTGCCCATGGAACGTTGACTGTCTAGACTTCAACACTCCTGTCTCCAATTCCAACCTCTCTCCTTCCAAAGGCTCTGCTCTCCTCTCCCTCCACAACAATCCCAACCTCACCATCAAACCCGCAGATAAGGCAGGTCCTGTAGTAATCTGCCGTACTGACCTCTACCTTGCTGAGGCCCAGTGCCAACTCTCAGAACCCTCCTCTTACTTACCCTTCGAACAGGACTCCATTAAGCAACACCAAACCATTGTCTCCTACACCATCACCTACTTTACTGACTCTGGGGATCTCCCATTCACTGCACCCCACACCTCCTGTTTCTACCTCCTACCAAGATCCACAAACTCGCTGTCCAGGTAAACCCATTGTTTCAGCTTGTTCCTGCTCCACTGAACTCATGGTTTATCCCCTCTAGTTCAGTCCCTTTCTACCTAGATCCAAGACACTTCACACACTCTGGATTTTTTTAATGATTTCAGGTTCCCTAGCCCCCATCATCTTATTTTTACTATGGATGTCCATTCCCTATGCACCACCATCCCTCACCAGGAAGCCCTCAAAGCTCTCCATTTCTTGCTGAACACCACACCCAACCAGTTCCCTTCCACCACCACTCTCCTCTGCCTAATGGAACTTATCCTCACTCTAAACAATTTTTCCTTTGGCTCCTCCCACTTCTTCAAACAAAAGGTGTAGCCATGGGTACCCACGTGTCCTGGCTATGCCTGCCTATTTGTACGCTACGTGGACAGTCTATGTTTCAAGCCTACACTGGTGACCGTCCTGCACATTTCCTACGCTACATCGACAACTGCATTGGTGCTGCTTCCTCCACCCATGCGAAACTCATCGACTTCATCCATTTTGCCTCCAACTTCCACTCTGCTCTCAAATTTACCTGGTCCATTTCTGACACCTCCCTCCCCTTTCTTAATCTCGCTGTCTCTGTCACTGGAGAGAGTTTATCCACAGATGTCTATTATAAACCCACTGACTCTCACAGCTACCTGGACCATACCTCCTCCCACACTGTTACTTGTAAAAATGCCATCTGCTTCTCTCAATTCCTCCATCTCCAATGCATCTGCTTTCAGAATGAAGCTTTTCAGTCCAGAACTAAGGAGATATCCTCCTTCTTCAAAGAAAGGGGGTTCCCTTCCTCCTCCATCAACGCTGCCCTCAACTGCATCTTTTCCATTTTGCACATAACTGCCCTCACCCCATCCTCCCGCCACCCAACCAAGGATAGGGTTCCTCTTTCCCTCATCTACCACCCCACCAGCCTCTGCGTCCACCACATAATTATCTGTAACTTTTAACATTTCTAACAGGATCCCATCACCAAGCATACTTCTCCCCCCCCCCCCCCCCCCACACTTTCTGCTTTCCACAGGGATCACTCCCTATACATTTCCCATGTTCATTTGTCCCTCCCCACTGATCTTCCTCCTGGCACTTATCCTTGCAAGCAGAACAAATGCTACACCTGCCCGTACACCTCCTCCCTCACTACCATTCAGGGCCCCAAACAGTCCTTCCATGTGAGACAACACTTCACCAGTGAGTCTGCTAGGGTCATATACTGTGTTTGGTGCTCTTGGTGTAGCCTCCTGTATATTGCTGACATCTGACGTAAATCAGGAGACCACTTCAGCAAGCACCTAAGCTCCGTCCGCCAGAAAAAGCAGGATCCCATTTTAATTCCATTTTCCAATCCCATTCCGACATGTCTATCCATGGCCTCTTTCACTGTCATAAGGAACACCACCTTATATTCTACCTGGGTAGCCCCCAACCTAATGGCGTGAACATAGATTTCTCGAACTTCTGGTAATGCCCCCCTCCTCATCATTCCCTATCCCTCTCTCACCTTATCTCCCTACCTGCCCATGGCCTCCCTCTGGTGCTCCTCTCCCCTTTTCTTTCTTCCATGGCTTTCTGTCCTCTCCTATCAGACTCCCCCTTCTCCAAATCTGTATCTCTTTCGCCAATCAACTTCCCAGCTCTTTACTTCACCTATCACCTTGTGTTTCTCTCTTCCCTCCACGCCACCTTTAAAATCTATTCCTCAGTTTATTTTCTCTAGTCCTGCTGAATGGTCTCAGTCTAAAACATTGACTGTATTCTTTTCCATAGATGCTGCCTGACCTGCTGAGTTCTTCCAGCATTTTGTGTGTGTTGCAAATTAAGGATGGTGCCTTTCCCTATCCTAGAGTCTTTTGTGAAGTCCCTTCCTGTGAATTCAGCATCGCTGGTGATAGGTTTTTGATATTTGGTGGTGAGAAACTGATGTACATCTGTGATCATGGAGGGCCAACAGAACCAGCGTTTCCTAGAGTTTCCAAGAGATCTTCAATTGTAAGACCAAGGCAACATTTTATATTTGTATCACAAGCGTCATGGAAATGAAAGAGATTCAAGAGATTGAAAGACCAGCTTTATTTGTCATATGCGCATCGAAATATGTACAGTGAAATCAAGTGAACAATTCTGACCACCTGCCCTTGACAATCACTTGCATTACCTTTACCTGCTTCACATGCATCAACAACCTGGGTTGCCATGACCAAAAACTCAACCAAACCAACCACTTGAATACCGTGACCATGTGAGTGGGCCAAAGGCTGGATATCCAGCTATGATAGCCTCACCTGGAACACCAAAGACAGGCGTGTGCTGGAATATTCTCCCATTCCCTGAATAACTGCAGCCTCAAAAACTCTCAGTGCTGCTTGGTACCATCCAGGCCAAAGCAGTCCACTCGATTGACACCCATTCCCTCTAGATCAGTATACAGTGACTGCATCTGTTCCATCTACAAGTTTCAGTTGTACTTCTGCCTCCACTCCCAGTCCACACCCTCCACTGCCAGGAAGGTCAGGAACTGTGGGCAGATGGGAGCCTCACAGCCTGCAGGTTCCCCTTTAAGTCACTTTGACATTCTGGCTTGAATTCTGTGGCAAATGCTCTGCATGTGGCCACAGGAAAGTTGCGGAGAGTGGTAGACACAGCTTAGCACCTCATAGAAACCTTTCTCCCCTCTCAACTCTGTCTAGATTTCTCACTCATCAGTACCGCAGCCAGCATAATCAAAAACCCCACCCATCCCAAACGTTCTCTCTTCTCCCCTCTTCCATTGGGCAGTAGATACGGACGTCTGAAATCACGTACATTTGGGTTCATGGAGAAACTTTTTACTGCACCTCAGTAGATGTGACAATAGTAAACCAATTCCAGTTCCAATGTATATCCCAAAGAAGCAATCTGTTAGTGCCAGTAATCCTCTATATTCTTACAACTCCTTCACAGCACTGGGAGAATACTACAGTGACTACAGGGGAAAGAAATGGAGGTCCATGAGTACATCCTCATTAGGTTTTCAGAGGTGAAGACTGTCAGCGACTTTAACCTCCTTGGTATTATCACTTCAGAAGATCTGTCCTGGGTCCAGTGCGTAACTGCCTTTACAGAGGAGGTGGCTCTTCTTCCTCAGAAGTATAAATAGATTCAGCATGTCACCCAAAAGATTGACAAACTTCTTTTGACGCATAGTGGAGAGTATCCTGGCTGGTTGCACCAATGCCCAAGAATGAACAGCCTGCAAAGAGTAACGGATACAATGCAGTCCATCACAGGAAAAGCCCTCCCCATCACTGAGCACATCTGAAAGGAATGCTGCCATATAAAAGCAGCATCAATCATCAAGTAGTCCCACCATCCAGGCCATGCTCTCTTCTTGCTGCTGCCTTTGGGAAGGAGGTACAGCAGCCTTAGGACCCACGCAACCAGGTTCAGTAATGGTTATTAACCTTCAACCATCAGGCTTCTGAACCAGTGTGGATAACTTCACTCACCCCTACATCCAATTGATTCCATTACTTATGGACTCATTTTCAAGGACTCTACAACTTATGTTCTCAGTATTATAACATAAGAACATAAGAAATAGGAGCAGGAGTAGGCCATCCGGCCCATCGAACCTGCCCCGCCATTCAATAAGTTTATTAAATTCAATAAATATATTTATTTATCAATCTATTTATTTATTTACTCATTCATTCATCTAATTAGAAACACAGAAAACCTACAGCACAATACAGGCCCTTTGGCCCACAAAGTTGTGCCGAACATGTCCCAACCTTAGAAATTACTTGGCTTACCCATAGCCCTCTATTTTTCTAAGCTCCATGTACAACTTTGTACCTATCCAAAAGTCTCTTAAAAGACCCTATTGTATCTGCCTCCACCACCGTTGCCAGCAGCCCATTCCACACACTCACCGCTCTCTGAGTAAAAAACTTACCCCTGACATCTCCTCTGTACCTACTCCCTACCACCTTAAACCTGTGTCCTCTTGTGGCAACCATTTCAGCCCTGGAAAAAGCTTCTGACCAGCCCCATGATCAATGCCTCTCAACATCTTATACACCTCTATCAGGTCACCCCTCATCCCCCGTCGCTCCAAGGAGAAAAGGCTGAGTTCACTCAACCTATTCTCATAAGGCATGCTCCCAAATCCAGGCAACATCCCTGTAAACCTCTTCTGCACCCTTTCTATGGCTTCCACATCCTTCCTATAGTAAGGTGACCAAAACTGAGCACAGTACCCCAAATGGGGTCTGACCAGGGTCCTATATAGCTGCAACATTACCTCATGGCTCCTAAATTCAATTCCATGATTGATGAAGGCCAAAGCACCATACGCCTTCTTAACCACAGAGTCAACCTGCGCAGCTGCTTTGAGCGTCCTATGGACTCGGACCCCAAGATCCCTCTGATCCTCCATACTGCCAAGAGTCTTACCATTAATACTATATTTTGTCATCATATTTGACCTACCAAAATAAACCACTTCACACTTATCTGGGTTAAACTCCATCTGCCATTTCTTAGCCCAGTTTTGCATCCTATCAATGTCCCGCTGTAACCTCTGACGGTCCTCCACACTATCCACAACACCTCCAATCTTTGCATCATCTGCAAACTTACTAACCCATCCCTCCACTTTCTCATCCAGGTCATTTATAAAAATCAAGAAGAGTAAGGGTCCCAGAACAGATCCCTGAGGCACACCACTGGTCACCGACTTCCATGCAGAATATCACCCATCTACAACCACTCTTTGCCTTCTGTGGGTGAGCCAGTTCTGGATCTACAAAGCAATGTCCCCTTGGATCCCATGCCTCCATACTTTCTCAATAAGCCTTGCATGGGGTACCTTATCAAATGCCTTGCTGAAATCCATATACACTACATCTACTGCTCTTCCTTCATCAGTGTGTTTAGTCAAATCCTCAAAAAATTCAATCAGGCTCGTTAGGCAGGGCCTGCCCTTGACAAAGCCATGCTGACTACTCCTAATCATATTATATCTCTCCAAATGTTCATAAATCTTGCCTCTCAGGATCTTCTCCATCAACTTATCAACCACTGAGGTAAGACTCACTGGTCTATAATTTCCTGGACTATCTCTACTCCCCTTCTTGAATAAAGAAACAACATCTGTAACCCTCCAATCCTCGGGAACCTCTCCTGTCCCCATTGATAATGCAAAGATCATCGATAGAGGCTCAGCAATCTCCTCCCTCGCCTCCCACAGTATCCTGGGGCACATCTCATCCAGTCCCGGCAACTTATCCAACTTGATGCTTTCCAAAAGCTCCAGCAAATCCTCTTTCTTAATATCTACCTGCTCAAGCTTTTCAGTCTGCTGCAAGTCATCACTACAATCACCAAGATCCTTTTCCATAGTAAATACTGAAGAAAAGTGTTCATTAAACACCTCTGCTATTTCCTCCGGTTCCATTCACACTTTGCCACTGTCACACTTGATAGGTCCTATCCTTTCATATTGTAGTGTTCTCGCTCAGGTGTAAGGGAACGCTGAACTAAACACCGAGGTAAACCGTTGTCAATGAAGACAGGATCACAGTAAGATTAACCGTTTACTGTTCACTCTTCCACATTAACGTATGGTGAAAACTGTTGATAAAACAATACAAGATTTATACAGTATTTGTTTCCTTCTTGATATCACATTTACATCGTGAATACTTGCAAAAGTAAAACTACAACAACTACATTACATTAAAGTGCAGCATAGAGTCAGAATCTACTTACGCCATTGACTGCTTTAAATACACTTCAACACAACTATCCGCAACTCTTTAACTAACGAAAACATAAACCTTATTGACCGTCGTTACTTTTAACAGAATCAGCGTTAACATTTTAATTCAACATATCAATTATCTCATGAACTTACGGCGTTGCTTCACTGTGTTTCTAATGCATAGAAGACAACTTTTCTTGCGCTGACCTCGCACATGCGTGCCCCCCTCCTTCCCGTTTCTCCAAACCGGTATTTTCCCGCAAGACGTGGCGAAACCGGATGTGACGTCATTGCATGCCACGATATATCACAGACAACAAATTTACTTTAAACAATCCTAACTTTAACTAGAAAATGCTAACAAACGAATTACTAAGCGAAAATATTATAAACTAAACGAATGCCATAAAGGCAACACACATATCTTATCCTCTTGCTCTTCACATACTTGTAGAATGCCTTGGGGTTTTCCTTAATCTTGCCCATCAAAGCCTTCTCATGGCCTCTTCTGGCTCTCCTAATTTCCTTCTTAAGCTCCTTCCTGTTAGCCTTGTAATCTTCTAGATCTCTAACATTACTTAGCTCTCTGAACCTTTTGTAAACTTTTCTTTTCTTCTTGATTAGATTTATTGCAGCCTTTGTACACCACATTATTTTGTATTTGCACAGTTTTTTTTTGCACATTGATTATTTGTCTGGCTTTGCGTGTAATTTGTCATTGATTCTTTTGAATTTCTTTGTTCTTCTGTGAATACTGCGATTCTATCGCAGCCTGGGTCATCGGAATGTGGAGTTCAATTCTGCTGCCCTCTATACACCATCTCTGTATGTCCTCCCTGTGGAATGTGTTCTCCGGTTTCCTCTGATAGTCTACCGAGTAGATGTGCTGGTAGGTTAATCAGTCATTGTAAATTGTTCCATGATTAGGTTAGTGCAGTGTTTCCTGACCTTTTTTAGCCTAATGCCCCCCTAAAGCACCTTCATACATGCCAATCCTCTTTTAAGGCACAATATACTTTCCGGCATCCCCATAGTGTAAAAACATGTCTACCATACGTATGCTGACATAAGAAAAATTATTCTGCTTTAAATTTTTATTTGTCTTTAAACCTAGCTTACACAGAATCTGTACACTGTACAGCAGCTTCAGTATCAATGTGATCCTTGAGCTTGATGGCTTTAAGCAAAAGTTGAAATATCTGATTCAAGTTGTGACATGCAAAACCCTCAAGTCCCAATGCATAACAATGAATAAGCAGTTTCTATTTTTTGTGAGTATGTGGTTCACTGCACTGAAACCTCTTTCAACAAGGTAGGAGGATGGAAATGCAATGAAGAGCAGTTTGTCTCTTCTCCAAAGACCAGGAAACTTTGTATGACACTGTAGTCACATGCCACAAAAGCCGACATTTTTTGTTTCTTCATCATTCTGAATTTTGATAATGTTTTTCTTGCGAGCTATCATCCTGTTCTTCCACCTTGCAAAGAAATTAGTTAATTTCCCTGTCTGGAATTTCTAGGTCATTCAAATCTTTGAAATGATTCTGAAAATCCTTCTTCAGCAACTGTAGGTGTGAGCAGTAATCTTGCAAATCACCGTGTGTGAAAGAGAATGCCATAATTTCTTTGCAGGGAAACGGTGAGAAAATTCTTCTCTCGATGTTTTGCTTATGTATTTCCAATTTTCTGATAAAAGTGGACACTGCAGTTTTTGCCTGGATTAAATCGAAATTCTCACCCTGCAGTTTCATATTTAGAATGTTCATTTTGTCATACAGATTGGATAGATATGCCACATCTCAACGTACAAGTTCAATCTTGTTCCCATGTTCTTGTCAACTTCTAGCAAAAAATTCAACCAGTGTCAAAAAGATCAAAGAAACATTTTAAGCAGTAGCCTTTTGACAGCCAAAACACTTCGATGTGAAGAAGCAAATGTCCAACCTTTTCATTGTTATCTTGGCATAAATGATGAAATATTCTGTTATTTAATGGATGAGCTTTAATTTTGTTGGTAACAGGTATTACAAAAGTCATGCTTGAAAAAAGTCGCTGGGTAAGGTTTTTGGTTGCAACGTGTTGATGATGAATTACACAATGGATTACAAACAGATTTTGAATTTCTTTTTTCATAAATGGCACTAAACCAGCATGGCGACCTGTCATATATCGTGCTCCATCTGTTGGACAAGAAATCATGTTCCTAATTGGAATACCTTCATCCTCAATATTAATTTTGGCTCGTTGCAGACTGATTCTCTGTTGATACATGTTTTTAAATTTTTGCAACAGAGTATCTCTTTGTACACGTTTCCATTTTTGATAAAGTATACATATGCCATTAGCAATGTCTTGTACAGATGACTCATCCAGTTGTATCCTTAATTCTGTTTTTTTGTAGCTCTGTGCATAGCTGATACTCAATGTCTTCACTCATTTCGTCAATACAATGAGCTACAGAGTTATTACACAGAGGAATAGATTTTAAAATACTGGTATCCATTTTGAGAACAGTGGTGAGCACTTTTGATACAGCAGGCATTATCAATTGTATGACATTTTCCACACTTTACTATAATTTTGGAAATGTTATCAGAAGCCTGAAATTCAAAAAAGGCAAGGGTCAAAAGTGAGTGTAGTCACTATTACTAAGAAGATGCTTGGGAAGCTGAAAGGTCTGAAGGTAGATACAGTAAGTCAGATGGACTATAGCACAGGCTTCTGACAGAGCGAGCTGAAGAGAGATTATGAAGGCATTAATAGTGATCTTTCAAGAATCCTGAGAGTCAGGAATGGTTTTGGAGGACTGGAAAATCACAAATGTCACTCTGTTCTTTAAGAAGGGAGAGAGGCAAAAACAAAGGGAAATTATAGGCCAGTTAGCCTGACTTCAGTGGTATTAGAGTTCATTATTAAATGTCAGCTTTCAGGGTACCTGGAGGCTTATGACAAAATAGGCCAAAGTCAGCATGGTTTCCTTAGGGAGAAATCTTGCTTGACAAATCTGTTGGATTTTTTTTTGAGGAAATAACAGGCAGGATAGACAAAGGAGAGTCTGAGATGTTGTTCACTTGGATTTTTAGTAGGCCTTTGACAAGGAGCTACACACGAAGCTGCTTAACAAGATGAGATCTCAGGGTATTACAGAAAGATACTATCAGGGATAGAAGATTGGATATCTGTCAGAACGTAAAGAGTTGGCTGAAGAGACTAGTGGTGTTCCACAGGGGTCTGCTTCTTTTCATGTTATGTTATTGATCTGGATGACAGAATTGATGGCATTGTGACCTAGTTTGCTGATGATACAAAGATAGATGGAGGGGCAGGGAGCGTTGAGGAAGCAGTGAGTCTGCAGTAGGCCCTGGACAGGTTAGAATAGGCAAAGAAGTGGCAGATGGAACACAGTGTAGGGAAGTGTGTGCTCATGCACTTTGGCAGAGGGAATAAATGTGTAGATTATTTTCTAAGTGGGGAGAAAATTCGGAGATGCAAAAGAAATGTTATCTTTTGAGGGGTTATTTTTTAACCTGGGAATCCTGGTCCAATGTTCCGTAAAGTTTAACTTGCCGGTTGAGTCAGTAGTAAGGAAGACAAATGCAATGTTACCATTTGTTTTGAGAGTATCAGAATATGAAAGCAAGAATGTAAGCTGAGACCATTGGTCAGACCACATCTAGATTATTGCGAGCAATTTTGGACCCCAGATCTAAGGAAGGATATGCTAGCATTGGAGAGGGCCCTGAGCAGGGTTTATGAGAATGATCCCAGGAAAGAGAGAGTTAATGTATGACAAACATTTGATGGCACTGAGCCGGTAATTGCTGGAGTTGACAAGAATAAGAGGGAACTCATTGAACCCTACTGATTATTGAAAGGCATAGATAGAGAGGATATTTTCAATAGTGGGGGAGTCTAAGACCAGAGGGCACAGCCTCAGAATAAAAGGACATCCCTTTAGAAAAGAGATGTGGAGGACTTTCTTGAGCTAAAGGATAGTGAATGTCTGCAATTAATTGCCACAGACAGCTGTGGAGGCCCTGTTTTTGGGTATATTTAAATCAGAGGTTGAGCTCCTGATGATTAAGGGTGTCAGAGGTAACTAAAATTTATATACCTTTTTCAGGCCTTATTTGTTTTTATTCCTAAGTCTTTTTTTGATTCTCTTGATTCAATTCTATCTTCTTACATATGGAAGAACAAACATTCTCAATTAAGCAAAGTCCACTTTCAAAAAGCTAAAAAGAATGGAGGTTTAGCTTTACCAAGTTTTAGGTTCTATTACTGGGCAATCAATATCCAAAATCTTATGTTCTGGTCATATTATATTAATTGTGAAGACTGTCCAGTATGGGTCTCTTTAGAAGCTAATTCTGTTACAAAATTTTCTATTATCTCTCTTCTTGGATCCTCACTTTCTTTATCTTTATATAAACTGACAATTTGGTAGCTAAGCATACTTTGAGGTTCTGGTTACAATTTAGAAAATATTTTGTTTTATTGAGATTTTCTCTTTCTAGTCCCATTTTTTCAAATTTTTTTAAACCTTCTATGATGACCGATGTAGTTTTTAAAGAATGGGATAGATTGGGTAATAAATGCTTCCAAGATTTGTTTGTTGGAGGGAGTCTCTCTTCTTTTGGGCAACTATCAGTTAAATATAACTTACCAAATACCCATTTTTTTCGATATCTACAGATTAGAGACTTTCTGCAATCACAACTACACACATTTCCTATGAGTCCTGATAAGAACTTAATAGATGTAATTTCTAATTTGAAACCTTTCCATAATGGCTCAATATTCAACATTTATGACATGCTGTTGGGAATGAGAGAGGCTCCTTTAGACAAAATTTAAAAAGCCTGGGAACAGGATTTACAGATTTCAATTTCTGAAGAGACTTGGAACGTAATTTTTAAATTGGTTAATACCTCATCACTATGTGCTCGCCACTCCCTCCTACAATTTAAAGTGGTCCAGAGGGCTCACATGTCCAAAGACAAGCTATCTCGTTTTTATGCAGCTATATCTCCCTGTTGTGATAGATGTAACAATGGAGAGGCTTCACTAATTCATATGTTTTGGACATGTCCGAGTCTTGAAAAATACTGGAGGGAAGTATTCCAAACTTCTTCTGTATTTTTTAAAGTAAATTTTAAGCCTAATCCTTTAACTGCCAAGTTTGGAATTGTTTGAGAAAGAGGCATAACTTTGGAGTCATCTGATTTGCATGTATTGGCCTTTATTTCTCTTATGGCTAGGAGGGCAGTGTTGCTTAAATGGAAGGATGTTGCTCCACCTACTCATGCTCAATGGTTACGTGATGTTATGTCATGCTTAAATTTAAGAGAAGATCCGTTGTTCAATTTCTGATTCTAATCAAGACTTTCAAACACTGTGGGGACCTTTTTTGAACTATTTTCAAAACCTTTGATCTGGTGTTAAAGTATAGATGTTGGCAATTAACATAAACTACTATGTGATAAGGTTGTTTTTGTCTTTCCTTCCTTTACCAAACAGCTTCAATCTTGGTAGTGGGTTTAGATTATTTTGTTTATAATAAAATGAATAAAACTATTACAATTCAATTTAATTCATTTGTTTGATTATGAATATGGGGTACTGTGATTGCGATAGCATGATTTAAATATAGTGCATTTTGTACTATTCTATCTTTTTTTTTTGATTCATAATATGTATCCTCATGAACTCTGTATTTTCCTATGTGAAATTTAATAAAAATATTGGATGGATAAAAGTAACTGGAAGAAGGCAGGAGAATGGGGTTGAGAGGATAATAAATTGGGCATGATTGAATGGTGAAGCAGATTCAATGGGCTGAATGGCCTAATTCTGCTCCAATGGCTTATAGTCATACATTAATCATTCATTTTTCCAAGTAAATTCTTCCTTTCATTATTATTGAACTAGCTGGTTTATTCTCCTGAGGTTTTGTTTTGTTCAAGAAGTTCTCCAGGAATTGGTAAGGAAATGATATAATTATAACACAATTTTCTTGTCAGTTTTATTCTCGAAGGAGGATTAATAGAATAAAGCTAAAAATTCAGTGGTTGTTATTTCAAAGAAATAAGTGTTATTTCCTTTGGTATGTGTAATGGTTGGCATATGTGCATTTGTAAGCATACCATTTTCCAATGGTCCAATGCCCACTCCTGCCTCTCTTTTACTCTTCGTATATCTGAAAGAACTTCTGGTATTCTCATTTATATCACTGGCTAGTTTCCTTCGTATTTCATCTTTCTCTTCTCATGGCTTGTTGTTGCCTTCTGTTAGCTTTTAAAACATGCAATCCTCTGGCTTCCTAATAATTTTTAATATGTTGTATGCCCTCTCTTTTGTTTTTATGCTGTTTTTGACTTTCCTTGTCAGCGGTGACACAACAGCAGAAAAACACAAACAACAGCAACAAAACAGACAAGGGATGAATAATCTCAGACCAGTTGGACAAGCTAAAGGACTGATGCTCCTCCAGCAACACTGAACTCCCACTCCAGCAATCCTCCTACCTGTATCACTCACAATCACATCCTCTTGTTCCTGACCACCGACCTAATCTGAAGTAGTTAATCTAATGGCTAATAAAACCATAAGATATAGGAGCAAATTTAAGCCATTTGCCTCATCGAGTCTGCTCCACCATTTCATCATGGCTGATCCAATTTTCACCTCAGCCCCAATCTCCTGCCTTCTCCTCATATCCCTTCATGCCCTGACCAATCAAGAATCTATCAACCTCTGCCTTAAATATACATAAAGATTTCATCTCCGCAGCTGCCTGTGGCAAAGAATTCTGCAGATTCACCATTCTTTGGCTAAAGAAATTCCTCCTCATCTCTGTTCTAAAAGGACGTCTCTCTATCCTGAAGCTGTGTTCTCTGGTCTTAGGCTCTCCCACCATAGGAAACATCCTCTCCACATCCATTATAATGAGGCCTTTCACCATTTGATATGCTTCAATGAGGTCATCCCCTCATTCTTCCAAATTCCAGTGAATACAGGCCCAGAGCCATCAAATGCTCTTCATATGACCAACCATTCAATTCTGGAATCATTTTCGTGAACCTCCATTGAACCTTCTCCAGTTTCAGCAGACACTTTCTCAGATAAGGGGCACAAAACTACTCACAATACTGTACTCCAAGTGAGGCCTCACCAGTGCTTTATAAAGTCTCAACATTACATCCTTCCTTTTATACTTCAGTCCTCTTGAAATGAATGCTAATATCGTATTTGCCTTCCTCACCACTGACTCAACCTGCAAGTTAACTTTTAGGGAAATCTGCACAAGGATTGCCAAGTCCATTTGTGCCTCAGTTTTTTGTAGTTTCTCTCCATTTAGAAAGTAGTCAACCCTTTCACTTCTTCTACCAAAGTGCAAGACCATACACATCCCAACACTATATTCCATCTGCCACTTATTTGCCCATTCTCCTAATGTGCCCAAGTCCTTCTGTAGCCTCAAAACTACCTGTCCCTCCACTTATTTTCATAAACTTTGCAACAAAGCCATCAACTCCATTATTCAAATCATTGACATTTAACATAACAAGATATCATCCCCAACACAGATTCCTGTGGACCATCACTAGTTACTGGCAGCCAACCGGAAAAGGCTCCCTTTATTCCCACTCTTTGTCTCCTGCCAATCAGCCACTGTTTTATCCATGCTAGAATCTTCCCTGTAATACCAAGAATCCCCACGTGGATTCTGTTTGAGTATCCTGTGGCCACCACTTTGAGAGGTCCCGGAGCTGAATTCGAGTGTGGTACCACTTGTGTTGAAAGGATATTCGTTGAAGATCACTGTCGGTGTATTTCGTGTGTGGAGTAGAACAACTTCGGAGATAAAACCTACTGCTATTGTTGTTCTGTATTGCTGTTGCAGAATCTGTGGAATAGCAAAGTAATTGCCTTCTCACAACATTCACCTCTGGATTACAAACATCTCGCATTAATTAACCTGTGCATTTGAACTGAATTTTTTTAATATTCCATCGTAAGACTGTAACTCTTGCCACCTGAGCTTGAATAAGTTTGGGAACTTCATTTTTTTACATCTATATATGCATAACACCGTTAACTCTTGATTTACCTGGTTTAAGTTACTATATTAAGTAGTTACTATAAAGTAGTGTTTTGTTAACAGCAAAACCAGATTTCAGGTGTGCTCTATTGTTGCTGATATTTTTACAGGTTGCATGTATGTAACAATATCCTGTGCCTTCCGAATTGCTTCCAGAAATTCCAGCCATTGCTGCTCTGCCATCATCCCTGCCATTTTATTCCAATGAATTCTGGCCAACTCCTATCTCATGCCTCTGTAATTCCCTTAACTCCACTGTATTACTGATACATCTGACTTCAGCTTCTCCTTCTCGAATTTCAGGGTGAATTCAATCACATTACGATCACTTGCTGCTAAGGGTTCTTTTACCCCAAGTTCTCTAATCAATTCTGTTCATTGTACAATACCCGATCCTGAATAGCTGATCATCTAGCAGGCTTAACCATGAGCTGCTTTAAAAAGCCATCTTGTAGGCACTCCAGAAATTCCACCTGCTAGAATCCAGCACCAACATGATTTTCCCAATTTATCTACATTTTGAAATCCCATGTGACTTTTGTAATATTGTCCCTTTGACATTTGTTTTCTCTCTCCCAGTGTAATTTGTAGACCACATCCTTATGGCTGTTTGGGGGTCTGAATACAACTCCTATTGGGCAGAGTTTGATAGGATCTTGATTGGACATCGCATCAAAGGTTACAGGGCAAAGACTAAGGAGTGGGGCTATCAACCTCTGTCTTAAATGCACTCAATGTTCTTACCTCCACAGTCACCTGTGGCAATAATTTCCACAGATTCATCACCTTTTGTCTGAAGAAATTTTTCCGCATCTCCATTCTAAATGGACGTTCCTCTATTCTGAGGCTGTGCCCCTGGTCCTGGACTCCCCCACCATAGGAAACTTCCTCTCCACATCCTCTCTTTCTAGGCCTTTCAACATTTGATAGCTTTCAATGAGATCATTCTATAAAATTCCAACGAGTAAAGGCCCAGAGTCATCAATCGTTCCTCATGCAGTAAGTCATTCCCAGAATCGTTCTTGTAAACTTCCTTTGAACCCTCTCCAATGTCAGTATATCCTTTCTAAAACTACTCACAATACTCCAAGTGAGGCCTCACCAATGCCTTATAAAGCCTTAGCATCACATTCTTGCTTTTATATTCCAGTGCTCTCAAAATGAATGCTATCATTGCATTTGCCTTCCTCACCACCACCTTAACCTGCAAATTAATCTTCAGGGAATCCTGCACGAGGACTACCAAGTCCCTTTGTACCTTGGATTTTTGTGTTTTCTATCTGCTTAGAAAATTGTATACGCTTTTATTTCCTTTACCAAATTTTCAAAATCCTTTGTAAGTTTCCTCTGAGCTCTTTCCTCTAGTAGGTGACCAGAGCTGCAACCAAGTGGGTCAAGGAATGGCAAAAATAATTCTACTGAGACAAGTGCCAGGTGTTGCTTTTTGGTAAGTGAAACCAGGGCAGGACTCGCACGATAAATGAGAGGGCCACGGAGAGTGGCTCAGTTAGACAGTGTGGAGAGCACTGAGTACAAGAGCAGGGATGTAATATTACAATTTTACAAGACGTTGGTAAGAACATTCCAGGAAGGATGTCATGAAGTTGGGAGGGCCACAAGATCTTAAGTTATAGGAGCAGAATTAAGTTATTTGACCCATCAAGTCTGCTCCACCGTTTCATCATGGCTGATTCATTTTTTCTCTCAACTCCGATCTCCTGCCTTCTCCCTGTATCCCTTAAATATATATTAATTATACAATATACAAAGGTGCACAAAAGAATTCCAAGGATTTCACCAGGGGAGGCTTAATAGGCTGGGACTTTTGCCCTTAGAGTGTAGTAAGAATGACCTTGGAGGTATATGAAATCATGATAGTTATTGATAAAATGGATGGTCACAGTCTTTCTCCCAGGATGGGAGAGCTTAAAACTAGCGGACATAGATATAAGGTTATGCCGGAGAGATTTAAAAGGGACCTGAGGGGCAACGTTTTCAAACAGACGGTGGAGGAAAAATGGAAGGAACAGCCAGGGGGAACTGTAGAGGCAGGTACAATTGCAATGTTTAAAGGACACTTAACCAGGTACATGATTTAGAGCATTATGGGCCAAGTACAAGCAAGTAGACTAGCTTGGAAGGACATCTTGGCAGGTGTGGACAAGTTGCACTGAAGAGCCTGTTTCTTCACTATAAAACTCTTTGACTATGACTTCTGTTCTAACCAAATCACACAATAGAAATGATTTTACATTCTTGTGTAGTTGCAAGGAAAGATATTGGTGAAGAATGAATTCTTCCTCATATACCTGCTGTCTCTGTTTCTAGGTGATGTGTCCAGGCCAAAGGTCATGAGGGGTAAGAAGGTCTGGGCTGGCAGCACTCGGGGATGGAAAAGTATTGGGGTAAAAGTTATGTTAGATGTTTGAAGAGTATAAAAAAGTGACATTTTCTTTGTGCAAGTGGGAATCTTCTTCTCTTAGGCTGGGCTGCAACTAGTGCTAACAGCTGGAGAGACACAAGGTCATCAAGAGAGAGGGACTTGAAAAGCTGTTGGAGACTTGCGGTTTCCCCCAGCAGTGTATTGTGTAATGTGGCTTAGTCATTGGCTGATGAGTATAATGTCTCTTTTGTTAGTTCATTAACCACTTTTCTTTCTTTCTGTATTTATGCTTTATATTAATCGAATAAAGTAATGTCTTATAATCTTTAACATGTATATAGTGTCTCCTTTGTTTTCAAATATCTCTTGCTGCTAAATCTCAAAAGAACAAGGAACAAATTTTAAAATATTTTTACACAGTAGTGGAATTGCCATTGGGTGTAGGTATGTTCCTTCATCGTCATAGAGCTGGAAGTCTGTGAAGAAGAAAACATTCTTCACCAGTATCTTTTCTTATTACTACACAAAAATGTAAAATAATTTCTATTTTGTGACTAGATCAGAACAAAAGTCATAGTCATAGAGTTATATCATGGAGAAACAGGCCCTTCAACTGAACGTGTCTGCATCAACCACGATGTCCATAGTAGAACTGTCTGTCCACCGCCATGTGGGAGTACCTTCCCCAAATGTACAATATTCAGAAGATGCCTAACCATTACCGTTAGAAGGGAAATTAACGCTAAATCACATTTGCTGGCTGTGCCAGGGACACATGATTAAATTGGTTAAGAATGTGTTTGTTTACTCTTAGGCATGTCCCACTTCCATCTGTCATGAAGCAAGAAAAAGATCTGTGGATGATTATAATAATATTTATTCACCCAATGAATATTTAAACTTAAAGATTGGTTTTATTTGTCACATGTACATTGAAACATACAGTGAAATGCGTCATTTTGCGTCAACGACCAACGCAGTCTGAATATTTGCTGGGGTATATATTCAGTCCAGAGGTGTCGCCGTGCTTCTGGTGCCAACATAGCATGCCTACAACTTACCAATCAGTATGTGGGAGGAAACTGGAGCACCCACAGTCACAGGGAGAACGCACGGACTCCTTACAGACAGCAGCAGGAATTATACTCCAGTTGCTGGTGTAGTAAAGTGTTGAAGCGTTATGCTGACTAGTATGCTACAGTGTCACCCTCCACACTACCATGCCAAATGTAATGCACTTGGCGAGGTTTCAAACGGCGGGAAAGTGGCGAGCGACAGAGGTGGAAGGATAGTCAGAGATGTGTATGATTTGGCATTGAATGAGTATGAGGGACAATATGATGGCCAAATAGAGCAAAGGAATGGTGATGATATGCACAACATGATCTACAGGAATATTATAAGACTATAAGGCCGTAAGACATAGGAGCAGAATTAGGCCATTTGGCCCATTCAGTCTGCTCCACAATTCAGTCATGGCTGATCTTTTTCCCTACTCAGCCCCACTCCCCAGCCTTAACCTGCATAACCTTTGATGCCCTGTCCAATCAAGAACCTGCCTTAAATGCACCCCATGACCTGGCCTCCACAGCTGCCTGTGGTAACAAATTCCACAAATTCAGCACCCTCTGGCTAAAGAAATTTCTCCGCATCTCTGTTTTAAATGGATGCCCTTCTATCCTGAGGTTGTGCCCTCTGGTCCTAGACTCACCCAGAATGGGAAACATCCTTTCTACATCTACTCTATCTAGGCCTTTCAACATTTGAAAGGTTTCAATGAGATCCTCCCCCACCCCCCGCCGTCATTCTTCTACATTCCAGCGAATACAGAACCAGAGCCATCAAATGTTCCTTGTATGATAACCCTTTCATTTCCAGAGTCATCCTTATGTACCTCCTCTGGACTCTCTCCAATACCAGCATATCTTGTCTTAGATGAGGCGCCCAGAGACAGAGATGCAGAGAAATTTCCTTAGCCTGAGGGTGGTGAATTTGTGGAACTTATTACCACAGGCAGCTGTGGAGGCCGGGTCATTGGGTATATTTAAGTCAGAGCTTGATAGGTTCTTGATGGGCCATGCCACCAAAGATTACAGGGAGAAGACTGGGGAGTGAGACTGAGGAAGGGAAGAAAGGATCAGCCATGATTGAATGAATGGCAGAGCAGATTTGATGGGGCAAATGGCCTAATTCTGCTCCTATGCCTTATGGTCTTAGGGGTTTTGGTTACCTTTCAACAAAATTATGGAGTTAATAATTAGGAATTATTTCTTTAAATGGTAACTGTCATGACTATTTTGTAGCATTTATGTATGGACAGTAAATGAAGTACAGTCAGTTTCCACATTATTAGGACCCCATGTACACCTGCTCATTAATGCAAATATGCAATCATCCAATCATGCGGCAGCAACTCAATGCACACTGTCTGCAGACCAAACATCAGAATGGGGAAGAAAGTTGATCCAAGTGACTTTGACCATGGAATGATTGCTGGTGCCAGATAGGATGGTTTGAGTATCTCAAAAACTGCTGTTCTCCTGGGATTTTCACTCACAACAGTCTCCAGAGTTTACAAAAATTAACAGTGAACAGCAGTTCTGCGGGTAAAAATGCTTTGTTAATGACAGAGGCCAGAGGAGAATGGGCCGGACTGGTTCAAGCAGACAAGAAGGCTACTGTATCTCAAATAACCCTGCATGACAACAGTGGAGAGCAGAACACACACACATCAAACCTTGAACTAGAAGGGCAACAGCAGCAGAAAACCATTCAGTGGCCACTTTATTATGTGCAGGAGGTCCCTAACAAAGTGGCCATTGAGTGCATATTGGTTGAATAAGGATATCATCTACAATTGAAACAAATTGCTTTCAATTTGATTACAGTTGACTCTATTTGCATTCAACTGATTAAATAATTTTTTTGGTTAACATTTAATCATTTAAAATTACAGAAAAGAAAATGAAGCTGTTAGCCTGCAAAAATACTCTCAATGTGGTTATATTATATTCCAACCCACAGACGAAAAGCTTCAACTGAGTTCATTAGGGAATTTAAAATATGTGTTTATAAGCAAACAGCTGTTTGCTGCTGCTTGTGTGGATTGTGGATTTCTTTGCTCGGAGGCAACGATGGGATGGCAAAGCTTCTAAAACTCAAGACACAAAGGGACGTTTTCAGAAGAGCAAGGAACATTGTTTACTGAAATATCTGGGTTGCCAATGAAAAGGAAGGAAAATGCATCGCTCAGGTCCACTAATGTGAAAATTAACAGAGGAGTGGTGCTTGGAAAAGAACATCGAAATCTGGGAGAGCAGAGGCGATGAAGCCCTTGGAATCAGGCCCAAGCGAATTTGGCAGATAGGCCTCATAATGATACGGGCCGAAAGCTGCCAACCAATTGCAGATCGTTCATCCATCTTGTGTACAATTTCCAATGGGAGTCATGAGGCTGCTTATTAAAATAAATACTGTACCTCAGGAAGGCTACACTGAAACTCTATCCTCTGCGATTTTGCTGGATGTTGTAGATGACTGGTCTAAAAAGAAAGGGTGTACTCAGAATTTTAGAAACCACCCAGGTGGTGTTGTTGACAAGTCATTCAGGAGGGGCTTTCCCCTCACACAAAGTGGGTTGATGCACCTTAGAAACACTGAAAAACAGGAACAGGGAAAGGCCTGTTTAAAAGCCTGCTGAATCATTCCATATGATTGGGACCAATTTATTATCTCAACACCATTCTCCCGTTCTCAATCTCCAGATCCATGTTGTACCAAAAAAAATCTATCAGCCTCCTTCTTAATACACTCACTGGCTGCTTTATTAGGTATACCTGTACACCTGCTCCTTAATGCAAATATCTAATCAGCCAATCATGTGGCAGCAACTCAATGCATAAAAGCATGCAGACATGGTCAAGAGGTTCAGTTGTTGTTCAGACCAGACATCAGAATGGGGAAGAAATGGGATCTAAGTGGTTTTGACCATGGAATGATTGTTGGTGCCAGACCAAGTGGCTTGATTATTTCAGTAACTGCTGATCTCCTGGGATTTTCATACACGCAGTCTCTAGAGATTACACAAAGTGGTGCGAGAAACAGAAACCATCCGGGAGTGGCAGTTCTGTAGGCAAAAATGCCTTGTTAATGAGAGAAGCCAGAGGAGAATAGTCAGACTGATTCAAGCCGACAGGAAGGCAACAGTAACTGCATTACAACAGTGTGGAAGGAGCGTCAGAAGGGCGCCTCTGAATGCACAACACATTGAATCGTGAAGTGAGTGAGCTACAGCAGCTGAAGAGCATGAACACACACTCAGTGACCACTTTATTAGATACAGGAGGTACCTTGTAAAGTGGCCATCAAGTGTATATCAAGCAACATTGTCTCCACAGTCTTTTGTGGTGGGGAATTTCACAAGTTCACCACCTTCTGAATCAGTAAGTTAACTCTGTCCAAAATGCCTTACCCGATAACCTAAAGCTGTGATACATGGTCCTATCCCCATCAAACACCCTCCCTGCGTCCAGCCTGCACAAACAGAACATCTGTGTTTCATTGGGATCTCTTCTTATTCTTCTAAATGCTGCTATCAGGTATTGCATTGTACTGCTGCTGCAAAGTTAACACATTTTACAATATAGCCGGTGATACTAAACCTGATTCTGCCTGCGATTCTGATTACAGGCCCAGGTGATTCAATATTTCCTCATCCAAATCAGATTCATCACGCTCTGGCTAAAGAAATTCCTTCATATTGACTGAAGGAATTACACCTCCAATAAACACAAAGGCCTCAGTAAGAATGATGAAATGGTGGCACCGTTCACTCACTCCCACCCTAATATTTCCCTTCACTTCTTCCTGATCCTTCTCAGCAAAAAGGAACTACACAAGAAAACAAGCCAATAGGTATTCTTTAGAGAAAGGCAATCAGGCACGGTCAAGCACTGCAGCAAAGTTAGTAGATCTGGTGGAATAGATATGGAGCTTGAGGATCCTATAATAAGTGAACAATCCTGTAATAAGTAGTATGAAATAGATGTAGTACCACTACCCACCTGTTGTACGGGTACAGGTGTGTAGGGTTAGCAAGGACCCCACAGAATATGATATCTTGTAATGTCCGTTTCGAACTTCACTGGCTGGAAAATTGATCTGGAACCCAAGGACCTCAGTTTTGAAAAGGTGATTTTCATGACTGACTGCTGCAAGTTAGAGGGGGAAGCCCCCTAACCTAAAACTTTGACAAACTATCATGACTGGTTCCATCAGGGTTTTGGTATGGAAACACCGAAGCCCAGGAACAAAGTCTACAGAAAGTGGTGGTTACAGCCCAGTCCATCACAGGCTAAGCCCTCCCCACCACTGAGGACATTTACAAGGAGCACTACCACAAGAAAGCAACATCCATCGTCAAGGGCCCCCACCATCCAGATGATGTTCTCCATACCACCAGGTTCAGAAACAGTTATTACCCTTCAGCCATTGGGCTCCTGAACCAGCTCAGATAACATCGCTCACGTCAACAGTGGATAGATTTCACAACTTTCAGGCAACACACATAAAATGCTGGAGGAACACAGTCGGCCAGGCAGCGTCCATGGAAAAGAGCAAATAGCCAATGCCGCAGGCCGGCGCTTTCAAGAAATCGACAATTCATGTTTTCAGTACAAGTGTAATTTATATCTGCACAATTTGTCATCTTCTGCACATTGGTTGTTTGTCAGTCTTTATTTATGTATATCTTAAAATAAATTTAACTGTGTTCTTTATTTTCATATAAATGCCTGCAAGAAAATTAATCTCAAGGTAGCATATCATGACAGACACAGTATGTACTTTGATAATGAATTCATTTTGATTTTGACTTTGATTATATGACGTAGGAGAAGAAGGTGAGCATCAAGTCTTAAACCTGCTAATCTAGTCTGGAACGTATAATCACCTCTGATGACACTACGGCCAGGTGTTCTTTCCGCCACATTGCCAAATTGCTGCACAATGAACTCTACTTGGAGCAGGCAGTGAAGAAAGTGGATAAAATGGTGAATCACATGAGCAGGTAGTTTCAAGGCATAAATCAACTCTTGCAGTCTGCCCTTCTTCAGTTCAATAGAAGCACCGGGGCCTTGACTCCAGTACCAGGCAACAAGCGAGCCTCACCCACAGTATGAATGGCAATGTGAATACTCCGTCAGTTTAAGCCTAGAAATAGTACCATAGAGGCGGGTATGGTAGCACAATGGTTAAAGTTTGCAGGACTGCATCCAAAAACATGGATCATTGATCCAGAGAGTTTAAATCCCATCATAGCAGCTGCGGAATTTAAATTAAACTAAACAAGCCAATCTGGAATTGAAAACCTAATATCTGCAATAGTTCCCATGAAACTACCGGTTAGTCATAAAAAATAGATCCATTTCATTCAAGGAAGCCTCTACAGTTCAGGGAGAGTGAGGAATAGACAATAAATGCTGGCATTGCCTGCAGGATCAAATAAACAAATAATTTTTAAAAAATTTTAAAAAACCAAATTTTCTAAGTGTACCAAGGCAAGTTTTCTGAAAACTAGCCAAGTCAGACTGGCCTGGGGCACTGGAGAAACTGTATTGTACAGCTGTGCCCTTATTGCTTGTGGTCCAAATATCATCTACGGTAACCCAATTCACCTGAAGAGCTAAACAAAAGGAAATTCCAATGAAATTGGATAAAATTGAGTGAATGAAAGATCCAGTGATGATATTATTCCTTTTCTGTATTACTCCTAGTTTACTGCTGAAAAAGTACACGAGTAATTTAAATGATTTGCTATTTCCTGTAATAGCCCATTTTGGATACTTTAGATTGCTGCAACAGATTTTCTATTAAGAAATGAAAACAGCAAGTGGCAAAGCAGCCAATCTAATTCAATAAAGGAGTAGAAAATGTTTTTTACTGGTATCAGTTCACCATCGATTTTGTTTGATTATTAGATTACAATTTTCATTGGTTTGTTGACACATGATCCCTGGAACTACAGGTAAACCAGGGAACATTGTATATTAATGGAGATTACAAATAGTTTGCTGTTCTTCTGCATCAGAACTCAGCATATTGCTACTTCATAGACAATTTTTTATTTTTATTTATTGAGACGTAGCGCAGAATAAGGCTCTTCCAGCCCTTGGAGCAGTGCCACCCAACCACCCCCCCTCGATACAGTCCTACCCTAATCAAAGGACAATTTTACAAAGCCCAATTAACCTACCAACCGGTACTTCTTTGGACTGTGGGGGGAAACCGGAGCACCGGAGGAATCCCACGCAGTCACGGGGAAAACGTACAAATTCCTTACAGAGAGCGGCAGGAATTAAACCTGGGTCGCGGGTACTGTAAGGCGTTGTGCTAACCACTACGCTACCATGCCACACTAATTTATTTTCACCGAGTTTCAGATTTTGTTTTCAGGATATTACTGAAGGGTGATATTGTAAAGCACTGGAAAAAAGAAGTTGAAGTCTCAAATTAGCTCGAATTGGTGTAAATTGGAGGCAAACTTTGCACTCTAAGTACTCAGCCAACACCAACCAAATGTTTTATTGAGTTAGCACATAAACACAGAGGCTAATTACACTGGTTACTGGCATGAGTCAAAGCTAGCTGGGAATGATTGAAGTCACATATGCACCTCTTGAAATGGAAATGTTCATGGAAGAACAAACACAAAATGCTGGAGGAACTCAGCAGGCCAGGCAGCATCCTGGAAGGAAATAAACAGTTGGCGTTTGTTTGTTATAAACAGTTACTGCAAAGAACAGGCATCCTGAATTTTGGACACCAATACGGACACTTTGATCAATGGAGAGAACGCATCTATAAGGAACGCTGCCACAAGAAAGCAGCATCTATTATCAAGGACCCCTACCATCCAGGCCATGTTGTTTTCTCAAACACAAGAAAATCTGCAGACGCTGGAAATCCAAAGCAACATACACAAAATGCTGGAAGTACTCAGCAAGTCAGGCAGCATTTTGCATGCTGTTTTCTCATTGCTTCCATCAGGAAGGAGACACAGGAGCCTTACATCCCACACAACCAGGTTCAGGAACAGTTACTACCCTTCAACCATCGGGCTCTTGAACCAGTGTGGATAACTTCACTCTCCTCAACTCTGAACTGATTCCACAAACTATGGATTCACTTTCTACAACTTATATTCTCAGGATTATTTATTTATTCATTATTATTATTTTTGTACTTGCACAGTTTATCTTAGTTTACAAATTGGTTGTTCATGTATACGTTTTCACTGATTCTATTGTAATTCTTTGTTTTACTGTAAATGCCTGCAAAATATGAATCTCAGATTTGTATATGGTGACATATACATACTTTAATAATAAATTTAGTTTGTACTTTGAAGTGGTCAACAACTGCACCATAACATTTAGGCTCCACTTGGTTCTCTCCATTTCCATCAATCACCTATCACCAATATACTATCCATCAGTGCCCTTCACAGAATTCCAGCACAACACCAAGTTTCAAAATCACATCTCATTGCTTTCATAAGCTGCCAGCTATTCAACTGTGACAGCCACATCACCTAAAAACATAACAGGGAAATCATCTGAACACATCCCTTTCCCTTGCAAGGAAAGAGGCACCAACAATCAGGGTCCAATGACTGACTGCCCTGGAAACGGGCCCAGAGGACAGGGCTGACACAATTGAAGATGAATGCATGTTAATGACTGATCAGACACATCACATAAAAGATGCACCTTTTAGGTGCTACCCCCCCCCCCCCCACCCACCCAACATCATCATAATCCTACCCCTGTACCTTTCTTCATCCAGATACAGGAATTCCTTCCTTCCAGGGAGTCTGCAGAAGGACTTAGACAAATTAGGAGAATGGGCAAAGAAATAGCACATGGAATGCAATGTAAGGTGGTGTATGGACCTGCACTTTGTTAGGACTAAAGGCATAGACTATTTTCTAAATGGGAGAAAGTTCAGGAGTTAGAGATGGAAAGGGACTTACAAGTCCTCGTACAGGATTCCCTAAGGTTTAACTAGCAGGTTGAGTTGTTGGTAAGGGTGGTGTGTGTGTGTGTGTGTGTGTGTGTGTGTGTGTGTGTGTGTGTGTGTGTGTGTGTGTGTGTGTGTGTGTGTGTGTGTGTGTGTGTGTGTGTGTGTGTGTGTGTGTGTGTGTGTGTGTGTGTGTGTGTGTGTGTGTGTGTGTGAGATAGAGAGGCAGCGACGACTAATACCAACATCAGAGGTAGGTCCTCCACACAGAGAGTTGTAAATTCCTGGAATGCATTGCCAAGGATGATGGTAGAGGCTGATATATTCAGGATATTTACAATAGGCACAAGGACAAAAGGAAAATGTCCACTATGGGCTATGTAGGAGGAAAAGGTCAGATTGAGCACGGAGCAGGTTGAAAGGTTGGCACAACATCATGGGCCGAATGGCCCATACTGTGCTGTATTGTTCTATAGTTTATGCTCCACTTGCTTGAAAATATGCATGCAGTGGCAGGAAACAAGGAGAAATCCAGCACCAACTTTGCACTTGGCTTTGCAAGTATTTTTAACTGACTGATATCCACAGTGTAGTATGAACTGTGCATGTTCTTATAGTGAGACACCCAATCACATTTCAGCACAGGATCATTTCAGTGATTGTAAGCCTCTCTAGAACTTTGATTCTTCCAGGAGGAAACAAAGTTCTAGAGGGGTTTAGATTACTGAAATACATTTACATAAATATATGTCAATATAATTATATATTCAGTACTGTGCAGAAATATTAGACACCCTACATTGTTTATTTGGTTTCAGATGGTATGGCTTCCACAGAGCCCTGATCTCAGCATCGTCAAGGGATCCTCTCCGGGGATTGCCTGGAGAGACTGAAGCAAGTGAGACAGCCAAAGTCTGCAGAAGAACTGTGGCAAGTTCTCCAAGATGTTTGGAACAATCTACCAGCTGAATTTTTTTTTATAAAACTGCATGGCTGTGTATCCAAGAGATCTGATGCAGTTTTAAAGGCAAAGCGTGGTCACACAGAATATTGATTTGATTTATTTTTTTAATATCTACTGTTTTTTATAGCAAATTTTTTGATATTTAGAAATGATTAATTTACTTTTGAAAGCATCTTCACTTTACAGAATTTTCCTATATGCACCTAAGACTTTTGCTCAGTACTGTATATATAATTTTTATAAATATATTTATGCAGCTTACACTGTCCGACGTGAGAAGCCTAATTAGATATAGGCATACTATCACCTTTAATTTATTTATTTTTTCCAGGTTTTAGTGCAAATCAGTATCAAGATTCATCTCTCGTACTTGTCCATCAACAGTGCATTTTGTTTGCTGAAAGAAGCAATGAAGCTCGTGTCAGGCTTGTCCTGAAGCAACATGGTGGCTTGGCTAATAAACCACCTGTCTCGTAGCATCGAAGACCCATGTTTAGTTCTGACCTTGGGTGATATCTGTGTGAAGTCTGCACATTCTCCCTGTGATTGTCTGGGTTTCTTCAGAGTGTTCCCACATCTCACAAATATGCAGGTTGAAAGACTAATAAATTGTCCTGTATGTAGATAAGTGTTACAATCTGGAGGGTGGGGAAGCTGATAAGTATGTGAGGAAACTAGAAATTGGGATCAGTGTAAGATTGGTGTAAATAGATTGTTGATGGTTGACATGGAATCGAAGGACTGAAGTGTCTGTCCTGTTCTTAAGTCTCTATGACTCTCTAATGAGTTATTTTGAACTTTTAGTGAAAGCGGAGTTTGGTTAGAGATGTTGCCTTCAATTTAATGAACAGTAAGGGTGGTGTGAATGTGGAATGGAAGTGGTGAACACAGCGTCGATTGCAACTTTGAAGGGGAATTTGGATAAGTACATGATGGGAGAGGTGTGAAGGACTACGGCCCAGATGCAGGTTGAGTGGACTGGGCCGAATAATAGTGCTGCATGGACTAGATGGGCTGAAGGGCCAATTTCTGTCTTGTAGTGCCTTATGACTCTATAACTATTACAGAATCATCAGGGACAAGTATAGTTGTGTAAATAGACCATAAGATACAAGAGTAGAATTAGACCATTTGGCCCATCAAGACTGCTCAGCCATTTCATCATGGCAGATCCACTTTCCCTCTCAGCTCCCGTCTTTTATCTTCTCCCCTTATCCCTTTGTGTCCTGACTAATCAAGAATATTTCAACCTCTTCCAATGACTTGGCCTCCACTGCCGCATAGATTCACCATTCTCTGGTGAAAGAAATTCCTCCCCTTCTCCGCTCTAAATGGATGTCCCTCTATTCTGAGGCTGTGTCCACTGGTCTTAGACACCCCCACCATAAGAAACATCCTCCCCAACTCCACTCTTTCGAGGCCTTTCAACATTTCAAAGGTTTCAATGAGATCCCCCCGCATTCTTCTGAATTCCAAAGACTAGAGGCCCAGAGCCATCAAGCACTCCTCAAACGACAAGCCTTTCAATCCCAGAATCATTTCTATAAACCTCCTTTGAACACTCTTCAAAATCAGCTCATCTTTTCTTAGATAAGGCGCCCACAACTGCTCACTTTACACGTATATACAGTAAAAAAGACAATACCATTCATTTTCATAAATGAATGCAGAGAAAATGTTCCTCTTTGCTTCAAGATTTAACCAAATAATTTTATTATGCTGTACATTTTAAGATCGAATGAAACTTACCCAGTTAACAAATTGTTAACATCTGAACCTTGAAAAGGATTCATTCCAAGCAAGAGAAAAATATTATTCTACATAATTCTTAAGTTTCTAAAGCAACTGGGCTTCCATCCAATGGGTGAACTCGGATATCCTAAACAGTTCTGCAAATAGAAAAAGTTCAATACTGTCCCATTTCTTCAGACAATTCAACTCTGTATAGAGTCTGGCTGATTGTCACAAACATGAGTTATGCGACCTTTCATATCACTTTACTAGATCATAATTCAGTGTACTTTCAGATTGAATTTCAAAATGCAAAAGTATTAGTGCAAAGAATTCTTTGGCTTTGTTTCAGACTTAAGAAATTATGAAATGTTCACATGATCACACTGAATCTTAATATATGAAATCTCCACATCTCTGTGCCTCTAGTAAATGTGAAATACATTGAATACAAGGTCACCTGAGTATTTAATAGGCATATTTTGACTATTTAAGATTTTCATGGATTATTTGAGTGCTTTTTAGCTTGAAGGATTACCTGTTAGATTTTTATTTTTAAAAAAAATCAATTTAGAAAGCTTTCCAAAAGAAGCACCTGTAGCTTTTATCTGGGCTCTGAGGTAAGATCATTGGAACTTAATATGTGTTTGTGTCAAAACATATTTGATATGATTGGAGAATTAGTTCATCCATTTTGCAGCCCAAGCAAATAACATACAGTATGTTGAAACAAAGCAGAAATGAGATCTAAAAGCAAAGAGGGAAAGAATACTTATTTTTTTATAAAGACAGCAGCCTTTTAGGTCAGAATTGGTGATTTACATCTCCAAAGTGTAGAATTTAATTAGCCTCATAAATTTCATGTATAGAGAATTCCACATTTGTTATTGTAGTGTCAGAGTTAGTGATTCTTAAATATACTTCATGTGGCATTCTCACTGGGAGGTCCTTTGAAATCTACGTTTTCTACCAAATGTTAATTTATTTCATTTGGGCTAAGATTGTTTTGAGGTTTTACCCACCACTACTCTGGTCAGAAATGAATAGAGGTTTTCTGCAAGATTGATATTCATAGATCCCTCCAAATGGAAGGAAGAAGTGATGTTTTCATGGTTTTTTTTAGCACTGTCTTTGGCAATAGAAGGTGAATCTTTTTGAAATCCTGAGGAGTAGCATGAAGTGTTGAGAAAACCTGGCTTTGAGTCAGGTAGAAATATAGAAGTTTCATCAGGACAATCAAATTAAGATAATGCCTTAGGATCTGATTTGTTGTGGGCTGTCCAAATCAAACAAATTATACATTGTCTCTTCACGCTCTGTTACTTTCAACTTTAACCATGCTTTCATGTCCAGTTGTTGTTAGGAACATACAGATAATGACAAACAGACAGACATTTTGATCCATCTGGGACAGGGGTCCCGAACCTGGGGTCTATGGACTCATTGGTTAATGGTAGGGACCCATGGCATAAAAATGTTTGGGAACTGCTGTTTTAGGATGTTCCACAAATTACCATGCTTAAGTACAGCTTCTATCCCACTGTTATAAGACTCCTGGAATGGACTTGTCATACAATAACGACGCACTCTTGAATTTGCAGTCTACCTCGTCACAGCCATTGCGTTTTATTTGTCTACCTACACAGCACTTTCTCTGTAACTGTAACACTGTATTCTTTTTTTTTGGTACTACCTCAATGTGTCTACCTGGATAGCATGCAAAGGAAAGCTTTCACTGTATCTTGGTATACGTGACATTAATAAACCAATTACCTGCGTGAGAGAAACACACGAGTAGAGGGTAAGAAATCCTCTGACTTTTTTGAGGCGATTAAAACTATTCCAGACCCTCTAGTTTCAGTTGCAAATAACACTTTCTAAAGTCAGTTCTACACTGACCCTATACTGGCTGAGTTCTGGGCAACAAAAAGTTTGGACTGAAAAGAAATTTATATTGAAACAACTTCTCTCATCTCTTCTGGCAATTGAAATTCCGCATCAGGATAAATACTTTAAATACTCATGTCCTGGTGTTCTAACGTTGAATGCAATTTTACAACTTTTTTTTGAATTTGACTCAAATGGATTGCTGGAAAATATTTTAAAAATCGAGTGCAGGGAGACCAAGTTAAAACCTTTATTATTCTGTGCACGTAGTTACAATCATTCTTACATGTTTAAGGAGGCCTCTTTTGTTGAGGTGGTGGAACATTGTGTTCTGCTTTTTAACACAAAATAGATGTTATTTACTATCATTCCTGAGGAAACTTTGATCTAGAATAACAACTTAGCCTTTTCACTGCTGTTGTCTATTCAGTGGGAATCACATAAACTAGACTTGCAACCATCACAATAGTCTCACCTTATGTCAGTTAACTTCAAGAACAGGAGTTCCCAACCTTTTTTATGCCATGGACCCCTACCATTCACCAAGGGGTCCGTAGACCCCAGGTTAGGAGCCCCGTTCTAGAAAATGTCAGATTCATTTATTTATTATGTATATCCAAACATACAGTGAAATACATCATTTGCATTAACAACAGACACGACCTGAGGATGTGCTACAGACAGCCTGCAAATGTTGCCATTTACGTTCTTGGGCAGCGTAGTATACCCACAATGTTCCACAGAACAACAGCAACAAGATGCTGGAAATCTTGCGCAACGTGTACAAAATTGTGGAGGAACTCAGCAGGTCAGGCGGCACCTTTCTATAGAGAGGAACGAACAGCTGACATTTCTGGCTGAGACCCTTCTTCGGGGCATTAGACAGCAAAACACACCCTTTCTGCCTCCCATCAAATCACTCACACTGATAGTCCTCCGGTGTCAGGATAGGCCGGGCCTTCAGCCTCCATTTGATTCATTTCTGTAATTCTGAATCAGAATCAGAATTAGGCCACAAGGGACATCAGAACTGATGTCCCTTATAAGATACTACAAATATCCTTAGGTAAAAACAATCAGGGTCATATCAGTCAGGAGCCCAAAGACCCAAAATCAACATATTAGGAACAGCTTCTTCCTCTCTGCCATCAGATTTCTGTACCGCCCATAAACCCATGACCACTACTTTGCTCTTACTCTTTTGCAATATTTATTTATTTAGTCATTTATAGCAATTTTATGCCTTGCGCTGTACTACTACCACAAAACAAACAAATTTCACAACACATGTTCCTGATAAAAATCTTGATTCTGATTGATCTTTGACTGTTATTGCCAGCACAAATCATTCTCACTAACAGAGAAAAATGTGATCAGGAAATACATATTGGAAGATAATATTACATAAATCAGCATCTGATATGGCCCTTTTTATTTCACGTTGAGGCCAAGCGATTCCCACTGGAAAATATACACCATTACATTTTAGGTTCAAGAACTTTGGTTGAAAAAAACAACACCAGTACAGTTTTTAGCAAATAAGGAATAAAATACAAAGCAGCTTATTCATTGCATATGGATGAGAAGAAGGTGCAGCCAACTCTCAGCATGAAGTATGGAACATTGTGCATCCATTCATTATAGTGTATGTAAAGGTACTTCTGATGTTTGGCAGAAACTTACTCTACGTTAGGAAGCTGTCGTGACATGCATGAAGAATTAAGGTAATCTATTTCTATTTTTCCAAACCCTCTAATCCAGGTTTATGATACTATCAAAAATTTGCCTTCAACCTCGCACTTAAGTTAACGATATAAGTTTGATGGTTCATTGTTTGTTTCCCTTCCCCTCTCCAACTTCTGACTGGACACTGAATCCATGAACACTACCTCAATACCTTTTTAAATTTCTTTTTTTGCACACACTACGAGGGATGATTGATAAGTTCGTGGCCTAAGGTGGACGGAGTCTATTTTAGAAAACCTAGCACAATTATTTTTCAACATAGTCCCCTCCTACATTTACACACTTAGTCCAGAGGTCATGGAGCATACGGATCTTGGACCTCCAGAAAGTGTCCACAGCAGAGGTGATTGATAAGTTCATGACCTAAGGTAGAAGGAGATGAGTTATACAGCTCTCGTTACATGCACCTGCAATTCAACTCTTTGAGTGATTATGCAGAAAGTTTGAAGTTAACTAATTTCCTTCTACCTTAGGCCACAAACTTATCAATCAGCCCTTATGACTTATTAACTTCAAACTTTCTGCATAATCACTCAAAGAGTTGACCTACATGTGCATGTAACAAGAGCTGTATAACTCATCTCCTTCTACCTTAGGACACAAATTTATCAATCACCCATCTGTAGACACTTTTGGGAGGTCCAAGATCCGTATGCTCCATGACCACTGGACTAAGTATGTAAATGTAGGAGGGGACTATGTTGAAAAATAAATGTGCTAGGTTTTCTAAAATTGACTCCTTCCGCATTAGGCCACAAACTTATCAATCACCCCTCATACTTCTCTTAATTTAATTATTTAATATAGATATATATACTCACTGTAATTCAGCTTTTTACTATGTTCATCATGTATCGCCGCAAAGTTAACAAATTTCACGACATATGCCGGTGATATTAAACCTGATTCTGATTAATTCAGGGTTTCTAACCATTTTTAAGCCAATGAGCCTTATCATCAACTGAGGCGTCTGTGGACCCCAGGTTGGGAACCCCTGATTTAATTAATTAAATTATATGTTCTTGATTGATTATATTAAGGATCTCCATCACCCAGGACATGTCCTCTTCTCATTGCTACCATCAAGGAGCCTGAAGGCATGAACTCAACAATTTAGGATCAGCTTCTTTCCCTCTGCAATCAGACTTCTGAATGGACAATGAACCAACCCATGAACACTAGCTCACTATTTTTATTTGTTCTCTTTTTACGCTACTTATTAAATTTATTATATTTATAGTTCTTATTGTAATTTATAGCTTTTAAAATTATGTATAGCAATGTTATGCCTTGCAATGTATTGCTGCCACAAAACAACAAATTTCACAACACATGCCAATGATATTAAACCAGGTTCTGATTTTGAATCTGATAAGTCTATAAAAGTCTTTAAATTAATTAAATCAGCCTTGATAGTTTATCTTTTTTTTCAATGCCACAAAAGATGATGCAGTCTGGCAGCCAACCAATAGACAGTGGCAAGAAATAAAATCACAGTACATTCTTTACAGGCTGCCCGGGAAATCACACATTGACTCTTCGCCCTCAGAGTCAGAAACATGGAGTTATTTTTCCAGCTGCAATAAACACTGCCCAGGAGATTCACTAGAATACCTTCTGGGGTAATTTCACGAGTTCAGGCTGTTGGCAGAGAATGTGGCGGCTGGCTGCTCTGCTCAGACATTAAGGCATGCAACTTGTTTTACTGTGTTACATCTTCTATATTGGAAACTAATTGTACTTATAAGAGCAAGTAGCCAGTATTTTGAATTAGCAAAGCAAGCCTATTCTTCTTAAAGAATCAAAAAAGATACTTACTTTCCTATTGGACTATAACCTTCTTCACTCAGTGGCCACTTTATTACACCTGTACACCTGCTTGTTAACACAAAGATCTAATCAGCTGATCATGTGGTAGCAATGTATAAAAGGATCCAGACGTGGTCCAGAGGGTCAGTTGTTATTCAGACTAAACATCAGAATGGGGAAGAAATGCAATCTAAGCAACTTTGACCTTGGAATAATTGCTGGTGCCAGATGGGGTGATTTGAGCATCTCAGAAACTGCCGCCGTCTTGGTACTTTCACACACAACAGTCTCTAGGTCTTACAGAGAATGGTGCGAGAAACAACAAAACATCCAGTGAGTGGCAGTTCTGTGGGCAAAAAAACCTTTGTTAATGAGAGAGGTCAGAGGAGAATGGCCAGACTGGTTTAAGCTGACAGGAAACCGACAGAAACTCACATAACCATGCGCTCCAATAGTGGTGTGCAGAAGAACACACAACACGTCAAACCTATGGGCTATAGCCGCAGAGAGGAATACACTCAATGGCCACTTTATTATGTATCTCCTGTACCTGAAAGCGTGGACACTGAGTATATTTTGGAAAAAGTGTAAAGACCCTGGTAATCAGCAAAAAGAAATTAATCAGCAGGCAGCTAAGGGTTACTTTCCTATCTCTGTGGTTCCAGGCAGCCTTGCCAACATGGCCAGCATGAAACCAAAGGCTGTGCCAGACAGACATGCATTTTGAATTATGTATTCACTGTGACTTTATTTAAAGAAATTCCTGAAGGTATGGTCTAATTTCTGGAATATTGTTCCAGACTGTTGGCAAGTACACTTTGCTCTTCATCTTCATTGATTTCACATGTAATGATGATCTATTGAAATCATTCTGACTTTCTTTTTCCCATTCCCAGTCTTTCACAGTTATGATTTCACCTCTCAATAACAATCGAACACTGCAGGTATTATTGTAGATCAAACAGATCTAGTGGGGCAGAATTACCCCTTTGAAAAAAAATAACAAAATTCCAGTTAACTTTGTTATTAGAGCCTGCCAACAAAATCATGAGCACACGGCATCAATGTTTGCGCAGGACTAAATTGGATAGTCCTTAAAAGGTTCGCTGGGAGTTGCCAGATGGGAGTGGCCCATGCCCATTGCTTACAATGCAGGCAGTATGCCACTTCATGCTTTCTGCTCAGTTACAAGAGTCCTGCGTGCATTAATTCCCTACTACTCTGCTGGAAAGATAACTCAGCAAGAAGCCAAATATCATTAACCCGTATCATTTAAAGCTAGCCTGGAATATTTAAAAACAGACCACATCTGTAATATTCAGCGAACTTAAGGCCATAAGACATAGGAGCAGAATTAGGCCATTTGGCTCATCAACCATTGCTGATTTATTGTTCCTCTCCATCCCATTCTCCTACCTTCGCTCCGTAACCTTTGACACCATGATTAATCAACAGCATATCAGTCTCTGCCTTAAATATTCACAATGAACTGGCCTGCACATGAATTCCACAAATTCACCACCCTCTAGTGAAAGAAACTTTTCCTCATCTCTGTTCTAAATGGATGTTCCTCAATTCTCAGGCTGTGCCCTCTGATTCTAGACTCACCCACTACAGGAAACATCCTCTCCACATCCACTCTATCTAGGCCTTTCATGATTGGATAGTTTTCAATGAGAGCCCCCCTCCCCTCTTATTCTAAACTCCAGCAAGTACAGGCCCAGAGCCATCTCTCCACTCTGCATATGTTAATCCTTACATTCCTGAGATCATTCTTGTGAACCACCTCAGGACCCTCCTCAATGCCAGCACATCCAAGTGTGGTCTGACCAAAGCCTTTTAAGACCTTAGTCTTGCTTTTATATTTAGTTTTCTCAAAATGAATGCTAACATTGCATTTATCTTCCATACCGCCAACTCAAACTGCAAGTTAACCTGTATGGAATCCTGCACAAGAACTCCCAAGTCCCTTTACTACTCTGAATTTTCTCCCAACTGCAGTCCCAACACTGATCCTTGCAGCTCACCTCTAGTCACGGGCAGCCAACCAGAAAAGACCCATTTAATCCCATGCTTTGCCTCCTGCCAGTCAGCCAATCTTCTATCCATGTGTGTAATACCTTTCCTGTAATACCTTGGACTCTTATCTTGTTAAACAGCCTCATATGTGGAACTTCTCAATGGCGTTCTGAAAATCCATTTTTAGAATCTTTTTATTGATATGTAATCATCAACAGCTATAAAATGATACAAAACTTTAACAGATTAATATGCATACAATTAATAAAGCTGAAGAAAAGAAAAAAACTGATCTTGAAATATAAAAATGGAAAAAAAATGTATATATAGTAAAAAGAAGGAAAAAAGAAGAACCCCATCTAAGAAAAAAAACCCATTAACTATATAAAAAAACCCATTAGGAATCAACCCCCCGGAGCAATACGTTTGACCATCATCTAAATATATATATCAAAAAGAGTCATCAACCGTCATTTCATACTTATGTTAAAAAAATAAAATTGGAAGGAAACCATATAACTTAATTCAAATTTAATGATAACATTTGGCAAAAGAACCCCATCTTCTCTCAAAATCAAATCGAGGATCAAAAGTTCTACTTCTGATTTTTTCCAAACTAAGACATAACATCACTTGAGAAAACTATTCAATTAATGTAGGGGAAGAAATATCTTTCCATTTTAATAAAATAGCCCTTCTTGCCAGCAGTGTAACAAATGCAATTACGTGTTGATCTGAAGATGAGATACCCTGAATATGATGCAGAACTATTCCAAGTAGAACAGTTAATCTATTAGGTTGTAAATTAATTTTCAAAACTTTAGAAATTGTTGAAAATAAAGATTTCCAAAACGATTTTAAAGAAGAGCATGACCAGAACATATGCGACAAAGTAGCTACTTCAGTTTTACATCTATCACAATAGTTATCTATACTAGGAAATTTTTTAGATAGTCTCTCCTTTGTTAAGTAATAATGGTGTACAATTTTAAATTGAATTAAACAATGGTTGGCACATACAGAAGAAGAATTTACGTTTTTCATAACTCGAAGCCAATCTTCATTAACAAAGGTCATATTAAGTTCTCTCTCCCAATCTTGTTTAATCTTTAGTGATAGGTTCTCTTTTTGTAACAAAAGTAAATTGTAAATTCTACTAATGGAACCTTTCACTAAGGGATTCAATTTCAAAATGGTATCCAACAAATCAGATTCTTGTAAATATGGAAACTTAGGTAAATATTGTTGTAAAAAATGTCTAACCTGAAAATATTGCAAAAAATGTGTATGAGCGAGAGAAAATTTATTAATTAACTCCTCAAATGTCATCAATCAACCATCACAAAATAAATCTGTAAAAGAGCGAATTCCTTTATTTTTCCATAGAAGAAAAATGTGGTCAGTTGTTGAAGGTTTAAATAAAAAATTTCGACATAAAAAACTAGATAACTTAAATTGTTTAAGATTAAAAGAATTACGGAACTGAACCCAAATCCGTAGGGATTGTTTAATAATTGGATAGAGATTTAAATTTGGAATTTTAGAGAGCTGTAAAGGTAATGGAGCTCCTAAAATTGAAGTTAAATGAAATTGTTTAACAGCTTTTAATTCCAAATCAACCCATAATGGTTTTTGGCTCTTATCAAGCCAATATAACCAAAAACATAATTGTCTGATATTCACAGCCCAATAATACAGTCTTAAATTAGGAAGTGCAAGTCCACCATCTTTTTTAAATTTTTGTAAATGATACTTATTAATTCTAGGTCTCTTATTCTTCCAAATAAAAGAAGAAATAAGAGAGTCAATTTGATCGAAAAAATTTTTTAGTTAAAAAGACAGGTATATTTTGGAAAACATATAAAATCTAGGTAAAATCATCATTTTCACAGCATGAATATGACCTATTAAAGAAAAAGTAAGTGGATTCCATCTAGAAAATAATTGTTTCATTGAGTCCATTGAAGGAACTATATTCGCTTTATAGAGATCTTTATATTTTTTAGTAATTATAATACCTAAATATCTAAATGTATTAACAATTCTAAAAGGAATATCATTATATGTACTAACATGAACATTTAATGGAAACAATTCACTTTTATTCAAGTTAAATTTATATCCTGAAAATTTACCAAAATCTTTAAGTGTTTCCTAAAGATTAGGAATTGATTTCTCAAGATTTGAAATAAAAACCAAAAGTTCATCTGCATAAAGAGAAATCTTATGTATGGTTCCATTCATAGAGATACCATGGATATTTTTAGCTTCATGTAATGTTATAGCTAAAGTCTCCAATACAAGATTAAATAATAAAGGACTTAATGGACATCCCTGTCTAGTGCCATGAGAAAGTGAGAAAAAAGAAGACCGTCAGTTATTAGTAATGACTGTGGCAATAGGATTCTTATAAATAATTTGAATCCATCTATTGAAATTATAACCAAAACCAAATTTTTCTAATACTTTAAACAAATATGGCCACTCAACTCTATCAAATACCTTTTCTGCATCGAGAGAGATAACACATTGAGGTTGCTTAGATAATGATGAATATATAATATTCATCAATCTCCAAACGTTAGACAAATAACAGCCTTTAATAAAGCCCGTTTGATCCACATAAATAATTTTAGTTAAAATATTTTCCAAGCAATTGGCCAATATTTTAGAGAGAATTTTTGCATCCACATTTAATAGTGAAATAGGTCTATATGATGAACATTCAACAGGATCTTTATCTTTTTAAGAATTAAGGAAATAGATGCCTCATAAAAATAAGGTAAATTACCCTTGTCAAAGGATTCATGAAATACTTCCAAAAGATATGGAGAAAGTAATCTTTCAAATTTTTTTAAAATCCCACTGAATAACCATCAAGTCCAGGAGCTTTACCTAATTGCATTGATAAAATAGCTTTCTGAATTTGATGCTCGGTAATTGGAGCATCAAGCATCTGTTGACCTTCAAAAGAAATTTGTGGAAATTTAGTCTTATGCAAAAAAGCCTTCATTTTAGAGGAGTCTGCAGGAAATTGAGATCTATAAAGATCAGAGTAAAAATCTTGAAAAGTATTATTAATGTCCTCATGGTTACTTACTATATTTCCATTATTTTAACAAATCTTTAAGATTTGTCTTTTAGCTCTAGCTGCTCTTAATTGAGAAGCTAAGAGCTTATTATTTTTATCCCCAAAGATATAAAATTGACTTTTCAATTTAAGCAAATATCCTTCAATAGGATATGTTAGTAATAAATTATACTGTGATTGTAGTTCTACTCTTCTTTTAAATGAAACAGCATTTGGAGAGATTGCATTAATGTTATCTAATTCTTTAATTTGTTTAGAGATTTTATCTAATTCTATTCTTGTTTGCTTCTTCAGTTTAGCTACATATGAAATAATTTGACCACATAAATAAGCTTTTAATTTATCCCAAATTACTAACTTAGAGACATTTCCTATATTATTAAAGAGAAATAACTCTTTTATCTCAGCTTCGATAAACTCAACAAATTCTGAACTTTGTCATAAATGTTCTAAAAAATGCCAAAATGGTCTGGTAGAAACAACATGTTTCAGTTCAAATATTAAGTTCAAAGGAGCATGATCAGAAATAGTGATCGCATCATACTCACATTCCTGAACATTGAATAAAAGTCGAGGGTCAACTATAAAATAGTCGATTCTCGAATATTTATTATGAACATGTGAGAAAAAAGAATATTCTCCATCACTAGGGTGCATATGCCTCCAGACCTCAATTAAAAAGGAATCAATAAGTGATGCAGTATGATTAGGGAGTTAATATTTGGATGATGACTTATCCATTAAAGGATTTAGACAACTATTAAGATCACCACCCATTAATAACATATATTAATTTAAATCAGGTAATAATGCAAAAACAGTTTTTAAAAATGAGGGATCACAACATTTTGTCCATTTTTCTATTACAAATTGTTCCTTTAAGAATCAGAAATCTACCATTGATATCAGTTATAATATCCTCCTGGTTAAAAGGAATATTGGAATCAATAAAAATAGAAACACTCTAGTTTTACTCTGGGAATTTGCATGAAACTGAGGACCCATTCAAAATTTGAAAAATCGATTTTTATCACATAACCTGATATGCGTCTCTTGAGGAAAAATTATATCAGGCTGGAATTGTTTATTAACTTTAAATGTTTTCTTACGCTTAATAGGATGATTCCAGCCACGAACATTCCAAGTTAAAACATTTAGCTGTACTTTGTGTCTAAAAAGAATAGTTAGACGTATGTCAGGATATGATAGTCGAAAATGGCGGAGATGAACAACAATAAAAATAATTGGCGTATGCTCCAGGATTCCATAATTGGGAAAAAAAAGAAAGAAAATCCCACCCAAACTACAAAGCCCAGAAACAAGTCGATATCAATCGACGCAAGCCCCAAGCAAAGAAAAGACGCGAATGCAAATACAAACTCCGCCTACCTCAGCAAAAAAAGAAAAATTAAAAAAAAAATAATCTCTGTCTGCCTCTACCGATCATAAAACTCATTACAGTCGACGTATATCTCAATATAATTAACTTGGAAGGAAAGCATTTTTCTTGTATAACAAAAAGACCTTCAACTGAAAGTAGCCTTCATAACATTAGAAAAGGGAAGAAAAACACATCCAAAACAATTCTTGAAATATTTGCACAGAAGAAAAACAATCACCATCTTTAAATTGTCCATCCTATCTTTAAAACATAAAGAAATCCAAATACTTAAAAAAATCTTTACAAAAGCATACGAAACAAAAAAAAACAATTAATTCATTTAAATGCTGCAGAAAAAAAATTCTAAATGGTTCAAATTTATTACAGACTATCAACAGTTCTCCCTCTATGTCTTCTGAAATTGAAGCCATCCAAACCAGTCTTTTTCAGAGATAAAAATGTATTTTAAAGTAAAGACTTCTGTAACCATCAAATCTTTCAATGTCATCACTCTTTACACCGCAAGACAATCAAATCATTATAAATCATTCAAGCTTCAGATTTGTCATCAGGTGCATCGGATAAAGAATTAATAAAACTCAATGCATCAAGTGGATCATCAAAGAAATGAAAACCAGATTTTTTAACGAAGAGCCTCAGTTTCGCTGGATATTGGAGCAATGGAAAGAGCTTTTTTTCACACGCTGATTTCATAGCATTTGCAAATCCAGCACGCTTTTTAACAATTTCGCGTGGAAAATCTTCATAGAAACGAATGTCTGAATTCTGATATTGAAAGAGTCTTTTTTTTCTCGCAAGCTTAATAATACGGTCTTTGTCTCTGAAACGGAGAAAGCGCACCACAATATGTCTGTTTTTACCTTGATCCAAAAATTTTAAGAAGCCAATTCTATGAGCCATTTCGATATCTGAAGGCTGTAAACAAACCTCCGGAAATAAAGTCTGAAACATTTTTGCGAAATAATCCAGTGTGTTGGCCAATTCTGATTTCTCTTTTAATCAAACAATTCGAATATTGTTCTGACGTGATCAAGCTTCGAGATCGACGATCCGTTGTTGGGCTTTTTCCAAACGTGAAGAAAGGTGCACAGTATTTCGACTGGCTTCTTTAAGATCAAGGCTCAAAGAGTCGATTTTTCCTTCAAATTTCTCTTTTAGTTGAGTTATCTCAATGCTGATATTGCTGATTTGAGATTCTAGTCTCTTTACCCAGGGGGGTTCCTCCGAGAATTCGTCGGTTTTCTTGGACTTTCCATTGCCTGGGTCCGGATTTCTTTTGGCGCTTCTGAGAGTAGCCATAATTATAACTGATCCAACTGAATAAAGTTGAAATTTCAAAGTTTAAATCGGAAAAGGAAGAGATTAAAGGCGGACAAGAAGCAACTAGTCTTACATGTCCGTAGCCGGGAGGCGGAGTTCCGTGTTCTGAAAATCCAATTAAAATTCCACTGTCTCTCCTTTGTCTATCCTACTAGTTATTTCCTCAAAGAATTCCAACAGATTTCCCCTTGAAAAACCATGCTGACTTTGGCCTGGTTTATCATGTGCCTCCAAGTACCTCAAAACCTCACCCTTGCTAATGGACCCCAACATCTTTCCAATCACTGAAGTCAGCTAACTGGCCTATAATTTCCAATTTCTGCCTTCCTCCCTTCTTAAAGAGTCGAGTGACACTTGCAATCTTCCATTCCTCTGGAACCATGCCAGAATCTAGAAAGATCACTGCTAATGCTGCCTCTATCTCTTCAGCTACTTCTTTCAGAACCCTGAGGTGTAGTCCATCTGGTCCAGGTGACTTATCTGTCTTTAGACTTTTCAGCTTCCCAAGCACCTTCTTCTTTGTAATAGTAACAACTTCTGGCCCGATATTCTCATATTTCTGGCATTCTGCTGGTGTCTTCTACTGAAGATTAATGCAAAATACTTAAGATTACTCATGATTTCTTTGTTACCCATTACTATCTCTCCAGCATAATTTTCCAGCAGTTCAATATCCATTTTTGCCTCTCTTTTACGCTTTATAAATCAGAAAAAAACATTTTGTATCCTTTTTTATATCATTGGCTAGCTTTCTTTCCTATTTCATCTCTAAGAAAGCACTTGTGAAAAAAGATATATTAATGATGAAACTTGAGAAAGAGCAGGCCCCATGCTTTTATGAAGCTGCATTGGAATTGGATGGAGGAGATGGAGAAATGAAACTCAAATACAGGGTCTAGGAGACCCTTTGGACATGCATTGCAAAAAATTTATGGCAGGGGGTAATAAGATGACTTTATTTATATTGTAATTCCACTCTATTCCTCCACGTACAGCATGATAGAGTAGCAGTTGGCATAATGCTTTATATCGCCAGCAACCGGGGTTCAATTCCCGTCACTGTTTATAGGGAGTCTGTATGTTTTCTCTGTTCCAAAGATGTACAGGTTATGGTTAGTATGTTCTGGGCATAGTATGTTGGCGTTGGAAGCATGGCAATGCTTGCAGACTGCGCTCAGCACAAAATTGGACTGACAAAATGAAACATTTCAGTGTGTTTTTCAATATTTCAATACACGTGAAAAATAAAACTAATCGTTCATCTTTTTTTCTTTACTTTCATTCTGCCAGTAATCTGCTTGTTATCTGCCCACAGAATTATTTATTCACAGACCAACGATCAGCTGTAAACATGGTCTGTGGAGGAGCCTTCATAGTCCATCATTTTCCATGGATCATGGAGTTAAGTCAATAGCTATGTCATCAGTGATGAGATAGTAAGATTTGGTAGTCATGGTAGCATTGCCAGAGTCCTAGACAATACAGCAGAGAATTTGGGACAGCATGGTACTGTTAGTGTTACGCTCATCATGACAAAGTGCCAGCAACCTGTGTTCAATTCCTGCCACTGTCTGTAAGGAAATTGTATGTTCTCCCCATGAGTATCTTCCAGCAACTACACATTCCAAAGATGTACAGGTTAGTCAGTTAATTGGTCACATGGGTCTAAATGGATTGCACAGGTTTGTTGGACCAAAAGGACCTGCCACCATGGTGTATCGCTAAATAAAATAAAATAAGATCCCTTGGCCCAACTTGTCCATGTCAAGTAAGCAGCACAATCAACCTGCTTCCATTGCCAATGTTTGGCCCATAACTACTTAAGCCGTTCCTATCCATAGAAATTGAGATAGAGATTGCGGAAGCATTAGTAATGATCTTTCAGAAATTTTTTGCACTCTGGCATGGTGCCAGAGGACTGGAAAATTGCAAATGTCGCTCCACTCTTTAAGAAAGGAAGAAGGCAGCAGAAAGGAAATTATAGACCAGTTAACTTGACCTCAGTTGTTGGGAAGACGTTGGAGTCATTCGTTAAGAATGAGGTTATGGAGTACTTGGTGACACAGGACAAGATAAGACAACATCAGCATGGTTCCCTTAAGGGAAAATCTTGCCTGACAAACCTGTTGGAATTCTTTGAGGAGATTACAAGTAGGATAGATAAAGGGAATGTACATTTGGACTTTCAGAATACCTTTGACAAAGTGCCACACACGAGGCTGCTTATCAAGTTGAGAGCCCATGGTATTACAGGAAAGTTACTGGCATGTTTGGAGCATTGGCTGATTGGTAGGAGGTAGCGAGTGGGAATAAAAGGATCCTTTTCTGGTTGGCTGCCAGTGACTAGTGGTGTTCCACAGGGGTCAGTGTTGGGACCACTTTTTTTTATGCTGTATGTCAATGATTTTTTGATGGAATGGATGGTTTTGTTGCAAGTTTGCAGATGATACAAAGACAGGTGCAGGGGCAAGTAGTGTTGAGGGAAAGGTAAGCTGCAGAAGGCATTAGACAGGTTAGGCAAATGGGCAAAAAAAATGGCAAATGAAATACGATGTTGTTAAATGCATGGTCGTGCACTTTGCTAGTGGAAATAAATGTGCGGACTATTTTTTAAACGGGGAGAAAATCCAAAAATCTGAGATGCAAAGGGACTTGGGAGTCCTTGTGCAGAACACACCAAGAGTCTCACCTTGAGTACTGTGAAAAGTTTAAGGCTCCTCATCGAAGAAAAGATGTGCTGACATTGGAGAGGAGGTTCACAAGCAGGATTCCAGGAATTAAAGGGTTATCATATGAAGAGTGTTTGATGGCTCTGGGTCTGTTCTCACTGGAATTTAGAAGGATGAGGGGGGGATTTCATTGAAACATTTTAAACGTTGAAAGGCCTAAACAGAGTAGATGTGGAAAGGATGTCTCCCATGGTGGGGGAGTCTAACACAAGGGGGCACAGCCTCAGGATAGAGGGGTGACCATTTAAAACACTGATGCAGAAAAATTTCTCTTGCCAGAGGGTGGTGAATTTGTGGTATTTGTCACCACAGGTAGCTGTGGAGACCTGGTCATTGGGTGTATTTAAGACAGACATTGAAGTTTCTTGATTGGACATGGCATCAAAGGTTATCGGGAAAAGGCCAGGGAGTGGGGCTGAGAAGGGAAAAAAAGGATGAGCCATGATTGAACAGCGGAGCAAACGGCCTACTCCTGCTCCTATGTCTTATGGGCTATCTATGTACAGTCCTGTGCAAAAGTCTTAGGCACATGCATATAGCTAGGGTGCCTCAAACTTTTGCACAGTAATGTGTTTGTCAATGTGGAACGGAGAGCAAGTTTGTAAATCTGGCAGGAGCAGAGGACGTTTGGGATGGTGAGGATGGAGCGCCACGGGAGGGGTGTGGGGCAGGAGGCAGAGAAGAAGTGCCAGGGGCGAAGGGATGGTGTAGGTGCAGATTCACCCAGCCCTAAGACATCAAACAAGGTAATTTGATTCCAAGCAACTGGTTTATTGATCATTACAGAATGCTTCTCTGGTGCTTCCTGCTCCCACCCCCTCTCCCTTCCCCTTTTCCCAACCAAAATTCCCCTCTCCCGGCCTCCTTCCCACTCTCAGTCCACATTGGAGACCCATATCAGAATCAGGGTTATCATCATTCACATACATCACAAGCTTTTTTTGGCAGCAGTATAGTGCAATACATAAAATTAAGCTATATGTATGCACCCAAGACTTTGGCACAGGTAGGTACGTTCAAGTAGAAGATCTGTCCGTAAGTGTCCATGATCGATAATGTTATCTTCTACAATATTTATTTTTTATTGTTATTTATTGTCATTTTTATGTCTTGCATTGTACTGCAACTGCAAAACAAATTTCACAATAAATGTCAGTGATAATAAATCGCATTCTCATTCTGTTTACTGAGAGCCTTTCTCTCTTTCCTCCTCCTCCATCCTCTTCCAGCTCTGAACATCATTTGATCATTCTTCAGTGATTCTATGCCTAAAGAGAAATGTGGACCAAATCAGGGAACAGATGCCAAAGAGGATAGTTATAAGCTATAGGATGACATTGATTAATTGATCAGATTGGCCGAGCAATAGCAGATGGTATTTTGTCCCGATAAGTCTGACATGATTTTAACTTATTTAAAGCAGGGATCCACAACCTTTTTTATGCCATGGACCCCTACCATTAACCCAGGTTGGGAACCCCTGATTTTGAGGTACAGAATGGTAACAGGCCCCTTCACCTCAATGAGCCCATGTCAATTAATTACATCCATGTGACCGACTAATCTACTAACCCGTGCGTCTTTGGAATAACCATGAGACTTTAAGGCCGTAAGGTATAGGAACAGAATTAGGCCTTTTGGTCCATCAAGTCTGCTCCGCCATTTCATCATGACTGATCCAATATTCCTCTCAGGCCCAATCTCCTGACTTCTCCCCATTTCCCTTCATAGCCTGACCAATCAAGAGTCTACAACCACTGCCTTAAATATACATGAAGTCTTGGCCTCCATAACTGCCTGTGGCAAAGAATCCCACTGATTGACCCCCGTCTAAATAAATTCCTCTTCACCTCCGTTCTCTAAAAGGATGCCCCTCTATTCTGAGACTGTGTCCTCTGTTCTTAGATTACCCCACCATAGGAAACATCCTTTCCACATCCACTCTATCAAGGCCTTTCATCAAGGTTAGTGAGTTGTGAGCAACTATGTTGTCACCGGAACCATAGCGAGACTTGCAAGCTGCCCGCAGCACAGTGTTCGGGGTGCACTGGTCGTTGACACAAAATGTCGCATTTCCATGTATGTTTCGATGTACATGTGACAAATAAAGCCAATCTTTATCTTTATTTTTCAATTATATCTAAGCCAAGCTCTTAAGGTCTGATTTGGCCACTCATCCTGATTTCTAATCCTTTTCTTCCATATATTCTATAACTTCCATAACAGGATTTCCCAATTCTTCTTTCTTGTGGTGGGAAGCTGTGGGTGATTAGATGGGGTGGATGTTGTAGTTGTATATGTATCCATAAACTCTGATTATATATTTTTTCTTTGCAGAATAATTGTGGGACACTGTTCCCATGGATCCCCAATGCTGCCTGCTGCTGTTCATGCTGCTGAATCAGGACTGTGTCACAAACTGTGTCAGCTCAAACCGTGTCAGCAAGTCTGCAGATGACACACCAGTGGCTGGCCTTGCCAAGAACAATGATAAGATGGCGCATAGAGAGAAAATGAAGTGGCTGGTGGATTAAGGATTGGTGTAAGAAGAACAACCTAAGCCTGAACGTGGAGCAGACAAAGGAAATCATTCTGGACTTCAGGAAGATACAGATGAACCATCCTCCCCTGTGAGTACATGGCTGCTCCATAGAGAGAGAATTAAATACAGCAAGTTCTAAGAGTTCACATCCTCCAAGCCCATCCTCATCTGATCCCTCCTTTATACCCTCTGATCTTTTCCTCATTGAGAATACATTGATTCATACAGAATAACCTGAGAAAGATCCTTTCTCTGCATTTAATATGCCAGCCAGCTAGGGGTAAGTACAATAGACTTGCATTTTTATTTGTTCTGACCACCTGATGTTTAAGAAGCATGCAGGCATAGAAGCAGAAATTGTTTATACAGAAGTTGTTGTCCTTTTGGAGACGGCCCAACTTTCTGCAGTTATTTCTAGCAATTGGTTGAAGAAAGTAGTTTAACATAGACAGTGTAAGTTACATGGTGACATCAGACACTGTAGGGGTTCAGAGTAATTTCCGAATGAGTAAGACATTGGCTGAAGGGTAGGAAACAATGAATACTTGTTTGAGTGTTCAACTGGAGGAGGAGCAGGGTACTAGTTGAAATACTTAAGGGATAGGTGCTAAACATATTAATGTTACTAACACATAGAAAGTCAGAGCGAGGTGATTGACCAAGGAGAGATGTTGGTGTGTGGGACTATTGTGAAATTAGAAGAGGCAGTTCATTATATAAGGAATAAAATGGATATACTTTCCACATAGGGACAATGGCAGATAAAATTTAATCTAGACAAGAGTGAAGTGAAAGAATAAACTGCCAACACACATATCATGGTGCAATCAAAACAGCTGAATCAATTCCCAATGAAGTTAATATGTTGTTGAACTGCATAAATAGACTGAAGAACACCAAATAGAAGGGAAATTGACAAACCGCATATGTTTTGGTCAAACAACTCTACTGCAATGGAGATGAATACTTGGCTCTGTGTATAAAGTTGATTGATTCATTTTGAACCATGACTTGAGCCAAATACCTTCTACACATAAACGATACTCCTGAATAAAAGCTGTAGTTGTGAAGACTGAACATAGTTGAGGAAGGCTGCTAAAACGAGTAGATCAACCAGGGCAGAGGGCCCACCTGGTGATTCCACAACCTCTGGACTCACTTTCAAAGTCTTTCCAAGTCATGTTCTCAGTATTAGTTATTTACTTATATTATTATTATTATTATTATTTGTTTTTATGTATTTGCATAGCTGTTTCTCTGTTCTTGCACATTGGTTGTGTGTAATTTTTCATTGATTTTTCTGTATTTATTGGTTCTATGAAGGCCTGCAAGAAAATGAATCTCAGGTAGTATATGGTGACATATACATACTTTGATAATAAATTTTATTTTGAATTTCGATTACCTGTTCTGTCATCAGATTAAAGTCACACTTTACAGCAATTAGAAAATTCAGCAAACCTCAATATACACTCCCTTTTATCATGTTATAAAGGAGTTGTAAAAGTCAAATTTGACGAAGAAATCAGCTATTGTCAAGATGAGGTATTGTGATTAAGCTGATCAAGCAATTGTCCTGTATTTTAAAAGGTAAAATATATCTTTATTTGTCACATGTACATCGAAACATAGTGAAATGCATCGTTTGCATCAACAACCATCACAGCCTGAAGATGTGCTAGGTGCAGCCTGCAAGAGTCGCCATGCTTCCAGTGCCAACATAGCATATTTCCCCTAAACAATCACTCAGTTTTTAAGTTGTAGCTTATTATGTACTACCTCGTGTGTAATATTAATTCACTGAAATAGCAATACATGAAATTGGTTGTCAGGCCTGCACCTAAAGGTCCCTCCCAGCCTCCACCCAGCTAACAGGAATCAGTTGCTATTCATCGCCAGCTGATCACCTGCAGCCTATTTAAACCTGGCTCTCAGCCACAATCTTTATTCACTCATACGAACCAGCTAATCTCAACCTTCATTTTCCTTGTTGCTTTTTTTTGTTAAATATCTGTTCTCTCTTGATTTTGTGGCCCCTTGTGGCTCATTATTTTGTAGTTTAATATTAAAGTTATCCCTCACTGCTAAATCATCTTCACTGCTCTGCATTTGAGTCAAGCTTCCTCTGTACTTTTGACAGGATGAGTGAACTGCCAATTGAAAATACTTGCCTAAAGCAAGTCATCCACCAACATGAGCAGACAATCTGGAGGCAGCTAGAAACCACTGATTATCTGCTCGAGCTGTCCCACAATCTCTGCCAAGGGTATGCCACTCTTTGAAGTGTTTTCATGGCTACCAACCCTCATTGTTTTCCGCAGAAGAGCCAACGGTGGAGGTTCCTTCCCCCAGGGCCGTGGCTCACCACTGACGAAATACTTGGAAGAGAGCATGGAGGGCCATCCTTAGCTGCTAACCATGCCTACTGCTGCCTGGCTAACTGCTATCAGTGCTCAGCCACACTCCTCTGGTCTGACTGTCCACCCACGATCTGCCCCCGTGCACCAACTCCCGTAAGCTCTGGTCGAAGTTCATTAGTCCCTTTAAGATTACCCATTGCGGGGGACGTCACGTGACGACGTAGGATCGAGACGTGGAAATCCAGCTCTCCCGTAAAAAACCAGTAAAATAATGTTTAAGTGAAGAAAAGTTAGTAAATACTTTTTAAAAATTACTTATAAACTACTCAGGATTGTCTTAAGATATGTCTCCTAAACAGAAGCAGAAGAAAACTACTACTTTGAAGACAACACAAGTTGGAAAAGAATCAAGGCCGGCCACCATGAAAGAGCCTCGGGCTCAAGTGCATTTTACCTCCGGCGATACAGAACAGGAAACTGCGGCAACATCAACCGTTTCCAAAAAAAAAGAGCAACAGGAATTGCGCATGCGTGAAGGAAGGGGCATGCGCAAACACAAGCAACCCAAACTACAAATCCCAGCTATGATCGGAACTGAAAGTGAAAGTGAATATGAGGTGGAATCAGATTCTCTGGATAAATCAGACGAAGATGAAGAGACAAACAAAGAAGAGCAACAGGAAGAGGTTGGAGGTGATATTGGAGACATAAAAAATCTTTGGTGCAAATAATGCATAAATTAAAAACATTAAAAGTAATAAAAAAGATATTAAAAATATGAAGATTATGTTTGATAAAATGATGAAAAGACAGGACAAAATGGACAAGAAAATTAAAAACTTGGAAGAAACAACGGGAAACACCATTGATAGAGTGAATAAAATGGAAGATAATATTTCTGCCTGGACATCAGAAAGAAAATGGTTGTTGGAAAAAGTGGATGTACTTGAAAATTTTAGCAGACAAAATAATATTAAGATTGTTGGACTTAAAGAAGTTATAGAGGGAGAGGATCCAATACATTTTTTTCAAAAATGGATTCCAGAAATTTTGGAAATGCAAGAAGGAACCCAGTTAATTGAAATTGAAAGGGCTCACAGAGCCTTAAGATCAAGACCTCAAGTTGATCAAAACCCACGATCAATCTTGATAAAATGCTTAAGGTATCAAGATAAAGAAAAGATCCTGAAGGCGGCTGCCCAACGTGCCAGAAAGAGAAACGGGCCATTGATGATAGAAGGGAAAACAGTTCTTTTCTATCCTGATATAAGTTATGACTTTTTGAAGAGAAAGAAGGAATTTAACCCAGCGAAAAAAGTTTTATGGGAAAAGGGTTATAAATTTATATTGCGCCACCCGGCAACCCTGATAATTTTTTTGGATGACGGAAAAAGAAGATCTTTTACTGATTATCGGGATGCGGAAGAATTTGCACAAGAACTCCCAAATATTTGCTAACCACAGCCAAAGATTTAAAAGTGAAACGGATTAAAGATGAAGACAGGGACAGTGAATGGAGTTGATGGATGTTTAAGGACAGAAGAATATTTAAATATATTCTTAATTATATGATACAGGGGGAGAAAGGTAAAAATTTGAGAAATATTAATCGAGAGTAGTGATATTATTTTTTCTTCTCTTATATATACTTTTTTATGTTACGGGGGAGCTTCGGATCGATTGCTACGGGATTCACGTGTGTAATCATGGCGATCGCCATGACCCGTACAACAGAGGGGGGTAATGTTGTGTTTTTTTTATTCACAACATTAGTAGGGGGTATTTTTTTTTCTTTATAATCTATTTTTCTTTAATCTTTCTTTCTTTGCCTGGACAATTGGGGGGGGGGAGAGACACATAGCAACACGGAGAATTTTTTAAAAATTCCCCAAGGTACTACGAAAGTTGAAAAGTTAGGTATTATTATAGACTGGAGTAACCCTGTTAAAAATAATGACTAATTTACTGAATTTTTAAAGTTTTAATGTTAATGGGCTTAATGGACTGGTGAAAAGAAAAAGAATTTTAACATACATTAAGAAAATGAAAATAGATATAGTTTTTAGCTGCATTTCATTTGAAAAAATTACTTATAATTTAAGAGATAAATATGAAATATTTCTGAAAATTTGGCGCCCTTATTTACAAAAGATAGGATTAAATATATAGGTGCTCCGAAGATAAAATTATTGGTTATTTGGGGAAAGAAATAAATATGTATACTAAAGCTAGTATGAACTCCATGGAGCATGTGGGGATCTTCCGATATCCAGGCATTCTTTCTTTCTTTCTTTTCTTTTTTTTTCTCTTCTTTTTTCTCCTTCTACAGGGATATGTTAGGGAGGAGGGGTTAAGGGGGGGGGAAGGGTTGATAATTTTCTTTTCCTTCTGTAACCATTCGAAAATTCAATTAAAGAAAATTTATAAAAAAGATGACCCATTGCATCAAACCAGTTACTCACCGTCTCCAGCTGCCACCAACCCTTCAGGATCACACCTATCTTCCATGTGTCCTGCCTCAAGCCCATTGTCCATGGATCACTCAACCCATCTGAGCCTGCAATTCCAGAAACTAGGATGATGCAAAGTGGTCCCCTGTGCATGGTTTTACCGCTTGCTGGAATCACGTCATCATGGACAGGATGGGTTGAATGGGAAGGGTATGCCCCGAAGGAGAGATTTTGAGTGCTGGCCAGTTACATCTTGGATCTATTGTTCATCGAGGGGTTCTACCAGACCCGCTTGGATTGTCCTGGTCTGCGTGAGGAGAGGTCTTCTCAGGCTTGCATATGCTGGCATTCCTAGCTAACAGGAGTCACCTACCGCTCATTTCCAACTCATCAAACCTGCAGCCTATTTAAACCCTGCTGTCATCCACAATCCCTGTGCATGCATACAAACCAGCCAATCTAAACCATGTGCTCCCAGCCTTTAGTTACTGTACTTTATTGCCTTGTAATGTTAAATATTGGTTCTCTCATTTTGTGACCCCTCATCTTGTCTTGTTATTATTAAAAATTATCGCTTACTGCTAAACCATCTCTGCTGCTCTACATTTGAGTGAAGTCTCCTCAATATTTCCTGTCACGTTTGCTGTTTAAAATCTTTCGATTCAAGTATTAAAAAGGGAAAAATATCAGTGCAACATCAATCATTGCTCTTTGTGTCAAGATTAGTTTCCTGATATTGTGCTAATTTAGTTGTTTTGAATCACCTGTAAATGTCAATCTTAAAATTTAGACCAAATCAGGAAACACTTTCTTTCAGAATAGTCTTCACTGTAAGTTAGCATTATGCTCCTTTGAGTACACTATTAATGCATGCATAAATAAAGATAACTTCGCGGGCTGTCCCCAGCAAACCCTTGGGTGAGCTGGTTGTTAATGCAAATGACACATTTCACTTTATGTATTATGGAAGATGTGAAAAATAAAACTGAATCTGTACCCGAATTTGAAACTTACTTTTGCTTATCTACTCATACTCATTAACATTTCTCTCATTTTAGGAGTACATAAATAATGCTTGCACTAATAAATACAAATTTCACTGCAAGCAACTGAGATGTGTGTCGTAACTGCAATGTAGACTTCAGTCCAACAATGAACCCAGCTTGCTTTGGTCCATCTTTTACAGCAGACCTCAGTGTGTCATCACCAAGTGGAGTTGTGCTGCACGAATACTTCCAATATACAATCTTAAAAGTTAAATGTCTCCCTACTTTCCATTTAAAGCTAGTTTCAACCCTTAACATTAATAATTCAAGGTCTACAAGTACATTTATTACCAAAGTACATATGCAGTATACAACCCTGAGATTTGTCTTCCTACAGACAGCCACGTAACAAAGAAAACCATTGAACCTTTTCAAAGCAAAATATCAAACCCCTAATGCATTAAAGAAAACAAAACGTGCAAATGGCAAAAAAAGAGCAGGAAACACAAAATATATAGCATCAAACCACTAAGTATTCGAAGCACTCCCCGAATGTTCAGTTTCAGCTCAGCTCAGTTCAATCTAGCGCTGTATTGTTCATCGATTGCAGGCCGCCCCAATCAAAAGCATACAAAACCACAACAGAAAATGAAGCAACCGGAAACACATGATAACACGAGCTACCAGAGTCCAATCCCCAAACCACGTCGATTAAACCTTGCCCAAGACCCAGGATTCTGGTACCATCCCTCTGGCAGCAGCGAGCGAGAGACCGGACCGGTCACTCTTAGGCAGATGACACTGAACACCTGCTCACCGTCTGCTCTCATCCTTGTTAATATCAATCCTTCCTTGTTACTTTAATTGGTGAGAAATGGAGTCCATCTTGAATTCCATCCACATATACTGTAGATAGAAAATCACTGACAGCATCTGCAGTTTCCTGTGGGTCTAGATAGAAATTTCTTCTTTCAGAGGGTGGTGAATCTCTGGTTGAGCAGATGGTGAAAGCTGGATCATTAAAACAATCTAAAGTATTGTCATACTTTGCACAATTCCTCACCCTTTCCTATTTCTATAAACTCTATACACTCAGATTTCTCTGTGCATCCTCTTTTCTTACCACGCCCCTCTTCAGGTTTATTTAAACTCTTCTTTAGTAGATCCGCCTTCAGTTGATTTGGCCCAGCAGTCTGAGATTCCCTCCTTAAGTCTCTCTGCTCTGCATGTTACCCTTTAAGACATTCATCAATAATTGTCTTTCTTCTATGGCGGGTTGGAGATAGGTCTCTACCAAAAGAGATGCAAGGCGCTCCTTCTCTCCACTAGCCTGAAGGTCATCCTCGGGCATGGTGTTGTACCTGTTTAGCCTCCCGATCAGGGTCATGTGAAGCCATGGGATCAGGTGGTGGATGGTTGTGAGCAGTTGGTGCATATTACAGGTCCTGGTTATGCGACCACTGATGCCAAGCAGACAATATCTGAAGAACATTGATACTGGTTGGGCCACGCATCCTGTAATGACACCGCCCAAAAGAAAGCAATGGCAAACCATTTCTCTGGAAAAAGTTGCCAAGAACAATCATGGTCATGGAAGACCATGATCGCCTACATCATATGACATGGCACATAATGATAATGATGAATGTTTCTTTAAATGGCAAATTGGATCCAAAATTGATTCAGGTCCATGTAGCAGAAATAAAGGTAGACATTTTTTTTTTGCAAATGGAAGGCTGTGTCCAGTGGGAACTTGTAGGGCTCATGAACTAAAGTTTTACTTATTTTTGTATGAAATGACTTGAAAATTTTCATACTTTAAAAATACTGCAAGATACAAACTGTTGTTGTAAAGCTTCAATCACTATTTGGGGTAGCACTGTAGCAGAGCAGTTGTTTTTGGTGCTGTTCAGTCGTTTTTTAGTCGAGTCCGAGTCTTCGTGACTTCACAGAGTCCATAGGGTTTTCACGGTAAGATACAAAAGTAGATTGCCAGGCCTTTCTTCCGCGCAGGTACTGCTGCTGCCCAGGTTGGGACCTGGCTGGATTCAAACTCAGGACCATCTGCCTTGAAGACCAGTGCTGATCCCACTACACCACCAGCTGACCCAACATAGTGGTTAGCATAATGCTATTACAGCGCTGGTGACACTGGTTCAATTTAGTTGCTGTAAGAAGTTTGCACAATCTCCCTGTTAAGGCGTGGCTTTCCTCCGGGTGCGCTGGTCTCCTCCCACATTCTAAAGACATACAGGCTAGTAGGTTAACTGGTCACATGGGTGGCATGTACTCTTTGTGTCGGAATGGTTTGTTACCATGCAGTAATAATGAAATAAAAGTAAATAAATGGGTTAAACTAGAATCCTAGTGGCATTGGGACTAGGATTACAGTGCATTCATTGAACAAGATTTGTTATCTGGAAAGGCAAAACCTTGTACTAGAATGTTTTGGTGGAGAAATCATAAATCCTATACTATGTTTCCTATAATTCCTTGTGCAGCCAGCATTTCCTCTAATTGCTATTCATGCTCATAGGCCCAAAGGGGCTAAGTATGTCTGATAGAATGCAGATAAAAGTAAATAAGATGTATTATCTTAATTACTTGATACAGTAAACAAAATAAACATATTTGAGATTTCCACAGTTATTAATCTGTGCTACAATGTGCATATTGAATGAATAACCAGTACAGCAAAGTTCTTTAACCATTCAATTTACAATTGTATTCAGAACATCTTGTTCCTTCAAAACTTCACGGCATTGCAGTAATGCCTTTCAAACAATTGCAAAATGTGTCAGTTATATTGTTCATTCACAGTCTACAAAAGAGATCCTTGCGCTCAAACCTGCAGCTGTCTGACACAGGTAGCAGAAAGACAAGAAATTAAACATGAGTGCTGGAGGAACTCAGCAAGTCAGGCAGCTTCTGTGGAGGAGAATAAATAGTCCACACAACCCTTCCTTCGGCATCCTTCATTTCCTCCACTGATGAAGATTCTCGGCCCGAAACATTGACTGTTTATTCCCCTCCACAGATGTTGCCCGACTTGCTGAGATCCCGCACATTTTCTGTGTTTTTCTCTGGAGTGTTTAAGAAATTGAGTGCAGAAAGCTGTGGGGGGAGGGGGGAGTAAAGGTGCGTTTGATGGTAGGATCCCTTCAGAAATGGCAGAAGTTGATGTGTTGGACGCGGAGGCTCATGGGGTGATAGGTAAAGGCCAAGAGGAATGGAAAGATTGGGTGAGTGTGGATATTTGGGAAATGCAGGAGATCTGGGTGAAGACAGCATCAAAGGTGGAGGAAGGGAAAGCCTGTTCTTTGAAGGAGGAGGACATCTTTGATATCCTGGAAAGGAAAGCCTCATCCTGAGAACAAATGCAACAGAGTCAAAGCAACTGAGAAAAGGGAATAGCATTGTTACAGGAGACAGGGTGGGAAGAGGTATAGTCAAGATAATTGTGGGAATCGGTAGATTTATAAAGAATATCAGTTGACAGTTTGTCTCCAGAGATGGTGACAGAGAGATCGAGAAAGGGGACAGAGGTGTCAGAAATGGACCAAGTGAATTTAAGGGCAAGGTGGAAGCTAGAGGCAAAATTGATGAAATTGCCAAGCTCAGGACGGATGTATGAAGAAACACCAATGCAGTCGTCAATTTATAATTAAAGAAATGCAAAAAAAAAACTGCTGGAGGAACTCAGCGGGTTAGGCAACAACTGAAGAGGGAAGTGGACAGTCGATGTTTTAGGTTGAGACACTGCATCTAGAAGATTGGGTTAAAAATCTACCATCTCAGATATGAAACTCTTCTGGAAACATTAAGCTAAAGAAAGATCAGGAAGATCTCGTTTAGTATGAAGGAGAATATTGCAGTGCTTCAGTGGGAGTATTTCCTTGAGCTGTCTGGGTCAATCAACCCAAAACGTTGACTATCTATGTCCCTCTATTGATGCTGCCTGACTTGCTGAGTTTCTCCAGGACATTGTTTTTTGCTCTAGCATCAGCAACCTTTTGTCTCCCCACACAACTAAAGAATACACTAGTATTCTTTAATATACAAAAATACAACATCTCCACACAGAAATCAACGCTCGGCATCAACAGACAGCCATCTAATCATTGCCAAAGCAACCCCTTGCAGATGAATTCACCAGTACTGAGTGTGCGGCTTTAGGCTAATTTAGCAGGGGGATGGGAATCAGCACACAGCATTGGAAAGAAGATATAACGTCAACAAAGGTTTGGATGAGACAGAGAACTAGAGAAAGAAAAAGTAGAGTATTAGAAGGGAAGAGACTAAGCCACAAGATAAGATGTAAGAACATGAATGTATAAGGGCAAAGCTTGATAAATAAGACTAGGACATTCAACTAGCCAGCACTGCGAAGTAGAATATCACTAGGCACTAAACATTCCTGGAAACAACCTCAGAGGTCTCCGTTGGTCAGAGTTGACCAAGAATGTTGCTTCCTAGCTGTTGAGATACATAAACCTGCAGTACAATATGGAAAGCAAGCTGTTGCCCATGTTGGAAACTCCTCTCCACACATCTGATGAATCTAAAGGAAAGGCGATACCGTTTGGCACCAGCAGCGTCACAGGAGTTACCAGTCAGTATTGAGCTCAACATAGAACTCCAGCTCTGAATTTTTCCTTTGGAGTTTACTCCCAAAGCCTTTTGCAGGAGTGGGTACAGTCGCTAAGCAGAGGAAGATCAGAGTTTTCCTTCTCCCAGATGAGCTGCCAACCACAGCTGACGAGCCCAATCTGCCCGAAGCAACTGGTTTTAAGGCACCAGTAACCTGCCTTTGCCCCTTCTCCTGCCAGTAGAAATAGTTCCACTGGGCTAAGTAGCTAACCAACATGTGAAGGCCCGGAGCTGGACTTGGCTGTCAGAGGCTATTTGAGTCACACACCATTGAGAGCATTTAATGGGTAGTGGGAGCTTGTCCCCATTACTACCCCTGGCTATAACAACATTAAGGAACCAATAAGATTAGGAAAGGTCAGGAATGAAAGGAAGGACTGAATAATAATAAATGAATCTGAACCTGACTGGGTATGTTAAATTTAAGGAGACTATTTCCTTGCTTCAGAGGGAGTGTTTCCTTGAGAATCAGGGATACAATCTATTTGCATACAGTTAAGAAATATTAAAAGTGTTTTCTATAGGCCATTATTCAGTAAGAAGATATGGAGGCTGGTTTTTTACTAGAGCTGCAAGAACTATAAGGCAGTGATAATGGATATACAATGGTCCTAATTCAGATACAGCATGATAATATTGTAAAGAGCAAAGAAGGGGGAAGAATTTCTTAAGTGCATTCAAAAACACTTTCTTCTAGACCAGCAAGGAAAAAGCTTTTGCTGGATATTGATCCACCTCGGAACAAGTGAATCAAGTTTGGTAGGGGAGCACTTAGGGAACAGGTGTCAGAATTTAAGATTTAAATTAAATCTGGGTAAGGTTGAAGATAAAGGTTCACAATGAAGGGTCTGTAATTTCAAACCTTTACTCTGTTTGTCTTTCCATAGATGCTGCTTCATCTGGTGAGTGTTTCTGGCATTTTCTGATTTTATTTCAGATTTCCAGCATCCGCAATGTTTTGATATTCATAAACTGTAGATTAGCTGTAAAAGAGGACAAAGATAATCTGGACTGAGAGAGTGCTTCATTGAAGAGCCAATTTTCAGAATGGTAAACCGACATCAAAAATTGGCAGGCAAAGATATAATAGAACAAAGGTCACCTATTAAAGAGGAAATAACTTGGGTATGGTCCAGCTACATTCCCACCTGGGAAAAGGATTGAGCAACCAAAACCAGGACTCCCCTCTGACCAAAAGATATGCAGAGTAAGGTAAAACGGAAAGAGGGATTTCAGATTTATTTATTTATCACATGGACATCGAAACATAGAGTGAAATGTGATGTTTGCATTAACAACTGACACAACTGAAGGGTGTGCTGGGGCAACCTGCACCAACAAAGCATGCTCACAATGTTCAACAGAACAACACAAGCAGCAACAACAAAAACAAGCCAAAACACCAACAGCAAAACAAGCCCCTTGCCCACCCTCACACACCGATGAACCTCCAACCCAGGGCAGGCTGCCTCCGGCCTCTGACCTCCAGACATCTGGGCCCCAGGCACTCAGACGTGCTGACATCGGGACCTACCAACCCAGGGGCTTCAACCTCCAGACAAATTTCAAATGGCGAATGATAACTTTCAGAACACACGGGAATCAAGCCAAATACAAGAAAGTAAAGTCAGAAAAGCTTAAAAATACGGACAAAAAAAGGAACTTGACAGTTGACCACAACTAACAAATAAAGAAATCAAAAAGTCCTTTGTGACTACTCAAGTAACAAATAGTTAATATGAGGTGGTGCAGGGCCTGTTAGAATAAGGAATTCTCTGCAAGAAGGCTGAGAACATTTCAAAGCTATTGTCATGCATCTGTTTTTCAGAGATTCTGCCAAAATCAAAGAGTGTGTTAAGATAGGCTGAAAATTGATATTCTAAAAAGGAAAAATGAGTGGGTTGGGTTCACCAAAGGTATATTAGTCACCAGGTCCAGGTGGGGAGGAACTGGCCGTTAAATTGCAATCTCCATACAAATGATCGATTAAAATTTTTTTAATAACTTCACTTCAGTAATCCGTGTTTGCTCAAGTGACAGAAGAGACGGCAGATGCTGGAATCTGGAGCAATAAAGAATCTGCTGGAGGAACTCTGTGCTCGTGGCAGGTTTCAATCTGGAATGTCAACAGTGCCTTTCCCCCTACAGATGTTGCTCAACCCAACAGCAACTTGGTAACAGATGTTGCTGAGTTCCTCCACCAGATTCTTTCTTGCTCGAGTGACCATCATTATCAGTTCAAGCTGCTTCTTCAGGTGAAACTGATTAGGTTGTAGCTGCTGGGTTTATGCTTACACCTATTTTGAAAATATCTGTAATACTCATACTAAATGTTATGAAGTACCTGCCCATACATTCCCTTCAAGTAGTGAGTTACAGGTTTCAACCACTTTCTATGTGAAAAAAAATCTTCCTCAAATCTCTTCTAAATCTTCTTACCTTCAAAGTTCAAAGTAAATTTATGCCCTTGGAATTCATTTTCTTGCCAGCGTTTTACAGGGCTGAGCGTCAGCAATCTCTTCCCTTGCCTCCAACAGCAGCCTAAGATTTATCTCAACAGGCCCTTAAATTTATTCACCTTTTTGCTGGTAATTTATACTATGATTACAGCACAAAATGCTGGAGGAACTCAACTGGTCAGACAGCATCTATGGAGGATAATGAATGGTCAACGTTTCTGGCCTAGACCTTTCATCACAGTTTCTAAGTACATTATTTTGTACTAATGCCCCCTTGTTTGAGACCCTCCTACTAGTGGAAACATCTCAGATTTCTATCCTGTCACGCCCCCTTAGGATCTTATATGTTTAAGTAAGTTCATCCTCACTTCTTTTAAACTCCAAGGAAAACAGACCTGAACCAATTAGTCCCTCCTGGTAGAATATAAATTAATTTTGATAGGTGCATGGATAGGATGGGATATGGAAGGCTATGGTCTGGATGCTGGTTGATGGGACCAGGCAGATTACTAATTTGGTACTGACTAGATGGGCTGAAAGGCCTGCATCTGTACTATCACGTTCTATAACTTCTATTCCATAACTCCCGTTATTCTCTGCATCAGCTGACAAAGGAAAATATTAGCATCTTAATCCGCAGACTGTGCTGCTACTTTTAATACCTTGTCAATATACAGCCCAAGGCCCCTTTGTTCCACCAAATCTCTCACTGTCCACCTTTGTATTCTGACTTCTATCCACCTTCCTTTCCAGTCCCGATGAAGGGTCTCGGTCCACAAGGTCAACTGTTCATTCCCCTTGCTCCCATATTTGCTACTTAACTTTCCGAGTTCCTCTCACATTTTGTGTATAATGCTCAAGATTTCCAGCATCTGCAGAATGCCTGTGTTTATTCTGTATTGCCGGCCTTATTGTACCTCAGACTTTTCTGGACTGAATTCCATTGTCACTTTTATGCACAACTGACGAGTCCGTTGCTATCTCTAATTAATACTTTCCTTCACACTTTAGACCACATGGTTATTTTTTCTGTATCATCTGCAAACTTTTATATTGTGCCACTTATATTTAATTTTAAATTATTAATATACATTACAACTAGGCCAGGAGTAGGCAGTATCATTCAACTATTTGGCTCTTGAACAAACCAACACAACCATAATGACAATTTTGACCACCATGCAGTAAACGGATTTTCTTTTTTTTTCTAATTGTGTTCTTTCTTGTAAAATTTATGTTATGTTTGATTTACATTTTTCTTCTAAATTCAGCTTATAAGATGCTATTTGACTTTGATGCTGTTGCAAGTTTTTCATTACCCCTGTGCATTCATGTACTTGTGCATTATGACAATAAACTTGGACTTTGACTTTGGCAACCTTAGTGAGTCCTGAAATATCCAAACTGGATACAGCCTTCCATTTACAAAAACATCTGTCAGCCATTATCTTTGTAACCTAGCATTGAGCCAATTTTGTATCCCATTTGTCACATCTGAATTGCTTGGGCTCTTACTATATTGACTAGCCTGTCATCTGGAACCTTGTCAAAAATATCCATGCTACATCAAATGCACTGAACCCAACTGACTCCTTGTTACCTCTTCAAGAATTTCCATCATAGAGTCTTAGAGGAGTACAGCGCAGAAGAAGGCCCTTTGGCCCATCTAGTCCATGCCGAAATCAGTTAAACTGATCAATCAGACACTATATTTTGTTAGCACATACAAATGGACTGTTTGTAATTATTTTGTGCCTTTCTAACAAACAGGTTATATACTGCAATGGATTTGAATAGTTCTTCCACCCCTAAAACTAAATTTAACAAACTGGCCTGAAAATACTTATATTATTGCTTCTTTTGTTCTTAAGTAACTCAAATAACCGTCCTCAGATTGTATTTCATCACTTCTGCAGCCAAGGATTGGAAATACTGGTGATGCTGCTATGATTTCTCTCTTGCTTCTTTTAACAGCTTGGGAAATATTTCATCTGGTCCTCATGATTTACCCATCTTTGTAAACATGAAACACTATCCCAACTCCCTAAGTCCCTATTGTGTCCATAACGTACTGGTTAGGCACAGGAGTACATTCAACCAGAGACTCATTCCACCGAGATGCAACACCAAGCATCATAGGAAGTCATTCCTTCCTGTGGCCACCAAACTTTACAACTTCTCCCTCGGAGTGTCAGACCCCTGAGCCAATAGACTGGTCCTGGACTAATTTCCACTTGGCATTATTTACTTATTATTATTTAATTACTTATGGTTTTATATTGCTATATTTCTACACTATTCTTGGTTGGTGCGACTGTAACGAAATACATTTTCCCTCGGGATCAATAAAGTATGCCTGTCTGTCCAATATTTCCTCATACTTCATTCCTAACAACAATAACAATCATAGCTGTTAGCATAATGCTATTACAGTGCCAACATCCCGGGTTCAATTCCTTCCGCTGTCTGCAAGGAGTTTGTATGCTCCCTTTGTGATCATATGGGTTCCCTCTGGGTTCTCGGAGTTCCTCCAAAGACATAGTAAGTTAATTGGTCACATGGGTGTAATTGGGCGGTGCATGTTCATTGGGCTGGAAGGGCCAGTAACTGTGCTAAATCTCAAAATAAAATAAAAATGACATGTGGAGGTAGCCAGCAATATTAGTCAAAAGTCTAACCAATTTCCACACATGGCCTATTTTTATAGATCCCTAATGGGCTCTCAACTTCTTTAGAACTTTTTGATATTCCTTGCCACTATTTTTGTCCTTTTCCCCCAGTTTATCTTTTAATTTCATTGGTATACTTTCTATATCCACCAAACTCTTCTTCACAGGGCCATGCTTAGCTCGAGTCCTCTGAATCTCTTTAAATGCCTCCCATTGTAATAAAAGTCATTTACCTACAAACAATTGTATTCAACATTTCAAAGTTCAAATTTCAGAAACAAATTTATTATCAAAGTACATATGTACAATACTTTGCAATAAGTACAAAGTACAATACTACCTGGGGATTAATTTTCTTTCAGGCATTTACAGCAAAAAAAAGAAATACAATAAAATTTATGAAATACTATTCATTAAGAGAAAGATTGACAAACAACCAAAGACAAACTATCCAAAAAAAAATTGAGAACATGGGTTATAAAGAATCCTTGAAACTAAATCAGTTCAGAGTGGTGATTGAAATTAACCACACTGGTTCAGGAGCCTGATGGCTGTAGTTTACTAAGTGTTCCAGACTTGAGAAAAATCTCAGTCAGGCATATTGCTGACAACTGCCTTTTTACCTGGAAGTCCAACTCTTGTTAAGTTGTTTTTTTGCTAAATATTTTGAGTAAATCAAAGTATGCTACAGTGAAATTTGTAAATATTTTCAAAATCTTGGTTTGGATGAAGTTCAGATTGTACTATAAACAATATTATTGCAATCAGAATAAATAAAAGCAAAAAAAATGCAACGCTAAGCATGTTAGGCAGCTTATGTGGAAAGAGCAAGTTAACAAGTTTCATTGAAAAGAGGAAAGAACAAATTAGCTCAACGTTGTAGATAAACCGGATAGGCCAAAGGGACAGGGTGAAGCCAGGTCAGATAGGTTAATGCAGACATTTAAATGATGATTACTTATTTGTCTGTATGGTTAACAGCAGGTCAGGCTACATTACTGGAAATAAGCCAATGTGCGGTGGGGGGGGGGGGTGAAGATCTCTGCCACCACGTATGTGTCAACATGTGCAAAACATTGCACGAATTAAAAAGAGTTAAGATTGCAAGTTTGGGACTTTTGTTTTCGGCCTCGCTAAAATAATGGAGGAAATCAGAAGTAGAAAATGAGTATAGAGTGGCACAACACAAATCAGAATACAAAGTAAGAATTAAGTGAGACCACATTGCAAACAGATTCCAAGCCGGGGGCGGAGGACTGCGAAAATCAATACCCCACACTGTGCGCTCCTGCTCCGCGCTCCGCGCTCCCCGCTCCCCGCCTCTGCTGGCCAGTGCGCAGGCGCGATGGCGGCGGCCAACGGGGTGGGGGTGGGGGAAACGAGCGCATGCGCGCCCCCGGCGGTTGGAGACGGGCGAAGCATTTAAAAATTCGCGCGCATGCGCGGCGGGGGCGGCCGGGTTCAGGGAAAGACGCCATATTGTCAAAGTGCAGCGTTAGTTTGGTGGGAGCGAGAACCCGGTCTCGGCATTGCTTTCATCAAAGGAAGAAGGAAAAAAAGAATCGTAACAGCAAAAGAAAACAAAGTTTAAGCGCTATTTAAGAAGAGGAGAAGCAGATCGCAGGGAGAGAGCAGGAGAACGGAAGGCAGAGCCCGGTGTAGCGGAGGTCCCGGTGGGTTGTGGTTGCCGAGCCGGTGGGTCGTGAGGTGGTCGGCGCTTTGTTTGACAGAGGTTTTCTGCTGGGCTGAGGGCGAGCACTGTTTGATGGATCCGAGGGTGGCTTGGATTCAGCCGGAGCAAAAGGGACCTGCCAATGCCTTGTGGATGCAGATCTGGGAGACGTCTCAGGGAATGCGCAGCAACTCGGCTCACCACCACCACCATCCGCTGTACCTGAACTCGCCGGCGCTCGACACACCGCCGAGCAGCGGCGGGGGCCTCGCCTCCCCCGGCTTGGCGCCCGCCACCGAGCACGGCCACCGGACCGGTCCCCCGGCCGCCGGCGGCCCCGACACCGGGAATGGCCCTGGGCCAGGGCCGGGGCCGGGCAACGGCGAGGGCTGTAGGGCGCTGCAGAAGTCCTCTTCAGCCTCATCGTCTTCCTCTTCGTCCCCTTCCCCCGAATCGGGTACCGGCAGCTCCTCGTCTTCGTGCTGTTCCACCTCCTCCTCGGGAAGGACTAAAGCCGGCACCGGCACCTACTTCAATCATCACAATTTCACGGAAATGAATGGTGGCGGGATTGGCAATAACTTGGTGAAGAACAACAACTACCACAATAACAATTTGAAGAGCTTGGTGGTGGGAGGGAGAAGGAAGAGGGAGAACAAGGCCAGCACTTACGGCATAAATTATATGTTGAGCTCCAGCAATGGGAACTACTACAGCGGGACGCCCTGGAAAACCATGAAATATAACGTGGGGGTGACGGGGTAAGAGACTCGCTGACCGCGTTGTGTGTAAATGTGCAAATTTCCAGCCTTCACTTTGGATATCGGCAGCTGCATTCATGCAATGAGCAGGGGGCGGGGTACCGAGTGGATAAAATTCGTTTAAAATATAATGCACCTTAAAGTCTGTTTCAATGATTGGTTAGCGTTTAATGTCATGTTAAGACAAAGACTGGAGAGAACACCGGGGCGTGTAGAATGTGGAGGCAGTGCTTGCGATGTAGGAGCACATGGGCACCTACATTGCCTGAGATGAGATGCTGTGTGTAAAACGCTTTATGTAGTTACACCTCATTTTGAGTAATATATGGTTATAAACAGAATTTTAGCAGTGACAGGAGAATGAGCGTTTATTTTTGGGGTTCAACTATAAGCTGTAATTTGAAAATAATAAAACTAGCTAGCCCATTAATCCCAGTGTCTTAAATTCCGGTTTACTGTCTTTATAAGGGAGACGAAGCCCCCGACTGAGATGCTTAAACTAAAAAAAATGGCGTTGAATGAGGCTGGTGATGAAGCATGGCCGGTAAAAGCTGTAGTATTTTATAGTTACAGTACTGGCCTGTGCGCTTTTAGATAAACGTGTATTGGATTTTGCCGAATCACTGAAATTAAAGCTTTATTTAACATTACTAAACAAAAACTAATGCTTTTTAAGGCAGGTAATTTTACCAAAAAAGCTGACTTGCATCTCTTGCCACATTGGACGTGATTTGACATTGCATTCACGTACTGAAAAAAATCAGATAAGTGTTTAGAATTTGATTTAATTATTATTCCCTCTGTGTCCGAATTGTAAGAAACTTTTGCAGGGATGGTTTTATACTATTTCAGGAACTGAAATATTACAAGTGCTTCAAGAAATGACATCACTGGTTATACTAAGAATGTGTAACATTTAACAGAAAAAGTCCTTCTGTATAATCTGGCCGAATTGTTCAGTATGAAAAAGTATAACTAGTCCCAGCAACTAATTATTTCAGGACTTCAAAAATATTAAAGATCTATTACAAGTTCTATTTTTTTTTACCAGTAGCATCATAATTTGAGTCACTTGTGTTCCTTTTGTAAGTGGAGCTGTAGATCTAAAATTGGAGGCAGGTCATCTTTCTACTAGATCAGTTATAATGTACATGCAGTTGATAACCAGTTAACTGAGATAGTCAGTTGAATAGCTCTTTTTTGTAATGTGTGCTAAAAATTAATATTGATTAATTTAACTGCAGTTATCATGTTTTGAGGTTTAAAGTAAAATCATCAGCATTGCTGTATAATTAAAATCAAATTCTTCCATAATTCAGTGTGAATGAAATTGTGGATGCACCATTATATTTTAAAAAGGATGTGTAAGGACTTAGTTTTTAGATCATTGACAGTTAGATATAACAGAAAGAAGGGGAAAATTTCTGATAAGACTTCTATACTTGATAAAAAATGACAAATCGTAGTAAGTGCCAAGTTTTGAAAAAAAAACCTCAGCAGGGCAGCGTGTGTGCATTTAAAGGTGAGCAAATGACCAGCGACATGTATGTCAAGGAAGTGTTGGTGTAGATCAAAGAGCTTGAGCTCGGAGTCATTGCCTCTGTAACACCTCATGGTGGGGTTGCATTACCAGATTGCTTTGTGTGAGGAGATGGTCAGACCCCTTCAGTTACTTTGTTAGTTGGTCAGGGCTGAGGGAGAGCAGCAGGTAAGGAAATTTGAGTTTTTAGTTTCTTTGAGTGGTGGATGAGCTTTATGACCAGTGATGGTGCAGGAAGCCATTCAGATGAGAGAGAAAACAAATGTAATCAAAGAAGGGGACTGCATAAGGAAAAAAAGTCTTTCAAGGGTGAATCTTTGGAATTCCCTATGTGGAAGGCTGGAAAGGTTCAAGCATGCACATGCTGATCAACGAGATGACTCAATGTTAAAGGAATCTTGGGTTATGGGGTTAGTGCTGAAAAGGGAATATTAGCCATGCTTAGAATAATGGAGCAGGCTTGAAGGGCTGAATAGCCTGTTCTTAGTATTTCTTGCTGAAGATAACAACATTGCTGTTTGTAGATTGCAAAAATATCTTTTGTGCATCTGGTATCAGGGTATGCAGCATCTTTACACAGCCAGAAGGATACTTGCCATGGGAGGGTAGGATCTGACTGTGGTGTAGTGGGAGCCAATGAACACACTAGGCAGTTTAAGTGGTTTGGCATGGACTGGAGGGCCTGTTTCGGTGCTGCACTTTTCTAAGGCTATAAGATCACCAAGGAGGTTCTATATAGTTGATGCAAGGAGGTGGTCATCTAATTGAGAAGCACAACCTTGGGTGCCAGTCTCTGGATTGATGCAAGGTAAATTTGATTTGAGAGATGAATGCATTACTCATACTGTTATGGAAGAAGTGGGTTCTGGAGCCAATGCTGTGGCAAGCTGGAGAGCTGTACTGTTTATATTCACCCTGAACTATGATGGCCATTATTCCAGTAGATCATAACTGGAAAAGTTGTGATGATTATAAACTAAATGGTGGATGCAAGGGATCAAAGTTGGGATTATGTAGCAAATGAAATTGGAGGCAAGGTTAGAGGAAGGTTTTATTATGGGAAATAAGATATGATGGGAAGGAGTAGGGACTGCAACTCCAAAAAGTAAATCTAAGGCTGGAGATTACAAAAACAAATGGATAGAATTAAAAGCACGAGTGTGCGTAGCATTCAAAGTAAGATGAATAATGAAGTATGAAATAAAGAAATGATGGAAGCTTGGCATAAAGGTATTTCTGGGGATTAATTTCCATGAACTGGAAAAATCAGATGTTCAAAGGTAACCTAGATGAGAAGTTAATTATGTTTTCCATATAGAACAGCATGTTCTAGTACCAAGCAAGAACGCGATGAAATAAAGATGTATTGGATTTCTGTAGGTAAAAGTAATCATTAAATGATTGAATTTTGCATTAAGTTTGAGGGAGAAGATTGTGTGCAAGGTATGTTAAAACCTTCAATAATAGCAATTAAATATTAGATTATTAGATATTAGGATAAGATCTTGGTCAATCAAAATCTAATAGTAGGTTTAAGAGGGTCTTCCAAAGCAGAGCAGAAACGTTATAATGAGTTACAAAGAATTCTAAGAGGGAATGACCAGACACTAGGTAACTTTAAAATTAAAGATAGTTTCAAACTTGAGAGTAAGTGGGCAAAATTACACTGAAAGAGGTGGTATATTTTAAACTAAACATTTAAAACTGAAGGAAATGGAATGTAAAATGAAATTAACAAGAAACAAAAAGGTGGGTTAATATGGATGTTTAAAAATAGTCCGATTCTGGTCAAGTGAGTGGGATAGAAATTAATGTTGGAAAATAAGGAATTGACAATTGAATTAAACTGGTGATCTTGTATCAATATTAATTACTGAGAATACAAACAGTATCCACAAAATTGTGAATGGGGAAAAATGTAAAGAGAAATCTATTCTAGAAATTATAATCACTTCTGATCAAATTGCTGCAGGCTGCAAAGTGTGAGCAAACTTTATCTGAGTAGCTTAAAAGTTCCGACTGAGAAAGTTGCATCGGTTTTACTTTTCCAATAATTCTTATTTTCTAATTTCCCATCTGATGTCCCCAAATATGCAACTTCTTTATTCAAATAGGGAAGCAGGAAAATGAAAACTTAATATTTGTTGGAGAATATTTAGTTTTCAGCTAGTACAGCTGGATATCTAGAAACATTCAAGGCAATTAGGCAAGGCTAGCATGGTTTTATGAAGGTGGTTTTGTGTTTGACTCTTGTTGGCATTCTTTTGAGGAAGTCATCAGTGTATGAAGGGACTTCAGAGTTTCCCAGAAGACATATGATAAGGCGTTGCGTCAAAGATTATTGGAGAGAAAATAATTTGTGATGTTGAAGTTAACCTGTGAGCTCTCAAATAAAGAAAAAATTGCAGTGATGCTCAGGTAAAGCAGTATCTTTAGAAAGATATTTAAGGCAGGTTTGGGATCTTTTCATTAGAAAAGAACTGGCAGATTTCAGATTCCATCAATGGGCTTGCATATGACTGAGCATCCAACTTATCACTTCATGATTTGATATACCTCTGCAAATAGCTGCCCTGCGAGGTTTACTCATCTCTGCACTGAACGATGACTGTGGCCTGCAACTATCACTCTGCAGGTTGACTTGTGAACTTCATTTTTAAATGCTATTTGCTTACTGTATTGTTTGCACAATTTGTCTCTTGTCTCTCTGCTCATTGGGTGTTTGACAGTCTTCCTTTGTTTTAATGGGTTCTGTTGGGTTTCTTAAATTTTGTGGCTGTCTATAAGATGAATCTCAGGGTTTCATAAAGTATACATTGATAATAAATGTACTTTGAACTTTTATCCCCTGCCTCCTTACAGTGCAGGGGCAGAAAATAGTCTCGCCTTATAACTCAAGTTGTCCAGTCCTGGTAATGTCCTTGTGAATATTGTCTGCACTTTTTCCTTATTAATGACATCCTTCCTAAACCTTGCTGTCCAGGTCGTCACACAACAACTTTTAGTAAATTGATTGAACTGCTGATGGACTTGGGTAATAATAGGAATTGAGGAGTATGTTGAGGTAGATCATTCACCTGATATTTTTGGTTGAATATCATTGTAATATGGGGATTGGCAGTATGATAGATTTGTGCCAATACAGTTGGCCCTCCTTATCCACGGGTTCCGCAAGTGCAGATTCAACCAACCGCGGATGAGGAAAACCTGGAAGTTATCTCTCTAGCACTCGTTGTTTGAGCATGTACAGGCTATTTTTCTTGTTGTTATTCCGTAAACAATACAGTATAACAACTATCTACATAGCATTTGCATTGTATGAGGTATAATAAGTAATCTAGAGATGATTTTAAAGTACAGGCAGTCCCCAGGTTATGAACAAGTTCCGTTCCTGCATTCGTCTTTAAGTCGGAACGGGTGCATCCAGTATTATTTAGCGTCAGTTAGTCAAATGTTTGTCTTAGCATATAGAATATATTTTACCTTTCTATGCATATAAAACACTTAAAAAGCATATAAAATGTATGTATTTCAATAATTAAACCACTGCGTAGCTTAGTAATAATTGTGGCTTTCATCGGGGCAGGGCCTTTCACATGATCCATTAAAATTGTTCTGATCGTTGACCGACTGTACCCTAACACTTTTCCAGTGACCGATGGCATTTCACCTCTTTCTGATCGCTTTATTACTTCCATTTTATTTTCAATCGTGATTATTTTTGTGAACAGAAACGCTGCGGATTCAGAGCTACGCCGGGTCCTAAAGTCCACGGCACTGAGACAGGTTAAATAAGGTCCAGGGTTCAGCCGGGTCCTAAAGTCCACCCGCACTGAGACAGGTTAAATAAGGGACTTGAGCATCTGTGGTTTTTGGTATCCGCGGGGGGGTTCTGAAGCCAGGTCCCCGCAGATAAGGAGCGCCGACTATATATCTAAGTTCTTGAAAACAGTAAATGATGTTGTGAATGTGGATGACATATTTAGCTTGTTGCTTGGAAACGTTCAAAAGTCAGCGAATGTAGCTAGATAAAAAGGCTAGGCAATAGATGTCCTTCCCACCATATGAATAACCAACTTATCTGCATAGGAACGAGTGTTTAGGAGACGGATTGTATGGATTCGCCCACTCCGGCTGGGCTGCAGCATTTTCTGCTGTGTGGGAACACTGTTTGCAGCTGCATTCCTGATTTGCAAACTCGTTTGGGTTTATGGAGATTCTGCAGATGTTGGAAGTAACGTGCACAAAATACTGGCGGAACTCAGCAAGTTAGGCAGCATCTCTGGAGGGAAATGACCAGGCAGCCTTTCTGTCTGAAATCCTTCATTAGTACTGAAAAGGAAAAGGTCAGGAGTGAGAATAAAAAGGTGGTTGGATGGTTGAGTCATTGGTGATGGGTGAGTCCACATTGGAGGTGCAAGTTTGTTGGGTGGGGAATGAAGGGGACTGATGCGAGATGCTATGAGCTGATGGGTAGAAAATGTAAAGGGCTGAAGGAGGAGGATAGTAGACCATAAAGTAAAGGGAAGGAGGTGATGAGCAGGTTATGAGGGCAGGGCCACTTAACTTTCCCTTCATCTGGATTCACATATCACCTGTCAGGTTGTCTTTCTCCCCTCATCATTTTATTCTGGTTCCTGACCCCTTCTGGCCCAAGCTGTGAAATGTTCATTTCCCTCCATAGGTACTGCTTGACTTTTCTCCTGCATTTTATTATGTGTTCGGGTTACAGACTCTTTACAGGAATAAACCCTGAATAGTCAGGGCCTATATCAAGCATTTCTTACTGTGAACTTCTGAAATTTTTAGAATATTGTCACATTGTTTTTACTACCTGAAGCTCTAAAAGTACACATCTTGGGCTATTTCTAAAGTTGTACTGAAGAAACGTGTGTGACTCCTATAGCCTAATGTAAAACTCACCACGAAAGGATCATTGTACAAGACTCCACTCAAGCCACGTTTCAGATATTGTAATAATTTTGCTCACTTTCCAAGTCCCCCGCAATTAGATGGAAGGAGGGAAGCTGTTGGAATAATTCTTGTTTTTAAAATACTTAGTTTTACTGGTTCAGAATAAGTTGATTTTACTGGCAATAGCTGCATTTTATTCGTTCACTAATTGTCCTTAAATCAAGTTGTGTGCTGTCTTACTACAATTTTGGAGTCTCTTGGTATAGTCCCACTAAAGGTGGCACATTTCCCTCCCAGAGCAATATTTTAGTGGACCAGTTGTTTCTTTATAACAATTTACCAGTTTCTTGGTTGTTTTATTAATGCCAGTTTTATTAATTGTGTGTAGATTTATCTACTGCCGGGGCAAGATTCAAACAAGTTTCAAGATTATTTAGCCAGGCTTCCACGTGCTTGATCAGTAAGAAAGCTGCCTTCTCATCCCTTAATCATTTGTCCATTCACTAGAGTTGTATCTTTTCATGAAGTTCATGAGTTGGCATCGCATGATCTTGAAACATTCATGCACTGTTCTCAAGCAGCTCTATGGTTGGCTCTCACACTAATTGCAGCCCTTGTTTCTTATAGTCCCATGTTGATTCTTGACTAGCTGGTTTGAGAGCAGTAGCAGTTTGTACTTTGTGGGTCGTTTCTTTTCTCCTCCTGCAGGAGGATACTATGTTCCTTGAATGCCCATGCTATCACAACTCACAGATGGTTGCAGTGGGAGTGTGGGATATCTGTTGTGATGAAGTTCCTGTGTGACATAAGGTGAATTTTTTTGTGATGGTGTGACCATGTTGAGTATGTCTAGCACCCTTTGTTTACCATTTTCTTTCTCCTTAGTTTACAACAGCATTTTTGGTGTTTGAGGATGCTGTCTAATTAAGGATGTACTTGCTATCGACATTCATTGTCATTTGGCAGCCTGTGAAAGTTCTATAGCTACTGTTCAACAGCTTGGTGTCTTTCCTTTTCTGCAGTGTTCCCATTCCAGGTGAGCATTCTTAGTAAAGGAGAAACATTCGGGGTGTAGGGTATGAATTGTGCATCAATGTGTGCTCACTTTTCAGTTTCCAAACTTCCAGGTGTTGCTTCAACGACTCATTCTTCATTGTCCTCATCATCCTAGCATTACTCTTATAAGGGAATGAGAGGTCCAAACTTTCCCTGAGGCAATCAGGATTTGTGTATTGAGTGAAATGAGCACTATTTCAGTTACAGGATACAAACATGAGAAAATCTGTAGATGCTGCAAATACAAGCAACATGTGCAAAATGTTGGAGGGACTCGAGCAGACCAGGCAGCATCTGTGGAAAAGAGTACAGTTGAAGTTTTGGGCTGAGACCCTTAGTCAGGACTGGTAAAAGAAGATGAGAAGTCAGAGTAAGAAGGTGGGGGGAGGGGAGGAAAAGTGGTAGGTGATGGGTGAAACCAGGAGAGGGTGAAGGAAAGAGCTTAGAAGTTGATTGGTGAAAGGGATAAAGGGTTGGAGAGGGGGGAATCTGATAGGAGAGCGTAGAAGACCATGGAAGAGAGGAAATGGGGAGCAGCAGGTGTGGGCAGTTAAGGAGATGAGGTGTGTGGGGAACAGAATGAGGTACAGTGAGGGGGGGACGGAATTACCAGACTTCCAAGAAATCGATGTTTATGCCATCAGTTAGAGGCTACCCAGATGGAATACAAGGTATTGTTCCTCCAACCTGAGAGTGGCCTCATTGCAGCAGAAAAGGAGCCCATGATTGACATGTCAGAATGGGAAGTAGAATTGAAATGAGTGACCATCCTGCAGGTCCTGCTTTTTCTGGCAGACGCAGCATAGATGCTTGGCAAAACAGTCTTCCCAGTCTAGGTTAGGTCTCACGGATGTATAGAAGGCCACACAGTGAGCATTAGATACAGTAGATGACCCCAACAGACTTGCAGGTGATGTGTCATCTCATCTGGAAAGTCTTGGGGGCCTGAATGGTAGTGAGCGAGTAGGTGTGGCATTTGTTCAGCTTGCAAGGATAAGCATCGGAAGGGAGTTGTGTAGGGAGAGATCAGTTTTGTTTTCCACAAGGATTGCTCCCTGTGCAATTCACTTGGCAATTCGTCCCTTCCCATTGATCTCCATTCTGATTCTTGCCCTTGCAAGCAGAACACATGCCACACCTGCCCCTATACTACCTCCCTCACTACTATTCAGGGCCCTAAACAGTCCTTACAGGTGAGACGACACTTCACCTGTGAGTCTGTTGGGGTCATTCACTGTATCCAGGAGGCTTTCTGTATATTGGTGAGATCCAACATGGATTGGGAGACCGCTTCACCAAGCACCTGTGCTCTGTCTGCAAGAAAAAGTGGAATTCTCGGTGGCCACTCAATTCAATTCTAATTCCCATTCCACCATGTCAGTCGATGGGCTCCTCTTCTGCGATGAGCCCACACTCGGGTTGAAGGAGCAGCACCGCACGAACACAGATTTCTTGAACTTTTGGTAATTGTCTCCCTTCCCCTACCATTCCCCATTCTGTTTCCCGTCACACCTTATCTCCTTACCTGTCCATCACCTCCCTCTAGTACCGTTCCCCTTCCCTTTCTTCTCTGGTCTTCTACTCTCCCCTGGCAGATTCCCAGTTTTCTAGCCCTTTATCTTTCACCAAGTATCTTCCCAGCTCTTTACTTCACCCCCCTTCCTGGTTTCACCTGTCACATTCCTCCCCGCTCCCCACCTTCTTACTCTGACCTCATCTTTTTATCCCCAGTCGTGATGAAGGGTCTCGCCCTGAGACATTGACTGGCCTGCTGAGTTCCTCCACCATTTCAGTTGTGTTTAGCTTTAGCTTTTAATTTGTGTTGCCTTTTGTGCAGGTGGGAGTTTAAAAAACCTGACCTTGAATTTGTTCATGATTGGTTTTAGTAGGATAGTAGCTGTTGGCCTGGTTGATGCAATTGTTAATAATGTAGTTGATAAGTGTAGTGCCCTGCTTGAGCTGCTATTTCTAGCCCTTTGCCATAGATAAAGCAAGCTACTTGAATGGATTGGTCATTCAGTAGAAATGTTAGAGCTGGGGTCTTAATGACATGTAGGTGCCAGATTTTCACTCAGTAGAATGCATGAAGATGTAGCTAAGCTGTAAACAGTTGAAATCTGTGTCTTGAGGCCATAGCTGTATCTGGATTTTTGCTTGTTAATATTTTGATGAGAACCTTGGGGAAAAGAAATGGTGGGCATGAATGTTTAGCTAATGTACACCTACTTTCTCACAAAGAATCTAATAAAATGACATTTTGTATACCCAGTTGCAGTAAGACTAAATTGTGTTCTCAGATTGATCTTAATTCTGCAGTTGACTAAGCTGGAACAATTAGCGACAATTCACCATCTAATTTCTGCAGCTTTTTCTATGTATGCAATGTGCAGTTATTTTAAATGAATATAGAATTAATTAATTGGATAAAGATTGCCTTTAATTGAAAGTGAACTTTCTCCATGGATGCTTATTACTAATCACATGCAACTATAGTCTGAAGTATCACAAATGCTGGAGGAACTCAGCAGATCATAAGACATAGACAATAGACAGTAGGTGCAGGAGTAGGCCATTTGGCCCTTCTAGCCAGCACCACCATTCACTGTGATCATGGCTGATCATACACAATCAGTACCCGGTTCCTGCCCTTTCCCCATATAGATAGTGGGGTCAAGGGATAAGAGCTCTATCTAACTCTCTCGAATGCATCCAGAGACTTGGCCTCCACTGCCTTCTGGGACAGAGCATTCCACATATCCACCACTGGGTGAAAAAGTTTTTCCGCATCTCTGTTCTAAATGGCCTACCCCTTATTCTTAAACTGTGGCCTCTAGTTCTGGACTCACCCATCAGCGGGAACATGCGTCCTGCCTCCAGCGTGTCCAATCCCTTAATAATCTTATATGTTTCAATCAGATCCCCTCTCATCCTTCTAAATTCCAGTGTATACAAGCCCAGTCGCTCCAATCTTTCAATATATGACAGTCCTGCCATTCCGGGAATTAACCTTGTGAACCTACGCTGCACTCCCTCAATAGCAAGAATGTCCTTCCTCAAATTTGGAGACCAAAACTGCACACAATACTCCAGGTGGGGTCTCACCAGGGCCCTGTACAGCTGCAGAAGGACTTCTTTACTCCTATACTCAATTCCTCTTGTTATAAAGGCCAGCATGCCATTAGCTTTCTTCACTGCCTGCTGTACCTGCATGTTTGCTTTCATTGACTGATGTACAAGAACACATAGGAGCAGAATTGGGCCATTCAGCCCATTGGGTCTGTTCTGCCAGTCCATCATGGCTGATTTCGGATCTCACTCAACCCCATACACCTGACTTCTCGCCATATCCTTTGGTGCCCTGAACGATTAGGAAATGATCAACTTCTGCCTTAAATATACCCACGGACTTGGCTCCACCGCAGTCAATGGCAGAGCATTCCACAGGTTCACTACTCTCTGGCTAAAAAAAATCCTCCTTACCTCTGTTCCAAAAGGTCACACCTCAGTTTTGAGACTGTGCCCTCTGGTTCTGGACCCCCACCATAGGAGACATCCTCTCCACATTCACACTATCTAGTCCTTCCAGCAGTCCTGGGTACGTCTGTAGTCTAGTGTTTTTTTTGTGGTTTTTTTTTACGTAGTTCAGTCTAGTTTTTGTACTGTGTCATGTAACACAATGGTCCTGAAAAACATTGTCTCGTTTTTACTGTGTACTGTACCAGCAGTTATGGTCGAAATGACAATAAAAAGTGACTGGACTTGATTCAGTAGGTTTGAATGAAATTCCCATGCATTCTTCTAAATTCTGGTGAGTACAGGCCTAAAGCTGCCAAACACTGTTTATATGTTCACTCCTTCATTCTAGAATCATCCTTGTGAACCTCCTCTGGGCACCTTCCAATGCCAAAATATCCTTTCGGAGATATAGGACCTAAAACTGTTGACAATAGGCTAGGTGCGGCCTGACTAGTGTCTTATAAAGCTCAGCATTATCTCCTTGCTTTTATATTCTATTTCTCTTAAATTAAGTGCCAACATTGCATTTGCCCTGATGTTTGAACCTTCTCCAATTTAGATTAGGCAGTGTGTATGGCAGAGGTTCCTCAAAGTGGGTGATATTGCTCCTCGGGGGGGGGGGGGGAGAGGGAGGAGGAGGTAAAGGAAGAGCAGTGCGAGTTTCTAAGGGGGTGGTAAGAGTGCTTTGCTTGGTAGCAAATTTTAGGCTTAATTTAAGAAATGAATTTCTTCTTATAAGCATTTGATCCTCCGTGCCACATAATTGATTGCAATGATCACATAATCACCTCATTTCTTGCTAACCCATCGTTCTCTTAGATTTTGCTTGAAGCATATTAAAGCTATTAAAAAGCAATGTGTCTCTTCTGTATTTGGCATATGAGAAATCTAGACTGAAGAAATCAAGTCGTCACTTTTTATTGTCATTTCGACCATAACAGCAATGTTTTTCAGGACCATGGTGCTGCATGAAACAATACAAAAACTATACTGAACTATGTAAAAACAACACAGAAAAAACTACACTGGACTGCAGACCTACCCAGGACTACATAAAGTGCACAAAACAGTGCAGGCATTACAATAAAAAATAAGACAATAGGCACGGTAGAGTGTAGTAAGTTGGTGTCAGTCCAGACTCTGGGTATTGAGGAGTCTGATGGCCTGGGGGAAGAAATTGTTACATAGTCTGGTTGTGAGAGCCTGAATGCTTCGGTGCCTTTTCCCAGATGGCAGGAGGGGGAAGAGTTTGTGTGAGGGGTGCGTGGGGTCCTTCATAATGCTTTTTGCTTTGCGGATGCAGCATGTAGTGTAAATGTCTGTAATGGCGGGAAGAGAGACCCCAGTGATCTTCTCAACTGACCTCATTATCCGCTGCAGGGTCTTGTGATCCAAGATGGTGCAATTTCAGAACCAGGCAGTGATGCAGCTGCTCAGGATGCTCTCAGTACAACCCCTGTAGAATGTGGTGAGGATGGGGGTGTGGGAGATGGACTTTCCTCAGCCTTCGGAGAAAGTAGAGATGCTGCAGGGCTTTTTTTGCTATGGAGCTGGTGTTGAGGGACCAGGTGAGATTCTCCGCCAAGTGAACACCAAGAAATTTGGTGCTCTTAACAATCTCTACCGAGGAACCGTCAATGTTCAGAGGAGAGTGGTCACTCTGTGCTCTCCTGAAGTCAACAACCATCTCTTGTTTTGTTCACATTTTATTTATCAAATAAATCATTTTATTTCAGGGCTCTGCCTGCACATTATAGTACTGCTGTTCACTACTTTGGTGCTGTATTGACCAGTACAATTCCCACGTTCTAATCACGCAGTGGAGAAGTTTCTGTGAATTGGGTTATGGCATTCAATGGTGTAAAGTTCAGAATCTGCCCTTTCGAATGATCTTGCTCGCACTTGTCTAGTTCTTGGCCCAGTTGAGATATCTTCATCCCAGTTAATGTACCTCCAGACAGAGAGTCAAGTTTTGAATAAGTTATAATGTTGTAACTTCCTGTCCCTCCTTATTGATAGCAGTGCTTGAGGTTGGACTTCAACAATAGTTATAGACCGGAAGCTGACCAAATGAAAAAGTATAGTGTAGAGTATCTGAAGTATGGATTTGTACCAGCACCAAGTATCTAACAGCTGCCAATGTGTCTGTATGGAAAATGTTTTCAAATGAGGCAATGAAATCATCCAGGCTCCTTGAATATTTGAAGAGAATATACTCAGATAGCACAAACAAGAACTTTGCTTATTTTCAGTCACTTTGTGAAAACTTTCCGAAACAGAAAACATTTCAAACATGCTTGTCAGCACATCACAGCAAAACAGTAATGGTTTGCCTGCTTCATACAATATTTCATTGCTAAATCTGGAAAGCCCTGTGCAATTGGAGAAGAACGGATTTTTGCCAGCGGTAAGGGAGGTTCTGAGGACGGTTTTGCAGAAGTCACCAGACTAAATAATTAAAGCAATTCCGCTCAGTCAAAACTTTATTTTTCACCCTCCCCTAGTGTTGCCACCATGTCCTTGTGGACCTCCTTGGGTGATGAGCCCTTGAGAGGTAGTGGATGACTGCATGAAGGCCAATGTTGTCCATTTTCTCAGACAGTGCTTACTTGCAATTTTCAATGATCTGAAACAAATACCACAAGTTATTAACTTAAAACTTTCTGCATGATCACTCAGAGTTGAACTGCACATGCATGTAACGAGAGCTGTATAGCTCATCTCCTTCTACCTTAGGCCATGAACTTATCAATCACCCCTGCTGTGGACCACTTTCTGGAGGTCCAAGATGCTGACTTCTACAAAGAAGGGATCCCGTATGCTCCATGACCACTGGACTAAGTGTGTAAATGTAGCAGGGGACTATGTTGAAAAATAAATGCGCTAGGTTTTCTAAAATTGACTCCTCCTGCCTTAGGCCACAAATTTATCAATCACCCCTCGTATTAATGTATGCACTGAAATTAATAAAAATTGTTTTACTGTAGTTAAATAATTTGTAGCTTTAAATAGATCTGAATAATTTTTGCAATTATTTATCACTGCTTTGAATTTGCAATTCCTATTTTCTTTCACTGTGCATTGTAAATCAGAATTCTTTATAGATTTTGTGTAATATCCAAAAAGAGAGGAGGTGCTGGGGATGTGGTGTGAGAGCCAAAAAGTTTGAAGTAAATTTATTTACAAAGTACACAAGTCCCCATATACAACCCTGAAATTCATTTTCCTGCGGGCATTTACCATAACAAAAACATTATAGAATCAGTGGGGAAAAAAACACGAGAGTAAACAATCCATGTGAAAAATATAACAAACTGCAACGACAAAATAATTATAAGAAGTAAATAAACAATAAATATTGAATATGAGATTAAGCATCCTTTAAAGTGTCCATAAGTTATGGGTACAGTTCAGTGTTGGGGTGACTGAAGTTGAGTAAAGGTATCTCTTTTGGTTCAAGAGCCTGATGGTTGAGGGGTAATAACTGTTTCCGAACCTGGTGGTGTGAATTCTGAGACTCCTGTACCTCCCTGATTGCAGCAGTGAGAAGAGAGCTTGGCCTGGATGGTGGGAGTCCTTGGTGACAGATGCTGCTTTCCTATGACTCGGCTTGATGCGCTCAGTGGTGAGGAGGGGGATTTACTTGTGATGGACTGGGCTACATCCACTATTTGTAGGCCTTTCTATTCACGGACATTGGTATTTCCATACCATCCGTGATGCAGCCAGTCAGTATACTCTATCCACTGTACATCTTTTGAAGTTTTAGGTGATATGCCAAGTCTTTTCAAATTTCTAAGAAAATAGAGGTGCCTCCAAGGGGAAGGTAACCCGGAAAAGTTTGGGAACCACTGATCTATAGAAAGAAATAAATAGTTGAAGTTTCAGGCCAAGACTTTTCATCAATCCTGATAGTGTCTCATCTCAAAATGTCAAATCTTTATTCCTTTCTACAGATGCTGCCTGACCTGAGTTCCTCCAGCATTTTGTATGTTATTCTGGATTTCCAGCATCTGATGAATCTCTGGCGTTTAATGATAGTCTGACTATGCCTTTCGTCAGGATATCAAAGTAAAGAATTTTGTAAACTCGTATTTTGCAACGCTGTTGTTCAGGCAATTCTAAAATGTCACCTAATCTGAGTGTTTGCTTTTTTTAACATGCAATCCTTATAAATTAATCTGCATTTTCATAACTGTACTGTCATGCAGACTGTTCAGTTTTGTTCTGCTGTCCCGGTGACTGTAATTTATCAAGTGCTATAACTGAAAAGAACCTGAATATTATTTTAGTCCTTGGATTTCAGGTAACTTCATTTGATGCAATCATTGGGCTTGAAATAAAATTTTTTTTTTGATACCTGAAGCGAACTTGTAGCCTGGAACCCATTTCAGCCCTCGGTCTCGGAGTCGGTCGTCCCCTTTTTGAGGAGTGGGCTGGATAGACTGACTCTACGTCACCAAGGGCAGAAGTGTGCTCAGTCTGCAAGGGCACTCCAGGTATTATCACTGACTTTAATATCCCGATTTTAAAAATTGTTATATTAGGAAAAGGAAACTTAACAGTAGACCCTCTATAATGTGGGTGTTTGGGTGTTCAGTTCAACGTCTTGGAAGCTATTTGTGTCATAATTGAAACGGAAGTTTTATACCCACTATGATGCCCATTATATCTGAAACTATGGTATAAAACTGCCTTTTATGAAGGTTGCAGCCTGTAATTGCAAACATGGAAATTGTGTAAAATAAGTGTACAGGGTTGGCATCCCCTTTGAAATAAAATTAACTATTCTTCTTGAATCCATCACTACAGAGGTGAAGTGAAGGGTTGTGTGCCAAATGCATCTTGATTCATCCTCTGGTATGTTGCTGTTGGGCTTGGTGGCAAGATCAGGCAGTGAGACAGCTGGTGTCTTTTTTTTTGGCCAAGTACATGGAGCTGACAGTGTTAATACTGATGAGTGGAAGTGGAGTGGGAGCAGGGATGAGATCAACGTTAAACAATTGTCAAAGTGAAAACAAAAAGGCTGCAAAGTCTCTGAAGCTCTGAATCAGGTTTAATATCACCAGCATATGTTATGAAATTTGTTGCTATGTGGCAGCAGTGCATTGCAGTACATTTTTTTAAAAAAAAGGCAAAATTAGAGAGGTAGTGTTCGTGGTTTCATTGTCCATTCAGAAATATGATGGCAGGGGGAAGAAGCTATTCCTACATTGAGTGTGTGCCTTCAGGTTCCTGTACCATCTTCCTGATGGTAGCAATGAGAAGTTATGTCCTGGGTGATGGGGGTCCTTAATGATGGATGCTGCCTTTTTGAGGCTTGCTTCTTGAAGATGTCCTGAATGCTGGGGAGATTAGTGCCCATGATGAAGCTGACTGAGTGCATAACTTTAAGCAGCTTATTTTGATTCTGTGTAGAATTCCTCCCTCCTCTCCCCATACAAGACGATGATGCAGCTAGTTAGAATGCTCTCCACATTACATCTGTAGAATTTTGTGAGTATCTTTGTGCTTCCTTGTCTTAATTTTTTTGAAGTCCACAATTAATTCTTTGGTCTTTCTGACATTAAGTGTAAGGTTGTTTTAGGGACACTATTCAACCAGCTGATCTATCTTGCTCCTATATGCCATCTCATCACCACCTGAAATTCTGCCAACAATAGTTGTGTTGTCAGCAAATTTATAGATTACATTTGAGCTTTGTCTAGCCACATAGTCATGGGTGTAGAGAGAGTAGAGCAGTCGGCTAAGCACACTTCTTTGAGGTCCACCAGTGTTGATTATTAGCAAGGTGGAGATGTTAACATCTCAACTTAGCTTTGCATCAAATGGGCAGTTTTGTTATGTTTTGACAAAATTAGACCTGCCTGTAAATGGGAAGTTGAATTAGTTCCATTAAATGTTTCCATCCCATTCATATTAATGGGAGAATGTCTGCTGTGGGAATCTATTAATTTTGCATCTTGGATATTGAAAAATTGGCTAACATCTCTACTCCCTTGTTTGAACTCAAGTCTACCATTAGAACAGTGTTTTATCATACTACTGGTTGGCAATTTTTTAAAGTTGTATACTGATAGCAGTACTTTGAGTAAAAAAAATTCCCCCATCCTAAAAATGCCTTGGATCATAAATGTTCCACACAAGAAAACCTACAGTTAATTTTAGTTGTCTTAACACTCCTTGTTGCAACATGATTCAACTATGTTGTGCATTTGATTTTATTTTATTTTTTGAATACTTTATAACAAGTCAAGGCATGGATGAAATAATTCAAAGTAATGGGCAAGTTTTGTAAAGCAGAGGTATCAAGTCTGTGACAAGTTCTGAAGTTGTGATTAAAACGGGTGCTAAGCATTTCACTGTATATTTTGATGTGCCTGTGGTAAATAAATCAGTATCATTAATTCTGAGAAATAGATGCCAAATACAAGTTTGAATTGCTAAATCACAGGTGCATAAGTGTAAAATCAAGAATCTATTAATTTATTTGGATCAACTGGACTTCACTTTTGAATTGATGCTAAAAATTCACTGCTTCCAAAAAAAATGAAATCTGTTTCCTTGATGTGATTATGTATACAAATTCCATTGTCTAAGCCTGGAAACTTTGAGTACATTGGTAAGAGTCTCGTAATCATTTTATAAAAACAATGCTGTCTATGGTGGTATTGACCACTAGTTAGGTTGCTATTGTGAGTTCTTCCTGTTGGATGTTATTTATTGAATAACAAGCTCTGAGGAGAGGCCCTGAATCAGTGATGTCCATTATTATCAGATTAATGGCAGCACCTGAAAGTGTTGTAGAGTTGAACTGAATATTTGAGATTGACACAGAATTGAGCTTGGATGTGTTGATAGCATTGTATCCTGTGTTGTTAGAGAACTTTGGTTTAAGTGTCTAATTATGGAGATGTATTCAGAAGCTACCAGAGTAGAAATATTTTATCAGATAGAATATTTAAGCTAAGGATTCCTTTTCAAACCAGAAGGATATTGGACTGATTTGAGCTGATTTTAGCTCATCCACACTTGTCTCAGCTTGACCAGCTCTATCCACCTGCACCTAAGATTTGGGCAGCAGAGTACAGCAAGAGTACAGTTGTATGAAAGCTGTGTCCCACCCTGAAATATCTCAGTCTGTCAGGACATTACACACATCTGAAGGTAGATCTTTCATACTTTCTTTGCTTGGATGTTTTGTTTATATTTTTCATATTCAAAGACATTTGGTTCAACTGCCAAAATTTTTTTAAAGAATAATTCATTTGATGCTTTAAATGTAATTAACATTAATTTAAAACACTAAACTTAAAATAAATGGGAGAAGATAACTTTCTCCTCATTTGTAATTGAAAGATCAAATGAATGGGGTCTCTTAATACTGGACCTGCAGAGCATAGGATGAGAGAGATTTACCCAGCAAGGTAAGGTTCTATAGTTGAATTCCATGTGGAGTCCAGTGATGGCTGAAGATATCACTCAGCACTTCTTAGACTTTCAGACTAGTCCATAGGAAAAAGGGGAGTGCCTGAATGTCAGATGTCTTCAGAATCAGCAGCATGAGAAAGAACGTACTATATTTATTATGTAAAGTTGACCTGAGTTTTCCCATATTTACTTTATTCCTCAATCTGCTAGCACTAAAATACAGTAAAGCAATTGATCCCATGCCATTTTTTTGTTTTGATAAATGAACAATGAGGTGCTTTGGGAAGTTGAAGTATTAAGGTGAATTTTTTTTCAGTATTCTGCTGCTAAGTTTTTATCATCTTGGAAGCAATACTGTTTTTTTAAAAAAAATCTTTGTTCTCTTCCCAAGCAAATAATGATCACCATAGTGGGCAATCAAATTTTACCTTTTAATTTATTTCCCCTGCCTTATTTTTGCTTCTGCACATTCCCTCTTTCACTATCCAGTTGAGTCATTGTGACTAAGTGTATCACTTGGACAGTTATATGTTAACTTGGTCATTTGTATAGAGCCATGGAACGATAGAACATTACAGCACAGAAGCAGACCTTTTGGTCCTTCTTGGCTGTGCTGAACCATTTTTCTGCCTAGTCCCACTGACCTTCACCTGGACCATATCTCTCCATACACCTCTCATCCATGTACCTGTCCAAGTTTTTCTTAAATGTTAAAAGTGTGCCCGCATTTACTACTTCATCTGGCAGCTCATTCCACACGCCCACCACTCTCTGTGTGAAAAAGCCCCCCCCCACCAATGTTCCCTTTAAACTTTTCCCCCTTCACCCTTAACAAATCCTCTGTTTTTTTTCTCTCCCCTAGCCTCTGGAAAAAGCCTGCTTGCATTCACTTTATCTATAGCCATCATAATTTTATACACCTTATTAATATCCTTCCTGTAATTTGGTGACCAAAACTGCACACAATACTCCAAATTTGGCCTACCAGTGCCTTCTACAACCTCACCATATCATTCCAACTCTTATACTCAGTACTTTGATTTATAAAGGCCAATGTACCAAAAGCTCTCTTTATGATCCTATCTACCTGTGACGCCACTTTTAGGGAATTTTGTATCTGTATTCCTAGATCCCTCTGTTCTTCTGCACTCCTCAGTGCCCTACCATTTACCTTGTATATTCTACCTTGGTTTGTCCATCCAAAGTGCAATACCTCACACTTGTCTGTATTAAACTCCATCTGCCATTTTTTTTCAGCCCATTTTTCCAGCTGGTCCAAATCCCTCTGCAAGCTTTGAAAACTGTCTACTACACCTCCAATCTTTGTATCACCAGCAAATTTGTTGATCCAATTTACTACATTATCATCCAGATTATTGATGTAGATGACAAATAACAATGTACCCAGCACTGATCCCTGTGGCACACCACTAGTCACAGGCTTCCACTCAGAAGCAATCCTCCACTACCTCCTTCTCCTGTTGAGCCAATGTCTAATCCAATTTACTACCTCACCATGTATACCTAGTGACTGAATCTTCCTAATAACCTCCCATGCGGGACCTTGTCAGACGCCTTACTGAAGTCCATGTAGACAACATCCACTGCCTTCCCTTCATCCACTTTCCTGGTAACCAATGGAAAAAACTCTTTTTTAAAAAAAAAAACTCTAATAGATTTGTTAAACATGACCTACCACACACAAAGCCATGTTGACTCTCCCTAATAAGTCCCTGTCTATCCAAATACTTGTAGGTCCTATCTCTTAGTACTCCTTCTAATAGTTTACCTACTACCAACGTCAAACTCACTGGCCTATAATTTCCCGGATTACTTTTAGAGCCTTTTTTAAACAATGGAACAACATGAGCTATCATCCAATCCTCTGGGCACCTCACCCGTAGATACTGACATTTTAAATATATCTGCCAGGGCCCCTGCAATTTCAACACTAGTCTCCTTCAAGGTCCAAGGGAATACCCTGCCAGGTCCTGGGGATTTGTCTACTCTGATTTGCCTCAAGATAGCAAGCACCTCCTCCTCTTCAATTTGTATAGGTTCCATGACCTCACTACTTGTTTGCCTTACTTCCATTGACTCCATGCCAGTTCCCTTAGTAAATACAGACGCAAAGATCTCCCCCATTTATTTTGGTTCCATACTTAGCGGACCACTCTTGATCTTCAAGAGGACCAATTTTATCCCTTACTATCCTTTTGCTCTTAATATACCTGTATAAGTTCTTCGGATTATCCTTCAGCTTGACTGCCAAACACCCTTATTTGCTCCGTTTCCTATACATGTCATCCATCTCTCTTCTTTTATCAGATTTCCAATATCCCTTGCGAACCAAGGTTCCTTATTCTTATTCACTTTGCCTTTAATCCTGACAGGAACATACAAACTCTGCACTCTCAAAATTTCTTCTTTGAAGGCCTCCCACTTACCAATCACATCCTTGCCAGAGTACAACCTGTCCCAATCCACACTTTTTAGATCCTTTCTCATTTCTTCAAATTTAGCCTTTTTCCAGTTTAGGACCTCAACCTGAGGACCAGATCTATCTTTATTCATAATCAAGTTGAAACTAATGGTGTTATGATCACTGGAGCCAAAGTGTTCCCCTACACACACTTCCGTCACCTGTCCTAACTCGTTTCCTAATAGAAGATCTAACATTGCATCCTCTCTAGTTGGTACCTCTATATATGGATTTAGAAAACTTTCCTGAACACATTTTCTAAGCTCTAACCTGTCTAGACCTTTAACAGTATGGGAGTCCCAATCAATATGTGGAAAATTAAAATCCCCTACTATCACAACTTTGTTTCCTGCTGTTGTCTGCTCTCTCTCTTTCTCTCTCTCTCTCTCTCTCTCTCTCTGCAGATTTGCTCCTCCAATTTTCGCTGACTATTGGATGGTCTGTAATACAACCCCTTTAATAATGTGGTCATACCTTTCCTGTTTCTCAGCTCCACCCATATGGCCTCGGTACACAAGCCCTCTAATTTGTCCTGCCTGAGCACTGCTGTAACATTTTCCCTGACTAGCAATGCAACCACCCCCCACCACCCTTCATTCCTCTGTCTCTATCACGTCTGAAGCATCAGAACTCTGGAACATTAAGCTGCCAGTCCTGCCTCCCTGTAGCCAAGTTTCACTAATGGCTATAATGTCATAATTCTATGTGTCAATCCATGCCCTCAGCTCATCAGCCTTCCCCGACACACCTCAGAAGATTATTATCACCACATGCAACCCTTCTATTTGTGACTTTGCATGAACTTTTAACATCATTTATTTTCGCCCCTGCTGCCCTATTTGCTCTGGCACTCTGGTTCCCATCCCCCTGCAAATCTAGTTTAAACTCTCCCCAATAGCACTAATAAACCTCCCTGCAAGGATATTGGTTCCCTTGTAGTTCAGGTGTAACCTGTCTCTCTTGTACAGGTCCCACCTGCCCCAGAAAAGGTCCTAATGATCCTGAAAACTGAAACGCTGCCCCCTATACCAGTTCCTTAGCCGCGTGTTCATCTGCCAGAGCATCCTATTCTTACCCTCACTGGCACATGGCATAGGTAGCAATCCTGAGGTTACCACCCTTGAGGTCCTGCTTTTTAACTTCCTACCAAGCTCTCTATACTCTCTCTTCAGGACCTCCTCACTCTTTCTTCCTACGACATTGGTACTGATGTGTACCATGACATCTGGCTGATCACCCTTCCACTTCAGAATGCTGAGCACGCGATCAGAGAGATCCCTGACCCTAGCACCCGACAGGCAATAAACCATACAGGAGTCTCTGTCAGAACCACAGAACCTCCTGTCTGTACCTCTAACTATCGAGTCCCCTATCACTTCTGCTCTCCTCTTCTTCCACCCTCCCTTCTGAACTGCAGAATCAGACTCAGTGCCAGAGTTCCAGTTGCCGCAGCTTGTCCCAAGTAAGTCATTCCCCCCTCCCCCCCCAACAGTATCCAAATTGGTATACTTGTTGAAGGGAATGGCTACAGGGGAACCCTGCTCTGCCTGCCCTTTCCCCTTCCCTCTGCTGACGGTAACCCAATTACCTGTGCCCTGCTCCTTTGGTGTAGCCACCTCCCTGAAACTACTATCTATAAACTCCTCATTCTCCCTAATGATCCGGAGGTCATCCAGCTCCTGCTTCAGTTCCCTAACTCGGTTTGTTAGGAGCTGCAGCTGGATGCACTTCTTGCAGGTGTTGTTGTCAGGGGCACCAGAGGTCTCCCTGACTTCCCACATCCTGCAAGAGGAGCGGAGCATTCCAGCATCCTGCCTGGCATTCTCTCTACTCTAAACAAAACAATACTTGCCAGAACCTACCCTTGCCTCTGCCTGTTCACGCTGAAGCCTGTTGAGCCAAAGCCATCCCACTCTGCTCCCTCTCACTCCACTGCCCGCTGTATACGGTGGTCTATATTTTAAACCTTTGGTGCTCTTCGTCACGCACTTGTGCAATCTAGCCTCTTTTCCCCGAGCAGTGTTTTTTTTTAAAAAAAGACTTCTCTCCGAGATTCCTTTACTCCTTCACTCTCAGCCGCTTGCTTCAATTTAAATGTATCTGTCAATAAAATGTATATCTTTGTCACTGCAAGTAAAAGACATTTTATAAACGACTTTGGGAATAACTAGCGGTCTAGCAACATCTATGGAAGGAGAAACTGTTTAAATCTTTAAGTTGAAATTTAAGAACTGAAAGGAAAGAAGTTAGCTCAAAGTTGCAAAGAAGATGGAGGAATAGGTATAACACTTAGAATATTTCTTATGGAGGCTAGGTTGCTGAGGTGATTCCAGTACTTGCAGGACAATCTGGGCTAGAGAGGGAGAGAAAACAGGGACGTGTAAAACTGAAATGCAGGTCAGAATGTTAAATCTGAAACCAAGGTGATGCTGGGAATGCCACCTATGGAAAATTAAACCATTCGTATTTTGGGTCAGGTACTCTTCAGAACTGGAAAAGAAGAATGAAAGTGATTTAAAAAAAAAAAAATAAGATGGCAAGAAGGATGGATGGTGGGATTAAAAAATAGGGCAAGACCAGGTCATATAAGTAACATTTTAGTGATTGTATTTTTACCTATGTTATGTTAGCAGCTATTGTGTACGTAACTGTTGTGGACGAGGGGATAAAATGCAATATACTTGGGTGGCAGTGGATTACAAAAAGGATGTGCTGAGGTGTTGTGGAGATAGGAACAGACTAAGTGATGATATAATGTAACATGGCCAAATGTGAAATCACCCATTTTGGTCAAAAATGGAAGTGATTTTTAAATGGCATTCAAAGGTATATGTTGTTCAGAAGGACCTGAATATGTACACAATTTGTAAAATGTGCAGGTGCAGTTAGGCACTTGAGCAAAGTGGAATATTCAGATTTTATTGAAACATAATTTCTGTGGAGTTTGGTATAGTAAAAGCAGCGATAGTGTTTGCCTTTGCTGGGGTCTCTTAAAGTAAGGAAATGGCAGTTCTGGACAGATGATAAGAAATTGCTTTACCCAGAGTACCAGTGATCATTTGGAGTTTTCTGCTCAAGATAATTAGATGCTCTTTCACTGTCTATATTTGGAATAAAGAGCAATAATTTTAAAAATATTATACAACTTGCGCTTCTCTGTGATCCTTGCTGACCTGTGATTTAAAATTCAGCTTTGTATGTACCTGAACTACTTTGATTTGGAAGATGGGCTATTCTCACTTTCATAAAATCTCAAATCATTCCAGACTGTTAGTATTGCCAATGTGTGGCATTTATTTATCCAAGTTGTATACTTGAGAGCCCAAATGAGTGGAGGGCAAGCATGGCGATTTGTTGGCATTGTGAATTTCAGTAGGTATTCATATAGTGCTTTCGTGTAGCACTTTTCTGTTCCAAGAATGTCTGATTCCTGCCCTTGAGGGCTCTTTTATTTTTCTTTATAAAGAATCTTCCTCCTGCGGGTAACATTTTCCTTTAGCCTGTTCAGATCCTGTTGAGCACCTATGAGCACGCTACCATTCTCATCATTATAGCATTCTTTAAGCAGGAGCATTTCCTCTGGCTAGTAATGTGTTCCTTGTATTATGCTTGTAGCCCTTTAAGGAATGGCTTCCGTTGTAATAGCTGCAAGGCCATGTGCCAGCAGTAGATCAACAAAAAACTTACTGAAACTGTTGCGGCAGCTGACAATATTGCACTCGGAACCTCACATTAGAAAGTTGTAACCTTTTATGGATTTTTAACAATGTTTTGCTGATACACAAAGTTGTTTTAGCAGTGGTTGAAAAGCAGCAAAGAAATTTCTGGGGCAAATTGTGATGAAAATGAACATTGTGTTTTAAAAATGAGGCTGAAAGATTAGAAGCCAAATGGTTTTGGAGCAGTACCCAAAGCAGTAGTGAGCAGATAATTGGTGATAACTATTGTTAGATCCTTTCTATTGTTTTTTTTATTGATAGGCTGGCAGTTGGCTCTTCAGTTTGTCATATTTTGGAGTCTACTCGATATGATTGCTTGTTTGGCTAGTTTCATCTTGTGGGTATTGACCTCTTGTACAGTGCTTCCAGCCGTTCAGTCACATCTGGTGGAAAATCAGAATTTCACATTTAATGAAAGCAAGACGAATGTGTTGGTTCACCAGAATGCAGGATCTGTTTTTGATTTGTTCCAGTTAATGTGGTAATCTTGTTTATGCAGAAAGTCGCTATTTTGATGAGAACATCCTTTCATGGGCAGGAGTGCTTGTGATCTCCAAACTGTGTAGAAAGAGATCAGTGTAGTTTAGAGAGAACTAAATTATAGTCAAACTTAGTCAGTCACCTCCCTTTTTCCCCATTCATAATTGACAAGTGTAGATACTACCAAGCTATACACACAAAATGCTGGTGGAACGCAGCAGACCAGGCAGCATCTATAGGAAGAAGTACAGTCCCATGACTGTGTTCCACCAGCATTTTGTTTGTGTTGCTTGAATTTCCAGCATCTTGTAACCAAATATTAATCCTTTGGTTCTGCAGTTGGAAAAAGATTTTTTCCTCTTTGGTTCCAACTATCTTTCTCTTAAAGTGGATCTCACTTCAGAGAGATTGATTAGGGTGCAGCCTGGATAGGAGAGCATTATGAATAAGGAGAAATTGGACAAACTTGGATTGTTTTCTGTGGTGTGTCAGAGGCCGAGGGTTGGCCTGGTAGATATACGCAGCTGTAAGAAAAAGATTGTGAATCCCTTGCAATTACCTGGTTTTCTGCATTAATTGCTTATAAAATGTGGTCTGATCTTCTAAGTCACAATAATAGACAAACACAATCTGCCTAAGCTAATAAAACACAAGCAATTGTACTTTTCATGTCTTTATGGAAGTCCATTGTTTAATCGTTCACAGTCCAGGCTGGAAAAAGTATGTGAGCCTTGTATTTAATAACTAGTAGAACCTACTTCAGCAATAACCTCTACCAAATGTTTCCTGTAGCTGCTGATCAGAATTGCAAATGGTGAGGAGAAATTTTAGACTGCTCCTGTTCATCAATATTTCTGGGATACCTTGCATGAACAGCATCTCAATTTGTTTAAGGTCTGGACTCTGACTTGGCCACTCCAAAACACATTCTCTTTTTAAAACTTTCTGTTTTGATTTACTCTTGTGTTTCAGATGTTTGTCTTGTTGCATCATCCAACTTCTATTAAGCTTCAGATGACGGACCACTACCTTGACATTCTCCTGTAAACTATCTTGATACAATTTTGAGTTCATTGTTCCTTCAACGTTTGCAAGTTGTCTAGCCCTGAGGTAGCAAAGCAACCCCAGACTCATGATGTTCCTTCCACCGTGCTTCACAGTTGGAATGAGATTTTGGTGTTGGTGTGTATTGCCCTTTTTCCTCCAAACATAGCGGGGTGCATTTCTAAAGTTCAACGTTTGCAAACTTGAGACATGCAGCCATGTGGTTGTTTTTTTTGGAGAGCAGTGGTTTCCTCTGTGGCATCCTTCCATGAACACCATTCTTCAGTGTTTTTCTTATAGTGTACACATGAACAGAGACTTTAGCAAGTTCCAGATATTTCTGCTGGTCTTTCGGGTTCTTTTTCACCTCCTTCAGCAATGCACATTATGCTCTTGATGTGATCTTTGCAGGCCGCTCACTCCTAGAAAGAGTAGCAACAGTACTGAATTTCCTCCATTTGTAGACAGTTTCTCTTACTGTGGGCACCTCTACAACCCACACCTCCAATCTCATCTCATTGATTGGAAAACCTGACTCCAAATAATGTTTGTAGTAGCATTGTTCAGAGGTTCACATACTTTTTTTGAACCTAGACTGTGATTGTTTAAATGGTTTGCTCAGTATTGTTGAGAAGTACAATTGTTTGTGTTATTAGTTTAGACAGATTGTGTTAATCTATTATTGTGTATTAGATGAAGATCCAACCGCATTTTATGAGTAATGCAGAAAACCAGGTAATTGTAAAGGATTCACAAATTTTTTCTTCCAACGGCATCTGAAATTGAGAGGTGGAGATAAAGATGATAGCTGGACTTTTTTCCGGGCACAAGTTTAAGGTTCAAAGGGGATTTGCAAGGCAAGTTGTTTTTAAACTGAATGGTGGGTGCTGGGAACAGTCTGCTGGGAGACATGGTAGAAGCAGATACGGAAACAAAGTTTCAATGTCATTTTCACAGATACATGAACAGGTAAGGTATAGGGAGACAGACCACATGAAGGCAGATGGAATTAGCTTAGATTGGCATCATAGTTGGTGTAGACTTTGTGAGCTGAAGGGCTTGTATAGTTGAACTATGCTCTCCAATTCAGGAAAATTGAAGAAAAGTAATACTTGATCATTTGGTGGTGTCGTGGCATCAGCACTGGGCTTCGAGTGAGTAGTCCTGGGTTCAAATCTGGCTGACTCCCTGCATGCTTTCAATCTGTGCTGGGTTGAGCATCGAGTTAGCAACTCGGCTTCGTAGTGTTGGGCTTGAAATTCTGCCCTGTGTTCGTTTAGGAAGAGAGACAACTTACACCGGAATATTACAAAACGTGGCTTTATTGCAGAATTCGTAACTGGCACAGCGAATCCACGGAGTCGCTGGAGAAGGCGTTCTGTTTTCCCCTTACAATCTGTTCTTATTTATACCCCTTTTCCCCCCAGCACAACCCCGCTACATATTAGGTAATATCGGGCACTTGTGTCCATCTTATTGGCCCGCAGCCATATGCTCACGAGTTACCTGTTTCTTTTGTTTACTGAATCGCGTGACACTAATAGTATCGGTGTAGCGGGGTCCCCAGTTTCGCTCCCCCTCCCTCGCATTCCAGCCTCCTAACATTATGTGTGTTACGTGAGCCACTCCTGACCTGTAATGGCAGTCCCGAATTAACCCCAACACTCCCTCCCTTGGCCTCCCAGAGGCCACATCCCCACATCCCTTACAATCTTTTCCGCGGCTGCCGGGATCAGGCAGAGAGGTGAGCGTCCCCCGGCACTCTTTGGCGTGTCCTCCCTATTTGCTTATCCTGATTTGTCCGACCTAGGGTCACAAAATATGGGTAGGGGTTCCCTAAACATCCGCAATTTTTACAAGTAGCATGCAACATTTCAGAAAACTTATTCAATAACAAATTCACAATCCCCCCCTTGCCATGGTCCATTTCAGTCCGTGTCCTCCCATAGCGCGTCCGCTTTCCGGGAGGGCCGTGTCCTCCCCTTCCACCGGGAACAAGGGTGCCTGGTACGCCGGTGGAGGTCCATTCTTTCCAGTCAAGGCTCGATCTATAGTCCGGATGACTAGGGTCCTAATACAGGGTATGCAACAACAGCCACACGTGATAAAGATAGCAATTTAAATAGACAGTCCTAGAGCCGACTGTCCCAGAAACGCTCCCCACTTGCCAGAGATCTTATTTAGCCAGTAGAAAATGATGCCAGTTATTGTCCCCCTCCCTTCTTACCTTTTAATGCCCTGTTGGAGACCTCGGCGACAGGGTATGGACCATGCCACCGTTTTCCGTTCCAGGTGAGCTTCCCTGGGCCTCGGAGGAACACTTCCACTCCTACCTTGATGGTGTCCGACCCCTGCGGCTGCTCACTGTTAGATTATTGAACTCGCAGAGTTATCAATTTTACCATATTTCTAAAAACTCTCATATACTCTGTTACTCAACACACAAATGTCTGAGTTTTCGGTAACTCGAAATTGAAGTGCTCCATGGCTCCCTAGTACACAGAGAGGATCAAATGTGGGACGGTCGCCTTTCAAAACCTGACCTTCGCGTGGGAGATTTCTCCTCTTAACAACCAGTCTAAGGTAGGCGCCGTCAGTATCCCTGTGTACTACGGTGTCCCGCGACTTAATTCTCCTCACTCCTGAGACTTTTATGCCCATCGTGGGCGGCGGGTACCCTCACTCAGAAGACTTTTTCCACGGGCGGAGAATCTTCCTAAAAACAGATTAAGAGTTAGTACTTACCAGTCACGATTCTGCACCGGGAATGATCTCTCCCAGGGTAATTTGGGGTTGGTGAGGATCCGTCAGCAGACAAGATCTAACTCAGTGATTTAACTATCTAGTGGAAGTCTTTGATATAACAGGCACTTCCTGACCTTAGTCGAGCTTGCGGCCGCAAGTTGTCTGCCGTCGGACCCGCCAGCCTGTGTTGTCTCTCCCTCCCCACGTCGGGGTCACCAAATGTTGGGCTTGAAATTCTGCCCTGTGTTCGTTTAGGAAGAGAGACAACTTACACCGGAATATTACAAAACGTGGCTTTATTGCAGAATTCGTAACTGGCACAGCGAATCCACGGAGTCGCTGGAGAAGGCGTTCTGTTTTCCCCTTACAATCTGTTCTTATTTATACCCCTTTTCCCCCCAGCACAACCCCGCTACATATTAGGTAATATCGGGCACTTGTGTCCATCTTATTGGCCCGCAGCCATATGCTCACGAGTTACCTGTTTCTTTTGTTTACTGAATCGCGTGACACTAATAGTATCGGTGTAGCGGGGTCCCCAGTTTCGCTCCCCCTCCCTCGCATTCCAGCCTCCTAACATTATGTGTGTTACGTGAGCCACTCCTGACCTGTAATGGCAGTCCCGAATTAACCCCAACAGTAGGAAAAGCAGACAAATGCTAAAAGAAATGGCAAGGTTGCTGTCTGATGCGCTACAAGGCACGGAGAGGAATAATGATAATACAGTGAGTGGTTATAACTAAATCAGAATCTAATTTATCACTGGCATATGTTGTGAAATTTGCTATTTTCTGGCAGCAGTACATTGCAATACATAATTTAAAAACTATAACTTCTAATAAGTATGAGTAAACATTAATTAACAAGAGCAAAAAAAACCCCCTCAGAAATAGTGAGGTAGTGTTCCTGGGTTTATTGTCCATTCAGAAATCTGATGGTGGAGGGAAGAAGCTGTTCCTGAAACGTCTTCATGATCCTGTACCCTGATGGGGGTGATGAGAAGAGGGCATATCTGGGGTGATGGTGTTCCTTACTGTTGCCGCTTGCAGGTTACCTAGATGCTGGGGAGGCTAGTGCCCACGATGGGCTGGCTGAATTTACAACCTTTTGCTGTTTTTTCCGATCCTGTACAGTGACGCTTCCGTACGAGACAGTGATGCAACTACCGGTAGTTAGAATGCTCTCCACAGTACATGCATAGAAATATACGAGTGTTTTTGGTGACATACTATTTCTCCTCAAACTCCTGATGTAATATAGCTGCTGTTGTGTCTTTGTAATTGCCTCAATATGTTGGTGACAGGATCGATCTACAGACATGCTGACACAGAGGAACTTGAAACTACTCCTTTCCACAGCTGATCTCTCAATGAGGTGGTGTGATCCCTTGACTTCTGCTTTCTGAAGTCTATGATCAATTCTTTGGTCTTACTGATGTTGAGTTCAAGGATATTGCAACACCACTCAACCAGCAGATCTATCTTGCTCCTGTGCATCTCCTAACCACCATCTGAAATTCTGCCAACAGTCAATGTGTCGTCTGCAAATTTATAGATGGCTCAGCTCAAGTGCTTAGTCTCGTAGTCGTAGATGTAGAAAGAGTAGAGCAGTAAGCTATATTGTATACCTGGTTTAGCATACTTAAGATGTACACGAAGCTTTGGCCTTGTAGTCATTTTATAAAACTGTGAAATGTGATTCTTAATATACAAAAAGTTCTCTGGATTTTAGCTGTACTTGCCATATTTAATTTGAATCTTTAATTTTGGGGGACAGCATTTTTTTTTAATGTAAAGATTGAATTTCTTCAGTGCTGCAAAAAGGTGTTTCATGCAGTGTACTTGAAGTGTTCTGGGTTAGATGATCCCACACATTTGATCACCCATAGTTAGAAATGCAACCATGATGACCTAAATATTGCACTATGTCCATTTCGAGAGAGAATTTCTAAGTATTCAAGGCTTTTAAGTTGTGTCCTGTTATATTGGTCAATTTATAGCATTTTTTTTTACTTTTATACCTTAACAGTCAATCTTAGTCTTATCTCTAACTCAACAAATGGAGTGGCAAAGTAGTCTTAAGGATTCGAGAACCAGGGATAATTGATCAGAGTGCACAAAATTAATCTGGTAATCTTTTCCTCGCTAAGTATTTACTCGAGAGTTGCTCTTGAATTGCTTTTGCCTTTTTTTTGTCTAGTGCATTGAAGATCATAGCAGTTCTGTTTAAAGTACTCATTCAAAATTCCACAATTTGGAATATCCCTATCAATTTTTGGTTGCAAAAGTGGGTAACCTAAGTTTTTCTAGTTCAGCTGTCCTCCTCCTTCTCTCTCCCCCCCCCCCAGTATAACTGAGGGCTACCATTCCTAATTGCTATTTTAGTAATTCTATAAAAACTCTCTAGGTTTTGAATCCCCAATTTGTGTACAGTGAGTATTTGCAAGGCTAGTGGGATAGAATTGCCAGCTCCTGTAGTGCTGCAGGCATCTTCTGCTTGGGAACTTGACTGACAGCCTCATTTCTGTCCAGCAAATTGTCCACGTTATGAACAGTCTGCAGGAGTACAACCCTGTTGTAATCTGGGGAGGACCTATACATTTACTAAGATATTAATATTTTTCACAATATTGTATTAAAAACTGATCACACAACTTGAGCTAGTTCTTTCCTTCGGCTTATAAAATGAGATGTTAGTTTTCTGCATGCTTCTGCTTCGTAGGCTAATTTTCTTTTGACAAGTGGCCCTTTTAGGACATGACTGTGTTCTTATCCCCTTTAGTATGAAAGACAACAGTTAATATTCTAAACACAAGATTCTGCAGATGCTGGATAATATTCCTTTGTCTCAGGGTGGCCTTGCCACTATCCATGAGTATCGCTGGTAAATCAGTGACATGGTACTTTATCAAATGCCTTAAGAGAATTTCTAGCCACATGAACTACTGCCATCAACCCTCTCAATTACCAAATAAAAAAAGTTGAATATTGAGTGACATAGCTTGACTGCTATAAATTGGATTGGAAAGCTTCCTTAAGAAGTGGCAGTGACCATATCGTTCTCTAGATTTCTGTGATATCATAAAGCAACTGTTCTCCAAATAGAAGTGTGATTGTTTGTATGTGATCGGTCTCTATGTATATTTTGAACAAACAAATTGAAAGTTAAAAGGTTTGGGCCCTTAAGCAATTAATCATGTTACTTGAATAAGAAATATAGGGCGTATGTCAAATTATATGGATAAGCATGACAGGATAAATAAAGGCAGATAATTATTTAAATGTTGATAAACATCAGGATTTGAGTATCCTTCTCTATCAGTTACAAAAAGAAAATATTCAGCTACAGCCAAAAGTTAAGACACATGGTATGTTGGCCTTTATAGGTGATTTTCAGTAAATGAATACGTATGTCTTGTTATAATTATACAGGGCCTTTATGTGATTGTACATCTGTTCTTTTCAGCTTAAGAATTTTGAATGTTAACCAAAAAGTTACAAAATAACTGTAAAAAGGGGTCTTAAGTCAGCTCATCAAGTTTTTTTGTAATCAGACAAATCAAGGCATATGTGAACAATATTTTGAGTGTTGTCCATATTATACAGCAGGATTTGGGAGAAAATTTGGCTCAATAGCAGCTGTCATTATTTTAAGGTAAATTTAGTAATGGAGGTTCAGATTCACATGACGTGTAGTCACAAAAAGTTGTATAGAACAGTAATAAAAAGAATAAAAATAGGAAGGAACAGCTTTTTTTAAAAAAAAGAAATAAACTATTGAAGTAATATTGAGTGAATTATCTGTAATAGAACAGGGACCAAGAGGACAGAATATTTCAAAGAATTAAATATGGTAGTGTAGCGGTGTGCTACACGCAGCGCTAAAATAACGACACGGAGTCGGTAAACTGCAGTCAAAGTTAATTTTATTCGAACTTCACAGCCTTGCTTTAAAGCCTCCCTCATCCCGCCACCCCCCCCCCCCGGGCGCGGATGCTCCAAGAGACATGTACTCACAAACCCCCGCAGGCTTTTCTCCCTTTGTTGCGGACCTAGCCTTTGTGCCTGCACGCTGACTAATTGTGAGCTGGTTCGAGTGTGCGAGGAAGTGAGTCGCCACATAACGCCCCCCCCCCCCCCCCCCAGAACCGGCGATACACCCCCCAATGTCCACAGTCTGGGCCAGACCCTGTTTGGGAGGTCGGCCTCTGCGCCGCGGTGCCGGAAACTCGACCGGTTGCGCCAGGTCCACATGGGACGGTTTGAGTTGGTCCACCGTGAAAACCTCCTCTCTCCCCCCAACGTCCAGCACGAACGTGGACCCATTGTTCCTGAGCACCGTGAACGGCCCCTCGTAGGGCCGTTGCAGCGCTGGCCGATGCCTGCCCCGTCGTACAAACACAAACTTACAGTTCTGCAGGTCTTTGGGTACGCAGGTCGGGTTCTGCCCATGCTGCGAAGTGGGTATGGGGACCAGGTCACCGAGCCTCTCGCGTAGTCTGCCCAGGACCGCTGCGGGTTCTTCCTCTTGCCCCCTTGGGGCTGGTATGAACTCCCCAGGGACGACCAGGGGTGCGCCGTACACCAACTCGGCCGACGAGCCATGCAGATCATCTTTGGGCGCCGTGCGGATGCCGAGTAGGACCCAGGGAAGCTCGTCCGCCCAGATAGCTCCTTGCAGGCGGGCCATGAGAGCCGACTTTAAGTGATGGTGGAAACGCTCCACTAGTCCGTTCGACTGTGGGTGGTAGGCAGTGGTGTGGTGCAGCTGTGTCCCCAAAAGGCTGGCCATAGCAGACCACAGGCTGGAGGTGAACTGGGCACCTCTGTCGGAGGTAATGTGGGCCGGTACACCAAAGCGGGACACCCAGGTGGCGAGCAGTGCCCGGGCGCAAGATTCGGAGGTGGTGTCGGTGAGCGGGATCGCCTCTGGCCATCTTGTGAACCGGTCCACGATAGTCAGGAGGTGCCGCGCTGTGCGCGACACTGGCAGGGGGCTCACTATAACCGCATGAATGTGGTCGAAACCCCAGTGGGTGGGGTGAAACTGCTGCGGCGGAGCTTTGGTGTGCCGCTGCACCTTGGCCGTCTGGCAGTGCATGCACGTTCTGGCCCATTCACTGACCTGCTTGCGGAGTCCGTGCCAAACAAACCTGCTGGAGACTACTGTCCGGATGGAGGGATGCGCCAAGTTATGAATGGAGTCGAAAACACGTCACCGCCAAGGTGCTGGGACGACAGGACAGGGCTGGCCGGTGGCGACATCACAGAGTAGTGTCCTCTCACCTGGGCCTACGGGGAGGTCCTGGAGCTGCAAACCGGAGACTGCGGTTCTGTAACTCGGGATCTCCTCATCTGCCTGCTGTGCCTCTGCCAGTGCCTCAAAGTCTACCCCTTGGGAAAGGGCGTGAATGTTAGGGCGAGAGAGCGCATCCGCCACGACATTGTCCTTACCCGAGACGTGCTGGACGTCCGTTGTGTATTCAGAGATGTAGGACAGATGGTGCTGCTGGCGGGACGACCAGGGATCGGACACCTCCGTGAACGTAAAGGTAAGCAGTTTGTGGTCCGTGAACGCGGTGAAGGGCCTACCTTCTAAGAAGTACCTGAAATGCCGGATTGCCAGGTATAGCGCCAACAGTTCCCGGTCGAAAGCACTGTATTTGAGCTTGGGTGGCCACAGGTGTTTGCTGAATAACGCCAGGGGTTGCCAGCGGCCCACGATGAGCTGCTCCAGTACCCCACCGACTGCCGTGTTAGATGCGTCCACTGTGAGGGCGGTAGGGACGTCCATTCTGGGGTGCACTAGCATCGCGGCGTTCGCCAAGGCTTCCTTCGTTTGAATGAAAGCGGCGGCGGACTCCTCGTCCCAGGTAATGTCCTTGCCCGGACCGGACAGCAGGGCGAACAGGGGGCGCATGATCCGGGCAGCTGAAGGGAGGAAGCGGTGGTAGAAATTTACCATACCTACGAATTCCTGAAGGCCTTTGATCGTGGTGGGTCGGGGGAAATGGCGGACCACATCTACCTTAGCGGGCAGAGGGGTTGCCCCGTCTGCAGTAATCCTGTGGCCCAGGAAGTCAATGGTGTCGAGCCCGAACTGGCATTTGGCCGGGTTGATTGTTAGACCGTACTCACTCAGTCGGACGTAGAGTTCACGGAGGTGGGACAGATGCTCCTGACGACTGCTGCTGGCTATGAGGATGTCGTCCAAATAGATGAATGCGAAGTCCAGGTCGCGTCCCACCGCATCCATTAACCGCTGGAACGTCTGTGCGGCATTCTTCAGGCCAAACGGCATGCGGAGGAACTCGAAAAGGCCGAACTGGGTGATGAGAGCCATTTTGGGGACGTCGTCTGGATGCATCGGGATTTGATGGTACCCTCGGACGAGGTCCACCTTGGAGAAGATCCGTGCGCCGTGCAGGTTTGCTGCAAAGTCCTGAATGTGCAGCACAGGATAGCGGTCCGGTGTGGTAGCCTCGTTCAACCTGCGGTAGTCTCCACACGGTCTCCAGCCCCCTGTTGCTTTGGGCACCATTTGCAGGAGGGAGGCCCATGGGCTGTCAGACCGCTGGATGATCCCCAATTCCTCCATCCTCTTGAACTCCTCCTTGCCAGTTGGAGCTTGTCCAGGGGAAGCCGCCGAGCACGGGCGTGGAGGGGTGGTTCCTGGGTCGGGATGTGGTGCTGTACGCCGTGTCGGGGCATGGCTGCCGCGAACTGTGGTGCCAGAACCGATGGGAAATCCGCCAGGACCCTGGTGAAGTCGTTGTCGGACAGCGTGATGGAGCCGAGGTGAGGAGCTGGCAACTGGGCTGCACCCAGGGAGAACGTCTGAAAGGTCTCGGCGTGGACCAGTCTCTTCCTGGGCAGGTCGACCAGTAGGCTGTGAGACTGCAAAAAATCCGCACCCAGAAGCGGTTGGGCTACGGCGGCCAGTGTGAAGTCCCACGTGAACTGGCTGGAGCCGAACTGTAGCTGCACCTGACGGGTGCCATAGGTCCTTACTGTGCTGCCGTTCACGGCCCTCGGGGGGGACCCGGTGCCCTGTTGTGGGTGTCGTAACTCGTTGGAGGTAAGACGCTGATCTCGACACCGGTGTCGACCAAAAAACGGTGTCCTGACTGCTTGTCCCACACATACAGGAGGCTATCCCGAAGGCCAGCCGCCGTAGCCATCAGCGGCGGCTGGCCCTGGCGTTTCCCGGGAACTGGCAGGGCGGGCGACAACGGCGGGCTTCTGCGCCCCACCGCTGGTGGTAGAAACACCATTGTTCGTTGGGCTCCCCACCCCTGCCTCTGGGGTTAGCGGGGTCTGCGGCCGGGCCTGGACTGGTTTGCTGCTGGGAGCGTGGCCGGGTGATCAGTGCGATGGACGCCCCATTCACCTTGGCGTTCCACAGCAAGTCCGCCCGGGCTGCCACCTTCCGGGGGTCGCTGAAATCCGCGTCGGACAGCAGCAGGCGTATGTCCTCGGGCAGCTGCTCTAGGAATGCCTGCTCAAACATGAGGCAGGGTGTGTGTCCATCGGCCAGAGACAACATCTCATTCATTAAAGCTGATGGAGGCCTGTCTCCCAAGCCATCCAGGTGCAGTAAACGGGCAGCTCGCTTGCGGCGTGAGAGTCCGAAAGTCCTTAGGAGCAGGGCTTTGAATTCTGTGTACTTGCCGTCCGCCGGGGGAGACTGTACGAACTCCGCAACCTGGGCCGCTGTGTCCTGGTCGAGGGAGCTCACCACGTAGTAGTAACGGGTGTCCTCTGAGGTTATCTGCCGAACGTGGAATTGGGCTTCTGCTTGCTGGAACCACAGGTGAGGTCGTAGCGTCCAGAAGCTTGGCAGTTTCAACAAAACCGCATGAACAGATGCAGCGTCGGTCATCTCCGATCCAAAATCGTTTGGACCCTCAGGGTCACCAATTGTAGCGGTGTGCTACACGCAGCGCTAAAATAACGACGGAGTCGGTAAACTGCAGTCAAAGTTAATTTTATTCGAACTTCACAGCCTTGTTTTAAAGCCTCCCTCATCCCACCCCCCCCCCCCCCCAGACGCAGATGCTCCAAGAGACACGTACTCACAAACCCCTGCAGGCTTCTCTCCCTTTGTTGCGGACCTAGCCTTTGTGCCTGCACGCTGGCTAATTGTGAGCCGGTTCGAGTGTGCTAGGAAGTGGGTCGCCACAGTAGTTTAATACATGGCTGACATCCACCCTCATGAAGTTCATTGAGAGGATGGTCATGACACATTAACTTAAGCCTTCCAGAGAACCTTGATCCAGTAATTTGGCTATCACCAAAACAGGTCTACAGCAGATACCATTTTCCTGGCCCTGTACTCATTTGTGAAGCATTTATACAGTAAAGGCATCAACATTGAACTATTGTTTATTGACTACAGCTCTGCCTTACAAGAAACTATGGAATTACTGATGCAGCTTAGCCCATCACAGAAACCAACCTCCCTTCCATGGATTCTATCTACATTTCTTGCTGCCTTACTAAAGCAGCCATCATAAATCAGAGACCCCACCCATCCCAGACATTCATCGGGCTGGAGATACAGAAGGCTCAAAGCGCCAGGGTGTTTTCCATCTGACTGTGAAAAGACTATTGAATGGTACAATAGGATGGACATCTGACTTTGCAGTCTACCTTGTTACGGCTTCTACCTTATTGTTTGTGTACAGAACTTTCTCTAACTGTAACACATTCTATCTGCACTCCATTATTTTACCTTGCACTACCTCAATGCACTGTTGAAATGAAGTGGTCTGCATGTACAATATGCAAGATAAGAATCAGAATCAAGTTTATTATCACCAGCATGTGACATGAAATTTGTTAACTTAGCAGCAGCAGTTCAATGCAATACATAATCTAGCAGAGAGAAAATTAATAATAAATAAAATAAAACCTAATCATAATAAATAAACAAGTAAATTACGTATACTGAATATTTTTTAAAAAAATGCAAAAACAGAAACACTGTATATTTAAAAAAGAGTGAGGTAGTGTCCTAAGCTTCAATATCCATTTAGGAATCCAATGGCAGAGGGGAAGAAGCTGTTCCTGAATTGCTCAGTGTGTGCCTTCAGGCTTCTGTGTCTCCTACCTGATGGTAACAATGAGAAGAGGGCTTGCCCTGAGTGCTGGAGGTCCTTAATAATGGGCGCTGCCTTTCTGCGACACTGCTCCCTAAAGATGTCTTGGGTTCTTTGTAGGCTAGTGCTCAAGATGGAGCTGACTATGTTTACAACCTTCTGCAGCTTCTTTCAGTCCTGTGCAGTAGCCCCTCCATACCAGACACTGATGCAGAAAGCTCTCTACGGTACAACTATAGAAATTTTTGGGTGTATTTGTTAATGCGCCAAATCTCTTCAAACTCCTAATGAAGTATAACCACTGTCTTGCCTTCTTTATAACTACATCGATATGTTGGGACCAGGTTAGATCCTCAGAGATCTTGACACCCAGGAACTTGAAGCTGCTCACTCTCTCCATTTCTGATCCCTCTGTGAGGATTGGTATGTGTTCCTTTGTTTTACCCTTCCTGACGTCCACAATCAGCTCTTTCGTCTTACTGATGTTGAGTGCCAGGTTGCTGCTGTGGCACCATTCCACTAGTTGGGATATCTCACTCCTGTATGCCCTCTCGTCACCTCCTGAGACTCTACTAACAATGGTTGTATCATCAGCAAATTTATGGATGGTATTTGAGCTATACCTAACCACTCTGTCATGTGTATATAGAGAGTAGAGTAGTGGGCTAAGCGCACACCCCTGAGGTGCGCCAGTGTTGATTGTCAGTGAGGAGATGTTATCAACAATCCACACGGACTGTGGTCTTCCAGTTAGGAAGTCGAAGATCCAATTACAGAGGGAGGTACAGAGGCCCAGGTTCTGCAACTTCTCAATCAGGATTGTGGGAATGATGGTATTAAATACTGAGCTATAGTTGATGAACAGCATCCTGATGTAGGTGTTTATGTTGTCCAGGTGGTCTAAAGCCGTGTGGAATGCCATTGAGATTTGATACGTAGAATAGGATGGCATCTGTTAGTCTTGCAGCCTCTCCAGGGCACAGGCCTGGGCAAAGTTGTATGAAAGACTGGCAGTTGTCCAAGCAGCAAGTCTCCCCTCTTCATGCCACCAATATTGTCCAAAGGAAGGGCGAGGGCTGATACAGCTTGGCACCAGTGATGTCACAGGAGTTGCCAGAGCGAGGTTGAAGACAACATCGACAACAACGGCCTTAGGGACTCCAGCTCCGGATTTGTCCTCAGGGTTTACTCCCGAAGCCTTTCCCATAAGTGGGTATAGCCGCAAAGCAGTGGAGGTTTGAAATCAGAGTTTTCCCTCTCTTAAATGGACTGCCTTCCCAGGTTGACAAGCTCCATCTACCTGAAGCACTGGTTTTTTGGCAACAGGACCCGCCTTCACTCCTTCTCCTGTCAGTAGAAACAGTTCCGCCGGGCTTAGAGGCTAAGCCACATGAGAAGGCCAGGAGTTGGACTTGGTTGTCAGAGGCTATTTGATGCACAAGCCATGAGGAGCACTTTTAGGTAGTGGGAGCTTGTCCCCTCTACCATTCCTCAGCTTGACAACCTTGGAACCATGGATTTGATACATGTAGCAATAATAAAGCAATTTATGTGTTCACAGAAGAATGAGTAAGATTTAAACATCTGGATGCCAGTAGAGTAGTTGGCGAGGAAGGAATAGGGATGGAGTATGTGCTTGTTTAAAAATTTAAGTGACAGATTAAGTAATGTAGCCATGTGGTAAAGGATCAATTGCACTGAAAAGTGAATGAACAGTTGAAAATTTTTGAATGTGTAAATAAAATTTGACTTTTTAAAACTTCACAATTAATTTAGACTGATATTTTAGGCAAAGTGTACAAGGGAATGAATTTGAGTAAGGGATAAACCGCCATGCACATGTACTCGCATGGTGGTGTACAACTTATTCATAGCAAAAACCTGAGGAACTTATCCTCATTCAACGAGTATAGAGAAAGCATTGCAGGGAACTCACAGGTTCAAATGGTGAAATTATAGATCTATGGTTACAAAAATTTACAACAAATTTAGATAGTGAAGTGATACAGAATTCCACAAAAAAACAACAAAGCTTTTGCGATTCTGCCACATCCAACCATGAATAGTGATGATAATTGAAGAACTCATTGTGTAGAGAGATATATGAACGCATTACAGTCGGCCCTCCTTATCTGCGGGGGATTGGTTCCGGAACCCCCCGTGGATACCAAAAAAAAACGTGGATGCTCAAGTCCCTTATATAACCTCTCTCAGTGCGGTGGACTTTAGGACTCGGCGGAGCTCTGAATCCGCAGTGTTTCTGTTCATGAAAATAATCACAATTGGAAATAATAGTGATCGGAAAGAGGTGAAACACCATCGGTCATTGGAAAAGCGTTAGGCTACAGTCGGTGAACGATTGGAACAATTTTAAAGGATAAAGTGAGAAAGGCCCTGCCCTAGTGAAAACTACAATTATTACTAAGCAATGCAGCGGTTTAATTATTGAAATACATACATTTCTTAAGCGTTTTATCTGCATAGAAAGGTAAAATATATACTATATACTAAGACAAACGTTTGACTAACTGACGCTACAAAATACCCGATGTACCTGTTCCGACTTACTTTGTAAGAGAACTTCCGGGTTTTTTTCCGATCCCGATCCGTGGTAACCTACGCACATCCTCCCGTATACAGGTGGCCCCCATTTTTCAAACATTCACTTTACGACAGCTCGCTGTTACGAAAGACCTACATTAGTACCTGTTTTCGCTAACCAAAGGGGATTTTCGCTTTTACAAAAAAAAGACGCCCACTTTATACGTGTGTTTACCCTGAGAAAGACTACATAACCGTGAACCCTTGTGTGCGCATGCGTGCAGGTGCCGATTTTTTTTTTTCCTCTCCAAATCGATTTTGGCTCACTGTCTTCTCCATTCTGATAAGTGAAACTATACCGTACATACAGTATTTCTACTTTATATAGACTGTATATTTATCATATCATTCCTGCTTTTACTACATGTTTGTGTTATTTGGTAGGTTATTTTTTGGGTCTGGGAGCGCTCAAAAATTTTTCCCGTACAAGTTAATGGCAATTGCTTCTTCACTTTATGGCATTTCGGCTTACAAACGCTTTCATAGGAACGCTCTACCTTCGGATAGCGGGGGAAATCTGTACTTTAAATCATCTCTAGATTATTTATACCTAGTACAATGTAAATGCTATGTAGATAGTTGTACTGCATTGTTTAGGGAATAATGACAAGAAAACAAGTCTGTACATGCTCAAACAACAAGTGCTGGAGAGTGAACTTCCGGGTTTTCCCGATCCGCGTTGGTTGAATATATGCATGCGGAACCTGCGGATAAGGAGGGCTGATTGTACTTCCCATAACTCAACCTCATTCTCAGTGATCAGAAATCTAGCAGGTGCTGTCAGAGACCTGGCTCAGTATACAACCATTTTTTTATTCCAAAGTGCTGGAACAAGAACCCTGAGGCCAGTGGAATTCACCGTACATGGTATGAGTGTTTGAGTGAACAAGATAAGGACTATGAACCCCAACCAATCTGAGATGTAATGTTGAAAGTGTGTTCCTGAATTAGCCATTGTTTTGGCGACTTGTGACTCTGAAATGTTTCCAGTTGGCTATAGTCCATTGTAAAATGGGGACAGCATGAGAAGCACAGTAGCCTTTTCAAATCTGGGGGAAAACCTCTGCCAGGATCAATATAAATTCTAGAAAGTAGCCATCTGGCAAGTCTATCTTGGTTATCTTGGCTCTGAGTACATTAAACAATGAGTTATTTTGAGGACTATGATTTTATTTTAACGTGTGTACAAATACAGTGGCATCTAAATTGAAGTGTGATTATAGAGCGAAGAATAGTTTTCCCACTATTTATCAAAATCTCAATCTTCCATAGGCATGGATTTTCTTGATTTGTTACTTCATTGCTTATAGATATTCTTCAGTGGAAATACCTGACTTCCATGATGTCTTGGAAATGTATTGCCAGTCTTACATCTCTGGGTCAAAATACTGAATCTCTTGTCCTAAGAGCATCATGGGCAGACCCATGCATGAAAGACTAGAGTTTGAAGAAAGCATCTTGCCACTTTTTTCAACAGAGTCTGGGGTTGGGCAATTAAATGCCAGTTCAGTTTGTGAAGCCTATATCCCTTGAATAATTTTAATCACACTAGGTAGAATTTGGTGTCTTTCAATATTTATTATTTCCTCACACTACTTATAAGTGTGTTTTCCGATTTATACAAATAAAATGTTGAAAGTACTTGGGTCAAACTGTACCTGTGGGGAAAGAAACACTCAATGTTTTCTGATGATCCATTCCAAGAATGGGATGAATTTTGACAACCATGTATCTATTCTAATTACAACTACACTCCATGTTAATCAGGTATAACAGATATAAGATTGCTATAACTTGACAGCTTGCCTTTTGAGATGTAATTGGAATTTCTGTACGAGCTGCTAAGATAAAGTAAGGAAAATGTGTTTGAGTTTCACAGTTGAGGCATGTTTTGCTTGCAATTTCTTCCCCTAGGAGAATGTACTTGAATGGACATGTTTCAGATAAAATCCTTTAATTGTTCCGTGCCATTCGGCTTTTATAGCAGTATTCACACTGAAATTTATGCTCTAAACAATTGATGCTTGATTTAAAAATTGCTACCTTTTAATTTTTTTAACAAAACCTTATTCTGATTCTGACATTCCAACACTTAAAACAGTGGATTTAAGACCATAAGACATAGGAGCAGGATTAGGCCATTCCATCATGGCTGATCCCAGATCCCACTCAACCCCATACACCTGCCTTCTCACCGTTTTCTTTGACACCCTGACTGATCAGGAAATGATCAACCTTTGCTTTAAATATACCCATGGATTTGGCCTCCACTGCAGTCTATGGCAAAGCATTCCACAGATTCACTGCTGTCTGGCTAAAAAAAATTTCCTCCTTACCTCTGTGCTAAAAGGTTGCTCTCAATTTTGAGGCTGTGCCCTCTAGTTCTGGATACTCTTACCATAGGAAACATCCTCTCTACATCCACCCTATCTAGTCCTTTCAATATTCAGTAGGTTTCAATGAGATCTCCACACATTCTTCTAAATTCCAGTGAGTACAAGCCTAAAGCTGCCAAACGCTTCTCATATGTTCATTCCTTCTTGTGAACCTCCTCTGGACTCTGTTTAATGACAACACATCCTTTCTGAGATATGGGCCCAAAACTGTTGACAATACACCAAGTGTGACTTGACTAATGTCTTATAATGACTCAGCAATGTTTCCCTGTTTTTATATTCTATTCCCCTTGAAATAAATGCCAAAAGTGCATTTGCTGCCTTTACCAGAGACTCATGGTGCATGAGGACTCCTAAGTCTAGCTGCACCTCTGATGTTTGGATGTTCTCCCCATTTTGATAATAGTCTGCACTATTGTTCCTTTTACCAAAATTTGTTATCATACATATCCCAACACTATTCCATCTTCCATTTTTTTTGCCCTTTGTCTAAGTCCTGCTGCAATTGTTTGCTTCCTTATCACTACCTACCCCTCCACCTATCTTTGTATCATCTACAAACTTTTTGCCACAAAGTCATCAATTTCATTATCCAAATCATTGACAAACAGTGTGAGAAGTAGCGGTCCCAATATTGACTCCTGAGGAATGCCACTAGTCACTGGCAGCCAATCAGAAAAGGCCCCTTTTATTCCACTTGCTGCCTCCTGCCTGTAGGCTATTCCTCTATCCATGGCAGTATCTTTCCTGTAACGCCATAGGATTTTATGTTGTTAAGTAGCCTCGTGTGACAAGTGCCTTCTGAAAATTCAAGTAAATGACATCAACTGCCTCTCCTTTGTCCACCCTACTTGTTACTTCCTTGAAGAACTCTAACAGATCTGTTAGGCAAGATTTCTCTTTACAGAAACCATGCTGACTTTGACTTAGTTTATCATTTAGTTTCCAAGTACCTTGAAACTTCATCCTTAAAAGACTCCAACATTTTCCCAACCTCTGAGGATAGGCTGAGTGGCCTATAATTTCTTTTCTTTTGCTTTCCTTCCTTAGAGTGTAGTGACATATGCAATCTTCCAGTCCTCCAGGGCCATGCCAGAATCAGGTGATTCTTGAAAGATCATGACCAATGTATCTGTTATCTCTTCAGCAACCTCTTTCAGGGCTCTGAGATGTAATCCATCTGAACCAGGTGACTCATCCACCTTAAGGCCTTTCAGTTTGCCTAGCCTTTGTAATAGCAATGGCACTCGCTCTTGCTTCCTGACACTCATGGACCTCTGGCACACTTCTAGTCTCTGCCACAGTGAAGAATAGATGAAAAGTAGCCATAAAGTTCAGCTGCCATTTCTTTGTCCCCTATTACTACCTCACCAGCATCATTTCCCGTTGTTCAATATCAACTCTCGCCTCCATTTTATTCTTTATATAACAGAAAAATCTTTCGGTATCTTGCTTTCTATTATTGGCTAGTTTGCCTTCATATTTAATATTTTCCCTTTAGCCTTTTAGTTGCCTTTTGTTGGAGTTTAAAAGCTTCCCAAATCATCCAACTTCACACTCACTTTTGCTACTTTACATGCCCTTTGCTTTTATGCAATCCTTAACTTCCCTTGTCAGCCATGATTGCTTACCCCGCCATTTGAGAACTTCTTCCTTTGTGAAACATATCTATCCTGCACCTTGTGAACTATTCTCAGAAACTTCGGCTATCTCTGCTCCGCTGTCATCCTCGTCATGTTTGGATGCTATTAAATGTGAATGTGACTTAATTTTTTGCAGCTTTACATTTTTGATAATTTCTTCACCTGGTTCATCCTCTGTGTACTAGGTGAGAAAGTGAACAGTGAAGTTAGATGGTGTTTGTTTTAGACACTGTTGTTTAAAAGGAAAAAAGGGATTCGAAAGGTGTTGCACTGTAGCATCAACAAGGGTTGCAGTAGAATTTCATCTACATTGGAAATTATACAAGTTGATGGCCCAGAGAAAGGAAGCACTCTAGCAATACATACGAAAATGAATAAAGGATGTCTAACAGGTACATAGTAAACCGGGCCAGGGGTGGGGGGGGGGGGGGGGGAACGTTGGAAAAACAGCAGTGTGTTTTTTTTTTTTAAAAAATGTTCTAGCACTAGAGTTGAAAGTGGAAATGGTGGGAATTATTGAGACTGTTTCTTCATGAGCAGATAACAAATAAAAATTGTACTATTTGAAGTTGTCAAACCTTTCAGTATGCTAAACAGAGGACTTGGTTTGTGATTGTTAACCAGCTTAGAAAATGCTAATCTACTTGCTGCAATACTGCTGTGACAGAAGTGTGTAATTTGTGTGGCAAATTACCATTCAAGTGATAAAAATATGATGTTCCCAAAAGTTTTGTAAATGGTTGGAATTTTTCAGTCTGGTTAATGCAAAACTCATATCTCCCTAAGTAAGGGATATTCATTGAAGATTGTTTTGTAGTCAAACTGGAATTTTACTTAGTGTGGAGAAAGTTATTTATAATATAATGAAAAGCTTTGTAAAGTTGAAATGAAAGGTACTAGACTGGTTGGATATGGAATTTCTTTATGGAATGCTAAGTTAATTTTGTTTCATTTTTAGACTTCATGAAGAAGTCTTAGACTTCTACAATTTCATGTCACCACGCCCCGAAGAGGAAGCCATGCGTAAAGAAGTAGTAAAACGAATAGAATCTGTTATCAAGGAGCTCTGGCCTTCAGCTGATGTGAGTATTACCGTATATGGCACTACTTGTCCACTGAATTTATTAACATTTTTCTTAATTACTTGAGAGGGGTTCCAAATTTATAAGAGATTTAATTTAAAATGGTATTCTTATTGACAAATAGAAATCTGGTCTTGAATAGGAAAAAAAGATATGTATTGAATCTAACCAACATTTTTGGTGTACCTGGTTTAAATACCTATGTGTGCAGAGATGCCTGAATTGAGTATATATAGTTAAGGCATCAAAATAAATTGTTGTTTGATATTCTTGTATTGAAATTGCTGAAAACATTACATTGCAAATACTTTAGATTGATTTCTTGATTTGTAGCTTATCCAAATGATCCCAAGCAATAAACTGAAGAGAAAATGCTGTATCTTTAAACTAAGTAATTTTCTAGGGATTTTGAGGGATGTAAAATTGAAAAACATTTTTTGTTTGTAAATTCGTGTATCAGGAGCTGTCATTGTTAGAAAATAGTAGATATCTGTGGTTAACACTGCCATTTTTTTTCTAAATGTATAAATTACAATTGTCAACAAAATGAATTTTGTCCAGATTTCTTTGGTCCCTGGCAAGCTGATAGCTCACCACCAATTCATTGCTGTTCACACTTGTCTTCCTTTTCAAAGCCTCTTATTGTTGGGCTCGGGTGGTAGAACAAGCCCCCATCTGCAAATGTGTTGGAAATCTATTTTGGCAGGCAGATAAGCCACAAAAAATTGGCATAATCTGTAGGCAAAACTGTCAAAAGCAATGTTTAAACGGTTAAATTATTTAATTATTAACTATTTCAAAATGTTAAACTTGTAAATTATTACTGTTTAAAACCACAAATAAAATTGGAACATAGTCACAATTTTTAATTGACGAGACTGTCTTGTAGGGCAGAACCTTAATTTTGCTTACCTTACTGTTCATGCAGTTAAGTTTTTAATACTCGAAGGATATTATGATACACCATTGATTGCTATGTGCTGGCAGTTTTCTCTGTGGCTTACTAACTTGACTGCTTTCTTCATTGCTTCATTGTTTAAGTTTAAGCTTGCTTTCATCTGTTGGTGAGCATTTTTCAGGAGAATGCAAATGTGTTTATTGACAGAAGTTACCCCCTGCTTTATCAGTTATAATCATTTGGAGAGCTGCAATACTTTAAGAAATTAAACTGAAGTTAAATGTGGTTTCTGATCAATATAACAATGTATGCTAATTTCGAAAAGTTTTTTATGTTTAGTACCTACAATATTGTTTTGACGAAATGATTAATGTTCCCTTTTAAAATAACTAGTCAAAAATCAAACAATTTGGGCATTGTACGTTCTATAATAATGAGGCAAATTATAATGAAAACCTTTGTAGTAATTTATTGCAGGGAATGAAAAGTAATTTTAAATTGATGCATGCATGTCTCTTCTCCAGGTTCAGATTTTTGGAAGTTTCAGTACAGGTCTCTATCTCCCAACCAGGTATGCAATTTAAAAAAATCTATTATAGCAAATGGTTTTGTAACATGTTTTCTATTGAATTGTTTTAACATAGCTTATTTAATACCAAGGTTAAAGAACTGCCCTGTATTTATAAAATATTTTTCATAACTATCTCAGAACATCCCAAAATCTTTTCAAAACCAATAAAGTCCTTGTATTATGAAGCATGGTCTGTGTCATAAGGCAGCAGTTTTGTGCATGACAAGCCCATGACCAAGTAACTTTAGTGATGTTAAGAGTTAAATATTAGAGATGCTGTCAAGATCACCAAGGGAATCAAGGGCGTCCTTTTCCTTTGCTTGGTGGTGGGAGTTTCACTTTCAAACTTGTCATCTGATAGTGCAGTTTGGTGTTAAAGTGTACCTCAGAGTTGAGTACTATCACACCTGTATTGGAAAGAAGGATTGACTTTCTTCTGAACCACAGCTGGTAATTACAGGGTTGCATAAACGCTATTTAGTGATTTATTGTGGATATTGTCATATGATGTATTGTACTTTAATTTCTCCTGTCATTTTCACTCTGCTTATAAAGTGTTTACTTAAAATGTATTTACTAAAGATGTGATTATATATTATGCGTGCAAGGTAAGAAGTAAAATAAATAAATTGCACAGTCATACTAAAATTGGGTCAACTCATTCATGCTGTCCACCTGAGCTAGTCCTGAGTCTGTTTCCATGCTGTCTAACTCTAACTTTAAAATGCATTGCCTTAGCTTTTTTACTTCTGCAATTAGTTTATCTTGAAGGTGTAAGTTTTCCTTTGTTCAATTGGGGTGTACTGATACACATGTGATTAACATTGGCATATTGATTTGAATTTGGTTTTTCAGCGAGAAGGATGAGACAGTAAATCTTGCATTCATATGTAGCAATGTGGAACTGAGTTCTATTGAGCTCATTTTCTAGTAATGCCTTCATGAAATGAAGTTCAGGAGTAAGTTTAAGTCTGGCTGCTTGTATAAAGTGTACATAGTAGTTCAACAATAGATCACGTGCTAATGACCTGTTCACTTGACTACAGAACTGAGGAATAATCTGAGGTGGTAAAATGAGTTTATGGAGGATAATACAAATCACTCACAAATGAACATGAAAGTAAGGAGATGAAGAATAAGTACAGGGCATTGGTGACATCACATTTGAAATGCTGTGTTTCATCTAAGAATTTAGATGCTTATGCAATGTAGTTCAGATTAGCAGAACTGACACTTGAAATGAGTGGGTTGGCTTATGAGAAAAGCTGAACAAGCTATAGTTGTTGCTGGAATGTGGAACAGCAAGAGTGGATTTCATTGAAGCATGTGAGGTCCTGAAAGGAATTGATAATTGAATGGGAGAATCTTTCCTGGTATGTGAAAATATTGAACTAGCAGTTACTCATTCAAGACAAATGAGGTTTTCTTACCTACCGTAGATTCCGGACTACAGAGCGCACCTGATTAAAAGCCGCTGGCTCTAATTTTAGAAATAAAATCAATTTTTTACTTGTACAGGCCGCACCGGATTTTAGGCCGCACTGGATTTTCGGCCGCAGATGTCCCACGTTGTAATATGAGATATTTACACAGAAAGATATTACACGTGAGGATTTTTTTAACTTTTAATTAAATCCATATGGTAACATAAACAAATACATATTGCAAATGCTTTTTTTCGAACCGTGCCTGTAACGCGGCTACTTTTAAATACACGTTGCGTATACTTCTTTACTGAACAACATTCCAATATCTCCTAACGACTGGTAAAAAATATATATACTGCAGCCTACCAGGAAAAGTTATTGATCGCCTTTAACTTAAAAGCAGCGTTTTCGCTCCGCCGCTCGCCCCCCTCCTTCCCGTTTATCGCAAACTGGCATTTTTCCCACAAGACGCGGCGAAACCGGGTGTGACGTCATAGCATCCCGCAATGTAGTACAGAAAACAAATATAGTTAAAACAGTTCTAACTTTAACTAACAAATGAATTACTAAGCGAAAATATTATAAACTAAATAACTGCCATAAAGGCAGCACAATGCTTTTCTTCGAGTGTTTTCCATGTTGATGAGGGTGAGTACAAATGACTGATTTACAATAATTTAATTGTGAAAGTGTGCTTGATTTATCGTACAATTTCATTGGACCTCTGTGAACTACTCATCAATTTTATTGGTCTACTGTTACGAGGCAAAATGTTTTCGGCGGCATGAAAAAAAAATAATACATTAGCCACTCCGTATTAAAGGCCGCAAAGTTCAAAGCTGTTCAAAATGTGGAAAAAAAGTAGCGGCTTAAAATCCGGAATCTACAGTAATTGTCTTGAGTTTTGGAAAAAGGTGGAAGTATAGACTCGTGAATATGTTTAAGGCAGAAGTATGTACATTTTGACAAGCAAATGGTGAATGGTTTCAGGAGTATGGAAATACGGATTCAAGATTGTTATCAGATCAGCCTGATCCTACTGAACGGTGGAGCAAATTTGGCTCCTAATTTTCTCAGGCAGAACTGTTTTTATGTGTAGATTATATCCATGCTGCAGAAAATAATGTGGGCTTTATTTAAAATACCAGGCTAAAAACATTTAAGGACAATGATCCTCAGGTTTGAGAGAGTGGAAAATATTATTAAAGGAAAGGGTTTTTTTTTTATAAAGTAAGTGTAAAACTTTTTTAAATAGTGGAAATAAGATTTCATGGGACTCCTCCGAATGACAGACATATTTACATTTCTAAAACTTGTATTTAAAGCTAACTTTTTGCTGTCACTTTAATAATTGTAAAAGATTTATATGATCTTGCAAGCAAAGCAAAGGTATGCGCATTTGTTCAGTGCTCTGATAGTTTTAAGTAAAATTGTTTTAATAAAAATGATGAAATTCTAAGTAGATGATCCAGTTATTTTTTTAAAATAAAATTTATAGCAATATGTTTATGGTTTATAGCTGGCTTATCTCTACAGAAGTTTCTTCTTATCTAGAATTTACTAGTGTTATTTTTATTCATTCTCTTACTTTACAGTGACATAGACCTTGTAGTTTTCGGGAAATGGAAGAACCCACCTTTACAGCTATTAGAGCAAGCACTACGAAGACGGAACATTGCTGAACCATACTCAATTAAAGTACTTGACAAAGCTACAGTAGGTTACTTGAATGTCTGCTTTTACTTTTAAAACTATTTCTTTTAGTGTTTTCATGATTTGAACAAATGTTCTTAATTTTGCAGGTGCCAATTATAAAACTGACTGACCAGGAGACAGAAGTCAAAGTAGATATCAGTTTCAATGTTGAAACTGGTGTGAAGGCAGCTCAATTTATCAAAGACTTTATTAAGGTAATAATGACAATTGTATTTGACTGCATGTTAGGACATGTGACAATGGTAAAACAACGTGCATATTGTCTGTGTGCCCACAGGATTGGCAGTAATGACACATACGTCTGTACCTGCTGGTGATGCTCAATGTGTAAATATTGATACATGAAAACTTTGTCTCCCATTTGTTCTGGACCATTCTTGCCATTCAGTTAAAATTTTGCTCTTTCAAGAAAATGTGGTAGCTGCCCTAAGTTCAGAGAAACCATACAGTGATGTGCAAAAGTTTGGACACCCCTAGTCAAAATTTCTGTTACTGTGAATAGCTAAGCAAGTAAACGATGACCTGATTGCCAAAAGGCATAAAGTTAAAGATGACACATTTCTTTAATTTTTAAAAATATTTTAAGCAAGATTACTTTTTTTATTTCCATCTTTTACAGTTTCAAAATAACAAAAAAAAGAAAAGGGCCTGAAGTAAAAGTTTGGGCACCCTGCATGGTCAGTATTTAGTAACACCCCCTTTGGCAAGTATCACAGCTTGTAAACGCTTTCTGTAGCCAGCTAAGAGTCTTTCAATTCTTGATTGGGGGATTTTTGCCCATTCTTCCTTGCAAAAGGCTTCTAGTTCTGTGAGATTCTTGGGCCATCTTGCATGCACTGCTCTTTTGAGGTCTATCCACAGATTTTCGATGATGCTTGGGTCGAGGAACTGAGGGCCATGGCAAAACCTTCAGCTTGTGCCTCTTGAGGGAGTCCATTATGGATTTTGAGGTGTGTTTAGGGTCATTATCTTGTTGTAGAAGCCATCCTCTTTTCATCTTCAGCTTTTTTACAGAAGGTGTGATGTTTGCTTCCAGAATTTGCTGGTATTTAATTGAGTTCGTTCTTCCTTCTACCAGTGAGATGTTCCCCGTGCCACTGGCTGCAACACAAGCCCAAAGCATGATCGATCCACCCCCGTGCTTAACAGTTGGAGAGGTGTTCTTTTCATGAAATTCTGCACCCTTTTTTCTCCAAACATACCTTTGCTCATTGCAGCCAAAAAGTTCTATTTTAACTTCGGTCCACAGGACTTGTTTCCATAATGCATCAGGCTTGTTTAGATGTTCCTTTGCAAACTTCTGATGCTGAATTTTGTGGTGAGGATGCAGGAAAGGTTTTCTTCTGATGACTTTTCCATGAAGGTCATCTTTGTGCAGGTGTCGCTGCACAGCAGAGCAGTGCACCACCACTCCAGAGTCTGCTACATCTTCCTGAAGGTCTTTTGTAGTCAAACAGGGATTTTGATTTTCCTTTCTAGCAGTTCTCTTGGTCTTCCAGACCTCAACTTGACCTCCACCTTTCCTATTAACTACCATTTCTTAATTACATTACGAACTGAGGAAACGGCTACCTGAAAATGCTTTGCTATCTTCTTATAGCCTTCTGCTTTGTGCGCATCATTTATTTTAATTTTCAGAGTGCTAGGCAGCTGTTTAGAGGAGCCCATGGCTGCTGATTGTTTGGGCAAGGTTTGAGGAGTCAGGGTATTTATAAAGCTTTGAAATTTGCATCACCTGGCCTTTCCTAACTATGATTGTGAACAAGCCTTAGCCCTAACAAACTAATTAAGGTCAGAGACCTTGGTAAAAGTTATCTGAGAGCTCAAATCTCTTGGGGTGCCCAAACTTTTGCATGGTGCTCCTTTCCTTTTTGTACAAAACAAAAATAATGCACTAATCTTGCTTAAAATGTTGAAAAAGAATGTTTCATCTTTAACTTTATGACTTTTGGTGATCAGTTCATCTTCTACTCACTTAACTATTCACAGTAACAGAAATTTTGACCAGGGATGCCCAAACGTTTGCATGCCACTGTATACTGGCATTTTTTATTCCATGATATGAAGTTCTAGGCCTGTAGTGTCAGGATCCTCATGCGCAGGCCCAGTAGTGACTCATAGGAGCATCATTCTGCTGTCGTTGACCAGGAACTTTGGAATTGCTGCCTCCTGGTGAGACACAACAACCACCTTCTGCAGGAGAACGCTGTCTTCTTGATGAGCTAGGTGACATCTCGGGAAAATTGTTAGAATTAACAATTTTGACCCATTTTGACATGAACCCATTATTGGTTAATGCCTCAAGAAGGTTTGATCATGAAATATCCTGTTCTGTATACCAGAGGACAATTAACTGGTCCTCCTGATCAACTTCATGTGGGGTGGGAAAAGATACCTTCTGGCAATGAAAGATCAGTAATGAAGGAGTGTAAGTGTAGTTCAAAGCAGTCCTTCTGATAAAATGCTTCAACAAGCACAGGATCTTAGTGCAACATCTCTGACTGGAGGAAGACAGCAGTTAGATTATAAAATTGCCTGAGGGAAGGACAGCAAAAATGTTCATTTGACAGGTATCAATTACTGCTGAACTGACTCTGCCTACTCCACTCTGTTATCTTCATCAGTCTGTTGACAAGAGTGGCATCATCTGAAAGGTTACCACATGTAGATCAATGCTGAAGCTCTCAAGGACTCTACAGAAGCAGTTGTTTTCGGACATCACTTTTCAGAATAGTTGTCAAAACTGTAACCGTGAGAACCACAGGGTGCCCATGGTACAAGCTGTTCTGAAGCTGAATGTAATTGACTCTTGTGAACGGATTCTGAGCTTCACCCAGGCTTGATTTGTTGAGAACGGTCATAAAACTGAGGAACTTGTTAACTGCAAAGTGCTCCTGGATTGGAAGCTCCTCAAAGGAAACAAAACAAAGGGACAGCAGAGACTTCTGAAGCGTAATTGGTGGCCGAAACACAAGAGGCTCAGCATTTTGACAGCAGAATTATGCGTGAATTTATCAGAGCTGTTAAAGCCACTGAGAGCCCAGTCACCCAAGGCCACACCCAACTAAGAGCCAAGGTGGAGATGAACTTGCTAAGGACAGGGGCAGTTAATGGTTGCTGTGCCAAACACTTAAAAATCTCTTCAGCCAGGACTCTGTCACTGCTGTGAGCCCTTTTGACTCCATCCTCCAGTCAACAGACTTGCCACCTGTCCTGACCTACAAATTAAACCTCCATGCCAAATTAAAGTAAATGAACTTTCAGGACTAGATGGCATCCCTTTTGAAGTTCTAAAACACTTTGGATTTGTGATAGAGGTTCTTCACCATTATCTCATCGTCCCAAATCTTGACAAAGGAAGAATCACCAGGGGACCTCATGCCACAAATGCAATAATCAAGAAAGGAGACAACTTAACCTGTGGGAACTACAGAGAAGTCCCTCCTGCTGTCTACCACAGGGAAGTTATGGCCAAGTTCCTTCTGAATGGCTGCCTCTAGTGACTGAAGAGCTGTTCCCTGAATTGCAGCATGGGTTCAGACTAACCTGCGGCAGAGTGTGGTTGCCTTAAATCAGGCAACATTTCCAAGAAAGTCAGACAGCGGCTCTAGTCACTAAGTGGATTTTCTAAAATTCACTGAAGTCTTTTACACAGTCAACTGGGTGGCAATATGGAGTGTTGGCCTCCATTTCAGCTACCCATAGAAATTGGTTTCCCTTCAATGTTTCCAATATGACATTTGTGCATAATCCAACAATGAGTCTTAAGCAAGGCGGCTTCATTGTCTCACACTTTCTTCAGTTTTTCTCATTACTGTGCTGTACTTCACCTTCAACAAATGCCCTGCAGAATGGAACTGATCTTAAACTTGGCAACAGTTTGCTGCAGAATTTGTGTCACCCAAATCTCAATATTAAAGCTGCAATAAACATGCTTACATTTGCATGCAATTAGAGGCTGAACCCCAAGCCATCAATGCTTTCACTGAAGTAGTGGAGGAAGTGGGACTTTCATTCAACATCCTCAAGACAATATACTCTAACTACATACTGTAAGACCCAATGTTTTCTTAATTATGTTTTAAACTTCCAGAAGATATTTAATTTTTATGACCAAACTAGTTTGGCTTGCACAGATTTCAGAGATAAAGAATAACTAGCTGGTAAAACCTGAGTGTTCTGTTCACCTAATATGCCAGGCCTTGTTTTGCCTTTAATCTAATTGTTGAATCTCTTCCCACGTTAACAGGCTTGTCCATGTGAGGCTGACTGCAGAGTTGCTTGAAACTAGTACTTAAAATGCACTGTTTTGTTTTCAGTGAATTTCCCTTAAAACAGTGACCATTTGTAAACCTCTTATGTTTGTGTATGTGTAATAAAATGTGTTATAATTTACTATATATTGAAAGCTTGTATCTAAAGCTAAGCCCATAAAACACTATAGTTTAGTTCAAGTCTGCTCTGACCTTAACAATCAATTATTTTCTGCATTTGTTCTGAATGTACCGTAGATGTCGGATTATAAGCCGCTACTTTTTCCCCATGCTTTGAACAGCATTGAACATAGCGGCTTATAATAAGGTGCGGCTAATAGAAGGTTTTTTCCCATGCCGCCAAAACATTTTGCCTCGTAACAGTAGACCAATAAAATTGATGAGTAGTTCACAGAGGTCCAATGAAATTGTACGATAAATCAAGCGCACTTCACAAATTATTGTAAATCAGCCATTTGTACTCACCCTCATCAACATGGAAAACACTCGAAGAAAAGCATATGATGCAGCTTTTAAGTTAAAGGCAATCAATCTGGCGGTTGAACAAGGAAATCGAGCTGCTGCGCGTAATCTTGGCATACATGAATCGATGGTGAGACGGTGGAGATTTAATTTGGGACTGCCGCTTCAGGTCAGGAATGGCTCACGTGATATTAGACAGCAGTACAAGGGAGGGAGGGAGCGAAACTGAGGATTCCGCTGCACCGAAACTGCTAGCGATTCAGTAAACAAAAAAACAGTAAAACTCATGTGTGAATGGTATCGGGCCAATAAGGACACAAGTGTCCGATGTTACCAAATACCGGTAGGTATAACAAAGTTTAGCCTTACCAAATATGTGTAGCGAGGGTTTGGTTTGGGGGAAAAAGGAGTATAAATAAGAGCAGAATGTAAGGGGAAGGCAAAACGCGTTCTGCAATAAAGCCACGCTGCACTGTAATCCGGTGTTGGTTGTCTCTCTTCCAAAACGAACACAGGGCAGAATTTGAAGCCCAACACGTGTAATATCTTTCTGTGTAAATATCTCATATTACAAGCGGCCGAAAATCCGGTGCGCCGGAAATCCAGTGCGCCGAAAATCCGGTCCGCCGGAAATCCAGTGCGCCGAAAATCCGGTCCGCCGGAAATTTGGTGCGGCCTAAAATCCGATGCGGCCTGTATAATTAAAAAATTGATTTTATTTCTAAAATTAGAGCCAGCGGCTTTTAATCAGGTGCGCTCTGTAGTCCGGAATCTACGGTAATTACTTACCGTAGATTCCGTACTACAGAGCACACCTGATTAAAAGCCGCAGGCTCTAATTTTAGAAAAAAAATCAATTTTGTACTTGTACAAGCCGCACCGGATTTTAAGCCGCAGGTGTCCCACGTTGTAATATGAGATATTTACACAGAAAGATATTACACGTGAGGATTTTTTAACTTTTAATTAAATCCGTATGGAAACATAAACAAATACATATTGCAAATGCTTTTTTTCGAACCGTGCCTGTAACACGGCTACTTTTAAATATACATACGTATCGGTAACACACAAATTACGTTGCGTATACTTTTTTACTGAACAGTGCACGGACAACATTCCAATATCTCCTAACGACTGGTAAAAAATATATATACTGCAGCCTACCAGGAAAAGTTATTGATCGCCTTTAACTTAAAAGCAGCGTTTTCGCGCGGGTCTAATGCGCTCCCCCCCACCTTTCCGTTTATCGCAAACCGGTATTTTTCCACAAGACGCGGCGAAACCGGATGTGACGTCATAGCATCCCGGGATGTAGTACAGAAAACAAATATACTTAAAACACTTCTAACTTTAACTAGAAAATACTAACAAATGAATTACTAAGCGAAAATATTATAAACTAAATAACTGCCATAAAGGCAGCACAATGCTCTTCTTCGAGTGTTTTCCATGTTGATGAGGGTGAGTACAAATGACTGATTTACAATAATTTAATTGTGAAAGTGCGCTTGATTTATCGTACAATTTCATTGGACCTCTGTGAACTACTCATCAATTTTATTGGTCTACTGTTACGAGGCAAAATGTTTTTGGCGGCATGAAAAAAAACCATGCATTAGCCGTACCGTAGTAAAGGCCACAGTGTTCAAAGCTGTTCAAAGCGTGGGAAAAAAGTAGCGGCTTATAATCCGGCATCTACGGTAATTGTTGAGGCTGTTCCACAAACCAGTTTATCTATAGTTTGTCCTTAGCTGAAACCATCTATTTAACTGCCAGAAGTGGAACTGATCATTGAATTAGGTGTTTATGATTTTGCATCCAACATATGTTGAAGGAAAGCTAGTTTGGTATGATGGGCCTAGATGACAAATGAAGCTTTTTCTATCTGCTCCTTGTATTCCTAAGCACTTTGCTATATCACTTTTATTGACAGGACAAATGTTAGTAATGTTATAATGTCTGACAGACATTAAGGTAACTGGCTTGTTGAATGCTTCCATCTCTGTACCGTGATTGAACAAAGGAGTGGTATTTAATATTTTTTCAATATAATAGATCCTTCATTGAAGAAAAAGATTATTAAGAAAAGTAAATCCAATACTTCAGCTATCCCATTAGCCCCATCTTTGGAGATCTTGTCATGAAGTTCATCAAGACATCCTCTGACAATTTGTGTGCTTTCATCTCCCTCGTGTTTGGAATTTTTCTGAATTCTTGTCTGTCTCTGTCGTCTCGCCCAATTTCCAGCATTTTCTGGGAGGTTATTTGTAGCTGCTTCACCTAAAAAGGAATTCTTAGTCTTAAAATGTAATTATAGAAAGAAAAATCTGTTTTGAACTTATTGAAATGATTCATTTATAATAGGCAAACGTTGTCAATGAGGGCCCAGTCTTGTATTGAAACTGCTGTGTGCCAACTTCTGGCATAAAAGATGTGCCAACTGAGATATAATTTAAGCTCATTTCAGTGGTACAGCAACTCAGTTGACCATTAAGCAATCAATAATACTATTACTCCATGCAGCTGTTTTGTTGACCTGTATATTCCCTTTAGTATATTTGACTTACTAAATTGAATACTGTCATCACAGGTAACAAACATTCTATTTTTGGGTGCTAACACTGTTCAATTTTGTATATACGTGATAATGTTCTGAATGTCTTATGGCACCTTAAATCAATTGATCAGATTTCTGATTCTGGATCATTTTTGATATTTTTAGCTTTAATCCTTGACAATTTTTGTTTTATTTCAAGTTAACACAGGTATGTTTATTTTTCTTCACAGGGATACCCAGTGTTACCTTACTTAATACTGGTCTTAAAACAATTTCTTCTTCAGAGGGATTTGAATGAAGTCTTTACTGGAGGAATTAGTTCTTACAGCCTCATTTTAATGGCTATTAGTTTCCTACAGGTAAAAAGTTCTTAAGTTTAAGATGAAGGCTACATTTTGTTGACAAATGTTAATTGTACAACTTGGAGCCAATTAATTGTATGGCAGTACATTTATGTACATTTATGTGTTGTGTTCATGTTTTGTCAAATGTTCAAGTCCTGGATGTACAGTACTGTGCAAATGTCTTGGGCACATATACAGTGCCTTTAAAAAGTATTCTCTCGCCCCCCCCCCCCAAAGTTTTCATGTTTTATTGTTTTACCACGTTGAATTGCAGTGGATTTAATTTGGCTCTTTAGACACTGATCAACAGAAAAGGACTTTTGTGTCAAAGTGAGAACAGGTCTCTACAAAGTGATCTAAATTAATTACAAATACAAAGCACAAAATAATTGATTACCTTTAAGTATTCATCTCCTTTAGTATGACACACCAAATCATCACCAGTGCAACCAATTGGTTTCAGAAGTCACATAATTAGTTAAATAGAGATCTGTTTTTCGAGACCTGTGGGCAGTCAAGGTGTTTCAATTGATTATAGTAAAAATACACCTGCATCTGGAAGGTCCAACTGCTGGTGAGTCAGTATCCTGGCAAAAACTACACCATGAAGATAAAAGAACACTACAAGCAACTCTGCAAAAAAGTTATTGAAAGGCACAAGTCAGGAGATGGATACAAGAACATTTCCAAGTCACTGAATATCCCTTGGAGTACAGTTAAGTCAATCATCAAGAAATGGGAAGAATATGGCACAGCCGTAAATTTGCCTAGAGCAGGCTATCCTCAAAAACTGAGTACCGTGCAAGAAGAGGACTAGTGAGGGAAGCTACCAAGAGAGCTATGACAACTCTGGAGGTGTTATAAGTTTCAGTGGCTGAGATCGGAGAGACTAGGCATATAACAACTGTTAGGTGTTTCTCCAGTTGCAGCTTTATGGGTGAGTGGCAAGGAGAAAGCCATTGGAGGAAAAAAACTCGCATGAAGTCTCGGCTGGAGTTTACCAGGAGTTTGAAGGCATGTGGGAGACTGAAGTCAGCTGGGAGAAGGTTCCGTGGTCTGATGAAACAAAAATTGAGCTTTTTGACCATCAGACTATATGCTATGTTTGGCATAAGCCAAGCACTGCACATTATCAAAAACACACCATCCCTACCATGGAGCATGGTGGTGGCTGCATCATGCTGTGGGGATGCTTCACTGCAGCAGGCTCTGGAAGGCTTGTGAAGGTAGAGCGTAAAATGAATGCAGCAAAGTACAGGGAAAAATGGGAGGAAAACCTGATGCAGTCCGCAACAGAACTGTGACTTGGGAGAAGAATTGTTTTCCAGCAAAATAATGACCCTAAAGCATAAAGCCAAACTTCATAGGAATAGCTTAAAACCAACAAAGTTAAAGTCCTTGAGTGCCTAAGTCAGAGTCCAGGCCTCAATCCAATTGAGAATTTGTGGCTGGACTTCAAAATGACTGTTCACTCAGGATCTCCATGCAGTCTGACACAACTTGAGCAGTTTTGTAAAGAAGAATGGGGAAAAATTGCAGTGTCCAGATGTGCAAAGCTGGTAAACATATCCACACAGACTCAAGGTTGTAATTGCTGCCAAAGATGCACCTACTAAACACTGACTTGAAGGGGCTAAGTAATTAAGTAATCAATTATTTTGTGTTTAATAATTGTAATAATTTTAAATCAATTTGTAGAAATTTGATTTCACTTTGAAACCAGTTTTTTTTTCTGTTGATCAGTAGCAGAAATGGCAAATTAAATCCACTGTCATTTAATGTTGTAAAGCAATAAAACATGAAAATTTCCGATGGGGGTTGGGGTTGAATACTTTTTATAGGCACTGTAAATAGCTAGGGTGTCTTTGCACAGTACTGTATTTATCAACGTGGAGCAGAGGGTGTGTTTGTAAATCTGGCTGGAGCAAAGGATGTTGGGAATGGTGAGGGTAGAGCACCACAGGAGGGGTGTGGGACATATGGCAGAGAAGGAGTGCCAACAGTGGAGGGTGGCACGGGTGCAGATACACTTAGCTCTGAGACTTCAGGCAAGGCAATTTGTTTCCAAACAATTGGTTTATTGATTGTTATAGAACATCACTGTGGTACTTCCCATTCCCTCCCCTCTTCTTCCCCTTTTCCCAACAGTGATTTCCCTCTTCCTACCTCCTTCCCACTCTGTCCACAATAGAGACCTGTATCAGAATCAGGTTTATCATCACACAAATATGTCATGTTCTTTTTGTGTGGCAGTAGTGCAATGTATACATAAAACTACAACAGTACTGAGCAAAAGTTGTAGGCACCCTAGCTATGTACAGTGCCTATAAAAAGTATTCAACCCCCTTGGAAGTGCTCATGTTTTATTGTTTAACAACATTGAATCACAGTGGATTTAATTTGGCTTTTTTGACACTAATCAACAGAAAAGTCACTTTTGTGTTAAAGTGAAAACTATACAAATTGGTCTAAATTTATTACAATTATTAAACACAAAATAATTGCTTAATTACTCATTCCCTTCAAGTCAATATTTAATATTTAGTTTGTACCTTTGGCAGCAATTACAGCCTTGAGTCTGTTGATAGGCCTGTATCGGATTTGCACATCTGGATACTGCAGTTTTTCCCCATTTGTCTTAAACTGCTCACTCTGGCAGACTGAGTGAACTAGGCTTTTGACTTGGCCACTCCTGCTTTTAAGCAATTAGTGTGTAGATTTGGCTTTATACTTGGGGGTCATTGTCTTGCTGGAAAATAAATCTCCCAGTCGCAGTACTCTTGCAGACTGCATCAGGATTTTCCTGTATTTTGCTGCATTTATTTTACCCTCTACCTTCACATGCCTTCCAGGGCCTGCTGCAGTGAAGCATCCCCACAGTGTGATGCAGCTTCACAATAGGGATGGTGTGTTTTCGATGACACAAGATGCTTGGTTTACACCAAGCGTAGTGTTTACTCTGATGGCCAAAATCTCAATTTTGGTTTCATCAGACCATAGGAGCTCAGTCTCCCATGTGCCTTTTTGCAAACTATCCGTGATTTCACATGAGTTTTTTTAGACAGTGGCTTTCTCTTTGCCTAAAGCCAGCAACTCCTGCAGAGTTGTCAGACCTCTTGTTGGCCTCCCTCACAAGTCCCCTTGCACAGTCACTCAGTTTTTGAGGACGGCTTGCTTTAGGCAGATTCACAGCTGTGCCGTATTCTTTCCATTTCTTGATGATTGATGTAACTGTACTGACTTGGAAATTTTCTTCTATCCATCTCCTGACTTGTGCTTTTCAAGAACCTTTTTTGCGGAGTTGCTTGGAGTACACTTTTGTCTTCATGGTGCAGTTTTTGCCAGAATACTGACTCGCCAGCAGTTCCAGATACAGATGTGTTTTTACTACATACAATTGAAAAACCTTGACTGCACACAGTGATCTCCATTCAACTAATTGTGACTTTTTAAACTAATTGGCTTCACTACTGATGGTTTGGTGTGTCATATTAAAGGGGAGGATACTTATGCAATCAATTCATTTGTATTTTATATTTGTAATTAATTTAGATCACTTTGCAGAGGTCTGTTTTCACTTTGACACGACCGAGTCTTTCTCTGTTCGATTAGTGTCAAAACAAAGCCAAGTTAAATCCACTGTGATTCAGTGTTGTAAAACGATAAAACATAAACTTAAAGGGAGGTGAATACACCTTATATATAAGCACTGTGTGTGCCTAAGACTTTGGCATTAATGGGGTTTCTCTTCTCAGGTGAGCTTCAGATTATCTCCAGTGCACAAGTTTAGTGCAAAGGAGATGTTCATTATAATTAGGGAGGTGAAGGGGTAGCTTATTGCAAATTTACAGATTTTTAATTAACCCTAAGTTTTTAAAATTAAAATGTGAAAACTCACTTGCTGTTTAAAACAAAGAAGAGCTGGGAAGGAGGTTGTAAACAGCTGTGAAAGGTTTGAAGGGTTTCAAGGCATGGGTTGTCTCAGAACACTGGATGCCATGCTTCCGTCCAAACTGTTTCATTGGCATTTAGGATGTCTTTTGGCCAACAGAGTAGGCATTCCAAGCAGTTAAGTGCAAATATGGTTAGACCATAGATGGCCACTCAGCTAGATTTATTGGCTAGCAAGATCTGGTCCTGCGTTCTTCAGGTTTTAAAATACTTGGCTATGAAAGCTAATTGGTTTACCACTTTGGAAAAGTGGATACTTTCAAGCTAATCTCTGAACCTTGAACATTTCAGTTACATCCAAGGATTGATGCCAGAAGACCTACTGTAAATCTTGGAGTTCTTCTGGTGGAATTCTTTGAACTGTATGGGAGACATTTTAATTACTTGAAAACTGGTATTAGAATAAGAAGTGGAGGTGCGTACGTTGCCAAAGATGAAATCATGAAGAACATGACCAATGGGTACAGACCATCCATGTTATGTATTGAAGATCCTCTGGTTCCAGGTAATTCAAAGTGATTAAGAATGCATTTTGCTTGAGTGCCTTGCATGCTTTAACCAAGTAACTGGCTTGGAGCAGTACAAGATAATTTCATCATTGTACTATAAATAGAAAAAACAGCAAATGTTAGAAATATGATATAAAAGCAGGAAATATTGGAAAACCTCAACAGGTCAGGCAGCATCTGTGAGAAAAGAACTGACTAGCATTGCAGGTCAGAGACCTTTCAGATAGTTGGGTCTTCAACCTGAAGTGTTATCACTATTTCTCTTGACACAGATGCTTCTTGACCTGTTTAAAGCTGCTAACATTTTCTCCGCTTATTAAATTAATATAATGTCTTGCTCTTAGGGGAATCCTTCAGGGAACAAGTTAATGTTTTTGTGGTTCTGAGGTGACTGAAGCCATTGTGGGAATGCAAATGGTTCCACCGATGGGGCATGTAGTGCCTGATGGAGTATGAGGGTGGGTAGTTTGAGGTGGTATGCTTCTCACACCACTTACACAACTTTCTCTGCATTTTTGATATTTGGACTGAGGTTCTTAATAATATCCCAAAAGAGTAGTCAAACCAGGAATTCTCAAGAGTCTGAAGAGATATTGAATTTTTAAGAGGATTTTGACTGGACTTCTGATTCTTTCTTCATCTTGTTATAAGCCTCAGTGAAGTGGCAGTTTTGATACCGGGGTAAACAGTATGGCCTTGACCAGTGGAGCGCATATTGAGTATCTCATTACCTGCGTAAGGGAAGAAGATATGCCAAGCACCTCAGAGGCTGTAAATGTGACATAAGTACCATTATGAACAAAGCACAGCAGTACCTTGACTTCCTTATGAGTTTGTGAAGATTCAGCATGTCATCTAAAACTTTGACAAACTTGCGTAGATGTGTGGTAGAGAGCTATATTGACTGGTTACGTCATAGCCTGATATGGAACCACCAGTGCTCCTGAACGGAAAAGCCTACAAAAAGTGATAATGGTCTAGTCCATCATGGGTAAAGTCCTCTCCACCATTTTGCACATATACATGGAGTACAGTCTTAGGAGTGCAGCAACACGATCAAGGACTCCCACCATCCAGGCCATACTCTTTGCTGCTGCCATCAGAATGAAGAAGCAAGAGTCTTAGGACCCCCACCATCAAGTTCAGCAACAGTTATTACCCCTTAACCATCAGGTTCCTGAACCAGAGGGATAACTAAACTGAACTTCACTCACCCCATCTCTGAACTGTTCCCACAACCTATAGACTCACCTTTAAGGACTTCATTTCACATTCTCAATATTTACTGCTCATTTATTTTAGCTTTTTCTATTTACACTGTTTGTTGCATTTGCACATTGGTTGTTTGTCTGTCTTGTAGGTTGCAGTCCTTCATTGATTCTATGTTTTTTCTTGTATTTACTGTGAATGCTCGCAAGAAAATGAATCTCGGGTTGCTGTATGTACTCTGAGAAGCCCACCTTCTCCTTTGAGAAGAGGAAATCTAGCTGAGAAGTGCAAATGAAAAAGTTAAGGCAGGGATCTTGTGTATGACGTCAGCTGAAGAGCTGCTTCCTGAATCATTGTATGGATTCTGCCATCCAGAATCATGATGGATACCAACGTGCAACAACTCAGCGATAGGGCACCAACTGATGTACAGTACACTTTAAATCAATAGAACCTTCAGGATCAATCAGTTATACACAAAAAACATTGCTTTTAGTTCCTTCATGAAAACATGCACACCAAACCTTTAAATATGCAAATGAAGGAAATCTTGGTGCCGGCTGTGTCACTGCCAAATACAGGGGAGCTCTTTTGCGTAATATACATTTTATGCACTGGATGATTGCCTGATGAATTAAAATGTTCTGAAATAGCTGTTGCACATATTTTGCTTTCTTCAAGAAATTATTTAGTGGAATTAATTGCATTGCCTCAAAATGAACCTATCAAAGTATAAGCCCCTCTTTGATAACTGATTTTTTTGGGTGATGTCCATCCTTGGATGCAGGAATATTTTTTAGCTACAATGAAAGTTGGCGGTACTCTCATCATGATTTAAAGGGTGTGAAATAAATCTTGAATTTGACCACAAGACACAGGAGCAGAATTAAGCCATTCAGCCCATTGAGTCCGCTCCGCCATTCCATCATGGCTGATTCCGGATCCCACTGAACCCCATACACCTGCCTTCTCGCCATATCCTTTGATGCCCTGACTGATCAGAAAACGATCAACTTCCGTCTTAAATATACCCACAGACTTGACCTCCACAGTAGTCTGTGGCAGAGCATTCCACAGATTCACTGCTCTCCAGCTAAATAAAAAGGTCGCCCCTCACTCTTAAGGCTGTGCCCTCTAGTTCTGGATACCCCCACCATAGGAAATATTCTCTCCACATGCACCCTATCCAGTGCTTTCAACATACTGTAGGATTCAGTGAGATCCCCCTATATTCTTCTAAATTCCAGTGAGTACAGGCCCAAAGCTGGCAAATACTTATCATATGTTAATCCCTTCATTCCTGGAATCCTCCTCATGAACCTCCTCTGGACTGTCCAATGACAGCACATCTTTTGAGATATTGGCCTGAAAACTGCTGACAGTGCTAATTTGGCTTATTTTATCATTAGTCTCCAAGTACCTTGAAACCTCATCCTTAATAATAGACTCCAACATTTTCTCAACCACTGAGGTTAGGCTACGTGGCCTATAATTTCCTTTCTTTTGCCTTCTTCCCTTAGAGTGGAATGACATTTACAATCTTCCAGTCCTCTGGGACCATGACAGAATCAAGTGATTCTTGAACGATCATGACCAATACATCCATTGTCTCTTCAGCAACCTCTCTCAGGACTCTGGGATGTAGTCCATCTGGACCAGGTGACTTATCCACCTTAAAACCTTTCAGTTTGCCTAGCACCTTTTCCTCTATAAGAGCAATGGCACTCACTCTTGCTCCCTGACACTCACAGACCTGTGGCACACTGCTAGTGTCTTCCATAGTGAAGACAGATGCAAAGTAGCCATTAAATTCATCTGCCATTTCATTGTCCTCCATAACTACCTCACCAGCATAATTTTCCAGTGGTCCAATATTAACTCGACTCCCTTTTATTCTTCATATAACTGAAAAAAACTTTTGGTATCCTGCTTTATATTATTGGCTAGTCTGCCCTCATATTTTGTCTTTTCCCTTCTTGTAGCTTTTTTTAGTTGCCTCTTGTTGGATTTTAAAAGCTTCCCAATCATCCAGCTTCCCACTCACTTTTGCTACCTTATTTGGCCTTTCCTTGCTTTTATGCAGTTCTTAACTTCCTTTGTCAGCCACAATTGCCTTCCCCTGCCATTTCAGTAATTCTTCCTCTGTGGGGCATATTTATCCTGTGCCTTGTGAACTATTCCCAGAAACTTCTGCCATCTCTGCTCTGCTGTCATCCCTGCCAGTATCCTCCTCCAGTGCACCTGGGCAAGCTCCTCCCTCATGCCTCTGTAATTCCCTTTATTCCATTGCAATACTGATATGTGACTGTGTTTTTCTCTCTCTCAAATTGCAGTATGAATTCAATCATATTATGATCACTGTCTCCTAAGGATTAAGCTCCTTAATGATACCTGGGTTATTACACAATACCCAATCTAAGATGGCCTTTCTCCGAATAGACTCAAGCACAAGCTGCTCTAAAAAGCCATCTTGTAGGCATTCAACAAATTCCTCCTCTTGCAATCTGAAACCAACCTGATTTTCCCAATCCCCTTGAATTTTGAAGTCCCCCATCACAATTGTCATTATTCTTATTACATGCCTTTTCGAGCTCCCAATCTGAACCCCACATCTTGGCTACAATTTGGAAGCTTATATATGATTCCCGTAATGTTTTTCTCACCCTTGCTATTTCTTAACTGCACCCACAAAGATTCAACATTATCTATGTCACCTTTTTCTAAAGATCTCTTGCCACCAGAGCCACACCACTGCCTATGCCTAATCTGGGCAGTCGTGCAGTTTGCAAAAATACCAATACTGGCTAATTGGGTCATTGGTTAATCAGGGCAGTCGCTTATCTGGGATGACTCCAGGAGAACAAAAACTATCAAGAAAGTAGCTATGATTCACTTCATTTATTAGGGACACTGTGCCGCTTAATTGGGACAGGGGAGTTGAACAGTTTATAACTAGTATTAGTTATGTGTGACCGTGCTTTGAGCAAACAGTTTTTAACTAGTGAGGTTGCATGTGTTTGTGTTCAAAAAGCAACAATTTTTGTCACAAATATTTGGCAAGAAATAAGTAGCAAGACAATTCAGAACTGTGTTGCTCACTGAAGTTTCAAGCAGTGGAGATTCCACAAACAGCTGAGAGTGCAAATTAAATGTTTTTACTACTTCAGGAACTATGAAGTGTTAGAAGGTATTGGCAATCATCTTGAATGTTACAATGAAAATGAAGATTTGGAAGATGCAGTTGTTGAAGACAATGTTTGAAGGCAGTCCTTCAATGTTCAATGTTTGAAGGAATATCTGCACTGTGTCTGCAATGATTTTGTTCAATTACATTCAATGAAAATAACATGGCAATGTGAATTCCTCCAATAACTATTTGGAGCTAATACAGTTTTATAGTACTGCAGTAGTATTGGTAGTGTTCTAATTTGTTCTGTATTCCATTTAAATATATAATTTCTTCCTCAGTTAAACGGTAGTTTGTCTTTTTTTATATCTTTTTAGCTATTTCCACAAAGGTTTAGCTAATTGTGACAGCCACTTAATTGGGCCCAAATGTACTGGTTAACCTAAATATACTACATTTACAAAACCTTTGCAATGGCTGTTTAGGACTGTAATGATTATTCAGAATTTAAATTACATTTGAACTCTATACAGTCACAATTTTTTTTCAGTAATGGTTCATGTTCAGCACTCAAAGCTACTGATGAATAATTTTGAATGTTGCTCCCTTCTGGTAGGAAATGATGTAGGGAGGAGTTCATATGGAGCCATGCAAGTCAAGCAGGTGTTTGATTATGCATACATTGTCCTAAGTCACGCCGTGTCACCGCTGGCAAGATCTTACCCAAACAAAGATTCTGAGAGGTATTGGTTTATTATTGTCAAATGTATCATATTGTATTAATTTTATTTCTTACATCCAAGGGAGTAAAAATCTTTGTTGCGTCTCCATCGCCAATATAAGCAATAATGTGGGAGGATATTGCCTAAACACTAGGATTGTATACATAATTGTTTTGTATACGTGTCAGATACACAATCGGATCACTACAGTCAGATTTGCAATCAGGTCAATGTGTATTGATAAATCTAATGGCCTGATGAAAAGCTTTCCCAGATCCCATTGGTCTTGGCCTTAATGCTACGGTACCCTTTGCCATACTGTAGCAGCTAAAACAGTTTGTGGTTAGGGTGGCTGGAATCGGTGATGATTGTCTGGGTCCTTTTTATACACCTGCTGTAAATGTCCTTAATAGAGGGAAGATCACATCCACAAATGTGCTGGGCTGTCCGCACCACTCTCTGCAATGCCCTGTGATTGATGGTGGTAGAGTTCCCATACAAGGCAATGACACAGCCAGTCAGGATGCTCTCAATGGTGCCCCTGTAGAAAGTCTGAGGGTTTGGGGACTCATGCCAAACTACTTATGCTGAGGCGCTGTTGTGCTTTTTTTCACCACGTAGCAAGTATGTACAGTCCAGATGAGATCCTTGGTGATGTGTATACCGAGGAGCTTGAAACTACTCACCCTCTTCGCTACAGTCCCCTTGATGTCAGTAGGGGCTAGACAGTCTCAGTTCCTCCCATAATCCACGATCAATTTTTTTTTGACATTTGACGGAAAGGTTTTTTTGGCATCAGTGTGCTAGGGCATTGACTTCTTTGTCGGCTGTCTCATCATTGTTGGAAATGAGGCCTATCAATATTGTGTCATCTGAAAATTTGATCAGATTGGAGCTGTGCTTGGCAACACAGTCATGGGTGTAAAGGGAGTAGAGGAGGAGCCTCAGGACACAAACCTGGGGTGTTCCTGTGTGTTGAGGGGCAGAGGTGAGGGAGCCCATCCTTACCACCTGCCAGCAATCTGACAGGAAGTCCAGGATCCAGCTGCACTAGGCTGGTGCAGGCAAAAGTCTCTGAGCTTCTTGTTGAGCCTGGGGGGTATTATGGTGTTGAATGCTGAACTATAGTCCAAGAACAGCATTCTAACATAAGTATCCCTCTTTTCCAGGTGAGTGAGGATGGTGTGTAGAGCTATGGCATCGTCTGTTGATTGGTTGTGTTGGTAGCTGAATTATAGGGGGTCCAGTGTGGGTGGTAGCATGTTGCACATGTAGTTCTTGAACAGCCTCTGAAAACATTTGCTTTTGAGCTGAGTGCAACAGGACACCAGTCGTTCAGACATGTTACCTTGGTTTTCTTTGGTACAGGGGCAATGGTGGATATTTTGAAGCAGGAGGACTCTAAACAATGTACCTAAACGCAGTGAAAAGCTTATCTTGCGTAATGTTCATGCAGCTCAAATCATTTTACAGTGCATTGAGGTAAACAAGATAAATAATAATGCAGACTAAAGTGTAAAAGCTACAGAGAAAGTGCAGGTGAACAATAAGTTCAAGATCACAGTGAGGTCAAGATTGAGGTCACGAGAGCATAATTGTACATGAGGTCCATTCAGGAGATGGAGGCTGTCCTTGAGCCTGGTGGTTGTATGCTTTGTATTCTTTGCCCAAAGGGAGAAAAGAAAATCCTTTTGAAGATGGACAAAGAAGCAAGGTATTATAAAATTTCTCTAAATGAAAGACATTTTACTAAAATAACAGATGGTGCACTGCATACAATTAAACAATTTAGCTTTATAATTCTTAATTTGACTAAAGGGGTAAAGCAAAAAAAGGGCCTATTTTAATAAAACAGCCTAATGTGCACAAGTTGGAGTTCAGTTTCCCCTTCGCCAATTCTACTTTGATCTCCCTGGGCTTCATTGAATCATGGCCCTGCTCCAGGTCAAGACCTCTTCTCTCCGGCGTCTTCTCCCTTCATCTCCTGCTGAACAAAAGACCCAGCTCACCCCGGTGTCAGGCACACAACTCGAAAGCACACCCCCTTCATCAGATAGCTCACATTCTCTAAAGCACCTGTTATCTCTAACCATATCCCAAACATTGCTTCTACAGAAAGACCATTGCGTTACCAGTGAAACCTTTCCCAGCGTGTTACATTTGCTTTGTATTTATTTATTTTTTTTGCAGCACACTTGGAAGAATCATTAAAGTGACCCAAGAGGTAATAGATTACAGGGAGTGGATCAGGAAGAAATGGGGTGCGATTGTAGGATCATCTGATTCTGGTATGTAATGCTTTCCTGCACTGAGTTGTGTAGAATTAAAGTATAAATCTCATTCTTTAATAGTGTCATAGTCAAGTAAACCTACTTTGAGTCTAACAAAGTTTCTTTTTCTTTACCTGGTAGGATTTGGCCTAAGTCTTATCACCTTTCACGTAAAATATTTTGCATTTTTACTACATTAAGTTAGGGTCAATTTTATTATAAATGGAGCCCATTCACCTTGTATTTTCAACATGCAAGTACAATTAATATTGTAAGCTGATGTTTAATTTGTTATTTTGGGTTATAGCAGCTAGAACAGAGGTATTGTCATGCTAAAATACAGTTGAAAAGAAGATAAATGTGTAGTAGGAAAGCTTTTAGAAATCAGGAAAACATAGACATTAGGAAAAATCTGAAGGGATGTAGTTTGAGAAGTTGTTTAATAAACCATTACTCAAAAATGTGGTCTATGGTATTAGTCATGCTTGAGAAGCTACCTTAAAGACAGGAAACAGAATCAGGTTTATTATCACTATAGGTATCATGAAATTTGTTTTGTGGAAGCAGTACAGTATCAAGACACAAATTACTTACGTTCAAAATAACTTATGCCAAACAGAGAAATAATTAGATGGTGTTTATGAATAGTAAATGATTGTTCAGACAGGAGGATGTTTATCACTGCTGTTTCCCAGTGATTGATACTTGGACATAGTGCTAATATTGATCACCTTGCAGCATATAGGTTAAAGTTTTCCAAATTTGTGGATGACATCCACTTGATTGAGATGTAGAAAGGGCAAGCTAGATGAATGAGTAAAGAAGTGGATGAAAATGAATGGAGTAATATGCAGTGATATACCTTGACTGAAAGTATAAGGGAAGGCCATATAGACTGACTAGCACAGGGTCTGCAGGAACAGGGACTTGAGTGTGTGGCAAAAGCAATTTGGGTGTAAAGCATGTGGAATTCTGGTAATACCATTCAGATGAATTGAGAGTAAAATCTGAAGTTATATTAAAACAGTACTGAACGTTGTTTAGGCTTCAAATGGAGCAGAGTGTCCAATTCTGGTGGTCAGATAAACATCAGAGTCTTGGAGAATGTTTAAATAGCATCGTTCTAATGATTAAGGGATTTCAGATGTTGGATTAGACATGACGTACTGGACAATACCAGCTTTTCAAGTATTTATGAACTGGAGTCAATATTGTTTAGCATGGATAGAGCATTAGGTAATGAAAAGCAAAACCATTAAGTTGACAAATTGTAACTACAGGGCTCTACAGGGATCAGCTTGGGGGCCTTGACTAGCCTTCACAAAAAGACAGATTTTTCTGAAAATTTGAAGATGGTCAAAGAAGCAGGGTATTATAAAATTTCTGTAAATGAAAGACAGGTAATCGAGTTGACTAAAAATATTTGCTGTTGGAATATAATGTGATGAGTGCTTCTGTCCAGAAGGGTCTAGGTATCATTTTTGATGAAATATGGTTAACAAACCGTTGAGTAAGTAACTGATCCAATGGAATATTGGATTTTATTATAAGAAGAATGACCTTTAACAATAAGATTCTGACTGGGTTTGCAATGACCTTTAACAATAAGATTCTGACTGGGTTTGCCTGGGTAAATAATGAGATTTTCTTTCTGTATAGCAAAATTAGGGGTATGGTTTCGGAATAAATAGTTGCTCATTTAAGAATAGTAAGGAGACCTCTAGTTGTAGTTAAAGGTATTGCATTTTCTGTCAATGATAGACACTAATGTTTTTATTAATTGTTGAGACTCTGCCTGTTTCATTCATCTGAAGAGGACTTGGCTATTCTGACATCTAGTAAGGTTAATGGAATCACCTGCTTTAATTTTTGTGGTTTGTTGATACAGTTCCCAAGAATGGGCGAATTGCATTGTGCTCTGCCTAGAAAAGATTAATTTCATCAGGAATTGTTTTGAGCTTTTTACCAAGGGCCAAATTAGTGGTGAAGCAGCATGTGTACAAAAGCACTCACTGCTTTTGCTTCTACTCGGCATCATTGACCATGGTTCATAGTGCTTAATTATCTCAGCACTACACAATAGCTGTAGATCTTCCTTGACAACACGCAAAAAATGCTGGAGGAACTCAGCAGGTTGGGCAGCATCTATGGAAAGGAATAAAGAGTTGATGTTCAGCACCGAGAAACGGCAACTCTTCAATTCCTTAGATGCTGCCTTTCCTGCTGAGTTCCTCCTGCATTTTGTGTGTTACTCTACTTTTACCGTATTTCAACATCTCTAGTGTTTAGTTTTTCTTGGTGAAGTGCCCTAGGCCAACTATGTTCAACTGCTTCAGAATGTTCTTCCATTATAAGGTTTAAAATTTTTCAATTAATTCATAATATTCAGATCCTGCATGCAGCAAGACCTAACCATCATTTCTGCTGATGAGTAGAAAATGAAATCTGTAACACAAGTATCAGGTGATATTTCTGTCTCAGCCCTCTATACATACACCACTTTCAGATAGCAGTATGACATCTAAACTTGAACTGCATTTGGAGAAATGCCCATCCACTACAGTTCTGCTTTCCGTCACGCCAACGGTGGATACAGTTTGTCAACATGTCTCTGATCCCTTGAACTTTAACCTTCTGGACTAGTGACCTTCCATCTGTGACCTTGTCAAGGACTTAAGTCCATTGTAGACCATATTTGCCACTCCGTTTCATCAATTTCTTAATTCATTAAAATCTCAATCAGTTTTAATTTCCTTGCAGAAAACCATGCTAACTCCTGATTACTACCTGCCTTTTACAAGTGAACATAACTCCAGTCTCTCAGTCTTCAACAACTTCACTGTTGCTTATGTAAGGCTCACCAGCTTGTTTCCAGGCTTATCTCAGCTATTCTTTCCTCTTTTTCAACAAGGGGCCCTCACCCATGGCTAACAAAGTTCAAGAATCGCAATCAGAATCATAGTAATTTCTTTGCTTGTTCCCCTTAACCCCAGGCCCTAGGGTTTTATCCGTCTTAAAGTACACCATTATCGATACCACTTCCTACATCATGATACAGACAGATTCCAGAGTATCAGTTTAATCCTTAATTCTCCAGCTTCCACATCCTTATCTAATCCAGACGAAGGGTCTCGACTGAAACTCAGATTTCCCACCAGAGATGCTGCCTGTCAGTTTTTCCAGCATTTGTTTGTTGCTCCACATCCTTTTGGCCTTCCCTGATATCCCTGCTCAGGTGTACAAAACAGAGATACAATAGAACCCACTTAAATAAACAGACCATCTAACACCCAATATGCGTGGGAAAAAATGCATTGTGCAAACAAACAAGTGAAGTTCACAAAAGTCTGTAGCCAATCCAGTATTTTGTTAGCTGCGGGCCACAGCCTCAGCTCGGTTCAGAGACAAGTAAACCTCACAGAGCAGCAAGCTGAACTAGCATGCCCTATCCGTTGCCTCTGGTCCCGCCACTCACCTGTTTAATCTGTCCCAGTGCTTAAAACAGCCACACCATGGGTTCATCCTCACTCTCTGACCCAGGCACTGCTGCCTCGATATGCTTTTGGGCCCAGACCCTACTGCCTCAATTCGGCCCATACCCTACTTTTCCAATTCAGCCTGGCACTTAAATCAATCAAACCTCGAGTCTCTCCTCACTCTTGGGCCCAGGGCTGGACCACATCGCCTCGACTCTGCCGCATCAAATCACCTCTAAGGCTGCTCCAGCGATGGCCAAACATTGGCTTATTCCTCACTCTTGGGCCCTGGCCACATTGTCTTGATTCGGCCCATATGTGCCATGCTGCAACCATCCTGCACCTTCGAGACTACATTCACACTGCAAAAATGGCAGGCCATTTAGGCGTATCTAAATTTCTTTTGCACAACTATATCTGTCTTATGTTGCTAATACTGATATTAGCATCAGTATTGATATGGGCCATGGCTCTGGCTACTCACCCGCTTTCAAAATGTTCTTTACCCCACTCTGAGCACTCCTATTCCTGGCACCTGGGAGGCAGTCTTAAGTGATATTATAAATCCAAACTACTGACAGAAATGAAGAACAATCTTACCTTGCCCAACTGTATATTGCCACTCATCCTTCTCAGTGAAACCTCACTTGTCACGTCTCTGTACTTTGACCTCAGTGACACCTGTTCTGAAAATGGCCACTCTCACTTTTCCTACCTCCCATTCCCCAATTTGACAGGTTTGTTAATCTTATTGACAGGTGTAGGGCAATAGACATTGTCCATGTGGACTTCAGCAATGTTCTAACAACATCCCACGTGGTAGACTGGTCTAGAAGAATTAGTTCATATGAGATACAGTGTGAGCTAGACTATTGGATACAAAATTGGAGTCGAGGGTAGTAGACCCTTGGAGTTGATGAATTGGAGTGAAGAGGAGTCAGAGTAGTGTTTTTTTTTCTAGATTGGAGGCCTGTGTCTAGTAGTGCTGCAAGGATTGCTGCTACAGTTTGTATTAACGACATTAACGTGAATATAGGTGGTATGCTTAATAAGTTTGATGATAGTGAAATCAGTGGTATAGTGTACAATGAAGGTTATCTAAGATTACAGCAGTATTTAGATTTACTGGGAAAGTAGAAAAAGGTGAATTGGAATTTAACACAACGTAAATGAAGTGTTGCATTTTAGGAAGTTGAGTCAGGGCAGGATTTGCTTAGTAAATGGCTGGGTCCCGGAAGTTGTTGTAAACAGAGACCTAGGAGTATATCTGTGTAGTTCACTGAAAGTGGTGGCATAAGTAGACATTGGTTAAGACTGAATTTGGTGTGCTTGTCTTCCTTGCTCACAGCATTGAGCACGTAGAGTTGGAATGCTGTGTAACATTTGTACAAGATGTTGATGAGACGGCATTTAAGATATTTGTGTGCATTTCTGGTCACCCAGTTATTGGAAGGGTGTTATTAAACTAGAAAGAGTATGGAAAAGATTCTCACAGATGTTGCCAGGACTGTAGGGCATGACATTCAAGGGAAGACCAGATAGGCTGGGGCTTTTCCCTGCCATGAGAGAGGTTGAGGGGTGAGTTCATGGAGGTATATAAAATCATTAAGGGCAAAGATAATGAGAATGGCCAGTTTTACTCCCAAGATGAGGGAGTCTATTACTCGGGAATAGATTAAAGGGAAAAAAAATTTTTTTAAGAGGACTGAGGGGTAGTCTTTTCACAAATGTTAGTGGTATGTGGAGCAAGCTTCCAAAGGAAACATTCAAGGTGAGTACAATTACACAGGGTAGGGAAGGTTTTGGGGGATTTGGGCCAAACACAAACATATGAGGCTAGTTCATATGGTCACATTTGGCTGTCATTTTCTCTCTGACATTGGCTCTACTTCATTGGAAGTTTAGGGAGATTTGATATTTCAAATTTCTGTAGATGTACTGTGGAGAGCATTCTGACTAGTTGCATCACAGCCTGGTATGGAAGATCAAATGCCTAGATCCTGGTTGTAGACTCAGCCAGTTCCATCATAGGCACAAACCTCCATGCCATCAAGGACGTCTTTAAGAGACAGCGCCTCAGCAGGTGACATCCATCATTAAGGTCCCTCACCATCTGGGACATGTGCTCTTCTCATCACTGCCACCAGCAAGGAGGACAGGAGCCTGAAGACACACAGTCAATTCAGAAATAGCTTCTTCCCTCTGCCATCAGATGAACCTTGCCTCATGATTTTTTTGACTATTTATTTTGTGACTTGTAGCCTTTTGTCTTTGCACTACTGTTGCTGTAAAATAACAGATTTCATGTCAAGCAAGACAGTGATAAGATAACTTGTTCAAACTGACACTTGTGTATTTCTACATCTTCTTGTTCTTCCCAAATCAGATAATAGTGTTAAGATTGAACCAGTGGATAAGACTACTAGTAATATCAACAGAGAACACCAACAGGGCCGAGATTCTGAGTCTCCATATAGCCAAGCATCGCCTATGTCATTGTCCAGCCTGCAGCAGCTCTCATCTGCCTCCTCTTCATCAGCTGCTTCACTGTCTGGAAGTGATATAGTAAGTATGGTCATCCAACAAACTAAATGGCTTTAATAGTTCGTGTCCAATATTGTACTCAAAATTACATCTAAAATACATTTATTAATTATTTGGAATAATAGGTTGATAAGTTATTATTTTGAAATTGATCTTGTGAAGCCAGTTTATAGTAAATTCTAATATATTGACATCAGTTGCAATAGCACTATGAAAGTGTTTTTAATGGTGCTTTTGACAGGATTCTGATTCTACACCATGCACAACTCCAAACCTTCACCACTTTGGCATCCCTGCATTAGCTCCTTTGATGGCAACTTTAGCACCTACACTGCCCATCCCAAGTGGGAAACCACAGCCAAATATAACAGGTGCATTGATAGTGACTTCAAATACTCAGGTGAGAAAGTTGTTGTCCTTTGAGTACTTCAATCTCCCTTTTCAACTTTCAAAGTCAGCAGGTCTTGAGCATAAGCAAATGTAATCCAGGGTGGCCAATCTTTCAGTTCGCAGGCCATCAAAATAAGTTTTAGTCCATTGCTCATTAGGGTTTACCAGTAGTTCTAGAGACTTTGTAAAACAGTTGTGTTCTCTAATCTTGTTACCATTGCTCTCTTTATTACAAGAGAATCCTAACATCTTGATCTCCATCTTGAATTTTGTTAAATATTTACTAATTCTATGGAAGCTCTACTTGCACATTTCGCAATGTAAGTTTAACAAAAATAATTAATTTCTTGGGTTCTGCACCAGAGTACTTTTCCAGTAACTGTTTTAATTGAATTATTGATGGATAACATTCTGAACTTGAATATCCCACTTTGATAATGAAGACTTGAAAGCTGAAATGCCTATTAAATGAAACTAGTTTTAGAAGGATCCATTCTGTTCCTCAATAAAAATTTACATAACTTAAAATGCTTCAATACTTTCACATCCAGACTTGTCACCTCATTGCTCAATTGTGTTCTAAAAATGTCTTGTGCATAATTACTAATTTCTTAATGGCTAATACTCTCTTGGTGTGGTAAATGTGTCTGCTGCAGCTCCATGGTTGGGAAGCAGCTAGTTATAACTGAATGTATTCATCCCAAGTGGAGGAGGTAAGGTGGATGCAAGGAAGGGAAGAAAAACTCAGCAAAATTGTGGGTTGAAAGATTAATTTAATGGAAAGCCAAGCATACCTACTTAAAAATAGGTATGAGCCCTATGTTAGAAATGGGACATTTATTAATTTTCAGCTATTCAGCTTATCTAGTTTTAATTATTAAGGTTTTATGTCAAACCCTGTACTGTGGTAAATAATATTGAGAAAAAAAATGTTGGTCTGAATTTATAATTTGTAAGATATATTCATGCACTTAGGATTCATGCTGCATCTCAACAAGGAATTGCAGATAAACCTTACTCCATTTCATAAAATCTCATATTTCAATATTTGATGATTGAGCTACTTTGACTGTGATTGAAGTTGTGCTTAACACAAGTGAAATTGGAAAGCCTACAGAGCCAGTCACACATCATGGGAACAGTGTCACATGAAGGCCAGGAGTAGTAGACTTCTTTTTGGAAAGGATTTGAGTTGATGAATGACCTAAGCTTCGTTGTCCTGAGGCCCATTATAACTCATTGATTATTATTTTATTTAAGAACAGTTAATTCAGCACAGAAAAATGAACTGGACTTTTCGTCATATTTGTGTCTGTACTGTGATGGCTGAGATGGTTTATTCACTGATCCTTCAGAGGAACAAAGTGATGCTATAATAATTATCTAAAACCTTAGATGGCTCAAACCATTCAACTCTTATTCAAACCATTCACTACTGTTACAGTCTGTTTTCTCCCAAGTAATTATCACTGCCTTTAATACCTCTTTGCAAAGGTTGTGGAAAAGTCTGTTTGAAATTTGTGCCTTTTAATATGCAATATAATTTTCTATGACCTGAAAAGTTGCACTGATCTAACAGAATTTAGCTTCTGCCTTCTATTCCACATTGTAATTTTTGCCATTGTCATGAATAAGAGTTTTAGTTCTATACTTGTATAAACTTTTCAAGACAGCTACTTAAAATTAAATGGAATATGCATTATAGAAAAGGCCATTTGTTGGAATCATTTGATACCAGCATTTACATTACCACTTCAGATTTTCATGTCATCCTTTGTCTAACACACAGGATAACACAATCTTTCCTTTTTTACTATATTTTTGTTTCCTTTTGATGTATCTATGCTATACATTTAAATCACTGCATATGTTTAATATGGGAAGGAATGTTCCTATTTATGATTTTGACTCGATGGAAATTTTAAACACTTTAAAACACACCCTGCAATTATTTGTTTAATAGAGTGCGATGCTGATAACGTTTTGTATGTGTTTTAGAATTAAAATGTCATTTAAGATTATAAAATAAGAAAACCAATGAAGCTTTAATGCAAGTAATTTCATTAGCAGATTTTAGTTTCTTTTTTAAAGTAGACAAGTAATTAATTTTGTCAATTTTCTACCATGTACAGGCTAGGATTGCTGTCTCACCAGCCAGTATTGGTGTTTCCACACACCCTGCACTTCCTTCCAGGCAGGTTGGTATTGAAGGAGCACCATTGAATCCTGTCACTGCTGTATTTCCTATCCCCTCCACTGCATTCTCTAGCCTTCTGTCAAGTCTAAATATGCATCACGAGGTAGGAACCAGTGAAGTGAAAATAAAAACCAACCACTACAGTGCTAGTACCAGACTGAATTTATACTTTTAGAAAGCACAATTTGCAAATTTCTTAAATGGTGATACTTGCAAGATAATTTTGGCTTGGAGTAGTAATGTTCTGTACAGTAATTAGAGAATAATTGCCTTAAACTTTAAGGCTTTGAGCAACTTTTGATGCTATATATATATACGCATATAGAAAAACACTGAAGGTCAGACCTTGTTTCCCAATAGCTGAAGAATGATGTCTAAAATTGAAAGTAATTAGTACATCTTGTCTGTCAAAGGCAGGGCAAATGAGTGGGAGAGGAATTCATTATTTTTATTCAGTATTTATATATGCATGTTGGGCCATATTAAATATTTGAACTTATGATTTTTTGGGGGGGGAAATTAGCCAAGTGACTACACAATCCTGTTCAGAGGGGAATAAAACTGATTTTTGAACAGGTCAAAGGAACAAGTAAGGAATAACATAAGCCATCAGGAATTAAATGGGTTACATTTGGAAAGTTAAGACTGTGTTCCTTCTAAAATTGTCCAAATAGGTTTTAAAACCCCATTTCATAAGCATTGAAACAGCTGAATTAGCATTTGGCTAAATTTTGGGGTCAATGCAAGGAGAAATTATAGGTGAGTGCTGTGATTTGATCTGTTTAAACTGCGCAAAGTTTTGAGTTTGGTTTCTAGACTGCGTTATTTAATCTTGGAAAACAAGAACAGTGAGTTATTTCAATTGTGCATATGAATAGAAGATAACTTTACAATCCCTATTCCTGATTGTTGTTCAGTGATGCTCCCAACAGTAAAAATCTTTCTCACCGACTGCTAACTGCAACACTTGGGTGAAGTCTGAGGAACTAGTGATCTACAATAACATTTTACATTTAAATTTCTGAAGATAACTACAATGTTTAAAATGAATGTTTGTTTTCCTGATATTTTAATGGATTTAATTGGTCTCGGAGATCAGGATTCCCATTTATTGACTTTGTTTCCCTTTTTGTCTTTTATAACATCACAGCAGCACAATGGGCCAAAGTATTCGGTGAAGGGACTCCATAATCAAGGCTCTAGTCATAATTCAGTTGGCGGTATGAAGCAGCCAGTCATTCACAGAGGGCATAACCAATATAATCGCACCATCTCTAAAAGGAGAAGACAGACAAGGGATACCATAACTGTTAGTTTAAGTCGGTAGGGGTGTGCCATTGGAAATCATCCTCAGTCTTCTTAAAACTGATCCCAACATCAGACTGGAAATAAAGACCAGCATTTACTTGCAGTTAGTGGATATTGGTTAATATCTGCAACTGGCTGTTTGCATGTGTCCGATTATGATGGTTGAACTCCATCTTACAGAACATATCATCTTGTGCTAAGTATTTGTGAAGCCTTATTGGATATGGAGGTTTTGCTTTCCATAGTTCTCAAGTAAGTCGCTGCTGGAACGGCTCTGGTGATAGACCTGCAAGAGCTTGATGCTTTCACCACAAAACTCTGCAGTTGATGAGCATTTCCTGCAATTCTTCATGGCAGAGGCAAACTTAAGGAATCCTTTAACCCGAGGGTCATTCTAGTAGCTGATCTAGATGGACGTTTTCATGGCAATTAGTTTGCCGCTTCTTAGTCATGGTTTCATACATATATCAGAACTTTTTACTCTGTACATATTGAACAAATTGTATCATTCGTGCAATAACTGTTTTCAGAAGTTTTTATTTAATTTTCATATGATGTTATTATCACATGTTTAAGTTATATTTAAGTGGAGGAGGGAAACATTTTTCAAGTTTACAAATCCTTTCCCAGGTTGCATATTCTAAGTTTGTAGAGGATTCTTAGTTTGGCAGGTTTGATATTTAAGCTGAGTGTGCTAACACTGTAAGGGATTTTGTTGAGTAGTTCTGGCTCCTTGATTCATTATATAATGCTCAGTACTAACCAGAAGTTTTAAGGAAAGTTAGCGCAACTGGAATCATTTTTTCTTCTGCTTTGGTCATTATTTGTGTTTTAGGCTGCGTTTTCTCAGGGTCTGTTTATAGTCACCTTGAATCTATAACTTCTGATTTGAATAAGAGCCAGAAACGCAAGTCTTAACAACACTGAAGAAGCATACTCAAATTTTGTCCGAACTTGGAGAACTTTGTTCAGTGTTTAAAGTCATGCTAGTCATAAAAACATAACCTGTTAATGTTGGGGTCCAAATGGCATTTATGAATGATGTTCCCAGCTAACAGAATGTGGTGGAAGGAATTATGTTGATTCTATTAAAGAATCTGTATACCAGTATGCATATGTTCTATTAGGAGCAAAAAAAAGTACTTCTACTGTATGCATTTGTAGGAAGTGTTTTGATGCAGTATTGCAATGGACAACAAAGATTTTAACTCAACTGTAATGCTGGCACTTAATGAATATTACTCATGCATACAGTTAGACTATGCAAGATTTTTTTCATGACAACCACTGTTTTGTTACCTTTTTGGAAGAGAGAAAAACTACAGCCTGCCTAGCCCTATGTTTTAAAGAATGTACCACAGTTGCCCTGAGGGATTTGATCTGCCTTCTGTATTGCCTGAATTAAGTTGAAATTTAAACACGAAATGAAGAGGTGCCGACCCAACTAAACACTAATAGGTGGATGAAGTCCATTTGTGGAGGTGGTTTTGTTTGGAGATAATATTGCCATGACATTCAGGAATTCGAAAGAAAACACTTGGAAAATTTTCAAGCTTAGTCTTTTCTCAGTAACGGTATACAAGGACATTTCATGATGTTACTTCTATATCATTGTGTGATACTGCGAGCTCACTGCCTTGATTTTCTGTTGCATGCTGTTGACTTGTTTAGCTGGTGTGCTTTATATTCTATAACATTCCAGTAAAGTCCACACTTTGTACACACTGTAATTTCATGAAAATAATTATCTGTTAAATTTGTTTTACAGGAGGGTTAAATTTGTAGAAATTTTGTTGATGTAGCATTCAAATGTGCCAGTTGAAAATTTAAGAAAAAACACTGTAGATGCCAGAAATCTGAAATAAAAGCAAATGGTTGGAAACAGTCAGATCAACCAGCACCTGTGGAAAACAGAAAACTAGGGTCTGTTCTGGGGTTTTTACCTGAAATGTTAATATGGTTTCTCTCTCCTGAAATCGCTGCTTGATGTGCTGGGTGTTTCCAACATCTTGTTTATAAATTTGTCAAACTGCCCTCATGAAAGTAGACATTATAATAGTAGTGGAAACTTCCAAATGCAGGTGTTAGTGCCTCCACTCCAGTGTAATTAGCATGATAGTGAGTCAAAGTATTTCCAAATTCATAATGGGCATGGTAGAATAATGCAGTGCAGAGAATTATTTTTGTTCAACTATAGATTATGTATCAATAATCTATTCATTCTTGCTCTGTAGAATGATAGGTATAATGTAAAGCCAAAATGAAAGTTTCATAGCTAGACATTCCAATGCACAAACAAATTTTGGGGCAATATTTTGCCTGTAATGTATTCTAGATGCTGCATATCATTCCACATAGTGACAGGTATTTCCCTATGCCACTGTTTTGAAACTGCTTTTCATTAATGTGGGTCATCTAGGTCTCAGCATTTGGGTTTCTCTGTACCTTTGGTTAGTGAAACTGGGACATCTTTGCTGTACAGTTAGAAGGCTTTAGTTTCTCATGATTGCTTTCAGAATTGTGATTCCTGTCCATAATTTATCAGTATAATTGTGACTTAAAACTGGACACAGGGTGAACAGATACTGCTAAGTTTTCTAATCTGAAATAAAAAATAATTAAATCAGGGTGGTGTATTTTGCACAAAATCATAACAAGCATTGTTAGGATATCTGAACCATATGCTATGATTTTCCACAAAGTGCCCGTTTTAAAAAAAACTGTGAATTTGAGTTTTATTTCCTTGTAAATCAGGAAATTTTTGATTATATATTTAAAGAACATTCATTTCACCAAGTGTCAGCCATAGTAAACAGGGATTTTGTTTTTAATTGGCTCAGTGTATTTAAACTTAAATTTAAGTGAATTTGTTTCCAGTTGACATTGATGCTACCTTTGCTGACTTTGTAGCATCTTGTATAACACAAAATCCTAAATTGTCACTTAATTTCATATTTTCTTAACGGTTTATTGTTGTCAGAAAACTTCAAGTTTTCTACAATTGTTTTGTAATTCCACTGGACTGAAACTGAGGGCTAAATTGTCAGAATGAGCTTCTGCAGCAATTAGACTCTGCCAGTTACAAAAATGGTGAGAACAAATTATTTTTATGAAATTACTGTACAAGGTATCAGTTTAATCATACTGGTGATCCCACCAAACAGTACAGCTCAAACCAAAGCTCAAATGATAAAGGGTGAAATTGTGCTGAAATGATTTTCTATTGATTATAACATCTAGCTATATAAGCTTCAGCAATGGCAGAAACACATTACTTTGTACATATTCGGTTTATGCAATTAACATCTGAAAATGCTGTGTATTTTGTGGTGCTAGATAACCATCTGTATCATGTTCAAGTCGTGTCATGGTGAACAATGAATTAGCCAGATTACCACTGTGGGGCTGTACGTTCTTGCGTACAAAAAAAAAAATCGTGTTTAGGACTCTACTGGGGCAACTTGTTACGGCAAGTGAAAATTCAACATATTTTTTATGTATAGTTTTCTATTCTTTGATTATTTTTAATAAACTTACTGAAACAATTGTATTTGATCTATTGTACAAATATATTTGAGTATGTGTGAGTGTGGGCCAAGTCACAATTCTTGCTCACTTTATCTTTTTCAACTAATTTGCATTGATGGATTTTAGAATTGGTGCTGATTAGTTTTAGGATGAATGTTAAGCTGAAAATGGACACCTAATGAAGAGTCTTGGTCCAATATATCAACTGTTTATTCCTTTTAGATGCTGCCTGACATCCTGAGTTCCCCCAGCATTTTGTGGGTTACATCAAAATTTTGCCTTCAAGATTATTTCTTCTGCCATCTGATATTTTTTTTAAACAGAGCACACTTTTTGTTAAATCATTACTAACTTGATTCTGTCCCACACAATTTAACATTCGCTTCACCTTTTTCTATTTTCCATTCAGTCCTGAAGATGTTTCTTTTAACAAGATATGGCATTTAACAGTCAAACTCTTCACTTTTTACATCTGCCTAGACTTCAAAGCCTGTGCAAAACTATTGCTTCTGATACTATTCCCATTCCCTTCTTTCCCAACCTGTCAGGCTAGACAGTCAATATTGTTCCAGCCTAAACTTCAATGTCAACTTTCTCTGCTATATCAACTCACGCTGTCTCAGAATTCTTAACCTCTTTCCTCATTTGAGCTTCCTCAAAGCAGCACTCAGTGCAAAACAGGAGACTCTAAAGTCCATGCTGACTCGAAGGGAAGCCATCCCATTTGTCTCATTCCTACTCATTTTTCTCTACCCATATAATATTCTCATATGCCAACAAGCTCTCCTTTGATTCAGTTTTGCTGTTTGGTTAAGATGTAGACAGTTAACATATTTTTGGGATGTAGGAGGTAGTGTTGCAAAATGAAAGTCCAAACAGACAAAACGAATGCCTGAAGTTGGGATCAAGCTAATTTCACTAATGGTGTGAAGCAGCAGCACTAACCACAGTAACAACATACCGCTCTTACTCTTCCCATTTTATTGCCTGGTCCCAATGCTTGCAAGTTGTCTTGACCTTTCAATCAGTTGTTGTTTCCTGCACCAAATCTGCCATTTTAAGCTTCTCCCTCAAAACCCAACCTTGCCCTCTTCATCCGTAAATACCGTTGTTTCATCTCCAACATTCCTTTCCTCTTGATGGCTAAAACACAAAATTCAAACTCATTCCTGAGTTTGCTAATATTCTGTGATTGGCACTAGTGCCTTGACTATTTTAACCATGATGCTTCAGTGACTTTTTTAGATGATGCATTTTTTAAGGTGCATTAAGGTGGCTCACTACTGCCAGAGGTGTGATTGGAATGATTGGAGTTGTTTTGTCCCTCTCTCTGGTCCCAAGATGGCAGATTAATTTTGTAGCGGGTTTTATCCATTTTAGCTAAGTTTGTCTTTAGAACATTGTACCAACTTGCCATGGTGACAACCTCTTTTCATTACTGCCCTCTTAAGAACTCTTTGCCATATGATCTCTCTTGGTTTCCACCCTTTCCAGACCTATTCATTTATTCTCTACTGCCCTTTACCCTTACATTTTGTAAGCAATGTTGTTCATCTGTTTGCAGTTATGATGCAAGGCCATTAACACCCCCTTCTCCTCCAATTCTGCCTTGTCTGCTTATTTCCTGCATTTTCTGTATTTATTTCTTGTCTGTTACCTCAGTAAATCTTAACATTTTTCACCCACTCTCTCCACTTCGAAAGCTTAAAAATTGTGCCATGCTTTGGTTACCTTCAAGTACAAACACTTTGGTATTGAATAGAGTAGATATGTTGTACTATCAGACATTGTGGATTGTTCTTTGAGCAGCTATTCACCTGAAGGAGGAAGTGAATAACTTGATAGATCTATGACTACTGAAGAAGAAACCAGAGCTACAGTTTTCATCCAGGTAAACAAGTTATAAAACTGTAACTGCAAGGATTGTGGTCAAGATTTAAGTTACGGATTTTTATGCCTTTAATATATTAGGAAATGGCAGAAAATGAAAACATCAACCTACCCAAAATTGTGAGTAAATGAATTGTAAATTAGAGTCCTGCTATTGCAAATACATACTGTTTGTTCAAAGCCATTGATATAATACATGGATCGCGTGTCACATATGCTCCAGTCTGCTCCTTGGGTTGGAAGGTTGGACTTAGAAAGCAAGCACAGTCCAGCAAATAAATGTAAAGAGCAGTATATTGAAAGGAATGGTGAGGGATTTCGCCAGCCAACCCCCCTCCCCCATGGGTAAATGTATAAGGAAGTGGCGAATATTAGATGTAAGCCAAATAGAATAGATGACTTAAAGATATGTGGCCTTGGGTATACTGGTTCTTGCCCACTCCACTGAATTCACATGCGAGTGTGTAGGCATTTCAGCCTGCTCAGTCATTGTGTGAAATTATAACTAACCTGTATCCTGCTTATATAGGCCAAACAAATGTGGCTTTCAAATAACAGTGGTATAGCATTGAGTTGCCAATCCATTGCTTTTTGCAAGAATCTCATTTCCGCCATGGTTAATGGAAAACTAATACTTTCTGATGTCTGAATTAACAGGCTCTGATTATTAGTTATTTCTTCCTAGATTTCTTCATTGGAGCAAATGTGACTAGCCACCATATTTTAGTAATTGTTGTGGGTGTACTCTCAGATCTTGGTGGCCCTCACTCTTTATTTCATGTGAAATATAAATGGAACTCGGGGCATAAATAATCTCATGTTTGTACTGAATTCCATCAGTGCATTTGTTCTGTGTTCTCATTTAGGAGTTGAGCACAAATGGAGGCCATTGGATGTGTCATGTCTGTGGCAGAGATAAATAACCCAGTCTAATTGCACCTTCCACCATTGGTTTTGGATCTGCAGATCGCAGCTCTTCAAGTACATAAACATTTCTGCCTGGTAGGAGGAGTGTGAAGATAAATCCTTGTCTCACTTCCCATCTAAGCCTTCCAGACATTCTATGTAATTTTAACATCTAAGCCCTCTGGCTTTTACTTGCCCTGTTGTGGAAATTGGGATCTTCCTATATACAGTCTTGGCTCCTTAATTTTTGATTTCTGAAGTATTCTGTTCACTTCCAAAGGAAATGGCCTAAACTTGTTCCATCTTTCTTCCAAGCTGCCATTTCCCAAGCTCAGTAACACCACTATAAATGTGGTCTACCCAAGAGTGCAATTGTATCTTACCTTGTGATGATCAGAATACTGCCTCAGTACTTCAGCAATGCTTTAATGATTATCGTAAACAGATTCAGAGTAACCTTATTTTTATATTATGTGTGTTGGCTACAATTGAAAACGTTCTTTTTGACCACCTTATTCACCTGTCTTACTTTTAAGCACTTGGGCTTATTTAACATTTCTCTTAGCACTCAGCACCCTCCCATTTATTATATATTCCTTTGCCTTATTATGCTTTTCTAAATCTCAAACTTGCACTTCTGAATTAACACACACAAAATGCTGACGGAACTCAGCGGCCTGCATCTGTGGAAAAAAGTACAGTCGACGTTTTGGACCGAAACTCTGGAAGGTTTCCGTAGATGCTGCCTGGCCTGCTGAGTTCCTCCAGTAATTTTTTTTGTGTGTGTTCTCGGATTTCCAGCATCTGCAGGTTTTCTCTTGTTCGTGACTTCTGAATTAAATTCAGTTTGTTGCATATTTTCTCAATAATAGCAAAGCCATTTAAGAACTTTGCCCATGTGCACTTGCTCTTCAGTGTATTATTTTGACATCTAAAAGGCCTTACTCTACCATCTTGCTTGTCTGTACTCAGAAATTATCGATTTTTTTTTTACTTTGGTAGTGCTTTATAACAGTACTTTTTCTAAAGTCCTTTTATTTACAGACATTCTATGTTCATCTAGACTTTTATATTTAGCTCTTAGTGTCTCACAAGTGTTTCGTTTACCTTTCTACTATATACTTTGATAGCCAAGGATCTCTAGATATGACAGTTTTATCCAGTTTTTGGGAACGAGTTTACCTAGAATAATGCAAAATGTCATTCTGATGAAAAGTAAAGGAATGCAGAGATGCTGTCTTTTATTTACCTGCCAATCAACAGCATTGAAACAAATTAATCTGGTCAATGCTGTTTGTAAGATTTTCTGACAGATTTTTGTTGCAGCAATAATCTTGCATCAAAATAGCTCTCCTTTGAACGGTGCTGAGAAGCTGCTGATGTGGAAGTCACTCTAAATCAAAACTCATTCCTTACTGTACTCGAGATGGATGTATTGTGATATTTTCTAACTAAAGTTCAAATTGGATTCCTGATTTTCTTTCTGACAAACAGCTAGCTTTATCTAATAATTATGCAAAATGTTTTATATTGCATATGTTTAGCATCTGGGGTTTGTGTGATGCTGTCAATCAATGCAATATAGTGATTTAGCTATCACTGGGTTACCCATATTTCATTCAATATTACCTATCAGCCATAGCTGCTTCTGTTGAGGAAAACAGAGAATGGCTCGGGTCCACAAACCTTTTGTCCCTGGAATGTATGAGGATCCATGCTCTTATCTCCCGGTTCTGAAAAAGAATGTGTGAAAACTAAGGCTTTCTTAATCAATGGTGACCTTCAGGCAGAGATCCATCTGCTGCTTACCTGTGCCAAATATCCCAGACTGCTCTGCACTGAACTATGCTCTGTAAGGAAGTTGTTAATACCAACAATTTGAGAAAGATTCATTTTCTCCCTTAAGCACGGACCATAAAGTGAAATAGCTAAATAGATTGAGGTTTGGAGGCTTCCAAAGTTCTTGTTCTTTCAACTTCTGCACACTTCACTGAAGTAGACAAATCAGCCCACAGCAGCAAACATTTTAATAAATATAACATTCAGACTAAGATGACAGGAGCCAGTCTGCTGAATCCTATTTTCTGCCCAAGTAGTAGCTTTCCAAATTGGTTTGTTGGGTTTAAAACAACCATGCACCATCCACATATGACTGCTACCATGCTAGTGCAAAATTTTTCTTAATTGTGAGCTACCTAGTGTAAACTGGATTGCACAGTTCCATTGCTGCCTCCAGACGAGGCATCACGCTGGTAGCTGCTTCTGTCCAGTTACCAGACCTCTGCTCTTGATACGCAGCTTTATTCCTGGAAGACTACCATCTGCTCCTAGTTGGCAACAAACAATACATTTTCTGGAGTGGACAACTGTTCCAGTAAGGCACTCTGTAGAGAAAACAGAAGAGTCCTCTATCAGTTGCTGTGCTGTGGGATCATAACTAGTAGGTGGCACTGAGGTATGCAGTAACTTCTGACTGGAATGTTTGTGCTTCTGGCTTCAGAGAAGCTCCTGCAAGATCTGAGAGGAGGTCTTATTTATTTAGAGATGCAGCATAGTTACAGTCCCTTATGGCCCCACAAACCTGGGCTGCCCAATTACACCCATGTGACCAATTAACGTAGTAACATGTATGTTTTTGGAATGCAGGGAAACCCATATGGTCATGCTCCTTACAGCAGCGGAGTAAAAATCTGGTTGCTGAGCCGTAATAGCATTACACCTTAATCCAAGGATAAGCTGAAGTCCAGGTGCAGATTGCTTTGGGATGTCATTAATCACATTTGCCATTTTGAGCACAACTCTTACCTTTACCTTGCATTGCTACTTATTAATTTTTCATCCAACCAGGCACATTGCCTCAGATTTAGCATACTGTACTATTTATTTAATAAGTCTTCCTTGCGAAACCTTAAATGCCTTTTGGCAGCCTTGAGCCACTCCCTTATCAACATCTGTTACTTTCTGGAAAGGTTATCTTATAAATCTATTGTCTCCTTCTGACCAGATCATATTTGGCCAAATTAGCAACATGCTTAACAACAGATGGTAATAACTTTTTTTTACCTAAGATTAACTCTTCAACACTTCAAAAATGGAGTGCTCCGAGTAGTTTACTGAATCACGTCGGAAGGTGACTAACATTGAAAAGTGCTTAACTTTTTATTGTAACACAAAATGCTGGAGGAACCTATGGCAGTACCTATGGAAAGGAATAGTCAATTTTTCAGGCCAAAACCCTTCATCAGGCCTAACTGAATTTGGTATCTGAGTCATCTGAAGTAGAATCAGCTTGTAGTCTTGCATCAGGGAAGCTGACTCCTGAATTGCTCTCATCCCTTCTCGGGCTGTATATCATTCTTACCTCATGACTTGCTTTATGCAAGTCATCCGCCTGAGCTACACTCATTGAATGAAGTGGAAGGATCTGGGTTGATTGTAAGTATTTGAGTGAGGGAGTGCATTCTATGTTTACTTGTACAGCTACTTGCCTCTATTTCCTTGATGAGATAAGAGGAAGTCATCTGACCCACTCTACTTATCATTAAGATCATGGCTGGACTATCTCAGCACTTAAAAAATTTATTTATTGAGATACTCATCTTTATCCTCATGAAACCTCTCCTCTATACTCTTAATCCCTCATGCTCGATCTCCTCACTACCTTTCAATTCCCTAGCCCTCACTGCCTTATTTTCACCATGGATGTCCACTCCCTATACATTTATATTCCCGATTAAGAAGACCTTAAATCTTTCTGCGTCTTTCTGAATAAAACAACCAACCAATTCCCTTCCAGCACTATGCTCCATCTGGCAGAACTGGCCCTCACCCTCAACAATTTCTCCTTCAGTGACTCTCACTTTCTTCAAATTCCAGGTAGCCATGGGTCCAGCTATTCCTGTCTTTTTGTTGGCTACGTAAAACGGTCCATGTTCCAAGCCTTCCCCAGTACTGCTCCCCAATTCTTCCTGTGCTACATTGATAGCAGCATTGGTGCAGCTTCATGCACCCGTGCTGACCTCATCAATTTTATCAACTTTGCCTCCAACTTCCACCCTGCCCTTAAATTCACTTGGTCCATTTCTGACACCTCTCTCCCCTTTCTCGAACTGTGTCTTCATCTCTGGATCGGGGATATAAATGTATAGGAAGTGGACATCCATGGCGAAAATAAGGCAGTGAGGGCCAGAGAATTGAAAGGTAGAGAGGAGATCGAGCATGAGGGATTAAGGATATGGAGGAGAGGCTGCCTGAGGATATAGATGAGTTGACTAAATTGATGAGAAAACAGGAAATGGGGTAAATTGATGTTAGTCACTTTGATACACGACATGAAAGAGCATTTGTTAAATGGGAGATTTAGATAGTTGTGCTATTCCCCCCGAGTAACAATATAAAGGGCTGCAGATATTTAGTCATTATATGCATTCAGACAAGATTTCTGAACAAAATCAATGAAAATGGGAATAGTGCTGACTGCCCGAGATTCCTCCAGCTGCTCCAGTTTCCTCCCAGGATCCAAAGCTGTACCTTTCTATTAACATACTGATTCCCACACAATCTTGACTATACCTCTTCCCATTCTCTCTTGTTTTAAAAAAAAAATTCTATTCCCTTTTCTCGATTCCTTTCTGTCTGCTGCATCTGTTCCGAGGACATCAGATGTCCTCCTCCTTCAAAAAACAGGGTTTCCCTTCCTCCACCATTGATGCTGCCCTCACCTGCATCTTCTGTTTCCTAGACATCTGCTCTCAAGTCATCTTCTCGCTGCCTTAACAGAGATAGAGTTCCTCTTGTCCTTTCCTACTACCCCATGAACTTTTGCATCCAACACATCAATCACCACAACTGCTGCCATTTCCAAAGAATCCTACCACTAAATACATTTTTACCCTCCCCTTCACCCCCCTCTTTTCCACAGGGATCTGATTCTTTTGTCCATTGATCCCTCCAGTGTTTAGCCCTGCAAGCAGCCCTAGTGCTATATCTGCCCATTCACCTACTCCCTCACCTCTATTCAGGGCCCCAGAGATTTCACCCATGACTAGGTTGGGATTGTCTATTGTATCCAGTTCTCCCAATAAGGCCTTTACGTTGGTAAGGCCAGTCTTAAATTGAGGGACCGCTTCAGCAGGCAGCTCCGTTCCATCTGCCAAAAGCAGAACTTCCCAGTGGCCTAATGTTTTAATTTGATTCTTGTTCTGACATGTCCACCCTTGTCTCCTCATGCCACAGTAAGACCACCCTCGGTGGAGGAACAACACACTGTATTCCCTTTTGGGTAGCCTCCAACCTGATGGCATGAATATCTATCTCTCCTTCTGGTTTAAAAGAAATCCCTCCCCTCCCTCCCTTCTAGTCCCCACTCTGGCCTCTTGCTTCATCTCGACTGCCTATCGCCTCCCCTAGTGCTCCTCCTCCCTACCTTTCTCCTATGGCCCACTCTCCTCTCCTATCAGATTCCTTCCTCTCCAGCCCTTTACCTTTCTTACTCACCTGGTTTCACCTTTCACCTTCTAGCTATCTCACTCCCCCAACTGCCCACCCCCACCTTTTTTATTCTGGCATCTCCCCCCCCCCCCCGCACCTTTGCCTTTCCAGTTTTGAAGAAGGGTCTAGGCCTGAAACATTGGCTTTATTCATTTCCATCGATGCCACCTGACCTGCTGAGTTCCTCCAATATTTATGTGTGTTGCTCTGGATTTCCAGCATTTGCAGACTCTAGTATAATCACAAACTTGGAAATATGACAACAGGTTCCTTCAGCTAAACTGTGGATATGGATTGTGAAAAGGTGGGGCCAAAGCACCAAATCTTATAATGTCTCAAGTTAGTGGACCAATCTGAGAATGCTCCATTTATTCCCATTCTTTGCTTTCTGTCCAGTAATAATTCTCAGTCTTTGTACATTACTCCCAATTCCACATTCTCTAACTTTCATCAGCCACCTGTGTTAATAAACTTCTGTTAGTATAACTTTACCCAAACTACTGGTTACATCCTCATAGAACTTCCATACAACAGTCATAAATAAATTTCCATTTTGAAATGCATGCTGGCTCTGCCAATTTTATTATTTTCCAATCCTGTTACAATAATGAATAGAGTACATACTGAATAGAGTGGGCAACCAATGAACTGAATGCGTCACCTTTTGCAGCTTTTAAATCTGAAGGAAGGATGGTGAGGTATGAAGATACTGTTACCAATGATTGTTCCCACAAACTCATCATTCCTGCATCCAGCATTGTATTATTTATGGGGTAGACTGCAGAGTCATTCTCGTCCCTCAGCTGCTTTCTCCTACTGTTTCCAATTATGTGCTGCCGTGTCCTGTAAGAGAGGAAAAAGTAAATATGGCAATACTTGAGCAACACAAAACGCTGGTGGAAAAAACAAGCCAGGCAGAATCGATGGTGGGGAAGAAGCAGTAAACTATTCAGGCCAAGACCCTGTTTATTCCTCTCCACAGATGCTGCCTGATCTGCTGAGTTCTTTCAGCACTGTTGCTCAAGATCTCCAGCATCTAGGATTAGTCTTATTTGTCACATGTACATCGAAACCAGTGAAATGTGTCCTTTGCATTGATGGCCAACACAGTCTGAGGATATAGTGGGGGCAACCCACATTTTTCTGGTGCTGACATAGCATTTACTAACCCCAACCTGCATCACTAGAGCACCCAGAAGAAACCTACGTGGTAACAGAGAGAATATACAAACACTGGTGTCTATGATGTACTGCAAAACTTGTTTCAGCATTCCACAGTTGATTGTATGCAAGCTCTGAGACTGTATTGAGTTCTGAATTAGTGGTAAGTTTTGCTAAATTAGTGGAGCATTAAATTGAGAGCTCTATTGAGATTTTGTGGGCTATATTGCCTGGTCAGTGAATGCAGTTATTGCATAGTGAATGGAATTTGGGAGTTAATGATGTCATTATTGATCTGGACTCGATGTGTGAGGGCATCAACGTGCTTGCAGGATCATGTCAGAGACGTGACTAAGGGTTTTGGATCTCAGTCGCTGGCAATGCACAGTGTGCCTGGCACATTCCCTGCTCCCTGTGCCTAGAAGATCACTAACCAGTCGCTCCACCTTAGCTGTCAAAGTTTCCTCAGCAACAGTGAAAATTCAGTAACTTGTCACTTGTTTTCTGACGTGTAGATAGAGCAGATAGCCCAGGAAAAGGCCCTTCAGCAGCCCACAATGTTATGCTGAAACAGGTAAAACTTAAATTTAAAAAAACAAAAACTAATCTCTCCTACTTGCACAATCCCTCCATCTTCCTCATTTATGTGTCTATCTAAATGCTTCTTAAAAGCCTCTATTGTATTTGCCTCTACAACACTGCGCAGCATAGTCTAGGCATGCGCCACTGAGTTTTAAAAAAACTTGCATCTCCTATGAACCTACCCTCTCATTGCCCTGCTCTCTCTATCTCCTCCCCCCCCCCCCCCCTCACCTTCAACATATCTCTGTATTAGATATTTCTACCCTGGGAAACAGATGCTCCCTGTCTATCTACCTATGCCTCTCATGATCTTTTAAACCTCTGTCAGATCTCAGCTCGGCTTCCGCTGCTGCAGAGAAAACAACCCAAGTTTGTCCAGCCTCTCATGATAGCACATGCCATCTAAACCAGGCAGCATCCTGATGAACCTGATCTGCAATTTCACCAAAGACTCAATACCCTTCCTAGGGTGGGGCAAAATTTCTGGCAAAGTTCCTAATTCTTTCAGAATGACTTCCATAAAGCGCCTGCCTTCACAAAATTAGAATGGCTTCAGTTGTTGATGACTGGCTTACGGCGGTGAAAGCCAAGGACAGCAGCAGTGCAGATAAATACAATAATGTCACAGTGCATGCACCAATTGCGTTCTGGACCAGGTGAAACCTGCTTGGGTCATCACGAAACACAAAATTGGAACTGTTTTCACACATTTTGCTATTTAACTCCTTGGCTATCTCAAGAAAGTAATAACAAATCCAAACAAAATATCTAAAGTATGCTAAAAATGTTAAACAGTAAGTTAGGTTTATTGCAACTTAATTAGCTATTCAACACATTCCACTGGAGGGAGCTGTAGTAATATGCAACGTGTGTGAGCAAACCCATTGAATTATTGGATGAGAGACTAACGGAATAGTGTCAAAGCAGAATCTGGGGAAAAAGCCTTTATGACAACCATGTTGTACAATTAAATACAGTCATTAATGTGAAAAAACAAATTAAATTTATATAATGGAATAATCCACTTTGCAACTGACACTGGAACTATAAAGGTAAATGGGTGTGGCGAGAGTTTTGTCCCAAGTTTCTTCACTTGAACTGCACACTTGCACCATAAGACCATACAAGTACATTCTTGCAATGTATGATTAATAAATGTGGATAACACCAAAAGCAGAGGTTCCCAACCAGGGATCCACAGACACCTCAGTTAATGGTAGTGGTTCATGGCATTAAAGTGGTGGGGAACCACTGCCCAAAAATGCGTAAATGACTTACAAATTCTCTGCATGTTGTGATTGCTAAACAGAAGCTACAAACTCTTGATAAGATGCATTTTTATAATCCATAAAATGTTAAGTGTGAGCATTTGGAAATGAGTCAGACAAATAATCATTTTCATATTTCAAAACAATCTGTTCAAGGAAATAGTGCTGAATTTCCAATTAGTACTAATCTAGTTTCTTTAAGATTATATTTTCATTCCATGCATTTAGATGTTAAAACAAAGTTGATCTAGAAAGTGGGAAGATACAGAGTACTTCCCACCCTAAATGTATAAATTTGTTAGAGGATCAACAGTACAATGTGTTTCTTGTCTCAGGACAATGTAAAAGCCAATTGTTTTGTTGACAAGTATATTAGACTGGAATCCACCTTTTCCTGCATTGGAAAGATGTGACATTGCTGTCAAAGCTCCCATCAATGGGTAGTCAAATTGCCCAATGCATCACTGGCACCAGCCTACCCACCTTCAAGGACATGTATACAGAAAGGTGCCAGGAAAAGGCTAGTGACATCACAAAGGATCCCACCCACCCTGTTCATAGACTATTCAGGGAGGAAACTATGTAGCATCCATGCCAGGACTATCAGACTCAAAAACAGTTAGACTCTCCAAGCAATAAAGCTGATCAACACCTTCACCCATTATCATTTCCTGTCAGTCACCTTATGGACTACAATCAATCTATGTATAAAAACTGTCTTATGTATTTAAGTTTGGTCATTTTATTATGTTCTTTATCTTTTTTCTGCTCCATCAGATCCAAAATAACAATTATTTCATTTTCCTTTACACTTGTGCATTGGAAATGACATTAAACAATCTTGAATTAAACCATCTTGAATCAAGTCCCTATTTTACAAGTGCTGGAATGAAGACAGATGGACCACTTATGTACTGAAAACTATGGTTTCTGAGTTTTGTGCAAAACCACGTGCAGTTTGCTATGTGACTTCTTGTTCCTTCATGTTTCAAACATGCTTTCCATCAGGCTGGAGGCTGCCTGTATTGATTGCTAATAGTATTGGTGATTTGTACTGTGGTTGGTGAAACTAAGCATCTAAAATTCTTCAAGATCTCCAGTGTGGCCTGTCTTTAAAATGTTTGGAAATGTCAGCTTGTAGTGCATCCACACCATATTTGTGTGCAGGCAGGACAGGGAGTAATAGTTTGAAGTGATTGCATCAAAGTAAACTGTCACTTGGAGCCCTATCCTATTGACTACTTAAATGTATTTGTTAATGTATTCATTGATTGAGATACTGCATAGAATAGGTCTTCCTGGTTCTTGAAGCCATACTGCTCAAAAATCCCCCGATTTAATCCTTGCCTAATTACAGGACAATTTGCAATGGCCAATTAACCTAGCCACCTGTAAATCTTAAGAGTGTGGGAGGAAACTGGAGTACTCAGAGGAAACCCATGTGGTCACTGGGAGAGAGTATAAATTCTTTGCATGTGGTGGTGGGAATTGAACCTAGGTCACTTGTACTATAAAATGTTGCACAAACCATGTAGGATCCTAGGAGGATAGTAGAACACTATATGAGGTCATTCTTACTCTCGGACATTAGGCTCTGTAACGAGTCAACGTATAGCCAGGGTGGTGATGACCCCCACCTGCTAGACTGCTTGAGGTAGCTTATTTTTTATTCTTTCTTACTCTCTTCTAATATTTGTGTATCTGTGCACTTGTAATGCTACTGTGACACTAATTTCCTTTGGGATCAATAAAGTATCTATCAGAGCTGATATTATGTACAAACATGCATAAAATACTTTTGTGTGTGCTTAAGTAATAGCAAACTAGATTATATAAAAGACTGAACATTACCAAATAGATATTTAATGTGATCATCTTTACTATAAATATTTCTTCCACTAGATGTTTCTAGAGCAGTAATGGAGAGGACAAAACAGAGTTAGTAGGTAAAGGAGAAATAGATTGTTCTGAGAGCTAATGTAGACTTTGGGTTAAGAAAAGCTGCCTTTTATGTAAAAAGGAAATATGACGAGTAATCCAAAGGCCAATTGCAGTAGTCCAGAGGCAAGAGTTTAATGTGTTTGGGGAATTTAAACATAGTTAATAAACTTAGGAATTAAAAAGCTAGCATCAGATCAAGGCATTGGGTACAGTAAAACAGGTTGATAGGTTCTTCATTAGTAAGGATATCAAAGGTTGCAGGGAGAAGGCAGGAGAATAAGGTTGCAATGGAAAATAGATCAGCCATGGTGGAAAGGTGGAGCAGATTCAATTGGCCAAATGGCGTAATTCTGCTCTTGTGTCTTGGGGTCTTACAAGCCACTGAGAATCTGTTAGAAATGAAAATGTGCCATTCTTACGCAATCTGGTTAAGATCTCTGTACCCACAGCACTATGGATTATGGCTGATTACTTTTTAAAACAGCTCAGGACATTCAGTTCAAAGGCAATTAAAATGCCCATTCTGTCGATGTTGTTCACATCATATGAGGGAATGAAATTAAATTTGTTGGTTAGAACCTATCATAAAATTCCCTGGAAAGGAACTTAAATGCTGCAAGTCATCCATCTTGCTTTTAAAGAATTACTTTAGGCAGAAGTAAACCGGAATAAATAAGCTTGGCCAGTATGGAAGTATGTCAGTCATTTGACAATCGATCTTTGTACTGCTGCACTAAAGTAATGAAAAACTATAAGGTCAGTTTGAACCAATCCAATATATGCAACTTTTAGAGCAACTGTAGAACTTATTTGGATATTTTCAGACATAATGGGTTTATTACTGATAACATGCTTGGGATGGCTAGTTTTCACATGATTGTGACAAGTGTTGGGTCACATCATGCATTTCCTCAAAATTCCTGTACTCATTGTAATTTGGAATGATGAAGGGGATCTCACTGAAACCTGCTGAATATTCAAAAGCCTGAATAGAATGGACTTAGTCATAGAAAAGCACAGCACAGAAACAGCCCCTTCAGCCCATTGACTTCACGCTGAACCATTTAAACTGCCTATAGCCCTCCATACCCCTACCATCCATATACCTATCCAAACTTCTCTTAAACGTTGGTCGAGCTCATATGCACACTCATGGCCCTCTGAGTGAAAAAGTTTTGCCTCATGATCCCCTTAAACTTTTCACATTTCACCCTTAACCCATGATGTCTAGTTAGAGTCCCACCCAACCATTAGTAGAAAATACCTGTTTGCATGTACCCTTTCTATACCCCTCATAATTTTGTATACCTCTGTTAGATCTCTCAACCTTCTACGTTCCAAGGAATTAAGTCTTAGCCTATTCAATCTTTCCTTATAACTCAAGTCATTCAGACCTGAAAACATCCTTGTAAATTTTCTCTGTGCTCTTTCAACCTTATTTGCATCCTTCCTAGAGGTAGGTGACCAAAACTGCACACAATACTCCAAATTTGACCTCGCCACAGCTTGGACAACTTCAGTATAACATCCCATCTCCTGTACTCAGTACATTGGCACATTGGGCTTCATAAATCAAAGACTTTATGACCCTATCAACCTATGACACCACTTTCAATGCATGATGGACCTACATTCCCAGATCCCTTTGTTCTACAGCATTCCTCAGTGTCCTACCATTCACTGTGTAAGACCTACCCTGGTTGGTCTTACCAAAGTGCAACACCTTGCGCTTGTCTGCATTAAATTCCATCGATCCAAATACTCATATATCCAGCCCCTTTCAATTCCTTCCAATAACTTTTCCACTACTGAAGTCAGACTCACTTGTCTACATTTTCCTGGGATATTTTTAGAGCCTCTCTTAAACAGTGGAACAACGTTGGCTACCTTCCAATCCTCTCATAATCACCTGCTGCTGAGGATCATTTAAATATCTCTGTTGGGGTTGTGGCAATTTCCGCACTTCCATCCCACAGGGTCCAAAGGAACACTTTATCAAGCCCTGGGGATTTATCCACCCTAGTTTGCCTCAGGACAGCAAACACCTCTGTAATCTATATAGGATCCATTAAGTTGATGACTCTTTGCCTCAGTGTCCATCTCTTGAGTAAATACAGATGCAAAAGATTAATTTAAGAACTCCCCCATCTCTTCTGGCTCCACACATAGATTACCATTCTGATGTTCCAGAGAACCAATTTTGTTGTTTGTAGTCCTTTTGCTTGTAACATATCTGTAAAACCTCTTGAGATTCGCTTTCACCCTGTCTGCTAGGGCAACCACATACATTCTTTTAGCCCTCCTGATTTCTTAAGTATTCTCTTGCATTTTGTATACTCCATAAGCACATCATTTGTTTCTACCTGCCAAGACTTTCAAAGCACCTCCTTTTATTCTTAATCAGGGCCTCAATATCTTCTGAAAACCAAAGTTCCCTACACCTGTTATCTTACCCTTTTATTCTGACAGGCACATGCAAGCTTTGTACTCTTAAAAATTTCACATTTGAAGGCCTCCCACTTGCCAAGTACACCTTTTACCAGAAAACAGCCAAACCCAAACCACACTTGGCAGATCCTTTCTGATGCCATCAAAATTGCCCTTTCTCAAATTTAGAATCTCATCCCACAGGCTTGTCTTTTTGCATATTTACTTTGAAACTAATGGCATTGTGATCACTGGTTGCGAAGTGTTCCCCTACACTAACCTCTGTCACCTGCCACGTCTCATTCCCTAACATCAGATCAAGTTTCGCACACTCTTTAATTAGAACTTCTATATACTGATTAAGGACACCTTCCTGAACACATTTGACAAACTTTATCCCATCTAGTCCTTTTACAGTATAGGAGCCCCACTCAATATGTGGGAAGTTAAAATCACCTACTATAACAAGCTTATGTTTCTTGCTACAATCAGTGATCTCTCTACAAATTTGTTCACCTAAATCCCTCAGATGTTTGGGTGGTTTGTAATACAGCCCCACTTACATGGTCTTAACTTTCTTATTTCTCGATTTTTATTTATTTTTATTTTTTTCCCCCATAACACCACACTGGATGAATTCTATAGTCTGTGCTGATAGAGCACTGCCGTGACATTTTACCTGACTAATAACGCCACCCCTCTACCTTTAATTGTTCCTGCTCTGTTCCCAATGGATCTGGAATATTGAGCTGCCAGTCCTGCTCCTCCTGCAACTAATTCTCACTAATGACTTACAATATCATAATTCCAGGTGTTGATCCATGCCCTAATCTCACCTGACTTTCCTATAATACTTCTTGCATTGAAATAGTCGCACCATGCTCAACCTTTTTGATTATCCGCTTTGTCTGAGGTTGTAACAACAGTTGTCTCCACAAGCTCTCCAACAGTTCTGGCACTCTGGTTCCCATCCCCCTGCAACTTGTTTAAGCCCCCACTGTGCAGCACTAACTAACTTTCTCACCAGGGTACTAATCCCCTTCCAGTTCAGGTGCAAACCGTCCCTTCTGTAGAGGTCCCAGCTTCCCTGTAAGAGAGTGCAATGATCCAAAAATCATATGCCCTCTCTCCTAAACCAACTCCTTAGCCATGTGTTAAACTGTATAATCTTCCTTGAAGAGGACTTGAATAGGATGTTTCCAGTAGCCTCAATGAAAAGATGCCCCTTTAGAACAGAGGCGAGGAGGAATTTCTTTAGTCTGAAGTTGGTGAATTTGTGAAAGTTAAACCTCTGCTTTAAATATTTCGAATGACTTAATTTTCTCAGATGGCTGTGAAGGCTAAATCATTGGGTATACTTAAAATGGGCATTGATAGTTGTTTTTTATTAGCATGGATGTCAAAGGTTACAGGGTGGAGGCAGGAGAATGGGGTCAAAGTGAATAATAAATTGGCCATGATTGAATGATAGATCAGACTTGATGGGCTGGATGGCCTACTTCTATAGTGTCTTATGGTCTTGCAAGCTTATTAGCTCCTGGACTATTAATTTTTTCTAAGGTCCCAAGCGCAGTCTTCCATGGGGACCCATTTCTGTCTAGGGACTGTTTCACCAAAGGCACAGAATGGCTTTAACAACTGGTGGCATCTCGGCTTCAGATTCAATGATTGCTATAGATTTCATTGTTAATCAAATTAGGGGGATACCCTCTATGGTATGTCTAAGATATTTTAAAAAATGGAAAATAAAATTCTAATTTTGCCGATGCTCTACATCACTTGGTGGATGCCAAGTTCAGAGTTGCTAGATCTGTTCTGAATCTATCCCATTTATGTATTCACTGGTCTGAATCTATCTGTTTGCAGTTTCCTCAGTGTGAAGACAGCAACCTCATCTCTGCGATTAATGTCTTTGACTTTCAGAACTTCTGGGATGCATGAAAAAATATCATTAAACAATTTAGAAAGATTACATAACTTTTTAAAACATTCAAAAATGCACTGGAAAATTGAAGGTAGCTTAAATAACAAAATAAACTCTATTTACTATTTCTTTGTAATTGATACTTACAATTCATTTTAATGGGGACTACTATGCTTTAACCTGGCTGAAGGTTCAGCAGTCAGATATCCCAACCTGTCCCACTGGTCATCATGAATAATCCATGGTTCAGGCAGCATGGTAGCCTAACACCCCACAGCACCAGTGACTGCGGTTCAACTCTCACCACTGTCTGTAAAGAGTTCGTACGTTCTCCCCATGACTGTGTAGAATTCCTCTTTGTGCTCCGGTTTGCTCCTACATTCCAAAGACATACAAGTTAGTAAGTTGTGGGCATGCTATGTTAGCACTGGAAGCATTGTGGCACTTAAGGGCTGCCCCCGATGTGTTCTCGGACAGTGTTGGTTGTTGACACAAAGAACGCATTTCTTTGTACGTGTGACAAATAAAGCTGATCTTTAAATCTTTCTCCCTTTAATGCATGAAGAGTGTTGTGGCACAGGGACAGCTATCAGTACTGGTGACTAGTTGAAAATGCCTTGGCTTATTTAAGCCCATTGACTGGCAATGGGTCTTCCATGGGGAAGTGTGATCATGTGGACTGGAAACTTGTTGCAGGAGGAATTTGAAAAGCATTGCCTTCTTCTGAAAATAAAGACCATTGAACTGAGCACACCCTTGTCCTTTGTACTTGCTTATTTGTTCTTTGGACTTCCTCCTCCCATTACCTGTTATTTGCTCATCACCCAAAATTAATGCTGAATCTAATCTGTTAGCTGTAAGATTACAAATTTCAAATTCACGGATTTCTACAGATGTAGTGTGAGGAGCATTCAGACTGGTTGCATCACTGTCTGGTATGGAGGGGCTGCTGCATGGAATTGGAAAAAACTGTAAACTCAGCCGCTCCGTCATTGGCACTAACCTCCCCCGCATCCAGGTCATCTTCAAAAGGAGCATCTATCACTGAGTGCCCCCATCATCCAGGGCATGCCCTCTTCTCCTCGCTACCATCAGGAGCATGAAGACATGCATTCAATGTTTCAGGAACAGCTTCTTCCTCTTTGTTATCAGATTTCTGAATGGACAATGAACTCGTGTACACTTGCTCACTATTATCTTGTTTTGGCCTCTTTTTGCACTACTTATTTAATTTTAAATATATATTTCTTACTGTAATTTATACTCTATTATTGTGTTGCAATGTACTGATGCTGCAAAACAATAAATTTCATGACATATGCCAGTGATATTAAACCCGATTCTGATTTGTGATACTTAGATCTGATTATAGTGCACATCTGTTTTTTGGATACTGATGTAATTTCACTGGATTTGCATCTCATTTTTCAATGTCTGTTCTCCTAATTGTACTCTTATTTTATTGTCCTGGTTTGATAGGGTGGAACGTGTAGCCCAGATTATATAAACCCAAAGGTGAAATGTTAAACAGCTCCACCTGTTGAGGGATATAAAATTAGGTTTACCAAATTAAAAATAAACTTGGGGAGAAAAAAACTATGCAAGAACAAGGCGTGGCTGATACAGCGCGGGAAAGTAAGAGAAACGCAGCAAGCTATTAGAAACTAAAGATATAAACTTAAAAGTGGAATTAGTACCGAGTATCTTTACCCTACTGACTTGAAAAGCTCGGAGTGAAACACCTGGAGGAGAGATGATAGCGATAAAAGATCTATTGAAGCTACAGCTATAACAAGCAGCAGCAGCAGTAACAAGACAATATCGGCAGAGACGAGTGTCCAAGATCTCTACTGTGTAACCGGGAATTAGTCCTGTTAAATCACACCAAGGGATTTGTCAGGTTTTTTTTTGTATAAGTTCGTAAATTGATTTTCCATGGATGATCAGCTAGTTCATCCAAAGAACCAAGAAACAAGATGGCGAGCCACCCAAGGTTGTAGAACCAGTGCGGGAGCCAAAAGTTTAATGAGGCAGAAGATTTAATACAATTGGATATATAAATTTATTTTCATTTGAATGATCTGAATTTGATTTTCTGCAAGAACTGATTATTTTTGCAAAGACTTTGGTAAGTTACTCAATGAGATTTACTTTGTTTAAAAGCTGTGGAGAATTGTGAAAGGAGTTGAGATGTATAGATATATAATTTTTGAATTTGTAGAAATACAGACTTGAACTGAAACTGAAGTTAACTATAATACTTAATAGGAATTGAATTAGTTTTCTAACTAATAGAGATAAATAAAAAGGAAAGGTTAGTCCGTAAACCTTTAAATAGAGAATAACACTAGATCTAATTAATTAGAGAAATAGGAGTAACAAAGGTTGTTCTAATGAATATCACTGATTCTAACTAAAAAGAAATGTAGATTTTGTTGATATCTGAGATTTGGAACCTAAACAGAATGTTGGAATTTTGAATTGTTCTTACTCATGTAAATATTTTGTATATATTGTTTTTTATAAACAGAACTTGCCTCCAGAGGTGTATGTTTTCTATTGACTGTCTCCTTTGGATACCTAGAGCTTTTGATGGCCTACTAGCACCTAGTATAGTACTATATAATTTGATTTTTCTCATAAAGAGTGCAGAGACCAGTCACATGAGATAGGACCAACACTACACAGGTGTCATATGCAGTAGCAAACTGGTTAGTGTCACATAGTGCTTCCCAAATGTTTTTAGCTAAAATGCCCCTCAAAAGCACTTCATACCTGACAACACCACTCTTAGGCACAATATACTTTCCACAGTGTAAAAGCATATCCATCATATGCAAACATGAGAAAAATCATTCTTCACTAAATTTTTATTTGTCTTACACTGTGCCTGTGCTCTGTACAGCAGCTTCAATATCAACGTGATTCTTGACCTTGATGGTTTTTATTAAGAGTTGAAATATCTGTTTTAAGATGTTACAGCAAAAACCTCAAGTCCCTGCACATAACAATGTCCAACTGTTTTCTGTTTTTTGTGCATATGTAGCTCACTCCACTTGTTCTTGCAAAGAAATGGGTTAATTATCCAGTCTGGAATTTCCAGATCATTCTTCTTCAGTGACTACAGGTGTAAGCAGTACCCTTGCAAATCACTGTCTGTGAAAGAGAGTGCCATACTTTGTTTTGAACTTTCTGCAAAAGGGAATATCCTCATAAACTTTTCCATTCTTGATAAAATATACATATGCCTTAGCAATGCCACATTGTCTCGCACAGTTGATTCATCAAGTAGTATTCCAAATTCTCTTTTTTGAATCTGTGTTTAGTTGATACTCAATGTTTTCACTCATTCCATCAATACCATGATCTACAGAGTTATTACTCAGAAGAATTGATTGTAAAGTACTGATATCCATTTTGAGAACAGTGGTGAGCACTTCTGATACAGCAGGCATTATTATCTTTCACCAATTGAATGAGATTTTCCACACTTTGCTATCATTTTGGAAATGTTATAAGAAGCAATGAGACCACTATTGAGGTCACTTTTAGCTTTCTTGGCAAACGACTTGAGTGTGCGACACTTGTCAAATGCTTCTTTCAACTTCTGGAACAGAGTAATACCATGAAGTAGCCTTTTCAGGGTGACTTCTATGGAAGTATTCCTGCAATCTTGATGGTTTCATGGTTTCTTTACAAATAAGACACATGGAGCATTGCTGATCTGACAGGAATGGAATAAAACCATACTCCAGGTATGTAACATTGTATTGACGCACTTCCTGTAGTTCCTCTTTCTTAGCAGGATTAGAATTCAAGGCTTCCTTACCTTCAGTCTCATAGAGATTGCACCATACTTATTTACCTATCGTTAACAGGACAAAATTAAAATAAAACGTTAGCACAAACTGCGAATGCCTATTGGATGTTGAGGATGGCAGTGAGTTGACACTGATGGAACAACGGTGGTGGCATGCAAAGGAATGGTGAGGGGAAGGTGACAATCACAACAACAAAAATTATGTTGGCAAGGATTCCGATTGGAATCTGAATGTTAGTCGGGATAGAGCCGATGTTCAGCAGATTGCCTTTATACTATTCCAGTTAGCACGATTGACCAATCACATGAAGTCTCATAATTCCCCCAAAGATGGTTCTTACTGCATACATGAAGCCAAGGTCACTTTGAACACGTCCAGAGGAATCCCCAGGGAGGGTCGGCAGGTTCACTGATTGGCTCTATTTCCCCGTTTGGTTACGGCCAGCATTGCATCGTTGCACAACTTTTTTTCCGTAGATCTGTAGAGAAAGTTGAGAGGGTGTATTTCACTTACCAACTGTTAAATTGCATGAACTCATTCCGTGCTGTGAGTCAAGGGGAAATGTTGGGCTCTCTGGTTGCTAATTTATGCATCCCCAATAATGCCTGTTTTGTTGGTAAGGCCTGATGAGATTGCCGAGTTTCAGATGCGTTGTGACGATGAGTGCTCACCGCCTACAGAGCTATGGTCCTTCCTGTGTTCCAGTGAAGTGCCTGCTCTGCTAACAGTCAGTCAGGTCTCGTGCCTCGAGTTAGGGTGCCGCTTACTTCCCCCAAGAATCTCGAACACCCTGTGAAGACCTCTATTTCCCCTAACGCCCCCTTAGGACATGTAACTGCCCCCTTGGGGAGGGGGGTGGTACTGTTCCCATTGGGAATCACTGGTGTAACACTATCACAGCACCACCTGTTTAATACCCACCGCTGTCTGTAAGGAGTTTGTGTTTCTCCCCGTCACCGTGTGGGTTTCCTCTGGGTGCTCCAGATTCTAAAGATGTACAGATGAGTGTTAGTGAGTTGTGGGCATGTTATGTTGGCACCTGAAATGTGGCGGCACTTCCTAATTTGATTAAAAGCTAGTGATGCATTTCACCGTATGTTTTGGTGTATGTGTGACAAATAAAGCTAATCTTTAATGGAATAAATGATACACTGTAATGGATTATTGGTGCAGAAAAATTATAATGCAGCTGATGTTCAACAGCACCTCCTGAGTCCCCAATTTTTGCCTGATTTGTTCATAATCTACCCCATTTAGTACACAATATCTCCAGTGTACAGGAAGGATAGCTTCTCTGCACTTGTCAGTTCCAGCACTGCTACCATGGACACACGCAATTTGCAATAGGTAGATCTGTGAATAGATCACATTGGCTTTTCTATCACATTTTATAATCCACCTGCCATGTGCTGTGTCCTTCAGAATTTAGTGATTGCTCAGTGATGCTTTCTCTGAATTACTGATAATAGACATCCAGCCTCGAGCAAACTCTGTGCCTTTATTATCCCCGATGTTTCTTCCAAGAAATTCTCAATAAGGAAGAGCACTGAGTTATCGGCTGAACCATAGAGAGCATTCTGTCTGGATGCATAAGAGCTCCATATGGCAACTGCTCTGCACGTCACTGCAGAGAGCTGTGGACACAGCTCAGCACAGCACATGAACCAGCCTTCCCTCCATCAACTCGGTCTGTACTTCTCGCTGCCTCAGTAAAGCAGCCAGCATAATCAAAAAAACACACCCACCCCACACAATACCTTTCCTCTCCCACACCCCCCCCCCCCCACCATCTCTCATTGGGCAGAAGATACTAAACACTGGCTTTGCTGATTGCCAAACTGCTGCGAAGGGTACTTTCTCAATGCTGGCCGACGGGGTCCTTCCTCAGGCTGCTGGCTCACATCACTAACAGTATTCCCACTAGCACTAAGAGCAGCTTCATCCACGTTCTCTTCTGAATCCCGCTCCATTTCTTGTTCTTCTGCTTCGCCCTAACACTCCTTCGATGAACTGCTGTCGTCCTCTTCCCCACTCACTTTTTGCATGTCACTTTCAATTCAGACAGGCTCAGGCTGAGATGCCACTGATTCCTCTGGATGAGGTCGTTTTCTCACTAAGAATCGATCCATTTTTCACGCCGGCCAAAATAATGCAAGTGCCAGGCCCACGCGAGCTTGTAAAAGCACAACGTGTGTGTGTGGGGGGCATCTGTTAGTCTCGCGAGACCACGGATCTGCCTCTGGATCCTGCACAATGTATGTATACTACCAATCCCTTGTGTGAGAGTGAGTGACATCACCACCTTAAGTGATCTTAGATCAGGTTAACTGATCTGAATGAGGACAACGACGGCAAGACATTGACAACGAATGAATAAGCAGAAGTGTAGAGTGGATCGGACCTGAGACCAGCACAGAGTTTATAACTTCGTTGCTGTGTGGGTGCTATGGTAACTGGGGGCGCTGTTTCACTAGATCAACTGGAGAAACGAGCTGTATTCAAAACTATACAGAGAAAGCAGCTGCAATTTGTATGTCAAATTTCCAGTTAATTTCTTGGTGGTGCTATAACCACCTCAGCACCGCCCCTGTCTGTGGCTCAGAAGGGAATTGGGGGAGAAGAGGCGTACTATGGTGATAGGGGATTAGTTTATTTGGGGAACAGAAAGGAGGTTCTGTGGGTGAGAACAAGATTCCTGGATGGTATGTTACTTCGTGGGTGCATGAGTCTGGGACATCTAGGATTGAGTCCTCAGCATTCTTAAGTGGGAGGGGGAACAGGAGGAGGTCATGGTCCATGTAGGTACCAATGACATGGGCAGAATGAGTGACAGAATTCTGCAAGGTGAGTTCAGGGAATTAGGTGCTAAGATAAAGGGCAGGACCTCCAGGGTTGTGATTTCAGGACTGTTACATGTGCCACGTGCTAGTGAGGACAGAAATAGGAAGATTACACAATTTAACATGTGGCTAAGAAGTTGGTGTAAGGGGGGGACATGAGACTTTTGGGTCATTGGGCTCTCTTCCAGGGAGGCTGAGACCTGTACAGTAGAGACATCTTGAACGAGACAGTTTGCACCTGAACTGGAAGGAGGCTAATATCCTAGCGGCAACACTTGCTGGTGCTGCAGACGTGTGTTGTGGGGTGGGGGGGGGAGCGGTGTTATACTAGAGCTGCAGAGGAATGGGAACCAGAGTTTCAGAACAGATATTGGAGAGGTTGTGGAGACAGATGTTGTTAAGACTTCAAAGTTAGGAATGAAAAGGTTAATCATGGTGTGACTAATGTCCTGAACTGCATACATTTCAAAAGAAGAAATATTGTAGGAAGTTTGCACGAGCTCAGGGCATGGAACAACACCTACAATTATGATGTTGTAGCCATTAGTGAGACTAGGTTGCAGGAGGGACTGGACTAGCAGCTCAATATTCTGGGGTTCCGTTGATATAGATGCGACAGGGCGGGAGCGATTAAAGGAGGAGGGGTGGCAATGCTTGCCTGGTAAAATGTCTTGGCAATGCTCAGTCAGGACAGACTGGTGAACTCTTCTAGTGAGGCATTATGGGTGGAACTGAGAAATAAGAAAGATATGACCATGTTAATGGGGCTATATTACAGGCTACCCAACAGTCTGAAGGATTTAGAGGAACAAATTTGTTGAGAGATTGCAGACTGTTACAAGAAAAATAAGCTTGTTATAGTAGGTGATTTTAACTTTCCACATATTGACTGGGAATCCCATACTGTAAAAGGTCTAGATGGGATAGAGTGTGTTCAGGAAAGTTTCCTTCATCAGTACGTAGAAGTCCCAACGAGAGAGTAATACTGGATCTGCCATTAGGAAATGAGACCGAGCAGGTGACAGAAGGACACTTTGCATCTTTGCATTTTGCCATTAGTTTCAAAGTAAAAATGCAAAACGATAGGTCTAGTCCACCGGTTGAGATTCTAAATTGGACAAAGGCTATTTTTGATGGTATCAGGAAGGATCTGGCAAATGTGGAGTGGGCCTGGTTATTTTCTGGCAAAGGTGTACTGGGTAAGTGGGAGGCCTTCAAAAGTGAAGTTTTGAGAGGACAAAGCATGTATGTGCCTGTCAGGATAAAAGGTAAAGATAACAGATGTAGGGAACCTTGGTTTTCAAGAGATATTGAGGCCCTGGTTAAGAAAAAAAAAGGTGTATTGCAGGTATAGGCAAAAAGGAACAAAGGAGGTGGCTATGAAGTATGAGAAATGCATGAGGATATTTAAGAAAGAAATCAGGAGGGCTTAAAGAAGGCATGGAGTTGTCCTAGCAGTCAAGGTGAAGGGATCTGGGAATGCAGGTCCATCATTCATTGAAAGTGGTGTCACAGGGATTTAGTGTCATAAAGAAACTATTTGGTACATTGGCCTTCATAAATTAAAGTATTGAGTACTGAAAATGGGATGTTATGTCGAAGTTGTATAAGACATTGGTGAAGCCTAATTTGGAGTAGAGTGTCACCAACCAACAGGAAAGATGTAAATAAGATTGAAAGAGTACAGTGAACATTTACAAGGACAAAAAAATTCTTCCCATCCTCCCTACTTACAGCAGTTACGGTTTCCTGATCAATACTGCATGGCCATCTCATCTTTTACATTTTGCACCCCATTACGCTTTTAGATTCTACACCCTGAAATGCTGAGTTTCCAATCCTGCCTAGCTTTTAACCACATCTAGCAACAATATCACATTCCCATATGCTAATCAACACTCTCAGTTCATCTGTTTTACTTGTCAGACTCTTTGTATTAAAATAGATGTAATCTAGACTTGTATTCTTCCCAAGTGCCCTATCAAGTCTATGCACAAATAATGCCTACTAGACTGAGTAGCCTACTGAGTTTTCCTTTTATATCTGGCTATTCATCTCCTACTATATCTTTATTCTGTGCCCCTGATTCCTCTGTCAGATTAGTTTAAATCTGCTACAGAAGAATTACCAAAGCTCCTGACGAGGATAGCTGAACCTGCTTTGTTTCATGTTCATCCTGGTTTATATAGAACATTACAGCACAGTACGGACCTGTTCACTCATGGTGTTGTGCTGATCTCTTAACCCTCACCAAGATCAATCTAACTCTTCCCTCCTGCAGAGCTCTCCATTTTTCTTTCATCCATTGCCTATCTAAGAGTCTCTTAAATGCCCCTTATGTATCTGCCTCTATCACCATCCTTAGCAGCACATTCCATGCACCTGCCACTCTCTGTGTTTAAAAAAAAACTACCTCTGATATTCCCACTATACCTTCCTCCAATCACCTTAAAATTATGCCCCCTTGTATTAGCCATTTCCATCCTGGGGGAATGAAGGCACTGGCTGTCCTCTCTGACAATGTCCTTAATCAACTTGTACATCTCCATCAGGTCACCCCTCATCTTCCTTCGCTTCTAAGAGAAATAAAGCGCTAACATGTTCAACCTTTCTACATGAGACATGCTGTCTAATCCAGGCAGCACAGCATCCTGGTAAATCTCCTCTGCACTCTCACATCCTTCCTATAATGAGGCATTGAGAACTGAACACCATACTTAAAGTGTAGTCTAACCAGAGATTTATAAAGCTGAAACATTACCTCGTGGTGTTATATATCTCACCATTCCTAGGACTGGTCCCAATTATTCAGAGATTCAAATCCCTTTCACTAACACTAACTGTTTAGCCACACTATCATCTGCTCAAACTCTTTCTCCAATGTTCAGGAGCATGTGGATCTGGAAGCAAAGCAGGGATTACAGCCTTAGAATTCTTGTTTATTAATTTGCTACCTAATTTTCCAAACTGCACTTTCAGCACCCTATACTTCAGTTGATTATGCTACGTAAAGAGACAATTCAGCCCATCAATTTTATGCTGGTCCTGTGTGGAGCAATATATATTCAATCCCATTATATCATTTTTTCCCCATCACCTTAAATTATATTTCCCTCAGGCGCCTATCCCAGTCCCATTTTGAAGATTAACATCATTTACTAATATTCAGCACAGCAGTGTAGCAGTTAGTGTAACACTTTACAGCACTAGTGATATGGGTACATTTCCCCCTTCATCCATAACTGTGCGGATTTCCTCTGGGTGCTCCTGTTTCCTTTCATATTCCAAAGACATATGGATTAGGGGAAAATTAGCTAGCCCTGCCCCCACCATCATACTCCGACTCATCATCTTTTTTTCTCCAGTCCTGATTAAGGGTCTCGGCCCGAAACGTCGACTGGACTCTTTTCCATAGATGCTGCCTGGCCTGCTGAGTTCCTCTGGTATTTTGTGTGTGTTGCTTGGATTAGGGTTGGTGAGGTGTGGGCATCCTATAATGGTGCCGGAAGCATGGTGACACTTACAGCACACGTTTGGACTGTGTTAGTTGTTGACACTAAAGACTCATTTCACAGTATGTTTCAATATTTCAATGTACATATGAAAAATAAATCTAATCTTGTTTAATCTTTCTTAAACCTATCAGCAATCCAATGGGCAGCATTAAAGTTCCTCCATCTGTGGTGGTGGTCACAGCTTCCTTCATCATGTCAGTAGCTTCCTCTCAGTCTTCTCGACTGTCAGCCATGCACTGTCACTGGAGGGTCAGGAAAACTATCACACTCAAATGTAGAAGAGTTCTTCATTGCTGTTTCCATAACAGTTTTGTTTTAACAGTCAGGGTTGTTGGCCCTGAGCTGAACCTCCCGAACCTGGAGGACCAGTAGACCACTCTTAGTCTGGCCTCTACTTTCTGACTTGTTAGGCATAGGTGACCCTACCAAGAACTAAAGCATGAAGCCCTGACTCCAGCCAGCACAACTATCGAGGCACGCAAGCCTCCAAACCACGACAAGGTTGTGGTCCTCTTGGAGGTGCATGACAAAAAAGTATGGTTAAAATGGGAGAAGTCTCTTCAGATAATATGTTGTGCCAATGGCTTTTGGGCCACCTGTTAAAGGAAGCCATTGAAATAAAACTAGAGGAAAAGAATTTTAACAAGGAAGAAGGTCTCACTCTTTAAGTAAGAACTGTAATTGTAAACAAAGTGGGAGAGCAGAAACCTGATTGGATGAGGACTAACCAATCAGGAGGGTTGGATTAAGGGGGTATAAATACCACTGGACAACACATGCCCAGATATCATCCCTGAAGAAGATGGCAGAGTTTGTCATCAAATCATTGGTTATGATCGATACCTGTACCCAGCTGAAAGCCTGAGGGAGTTTATTCTCTGGAATTTTACAGTCTTCACTGTATTTCAACCTTTCTAATAGTTGTGGTTGCTAGCTTCTTCCCCTCTGCCATCAGACATCTGAACGGTCAATGAACCCACGTACACTACCTCACTTTTTTTTTTGCTCTCTTTTTGCACTATTTAATTTAAGTTTTTTATCTATATATATTTCTTATTGTAACTTATCATTTTTATTATGTATTGCACTGTACTGCTGCCGCAGAACAATAAATGTCATGACATATGCCAGTGATTCAGATTGAAGGTTGTTTCATGTCATCTCCGGTATACAGGTATAAAGGAGAACGAACTTATTGCTTCTTGAGATCCTGTGCAGCACAAGAAAAAAATGCAACGAGATAAGGAACACAATAAAAATACAATATAAATATGTAAGATAGCTTATATACGCAGATTGATTCTATGTCCATAAAGTGATGCTAGGCACATGAGTGTCTGTACATAAGGTGACTCTGACAGAGAATGATAAAGTAATGGTGATGGGTGGAAGTGTTGATCATGCTTACTGCTTGGGGAAAGTAACTGTTTTTGAGTATGATAGTCCTGGTTTGGATGCTATGAAGCCTCCTCCATGATGGGACTGGGACAACCATAAGCAGGGTGGGTAGGATCCTTCATGATGTTGTAGGGCCTTTACCAGCACCTTTATATATATGATGGCAGGCAGACTGATGCCAGTGATGCATTGGGCAGCTTTGACTACCCATTGTAGAATCAGAATCAGAATCAGGGTTAAAATCACTGGTGTATGTTGAGAGATTTGTTAACTTTGCAACAGCAATACAATGCAATACATGATAATAGAGAGGGGAAAAAAATCTGGTAGAGGGGAAGAAGCTATTCCTGAATCATTGAGTCTGTGTCTTTAAGCTTCTGCACCTCCTTTCTGATGGTAACAATGAGAACAAGGCATGTCCTGGGTTGTGGGGGTCCTTTCTGAAGCACCACTCCTTGATGATCACCTGGATACTATGGAGACTAGTGCCCAAGATGGAGCTGACTAATTTTACAACTCTCTGCAGCGTACTTTGATCCTCCCTAGCATACTTTGAGCCCCCCCCCCCCATACCAGACAGTGATGCAACCAGTTAGAATGCTCTCCACAGTACACCTGCAGAAATTAGTGTTTTTGGTGACTAGCCAAATCTCCCCAAACTCCTAATAAAATATACCTGCTGTCTTGCCTTCTTTATAGCTGCATTGATATGTTATGTCCAGGTTAGATCCTCAGAGATATTGACAACCAAGAGCTTGAAACTGCTCACTCTTTCCACCTCTGATCCCTCTATGAGGACTGGTGTGTGTCCCCGTGACTTATCCTTTCCAAAGTCCACAATCTTTGATCTTGGTGACATTGACTGCATGGTTGTTGCTGTGACACCTCTTATCTAGCTGGTATATCGCACTCCTGTACGCACTCTCGTCACCATCTGAGATACTGCCAACAGTGGTTCTATCATCAGCAAATTTATCAATGCCATTCAAGCTGTGCCTAACCTATCTGTCCACTGCAGTTCAATTCCCATCCCAAGCAGTGATGTAGTTTGGTTAGGATGCTCTGTACTGCACATCTGTAGAATGTGCTGCAGCTCTGTACTGCAGCTCTCTTCAACCTCCTCGGGAAGTAGAGGCATCAGTGAGCTTTCCTGATTGTGTATGATGTGTTCTGACTCCATGAGAGGTTGTGTGAGATGTGCACTCCCTGGAGCTGATTTTGATTTTAACCGAATTAAATTTTCATCAACAAACATTACAGTTTACATTATTGCATAGAAGGATGTTATCTTTTTCAGCAGAAATACATATCATGCCAAGAGCCACTTTTGGATATTGAAAAAAATATCTTTCTGGCTTCTGGAGTTTTAGTCATTTTAAAGATTGCTGTGGACAATATTGTTACTAAAACATTACAAACAGAAAGTGAAAGTTTAACTCATTCTTTCTCTGTACACTTTGTTTCCTAAGAGTTTTGCATCCACCTCAGCATTTTTCTTGGATCTCATGGAAGATGTTTTTGTTGATCTGTCTGCCATTTTCGATTTCCCACAATGCTATATGCCTGTACATCATTAAATATGTCCCCCATTGACCCTTCTCATTAGCCTCAAAAAATTCAATTATTAAGCAGGTTTGACTTTTCCTTAAAAATTCCATAATATCCCTCAGAATTGCTTCCAAAACATTTCCGATGACGTTGGGTTATCTGGTCTGTATTCAGTTCATCTGTCCCTTCCTCTGCTACTAAACAATGGTACCATGTTAACAGTATTTCCGTCCTTGGCACCAAGCCTATAGTCAAAAGGATTGGAACATGATGGAGCCCTGATTATTCCTTCCTTGCTTCTTTCAGCAGCCTGAAATGAACTTTCTCTCAGTTTGGTAAGTTATCTACTTTTAATGATTCTAAACCTTTCAATATATCTCTAGATGTGATAATACATCGAAACACACAGTGAAATGTGTCATCTGCGACAACGACCCACATAGTCTGACTATGTGCAAGTGTTCTCATGCTTCTGACACCAACATAGCATGCTCACAACTTATTAACCCTTACAAATCCATACATCTTTGGAATGTGGGAGGAAATGAGTGTCCCTTGCACCCCAGCGAGTTGTGGGTGTCTGGAATTTGTTGCCAGGGGAGATGGTAGAGCTGGAGTCATTTGAGTAATTTAAGAGGCTGTTAGACAGGCACAAGAAAAATGGGGTGGTATGTGAGAGGAAGCATTAGATTGATCCTGGAGTAGGTTGAAAGGCCAACACTGTGATGTATTGTTCTATGTTCCTTAATGCCCAATACTTTGACTACACTCACCCAGCATCTTTTTAAATTATGTGGCAGGACCACATAGAAGCCCAGTGTAAACATTGGAAGGACTGAACTACTTCCTAAGTAACCCACTTGCCTGCCCCACCTAGCAAGTACTGTTTCATTTCTGAGAGAGTCTGCAGGCCCCACACTACTCTTCTTGGTCAACTCTGAATCCACAAAATTGGAGTGGAAGCATGTCAAGCAACCACTAAAGAAGAAGTTGTTCTCAACTGTGACACACACAAACTGCTGGAGGAACTCCACAGATGCTTTGGGCCAAGACCCTTCATAAGTATTATTTTCCATTGGTGCTGCCTGGCCTGGTGAGTTCCACCAGCATTTTAGACCATAAGATATAGGAGCAGAATTAGGCCATTTGGCCTATTGAATCTACTCTGCCATTTCATAATGGCTGATCCAGTTTTCCTCTCAGCCCCAATCTCTTGCTTTCTTCCTGTATCACTTCATGCCCTGACTAATCAAGAATCAATCAACCTTTGCCTTAAATATACCTAAAGACTAGGCCTCCACAGCTTCCTGTTGCAAAAATTTCCACAGATTCACCACTCTTTGGCTAAAGAAATTCCTCCTCATCTCCTCATTTTGTATGCATTGCTTTGCATTTCCAACATCTGCAGATCTTCTCATGTCCCCAACTGTGAATTATTTGAGTAACTGAAGGCTGCATTTTATCCTCACCTTCAGCCAAGTGGGCTGGTTAACCAAAGTCCTGGAGCTAAAGTTCATCCATTTGTATCTCTAGGGCTATAACTATGAACAGGAGGCCACTCTAAAGTTGGAGGAACAACACTTCATATTCCTTCTGGGTAGCTTCTAACCTGAGGGCATGAACATTGATTTCTCTAACTTTGCATAATTTATCCCCTCTCCCCTTTCTCTCTTTTTCCCCTCTTACTCTTCTTTGATCCTCACTTGCCCATCACCTTCCTTGATGCTCTTCCTTCTTTCTCATGGTCCACTATCTTCTCCCATCTGCTTCAGCACTTTACCTCTTCTACCTATCGTCTCTGAATTTCTCACTTTCTCCACCCATACATCTTCCCCCTCGCCTGGCTTAATCATCACCTGACACTTTCTGCTCCTTCCCCCACCCCACCCCACCTTCCTCCCTCTTCAGGCTTCTTCCCCTTTCCTTTCCTTTCCAATCCTGATGACAGGTCTCAGCCACAAAAGTTGGCTCTGTATTTCACTCTAGATGTTGCCTGATCTGTCGAGTTCCTTCAGCATTTTGTGGCTTCAGATTTACTTTCAAGGTACATAAATGTCACTATGTACAACCCTGAGATTCATTCTCTTGTGGGCATTCTCAATAAATCCATAATAAAATAATAACCATAACAGAATCAATGGAAGACTGCACCAACTGGGCATAGAACCAGTGTGCAAGACAGCAGACTCTGCAAGTACAAAAAAAGAAAGAAATAATAATAATAAATAAATAAGCACTAAATGTTGAGAACATGAGATGAAGAGCCCTTGAAAGTGAGTCCAGAGGTTGTGCAAATACTTCAGTGATGGGGCAAGAGAAGTTGAGTGAAGTTATCCCCTCTGTTTCAAGAGCCTAATTTTTGAGGGGTAGTAACCGTTGCTGAACCTGGTGGTGTGTGCGTCATGGGGCTCCTGTACTGTACCCTCTTCCTGATGGCAACAGCGAGAAGAGACCAGGATGGTAGAGTCCTTGATGATGGATATTGCTTTCCTGCAACAGTGCTCCGTGTGGATGTGGTCAATGGTGAGTTGGGCTTTATCCATGATGGACTGGGCCGTATCTACTACTAATTGTAGGATTTTCAGTTCAAGGGTGTTGGTGTTTCCATACCACACTCTGATGTAGCCGGTCAATATACTCTCCCACACACACCTGTAGAAATTTGTCAAAGTTTTAGATGTTATGCTGAATCTTTGTGAATTCCTAAGAAAGTAGAGGCTCTGACATGCTTTCTTTGTAATTGTACTTACGTGCTGGACCCAGAACAGATCCACTGAAATGATAACTCTGAGGAATTGAAAGTTGCCGACCCTCTGATCTTTTGCTGTTTTCCTGTGGCAAGCTATGCCAACCATGAGTAATCTAAAATCCATACTGAATGAATTGGAATTGAAAGGCAGTCAACAATATAGTCTTGGCATGATCGTTTTATCCCTAATCTCGTTGGATTCACCTCTTTAATGGAATTGCCTTGCCTGCAATGTTCTCCGCATTGGCTCCTTTCTGACTCAGTCCTCCATTTGGTGAAATTGTAAAATGATCTCAGTTATTTGGCTGAAAGACAGCATGTTTAAGATCCTTAAACAATAAAAAGGGCATAAAGAAACTGTATAAAGACACAACAAAGTATTGTTAAACTGGTAGCAAACGCTCATTAGGAAACTCATGTAAAACGACCAATATTGTTTCAATTGAATCTTTGCAAATGTAGACTGGTATTTGCCAAATTTCTGATTCATTCAAACCTAAGACAACAGAATGCTCTGGTTGTGAATGGTTTGTGCTCCAGAGTTTCTCCTCATAGCCTTGCTTGCCTTCCTATCTATTATCTCCAGGTTTAAGCCCTCTGCAGTATCCGGTCTCCTTTCTCTAATGCCCAATGAGCTTTCCCTCCTCACTTGGAGTTATAGAGTCATGGAACACTACAACACAGAGACAGGTCCTTCAGCCCATCACCACTGCCAACCATTAATCTGCCTAGTCCCATTGACCTGTATCTGGACCATAGCCCTCCACACCTCTCTCATCTATGTACTCATCCAAATTTCACTTAAATGTTGAAATTGACCATGCATCCATCACTTGTGCTGGCAACGCATTCCACACTTTCACCATCCTCCGAGCAAAGAAGATCCCTTTAAACATTTCACTTTTCACACTTAACCCATGACCTCTAGTTGTAGTCTCCCTCAACTTAGAGGAAAACTCTACTTCAATTTAATTTATCTAAACCCCTAATGTTGTATGCCTCTATCAAATCTCCCCTCTATCTTCTATGTTCTAGAGAATAAAGCTTACCCTATTCAACCTTTCCCTGTAACTCATTTTACCAGCTGGTCCAAATCCCACTGCAAGCTTTGATAGTCTTCCATGCTGTCCACTACATTCCCAGTTTTGGTATCACCTGCCAATTTGCTGATCCAGTTTACCACACCATCAACCAGACCATCGATACAGATGACAAGCAACAATGGACCCAGTACTGACCCCTGCAGCACACCACTAGTCACAGGCTTCCAGTCAGAAAATCAACCATCGATAACCATTCTCTGGCTTCTTCCATGAAGCCAATGTCAAATTCAATGCCTCATCTTGAATGTCAAGTGCCGGACCCTTCTTGACTAGCCGTGTTATTATTATTGTGTTCTTTATCTTTCGTGATTTTTTTGTGTTGCATCAGATCCGGAGTAACAATTATTTCGTTCTCCTCAAACTTGTGTACAGGAAATGACATTAAACAATCTTGGACATTGGCATTTATGCCGTGAAATCTGTTCAGAGAAGGGTTATACTTTCTAATGTGCAGTTGCTTACTGTATGGCAAGCCAAAGCTACAATATTCCAGCAACCAATGTATTGTGTTTCATTGTGAACTTGATCTGATTTTTATAAATGATGGAAACATTTTGCAAAATGCCTTTCCACAAAGCCTGCATCTGTTTATGTTAGAAAAGCTGCAAATGTTTGGTTACACTCGATCATTGTGCAACTCCGTTACCAACTGTGACGCTCCCGAGCACAACTGCATTTCAACAGACAAGATGCAATTTATCAGCAGTAAACAGAACCGAGCTTGAATAGTGCCAGTGATTGTTTATAAAAACTGTCAGCTGCAAAGCTCCTGACAACCTGATCTCACTAAAGAGGGTGATGAGTCAACAATAGGGTTTGTGAACGGCTTTGGGAAATGTAATCACTGATTTGGCAGTGGATTAAGAATTGGGCAAATTACACACAACATGGATGAGAAACCGCATTAACCTGATTCGATCCAACTCCCCATTGCTTTCTCATCCACTTGCCATCTGACAGGAAAACTGGGGATGTGCAGTGCCTTTTATAAAATTAGGAAATGTGCTGGCTGGCAGGACCAGGGTCAGAGGTTGCTAGGTGCAGCCAAGGTCACTCAATGACCTGTTGTGATAAGGGTCAGTTGGTGGACAGTGTCAGTCAATGTCCAGGAGGAGTCAGGGTCAGTTGGTGGACAGTGTCCATCAATGTCCAGGAGCAGTCAGGGTCAGTTGGTGATAGGGTCAGTCAATGTCCAGGAGCAGTCAGGGTCTGTTGGTGACAGGGTCAGTCCATGACCAGGAGCAGTCAGAGTCAGTTGGTGGACGGTGTCAGTCAATGTCCAGGAGCAGTCAGGGTCAGTTGGTGGACGGTGTCAGTCAATGTCCAGGAGCAGTCAGGGTCAGTTGGTGGACGGTGTCAGTCAATGTCCAGGAGCAGTCAGGGTCAGTTGGTGGATGGTGTCAGTCAATGTCCAGGAGCAGTCAGGGTCAGTTGGTGGACGGTGTCAGTCAATGTCCAGGAGCAGTCAGGGTCAGTTGGTGGACGGTGTCCATCAATGTCCAGGAGCAGTCAGGGTCAGTTGGTGACAGGATCAGTTGATATCCAGGAGCAGTCAGAGTCAGTTGGTGGACGGTGTCAGTCAATTTCCAGGAGCAGTCAGGGTCAGTTGGTGAACGGTGTCAGTCAATGTCCAGGAGCAGTCAGGGTCAGTTGGTGGATGGTGTCAGTCAATGTCCAGGAGCAGTCAGGGTCAGTTGGTGGACGGTGTCAGTCAATGTCCAGGAGCAGTCAGGGTCATTTGGTGACAGGATCAGTCAATGTCCAGGAGCAGTCAGGGTCAGTTGGTGACAGGATCAGTTGATGTCCAGGAGCAGTCAGAGTCAGTTGGTGGATGGTGTCAGTCAATGTCCAGGAGCAGTCAGGGTCAGTTGGTGGACGGTGTCCATCAATGTCCAGGAGCAGTCAGGGTCAGTTGGTGGACGGTGTCCATCAATGTCCAGGAGCAGTCAGAGTCAGTTGGTGGACGGTGTCAGTCAATGTCCAGGAGCAGTCAGGGTCAGTTGGTGACAGGATCAGTTGATGTCCAGTAGCAGTCAGAGTCAGTTGGTGGACGGTGTCAGTCAATGTCCAGGAGCAGTCAGGGTCAGTTGGTGGACGGTGTCAGTCAATGTCCAGGAGCAGTCAGGGTCAGTTGGTGGACAGTGTCCATCAATGTCCAGGAGCAGGCAGGGTCAGTTGGTGGACGGTGTCAGTCAATGTCCAGGAGCAGTCAGGGTCAGTTGGTGACAGGATCAGTCAATGTCCAGGAGCAGTCAGGGTCAGTTGGTGACAGGATCAGTTGATATCCAGGAGCAGTCAGAGTCAGTTGGTGGACGGTGTCAGTCAATGTCCAGGAGCAGTCAGGGTCAGTTGGTGACAGGATCAGCTGATGTCCAAGTCTGGTTGGAGTCAGTTGCTCGACAGTATCTGGGCCCAGTATGTAAGTGCCATTATGAAGAAAGCATGTAGAAGTGTTGCAGGAAGACAGTGCCCATCATCAAGGACACCCACCACCATGGTCTTGCTGCTGCCATCAGGAAGAAGGTACAGGCACCTCAACACCTACACCACCAGGTTCAGGAATAATTATTACCCCTCAACCATCAGGCTCTTGGACCAGAGGGGTTAATTTTACTCAACTTCACTTGCCCTATCACTGAACGGTTCCCAGACCCTATGGACTCACTTTCAAGGACTCTTCATCTCATGTTCTCAACACTTATTGCTTATTTATTAATATTTACTTTTTAACATTTTGTATTTGCAATTTGTTGTCTTTTGCATATTGGTTTTTCGTCCATTTTGGTGGGTATGGACTTTCATTGATTTTATTGTGTTTCTTGCATCTACTGTGTATGCCTGCGAGAAAACAAATTTCAGGGTTGTATATGGTGACATATGGTACTTTGATAATAAATCTACTTTGAACATTAAACTTTGTTTATCAGTCCATGAACAGGGGCAGTCTAGGTCAGTTGGTGAACAGGGTCAATCGCCTGGTGCAGTCTAGGTCAGTTGGTGAACAGGGTCAAGCGCCTGGTGCAGTCAAGGTCAGTTGGTGAACAGGGTCAATCGCCTGGTGCAGTCTAGGTCAGTTGGTGAACAGGGTCAATCGCCTGGTGCAGTCTAGGTCAGTTGGTGAACAGGGTCAATCGCCTGGTGCAGTCAAGGTCAGTTGATGGATAGACCCAGTCAGGGTCAGATGGTGGATGGGATCAGTTGATAACCAGGAGCAGTTAGTCTGTTGATGGACAGGTATGGACAGGATCTATTAATGGACAAAGTCAGGGGGGACCAGATGGTTAGAGTCAGTGGATGACCAGGTGAGGTCTGGGTCAGTGGATGACCACGTGCATTTAGAGTCGGTTGATGACCAGGTGAGGTCTGGGTCAGTGGATGACCAGGTGCATTTAGAGTCGGTTGATGACCAGGTGAGGTCTGGGTCAGTGGATGACCAGGTGCATTTAGAGTCAGTTGATGACCAGGTGAGGTCTGGGTCAGTGGATGACCAGGTGCATTTAGAGTCGGTTGATGACCAGGTGAGGTCTGGGTCAGTGGATGACCAGGTGCATTTAGAGTCGGTTGATGATTAGTGTGGTCAGGGTCAGTGGATGACCAGGTGCATTTAGAGTCGGTTGATGATTAGTGTGGTCAGGGTGATTTGCTTGACAGGGTCAGTCGATGGACAGGACATGTTGGTGACCCGGAGTGTTCAGGATCAGTAAATGAACAGGCGCATTTGGACTCAGTTGATGGCCACTTTTGATTCGAGTCAGCTGGTGGCCGGGTGCGGTTAGAATCAGTAGATGACCTACTGAGCTCGGGGTCAGTTGGTGACCATTGGGTTAGCTCCTCTCCTATCGAGTCTGAAGAGCCGCCTGTACTAACAGTCAATGCTGGGGTGTGGATGTCGCGGTTCCCAAGTCTGAGAGAGAGACAGAGAGAGGGGGAGAGAGAGAGAGAGAGAGAGAAAGAGAGAGAGAGGGAGAGAGAGGGAGCCAGCGCTCCCAGTTGAACTGCCAAAGCCCTCACTGTGCTGAAGGCGGGCCGACAGCTTCTGCCACCACACGTAACCTGGTTTCTGTGCGCCTCTGGTTTCGAGAACTAAATACTTATCAAGCGGGAGATGGACAGCGGAGACGCGGAGGGTGTTTAGTTGTCACTGAGGAGCGCAGAGGACGGGCCGGCGGCTGGACGACATGCAATCAGCCTGGACACAAGCGGCACACACACACCGGAGCCGGTCTGCACAACCCAGCACGTAACGCATTCAATCGGAAGACAGCCCGTGAGTAGAGCAATGTTTTCTCCAAGCTAGAGATTAGTATCGGCCGAGACATACAGTCTTTATGGGAAGTTACAACGAACGGTTTCTGTCTTGGTTCTGGGGTGCTGATACTTTGGTGTCAGTCGGTTGCCCCTCTCACAGATGATACTTCCACCACCCAGTGTAAAACAGAATACGGATTGCCGAAGTAGGGACACCCAGTGTATCCCGGGTCCTGGGCGCTCTGTGTTCCCGGAGCAGCTGATCCGTAGTTGCACGGAACCATGCCGACCCTCAGTGGATGTTTGCGGTCGGAAGTACCGAAAAGGCTGGTGCATGAAGGTTGAGATTTTAGTTCGGTACCATGTGTTCGCATTTATCAATAGCTGGACTGGCTCTTTTTTTATTTATTCATTGTCACCAGTTTCCCAGTTTTACAATCTGACCAACTCTGTTTTTCGCGAGACTCAGAGTTGACTCTGATCGACTCAGCTTCAGATGCGTTTAACCCAGTTCAGAGAAGTTTACTGACCGATCTGCCCTCCCTTCCACCCCTCTTCCCCCCTTTCTCCTCTCCACCTTCCCTTCCTCCCTCGGCCCTCTCCGCCCACCCACCCTGTTTTCCTCTCCCCGTTCCCTCTCATAAGCGCTTTAATTTAAACCTTATCCCTCCCTCCCATCATCTTCTTTCCTTCTGCCCCTCTCTGCTCACCCACCGTCCTGTTTGAATCCCATCGCTTCCATCGCATCCTCTTCCCCCCACCCAGAAGGCCCTTTCTATTTCTCTTCTACCTGTCCGCAGCACGGTCCTATCCACACCCCCTCCACGCATTCCCATTCGTACCTGTCCCCACGTCCCTCCCAAGCTATCTTCTAATGATGCCAATGGAGGCTATTCGGCCCAGCAGTTCAATTCTAGCTTCCTGTAGGGGACGCAGGGAAAGCGTACAGATTCCGCACGGAGAGCGTCCGAGCTCGGTTCGAACTCGGGGCAATGGTGCCGTAAGGCAGCAGCTACACCGGGGCGCGCTGATCTCCGTCGGGAAAACCCAGACAGCGCACAGGAAATGCTGGAAGAACTCTGCAAGTCAGGCAGCACCTATTCCTTTCCTGAACTGGGTGAGGGGCATCAGCCCGAAATGTCTCTTGTTTATTCCCCTCCATAGATGCCGCCTGACCTGCTGAGTTCCTCCAGCATTTTGTATGCGTTGCGCAAAAGATTTCCAGTACTGTATCTGCAGAATCTTTTGTGTTTAGGAAAGCGCAAGCAACGCTGGGTCTAATGAAATTCATGTGAGCAGAAACTAAATCAACGAACGATAAAGCTCTTCAGCCGCCGGAGAAGCTGTTAATTCAGAATTGTTGAGGATATACAGTGGTCTGCAAAAGTCTTAGGCACGCCAGGTTTTTTTATATGGTTTCAGATAGTATGGCCTCCATAGAACCCTGATCCCAACATCATAGAGGCTGCTTGGGATTACCTAGGGAGACTGAAGCAAGTGAGACAGCCAAAGTCTGCAGAAAAACTGTGGCAAGTTCTCCAAGACGATTTTCACACAAAACTGCACGAAGAGAATTGATGCATTTTTAAAGGGAAAGGGTGGGAACACCAAATATTGATTTGATTAAGTTTTTGACGGTTTACTACTCTTCATAGTTTTTTTTTCTGATACTTAGATACTTTTCATTCAATTAGTTTTGGAAGCATCTTCACTTTACAGAATCTTGTTACATGTGCCTAAGACTTTTGCTCAATACTGTAGATGGTGGTTGTGATAAATGGCCCCTTAAACGCAGATACAGATTCCGAACCAAGCGAAACGAGCTTTGTCTAGTTTACGAAGCTGGTATTCTGCAGAGTGATTGGGCTGGGTTTGGTGAAACGGACTTGAATAATATGACAGCGAGTTCCGAATTTAGTTCGCACCCAGTAGTTTCTTCTCTGGAGGCTCGGATGCTCACATGTGAATCTGAGTATAATTTCTTTTTACACACTGTTTGGCCGCTGACTTGACCGATTCTCGACCAGGATGGGTAATTAGTTACCTAATTGTTCCAAATTGCTATAAGACCATAAGACATAGGAGCAGAATTTGGCCCATCGAATCTACTCCAGCATTCCCTCATGGATGATTTATTTTCCGGCTCAACTTCGTTCTCCTTCCTAATGCTCATAACCTTCCACACCCTTACTAATCAAAAACAAAATCTATCTCCTCTTTACGCATACCCATTGACTTGGCCTTCACAGCTAATGAGTTCCACAGATTCACCACCCTCTGGCAAAAGAACTAGCTCTTCATCTTTGTTGTAAATGGAAGTCCCTGTATTTTGAGGCTGTGCCTTCTGGCCCTAGACCCTCCTACAATAAGAAGCTTCAAAGACCTATCTTTCAATATTCATTGAAATAAATGTTGGTCTACTAACACTTTATGAATTGTTTTATTTCATCCGAAATCTTTGAACTAGTAAGAAAATCTCTTCTGTTCATCCATGAGAGCAGCAGAAGGCCCTGCAGCCTAACAACCTCTTCTGTCATTCAGTAGTACTAGAGCTAATCAAATATTTAATGCCTTGTTCCTTAAACCCCTGTATCTATTGATGATCAAAGTTTTTATGCCAAAGCCTCAGCTGTTAGCTGAGGATCAATATTTGCGCACTTGTTTACTTTGCCTACATGTCACACCTCAATACACATACTTTCTCGATAGGAATGTAGTTTCTCTGAGACATTTGCCCTCCTGTATGCTTGTGTGTGATCAATAGTGTTTTGATCTACTGGACTTGTAGGATGAAAGATGGAATAAGTATTGGATGCTCGTCTATATTCAGTAACAATCACTGCCAGTTTCATTAATATGTGCCACCCTGGAGGAGCTGGTCTTTTGTGCGTTTTGCTGTGTAAGTTGTGTAATATCCAGTTTATGGCACGTGTCTGAGCACTGAAATTGACAAGCGTTTTTGTAATATCTGATGATAATCTTAGCTCGTAAATGATTGATTTTTGAGTGGAAATTGTTGTTTTGTGGCAGCAGTACAATGCAACACATAAAAAGTTCCTATAAGTTACAATAATAAATACATAGTGCAGAGGAGAAATAGTGACTTATATGCACAATGTGCTGTGGGAGCTCAGCAGGTCAGCAAGACTGGGTCCTGATGAATATTGATAGTTTATTCCCATCCATAGACGCTGCCTGACCTGTTGAGTTCCTCCAGCACATTGTGTTATTGCGCTAGATTTCCAGCAACTGTGGTACCTCTTGTGTCTAAGAAATAGTGACTTAGTGTCGATGACTTCATGAACCATTTAGAAATCTGATGGCAGAGGGGAAAAGCTGTTCTTAAAATGTTTGAGTGTGGGTCTTCAGGTTGCTAAACCTTCTCCCTGGTGGCACTAATGAAAAGAGGAAATGTCCTGGGTTCTGAGGGTCCTTAATGATGGATGCTGCCTTCTTGAGGCTCAGCCTTTTGAAGAGGTCCTGAATGGTGGGGAACACGATGGAGCTTTCTGGGTCGACAGCCCTCTGCAGCCTCTTTCGATCCTGTGCGTTGGCGCTTTCCTAACAGACGGTGATGCAACCAGTCAGAATGTTCTCCATGGTACATCTGTAGAAAATTCTAAGAGTCTTTGCCTTCATTCCAAACCTTTTCAAACTCCTGGTGAGGTATAGTCACTGACGTGCCTTTGTGATTGTATCTGTGTGTTGGCCTCAGGATAGATCCTCTGAGATGGTGGCTTTCAGGAACTTGCTCATCCTTTCCACTGCCAACCCCTAAAAGAGAATTAGGGTATATTCTCCAGTCTATCCCTGATGTTGAGTGCAAGGTTGTTCCACTCAATTACTCCAACTGATCTATCTTGCTCCCATATGCCTCCTCTTTGCCACCTGAGATTCTGCTAACAACAGTGGTGTTCCTAGTGAATTTATAAATGGCATTTGAGCTATCCCTTGTCACTCAGTTGTGAGGGTAGGGAGAGTTGAGCGGTGGCTAAACATGCATCCTTCAAGTGCACCAGTGTTGACTTTCAACAGGGAAAATAAAGCAACTTGAAATGGCAAATTCAAGAGCTTTTATGGACTTGTGTGAACTTGTCTATGCCCAGTAAGATTACTGTGTCATGAATTTTTAGATCTGAGTTTACCACAAGCTCATTTTATGTGTCACAACTATGAACATTGTGCTTGCTTCCTTTCTGTTTTGTTATCCCCCATTCTCTCATTGCCTTTATCCACTCTGGCGCAAACCAATCAGCTTTTCTCTTCCAAACCCATCAATGCTGTACATCTGTGCAAGTATAATGGTGCAGTTCACAGTAACTGAGATTGGCTTGATTACTTGCATGCTTGTGAGGTAAGAATCAAAGACTCATAGAAATTGATGCACTAAAACAAAGCTATTCCCAGGTTCTGTGTTTTGTAAGTTAGAGTTATACTTTAAAGGACTTTTTAACTGTATTAAGATAGTGAGTTCAAGAATCCAACCACAATTTGGGTGACATTCCCTCTGATCCTTTTACCAATTACCGCAAATCTTTATCTTGTGGTTATTGACCTTTTCAAAGAAAAATAGATCTATGTAATTCACTCATAGTTTTATAGACATTAAACAAAGATCAGCTTCTTTCATTACAAGGACATCAATCAGCTTGGTCTAATAACCAAAGTTCAATTTCTTCTATTATCTCCCCGTACTGGTATACTTCCTTCTGTCACATGGCAACCAAAGCTGTGTGTGCAGACTCTAGCCATATTCAAGCTAATGTTTTCTGAAGTTCTGTGCTCAGTCAGTATTTTATCCCGGCTGCGTGTACAGAGTTAAGTGCTCATTCAGACCAGGATAAGCCGGCCAGTGGTGTAGCGGCGTCCGCCCCAGACTCCGAGGCGAGAGGTCCCGGGTACAAATCCAGCCGGCTCCTTGCAGAGTTGAGTGCCGAGCTGGCAACTCGGCCTCCTAAAAAAACTGGCAAAACGCTTGAGAAATAGCAAGGTTGCCGCCCGATGTGCCAGAAGACACGGAAAGGAACAGCAACTATAGTCCAGTTTATTACCAGAAATGAGAGGTTACATAGTTGAAGGGAAACAGGAAATATTGAGACTTTCAACTGGGACCAAGGAAGTCATGAAGGGGACCTAATAAGGTTTCTGAACTTCATGTATAAGGAAAGATTATTTCTTCTCTTTCAGAAAAGATTGTAGGAAATTACCATGAAGAGTGAGGTGCCATTTTTCAGCAGCTTTCTTCATGCCAATTTTTCCACTGGAAGTGAATATTAAAGTTATTTTGATGGAAATTTAGACAAATATTGAGTCAAAGGAAAGCCTAATCGAATATTGCCTGAGTAGAATCATAGAGACTGCATGGACTCAACTCATTAAGCCCACACCAGCCATTAGCCACCTATTTCCACAAATGCCATCTTATGCTCCTCAAATTCCATCAGTTGTCCTCCATACCTGAGGAGAATTTCAATAGGCGTTTACCAACCAATTTTAACACCTTTGGGATGGGTGTGGGAAATGTTCAAATGGTGCACAGAAGGAACCGGAGGTCAGGACTGTACTGGGCTTGGTGGGGCTGTGAGGTAGCTGTTGTACCACTGCCTTGCTCTGCTCCCTTCTGGAGTGCTAGGGTAGTGTAGCTGTTAGCGTCATACTTTACAGCACCGGCGACATGGGTTCAATTCCCGCCACTGTCTGTAAGGAGTTTGTACTGTACATTCTCCCCTTGACCGCGTGGGTTTTGTCCGAGCGCTCTGGTTTCCTCCTATATTCTGTACGGGTTAGTAGGTTAATTGGTCACATGGTTGTATTTGGACCAGAAGGGCCTGTTAACTGTGCTGTGTGTGGCATCCGTCAGTCTTGAGAGACCATGGATCTGTGCCTGGAGAGTTTTGATTCAGCTGCTGATGGCGGTGCAGCGTCTGTTGTGGCTGTACCGGCCCACACGGGAGTGTCAGTCTCGGTTGCAGCGATTGCATTTGGAGACGCTGTCCTCCAATGTTGCCGTGTTGTTGTCTTTTCGGCGAGCGCGCTTCTCCTCGGCGGCAAGCCTCAGTTTCTCTTCTCCTCGCTCCGGCCCTCTGTGTAGTTCTCGTCTCCAGCGTGAGCGATCATTCGAGACGTCCAGGTCCATTGACTTCATGTCCCTTTTGCAGACGTCTTTGAAAGGAAGATGAGGACGTCCTCGTGCTCTCTTGCCGGTGGTCAGTTCCCCGCCCGTCCAGTAGGTCTTTCGGAATCCTCCCGTCCGGCATGCGATCCAGCGGAGGCGGCATTGTTGAAGGGTGAAGAGGCGGGGTAACTGGGCGCGGGTAAGGACTTCGGTGTTGCTGACTCGGTCGGTCCATTTGATGCCCAGGCTGTGAAGGTGGAAGGCGTTGAGACGTCGCTCCTGCCTGGAGTAGAGGCTCCAGGTCTCGCTGCCGTAGAGCAGTGTGCTGGGGACGCAAGCCCTGTAGACTGCAATTCTGGTGTTCGTAATTAGCTTTCTGTTCTCCCAGACTCTCTTGGTCAGCCCGGCGAATGTGGTGGCTGCTCGGCCTGTTGATCTCGGAGTCCAGGATGGCGGAGACGAGGTATGTGAATTCGTGGACTACCTCCAGCTCGTAATTGTTGATGTTGATGACGGGGGGTCGTTCAACGCCTTGGCCCATCACGTTGGTCTTCTTCAGACTAAAGGTTAGGCTGAATTCCTGGCAGGCTCTTGAGAGGCTGCAGTTGCTCTTCAGAGTGTGTCGCCAACGCCGCGTCGTCTGCAAACAGCATGTCTCTGATGAGTACTTCACGGACCTTGGATTTTGCCCTCAGCCGGGACAGACTGAGCAGCCTTCCGTCCGATCTGGTGTGAAGGTAAACTCCATCGGCTGAAGTTCCAAACGCGTGTTTCAGCATGACTGCGAAGAAGATGCCGAACAGGGCGGGAGCAAGCACACAGCTCCCAGTTGCAGAAGACAACTGTGCTGTATCTCTAAATAAATACATTTTCTGATTGTGAAAGCATTTGAATTCCCACAGACCCTGCTTAAAAAATAATCCTTGTACCAAACTCAAACTGAATGTGTCAAAACTTCACGCTACATGAATAATTAATTAAGTTACTATTTTCAACTCTGTTTCTGAAAATAAAAACAGTAACTTTTATGAACTGTAATAATTATTGTTTAAATTGTCTATGTATACATGGCCTTGGCAGTATATAATACTCGTGATTAAACAGTTCAGTTTTGGATCTCCTTACACTTGGTTATTGACAGTTTTGAGAGCTGATATCTAATGTGTAGGTGTTAGTGCTTTTAAGTACCAATTTCATTCAGAGTTTAATGGAACTTGTGTGTAACAATTCAAGTGAGTGTATGGTTTCTTTCAAGTGGTTGAAATATCAAACACAGCACATGGGATGCACAGTCAAAAGAAATTGATTTTGCATAATCCATTTTGCATAAAAAGCAGGAGGTAAGAAATAAATATTACCAAATGCAATGTTAAAATAAAGGTATTTACTATTACGTTACAAATTCTTGGTATAACTTGCTGCCGCAAATATTTGAAGGCTTAAAAGGTCAAAGTTCAAAATAAATTTTATTATAATGTACATATACATCACCATATAGATTCATTTTCTTGTGGATATACTCAATAAATCTATACAATAATAACCAAAACAGAATCAATGAAAGACCGCTCAACTAGGGCATTCAACCAGAGTGCAGAAGACAACAAACTGTGCAAATACAAAAAGAAGAAATGATAATAATAAAATAAATAAGCAGTAAATATTGATAACATATGAAGAGTTCTTGAAAGTGAGTCCATAGGTTGTGGGAACATTTCAATGATGGGGCAAGTGAAGTGAAGTTATCCCCTCTGGTTCAAGAGCCTGATGGTTGAGGATAATAACTTCCTGAACCTGATGATGTGAATCTTGAGGTTCCAGTACCTCCTTCCTGATAGCAGCAGCACACTTTCCAATCAACAATCCTTTTTCTTTATTTTAGAAATGGAATAATTATGCTGCAAAGATCATTAAGTTGAATTAGAAACAGAGTGGAAATGCAAGGCTCCCTTAGCAGTTTTATACTCCTTTTTCTTCAGAGTGAACTATTGCACAAATCATAATGATACTCTCAAGACTCTACCACGTTCTTATTCTGCAAAACAGAGTTTTTAAATATTGTACAAAAAACATTATTGCTGAGATGTCTTTTTAGTTGTGATGAATAAATAAAGCATGTTGCAGAATGAAGATACCACTTAAAACAGATAAATTTTACATCTGCCTGCTGTTAGGAGAAGCATCAGATTATGTTGACACAGCATGGTTGCTCAGTTACCTTCATTTGCATTTGAAATGAGACAAATCTTGTACATACCCTAAGAGTCAAAGATTCGCTGTCTAGTTTGTTGAATGTTTCACAATCAAGCAAAGGATGGCAATCATTTTATTCCAGGTTACAACAGAAATTTATATTGCTTATTTAAAGAAGGAGTACAAAATTTTGTTACCTGAGAGCAATTTAATGAGTAAGTATGGAAGGACTAATTTTGCTGGAATATTAAGAGAGAAAAAATATTGTTTTATGCCTTGTGGATAAGACAAATGCATGTGCACTTACACCACCCAAATTACTTCTTGAGAAACTTCACAGAATAAGTCTTACTCTAGTCAACCCTGAATGGATTACACCATCTATGGCCTCACTCACAACTCATGCTCTCAGGATTATTTCAGTATTATTTATTTACTTTTTTTGTTATTTGCATATTTGTCTTCTTTTGCGCATTGTTTGTTTGTCAGTCTTTGTGTGTAGTTTCTCATTGGTTCTATTGTATTTCTCTGTTTTCCTGTGAATGGCTTCAGGAAAATGAATCTCAAGGTAATGCATCGTAACATTTACATACTTCGAAAATAAATTTACTTTGAACTTTAAAGACACGGGCCTAGCCAGAATATGCAGCACTTGGTTTCTTTAGAATGGCATGGCAGCATAGCGATTAGCATAATGCCATTACAGCGCCAGCAACTCAGGTTCAGTTTCGGTGCTGTCTGTAAGGAGTTGTACGTTCTTGATGTGACTGTGTGGATTCCTCCAGGTGTTCCAGTTCCTCCCACATTCCAGGGGACGCATGGGTTCGTACGTTAATTGGTCACCTGGGTGGCATGAGCTAGGTCGGCCAGAAAGGTCTGTTACTGTGCTGTATCTCTAAAGAAATAATATAAACACATAAATAAAGAAAGCAGGAGCAAGAGTAGGCTATGTGGCAACTCGAGTTTGCTGGGCCATTCGACAGAATCTGGGCTGATCTTCCACCTCATTTGTATTTTCCTGCCCTATTTTCTTGAATCACTTAATTTCCAGAAATCCTTAGATCTCTGCGCGCTTGGTCCCTGTGGTTTTTTGTGTAAAGAATTCCAAAAGTGGAACACCCACTGAATGAATAAATTTCACTCAGAAATCTCACCTCATTTCACTTCTAAATACGCTTTTGTTTATGGTTGAGACTTGGTGATCCCTCGGTTCTACACTGGTCAGCCGAAGAAATATCTTCCCAAGTCTATCTTACTGACCCCTCTTGTTGCATGTTTCAATGAGAAACTTATCTTATTTTTCTAAATATTAGACGATGAAGGTCCAGCCTACTCAGTCTCTCCTCATATGACAAGTCTGCCTTCCTAGGACTCAATGTGGTGAACTTTCACTGCATTTCTTTTATAGCTAGTGCATCCTTATTTGGGTGAGCAGACCAAGCCTGTAGAAGCTATCCCATGTGTGTTGTCACCAAAGCCCTATGTAACTGATGTGATGCAGCTGTACTCTTCTACTCAATTCCTCTTGCATTGTTGGCCAATGTACTGTTTGCCTTCCTAATTGCCATCAGTTGTCAGTGAGTTTTGAACATTACCATTTTCTAATCTATCTGATTTATATTCATAGTGGGCATCGTTGCATTTTTTTTCGTACTGTACTCTACCTCCCATTTACTCGCTCCATCACTCAACTCCTCTGCAACTCCTTGAAATCTCTTTGCATTTTCTTTACTTTTCACATTCCAATTTAGTTTTATCTCTTCGGCAAACTTGAGAATATTCTATTTGGTCCCTAAAGCCAAATTATCGATATACGTTAGCTGTGAATACTTCCTGCCCATACTCCAATCCTTGTGGTGACTCACTAGTCTGCTAGCCTCAGGAGACCAGCCAATTGCTTTTAGCCTCCTCTTAAACTGCACTGGCATGTTAACTCCAATTCCGCATGCTCTGATTTTGCTCTGCGACTTCAGGTATAGAACCTTGTCAAATGCCTTCTGAAATTCCAAGTGCTCCACATTCATTAATTCTCCTTTACCCCACTCTACTAGAGACTCCATTAGATTGCTTCCCTTGCATCAATCTCTTCTCAGTTATTGTATTGCTATTTTATATGTGGCTTGCTATCACCTTCCTGTTTGTAGGTTACAACTTTTTCCCGACTATAGATGCCAGGTGAACAGCTTGACGGTTCTCTGTTTTCTTTTCTCTATCTGTTTCCTTATTAATGAGGTCACCTTTGCTGCACTCCAAATTTGCACAACAGAGAACAGTAGAGCACAGTGTAGACCCTTTGGCTGGCAATGTGATGCCAACCCTTTAACCTCCTCCGAGATCAATCTAATCCTTCCCTCCCACACAGCACTCCATTTTTCTAAGTGTCCGTAATATATCTACCACCACCCCTGGCAGCACATTCCATTCACCTACCACCCTCTGTGTAAAATACTTACCTCTAATATGTCCCCTATACTTTATCTTCTATCACTTTAAAATTATACCTCCTTATGTTAGCCATTTGTGGCCTGGGAATTATCTCTGGTTGTCCACTCTATCTATGTTGATGCCTCTTATCATCTTGTACACCTCTATCATCCTCCTTTGCTCCAATGGGAAAAGCCCTAGCTTGCTTAACATATCCTCATAAGGCATGCTCAATAATCCAGGCAGGATCCTGGTAAATCTGTTCTGTGTCCTGTCTAAGGTTTCACATCCTTCCTATAACGAGGCAACCAGAACTGATCACGATATTGCAAGTGAGTTCTAACCAGAGCTTTATAGAGCTGTCAATACCTATAAGATAGATATTTTGAAAGTTGATGACCTGAATGTTCATTTCCACTTCAACCTTTGTTAAAACACTGGAATGCAGAGCATAAATTCTTTAAGATTGATCAACTTCTAAGTTTATTAGTTTCTCTTGGAGTATATGTTTATTAACACTGAGTTCTTTCATTATCTCACTTATACCAGACTTTAGTTTCTTCGGTACTTCTGGGGAGTCCTTTGACTACTTCCACAAAGATTAACATAAAGAATTTGTTTCACACCCTTTGCCATTTCCTTATACTCATTATAAGTTCTTCCATCTCTCTAATGGATCCACATTTTCCCATGCTTGTCTTTCCATGTTTACATAAGTATTGTAGTTTTCATGATATACTTTTGTGTTTCTTGCAAGTTTATTCTCCAATTCAATTTTTCCATACTCTTTATCAATTTCTTGGTTGTCCTTTGAATTCCAAAACACACCCAACCCACAGGCTTAAAACAAACTGCTGAAGGAGCTCGGTGGGGGGGAGGGGAGGGGGTAGAGCAAATTCTTGGAGACAAAGTAATGGCTGACATTTTGGATTGAGACCTGAATCAGACTTGACGCAGGGTCTGGACCCAGAACAGCAACCATTTCTTTGCCTCCACTGATGCTGCCTCACCATCTGAGCTCCACCAGCAGCTTGTTTGGTTTTTGCTTCCGATTGCAGCATCTAGAGCCTCTCTTGTGCCTCCAGTCCTCAGGCTCAGCTCTTTTCCTTGCAACTTTGCATGGCTGTTCTTTAAGTTTGCTACTATTCTTTGATTTCTCCTGTCATATACTGTATCTTCGGATCCTTTCTTCTGTTCTGCTTCTTGTGACCTTCAACTCGTTTATTTCAATTTATATTGATTTATTTCGGCTTTGTTCTTCCCCCAAAATTGAAGCACTCCATTTGCAGAATATTTCCAATATTTCAAAGTATCATCCTCATGGTTAATTCCTGCCTTCTCTATTCAACCTTCTCTGTCCAACCTTTCCTGATCAATATTGTCTTGAAGGTTTGGATCTTCCTTAAAAAAATATTGCAACCACATTATTTAACACAATGGTGACTAGAATTCAATGTCATACCAAAGATTTAGCATAACTCTTCCCAACTTTTTAATTCTATTATTCCAGAATAGAGATTCCCAAACTAATTTTGGAACATGTCAGTTCGAAAAGATTTGCTTTTCCCACCCCTCATTTTCTATTCTAATTATAAACACCAAATATAAGATGATGTGTTTATTTATGAAATCCTAGTTTGTATAAACTAGGCAAAGCATTTGCCTTTTTTAACAGAGTCATAGTCATAGAACAATACAGTACAGAAATAGGCTCTTCTGTACTTCTAGGGAGCAGGGATGCTGATTTCTGGATCATTGGGACCTCTTTTGGGGCAGGTGTGACCTGTACAAAAAAAGACAGGTTGCACTTGAATCCCAGGCGGACCAAGATCCTGGTGGGGAGATTTGCTAAGTCTACTGGGGAGAGTTTAAACTAGATTGTTGAGGGGTGGGAACTGAACTGAAGAGACTGGGGAAGAGGAGGTTAGCTCACAAATAGAGAAAGCTTGTAGACAGTGCGAGAGGGAGGATAGGCAGGTGATAGAAAAGGGACACGCTCAGACCGAAGGTTTGATACGTGTCTATTTTAACGCAAGAATGTTGTGAATAAAGCGGATGAGCTTAGAGCGTGAATCTGTACTTGGAGATATGATGTGCTGGCCATTACAGAGACTTGGATGGCTCAGGGACAGGAATGGTTACTTCAAGTGCCGGGTTTAGATGTTTCAGAAAGGACAGGGAGGGAGGCAAAAGAGGTGGGGGTGTGGCACTGTTGATCAGAGTTAGTGTCACGGCTGCAGAAAAAGTGGACGTCATGGAGAGATTGTCTACGGAGTCTCTATGGGTGGAGGTTCAGAACAGGAAGGAGTCAATAACTTTACTGGGTATTTTTTATAGGCTGCCCAGTAGTAACAGGGATATTGAGGAGCAGATAGGGAAACAGATCCTGGAAAGGTGTAATAATAAGAGTTGTCATGATGGGAGATTATAATTTCCTAAATATCGATTGGCATCTCCCTAGAGCAAGGGATTTAGATGGGGTGAAGTTTGTTATGTGTGTTCAGGAAGGTTTCTTGATACAATATGTAGATAAGCCTACAAGAGGAGACACTGTACTTGATTTGGTATTGGGAAATCAACCTAGTCAGGTGTCTGATCTCTCAGTGGGAGCGCATTTTGGAGATAGTGATCATAATTCTATCTCCTTTACAATAGCATTGGAGAGAGATAGGAACAGACAAGTTAGAAAAGCTTTTACTTGGAGTAAGGGGAGCTATGAGGCTATCAGGCAGGAAATTGGAAGCTTAAATTGGGAACAGATGTTCTCAGGGAAAAGTATGGAAGAAATGTGGCAAGTGTTCAGGGGATATTTGTGTGGAGTTCTGCACAAGTACGATCCAATCAGACAGGGAAGTTATGGTAGGGTACAGGAACCGTTTTGTATAAAGGCTGTAATAAATCTAGTCAAGAAGAAAAGAAAAGCTTACAAATAGTTCAGAGAGCTAGGTAATGTTAAAGATCTAGAAGATTCTAAGGCTACTAGGAAGGAGCTTAAGAAGGAAATTAGGAGAGCCAGAAGGGGCCATGAGAAGGCCTTGGTGGACAGGATTAAGGAAAACCCCAAGGCATTCTACAAGTATGTGAAGAGCAAGAGGATAAGACATGAAAGAATAGGACCTATCAAGTGTGACAGTGGGTAAGTGTGTATGGAACCGGAGGAAATAACAGAGGTACTTAATGAATATTTTACTTAAGTATTCACTATGGAAAAGGATCTTGGTGATTGTAGTGATGACTTGCAGCAGACTGAAAAGCTTGAGCATGTAGATATTAAGAAAGAGGGTGAGCTGGAGCTTTTGGAAAGCATCAAGTTGGATAATTCACTGGGACCGGATGAGATGTAACCCAGGCTACTGTGGGAGGCGAGGGAGGAGATTGCTGAACCTCTGGCGATGATCTTTGAATCATCAATGGGGACGGGAGAGGTTCCGGAGGATTGAAGGGTTGCGGATGTTGTTCCTTTATTCAAGAAAGGGAGTAGAGATAGCCCAGGAAATTATACGCAAACACGAGAAAATCTGCAGATGTTGGAAATTCAAACAACACACACAAAATGCTGATGGAATGCAGCAGGCCAGACAGCATCTATAGGAAAAAGTATAGTCGACGTTTTGGGCTGTTATGTTTCGTCCCGATGAAGGGTCTTGGCCTGAACTGACGACTGTACTTCTTCCTATAGATGCTGCTGGGCCTGCTGCGTTCCACCAGCATTTTGTGTGTTTTATTCCAGGAGATTATAGACCAGTGTGTCTTAAGTTGATTGGTAAGTTGATGGAGAAGATCCTGAGAGGCAGGATTTATGAACATTTGGAGAGGTATAACATGATTAGGAATAGTCAGCATGGCTTTGTCAAGAGCAGGTCGTGCCTTACGAGCCTGATTGAATTTTTTGAGGATGTGACTAAACACATTGATGAAGGAAGAGCAGTAGATGTAGTGTATATGATTTCAGCAAGGCATTTGATAAGGTACCCTTGCAAGGTTTATTGAGAAAGTAAGGAGGCATGGGATCCAAGGAGACATTGCTTTGTGGATCCAGAACTGGCTTGCCCACAGAAGGCAAAGAGTGGGTGTAGACAGGTCATATTCTGCATGGAGGTTGGTGACCAGTGGTGTGCCTCAGGGATCTGTTCTGGGACCCTTACTCTTCATGATTTTTATAAATGACCTGGATGGGAAATGGAGGGATAGATTAGTAAGTTTGCTGATGACACAAAGATTGGAGGTATTGTGGATAGTGTGGAGGGCTGTCAGAGGTTACAGGTGGACATTGATAGGATGTAAAACTGGGCTGAGAAGTAGTAGAAGGAGTTCAACCCAGATAAGTGTGAAGTGGTTCATTTTGGTAGGTCAAATATGATGGCAGAATATAGTATTAATGGTAAGACTCTTGGCAGTGTGGAGGATCAGAGGGATCTTGGAGTCCAAGTCCATACGACGCTCAAAGCAGCTTCACAGGTTAACTCTGTGGTTAAGAAGGCATACGGTGTATTGGCCTTCATTAATTGTGGAATTGAATTTAGGAGCCATGAGGTAATGTTGCAGCTATATAGGACCCTGGCCAGACCCCACTTGGAGTATTGTGCTCAGTTCTGGTCGCCTCATTACAGGATGGATGTGGAAGCCATAGAAAGGGTGCAGAGGAGATTTACAAGGATGCTGCCTGTATTGGAGAGCATGCCTTACGAGAACAGGTTGAGTGAACTTGGTCTTTTCTCCTTGGAGCGACGGAGGATGAGAGGTGACCTGTTAGAGGTGTGTAAGATGATGAGAGGCATTGATCATGTGGATAGTCAGAGGCTCTTTCCCAGGGCTGAAATGGTTGCCACAAGAGGACACAGGTTTAAGGTGCTGGGGAGTAGGTACAGAGGAGATGTCAGGGGTAAGTTTTTTACTCAGAGAGTGGTGAGTGTGTGGAATGGGCTTCCGGCAATGGTGATGGAGGCGGATACGATAGGGTCTTTTAAGAGACTTTTGGATAGGTACATGGAGCTTAGAAAAATAGAGGGCTATGGGTAAGCCTAGTAATTTCTAAGGTTGGGACATGTTCGGCACAATTTTGTGGGCCGAAGGGCCTGTATTGTTCTGTAGGTTTTCTCTGTTTCTAGTCCATGCTAAACTATTCTGCTTAGTCCCAATGACCTGCACCTGGACTATAGCCCTGCATAACCCTCACTCCATTTACCTATCCAAATTTCTCTTAAATGTTAAAATCGAGCCCACATCCAACACTTCTGCTTGCACCCTCTCACCATTCTCTGAGAGAAGAAGATCCCCCTCCTGTTCCCCTTAAACATTTCACCTTTCACCCTTAACCTATGACCTCAGCAGCAAAATCCTGCTTTACATTTTTCTGCTTACATCTATAGCCCTGATAATTTTGTAATCCTATATGAAATCTCCCTCATTCTCCTCTGCTCTAGTGTAGGAGTTTCCAATCTGGGGTCCATGAACCCCTTCCTTAATGGTATTGGTCCATGGTGTAACAAAGGATGGGACCCCCCAGTCAAGGAAATAAAATCCTAACCTATTTAATCCTTCCCTATAACTCAGCTCCTCAAGTCCTGGCAACATCCTCATATAGCCTTAATAACCTGTGCTCCGTGCCAGCCAATTATGACCAGTACTCGAAGAGGACTTTGCTTATTTATTATTAGTTTATTATCTTTAGTAATGTAGGACTATTTTGGGTATGATGACATGATAATTTGTCAATTATAACCTAATTTGAACTGTCTTGCTCAGCAGTACTCCCGATACTTCCACCCCGAGTATTGTCATTTGCAAAATTAGGAATTTTGTTCAACTCTAAGCCTGTTTTATTAATAAACTCATGCTGAATGACAGTGAGTGTTCTGCCACATTCTGCAATTATTCATTATCCTCTTCTCTATGCAGCTGTTTAGATCTGGCCCAGACAATTAACATGATCAACCATTTTATAGTTAGTCCCCTTGCCCCTCTCTATCTATTATCTCAGCCACTGCATGCAATGTAAACACTTTAAACCACTTTTCATAATGCAACACACACAAAATGCTGGAGGATCTCAGCAGGTCAGACAGCATCCATGGAAATGAATAAACAGTCGATGTTTCAGGCCAAGACCCTTCATCAGGACGGGAAAGGAAGGGGGAAGATGCCAGAATGAAAACGTGGGGGGAGGGGAAAGAGGACAGCTAGAAGGTGATGGGTGAAGTCAGTTGGGGTCGGAAAGGTAAAAGGCTGGAGAGGGAGGAATCTAGGAGAGAAGAGTGGACCATAGGAGAAAGGGAAGAAGGCGGGGGCAGCAGGTGGAGGTGATAGGCAGGTGAGAAGAGGTAAGATGTCAGAGTAGAGAAATGAAGAGGGGAGGGGAAGGGACAAACATGACCTGAAGGAGAAATCGTTATGTCAGAGGCTACTGAGATGGAATGTGAGGTGTTGCTCCTTTCTATAATTCTGTTTACATTGTAAATATATGTTAGTATTTATGTATTCATGCACATTTTATGCCATATCTGTACTTTAACTTTATTTTTATATAATTCTTTATATTGTGTAATTGTTGTAAGTTCTTTTTGTCATATGCCATGCCAACACACTGCCGCAATTTCCGAATACATATAAGTCGATATAATGAATAAAGTTGATCCTAGATCCTATTTGTCCCAAACTCCGTGTGCTCTGTTTCTAGTTATCAGTCACTAATAATCAGTGCCTTTTAAATTTAAATCATACAGTATCTTTACAAGTTTCACTTTCCGATGCTGCGAACTGATGATCTGCGTCCTTGGCAAAAACTGAAGCAAAGTAATTACTTCATGTCTCTGCCACTTTGCTCTTTATGATTATGATGCACTTGGAGCCTGGCTTTTTCCATGCACATTTATAGAATCTTCTTCACAATTCATGATCTTCAGTAATCTTCTTACTTCATCACAGCCTTCACATATTTTATGACATTTCTCCTAACATTTTTATATATTCCGTGTTGCGCTTGCCTCAACTCTCTGTGTATTTAATTGATCTGTCTTCTTTGTCCATTATTTTTTCCCTTGATTTGTCATTCACTGTATTTCAGTAGTGTTCAGTTTGTACATTTTAGAATACTTTTATTAACTAGATCCAGTGAATGTCCTAAATATTTCCTGTTCATGTTTGCTAATATTGTTCTCTGTTATCGAGGTAAATTGCAATCCATTAATTTGTCTATCATCATGCTTGATTCCTTCTCAATTATTATTTTAGTTTTTGTCCTTTATTTTTATTTCACTGTTTAGCTCTGGTTCATTCCCTGACTACGGTGATGAAGTGCTTTGAGAGATTGGTCGTGGCTAGAATTAACTTCTGCTTAAGCAAGGACCTGGACCCACTGCAATTTGCCTACTGCCAGAATATAGAAACATAGAAAACCTACAACACAATACAGGCCCTTCAGCCCACAAAGCTGTGCTGACATGTCCTTCCTAGGCTTACCTATAGCCCTCTATTTCTCTAAGCTCCATGTATACATCCAGGAGTCTTTTAAAAGAGTCCTGCCTCTACCACTGCTGCCTGCAGTCCATTCCACACACTCACCACTCTCTGCGTAAAAAACTTACTCCTGACATCACTTTTGTACCTACTTCCAAGCACCTTAAAACTATGCCCTCTCGTGCTAGCCATTTCAGCCCTGGAGAAAAGCCTCTGACTATCCACGTGATCAATGTGTGGATACGATCTCACTGGCTCTCCAGTGCGTTTTGAACAGGAGCAATGCCTATGTCAGGCTGCATCAGTTCCTGTGCACTTCAGTAATCCCCAGTCTTCATACAAGGGAAGGTCATTTCATCTCTCAAGCCTAGGGCATGGCTGATGCAAAGCAGCACGGTAGCATAGGGGTTAGCACAACACTTCACAGTACCAGCAACGCAGGTTCAATTCCCACCACTGTCTCTAAGGAGTTTGTATATTCCCCCCCGACCTTGTGGATTTCATCCAGGTGCTCCGGTTTCCTCCCACAGTCCAATGACAGAGGTTAATCGTGCATTGTAAATTGTCCTGTGATTACTTTGTGGGTTGCTGGGCAGCACAGCTCAAAGGGCTGGAAGAGCCAACGCTGCGGTGCATCTCACTAAAGAAATAAATGTAACCTGGGTTCGACTCTTCAGTCTACCCGTGGTAACCATTTGATCGATTGATCTAGTGCTCTGCTGTCCCCAAGAAAATCCAGGAAAGGACGATGAGCACAAGCTGCCTTGAGGAGACCAGAGATGGGGTTCAGGGCCATGGTGGCCTCCATTTCTCACCAATGGAAGTGCCAAGGAAGATCGAAACATCATGGCGAATGTGGAGGAGGCCTGATTGATGGTCGCTCTCCACGGAAGGAGTGAGTTCGAGCGGCCGCTCTCCTCAATGCTGACGGAGGATGTTCTTGAGATTTGTGTGATTTGTCGGTGTGGACTGTAGTTCATATCGATCTCCTTCAGTTTTCTGTGTTTTCTTTCTTGTTGCTGATTGGTGGGTTTGGGAGGTTGATATCCTTATTGCCGTTTTCGAGGTAGGCGATATATTCATTTTTGTACGAGGGAGGGGTTGGGGATTTGGGGTCTGATGTTCTTGTTAGTGTTTTTTTTGTGTGTGGGAGATCTGGTAATTTTTTGTGTGCGAGACAGAGGGTTGGGGTTTGTTGTTATTGTCGCTGTTTATTTTTCCTTGTGAGTTTTCGTGCGAGGGAGGAGTGGGGGCAGGGGGTTTGGGGTTTGCGAGTTTTTGTTTCGTTTTCTTTCTCATGTGGGGGGGGGGAGTTGATGTCTTTTCTTTCAACGACTTCCGCGGTTTTCCTGTATTTCGTGGCTATCTGGAGAAGGCGAGTCTCAGAGTTGTATTCTGCGTAGTGTTTGATAATAAAATGAACCTTTGATCCTTCGACCGTTGCAAGATGCTAAAGATGTCCATTAAGACCTCTAGACTACACAGTCCCTCAGCACCTGACCAGGTATGTTGTCCAGCTCTGCAGCATTGCGTGGGTTTACCCTGGTTAGGATCTTCCTCAACTTGGCTTCAGCCAGACATAAATATCGTACCAGAGTGAGAAATACAGTAATACATTGTGGAGTCTGATGCACAGTCCTTCTCGTGCAGCTTCAACAACACCCTCTGTAACTGAAATAGAAAACTCCTCTTTTTGTACTCAATTCCTCTTAAAATTACCTTCCTAATTACTTGTTGCTCTTGCATACTTGGTACATGTAATTAATGCAAATGTCTAATCAGTCAATCATGTAGCAACAACTCAACACAAAAAAAGCATGCATGATCAAGACGTGATTCAGTTGTTGTTCAGGTCAGACATCAGAGTGGGGAAGAAATGTAATCTAAGTGACTTTGACCATGGAATGGTTGTTGAAGCCAGTCAGGGTTGATTGAGTATCCCAGAAATGGCTATCTCCTGGGATTTTCACACATGACAGTCTCTAAAGTTTACAGAGAATCATGCAAGAAATAAAATCATCCAGTGAGCGGCGGTTTTGTGGCGGAAAACACCTTGTTGATGAGAGAGGTCAGAGGAGAATGGCCAGACTGGTTCAAGCTGACAGGAGGGCCCCAGTAACTCACATAACCATACGTTACAACAGTGGTGTAGAGAAGAGCATCCCTGAATGCACAACACGTCGACCCTTGACGTGGATGGACTACAGCAGCAGAAAACTACACAGGGTTCCACTCCTGTGCCTAATACAATGGCCACTGAGTGCATTTTCTCACAAAGTTTGCACTGGGATATCCAGATTCCCGTGCCCCTCAGAGCTCTGCATTCTCCCTGCGGCTAGATAACTTGCTATTTATTTTCCCTCCCGAAATGGACAAGCTTATATTTGCACTTATTTGCAGATCTTCACCCACTCCAGTATGGCAATTACTAAGTCCAGGTACAACCAATTGCAATAAAAATCAATGTCATCAGATTAGATTTTAATGGTTACTAACCGCACAATCATCTAAAGTAGCAACGCTAATTCATTAAATCCGATTCAAGTGCTGAAGAGAAAATAAAATATTTTGGTTACCATAGGAGGCAGAGAATTGGTATAAATTTAACTTCTGTAACCACTCGTTCCCATGCACAAGTTCTGTCCCTGTTCTTTGCAGGGATTTTAACTATATTCGGTTCTGCCAATATGATACCAGTAAGGAGTAATATTCACTTCTGGTTGAAACACCTAGCGTTTGGATTCTCCTCTTTAAGCCCACCACCCTTACTGGGGCATAGGGCACCGACAGCAGCTCTCTAGAGTCCTCTGTCCTGAGCCAGTCTTTCGAGTGTAGCCAGGTGTGACCCATCTTCATGGTGTATCCTTCCTCTCCCAGGATGACGTCTTTGAAGCTTTTGTTGGTGTTTCTGTAGCTCTGGGCGTTTTTACAGGGCAGGGTTGCTAGCCCCCATGTCCAATCCTCCTCCTTTCGCAGCCGGGCTTGGGATCGTCCATAGCAGAGTTTCCCTGGAAAACTGGCATATGTATAAAATGAAATCTATCATTGTGCACATGCAAGCTGCTGAGAGGTTTCAGCCCAAAGCATCGACTGTACATTTTTCCATGGATGCTGCCTGGCCTGCTGAGTTCCTCCAGCATTTTGTGCATGATGCAAACTCCAGTTCAGTTTTCTGCGTTAATGTTCAGTTTCTTTTTTGTGATTTCACAGTGGATGTGTGCTTCGATTTCTTGTTATGTGGAAGAACGGGAGGTGAATGCAAACTGGGCACAAGGCTTGTTAGGCTGTACTAGAGGCAGGCTCTCGACGTCCATAGAGCTGTCTGTTCAAGCTCAGTAATCTCCTTGCGAATGGAGCAAATTTGCAATTTCCAGGCAATGTGCTTCTGCAGAGAGATGATGACCAGAAAATGTAAATCTAAAATTTTCCTGCTAGATTTATATTTGTCGCATGACTGCCTATAATACAGGCACCCGGTGACACTTTGGGAATAATACCTCAATCTACAAGAGATTCTAGAAGGAATGGCCACTGAAAATTGATTTTACAATTGAATGCCCACTGCACAGGCAGCTGTCATGATGCTTAATGACCAGTTTCACTTGACAGGAAACTAATAGTGTCTCCTGGGAGACCTAAATTGTCCCTTTTAACTCTTACATCTCAAATTATTGAGAAAGGTAAACAGTGACAAAGTGAAAATGCAATAATTGGGAACAGGGATGAGCGAGTGTTAGAAAGCAGGGGCTGAAGCCTGTGTTTGGAGTCCAGGATGGAACAGTCTGCCGTCACAGCTCAGAGATGCCGGGAGTCAGGTTGTCAGGCACTGTTGAGGTCAGCTATCCACAAATCAGTGAATCCTGAGTTGGAGGCCCGTATGGGTGGGAGTCGCACGGACCCACCAGGCCACCGAGATCAGAGGTCCGTCCAAGTTCAGAAGCAAAAGCCCAAAGCACTCCACAGTAGAAGGTCTGTGACCCCAGAGGTTGACTCAGTCGAGGCCTGGAGGTCAAACCCATGATGGGCGAGTCTTGAGGTCAAGGCTTAGATGCCAGTAAAGTGCGAAGGGCAAGGCCAAAGGCCAAAGTAGAGAGCCCAAAAGGTCAAAGACCAGAATCAGTGAGTCCAGAGGTAGAGGCCCAAGGGGTCAAATCTGCAAGTCTGGGCCAGGGACAGAGGTTGGAGGACCAACAACTGAGAGTCCAAGGTCAAGGACTAAAGGCCCAGAAGTGCGGTGCCCAGGAACCGGTGGCCTATCTGTGTGTGTGGGAGAAATAGAAAGGCACTTGTTTTGCTGTTGTTGTCTGTTTTGTTCTGTTGAGCGTCGTAGGTATCCTATGTTGGTGCCGGAGTATGTAGCAACACATGCAGATTGCCCCAAAACATCTTTGGGCGTGTTGGCTGTTAATGCAAATAACACATTTCACCGTATGTTTCTCTGCAATTGTGATAAATAAATTTGAATTTGCTTCTCAATCTGATTATATCACCACACAAAAGATTGCCCATGTGTCAGGAATGTGCGGTTTTACTTTGGAATCCTCAAAAGGTATCCAGGATTCTGAGGAACTGCCAGAGAGAGGAAGTTAAAAAAAACTATATTTATATTGTACGTTTGATTAGATCATAAGACTGTCAGACACATGACCGAATTATTATCCTTTCAACCCCATTCACCTACCTTCTTCCTGTAACCTTTGACACCTTTACTAATCGTGAAACCATCAACCTCTGGTTTAAATATACCCAATGACTTGGCCTCCACAGCTGTCTGTGGCAACTACTTTCATGGATTCCACACCTTCTGGCTAAAGCAATTTCTCCTCATCTAAGTTCTAAAGGGACATCCTAATCTGAGGCTGTACCCTCTGGTCCATGTCCACTCTATCTAGGGCTTTCAATATTTGATAGAGTTCAATGATATATCCCCTCATTCTTCTAAATTCCAGCGAGGACAGGCCCCGAGCCATCAAACTTTCCTTCTACATTAACCCTTTCAACCCTGGGATCATTCTCGTGAACCTCCTCTGGACCCTGTCTTATGCCAGCACATACTTTCATAGATAAGGAACCTAAACCTACTTCCAATACTCCAAGTCTAAAGGCTGATTATACTTCTGCGTAGTAGCTGACACCATGGCCTTCATAAGTGGCCTGCGCCGTTGTGAGCATTTATACCTGTGCGTTTGTGTGTCTGCGTTGCTCTGAAATTCACCGCCAAAACACTGGTTGGCAGTGGGGTTTCTATGCCACTTGCGTAGAGTTCCTTAGTGTACTTCAAACAATGACGACTGAGTGCATCATGTTGGAGTTGGAACTAATAAATGTTGAACAAGGGTTACTTTTTAAAAAAAAATTTTAATTAGTTTTTCAAAACATTTTACAAAATTAAAAACCCCAAGTCCCAATGAGGAGCATTAATACAGAGCAAGGTTAAGCATACAATAACAATATGCTACAAAGGAAGAGAATTTAACAAAAAATCACCTAAATTAAAGACAAGTGAGCTTAGTGTCCTCCCCAAGCCCCACAACACAAGAAAAAAACAACAACTCCAGACCAACCACCACACAATATAGAGAGTATAAGTCCAGACAGTCAAACTCCCAGACTGTAAATACACTTAGCAACAGAGGATAATAATGCCTACTACCAGAAAAAAAAGGGAGCTGAAAGCAAGGGACTGAAAAGAAAAAAAACCCTAGTCAAGAGGAAGGTTATGAAAGTACTCGATAAAAGGCCCCCAGATCTTATGGAACTTTAAATCCGAATTGAGAACTGAATAATGAATTTTTTCGAGGTCCAAGCAGGCCATAATGTCGTTAAGCCATTGCGCATGAGTGGGCGGGGCAACATCTCTCCATCTAAGGAGGATCAAGCGTCTCGCCAGGAGAGAGGCAAAGGATAGTATTCGGCATTTGGTCGGATCCAGACATAAATCTGTCTCGCCCCAAAAACCGAACAGAGCAATTAAGGGGTTAGGTTCTAGGTGCTGATTCAGAATACCCGATAGTGTAGTGAAGACATCTTTCCAGAATTTCTCCAAGCTAGGACAGAGCCAGTACATATGGATGAGAGAGGCCACGCCCCTCTTGCATTTCTCACAGAGCGGACTAATGCCAGGGTAGAATCGAGATAGTTTAGATTTAGACATATGGGCTCTATGAACAATCTTAAACTGTAAGAGACAATGGCGAGCACAAAGAGAGGTTGAGTTAACCGATTTGAAAACTGAGTCCCAGCTCTCCTCGGATAAGGAGATATTTAAATCCTGCTCCCAGGCCATTTTAATTTTATCCACAGGGGCCCATCGTAAGGCTGCTAGTTTATCTTGGATAATTGAAATTAACCCTTTACCTAGTGGATTAATGGAGAGAAATAGGTCCATAGCATTTTTCGCAGGCATTTCAGGAAAGTTAGGAATTAAAGGAGCAGTAAAGTGTCGGATTTGGAGATATCTGAAAAAGTGAGCGTTAGGCAGGTTGAACTTAACAGAGAGCTGTTGAAAAGAAGCGAAGCGGTTATCAATGAAGAGATCTTCAAAATGTCTAATGCCCTTCCTGTACCAAACATGGAATGCTGAATCGAACGTGGTAGGTAAAAAAAGGTGATTATGTGCGACAGGGCTAGAAATGGAAAACCCCTGGAAACCATAGCATTTCCTGAACTGAGCCCATATACGCAAAGTATGTCTAACCAGAGAATTAGCTATTGAACTGGGCAGACTGCTAGGGAGTGCAGAGCCAAGAAGTGCAGATATAGATAATTCTTTAGTGGAGCTCAACTCCATTGCCACCCAGTTAGGGCACTCAGGTTGACCGTGGAAGAAAGACCAGAAGGCAGCACAACGTATATTAGCTGCCCAGTAATATAAGTGAAAGTTAGGTAAAGCCATGCCACCCTCTTTTTTAGATTTTTGGAGGTGGATTTTATTAATTCTAGAGCGCTTATTCTGCCACAGATATGACAAAATAATAGAGTCTAAGGAATCAAAAAAAGATTTAGGAATAAAAATTGGGATAGATTGAAATAAGTATAAGAATTTGGGGAGAACATACATTTTGACAACATTGATACGACCTACCAAGGACATAGATAGAGGTGACCATTGTACCAGACTCTGTTTTGTGGCATATGAAAGGTTGACAAAGTTTTCACGAAAGAGATCTTTAAACTTCCTTGTGACTGTAATTCCAAGATAAGTAAATTGATTATGGACTACCGGTACTTTAAAAGGGAGATCTTGAAATATTAGTTCTTGTGCTTCTTTATTAATTGGGAAAAGTTCACTCTTATGTAAGTTGAGTTTATAGCCAGAGATCTGGCTAAACTGGTCAAGAAGTGAAAACATTAGAGGTAAGGATGTAGACGGATATGAGAGAAAGAGTAGTAAGTCATCAGCATAGAGAGAGACTTTATGTTCAACACCCCCTCTCCAAATCCCGGTCAGTTCAGGACATTTTCGAAATGCTATCGCCAGAGGTTCTATAGCCAAATCAAAGAGAAAGGGACTTAAGGGGCATCCCTGACGGGTGCCACGTTTGATATTGAATACTTGGGATTTCTGAAAGTTAGTTAGAACAGAAGCAGTAGGACACAGGTACAGCAATTGGATCCAAGAGATGAAACTTTGGCCGAGGTCAAATTTTTCTAAGACTGCAAAAAGGTAGTTCCACTCTATACGATCAAATGCTTTCTCCGCATCAAGGGAGATAACACATTCTGGAGTCCCAGTTGGAACTGAGTATAAAATATTAAATAGATGCCGAATGTTAAAAAAAGGGAGACGGTTTTTAATAAAGCCTGTTTGGTCATCAGAGATAATGGAGGGAATAACGGTTTCTAATCTATGAGCCAACACTTTAGCTAAGATCTTTACATCAACATTGAGCAGAGAGATCGGCCTGTATGAGGAACACTCTGTTGGGTCTTTGCCCTTTTTTAAAAGAAGAATAATAGATGCCTCACTGAAAGAGGGTGGCAATTTGCCGTAGTTAAACGAATCAGATAGTACTGAAAGTAACTGAGGAGAAAGAAGTGAGGAGAATGATTTATAAAATTCCACAGGGAACCCATCAGGTCCAGGAGATTTCCCTGAGGACAGTGCAGAAATTGCAAAAGATATTTCTTCTAGTGATATAGGCGCATTAAGTTTGGCTTTGAAATCAGATGAAAGTGAGGGGATATTCAGATTCTGTAAAAATTGATCCACAGAGATATTGTCATTCAGGGATTCAGAGGAATAAAGCCGAGAATAAAAATTTTTGAATGCGTCATTAATTTCTAAATGATCCGATGTAAAGTCTCCGTTCTCCTTCCGGATCTTTGTAATATGTTGTTTGGCTTTAGAACGCCTCAGCTGATTGGCTAGGAATTTACCAGACTTATCCCCATGAATATAAAAGCGGCTCTTGCTTTCGAGAAGTTGGCGTTCGACAGGTTGAGTGGACAGAAGGTTAAATTTAGTTTGGAGTTCAACGCGCTTCTTGTATAATTCAGGGTTCTTAGTTTGGGCATATAATTGATCCACATCTTTAATCTGGTTAATGAGGTCTGCTCGATCTGCACGGGATCTTCTATTGAGATTTGCTGTGTAAGAGATTATTTGACCCCTCAAATATGCTTTCATGGCATCCCAGACAATCTGGGATGGCACTTCAGGTGATGTATTAGTGTTAAAATAGAAGGTTATCTGGTCTTTAATAAATTTTACGAAATCATCATCCGATAATAAAGTTGAATCGAACCGCCAGTGTTTTTTCCTCTGAGGGAGACCGGGAAAGTTCAGAGAGAGGGTAATTGGGGCATGGTCAGAGATCAGTATACTCTGATAGTCACAAGTGTGGGCAAATGGGATAAGTTGGTTGGCGAGTAGGAAATAGTCAATTCTAGTGAAGGTATGGTGAACATGTGAGAAAAAGGAATAATCTCTCTCCGTAGGATGGAGGAAATGCCATATATCAGAGATACCAAAATTAGAGAGAAACGACTGAATAGCTAAGGCAGATTTGGTAGGTGATCTGGGAACAGAGGACGATCGGTCCAGTTTAGGATCCAACCAACAGTTAAAGTCACCACCCAATATAAGAGAGTATGAGTTTAAGTCTGGTAGTGAGGAAAAAAACCGTTCAAAAAAGTTAACTTCATCAAAGTTGGGGGCATACAGGTTTGCTAGTGCAACTTTAGTGTTATATAGTTTACCAGAAACAATAATAAAACGGCCATTTGTGTCCGATATTTTATTATGGAGTTCAAACGGAATATTTGAGTTAATAAGAATGGAGACTCCCCTAGCTTTAGCGGCAAAGGATGAATGAAAATGCTGACCCGCCCACTTGGACAGAAGCCGGGAGTTATCGAAACAACGGATATGAGTTTCTTGGAGGAAAGCAATGTCAGCTTTGAGTTGTTTAATATGTGAGAATACCTTCCTCCTTTTAACAGGGTGGTTCAGTCCCTTTACATTCCAGCTCACAAATTTAAGTGCACTAGCCATTATCAATTACTAATGCATAAAAGGCAGCAGGCATATAAAAAATCAAGCGGTACAATAGCAGTCTAGGAGCAGAGATGTAAACATAGATTCGTAAGGTCAAAATATAAACATGTCCTAAACAATAAAGAAATGTTGGAACTGGAAAACCCACCCCATCCACACAACCCAAAACTAGACGGCTACCAAAACAAGTAGCTAGCTCTACCAGAGAAATTAACCCAAATACAACTTCCAGATCTGTGTCATTGACAGCAGTTCCGTATAAATGCTATAACAAACAGTAACTAGTTTATGCACTAGAAAACATAACTACAGATTAGAACACCTTCTGCCGGGATATACAACTTAATACAGAGCGAATCGGAAGAAACCCAAAACTAACCTACCCGCGAATATTGTAGAAGAATAAAGTAAGAGAAAGGGGAAAAAAAGGTAAGAAGGAAAAAGAAAAAAAAGAGGAAGGGGAAAATTATAAATTCAAGACGAGTATTTATCAACCGTTTACCGAGAAGGGAGAAAAAAACATTCAGAGAATGGAAAAAAAGGGGATGAAGAAAAGAAAAAGATAAAATAAATAAGTATTTAAAACAGAGGAAAAATAGATCAGCAGTTGAACTGTGAACCGACAAACAGGGAGGCCTTCACTAAAGACTTCAAACCTCAAAAACAAGTTAGATTTAGTTGTAGAACTCTGTAGGTAAAGTTATACAGAGGTAAAAATAGATTACACACACACCAAATCCCGGGAGAGATTGTCAACAGCCTTTAGAGTTTCAGTGAATAATGTCTGAGTGATTCAAGTGAATTCCGAGTCCAGAGAAAGTAATTTTACTACGAGTACTTATCCACCATTTTAGGAGGTCCGATCAGATTCCGAAGATGACTGGATAGCCGGAAGACTTGCCACAAACGCTTCAGCTTCCCTCGCTGATTTGAACCACTTGAATTCCCCGGTATTAAACTTGATTCTTAGGTCAGCAAGATTACGAAAGGAAGGTTTGAAACCACGATCAAAAAGCACTTTCATTACGCCTTTATACTCAGCGCGCATCTTTAAGGTCTGGGGTGCAAAATCTTCCACAAAGCGAATGGTTGTATCCTGGAAAGTAAAAGAGCCTCTGCGACGTGCCTCCACAATCAGACTGTGTTTTACCTGGTATTGATGGAAACACAAGATTACTGGTCGTGGACGGGATCCCAGAATTCCGGCGGGGACGTTAACTCTGTGTGCCCATTCCAGCTCGGGCGGGTTTGGAAGCAGATCCTTCCCGAATATCTCACAGAGAAACTCGGCGAAAAACTTCACGGTTGACCCCTTCTCAGTTGCCTCTAGTAATCCCAGAATTCTGATGTTGCAGCGTCTGCTGCGATTTTCGAGATCCACCATTTTGGAAAGAAGTTTATTAGATTTTTCCTCTAAGCTGGAACAGAGAGTCTCCAAGTATCGAACACGACTTTCTAAAGCTTCAGAAGTCGAATCGATGCGAGATAAGTGTTCAGCATGTTTGTCCACTTTATCGTTGATCCGATCCAGTTTCTCTTCTAACTGTTTGAAAGCGGTTTTAATTTCCTTTAAGATTTCGTCTCGGAGATTTTCAAGCGCATCCATCGTCACGTCCGACGAGGTCGTAGTTTCTTTTCTCCCGGATTTAGAACTCTTGCTAGACATTGTAGGTTAGATATATTCACAGGCAAGTGAGAGATACCGAAATAATTCCTAACTAAGCTTTATAAAATGGAGACATTTAGTGCAAAGGTAGCGACAGTAACGGAACAAAAGTTCGGAGCAGCTAAGCGATCGCCATCTTACCGGAAGTCAAAAAAAAAACAACAAGGGTTACTTTTATTGAAATTGCTGCAACGCAGAAAAGAGAGAAGACATCGGAGGAGATGGTATGTACGACCATTGAACGGATTGAGGCAGAAGGAGGGTGAATTTTCTGTGCTTGTCCGGCCACTGAGGGACATGGACGAGGAAATGTATTTCAAATATTTTCGGATGTTGGCAAGTAGATTTGACGATTTGGTTCATCGTCTCCAACCATTTATTTCGCATCAGTGTAAGCACAGTATGCCTAGAGACAGGAGGGAATGCGATGCTACCAAGCGGACCAATCACAGTTGCTGTGGTATACATCACTGTGACATGCAGTTACACTTTTGGAGAGGTGCATGCCAGGCTATGGCATAGGGTACAGCATAGGTTATGTGGCTACACCGTACCTATGGCGTTCATTTGATGCAGAAGTATAAATCAGCCTTAATCCTCTCGAAGTGATTGCTAATGCTGCATTTGTCCACCTCACCACCAACTCAACCTGCTTGTTCATCTTTAATGAATCCTGCACGAGGACTCCCAAGTCCCTTTGCACCTCTGAATTTCTGAATTTGCTTCCTGCTTAGAAAATAATCTATGCCATTATTCCTTCTTCCAAAGTGCATGACCATAAACTTTCCTGCTACATACTGTATATTCCATCTGCAACATCGTTGCCCATTCTTGTAACCCGTCTAAGTCCTGCAGATTACCTGGTTCCTCACCACTATCTGTCCCTCCACCTATCTTCATATGGTTAACAAACTTGGCCACAAAACCATCAATTCCATCATCCAAATTACTAACATTTAATGTGAAAATAAGTAGTCCTAACACTGACCCCTTCCTTTGCCTCCTGCCAGTCAGCCAGAATTCTATCCATGTTAAGATCTTTCCTGTAACTCAATGGATTCTCATCTTGTTAAGCAGCCTCATGTGTGGCACCTTGTCTAAGTCCTTCTGAAAATCCAGGTAAACATCCACTGCCTCTCCTTTGTCTATCCTGACTCTTATTTCTTCAAAGAATTCCAAGAGATTTATCAGACAAGATTTCTCCTCAAGGAAACCATGCTGACTTTGGCTTATTTTATCATGTACTTCTAAGTACCCCCAAAACACATCCTTAACAATAGACTTCAACGTCTTCTCAGTCACTGAGTCAGGCTAACTCGCCCATAATTTCCAGTCTTTTGCCTCATTCCCTTCTTAAAGAGTAGAGGGACGTTTGCAATTCCCCAGTCCTCCGGAACCATTCCAGAATCTATTGATTCTTGAAAGATCAAGCTGATGATGATGGAATCCTCATGCAGAATTCCCTAATTTGCAGCTTGAGTTGGTGGTGAGGAAGGCAAATGTGATGTTAGCATTCATTTTGAGAGGACTAGACTATGCAAGGATGTAATGCTGAGACTTTATAAAGCACAGGTGAAGCCTCACTTGGAGTATTTTGAGCCGTTCTGGGCCCATTCTTGTAACCTGTCTAAGTCCTGCAGACTAGACGGGGGGTTGAAAGGCTTGTCATATGAGGAGTGGTTGATGGCTCTGGGCCTCCACTCACTGAAGTTCAGAAGAATAAGGGGTGACATCATTGAAACCTATTGAATGTTAAAAGGTCTCGAAAGAGTGGATGTAAAGAGGATGTTTCCTATGGTGGGAGAGTCTAAGACCAGAGGACACAGCCTCAGAATAGAAAGGCTTGCTTTTAGAATGGAGATGAGCAGAAATTTTCTTTAGTCAGAGAGTGCTGAATCTGAAATTCTTTGAAATAGGCAGCTGTGGAGGCTATCACTGGGTATATATTGAAAGCAGAGATTGATAGAATCTTGATTAGTCAGGGCATGAAGGGATACGGAGAAAAGGCAGGAGATTGGGACTGAGAAGGAAAATGGATCATTCATGATGAAATGGCAGAGCAGGTCCATGGGCCAAATGGCCTAATCCTGGTCCTATATTTTATGATCTTATGGTCTTATCAGTACTAATGCCTCTACAACCCCTTCAGCTACCTCTTTCTGAATCCTGGGGTGTAGTCCACCTGTTCCAGGTGACTTATCTACCTTTAGACCTTTCAGCTCCCCAAGCACCTTCTCCTCAGTAATAGCAACTATAGGAGTCCCCCCCCCCCCCTTTACAAAGGTAGAGCATTCCTGTGAAACCTTTCTTAAGCTGAAATAGCATAAAGCGAAGAACCATTAATTTATATGGGAAAAATTTTTGTAAAAGCGAAAATCCTCTTTGTAATGCAAAAACAGGTTACTAATGTAGGTCTTTTGTAAAAGTGAAGTGGTGTAAATCGAACATCCCTAAAGCGGGGGACACCTGTACACTCACTTCTGCCTCCTGACACTCTTGCATTTCTGGCATAACTATTACTGATTACTGACAAGCCTGAGAAGTACACAGAAACTTTTCTCAACAGATTAATGGATAGAGAATATCTAATGAAGTTTGTGTAGCAGACAATGTTCGAAAGTAATAAGAGGACACTGTTGGTAATCATTGATAGCAGCATGAATTACCACTGATCTGGGTCATTCATTAGTTATTAATTTGGAACCATGAGTAACCATGCTGAGTCCTTTTGTCCATACTATCTTCCTGTAGGATTCTCTTGATCATCTGTCATAAACTTCACATCAAATTTATGCAATGTATCCTTTTTTAATTCTTCTGGTAATGCTACAGTGGGTGATGATGATGTCAGCTCCGGCCTGAGAGGCCAGCGTAAGGCAATTTCATGCCTCAAAAGGCGCAGAACAAAAGACCGTGTGGCACGCCACTCCTCACACAGACATTTTGCAGTATTTTTTCCTTTATTTTACAAGGTTGAGTTGTGAGCTCAACACTCAACCCAGCATGGACAGAAAGCGTACCCGGGAACGGCCCAACTGGATTTGAACCCGGGAACCTCCGTTCCGGAGTCTGGCACTGCTGTCACTGCGCCACCAGCCGACAGTGGGTGATAAGGATAATCTCCACAGACATTTGATTATAACTGCACTGTGAGGGTGAAGGTGAGGACATGGGGTAGGGTTGAGATGAGTGTGCTGTAATCAGATCCTCGCAATACACGATATATATAGCAATTCTGTTTCCATTAATTCGATGAAACCGCCATAAAGTTATGAATGAAATGGGAATATCAGTATAATAATGTCTAAACAACTGGCTTTTGTTTTACCTGTTTATATTACTCTTCTTCTGAAGGCAAACAGCTTCATATTTGTATAGTTAATGTTTATGTACTAGGGTGATTGAAATCTGAGCTTGATTTGAAGATTCTGCTTATCTTTCTCAGTAAGTTAAGTTTGGAGAGTCGGGCAGGATCTAGGTGCAATTTAGGAATGGTGATCACCACCACAAAAATGGATCACCCTTAAGAGGGTTGTGGAGAAAAGGGGTCAATTTACAATGAGGCGGCGCAGTAATATAGTGGTTAGCATGACGTTATTACAGTGCCAGTGATCTGGGTTCCATTCCGGGTGCTGTCTGTAAAGATTTTGCACGTTCGCTCTCCTACCTTTGTTTCCTCCGAGTGCGCCGGTTTCCTCGTGCTTTCTAAAGGTGTAGTAGGCTAATTGGTCACAAGGGTGTGATTGGGATGGAAGGGCCTGTCATGGTGTTGCATCTCTAAATAAATACATGACAGCTGAAGTATTTACAAAGTTCATTCCCCCTGTGTCTGAACCTTCTTGCTGGGCGTACTTTGTGAAATGTGTGGCAGGATTTTCCGTTGTGAGGAGTTTCTTCAGTTTTACTGTGCTTGTATTACAACCTGAAAATGTTCCCACCAATGCAAGTTGCAATTCCTGCTGGTTTGAGCTGGAATGTCCTTCCAGGCCTTTTGCAGCGGTAGTGGGAGGGACATAACTGCATGCCACATTTTTCTGAAGTGTAAATATATGAAACTGGCAATGAATTTTGTTTACCTGGGATAAACTGAGGTCAGATTTACTGTTCAGTACTGATGGGGAGTTTTCTCATTGGAGTGTTCTTGAACATATGGCATTGTAGATTTATAAGTATCAGAAAATTACATGGCAACATTTATGAGAAGTTTGGATAGGCACAATCAGGGTATGGAGGGCTATAGTCCAGGCAAAGGTTGATTAGACTAGGCAGAATCACAGTTTGGCACAGACTAGATGGGCTGAAGGGCCTATTTCTGTGCTGTAGTGCTCTTTGACTCTATGACTCTATAACTATAATCATGCCTATGTGATCAAACAATGATCAATCAGTGATCAGAAGGATACCAACTTAAGAAATATCAATACTTAAACCCATGGTCAGTTTGAAAACTGAGATGATGGTGATCCATGATGTTCTGATTATTTATAGTGGATGAGATGATAATGATGTCTTTTGAAACTGGGGCATAATTATTTTCCTAGGTAAATCTATGAGTCATGTAAGTAATCTTTTTCAATTTTACATTTGAGGACTACAAGACAGTTTATTTCCATGTGTAAAATTTAGACTTGTCTTTCACATTTCTCAGTTGACTTTAAAAGTAAAGCCCTGAAACATAATTTCTTGGAACCTTTAATTATATGAAAACAGTTTAAATGATTGCAGGCTCAAGTGTAGATTAAATGTATTAATAATATAGCCTTGGCTGTCCTGGTGTTTTTGCTCAATAATTACCATCATACTCACCACAGAATGTTGAACTTGGCAATTAATAGTGCAAGGACCGTTTTGGAAACCTGATGATGGTTAATAATTTCAAGCAGACTCTCTGATTCAAAAGTCAAATGGTTTAAATTGCTGAGTTTCAGAATGGTTTAAAATATTTTAAATTCTCCTGTTCTTTTTTGGAATTGACTAACATTGGGTCGGACTTAATCTCATATTTTCTTATAAATTCTCACAGAGGAAATCACAATTTAACTTTATAAATATGTGAAATAACTTTTAATATGCCAGTTATATTGTTTATTTGTTTCTTGTTGTTGAGAGAGAGACTCTTAACTACCATCAGCCAATTTTGGGTTTGTTGATGAAAATTCCTTTTGAGAACTGAAGCATTAGTTATTAAATTTTCTTTGCTTTTATTCCCATACCAGGAAAATCTGCAGGGATGGATTTGGTCAATTCAGGAACTACTACAGGTTGGCCATTTTTTTCGAGCTTGGTTATTGTCAAGGTGTTGACATTGGGAAATTAACAGGGCATCTAATTCCCCTTAATTCCCCTTAAGAGGGGCTCACATGCAATAACAATGATGCAAATTTTCAGAAAAGGCTACTTGGCTTTGCTAAAGGAAACACAGTGCTTTGATTATGCTTGGACAACAAAATTTCCATTCTAAAACTCCGTCTTCAATTAACTTAGTGGCTAAGACAGAAAGGCCTAGATGGAGTGGACATAGAGAGGATGCTTCCTGTAGAGGGGGAGTCTAGGACCAGAGGGCACAGCTTCAGAAGGATACTCTTTCAGAACAGAGATGAGGAGGAATTTCTTTAGCCAGAGGATGGTGAATCTGCGGCTGTGGAAGCCAAGTTGTTGGGTATATTTTAAGTAGAGGTTAATAGGTTCTTGATTAGTAAAGGTGTAAAAGGTTACGGAGAAAAGGCAGGAGAAAAGAGTTGAGTGGGATAATTAATCAACCATGACGGACCGCTGGAGCAGATTCAATGGACCTAATGGCCTAATTCTGCTCCTGTGCCCACTTCGGTAGAAATTTCTTGAATGGAGAATTCCTTTTCATTTCAGTGCTGTCTTTGAGACTACAAGAACACACAAAAATGTGGAGGAACTCGATGACTCAGCTTCCATGGAGAGGAATGACAGTCAACATTTGGAGTCGAGAATCTTCATCAGTGCTGGAAGGAGAGGGGGAAATAGCAGCGTAAAAAGATGTGGGGAAGGGATGGAGCAAGAGCTGGCAGGTGATAGATGAATGTGGGTGAAGGAAGGAGTGAAAGGAAATGATGTAAGAAGCTGGGAGGTGGAAAGTGGAAACAAGTGGCTGAAGAAGACAGAATCTGATCAGACAGGGCAGTGAACCATAGAATAAAGGGAAGGAGGTGGGGAGAGAAACCTGTGGGAGGAATATGAGGGTGTTGGGCAGATGAAGAGGGTGGAGGAGGGGAAAGAGATGGGATTATGGGGCTAGTGGGATAAAGGTAAAAAGGAACAGAGTGGTTACTGGAAGTTAGAGAAATCGATATTCCTGCCAACAGGTTGGAGACTACCAAGGCAGATTATGAGGTGCTACTCCTCTGAATAGTTTTATTTAAATCAGCGTCAACCCTCACCCTGGTAGGAGAGCAAGCCGTGAACAGGCATGTCAGTGTGGGAATGGGAAATGGAATTAAAGTAGCTGGCCATCGGGAGAACCCGGCTGGTAAGGGAGATAGAGGAAAGGAGCCCGACACTTCCTCCCTTGCTGTAATTCAGGGCTCTAAACAGTCCTTCCAAGTGAGGCAAACCTCCACATATGAATCCATCAATGAAATCAATGCTTCTGGTGTCATCTTCTCTACATCAGTGAGATCTGTGACAGATTGGGGGATCACCTCATTGAGAATTTCAATCCATCTGCTATACCCGCTGGGATCTCCATAACTTTATATCTTTAAGCCACTGATATATGCATTGAAAGCTATTCTGGATATATTCAGCGATATACGTCTCTGACCCAGCTGCCCTTCGCGAATTTCCCAGTGCATCCCTGTAATGGGCTGTTACCTCCAATTCTTTCTCCACAAATGCTGCGTATCAAATTGAGTTTAGAGATGCTGGAAATTTGAAATGAAAAAGGAAAATGCTGAAAACACTTCGTAGGCCAGGCAGCATCTGAGGGAAAGGGAATATTAACAGTTTCTCTTTTCACAGATGCTGAGGGTTCCCACAATTTCTTGCTTGCCCAGTTGCTTATTTCAAACATGTTAAGATTTCCAATTACTGTAGCTTTTCACCTAAGTGCTATTCTTGAATTTTTGAAGTTTTGGTCAAAATTACACTTCGGTTGTTTCAAATTCTTGTCGTCGCCCTCTCTACACAGCAACAATGGAAACACAAATTCTATAGAAGTCAGCTGAAGATTGAATTCTGGATCTATTTATTGCAGAAAATAATTATGTCCTGATGAAGGGCCTCAGCCCAAAACATCAAGAATTTACTCTTTTGCATGGATGCTGCCTGATCTGCTGAGTTCCTCCAGGATTCTGTGTGTGTGTTACTCTGGATTTCCAGCATCTGCAGATTTTCCCATGTTTATGTTTTCCTACCTGGCTTTTTCTCAGCAATCTCAATTCAGAGATATCTTTTGAGATTAAGTTATGAGTGAATTAGCTGCTGATCTTCTTTTTTAGAAGGGGGGAGTGTTGTAATCTCTGCACCATGCTCCTTACTTCTTTGTTTCTGTTTTATTCTCTACAGCTATCTTTTTTGCTCCATAGTCCTGTAAATTTATGCTCCATTTTACATATTAATGTACTGAATAATTTTTAAACTTGCACTAAATAATCCTTTAAAAGCCCCGGGCGTTATCTATTAAATTGGACAGTAGCATACCATCTGTCCATATTAATCTGACTGCTGAGATTGAATTATGTCACTGGATCTCCATATAAACAGTTGAACAGAAGGAGTTCATTAAGAATTGAGGCCAGAAAAGAAGGCATTAAATTGCAGTAGAGGGCTGTTTAGTTATAACACATCATTCTCATTCTGTCTATGTAGACATTTTGTCATTCAAAAATCAAAATCTCAAAAAATATCGAAGTATTTAAAACAGTATTTGCTGTAGAAGTGCATGTTGCTAAATCTGACTGAAGACCAAACAAGTTGCTGACAAATGATACACTTGCTTAGCTTCGGAGAATAGTTTGATCTAGCACCGACTAAGAGGGGAGTTTACTTGCATACCTTCTGCATGGCATCCCAGAGCTTCCTGTGCTTAGCATACTCAGATTTTCATGTATAACTGTCAGGACTGCCTCAGGAATATGCAAGTCAATACATTTGGACTACGTGTGTGCAATAATATGGATTTGGTAAAGTTGTAAAATATGCAGAATAACTCCAGTTTTCTCTGAAATTTAGAAACGTTGGCACCTTGTGTTACTCTTGTTGGTTTGCTTTGTTTAAAATCACAGCACTAGTCTCTGCATATCTCTTGACCCACTTCACCATCTCATGTTTTGACACACTGGATGAACGGCAGTTTCCTTGCATCTAAGTACTGGGAAGAAGTTCCTCAGCCACTGACTCCATTCCTCTCCTTGCCAGTGGTTACAGGATAAATCTGACTGTTCAGAACCTTGATGTCATACTTGACCCCAAGATTGTTTTTATTGGCATCATCACTAATTTTACTTTGAAGACCATTCAGCTCTGCCCCAAGTTCATCTGCTGTTTGAATCCTTAACCAAGCCCTGGCTTCTTCTAGACTTGACTGTTCCAATTTTTCCCTGAGCAGTTTCGGTTCTCCATTTAGGCCACTATCATCTCTGGCCTATCCTGACCTACTTGGGCCCCTATTCTATTTATAGAACATAAAACATAGAATAGTACAGCACATTACAGGCCCTTCGGCCCACAATGTTGTGCCAACCTTCAAACCCTGCCTCCCATATAACTCCCCACCTTAAATTCCTCCATATACCTGTCTAACAGTCTCTTAAACTTCACTAGTGCATCTGCCTCCACCACTGACTCAGGCAGTGCATTCCACGCACCAACCACTCTCTGAGTGAAAAACCTTCCTCTAATATCCCCCTTGAACTTCCCTCCCCTTACCTTAAAGCCATGTCCTCTTGTACTGAGCAGTGGTGCCCTGGGGAAGAGGCGCTGGCTGTCCACTCTGTCTATTCCTCTTAATATCTTGTACACCTCTATCATGTCTCCTCTCATCCTCCTTCTCTCCAAAGAGTAAAACCCTAGCTCCCTTAATCTCTGATCATAATCCATACTCTCTAAACCAGGCAACATCCTGGTAAATCTCCTCTGTACCCTTTCCAATGCTTCCACATCCTTCCTATAGTGAGGCGACCAGAACTGGACACTGTACTCCAAGTGTGGCCTAACTAAAGTTTTATACAGCTGCATCATTACATCGCGACTCTTAAACTCTATCCCTCGACTTATGAAAGCTAACACCCCATAAGCTTGCTTAACTACCCTATCTACCTGTGATGCACCATCAATAACTCACGCTGAGACTTAGGAAGCGAGTTATCGGCTTTTATTGACTGGAAGAATAAACAGCACTACATCCTGGGGAAAATGAGGGAGAGCAGCAGCCCACAGTCGCCTTTATACAGGAGTCTGTGGGAGGAGCCACAGGAGCAGTCAGCAGGGTCTGTGGGAGGAGCCACAGGAGCAGTCAGACAGGTATATCTAGTTCACCACAACCTGTGAGGCAACTTTCAGGGATCTGTGGACATGTATCCCCAGATCCCTCTGCTCCTCCACACTACCAAGTATCCTGCCATTTACTTTGTACTCTGCCTTGGAGTTTGTCCTTCCAAAGTGTACCACCTCACACTTCTCTGGGTTGAACTCCATCTGCCACTTCTCAGCCCACTTCTGCATCCTATCAATGTCTCTCTGCAATCTTCAACAATCCTCTACACTATCTACAACACCACCAACCTCTGTGTCGTCTGCAAACTTGCCAACCCACCCTTCTACCCCCACATCCAGGTCGTTAATAAAAATCACAAAAAGTAGAGGTCCCAGACAGGTCCTTGTGGGACACCACTAGTCATAACCCTCCAATCTGAATGTACGCCCTCCATCATGACTCTCTGCCTTCTGCAGGCAAGCCAATTCTGAATCCACCTGGCCAAACCTCCCTGGATCCCATGCCTTCTGACTTTCTGAATAAGCCTACCATGTTTTTTATTTTTTTTTATTATTCTGATATGCAAATATTTAAATATGAATATGAATACGCAGAGCAAGTTGTTGCCTATGTAGCAAGCTCCCCCTCTCCATGCATCTGATGCACCCAAAGGAACGGCAAACTGATACAGTTTGGCACCAGCAGCCTCGCAGGAGTTACCAGTCAGTGTTGCACTCAACGTAGGGCTACTGTAGGGACTTCAGCTCCGGATTTTTCCCTTGGGGTTTACTCCCAAAGTCTTCCTCATGAGTTGGTATCACCACAAGGCAGCAGAGGTTTGAGATCAGAGTTTTCCTTCATCCAGATGAGCTGCCAACTATCGCTGATGAGCCCCATCCACCCAAAGCAACTGTTTTTAAGGTGCCAGTAATCCACCCTTACCCCTTCTTCTGTCAGTAGAAACGGTTCCACCGGGCTTCATAGCTAAGCTACACGTGAAGACCAGGAGATGGATTTAGTTGTCAGAAGCTATTTGAGGAGCACACCATTAATAGGTAGTGGAAGCTTATCTCCATTGTCACCCCTGCCTATAACAACCTTAAGGAACCTAAGAATACTTTAATGTTCTTAATATGCAGTTATTATAATACAGGAGAAGTATGGCTCCATATGTTTCTTGATAAAAATACAAAAATATTCACATTATAGTAGTGTTGAGGGTTTTTATTGTGGGGTAGTTTGCCTGTGCAGTATAATATTGAGGAGATTTGGTCTGGTTGCTTCCAGTTGACTTTCCCTCCACTGTCCCCACAGGCAAAGTTGACAGAAAGTAAAAAGTACTGTTCGTAAGCAGGAAGCTGCTCTGGCCCTGTCAGCTTTCCACAGGGCTGGTTACATGAAAGAACTCAGATTCATATTAGGATTCACTTATTTATCACATGCACATCGAAACATAGAGTTAAACGTAACGCCTCATTTGTATTTACAACCAACACGATCTGAGGATGTGCTGGCGGCAGCCTGCAAGTATTGCCACATATTCCAGGGGCAACGTAGCATGCCCAGAACGTTCAGCAAAGCAAGCCCCTTTCTTCCTGACCATTCGGATTTTTGTTCTTGGAATTTTATAGATGTGCAGCACAGAATGAATCAACTTCACACATTGTGCCTCGCTGACTGAAAATGCTACACAGGTGCACTTAAATTGGTAAATTGGTTTATTATTGTCATACATACTGAGGGCAGAGTGAAAAGCTGGTTTTGCATGCTTTTCATATGGATCGTTTCATTACATTGAGGTAGTGCAAGGAAAAAGCAACAACATGGAACCCCAACATGTTTTAGGTCATAACATTTATTCAGCTGTTTTCTAATATATGAATCCGTGGTCTTAGATCATTGATCGGAAGTTTGCAAGATTGGAGCCTAGCCTGGACCTGACCCCACTTGGCAAGAGACTTTCTGGACCCAGCCTGAGCCCGAGGCCTTCCAAGCTCAACTTAGTCATTACTGTGTGAGTGTAGTGGTCTTGTGTATGCTGTTCAGGAGTAAGTAAGTTATCTAACCTGTATGCAGTGTTGGGTCTGATCAGTGCAAAGTGACCTCACCTGAACCCAATTGTTCTGTTGGCAAATGCACCTGACTAGTTCCAAGCCCAGCTGGTCCTGCTGTGATCCATTATTGACCTATCCACAGTAATTCTTCAACCTGCTGATAAGCTGACACTTCTTTATAGCAAGATAATCAAATTGTTTGACAGGCTGTCTAGCAATCCCTCTTTTCCCTCAGAACTCTGACAGAAGATTGATACAGGCGCTTAATCCAGCCTTTTCATTTTCTGTGATAATTTGCATTTAGGATTGATCAATTGTTTGGTATTCTCATTTTCAACGTATTCTCTCCATGTCAAAGTAAAACCTACATTTTCTTCAGCTTGTGTATAAAAAAAAGTTAACGTATCCTGGATCTATCAACTGTCTCTGACCTGAAGAGTTATGTTTCTCTGAGCTAGCTTTCCTTTCATTTCCCTTCAGTTCCTTTTTGAAATGTGTGTAAAAATAAACATATAGTATTGCATTGAAATGTCAGTCCAGAATAAGTGCTGAAGTCCCATGCTGTAGAATGGTGCCTGAATTTAGACTGAAACATTCAAATTATGATGTGTTTTTGATGTAGGGTGGAGCTCAGGATGTTTCAGTATTGAAGAATAATTAGTTACTCCCTGTTATGCCCCCTGCGTTTAAGACAGCAGTAAAGGTCCTCCATCTTTGTCTGTCCTCGTCCATCTTTTCTGTTCTGCCCCAGGTATGGTGCAGAACTTTCTGCCTCTACGGTATGGCACCAAGTTGTCTTTGGCCTCCTGTGTTTCCTTTACCCTTCAGGGGTCCAGTGAAGTGCTGTCTTAATGATGGAGTTGACCTCTGTTCTCATCACATGCCCAATCCAGCTGCAATGTTGTCTTATGTTGATTGTGGCCATGTTCTTTTGATGACACTGAAGGAGTAGGGCATGATTGGAGATCTTTCTTGGCCTAAAAGTGTGGAGGATCTTCCGGAGGCTGATATTGAAGAATACATGAATGTTATTGGGTATTAACAGGGTTCTAATTTTCTTATGCCTTCTTCAGCTACAATCTGGTCCTCCGGTCATGGGTCCTCTCCCAAATCTCTGCCTTCAGGTACCAGTTGAGCTGCTTCTTTTCTCCTCAAGAAAAGGGTGGAGTTTCCAAACCAGGAACATATATATTTGTTGTTAGCTAGCCTCTCAACTTCTTGGTCATTCTCATCAAGCTGATAGTGGTTAACATTAGAGGTGAACTCCACAGGGACACAGATGCAGTCAATGACCACTAGAATGAAAGTTTCAGAGATCTACCCTTGACATGAGTGACCTTGACTTCATCCCACAACAGCCTTGCCATCCACGTGTTGGCCTTCAGTGTCCAAGCACATCCACATTGCCTACACTTCCTTCAGCATCAACATTATCCAGACTCTATCAATTTAATGAAGACTCTGCTTTTCCATTATGTGTGCAACTACCACATTTTTCCACATTATATTCCATGGACTGACCTGTGCATTTCACCTTGATGTACGTCTTCCTCTCTGCTCGCAAACCACCGAGTTCAGCATTGTCAACAAATTTAGAAACACAGCGTCTGGTATTTAATATTTCAATAATATTTGAGTAACCTTGTGTGTGTGTATATATATAGTATATATATATAGTTTAATTAAGCATTCTTGCATTAAAATAATTAATTACCGGTTATATGTAAAAATACGTTAATTGTATACGTCGTCACGCTACCACGCTTAGAGAAAAGGCAAAGTTAGACTTGCATTTTGGACTCCATGTCTTCCTTTGAATTAGATTAAAGTTTAAAGTTACAAAACTTTAATTCTGTCCCCTCAACCAAGTTGCTAATTTCTAACATTAAAAGCTGGATCCCTGCACTATCCCACTGGTCAGCCTGAGAATGACCCATTCATTCCTGTGCTTGGCCTCCTTTCCAATTCTCACTCAATGCCAGGACGTTGCACCCAGTTCCTTGTGCTCTAATCTTGTTGATAGGATCTTATCATCAACTTTATTTAATTCCAAATGCATCGTATCCACTAGTTCCCCATTACCTATTCTAACCACATCTTCAAAGGATCAACAGATTAGTGAAAATAAATTTCTCTTCGTTAATGCATATTAACCCTCCTCAATCTGATTAATCTTTTCCAAGATGTTCTATTGTTACATCCTTCAAGAATTTTCTGGCAGAAGTGTTTGGTTACAATTGACTTCAAATATAAGAACAGAGTTGTATTGTTGGAGGCATTGAGCTTCTGGTTTAGACTGCATTTATAGTGCTGTGTATGGTTTTGAGCCTTTTTCTGTAGGAAAAGTACATTGTATCACTGTCTCTGTTTAAGATGTGGAATGCATTAAGTAAGGCTTAGTCCCTTAACAACTTTCCATCGTCTATAATTTGCAACGATCTGGCTCTGTGTTGCTTTTGTTATATAATGTTTTTTGGACTGACATGATGTGTCTGCATCTTGTTGTTTCTTACATACAAGAATCATTATAACAAGATGGGGGGGGGGGGCACCACGGTGGCATAGTGGTTAGAGCAACACTATTGCAACGTGAAGCATCGGATTTTGGAGTTCAGTTCTCTAAGGAGTTAATGTGCTCTCGCTGTAGAATGAGTGGGTTTTCTCCGGATGTTCTGCTTTCCTCCCACGTTCCCACAGCATACTGATGACTAGGTTACTTGGTCTTTGTAACTTGTCTTGCGATCCAATAGGTATTGAATAGGTGGGTTGCTGGACAGCATGGCTTGTTGAGCCAGAAGGGCTTGTTCTGCCCTGCGTCTCTAAATAAGTAAATAAATACGTACATACATACTTGGTCTCAGCAATAAACAACGTAATTCCTGCACAAGCCCCCCACAGGGCGTGAGGGAACACTTGGTCAGGCCCTGGGGATTTATCCACCTAGTTTGCCTCAACAAAGCAACTACCTCCTCCTTTGTAATCTGTATACAGTCCATGCTGTCTTGAGACAAATTAAGGTTCAGCAATTCCCAGGGCTGATAAGGCTTTCCATCGGACCCTGTGGGAGGCTGCTTTTGCTCTTAATATATCTATAGATGCCCTTGGGATTCTCCTTCTCCTTGTCTTCTAGGACAACCTCCTGATTAGCGGAAAGAATAGTAAGGCATTAATTAGTAAAAAGGGGTGTGGGTTGTGCTAACAGCTAACGGAACTGCAGACAAAGCCAAAAAGTAGAAAAATGGAATGCACTCTAGTTTAAACCCCAGCTACCCCATGCAGCACTAAGAAACCTTTCTGCAAGGATATTAGTTACCCCCCCCCCCCCACACACAATCAGGTCCACAGCATCCCATCTGTATAATTGGTTGAAAAGGCAAGATTTTATTCAGATCATTATTGGCACACACGGGTGCTTGCCTTTAATGTAACTCAAAAGGGTGCAGATGATAGAGCTCATTCTTGTGGTAGGACTCATCCAGATTTCACTATTAACGTACTCTGATCCCTGATAATTATGAATAATTTATGTTTGTGTTTTTCTTGTGAATATGACTTATATGATACAATGGGCCCATGATGTTGCTGGAAGTAAGTTTTTCATCGCCCATACATGCACTTGTAGATATGACAATAAACTTGAATTTGAATTTGAAGTTTGAACTTGGCTGTGTAACATCGGACAGTCCCAGAAGTTGACCTGCATGGTCCATTGAAATTTTCCCAACAGGTGGCTTCTTGTACCAAATCAAAACACTGAGGTCTCTTACAAATAAATGAGGTAAGTAATGGGCACACACACTGAAAAGTCGCATGCAGAATTTCCTTGGCTACACTGAAGAAATTCTCGCTGAGCATTTTGAGCCGGATCAGTGAGTTCATTGATCTGATGTATTGTAGGTGAAGACTTGCCTGTGGCAAACACATAAAAAAGGAGAGTGGGACCAATGATGCAGTGGCCTTACTTCATTATATGAGAGTGTGCTCATTGTTAATGCTGCTCTTTGGTCTTTTAGCCATTTTCCTCACTTACTGATCCTTGCTGGAGAGCCAACATAATAATGCCTCTTACTTTGACTGTGATGAACTAGTTGTGCACCAAGATCCCTGTAATTAGCAAAGCTGCATTGCATGATTTTCCTAGATCTGCGCTGACACTTGGATGTTCTTAATACACCACTGTCATGCCTGGTGATGCTTCCTTCAGTGGGTGTACTTGTCTAATTATACCTTTGCACATCTCTTGCTTTGGACAGTTGCAAAATTTCATCAGTCATTGCTCTAGAAGCAGCCTTGTTCTCCAGTTGTCACACTTAGGCTTAACTCTGGTGGTTTCAGTGTTAATGGGATTGTGCGCACTGACATAAATGTGAAAAATGTAAGCATTGTTCCCTAGCAAACGAGACTGTTTCAAACAACTCCTATGTTGAAACTGGAAAATAAGCTAAGCATTTTGTTTCATGGTAGTGAAATAGTAGTGCAGGTAAAATTTTGTGGTTGTGTGTAGTTTATAAAGGATCTTTGGGGACCTGAGTCACCCCAACCACAATCTATTCCAGCTGCCACCATCTGGGAAACGGTACCGCAGCATAAAAGCCAGGACCAACAGGCTCCAGGACAGCTTCTTCCACCAGGCCATCAGACTGATTGATCATGCTGATTTGAGTGTGTTTCTATGTTACATTGACTGTTCTATTTATTATAAATTATTATAAATTACTATGATTACATTCAGATGGAGACATAACATAAAGATTTTTACTCCTCATGCACATGAAGGATGTAAGAAATAAGGTCAATTCAATAATATTTCTATAAAATTTGAACGTGCATAATCTTAAGGTGATTGGAGGAAAATATAGTGGGGATATCTGAGGTAATTTTTTACACATAGAGTGATAGGTGTGTGGGAAGGTGTTTGAGGTAGCTACATTAGGAACATTTAAAAGACTCTCAGGCACAAGGGTGATAGAAAAATGGAGGGCTATACGGGAGGGAAGGGTTAGATTGTTTTTAGAATAAGTTCAAAAGTTGGCACAACATCATGGGTCGAAGAGCCTGTACTGTGCTGTACTGTTCTATGTTCTAAAATTGGCAGAACTAATCCCATAAAGATTTAAGCAAAGTTCAAAGTAAATGGCGCCAGCAAACAGCAGTTCCTCAGGCGACATCTTCCAGACAGTCAATCATTTCAGCTTTTCTACAGATTCCACTTATTCTTTTTATCTTAATACGGTTTTTGAAACTGTTGGAACCTGTGACTTACAGTCTGCTTTTCGATCGAGTGAGGTCGTGCTCTGCTGTCCTTGAGAAAACCCCAGGAGAGAAATGCGAGCGTGAGCTCCCATGAGGAAAAGCTCAGAGACGAGATGAAGGGTCACGATTAACTATGTTTCTCGCCGATTAAAACTTAGAGGTAGATTGAGATATTGAGGCAAATACGGAGGAGAGCGAGTGTTTTTCGGAAAGGCCACTGGTTCGAGTCGTTTTCCTCAGAGGGGCTGCTAATTTGAGTCACTGCCGTCGGAGGGGCTGTTGGGTCCCAATGGTCTCGGAGATGTTATTGAAATTCTGAGATTTATAGATTGGACTATAGTTCACGTTGGCCTCTTTCAGTTCCACGTTTTTTTCACGTTCTCATCCAATCTTTCTTGTTGCAGATTGGCGAGCTGGGGGTTTGGGTCATCTGTTAGTTTTTGTGTGCAAGGGAGAGGTTGGGGGTGTTTGGGTTTGCAAGATTTGCTTCTTTTTCTTTTCATTGGGAGAGGGATAGATGTCTTTCTTTCAACTGCTTATATGGTTTTCTGTGTTCTATGGCTATCTGGAAAAATGACAAATTCCTGCATTCATACTTCGATAATAAAATTAACCTTTGAACTTTTAAATTTTATTATACAAGTACAGGTATGTCACAGTATACAACTGTCAGATTCATTTTCTTGTAGGCATATTCAATAAATCTATAGAATAATAACCATAACAATGAAAGACCACCCAACCAGAGTGCAGAAGACAACAAACTGTGCAAATGCAAAAAAAATTAATAATAATAGTAAACAAATGAACAATAAATGTAGAGAACATGAAGTGGAGAGTCCTTGGAAGTGAGTCCATAGGTCGTGGGAACATTTCATTGATGAGGGCAAGTGAAGTTGAGTGAAGTTATCCCTTCTGGTCAAGATAGCTGAGGGGTAATAACTGTTCCTGAACCTAGTGGTGTGGGTCCTGAGGCTCTTATGCCTTCTTCCTAATGGCAGCAGTGAGAAGAGATCATGTCCTGGGGGGTGGGTTCCCTGATGGTGCTTGCAGTGCAAAATGCTGGTTATTTATGAATGTAGAAACACATTGCATGAAATTGGATTTAGAGTATTTTGTAATCACAGGATCATTACATTTTGGTTTTCATTATCTAGATCAGGGGTGTCAAACTCATTTTAGGTCACGGGCCGGATTGAGCAAAATGCAGCTTCATGCGGGCCGGATCAGTCGGACGCGTGCAAACGCAGCTTTCGTTGCCTCCATTTTTTCAGCCTGCTCTCATGTGTCTCAGTCTCTGCTATAACTACAAAGTGTTTCACTTTACAAATTCCGTTTCTTATGAAGAAGACTGCCGAGCAAGACTGCCGAATAAACACTAAAAACTCTGAAAACCTGGCACCTGAATAAACTCAGCATTAGCCATATCATACGCCATAGGCGCTTCGATTACTGGGGCCAGCTTTAATAATAATTAGATATTATCTCGCGGGCCAAAGATAATTCCACCGCGGGCCGGATTTGGCCCGCGGGCCTTGAGTTTGACATATATGATTTAGATATACTTAATCACAATTTTCATAAGTATTGAAATACGACTTTAATGTAGCTTCGTTTCTGCCTCCATTTGTCACAAAAATTCTCAGGAAGCTGGGCAAGTCGTTTATTTTTAGAGTTACTATTTTTCATTAAGCTTGCCAAATCATAAGATACCTCCTGTAAGAAACATGAGACATGATGTCCTTCCCTAATCTGTTGAAAGGTTGACAAATTATTTCTGAGGCGTTATTTATTTCCGTAAATATTCTATCCATCTGTACCTAACATCATTATTGTAAGATCTGTGTGAACACCAGCAGTTGCTTTATAATTGTGTGTTATTAATGAAAAATAAATCATTATTAACCAGTTTGAAACCCATTTAATATCACCGCAAGACATGCAATAGATGATTGTATTCTTTCAAACAAGATAGTGTTTTTACTTCTGATTTCCTGTATCAAAAGTTTACACCATATTTTTGTACTTATTTTTTTTTACTGCAACTGGAGTAATATTTGATATAGATACTGATGTCATATACTTAGGAATTCAGGCACCGTTTGTGGACAGTGGAATAAATTTAACCAGCTGCTTCAGGTAAAGCTGGAGGTATGTGACACAATAGGTAGGTGGATAGTACTGGGAGGTGGTATGTGCTTTCCACTACTTTTTACTTGGCTGGCTTCTGCATGCTCTCACTGAAGTGATCATCAGATCATAGTGTGATACCGTTTGCTCCTTCTGTGAATCTACGGAATTCTTTGCCACAGGTAGCTGTGGAGCCCAAGTCTTTATGGATATTTAAGGCAGAGGTTGATAGATTCTTGATTGGATACAGGGAGAAGGCAGGAGATTGGGGCTGAGAGGAAAATTGAGTCAACTATGATGAGGTGGCGGAGCAGACTCGATGGGCCAAATTCTGCTCCTATATCCTATGGTCTTATGGTCTTCTCCACCTTGAGTGGTCATGGGCCAAGCATTCCTGTGAGTCAGTGGAGATATCCAATTTTTTCAAAGAAAGAGAGAGGCATTGGTCATGTGGATAGTCAGAGGCTTTCCCCCAGGGCTGAAATGGCTAGTATGAGAGGGTATAGTTTTAAGGTGCTTGGAAGCAGGAACAGAGGAGATGTCAGGGGTAAGTTTTTTATGCAGAGAGTGGTGAGTGTGTGGAATGGGCTGCTGGCAACAGTGGTGGAGGCGGATACAATAGGGTCTTTTAAGAGACTCCTGGATAGGTACATGGAGCTTAGAAAAATAGAGGGCTTTGGGTAATCCTAGGCAATTTCTAAGGTAAGGACATGTTCAGCACAGCTTTGTGGGCTGAAGGACCTGTATTGTGCTGTAGGCTTTCTATGTTTCTAAACTTTGAGCAAACATTTGAATAATTTACCTATTCCTTTTGGTACTATCTTGCCATGAATGACATGAGAATAGAGTAACTGTTTCAGGAGAATAGTTCTGGGCATGAAAGCAATGTGACTATCATTTTAGATTTGACTTTGTGTGTTTAGAGCCCGGGAGAATGTGCGAGTGTAGAGCTGGTTTTCCAGCCGATGGATTTGCAGGCAGGGTTAGTGGTGCTTTTTCAGTTGTTTGTTTTTTGGCACAAGAGATTCTGCAGATACTGGAAATCTTGGGCAACCTGCAAAAAATGCTGGAGCAATTAAACAAGTCAGGCAGCGTCTACGAGGGAAATAAACAGTCGACACTTCAGGCCAAGTAGTGATTGAAAGGCCTGGATAGAGTGGATGTGCAGTGGATGTTTCCAGCGCTGGCAGGGTTAAGACCAGAGGGCACAGCTTCAGAATAGAAGGATATCCCTTTAGAATTGAGGTGGGGAGGAATTTCTTTAGCCAGAAGGTGATGAATTTATGGAAATCATTGCCACAGATGGCTGTGGAGGCCAAGTCATTGGGTATATTTAAAGCAGCATTTGATATGGACTTTATTAGTAAGTAAATGTTACGGGGAGAAGTGAGGAGCATGAGGTTAAGAGGTATAATAAATCAGCCATGACTGAGTAGCAGAGCATACTCACGAGAAATGGCCTAATTCTGCTCCTATGTCTTATGGAAGGAACTCGGCCCAGAACATTGACTGTTTAGTCCCCTCTATGGATGTTGTTGAAACTGCTAAATTCCTCTAGCATTTTGCATGTGTTGTCCATGTCTGTGAAGAGTGAAGAAGAACACGGACCACACTTGCCTGATAGATCCTGAATTTAGTGCTGCATCTGAGGCTTTGATCCATGAATGTTCTTCTCCTCAAACAGCCAACAGATATGCTTGCACATTGGAGGCAGTGGTGAATTTCATCATCAATATCTGCCTTCACTAAGAGGTGGTTCTATGGTAAGTTATCTACATTTTCCAGGTTCTCAGTGTTACAGACGTTAAAGATGAAGCTTTTCTTTCTTTCTTTCATACTCATCAGTAAACAAGGGTTTGGAGGTTGGCCTCCAAAATATAAAATATATTAACTTTGGAAATAGAAATTAACAATTTGGATGCAGATTTTAATCTCTTCCTTATATAGTAGTATTCAGACTTGCTACTAATTTCCACCCATCTTTTCTGGTTATTATCCACTTGTTATTTTGATTTAAAGCTTTTGCACCTGAAATTTATACAGAATAAATGCAATAGGTTTTGCTGCTTGTATAATAACCTTAATTATAATCAGTTCACTTTCATAAAAGCAGAAAAATGTAGTTGGTCTGTCTCTACAAATGATTGTGTAGCACAATCAGTCAATTATGTGCTTCTCGGTGCTATGGAATAAACATTATTATGGAAAAATATCTCAAATTCATCAGGCATGAAGTATCACAATCATAGAACAAGTTGGCTTTTGTTTCAAATGATAGTTTCTTGTCACCTATAAATCATAAAGCATTTATTGTTTTGCTCAGCAAATGATTCAATTGGGGTAGAAAACTGATTGCAAAATGCAGTCAGCATATCTCATTGTAAGTAATGAGACATCAGATTGTATGTGCTCATGCTCATGGCTCGCTGAGGCATAAATTATGTGAGCCTGCTGTAATGGTATCAACGGGCAAGCAGTGCATGTTTGGCATCATTGCTGTAACATTGGACTTCGTATTTGCAAATAAGAAGGATCATAGCTCATAAATAGAAACAAAAAAACAGGCCGTAATGAAAAGAAATTGATCTTACTTAAAGGGGAAGGTTTTACCTGAACTTCTGCTGAGGATTCTGTTACCAAATACAGTGATACACTCAAAAATGCTAGAGATTCTGCAGATGCTGGAAAACCTATACTCCTTCTCCACCCCTTACCTTCTAATTCTGGTGTTGATGAAGGGTCTTGGCCTAAAACGTCGACTGTTTATTCCTCTCCGTAGATGCTGCCTGACCTGCTGATTTCCTCCAACGTTTTGTGTGTGATAGTCATGATAGGTTCCATCTCATTTGGCAGAGCAGCATTTTGCAGGTGAGGTCTGACTTGATTGCTCTAATCTGCAGCCACCCTGCCCATCTCCGGTACCACAATTCCAATCAAGATTTGAAAATGCAGAATGCCATCTAGGTATATCTGCACTTTGCTCGCACATCCTGACATTTCATAAAGTTAATGTGTGTAGCTGTACGAAGGCCTGAACAGTGCCCACAAAAATGATGCTCCAATCAAGCTGGATGAAGTTGCTGTGGGATCCCTGCACAGTGACATTTTATTATCCCACTTCATATGGTGCAGGTTTTCTCAGCAATTTCCTTGTCTATTTTCCGATTGTTGTGAAGTGAAATCCTTAGAATTATCATGTGAAAAACCCATAGTCAACTGCACTCAGATTCAAGAATGTTTATAGTCACTTTTCAGCTCATGAGTGTAGAGGAGAATGAAATGATTGTTACTCCAGATCCGATGCAGCATTAAAAAATACAATAAGTGTAGTGAATACAATATAAACACAAAAAATGAATATAAATATGAAATCAATCCTATTAAACACAATGTACAAGTAACTTGTTATATACATAGACTGATTGTATGTACATAAAGTGACTATGGGCGATGTGTTTGTCATGGTGTGGCTGGGTTAATAAGTGGATGTGTTGATCAGCCTGATGGCTCAGTGTTACAGTGTTATGGTTTTTATTGTCTGATAAGTAATTCATGAGATGTTCCAAAAATTAAAATTCTGTTTGTTTCTATTTTAGTGCTTTATGCAGCAAACAATGTGACTGAAGAAAATGAAAAGAATTTAACCTTTTTTCATTTCAAATATTTCATAATTGTATTTCTATGTCAACAGTATTAGATTTTGTACTGCATTCAAATTCACGTTAGAAAGTCAGAAAAATCATTTTTTAAAAAAAGTCAGTTTTGTTAATATTCTGAAACTGGCAACTCTGGTAACTTACTGCTGGACAGAAGGATATTTCATAATATACTCGTGTTTATCAGGAAGTCTAATGCATGTTGTCGAGGTGATGATCTTGTATTGCACCAACCTTACAAAGAAATGCCTTGTAAGATGGCATTCTTGAATTATTTAGAGCATCAGTATGTTTACCACTGACAAACTAGTGTAGTAAATTTCTTCCTCACCTGCATCTGGTTTCAGAGCACAGCTGAAAAAGCAATTACTTATTCAGTAGTCTCTCCCCAGGGCATTCTGGCAACACTCGTGTCCAGAGAGTGCAATTTAGCTTCAGAATAATTGGCTGTTCTTTGTGCAGCTCACTGCTGCAAAGAAGCAGTAGCTTTTGGACGGCTTCTTGAAATATGGCCGCATTGTTTAGCCACTTGCAAATGCCACTTCTCAGATTTGTTTGCCCAGGGATTCTAGCTGACTCCAGAGGCTGACTAGAACACTATTTCTTGATGTCAGGAGATAGGAGCTAACCATCCAAAATTGCATTAGACCTTTTCTACGATTTCAACTATTTTTTACTGCTTGACTTGTGCGTACAAATGCAAAACATTCTTCGGTTAAAATTTTACATTTGGGGAGAAACCTTCGACATGAAATGATCATGGCAATTTAATTTAAAAATGCACATCTCTGGTAGAAGTGATTTGGTAGACTGGGTGGTGAAAAGGGATTTTGACACATTGGTCTTCATCAATCAGGCCACTGAGTAAAGAAGTTGGGTGTTTATAAATTTGCATTTGGAATATTATGGTCCATTTTGATCACCCTGTTATAGGAAAGATGTTATTAAATTTGAAAGGGTATAGAGCAAATTCACAAGGATTTTGCCAGCCCTCAAGGGGCTGAGTTATGGAGGAATGTTTTTGCAGGTTTCATTGGAGTGTTGGAGAATGAAAAGCCATCTTACTGATGTGTGTAGAGGCATAGGTTGGGTGAATGTACACAGTTTTTTCCCCAGAATCAGGGAATCAAGAACTAGAGGACATACAGTACTGTGTAAAAGTCCTAGGCACATATATACACAGCTAGGGTGTCCAAGATTTTTGCACAGAACTGTGTTTGTCAATGTGGAGTGGAGAGCAGATTTGTAAATTTGGCGTGAGCAAAGGATGTTGGGAATGGCAAGGGTGGAGCAGTTTAGGACAGGTGGCAGAGAGCTGGGGTGGGGGGTGGGAGAGAGGTGTCACGGGTGCAGACACACCCAGTCCTGAGACAGCAGGCAAGGTCATCTGATTCTAAATAATTGGCTTATTGATCATTACAGAATGTCTCTCTTGCTGTTAACTGAGGGGTCTGTGGATGCCAGGTTGGGAGCCCCTGGCTTAGAGGGATATGGACCAAATGGAAGCAAACGGGACCAGCTGGGATGAGATCGATATGAGCCAGTTGGGTTGAAGAATCTGTTTCCGTACTGTATGAACTGTACTCCAGTTGAGTGAGAGTATTTTACTTTTTACACGTTCTGCTTGGAAAATAGATGGCTGAATATCATTTTTATAAAAACATAATTGGTTGAAAGTTAATGGAAAGGATGGGGTTTTATTTGCATGTGGAAAATTGAGGACTGATGAGGGATAATCAGGGTGGCTTTGTGGATGGGATATCATTGTCTTGTGAATGAGTTTGAACTTTCAAAGATGGCACTAAGAGGATTGATAAAGGTAAAGTGGTAGTCATCGTTTACATGGACTTCATCAAGACCTGCATGGTAGGCTGATCCAGAAAGTTAAACACATGGGTAGGCTCAGTCTGTATTGCCTAGAGCAACAGGGGCTAAGAGGTGACCTGACCAAGGTATAGAAAATGATGACTGGCCGAGGTATCTGCTTTTCATGGTGGAGGTATCTAAAACTAAAGAGAATTGGCTTAAGGTGAGAGGAAGAAGATTTAAAGGTGATCTGAGTGGTAAATGTTTTATACAAGGGATAGTTGATATTTGGGAGGAGCTGGTGGAGGTAGAATATTAACTTCATTTGAAAGTCTCCAGGACAGGTACTTGCATGAGTAGGGCAGAAAGGGACATGGAATTAATGCAGGCGAGAGGGATTAGTGTGGACAGGCACGATGGTCAACTGGTCTGTTATATGCTGTATAACGATATGACCCTAATGATAACATGAGCAATTACTCTCACTATCATTCTGTATTTTTAAAGTCACAGATAATTTAGCTGAAAGAAAAGATTCACTCATCAATTCCAAATGAGATTTTTGTGTCTGCTAAGTCAACACAAGTTCTGAATCTGGAGATTAATGTAAGGCAAGAAAACATGAAGCATCTTTCCACTCTTCAGTCTGTTTTAGTTGCTGTAATTGTTGAAAATCCACTGTCACCAAAGTAAGTAACATGGGCTGCAAGTTCACTGGTGTCTGTTTTCAAGTTTCAGGATTGTTTATGGTCACTCTTCAGTGCAGGAGTGTAAAGGAGAACAAAATGATTGTTACTCTGGATCCTGTGCAGCATAAAAAAAACACAATAAATGTAAATATAAAAGCACAATGGGCAAGTAACTCTCTGAATGTGGCCTTACATACATAAGATTAGCTTACAGTAAATACACAGAACAATTAAATGTTCATAAGGAATACCTGTACATTGGTGACTCTGACTGGAAATAATAAAGTGACAAAGTGATTTTAATCCAGAAAATGATTTTAAAATGGAAAGCAGGTAAAGTCAGGCTTTGAGATTTTAACTTCAGGCCCTTGTCACTTGACAATTCCAGCAACAATTTCTGATATTGGTATTGGCAAGGACGGTGTCTATAGGAGAGAATGGGTCATCAATCTATTGATTTCCATGGATTTGTGCAGAGGGGAAATACTCTTTTAAGTTTTGGAGAATTGATTTTGTATGGGATGAAGCTGTTCCAGTTTGGAGAGTCAGATTGATGTCTTTGTTGTCATGAATGAAAATCAATGCAAAAGAAGAACATGGCCGTTTAATTCTGCTCAACTCCTCCTTTCCAGACTCAAACTTCCTTTTCAAAGCCATAATTGTTGTCTGTTTTTTTCAAACACGCTTGATATAAAGATTAAGATTAGCTTTATTTGTCATATGTACATTGCAATATCAAAACATACAGTGAAATGCGTCAATTGTGTCAAATCAAATCATTGAGGATTATGTTGAGCAGCCTGCAAGTGTTTCCACACTTCTGGCGCCAATATAATATGCCCACAGCTCACTAAGGGGAAACTGGAACACCCAGAGGAAATTCACATGGCCACAGGGAGAACGTACAACTCCTTAAAAATAGCAACGGGAATTGAACTGTGATCAATGATCGTGGGCACTGGAATAGTATTATGCTAAGTGCTACACTACCATGGATTTATTTCCCTGCAAAGGCTGTTTCAGGTGATTGAATCAAACGTCACTGTTAGATATTGGGTTTGCTATTGTAAATACTCAAGCATCCAGTGAACTCTCCATCACTTTGACTTCTGGACCAGAATGTCTGCCTGTCCTGATGAAGGGTCCTGCCCTGGGATGTCGACTGGCTATTTGCCTTCATAGATGCTGCCTGACCTGCTGAATTCCTCTGTGGCTGCTCCTTCAGTACAAATTCCTGGAGTCCATCCGCTGTCTCATCTTCAGGCAAAACTCAATTTGTAGTGTATGGAGTTTCCACAGCAAAGTAAATCTTTATGAAACGCCCCTTCATTAGCATGGGCGAGCTAGTATAAGGCATGATCCCTACCATTAACCGTGGGGTCCATGGAGGCCAGCTTGGGAACCCCTGATCTAAGAGAACTGCAGCATAACAAATACACACAGAGTGGCCGCTTTCGTTCAGTAACTCCTGTACAAAATAAAGTGGCCACTGACTATATATTCGTGGTCTTCAGCTGCTGTAGCCCATCTTCTTCAAGGTTCAATGTGTCGTGCATTCTGAGATGCTCTTCTGCACACCGCTGTTGTAATACATAACGGTAGTTATTTGAGGTACGGTCACCAGCCTGTCAGCTTGAACCAGTCTGTCCAATCTCCTCTGATCTCTCTCATTTACAAGACACTTTTTGCCCCCAGAACTGTTGCCCACTAGATGTTTGCTGTTTTTGTTTTTTTTTGCATCTCTATAAGTTCTAGAGACCGTGTTCCTGAAAATCCCAGGAGATCAACAGTTTCTGAGATACTGAAAACCGCCCCGTCTGGCACCAACAATCACTCCATGATCAATGTCACTTAGATCACATTTCTTCCCCATTCTGATGTCTGGTCCGAACGACAAGTGAACCTCTTGACCACGTCTGCATGCTTTTCTGCATTGAGTTGCTGCCACATGGTTGGCTGATTAGGTCTTTGAGCAGCTGTATCTAATAAAGTGGCAGCTGAGTATATTATCTACCTGCACTGCACTTCCTCTGAACTCTTCATGCCACTTTGGCTAAACAGAGGAGCACTTATAGTAATAGATTAAGACCAACTGCGCTGCTCCAAAGAGCGCTATAGGAGTCATTCTTACCCTTGGCCATTAGGCTCAATAATGAGTCAACCTAGCCAGGGAAGTGATGATCCCCTCCTGTTAGATTGTTTGAGGTAACTTATTTTTCATTCTTTCTTACTTCTCTTCTAATATTTGTATTTCTGTGAACTTGTAATGCTACTGTGACGCTGTAATTTCCTTTGGGATCAATAAAATATCTATCTATCTACTGTACACATTACTCTACATTCTTTTATTGTTTAACTTTGTACTGCTTCAATACACCGTTGCTATGAATTAATTGGTATGAATGATCCGTGAGGCAGGTTTTCACTGTACCCCAGTATGAGACAATAATAAACCAGTTTACCAATTTACACTCCGATGCAAGACACTGAAAAAGAAATCGGATAGTGGAATCCAATTTCTAGGCACCTTTTTCCTCAAAAAAGCATTCCGCTTTTCTTTGTGGGAAGTCTTTTGGCTTCTTCAAGCAGTTCCTGAGTTCCAAATGTTGAAGGGCTAGCCAGCAACAGACTGAACCCTCCTGGGGGAAGCAGTAATATCAAGTGCTTTGAACTGGAAATAATTTTTTTTTTCTCTATTTCTTATTCTCAAATGCTCCCCAATATGTTATATGCTTGCAGGTTCTCTTCCCTGACTAAACACAGGGCAATGCAATTTGCTGAAATCTGGTGGGTCTATTGGTGATTATACTGGGAAAACTAAGATGTAGCCATAAATTGTTTCAAAGAAAGGGATGGGTTTTAAATTCAATCACACAGCATATCATTTTAACTCGCTTGCTTGGCCATTGCACTAAATTCTACTCAGTGGCAACTTTATTAGTTCCCCCTTGAACACAATGAAGTTGCCACTGAGTGTACGATCCTCGTCTTCTGCTGCTGTTCCCATCCACTTCGAGGTTTGATGTGTTGTGCATTCAGACATGCTCTTCCGCACACCACTGTGGCAATGTGCGGCTATTTCAGTTACTCTCACCTTCCTATCATCCTGAACCAGTCTGATCGTTCTCCTCTCACCTCTCTAATTAATAAAGCATTTTTGCCCATGGAACTGGATGTTTCTGTTTTCCATACCTTTTTCTGTAACCTCTGGAGTCGGTTGTTCATGAGAATCCCAGGAGGTCAGCAGTTCCTGAGATATTCAAACCACCCACGCCTGGCACCAACAATTACTCTGTGGTCAAAGATGCTTAGATCATACTTCTCCCCCATTCTGTGGTTTAGTCTGAAGAAAAGCTGAATCTCCTGACTATGTCTGCGTGTTTTTATGCCTTGAGTTGCTGCCACATGATTGGCTGATTAGATCTTTGCGTTACGAGCAGGTGTACAGTGTACCTAATGAAGTGACCACTGAGTGTAAGTTCCTATACATTTTGTTACTTCCCCTTCTTTGTTTGACTCACCAGAGTCTGAAGCAGACAGAGAACAATGAGTCCCCATGTTGATTTCTGAGTGGCATTTGTTCTCAGCCTCCCCTGCTGAAAATGTGTCCTGCATATCTAATTCTGAAACAGTGTGGGTCCAGATTTTCACAGCCTCATGCACAGTACTCACGTTATTTAAATGAAAGTCAATCACTCGCATTCCCATTGAGTGATTGAGACTAGTGGGGGCCACAGAGACGAAATCACAGGTTCAGATTGGAATTGATTTATTTGACACATGTACATCATAATATAACGGCGAAATGTGAAAACCAACACGATGTAAGGATGTGCTGGGGACAGCCCGCAAGCTTCATAGAGCTTGTCATTTCTCTCATACTTCATTTGCCATTGTGTTTCAGTGGTTGTCTCAGTATAATCACCTTCAGACCCTTCAGATCTCAGCAAGTTGTATTGCCCTGTGTTTAGTCAGGGATGAGAACTTGCAAGTAAATAACATATTGGGGAGTATTCAAAAATAAGAAGCAGAAAAAAATTACTTATTTCTGGTTCAAAGCACTTGATATTTCCGTTGCTCCCAGCCTTTTCCCCACCTTTTTAATGCTATGGACCAATACCATTAATCAAGGGGTCCACGGACCCCAGATTGGGAAACCCTGCACTAGATGTATTGTACAGGCTGCCATAAGCAATGAAATATGGCAAATTCATAACTGTTCCCTGGCATCGTGTTTGGTGGTGTTTGGCTGTTCTTAACTGGATTTGTGATTTGTCTGGTTAAGCCAGAGAATGATGTTAAATCAAAGGGCCACGAGGAGAACTGATAGATGTACACAAAATCACAACTGATTCAAAGAGAAGGAAGACGTCCACATTAGCAAATGGTTCCTTAATCAGATGGCACAGATGTAAATGTTTGAGCAAAATATAAAGGGGAGATGTGAAGTCTTAGGCATGGAGTGTTTATGATCTGGAATTCATTGGCTCCAGTGAAAACAACAATTGAATGGACTTGGACTGAGAGTTAGGGTTAGGAATCAGAATCAGGTTTATTATCACCAGTTTATGTCATGAAATTTGTTTTTGCAGCAGCAGTTCAACGCAATACATAATGGACAATACGTAATGAACTGAAAGGGATTAGGATTGATGGGGTTTCTCTACTAGGTGATGGTTTAGCCTTTATAGACTCCTTCAAACTTTTAAAATTCTATGGATAGAGGAATAACAGCGATCACTGAGTGAGAAAGGGCAGCTGGGTTTCTGCCTTCTGAGCCTTCTTCCTGAGAGTTTGCTGGCAGCCATATTCCTTATTCCTGTCACCCACAGAGGAACATATCCAGAACCTTGAATTTACTTAACCATTTTGGAGTTAGGGGCATTTTAAAACTACCACGGGCTTGCAACAAGTCTAGGTACTTCATATTTATACTGGTGTGGCCTCCAAACGGCAAGTCTCCTGTGAACAAGGTGAAAATATACACAATATGTTAGACTTAGTATCCACTGCTACCTTGTAACATCATAGTGGGAAAATCACCTCATGAAATCTGAGCACTGTGGCCTGAATGTAACCAACTGGTCTTCTTTGTCTGCATTGGTGACTCTGTGCTCCAGAGAGAAGCTGTTCCATTTGTGTTAATTGGAGCTTATCCATTCCCTCCTCCAGAGGATGCATTTCAGGCATGTGCCAATCACAAGGTGCTTTGTAACGAAATGCTGGAAGAACTCAGCAGGCCAGGCTGCATTTATGGAAAGGAATAAAGAATCAACCTCCTTCCAACATTATTCTTTGCCACAGGCAGCTGTGGAGGCAAAGTCTTCATGTACATTTAAGGCAGAGGTTGATAGATACTTGATTGGCCAAGGCATGAAGGGATACAGGGAGAAGGCAGGAGATTGGGGCTGAGAGGAAAATTGGATCAGCCATAATGAGATGGCAGACTCGATGGGCCAAACAGCCTAATTCTGCACCCATATCTTATGGTCTTATGAGGGTCTCAGCCTGAAGGGTCGACTCTTTATTCCCTCCATAGATGCTGCCTGGCCTGCTGAGTTCCTCCAGTTGGTTACATTCAGGCCACAGTGCTCAGATTTCATAAGGTGATTTTCCCACTATGATATTACAAGGTAGCAGTGGATACTAAGTCTAACACATTACGTATGTTTTCACCTTGTTCACAGGAGACTTGCCGTTTGGAGGCCGCACCACTTCCTTCCAGCATTTTGTTTATGTTACTCCGAATTTCCAGCACCTGCAGTATCTCCTGGGTTTACAAGGTGCTTTGTTGCCTGTGTTCACAAGGGACCCTTCTCCATAAATGTGATTATCTGTACAGGGATCTTTTAAGATAAATTGAAATAAACATGGTTTATTCCATCAGACCTTCCTCACTCCCTGTCCTGTATACTGGACTTGTTTGCTTGAACTTCAGTGTTTCCCTAACTTTCTTATCTAATTTCCTCCCACTTTAAGGCAAACTCTTGCTTCAATAGAACCGCACGGAGGTGTGATAGGAGCAGAATATCTTTCTGTCTTTATTTTTATCTTTTCAGTGGTTTTACAGTGTAATTACTGCACATGCTGAATTTCCCCCATCATTATGGCTGTAAAAAAAAGTCAGTGTCAATTTTTCCCAGATGGATTTTGCAGGCTAAGCAAACTAAACTGCATTGCAGAGATGAGCTCATAAATTTCAGAAGAGGAAAATATATTTTAATAGTTCTTGATATAATTCACTGGGATGAGCAAGTCCAGGACATTTGAGCTTTTGATATTTTCCCCAGCATTTCGAATGAAGTATTTAGCAATTCGGCATTTTAGGAAGCCTTTTATTCTGGGAATTATTTTATTGGCATATCTCTATGGCTTTTCCTCTCTCAGACTGGCAACCTCGGGCACATTTTATTCTTAATTAACAATGCTTAAACTAAATTGGAAATTAGTCTGTTTTCTGCATCCTTCCTAGCAATGCTGGAAGTGAGAAGTTTTTTTAAAAATGGAGTTAAAACTAGGAACATGTGCTTAAAGGATTGCATGAAGACTTAGAATCCCAATTAGCAAACGTTACCCAACAGCAAGTGATGCCGCAATGTACAACATCCTCATATAACATAGAATTCTTAAATTATGTAGGAATTTGAAGGAATACATTTTTTATTGGATTTTAATGAATGCATTTGGTAACTGATTTTGTGATGTGAAATGACGAAGGAAGTATGTAACAAACATCTTTCTTGTGTATTCTTTTATGGTCTTAAGGTTTTAAAGTCTTTGTTTAAGGTCTGCTCTGTTGAGTTAAGGCTTTGAAATGTGTTGTGTTTAGTTAATGTAACAATTGATTTAAAGGCATATTAAATATTAAAACTTGGGTGTTCCAGGTAATAATGATCTGAAAAAAGAGAGATCATGGGTTTATCCTACAGACATCTTTGTTCCTCTCATCTACGAAAAGATGTACTGGCAGTGGAGATAGTCCACAAGAGATTTAGTGGACAAATTCTTCTGTTGGATTTCTTCTACTTCAGCCACTTTTCACTTCCACCTATCACCTCCCACCTTCTTACTTTATTCCTCCTCCACACCCACCCACCTTCCCCATCACTTGGTTTCACCTATGACCCGCCAGCATGTACTCCTTCCCCTCCCCTCAATTTCTTATTCTGGCACCTTCCACAATCCTTTCCAGGCCCGATGAAGGATATCGACTTGAATCACTGATGTTTATGGCTCTCCATCGATGCTGCCTGACCTGTTGAGTTCCTCCCGCATTTTGAGTGTGCTGCTTAAGATTTCCAGCATCTGCAGAACCTTGTGTTTCTGATTTACTGGACCAGTTCCAAGGTTGAGAAGACATAGTCACAAAGGTCTGGAGGAACCCAGCAGGTCAGGCAGCATTTATGGAATAGGTATATTCCCCGGATAAGAGAGTTGTCGTATCAGTAGCAGATAGGGACTTGAAATAATTTTTCTTTGGCATTTAGAAGAATGAGGGATAATCATGCAGAAACATGGAAGATCCTGAGGTAGCATTACGAGATAGATACCTAAATATTTCTGCTCGTGGAAGAGTTTCAAACAGTAGTGCGCAGTTATAAGATCGTGGGTTGGTTACTTAGTGTTTTGCTGGGATTTTATTGGAAAGTGAGGTTTGTCCTGAGGAGATGATGGCAATGTTAGGACTGTTCTCATTGGAACAGAGTCAAAAAGAATAGAAGTTTTCAGGATGATTGGCAGAGGTTTCTTATGAGGATTGGTACAGCAGTTTCTAGAGCCACTGCCTCACAGCCCTGTTCAATCCTGACCTTTGCTGTTCATTATGTTGAATTTGCATATTTTCTCCATGACCTTGTGGGTTTCTGCCGGGTTTTCGGGTTTCCTCTCATGTCCTCTCTAATGTACTTGCCTCTCAGTGGCAGAGACAAGTACATTAGAGGCCTTTAAGAGGTGTTTGGATAGGCAGGGGCATGGGTGTAAGGAAGATGGAAGAATAGGGACGCAGTGTAGGTAGGAGGGATTAGTGTTAGGGTGTTTTTGATTTGCTTTTTCGCCGGTTCGGCACAAGATGGTGGGCCAAATGGCCAGTTCCTTTGCTGTCCTCTTCTATGTTCTATGTCCCAGGGACGTGAGGAACGGTGTCACTCTCAATTGCCTCTGATGTGTGGGCAAATAGTCTAACCTGGGAGAGTTGATGAGAAGGTGGGGAGTATAACAATTGGTGCTCACAAACAAAAACTGGATTTTTGGTGATTGGCTTGAACTTGGGGCTGAAGAGCTCGTTTCTATGCAGTCTCCCTCTATCACTAAAACCAGTTTCCTTTAACGTTTTTGTGAAGCATGAATTATTACTGTTAGAGTAAGTAGTGGCACAGTAGTTACTAGAGCCACTGCCTCTCAGTGGGTTGGCTGAGCCTCTTGCATCAGCTTCTACATAATTATTGAAAAGAGCAACAGAAAATTTCTTCTCTGGAGAGTTACAAAGTGAGTGGTTTCTGATTAACTGGTAACACTTCCATAATGCACAGTGCTATTGGAATCAATACCTGCAGTACTCTTTAAGACAGAGCAATTTGTGGTTACTGAACAGACTGTAATGTGACAGGACTAACTCTTCAAAGCTTATGTCAAGAAGCCTAAAGTATTTTGTGGTTTAAGGCTCATTAGTACGAGCTGCTGAGCACTCATTAAACATTAATAGGCATCTGGAAATTCAGCAGGATCAAAGGTGTTTCGAACTAATGAATGGCTTAAAAGGGAGTCCACCTTGCAGTCGGCTTAATTTCGATATTTCTCTGTATGAGGAGGTACAGTATGTTGAAAGTGCTCTTGATCTACAGTGTTCCTTTGAGCGTTCGTTGGCTTGGTTGCTATTGATGTAATGCATACTACATATTCCATTCACATATACCTGAAAATTCCCTGTAGGTTTTACAACTAGTAAGACACCCCAGCTGTACACATATAAGCAACTTCCTGTGTACTTTAGGTGACTTGTCTGCTGTTTACAGTCTGCCTGGAAACAATATCAGTTAGACTCTTAAGGAATCAGAGATACAGTGCCTTGAAAAAGTGTTCAGTCCCACAAAACTACGTATTTTCAAATTTTACTATCTCATTTTCTAAATTTAAAATATAGCACAATTTTTGAGCAGGTCTACAAAACATTGTACATCATGAAAAAAAGGAGCATGTGATTCAGAAATGAAAATTCTCGGTTAAATTGATCAGAATCCCTGATTATAATACTCATTGATATGAACAAAGGATTGGAGCCTGAATACATCTTCAAGGCACTTTATCTTGCAACACACTTTTCTACTTTTACTCTTCTTGTTATTCATTTCTCCAGCATACAATAGATGGTTCTTGGTAAAAATAATGGCCATCAGTTTCTCAATTAAGATCATTGTGTCTCTCTTCTGGTACAAATGATCCCATAATAAAGACCATAAGATATATCACATCCAACTGCTCGTGAGCACTATCATCATGATCATCGTGGGCACTAGTCTCCGTAGTATCCAGGACATCTTCAAGGAGCGATGCCTTGGAGAGGTGGTGTCTCTCATTAAGGACCTCCACCAGCCATGACATTCCCTCTTCTCATTGCTACCATCAGGAAGCAGGAAAAGAAGCCTAAAGACACACACTCAATAATTTACAAACAACTTGTTCCCATCTGCCATCCGATTTCTGAACTACCTCACTACTTTTTTATTTCCTATTTCTGCATTAATTTAACTATTATTTATATATTTTTTAATTTTAATTTTTTCTCTATAATCATGTATTGTATTATAATGCTGCAGCGAAGTTAACAAATTTCACAACATATCTCAGTGATATTAAACCTGATTTTGATTCTCCAAGATTTGTACTGGATTTCCTGCATTGTGTGATTTAGAAATTAGATTTCTGGGATGCTTTCGTTTGCAATTATTTTCAGCTGAGGGGGCATAAATCAAGGCTATAAGTTATGCAATAGCAACTGAAGCCGAGCTGATCATGTCCTGAAGTTTAAAATGTAACTGATTAAATATGACTGCTTATTAGCACCAATAATGTATGTGGATTCAATTGAGTTGCAAAGATTGGGACACCATCTGTTGAGACAATGTTAAGGGAAATAAGGGTTCAGTATATGAACTGTGGCTTTAAAGAGATAACAGGAGATTAGTTTTATTTGTCACGTGTACATTGAAACATCAATGACAAAACATCGAGGCGTCAATTCAAGTCTGTGAGGATTGTGTTGGGGAGAGCCTGCGAGTATCGTCATGGTTTTGGTGCACACATAGCATACCCACAACTCTAAATTGTATACCTTTGAAATGTGGGATGGAAATGGAGCACCTGGAGGCAACACACACGATGACAGGGAGAACATACAAACTCCCTAATTCTGCTGATGATAAGCAGTCTTTGTTTTATCCTGAACAGGGCCTGTGTAGATGACAAAGAAAAATACACAGGAACTACTGGTAACATAATAGTGCATGGATTCACCGTGATCTGTAGGGTCTGAAATAAAACAGTGGAGTACAAATTCATCCAGACGTGCTGGCAGTTCAGAACTGCATCTGCACAGGCAGCGTGCAATAGATCAGGCATGCGACATCATTTGAACTTGTTCAGGCTCGGCAAGGTAGTTGAGAAAGGATACTTGTGTTTCAATATAAAGGAACAGAGATTAGATCCATTTGTATAAGAGAGGGTATTTTTGATTTGATGTTGGTCAATTATGCAGCATAGAAATGAAGCCGGTCATGCATGCCAGCTAAGATGGCTATTAATCATAATCCCATATGCCTGCATTAGGTCTGCATCCCTCTATGCCTTTCTTATCTAAGTACTCATCCAAATGCCTTTTAAACATTGCAGTTGGAATTGGGATATTATTGTCTCATGTACCAAGACACAGTAAAAAGGAAACACAAGAGATTCTGCAGAGGCTGGAAATACAGAGTAACACACACAAAATGCTGGAGGAACTCAACGGGTCAGGCAGCATCCATGAAAGGGAATAAAGAGTCGATATTTTGGGTCAAGACCCTTCATTAGGTTGTCTTGCATACTATTCACACAGGTAAATTAATTACACAGGGCACTGAGATACATACTGTACAGAAATCTTGGGCACATGTAAAAAGATTGTCTGAGGTGAAAATGCTTTCAAAAAATAATGAATTGAAAAGTATCAAAAAATACTATTAAGAGCAGTAAACAATAAAAAACTAAATCAAATCAATATTTGGTGTGACCACCCTTTGCCTTTAAAACTGCATTGATTCTCTATGGTACACTGTCGTGCAGTTTTATAAGAAAATCGTCTGGTAGGTAGCTGTAAGCATTTTGGAGAACTTACCACAGTTCTTTTGCAGACTTTGTCTGTCTCGCCAGCTTCTGTCTGTCCAGCTAATCCCAGACAGCCTCGATGATGTTGAGATCAGGGCTCTGTGAAGACCGTACCATCTGAAACCATACAAAAAAATCTGGCGTGCTGAAGGCTTTTGTGTAGTGCTGTCGTACAAATTAAAACAATACAGAATCCAGTAGTAGATATTGAGAGAATGTAGTGGTAGATACAGATAATGGCCACACTTGGTGTGTGCAAAAGTTTACCCTGAATTTCTCTCCTCTCATCTTAAAGCTCTGCGTTCAAGTTCTAGACACTCTTCTTTGGGAAAAAGATTCTGACTGTCTAAGCATGAAATTTTAAAACCTCAGTAAGGCCATTATTTTAGCTTCCTAGGTTTTCATGAGAATGAACTCAATTATCCAATCTATTAATTAACTACAAATTATTAACTGGAGTCCTCCATTCCAGGCAACATCTTGGTGAATCTTTTCTCCTATCACTACTATGTTCTTCCTATCCATAATAAAAAAAACAATTGTCCAATAATGGTCTAATGCTGAATCATTTTTGAGTTACTGATTCCAGTTAACCTTTCTTTACTCATAGCTCAGCCTTGAATATTTTGCCTAGACTTGCTATATATTGCCAGTTCAAGAATCACTTGTATGCACCACACCCAACCCAGTTGGCACGTGGCCTAGTAGGCAAGGCATCAGACTAGTAACCTGAAGGTCACTGGTTCGAGCCTCAGCTGAGGCAGCGTGTTTGTGTCCTTGAGCAGGCACTTAACAACACATCGCTCTGTGATGACACCGGTGCCAAGCTACATGGGTCCTAGTGCCCTTCTCTTGGACAACATCGGTGGCGTGGAGAGGGGAAGGCCTGCAGCTTGGGCAACTGCCGGTCTCCCATACAACCCTGCCCAGGCCTGCGCCCTGGAAACTCCAGATCCATGGTCTCTCGAGACCGATGGATGCCACAACAACCCAGTATTTATCTTTGTTTAATCAAAAGTAAAGTTTGCAACAAGTCTTTCATTTTGCAAAATGCTATTTGAAAATACCAGTTACCAAATCTACTGCTGGCAATGTTTTGTACTTGTACTTCCTTGAATGTAAACATTGCTTGAAATATGAATTAATTAACTTTCATTTAATACATACAAAAAAATCAACAAGAGTTGAACCTCTTGATGCTTCCTGATGATCTCATTAACTGGAGTGCATGAGCATAAAAGAATAATCATTTATTTTATTAACTCTATAAGCTTGTATCCCTTATTTTGCTTAGTTTAGCTGCTATACTTTAATTTTTAAAAATTGATCTCTGATTACACATTAGCAAATATATTTGAAGTTGCCTCTGCTATTTTTATTTCCTATTTTATTGAGCCTATAAATTGCACATATTAAATGTGTTTCTGCAGAAAAAAATGATAAAAGATTTAAAGATTATGCTTGTTTGTCATGTACACAGCAGATTGAAACATACAGTGAAATGCATCATTTGCATCAAATCAAATTAGTGAGAGATATACTGGGAAGCCTGCAAGTGTCATCACGCTCCTGGGACCGACATGGTATGCATACAACTTACTAATACCAATACATCTGTGGAATATGGAGGGAAACCAGAGCACCTGGAGGAAATACATAGTCACAGGGAGAATGTATAAACCCCTCACAGACAGTGGCAGGAACTGAACCTAGTCTTATACGGGCTTAGGCGGTAACGGGACGAGGCGAGGTAGGTTTAACTTAATTGCGGAAAGGAGGTAGTATGTGTGTGAGGCCAGTTTTCTGTGCTCGGTGTCAGATGTGGGGGGGGGGGGGTCCTGGAGTCTCCCAGCCTCCCAGAAGGCCATATCTGCACCAGGTGTGTCGAGCTGCAGCTCCTGAGGGACCGAGTTAGGGAACTGGAGATGCAGCTCAATGATCTTTGCCTGGTCTGGGAAAGTGAGGAGGTGATAAAAAGGAGTTGTACGCAGGTGGTCACACCAGGGCCACAGGAGACAGACAGGAGGGGGAAGGGGAAGAGTCAGGTACTAGAGAGTACCTCTGTGGCTGAACCCCTTGAAAATAAGTACTCCTGTTTGAGTACTGTCTGGTGGGGGGGGACAGCCTACCTGGGGGAAGCAACAGCGGCCGTGCCTCCGGCACAGAGTCTGGTCCTGTGGCTCAGAAGGGTAGGGAAAGGAAGAGGAAGGCAGTAGTGATAGGGGACGCTGTAGTTAGGTGGTCAGACAGGCGATTCTGTGGACACAGGAAAGAAACTCGGATGGTAGTTTGCCTTCCAGGTGCCAGGGTCTGGGATGTTTCAGACTGTGTCCAAGATATCCTGCAGTGGGAGGGAGAACAGCCAGAGGTTGTGGTACATATTGGTACCAATGACATAGGTAGGAAAAGGGAAGAGGTCCTGAAGACAGACTACGGGGAGTTAGGAAGGAAGTTGAGAAGCAGGACCGCAAAGGTACTCATCTCGGGATTACTGCCTGTGTCTTAGTAATTTCTAAGGTAGGGTCATGTTCGGCACAGCTTTGTGGGCCAAAGAGCCTGTATTGTGCTGTGGGTTTTCTATGTTTCTATGTTATAGCTGGCACTGTAGTAGTGTTGTACTACCATAGTAGCAGGAGGAATTTCAGGCAAATGATGTAGACATAGGTACAAAGATGTTGCAATTAAACTTATATTGAAGTTTCACTGATGTTTTACACATATGAAGTTCTTGATTAAAAATGTAAAACTAGGGATACTAAAGCAAACAATCTGAGAGTGAAAAATAGTGGTTTAGAATCTGAATTTCAGTTTACCCAAATTTATAACATACACTCAATGGCTACTTTTTTTCGATATGCCTGTACACCTGCCTGTTAATGCAAATATCTAATCTGTAACTCAATGCATTAAAACATGCAGACATGGTCAAGAGGTTCAGTTGTTGTTCAGACCAAAGATCAGAATAGGGAAGAAATGTGATCTAAGTCACCTTGACTGTAGAATGATTGTTGGTACCAGACGGGGTCACTTGAGTATCGCAGAAACTGCTGATCACCTGGGAATTTTATGAACAAGTGTCTTTAAAGTTTACAGAGAACGGTGTGAAAAACAAACAAAAAATCCAGTGAGCAGCAGTTCTGTGGGTAAAAGTGTCTTGTTAATGAGAAAGGTCAAAGGAGAATGGCCAGATTGGCTCAAGTCATCAGGAAGTCGACAGTAACTCGAATAAACGTGTGTCCTAATAGTGGAGTTCAGAAGACCATCTCTGATCGAGCAACACTAAGACCATTAACATACACACTCAGTGGCCACTTTACTTAGTACAGGAGTTACCTGCTTAGTGTATAAGATAATTGAATTCCCGTTGGGTGGGAATATTCAAATGAAATGAACTTCCTTTGTACACTAGTGTTAGAGATTCTGTGTTTTCATTCTAACCCTGTGGGTTCTGAGCTGGCGGATGAGATAAATGGGGGATCCACAGTCTACCATGGACTAGGCAGGCAGTGCTTTGATGCATTGGCTGGTAGGTATTTGAGAGATGATGTGCTGCTTCCACCATTTATGCTGGACTTCTGCCTGTTCCCGTTGAATGGATTCAAGATCTTCATTGCCAGCCCCAAAGCTCCTCCTCCATTTTCAGCCTTGCGATTCCTAAGAGTTTGAAGGGACATTGCATTTTCTCAAATGAGCTCAAATTAAATGGAAAGATCATCATAATTAAAATATGAAATTTGAGATTTATGTGGAAAGCTGCTGGGAGCTTTACTTAGGATATTAGAAACTTTAGCTCCTGGTTGGAGGGAGAACTAGTTTAATTCATTTTACAAAAGTCATTAAACAGATCATCCAATTTCTTGTTGACAAGCACAGGGGTCATAGGGTCATATGATAAGAAGGGATAGCTGAATAAACAGCACAGATCCCTTAAAATAACATGCAGATAACTGGATGAGCATAAAGACAAGTTTGTGATAAATTAATTATAGATGTCTTTCTTGTTGAAATTCATTTACTGTTTTACTTTCATAAAACACACACATCAGTTCCATGCATTGGATGCAATTGGCCTCTGAATAATAACTACATTGTTCTGCTTGTTAGAACAGCTTCAGTCTTACCTTGTTAAAGTAAAAAAATGTAAACACCCTTATTCTTAACACCAGACAGACATAGCAAGGCACATTGTACTTGATAATTTGGGGGAATATATCGCTCTCTCATTCTAAAATTCATGTGATTATTTTTCACTAATTTTATAGAACAAGTACAGAGAGCTTCCGCTGTATTTGGTGTATACAGTCTGCCAATTTAGGGCTGTTGCTATTTAGATGGAAATAACCCCTTCCATCAAATTAGATTTCAAAAATGATTGTGGTCTCTATTTATCAAAACATTTTGTTGATTACATTTCATTTTTCTTATGGCTGCCAAGTAAAAAACAAAAGGCAAACCAGAAATGTATTCCTTGTTACCCATTCTATAAACATCAAATTCAATATTTGGAGATTTTGCAATACAGTATATTCCAATATCATTAAACATTATGGTATACGTTGTTCAGCATTCCACAAAGGTTAATTCTTTTCTAATTCCCTCCCTCATAAGTGGGAGGCATCACTCAGCCAAACGCTACACTTTACCTCCAGTTGTGTGACATCTTCACTTAGTTCTGATAAGCCTCAGTTTTTATCTCCTAATGAAAGAACTTCAAATCACTGCTGCTGACCTCTCAAACTGCACAGTTTTTAACTCTAGACCTGTCAAATCGTAGAACTGCTGTATTTATGTAAATACCACATTCCTATCATATGGTGTGTTCAAAAGGCCAGTATTATTCTGCTTACACCAATAATCAGAATCAGGTTTAATATCACTGACATATGTCGTGAAATTTGTTGTTTTGTGAAGGCAGTACAGTGCAATAGAAGATAGTATAAATTACAATAAGAAATATACTGTACATTAAAACATTAATTAAGTAGTGCATAAAGAAAGCAAAACTAGTGAGGTAGTATTCATGGATTGGGTCATTGCTCATTCAGAAATCTGATGGCAGAGAGAAGGAAAGTGTTCCTAAAACTCTGAGTATGTGTCTTCAGGCTCCTGTACCTCATCTCTAATGGTAGTAATAAGAAGAGGGCACATCCTGAGTCTTTAATGATGGATGCTGCCTTTTTGAGGGATCATCTTTTGAAGCTGTCCCCAGTGCTGGGGAGGCTTGTGCCCATGAATGAACTTGACACCCAACACCAACATTGCAACCATATGGCTGAATTCCATTTGCTATCCTCAGCATTGCTAAATAGCAGATTCAACAATTAACATGTCTAAAGAAGAGGTACTGTAGTCTAGAAATCAAGTCTCATATCACCATTTTAGGACTATGTGAATGAAAGCATGTTTTTCCAGCATGGAACACAAATGCAACCTTTTGCTGATCAAATGTGTCACTCTGGAAATTCCATTAGATCCATCTGGACTTGAACTGCTAATTTCTCAATTTCTCAACAAGAGGCACATGCATTCATGTTCCAGTGTTCGGCCTGGGAGGTTAATCTATAATGCTCGAGACATACTTTTTGGGACTGTTTTTATACTACAACAGTGTGCTTCACAAACGAGGTTCTCTGACGAGGTCTTGCTTCATGTAGGCCTTCTTTAGTTACATTGCAGCTCTACTCATGATATTCCCAGCTCCCTCACTTTGCCATACACATCTGTCTCTCCCCACCTCTCCTACTCAATATAATGGCACTGATGCCCACCTTTCGTCAAAGGAGCTGAACCTCTCCCCATAATTCTAGTCATCACCCAGCCCAATCCAATACTCTTGTCCAGCTTCCAACTCTGTCTCCCCCTACCTCACAAATACTCTCATGGGCCAATCGGAAGTTTTGGAAGTTGGTTGCTGAAGTGTCAGCATTTTATGGTAGAGTTTTTGCAAGGCAAGAATTAATTGCAGGAGAAATCTTGGAAAGTGCAGAAATGGAAGATGGTACAAAGTGAGGAAAGAGTAAGGTGAGCCCCATGCATGCTAGCAATGATTACTGATTAATTTTCGGATGAATTCCATTAGAGCCAGTCAAAAACTCTGTTACTTCTGGACTGGAGTAAGAAGAGAGAGATTAGCTTTATTTGTCACATGTACAGTGAAAAATCAAAACAGTGTAATGCATATTTGTGTAAAATCAATTCATTTTTCTCCCCTCACAGTGACAAGGGATCACTGTGACTGGACTCACATCCGAATCCTCCTTGTGAAGTTACTGGGAGAGTCAATGGTGCAAATTCCAGAAAGGCACCAACATTTCTCTGGTGACAAATGTGCTCATTGCTCTAGAGAAGGTATTTGGCCTCTTCAGGCTTATCTGCTGAATTCCCCCTGCACCATGTATGACTTTGTAAGCTTCAGTAGATGAGCCTAGAGTTTGCACACTCATGAAAGCATTTCGACTACAGAGCACCCAGCTGAGCATGACAAAACATTGCGCAACGTTCAGCTGGCTGCGGTCTGGGCCACACACTCATTCTGACTGATCTCTGTGACATTTCCTTAGCTGCCTGTTTACCTTCCAGAGATGGTTTGGTCAGTTGTATGATTCATGATGTTTCCACGAAATGGGGAGCTTGTCCCAATGACCTGGAGATGAAGAGCACATGCGGCAAAAACATTGGAAAAAAAGTAAGGCATATTTCTAGAATTTCCCGTCTTTATTTCAACTTTATTATGCTCTTTTCTCCTTGTATTGCTCCTTGACCACATTACTTTGATCCTGGATTAATCTCATTCAACCTTTTTAACTGCATTACTGTCAACTAATATATAAACTAAATGTAAACATCAAATAACGAAAAGTTTAAGATAAAAATTAGATTTGCTTTATTTGTCAAATGTGTTGTCTGCATCAAATCAAATTGTACGTAAAATCTTGAAGAACTATTTTATTATTTGAATCTGGGTTTTCATGTCCACTTTCTAGAAGTAGGTCATTTTACTAAAGTTTCTTTTTTTTTAACATTTTGGCAGCCGGACGAAGGCATCTCCCACAACCTGCTCCATACATTATCAAATCCGGTCCATGTGTTCTAATAATCCTTCCCACATATGTAGGTTTCTCTTAAAGCAAAGAGAGCTTTCATCTCAACTACTCCATGAGGTGGTGGGTCCCCTAATCTTACTGTTCTAAATTTGTATTGATTTTATAAGTGATTACTCGCTTACATGCTTCTGGCACAGAACCATGCCTCTGTCTCATCTCCGTTGAATCTACCTCTATATTTTCAACTGCCTGACTGGGGGTTTTGACAGTCACTCCTGCCTGAGCTAATCCATTTTGTGACATTTCTACCTATTCACTTGATCCTGCGCCCATGTACTGTGGGCAAATGGTATTAGTATAGACTTGGGGGAGAAATACCAGCAAAAACGTGGTGCTGAAATTCTCTTTGTTGGGTGATTCTGATTCAGTTCGTTAACTCCTCTCCCTTCAAAGTTCTGTTGATCCAATGTTTATGTTAATTTCCCAGCATAGAATTCTTCACAAGCAGCTAAAGGAATTGTATTATGTAAATCCAAATCAAAAATATTGGAAAATGGATTGAGTTGGAGAAAAGAAGGGTAAATTTTGTTTTGAGATACAGCACAGTAACAGGCCAATCCAGCCCAAGGAGCCCGCACCGCCCCATGCGCCTAATGAACCTAGCAACCCATATGCCTATGGAATTTGGGCAGAAATTGGAACAAAGTGGTCACGAGTAGAACATACAAATTCCTTACAGACAGCAACAGGAATTGAGACCAAGTCATTGGTGCTGTAATGCATCACTTTAACCACTACATTATCATACCATCCCCAATGAAGCAAAGTTGAGTTGATACACAAATTCATCATCATCATTATGTGCTGTGTCATCTGATGCCAAGCTGTATGGGTCCTAGTGCCCTTCCCTTGGACAACATCGGTGTTGTGGAGAGGGGAGACTTGCAGCATGGGCAACTACTGGTCTTCCTTACAACCCTGCCCAGGCCTGCACCCTGGAAACTTTCCAAGGCACAAGACCATGGTCTCACGAGACTAACGGAGGCCTACACACACACGTGCTGTGTCGTATGGCATAGGTGGTCATCGTCTCATGTCTATGATTGTTTTTGGCAAATTTTTCTACAGGCGGTTTGCCAATGTCTTTACAAGATGGGTGACCCAGGCCATTATCAATACTCTTCAGAGATTGTCTGCCTGGTGTCAGTGGTCACACAGCCAGGACTTGTGATAGATAGATAGATAGATAGATAGATAGATAGATAGATAGATAGATACTTTATTCATCCCCATGGGGAAATTCAACTTTTTTCCCAATGTCCCATACACTTGTTGTAGCAAAACTAATTACATACAATACTTAACTCAGTAAAAAATATGATATGCATCTAAATCACTATCTCAAAAAGCATTAATAATAGCTTTTAAAAAGTTCTTAAGTCCTGGCGGTTGAATTGTAAAGCCTAATGGCATTGGGGAGTATTGATATGCATCAGCTGCTCGTACGACCATCCACCACCTGCACCCGTGGCTTCAGCTTAGCTGATCGGGGGAGCTAAGCAGGTGCTACACCTTGCCCAAGGGTGACCAGCAGGCTACCAGTGGGAAGGAGTGCCTTACACCTCCATTGGTAGAGACGTATCACCACCCTGCCACCTGTAATGTCCCAAATTAGCTGTATCTAGTAGATTTGGGGTTTTTTTATGTTCAGTTTTTGGCACAACTTTTAATATTTTTTAATGGATAAGTACCTCTGAGTATTAAAGTTTGGAAAGAAAAATGAGCACAAACAGCAATTGAAATGCGTTGACATTAATCTAAAGGTACAGTGTACTGAACCAAATTGGTAAACTTGACCTTCAAATTAAATTAGCATCTTCAAAGCTATGAACAAAATATTAGATCTGACAGCAAGTAAAAAATGTTGCTCTATGCATTATTTTTCTTCACAGCGTACTAATGGTACTAACAATCGATTAATCAGTGCATTTTGTATACATTTAGGAGTCTGTTTTTTCTCAAGAATATGTTATTCAAGCTAGTTACTTTGCAAAAGGAGGTTCTATCTGGATGCATGAAGTTTTAAGGCATGCCTTCTCTGATGTTGTTATTATAAGACACAATACATCAACTGCCATGATTTGCAGTCACTGAGCTGCACACTGGCCAGAAGATGCTCCTTCTGGTACAAAGGCAATTTGCAATATATTTGCAGATAACTAAAAATCTAAAATAATTGCAAAACAGAAATCTCAGCCAGCCAAGTAATGTCTATAGAGGGGAATTGGACAACAGGTACCATCTGATGTGCTGAATAAATCAAACAATATTCTGTTTAATTTAAAAACAAATTAGGAAATATTCACTTGTTGTTCATCCTTAATGTTTCTGAGAGGTGTTAAGTGTTTTTTATTTGTGTGGTCTTGGTGGGAGTTATGATAATTCCTGATTTTACTTAAAGTACTGTATAATAATTGGCTATTGACCATTGGTGGGGAATGAAGGATGTTAATTGCATGAGTATGACAGTTGCATGAGAATTACTCAAAAAACATTATTGTACAGTACATCAAACAGTAATATTCATCAGATAAATTGCCTAACCAAATGTGATCTCCTATCCCTTTTAAATAATATTTTACACTGCAATTCTATGTTTTAAAGCTAAACAGTATTAGTGTAAAGAAACAACAAACATATGTCAAATGAATAACTGCCTTCAGAATCATATAAAAAATGCCAAATCTTCAAAGAGGTTTTGTTGCTAATCGGCTTGCAATTACAGTGCCCTTGTATAACCATAAGTAATCTAAAAATGTCGTATCAGGATTATTTTGAATAATACTTGAGGAGAGGATGGCGTGGAGAAGATAACAGCCATGATAGAATGGCAGAGCAGACTCGATGGGCTGAATGGCCCAGGTCTGCTCCCATGTATTAAGGTTTTCAAATGGTGAAATTGATCAATGGTCTAGGGAAGTTCTGCCAGCTGCATGAGAATTGTAGGTGCACAAGTAGTGGATAAATGAGTCTTTTATCTACATTGCTCTTTCTGGGACTATCCAGGGTTTGTAAATACACCAGTGACTGAAAGCATTGCAGATGCTGCAAATTTAAAATAGAAACAAGCAATAATGCTGGAAACCCTCTGCAGTGTATTTGTGGTAGTGTTCACAGAGTTAGTGTTTCTGGTTGAAGAATTTTTACTGGAAGTGGCAAAGAGAGAAAACAAACTAGTTTGAAGTTACAGAGAGGAAGTCCCACTACCTATTAAGTGTTCCCAATGACATGTGCCTTAAATAGCCTGACAACCAGGTCCAGCTCCTGGCCTTCATGTGTGGTTTAGGTACCTAGCCCGATGGAACTGTTTCTACTGACAGGAGAAGGGGCAAAGGTGGGTTACTGGAGCCTTAAAACAAGCCACTTTGGCAGATGGGGCTCGTCAGCTGTGAATGGCAGCTCATCTCGGAGAAGGAAAACTCTGATCTCAAACCTCTGCTGCCTTGTGACTATACCCATCCATGGGGAAGGCTTTGGGAGTAAACCCCGAGGGAAAAATCCAGAGCTGGAATCCCTAAGACCCTCCTGCGTTGAGTTCAACGTTGACTGACAACTCCTGCGATGCTGCTGATACCAAACTGTATTGGTCTTTGCCGTTCTTTTGGGTTCATCAGATGCGTGGAGAGGGGAGCTTGCTACTTAGGCGACAGCTTGCTCTCCATATTGTATTACCCAGACTTATGTATCTAGACAGCTAGGATGCAACGTCCATGTTCGACCCTGACCAACAGAGCACTCGCTCACAGAGAGGATGGGCCAGTGATGAATAGGACAAGGGAAATATTTCTGATGGGGGAGCTTGAAGAGTTAACATGACATTTCCAGTATCTTCTTTTTTTACACCAGTTACATCTTTTGGCATGACATCTAAAACTTTGACAAACTCCTATAGATGTGAAGTAGGGAGAATATTGACTGGCTGTGTCACAGCCTGGGATGGAAATACAAATGCCCTTGAATGGCAAATCCTACAAAAAGTAGTGGATATGGACCCATTCATCGAGGGTAAAGCCCTCCCCAACATTGAGCACATCTACTTGAGTGTTGTTACAGGAAAGCAGCATCCATCATCAGGGACCCTCACCACCCAGGACATGCTCTCTTCTTGCTGCTGCCTTTGGGAAGAAGGCACAAGAGCCTTGGGACTCACTCCACCAGGTTCAGAAACAGTTATTACCCCTCAACCATCAGGTTCTTGAACCAAAAGGGATAACTTCACTCAACTTCACCTGCCCTGTCATTGAAATGTTCTAACAACCAATTGACTCACTTTCAATGGACTCTTCATCTCATGTTCTCAATCTTTATTGCTTATTTAGTTATTATTATCATTTCTTTCTTTCTGTATTTGCACAGTTTGTTGTCTTTTGCATATATATACTTCAATAATAAATTTACTTTGAACTTTTGCTGTCCATAACTTTTTTTCTGATGAACATGCTAAGCCAGGTTATGGGAGAGGAAGGCCTCTAGCAATATATACAAAGATAGGATTCAAAGTATATTTATTATCAAAGTATGTATAAGTTATACAACCTTGAGATATCTCTGCTTACAGGCAGCCACTAAACAAGAAACCCGAAAGAACCCAATTTTAAAAAAGGAAGACCAACACCCAATATGCAGAGAGAGAGAGAGAAAACACAAATTCTTCTCACAATAAAAACAAGCAACAGCATTCTGAACCAAATCATCCTTAGAACCAAATCCCGGAGCAGCTGCAGTAGGCCCAAAGCCTCAGTCTCACTTCATCATATTGGTGGAGCAAATCGCTGCAAAGCTCACAGACACGAAGCAATGCACATGAGGCAGTCTCACAGCCTCAGTGCCACAGAGAGCAGAGTGAAGATCACAGGCGAGTGAGTGGAATTGGCCAGACCTTCGCCTCCAGTCACGACACCCCTGCCTTTTCAGTCTATCTGGGCTGACGTTTAAGTTGTCCAAACAGGAGACCGTGCATTGCATTAGGACCCGCGCCCCGCTGCAGTGATACGGTTTGGGCCTAAGCCTCACCGCCCAGCCTGAAGCTGTTCTCTACCTCTCCAAGACAGCTCCGTGCTTAGAGTGAACCAACCTCGCAGCTGGGTTAGGTGGATGGGCATTGAAACTTCTCTGCCTCGACTCCTCTTCTCCGAAGCGCTTTCTCCTACTCCATCTCCAACAGTGGCACAATCTCCGTCTGCGACCCCGTCTCAAACACGTTACACTTCGACTTTGCAACACAGCAGCACGAGCTCATCCCTCCACTCAGCTTCACCTTCGCTTGCTTCATCGTTGTTAGCCGTGTTAGTTTACCACCATCTACTTCAGAAAAGGTGTTATTAACAATGTTTTTAGTTGAATTTCTTGCCTTTTGAACTACCAGTGAGCTGCTGCTCACTTTCAGTAGCGCCATCTTAAACCAGAACTTCAACGACAAGTACCTCTGATAGTTGGTCAGTGAGTGGCTGTCCCTGTTAATCAGAGAGATCAAAGATGAACGGCCAGATTGGTATGAACTGACAGGAAGGCTACAGTAATTCAAATCATGACCACATAATTACATGTTGAACCTTCTGCTGTTGGTAATTGTTCTTGAGGGTCAGATCTTGCTGGCACAATGCCATGCTCAGAAATACAGCCTCTTATCCACTCCCACAACCCCCACAGGCTACTAAACCTAAAAAGTAAAATTGGATATTGAATGGATCAAGATTCGCTGGCGGAATGAGCAAATTGGTGTCAGATGAGAATTAGTGCTGTGGTTCTTTGAAATGAAAGTTAATTTCTCAAGGTTTAAAAAGAAAGTTCAAACTTCTAAAATGCTCAAATAATAAGTACGATTGTTTTTAAAAGAGGATTGAAAATCCTTTTTCATTTCTAAATCTGAGGCCCTGCAATCCTCTTTCCGGATCCTGCACCTGCCCTCAATGCCTTCTTTATTAGTTGCATCTTTACTCCTGCTTGTTAATGCAAATGTCTAATCAGCCAATCATTGGGCAGCAATTCATTGTATAAAAGCAAGCAGATATGGTCAAGAGGTTCAGTTGTTATTGAGACCAAACAGGAAGAGATGTGATTGAAATGAATTTGACTGTGGAATAATTTTTGGTACCCGACAGGGTGGTTTCATTATTTCAGAATGTGCTGACCTCCTGGAATTTCCACACACGACAGTCTTGGAGAATGATACAAAAGATGACTAAACAACGTCCAGTAAGTGATGCATCATCAATAACTCACTCTGAGACGTAAGAAGCGAGATATCGGCTTTTATTGACTGGAAGAATGAACAACACTACATCCTGGAGAATGAGGCCGGGCTCAGGCCTCAATCGCCTTTATACAGGGGTCTGTGGGAGGAGCCACAGGAGCAGTCCAGACAGGTATATGTAGTTCACCATAGTAAGCATCCTTTCTGTGGGTGAAAACGCCTTGTTAATCAGAAAGGTCTGAGGAGAATGACCAGACTGGTTCAAGCTGACAGTAACTTAAATAGCTATGCATTACAATAGTGGCATGCAGAAGAGCATTTCTAAATGCGCAACACTTTGAATCTTGAAGTGGATGGGCTTCAGCAGCAGAAGACCATGAATATGCACTCAGGGACTACTGAGTGTAGAATGAGAGGGTGCATAATTTGCGAAGCTGTTTCCCCGACACGTTGCAGATGAAACCCCAGCAAGGCTGTTCTACACCTCTGAACTCCAGTAACTGAGCAAACTCCCAGGGTTTGAACTTCTTTTAACAGCCTAGGTGTGGTATCCAGAACTTCAGTTTGAGCAGCTGTGTATTGGCATTTCTGATTGAAATTGCTGGTATTACCCAGTGAAATTCAGATAATTGTTTTTGTTCAAATCAACTTGTATAAAACCACAATGTCATATAGAAATAGATTATGAGTCACAAAGGAAAATTATATCAAAAGACTGTGTGCATTTGAAAATACTATTTATTCCCTTAAAATGGATTCAGCTCTTTTATATTGCGATGCTAATTAATAGCAATAAGCATGCATTAGTGAATTATTTTTAATGAGTTAATTCTACAGCAGGCAAAAAAAAAACTTGGCTTAAAGTTTATCAAACAAATAGTCTGCATGCACTTCCACTTTGTGTTATTAATCAAACTTTTGTTGATTTTTTTTGTAATAGCTTCTTGCGTCTGACAGAAATATGGTTGGATGAAGCAGCTTGACAGTAAGAACTATGAATTCTGACCTGTCCAAGACTGTTGGGCGCCTGGCAGATTTGACATTGGTTTGCAGAGAAATGACTCTTCGAATCCAGGAAGTATTTAGTTGGGTTTTGCACTTCACTAGGCTGTTTGTCTTTCTCCTGGGTAGGCTTTGAGGTGGAGCTAGGCCCATGGCTGAGTAAACTATCGCAGCAGCTGTGGTGGCAAGACACTAAGGGCCTGCTGCCGTATTGGCAATTAATGGAAGTTCCCTTACAAAGAAAGCACGGCAGCGCATTTACTTACTTAGGAGTTTGCAAAGATTTGGCATGTCACCTAATGCTTCTTCTATAGATATATGGTGCAGAGTTTATTGACTGGCTGTATCACAGCCTGGTATGGACACACCAATGTCCTTGTGCAGAGAAAAGTATTGGATATGCCCACGTCTCTCTTGGGAAAAGCCCTCTCCACCACTGAGCACATCTACACAAAACGTTGTTGCAGGAAAGCATCATCAGCGACTCCTATTATCCAGGCCATGCTCTCCTCTCACTGCTGGCCACCTGGAAGAAGATCCAGGAGCCTCAGAACCTGCATTACCAGGTTCAGGAACAGTTATTACCCCTCAACCAGCAGGCTCTTGAACCAGAGGGGATAACTTCCCTCAACTTCACTTGCCCCATCAAATCAACTGTTCCCACACCCTATTGATTCACTATTAAGGACTCCTCATGTTCTTGAAATTTATTGCTTATTTATTATTATTATTATTTACTTTTAAATTTATTTCTGTATTTGCACAATTAGTCGTCTTTTGCACATTGGTTGTCTGCCCTGTTGGTGTGGTCTTTCGTTATGGTTATTGGATTTATTGAGTATGCCCACAAGAAAATGATCTCAGGGTTGTGTATGATGACGTATATATAAACTTTGATAATATATTTACCTTGAGCTTCGAACTTTGTTCCACAAAGTGGGCTCGTGGGGAAAGGAACACTGTGTGCAGGGTTCTTCTGCTGCTGAGCAGGAAGGGGCCGGATTGCATGAGGAAGCCCCTCAGTTATTGTAGAATATATCACCCTGGGGGCAGATGAGTGGCAGCTGTGCTGTTGGTGTGTTGGAATGTAATAGAGCAGTACTAAAAGCCTTGACTCTGAATGTAAAGAATGAAAAGACATTGCATGGTTTCCTCTTGCAAGCTTTGTTTTATTCCGAATAATTTTGTTTTGGATATAAAAAATGGCAAGTACTTCAGGCCATGACTGGGGCTCTGACAATTTTATTGCTTATCAAGTGTTACCACCATTGTAAACCTGGGGCCTCTAACAAGCCATTTTGCTGGCACTTTTTACAGTGCCAGTTCACTCACTCTTGTCCCTCCAGTTGTGTCTCCTTTCCACTTTTATTCTGGAGCTTTTGCTGTCAAAGTGAGGCAGTGTCACCGATGCCTTATGTTTTGTCACAGAACTAGAAGAAAGCTTTTGCCAGTATGTATGCGCCTGGTTCAATAGCCAAATCATAGTCTTTGTATTCCTGAGCAGTCTCGCCCCTCTGTATTTCGCTAAGGTATAATTACCCTGCCATCAGTCAACTTGCAGTGTCTCATCTCCCCAGCAATCAATATGCTACTAAGCTAGTTAGTTGGCCATGGTACTGCATAGGAAATGCACAAAGGACTGGAGCTGGAGCAATATGAGAGGATTGGAAGAGAATAAAAAGATATTAAGGGAGGAGTCTCTGGAGGAAATGGAACAATAGAAAAAGATTTTTAAATTACAGCTTTAGAGATTATAAAATAAAATGTTTTCCATTGTACCATGCAAAATGTTAGTACTCTATTATTGCTTAGCAGTACAGTTGACCTAGTAATTAAACTCATAATTTTAATTAAACAATACTGATTCACTTTTAATTATTCAGTAACCCCAATTTTCTGTAAACTATACTAAGTAATTTATAAGAAATAAAAATATGAAGGGGAAGGAGACTCAAGAGACTGTAGTTGCTGAAATCTGGAGCGCCAAGTAATCTGCCGGAGGAACTCGGGGAGTCAAGTGGCATCTGTGGAGGGAAAGGAACCGTTGATGATTTGGATTGAAAACCTGCATTGAAGCGTCAACTAAACCCTTCCTCTCTCAGATGTTGTTCATCCCACTGGGTTCCTCCTGCAGATTCTGTAGAAGCTCAAGCCCTTTTCTCTAAATTCTTAATTCCTAAGATTAAAATTTCCTAAGATTTAGACAAAGAGAGACTTATGAGCTTTAAATTTCGTTGGCTTATCTTTCTCCTTGAATGAGTTTTATTTTGCATTGCCGGTATAATGAATCAATTAACATCGGTTCCGAGTCTGCAGACCATCTGTATCATTTGTGAGCACCGCTTATTTGGTAAAATAAAGCAGAAAATCTCAAAGTGGTTGTGAATCTTTGAGAATGTCCCCATCCCCATCCAGGCCGTGCCTTCTTCCTTGTGTCTCACACCACCAGGTTCAGGAATAGTTACCCTACAACCATCAGGATCCTGAACTGGTGTGGACAAGTCCACTCACCTTATCACTTCAAAATGAAATTTTCACACCTGTCTTGTTAACGTAAGCTTTTCACACTGGGACAAATGTTAGACAAAATTATTGGGGCATCTTTCCATTGTTCAGTCTGTTTCAATTCTTGGCTTTAGATGCAGTCTCTTCTGAAAATCCACTTTCACAAAGATGGTAGTGAAGACCATAAGATATAGGAGCAGAATTAGGCTGCTTGGCTCATTGAGTCTGCTCCACCTTTACATTATGGCTGATAATCTCCCTCTCAGCCCCAATCTCCTATCTTCTACCCGTGCCCCTTCATCCCCTGACTAGTCAAGAATCTATCAACCTCTGCCTTAAATACACCCAATGACTTGGCCTCCACAGCCACCTGTGGCAACAAATTCCACAGGTTCACCATTCAATGGCTAAAGAAATTCCACTTCATCTCCAATCTAGTTGGCTGTCCCTCTATTCTGAGGTGGTGTCCTCTAATCTTAGACTTCCCCACCATAGGAAATATCCTCTCCATATCCACCCTATTGAGGCTTTTCAACATTCGATAGGTTTCAATGAGATCCCCCTTCATCCTTCTGAATTCCAGTGAGTACAGGCCCAGAGCCATCAAACAGTCCTCAAATGATAAACCTTTCAATCCCGGAATTATTTCTGTGACCTCCTTTGAACCCACTCCAATGTCAGCACATCCTTTCTAAGATAAGGGGCCCAAATCTGCTCACAATACTCCAAGTGAGGCCTCACTAGTGCCTTCTGAAGGTTTCACTGCAAGTTCACTGAATTCCAATTGTTCTGTTTTTAGCTTTAATCCAGAAAGCTGATAATGTCAGTTTTTGAAATATTAACTTCAGTCCCTTGTCACTTGACATTTCCAAGACCCGAGTCAAATATTAACCACGGCAACATCTTTGAATTTCAAAATGAGAATGTGTCACAAATCCGTTGCTTTCCTTTTTGCGGATTAGAGTCAGAGAAGAAATACTCAGAATTTTTGGGTAGCTGATTTTAGATGAGGTGATCTACTTCCCCCTTGGAGAGTGAGATTGACATCTTTGCTGTCATCAATAGTGACTGCGCCAAAGATGGAACATATCAGATTAATTGTGCCTAACTTAGATCCAGATTGGAGGCTTCTTTTTAAAAGCTGTGATAATATCTCTCACCACAGTGACTGAAATGTCAAATATAGATATTAATATGCATATTTATTTAGCTCTTGTAAATCATAATTTTTTTTACAAACTAAACGTCTTTTAGGCTAGGGTATACGATACTTTGAATACACCTCATGTGTCATCCTTGCAGTCTGCCGAAATTTTTCTTGAGCCAACACTTCATCTTATTTCCATTGTAAGAAATTTAGTTTCCTTTTTAAGTTTGGCTGTTTGGTCCCAAGTTGATGAATAATTTTAGAAAGGTTCAGAGCATTGTAGCTCCGAATCACACCTCCCACGGCACACCAAAGCTTGAAGCAATTCTCTTTCCAATTTAGAATAAGGCTTTATCTTACGCATGTGGCATCACACTTCTGTTGAATGCCAAACACTTCCTCGTCATTTCCAACTTACCTTTCATTACATTGTTCATCCCGTACCTCATCTTTGCTGAACTTTAATGAACTTTTACTAATTCCAGGTGTACTTGCTTTGACAAACAGCATAAGAAAATTAAAATGCTTCTTTGCATTCAAGATTGTTTAATGTTATTTCCAGTACACAAGTGTAAAGGAGAATGAAATTATTGTGAATCTGGGTCCAATGCAACACAAAAAAAATAAACACAATAAGATAAGGAACACCATCTCGGTTAAAAAAAAACCCAGAGTAAATAGAAATACATAAATAGGTTATATACTTTGATTGTATGTATGTCCATAAAGTGACACTATGCATCGGAGTGTTGAGTACATGAGGTGACTGACAGGAAATGATAAAGTTGTGGTAGTTGGAGATGTAGAATAGTGGGTTAGTGGGTGGAGGTATTGATCAGCTTGGGGAAAGTAACTATTTTTGAGTCTGCTGATCCTGGCATGGATGCTATGTAGCCTCCTCCCTGATGGGAGTGGGATGAACAGTCCATGAGCAGGGTCGGTGGGGTCCTTCATGGTCTTACTGGCCCTCTTCCAGCACTTTTCTGAACGTATGTTATTGATGGCGGGGAGGCTAGTGTCGGTGATGTGTTGGGCTGTTTTCACTACCCGTTGCAGGGCCCTCTTGTTTGCCACGGTGCAGCTTCCGTACCAAGCAGGGATGCAGCCTGTTCGGATGCTCAGCTTTTGAAATATTAACTTCAGGCTTTTGTCACTTGACAGCTGTAGAATGATGTAAGTATAGAAGTACATGGTCCAGCTGTCTCCAGTCTCCTGCTCGTTTGTACTCCAGTTAATTTCAATTGTAAAGTGGGACGAGAAACAGAGAAATTTGAACTGACTGGGATCTCTCTGGAATTTTCCAAACTTCCATTTTGCTCACAAGTCCGCGTAGTCGGTGTTATTTATTCCTTAAAATACACTTTAAAGTATTTTTCCACATAGACTGACGATGCAGCGGCCATGGCTGTCGGCAGTCTAAAACCTGCTGAGAAATGCAGCTGAACCTGATCCAATTCCTTCGGTGCACATCAGCTGAATATTGAACGTTTGACGATTGAATGCTGCGTACACAGGCAGATTGCTGTTCTGATTCTCTCTGAAGTCCTGTACCGGATTTCGGCATCACTGAGAAGACCAGCATTTATTCCTCTATCGTAGGTGTTCCAGGAAACTAGATGGTGAGCCATTTTGGTGAAGCGGATTGGGTAGGAGTTTCAGGATTTAGATTTGTATTTGAAACAGTTTATTTAAGTTTCTGACTGCACTAGGTTCTGACACCTGTAGGCTCACTTTCTAGAACTCTACAAGTCAAATTCCATGTACTGCATTATTTATTTTTTATTATTATTTGCATGATTTGCCGCCTTTTGCCCATTGGCTGTTTGTCAGTCTTTGTGTATAGTTTTTCAGATGCATCTCTGCCAATGGAGATATGAGGCACCCCCTCCCTCTGCTAGCCCGCAAGTCACCCTTGGGCAAGGTATGGTACCTACTTATCCCCCCGATCAGAGTCACTTCAAGATTCAAGATTCAAAAACCTTACTGTCATTCTAACCATGCATCAGCTCTGCAGGGCAGAATGAGACAGCGTTTCCCAGGGGCAAGTTCAATCACAACATAACAAACGCAACACTAAATAATAAACACAACAATAAATAGTAAAACACAACAGCCACATACGTGTTGGTTAAAATCAAGTTATAAGTGTCTAGTGCAAGTTAAAAGTATCCAAAGCAGAGTCAGGTAGAGCAGCTATTTAGCAGTCTGCCTGCTTGCCTGTGGGAGGAAGCTGTTTAGTAGCCTTGTGGTTTTTGTTTTGATGCTCCTGTAATGTTTGCCTGATGGCAGAAGAACAAACAGTTTATGGAGAGGGTGTGAGGGGTCTTTAATGATGTACTGTGTCTTCTGGAGGCATCAACTCTGAAAGAGGTCTTGGACAGAAGGTAGGGAGACCCCAATAACCTTCTCTGCTCCCCTAACCACCCTCTGCAAGGCTTTTTTGTCGGCAGCACTGCAGCTGGAGTACCAGGTTGTGATGCAAAAGGTCAGCACATTCTCAATCACTCCTCTGTAGCGTAGTTAAGATGTTAGTGGGGAGTGATGCTTGTTTAAGTTTCCTCAGAAAGTGCAATCTCTGCTGGGCCCATTTCACAATCTCAGTGGTGTTCCTGGACCAGGTGAGATTGTCCAAGATCTGCACCCCAAGGAACTTGATGTTTTCCACTCTCTCCACTGTGGAGCCGCTGATGCTGAGGGGTGTGTGTTCAGGCTGAGACCGTCTGAAATCGACAATCACCTCCTTGGTTTTGGTGACATTAAGCATCAAGTTGTTGTCACTGCACCAGCTCCCTAGGTGTTTGACCTCCTCCCTGTACATTGTTTCATAATTTTTGCTGATGAGCCCCACCACTGTGGTATCATCAGCAAATTTAATGATCACTTGAAGCCATGGGAGCAGGCGGTGGATGGTCGTATGAGCAGCTCGTGCATATCCCATGTCCTGATCATGTGACCACTGATGCCAGGCAGACAATCTCTGAAAAGCAACACACACAAAATGCTTGTAGAACGTAGCATGCCAGGGAACATCAGTTGAAAAGAGTACACTTGACATTTCAGGCCGAAACTTCGACTGTACTTTTTTTCCCACAGATGCTGCCAGGCCTGTTGAGTTCCTCCAGCATTTTGTGTGTCTTGCTTCGATTTCCAGCATCTGCAGATTCTCTCTTGTTTGTGATTGAATCTCTGAAGAGTATTGATAATTGATGGAGTCAGCTACTTTTGTACAAGACACTGCCCAGAAGAAGGCAATGTAAAACCACTTCTGCAGACAAATTTGCGAAGAACAATCATGGTCATGAGACTGTGATCGCTTATAACATATCACAATGCTGATAATGATAAGTTTTTCACTGATTCCATTGTATTTCTTTGTTCTATTGTGAATGCCTGCAAGAAAAAGAAACTCAAGGTTGTATGTGGTGGCATATGCATACTTTGATATTGCATTTGCTTTGACTTGACCTTGTCTAACAGTGCATTTCTAAGTTGGAATAGTATGTGATTTAGAAGGAAACGTTTAAGTTGTGGCACACACCTGCTCATTCCAGATGTTGAATGTCATGAATTTAGGAAGTTCTGTTGAATAAATCTTGGTAAGTAACCGGAGTGCTTTTGCAGATGATGGTGTGCAACTGCTGAATGGAATGAATGTTTAACATGGTGCTATGGGTGCACGAGGCAGGCTGATTTGCTTTACGTGATCTCATTTAGTGTTGGAGCTACAATCACCTAAATGAGTTTTTTTTAAATTGAAATCTGCAAAATAATGTTTGAACTAAAAACACTTTAACTGTTATAGAAATGTAAAATCTTCAGGAAATTAACTGTGAAATAATAATAATATAGCAGCTTTACCAAAGCAGCTGCACAAATCCATGAAGATTTTTGATATACTAATTTAACCAGTGCAAAAGAGAAATTGTATCTCAAGTATCATTCTTCAGTTTGCAATAAACAGAAAAGGTTGAACTATCTGACTTTTCTTGCGCTGTAAAATTTTATCAAGTGTATAGTTTTCATTTTTTACTCAAGCTTTGGAAATGTATTTCTGTATTCATTTTAAAGATACTAACAACAATTGCTGTGCAATGCAGAATTCTTGAACTTGTAAAGATACGTCTTATCATTGATGGTTAAAGAATTCTGTTATGAATTTTTGTTTTTTGTCTTTAATAATATTTATGCTAAAATATTTCCTGTGTTGCCATTTGCTGCTTGGCGAATTTAGAAAAGAGTGCCTCCAATTCTAGTACTATTTATTGTTGATAAATAATATGACTTTGATCTTCAAAGCAATGATTTATTGCAAACAAGAGAAATCTGTATGTGCTGGAAATCCAAAGCAAGACGTACAAAATGCTGGAGGAACTCAGAAGGTCAGGCATTTTCCATGGAAAAGAGTAAACAGTCGATGTTTTTGGCCGAGACCCTTCTTCAAAGCCAGGACGGCTATCAAGTATAAAATTATGGGCAGTGATGCCATAATCTACCAGGAATCTTAAGTCATCACTTTCAAAGTTCAAAGTAAATTTACTATCAAAGTATATAGCGTATATGTCACCATATACCACACTGAGACTGATTTGCTTCAGTATTTACCATAAACAAATCAGCTGCATATTGTGTTGGTAATGATATAGTGTAGCTCCTTTTATATTAAGGAATAAAAAGTGGACATGTTTAACTGAAAGATTATAGCATTGGCCTGGATGGACTGCATTCTGTACATTTTAAGAGAATCCAGATGGAAGGAGTATAATTCCTTGGAAGAAGACAAAGGAGGATCATTAAGAGCATCCTGACAAGTTGTATCTCCATCTGGTATGGGAGCATTTGTGCATCAGACCTGAAGGACTATGAGAACAGCTGAGAGGATCATGGGGGTCTCCCTACATCCACTGGGGACATTTATCAGGAGCGCTACAAAAGCAGGGCTGTCAGTATTAGTAACGATCCCACCCATCCACCCAGCACCCTCTTTGACTTTCTACCATCAGGCAGGAGACTCCGATGTATTAAAAACAAGAACGGTCAGGATGAGAAACAGTTTTCTCCCCCAGACTATTAGGCTTCGGAACTCCCAGCTGCATCATATTTGAAGAGTCTCTGACTAATCTGTTCTGTAATTTACAATATTTAATAATACACTTTAGTTTGTTGTTTATGTGTGATTCATCTGTACATTTTATCCTTACCTTCCTTCATAAATTATCATGTGTTATATGTGTTACGTGCTTTACATTCTAGTTTGAAGAAACATTGTCACATTTCTATACACATTTTATACGTTTTATATATATATATATATATATATATATATATATATATATATGTAGTTAAATGACAATAAACTTCACTTGACTTATATTTAAGGAAAGAGTTGGAGCACAGCCAGGGAACTTCAGGGCCTGTCTTCTCTATGTGTCAGAACTAAGAAAATAATGACATGGGAAAAACTACACTCAGAAACCTGGAGCACGTAAGATTGCAAGTACAGCAGCTCTAATCTTGTTGGCTGTTCTTTGCTAGTGATTTTCTGACTGTGCCACAAGTTGAATCTGAACAGTGAACTTGCAGCAATGCCCCCAACACATAAGCTGAGGAATCTGCCTGCTGAACGGTATAGTGTAACCGGGTGCAGGAACATTGACCTTGTTCCTTAAGTAGAGAAGATGGCTGGCAGCAAATTTGCATTTATTTTAAATGCCATTTTATCATATGCTTTTAGTTGTTAAAAAGGGTTTTAACTCCTATTTTAGTTTTCAAAAATTTTATATTGTTTTACAATTGCTTGTTTGACTTCCAATAGTTTTTGAATATATTTGAATATTTCTGAAAAACGGAAGCTTTCCTTCATGCCAGGCTTGGCTGGAGGTTTTGCCAGAAATGCAAAATTCAGCATATTGAACCTTTGTGTAAAAAAGGAGAAAGTTTAGGGTACTGTATCCTAATAAATATCTTTGAATTTATAAAAGAGTAAGTTTTTCTGCTTATAGGAAAACCAAGCCTAGAGGTAATCAAAATACTATAGTCACCAAGAAATCAAAAGGGGGAGAGGGAATTATTAGAAAAAAGTTCCATACCTATAGAAAATTCTGTATGTGTTTTTGCAGAGAATGCTTAAAACTAAAAGCAGAAAAGTGTCTGGGGGAGACGTATGCATCTGAGGGAGAAGGTAAACCAGCTTTTGTTGTCACATGAACTGAGGTACAGTGAAAAATTTTGTTTTGCATGCCATCCATACAGATCATTTCACTATATCAGCGTTATTGTTTCCCCTTGTACTACCTCAACACAAGAAGCAGATTCAAGTGCTACAAATACAGAGGAAGTGCTGTAAGGCAATAATAAGGTCCAAGGGCATCATGTGGAAGTTGAGGTCAAGTGTCCATCTTATCTACTAGGGGACCATTCAGTAGTCTTATAGCGGTGGGATAGATGCTGTCCTTGAGCCTGATGGTATGTGCTTTTAAGCTTTTCTATCTTCTGTCCAAAGTGAGGGAAGAGGAGAGGGAATGACTGGGGTAGATTGAAGTACCCTGGAAATAAAGGAAATAGAGGATTATTCTGATAGAGGTAGATAAGAAAAGGTGGGAACAGTTTGTCATAAATACCTGGCTGTCCTGATTGTGTGGTGTATTCTGTGTAATTTTATGAAATGCACCCTGGTCAATGGTTGGGTTGAATCGCTCTACGATCATGGCACTCCATTTGCAAACATTTTGTCACCATATGGGGATCACCAAGATCGGAGAACAACTCAAACCAACCATCAACCACCTGAGCTACACATTCTCCAACACCCTGGTCAAACTGGGAAAATTATTGGAAATAAACATTTTTATGAAGGACCGAAGTTAATTTTGGTAATGGAAGCCAAGCCAAGTGGTTACACTATTTTCAATGTTTCAGAAAAGTTAGATAATGCTAACCTTTGCAGAAAGAAAACTTTAGACTGAAAATTGCTTGATTAGTTTGAATATAAGATGCTTTGGGAATTTATTAAAAACATTTATTGAATTAAAAAAATAAAGTAATCTATGATTTATGAAGGAGAAATAATTGGTTCATTGTATTTATTATTAGAGTGGAAAATCCTAGCAATAACAATGTTTTGGAACCATGAGATCTCTAACATTCTTGACATTCTAAGCTTTCAACAAATCAAAATTTGTTATTTTTTCCTCTTGTGTTCATATTAAAAGTGCTGAAGGAGGTATCAGATGGTCTAGTTGTCTGTATCAAGCAATCATTTCTCAATCTTGCAGGTGCTGTTATTTTTGTTTGATGCAAATATTAAATAACTAGATCAGATGCATTTGATATATTGTTACCAAATGAGAGGTTTAACATGGAGACATGGTGAATTAAATATATTTCTGTACTTTTTATGTTTTGCATTTCATTGGCATCTTTCTAATGGGTGGCAGGGTGGAGATGTGTCTCTACCAAAGGAGGTATAAGGTGCTCCTTCCCTCCGCTAGCCTGCAGGTCACCCTGGGGCAAAGTGTAGCACCTGCTTAACCCCCGTTAAGGGTCATGTGAAGCTGTGGGAGCAGGTGGTGGATGGTCATTTGACCAACTGGTGCATAATACAAGTCCTGATTATGCGACCACTGACACCTGCCAGACAGTCGCTGAAGAGTATTGATAATGGCTGAAGTCACCCGTCTTGTGCCCAGAGGAAGGCAATGGCAAACCACTTCTGTAGAAATATTTGCCAAGAGCAATCATGGTCAAGACCACGTTTATGCATGTCATACAACATGGCACATAATGAATGATGAATCTTTATAAATGAGGATTTTTAGTTGTTTAACTTCTCACTCCTTAGCTTCCCTGAGATTTGCAAAGAACGTTTAAGAAAGTAGTCTGACTTTTACTGTGCATCTTGTACGGTTACACCTGACAGATAAGTAGTTAAGTGGTAATTCAGTATTTCTAAGCTGTCACCAGTGATAGCATAATGGCTCTGCATTTTGCATTCAAAAACAAATGAAGGGAATGCACTAGTTGTAAATGCATGGTGTAAAAAGGTGTTGAAGAAATAAATACTGCCATTGCAACAGAAGTATAACTGTGAAAATATTAGGGGTAATTTTCATCTTCACTGCTTGGATAATACCTGCTGGAGAATATTATCCGCATATTGTAGAACCCACTTGTTTTTCAATTCCTTTCTAATCAGAAAGTTCAACCTAGACTCTTAATAAATTTTTAGAGATACGTCCCAGTAACCGGCCCTTCCAGCCTAATGAGACTGTGTCACCCAATTACACCCATGTGACTGACTAACCTTGCAAATGCCTTTGAAACCAGAGTACCAGGAAGAAACCCACACAGTCACGGCGAGAATGAATAAACTCCTTATCAACAGCAGTGTAATGAACTGGGGTTGCTGACCATGTAGTAGACTTGCATTAACTACTACACTACCATGCCACCCCTACTCTGCTGAAGGACTTCCTTCTTGGACTGAAACAAATATGGATGCTCACAAGTTGAATTTAAAATAGAAACACGGGTACTTCCTTCCTTGAGATGAAGAAACAACGAGTCTGACTTCCATCTTTCATAACTCTTCACTGTTATCTACCTAACAAATCCATAAAGAGTTATCTCATAGCACAGTAATCTCAGCTATACAGGAAAGGTGGTGGCATTTTGTCAGTGTACGGCAAAAGACTCCAGAATGTGGAAACTTGGAGAAACTTGTAAGTGTATGATACAAATTCTTTGAGAAGTCCCACACTGGAACTATAAAAACTCCATAATACCCTGATTAGACCATACTTGGAGTATTATGGTCACTTCATTATAGGAAGGACATGGAAGCATTAGAGAGCGAACAGAAGATATTTACCTGGATGCTACCTGGATTAGAGGGCAGGTTGAAGGAGCTAGGGCTTTTCTCTTTGGAGTGAAGGAGAATGAAAGGTGACTTGATGGAAGTGTGCATGATGATAAGAGGCATAGATAGAGTGGACAGCCAGTGACTTTTTCCAAGATTGGAAATGGCTAGTACAAGAGGGTACAATTTGAAGATGATTGGAGGAATGTATAGCGGGATGTCAGAGGTAGGTCTTTTTACAGATAGTGTGGTGAGTGCATGGAGCAGCTGCCCAGGGTTATGTTAGAGGCAGATACATTAGGGACATTTAAAAGACCCTTAGCTAGAATCAGAATCATTTTATTGCCAGTATATGATACTTAACAGAATTGATTGTGGTTCGGTGCCAAGCATAAGACACAGAATACCATAACAGACAACACAACAGCAATCAATATTTTACAGGATAATAGTGCAAACATCCATGAGTAATCAATGATTAACAGAATGGTCACATGTGCAAATATCAATAATCAAACTTAAATAGATATGAACGTATGAACAGATTAAGTAATTATCAACAGAACAAGGAGAGTAGGAAAGACCATTTAACAGATGTTGTACAGGGACAGTTAGGGTTTTACACCTGAGTGAGTTTTGTTGAGAAGCTGGATAGCTACAGGAAAGAGACAAGCTTTAGAGACAAGAGAAGCACAGGAGCGCCTACAGAACTGCTTTGAATCAGTGGATTGGACCGTATGCAGGGATTCATCTTCGAACCTGGAGAAGTATGCTGCAGTTGTACCAACTTTGTTAAAACCTGTGTGGATGAGTGTGTGCCTAGAAAGACTTACTGTATATTCCAAAACCAAAAGCCCTGGATGGACCAGGAAGTGCGTCATCTGCTGAAGGCTAGATCTGTGGCATTCAAGTTTGGCAACCCAGGACTGTACCAGAAAACCAGGTATGATTTGCAGAGGGCTATTTCAAAGGTGAAGAGACAATTCTGAATAAGGTTGGAGGCAACATCGGATGCACGGCAACTCTGGCAGGGTTTGCAGGAAATTACTTCCTACAAAGCAAAACCCAATAGCATGAACAGCAGCGATGCTTCGCTAGCAGATGAACTCAAGGCCTTCTATACCCGTTTTGAAAGGGAGAACACAACTACAGCTGTGAAGATCTCTGCTGTACCTGATGACCCTGTGATCTGTCTCAAAGGCCGATGTTAGGCTGTCTTTAAAGAAAGTGAACCCTTTCAAGGGGGAAGATCCAGATGGACTACCTAGTAAGGATCTGAAAACCCGTGCCAACTAACTAGCAGGAGTATTCAAGGACTCTCACTGCTACAGGCGGAAGTTCCTACTTGCTTCAAAAAGGCAACAATTATACCAGTGCCTAAAAAGAATCATGTGAACTGCCTTAATGATTATTGCCTGTTAGCACTCACATCAACAGTGATGAAATGCTTTGAGAACTCCTGCCTCAGCAAGGACCTGGATCCATTGCAATTTGCCTGTTGCCACAATAGGTCAATGGCAGATGCAATCTCAATGGCTCTCCACACAGCTTTAAACCACCTGGACAACACAAACACCTATGTCAGGATGCTGTTCATGGACTATAGCTCAGCATTTAATACCATCACACCCACAAGTACCTCCCTCTGCAACTGGATCCTTGACTTCCTAACCGGAGGACCACAATCTGTGCAGATTGGTGATTACATACCTTCCTCGCTGACGATCAACACGGGTGCACCCCAGGGATATGTGCTTAGCCCACTACTCTACTCTCTATATACACATCACTGTGTGGCTAGGCATAGCTCAAACACCATCTGTAAATTTGCTGATGATGCAATCATTGTTGGTAGAATCTCAGGTGGTGACGAGAGGGCGTACAAGAGTGAGATATGCCAACTAGTGCAATGGTGCCACAGCAACAACCTGGCACTCAACGTCAGTAAAACGAAAGAGCTGATTGTGGACTTCAGGAAGGATAAGATGAAGGGACACATACCAATCCCCATAGAGGGATCAGAAGTAGAGAGAGTGAGCAGCTTCAAGTTCCTGGGTGTCAAGATCTCTGAAGATCTAACCTGGTCCCAATATATTGATGTAGCTATAAAGAAGGCAAGACAGCAGCTATACTTCATTAGGAGTTTGAAGAGATTTGGTATGTCAACAAATACACTCAAAAACTTCAAAGATGTATCATGGAGAGCATTCTGACAGGCTGCATCACTATCTGGTATGGTGGGGGGCTACTGCACAGGACCGAAAGAAGCTGTAGAGCGTTGTAAATCTAGTCAGCTCCATCTTGGGTACTAGCTTACAAAGTACCCAGGACATCTTCAGGGAGCGGTGTCTCAGAAAGGCAGCATCCATTATTAAGGACCTCCAGCACCCAGGACATGCCCTTTTCTCACTGTTACCATCAGGAAGGAGGTACAGAAGCCTGAAGGCACACACTCAGCGATTCAGGAACAGCTTCTTCCCCCTCTGCCAACTGGTTCCTAAATGGACATTGAACCCTTGGACACTGCCTCACTTTTTTTTTAATATGACTATTTCTGTTGTTTGCACGTTTAAAATCTATTCAATATACATATACTGTAATTTATTATGATTATTTTTCTTTTTTTTTCCTTTTTGATATTATGTATTGCATTGAACTGCTGCTACTAAGTTAACAAATTTCACGTCACATGCTGGTGATAATAAACCTGATTCTGTTATGTAGTCCTGATGGTGATGGACTTGTAGTGTCTTCCTGATGGCAGTTTGGTGAAGAGTGGCTGTGAGGGTGGGTGGAGTTGCAGTGAGTTTTTTTCAGCTCTTTTCTTCGCTCTGGTGATGAATCGGTCTTCATTCTGACAATGATCTTCTCTGCCAACCAGACAACTTGCTGCAACCTGCAGTGGGGAGGGAGGGAGGGAGGAGGTGGGAAACCAAACCATGACAGAGATGGTCATATCATTCTCGGAGATGGCTGAGTAAAAATTAATCAGGATGTGCTCTGAGATGTTAAGCTGGCATAGGAAGAACAATCTCTTCTGGGCTTTCCTAGCAAAGAATGTAAGAGGCTTGCATCACTTCAATGTATCAGTAATGGTAGTCCCCAGGAATTTGAATAACTCGAACCACAGACACAGCCTGACCATTAATTTCAAAGGGGAAGCAGGTAGGGGGTTGTCAGTGGAAGTCAATCATTACTTCCATTATCTTGGTAGCATTGAGCTCCACGTTGTTACGAGTTTTATTAAATTATTTATTTATTGAGGCATGTGCAGAATAGGCCCTTCCAGCCCTTTGAGCCATGCTGCCCAGCAATCCTCCTATTAAATCAAGGGACAGTTTACCAATTAACCTACCAAATGGTACACCTTTGGACGGCGGGAGGAAACCAACGCGGTCACGGGGAGAACGTACAAGCAATGGTGTGAAATGAACCCAGATCATTGGTACTGTAAAGTGTTGTGCTAACAACTGCACCACATACTGCCCTAGTAGGTGCATGAAATAAAAATCGAGAACTATGTGGGAGGGAAGGGTTAGATTGATCTTGGAGTAGGTTAGAAGGTCAGCACTACATTGTGGGCTGAAGGGCCTGTACTGTGATGTAGAATTCTATGTCCTGTGTACATCATTCCAGTGTCACTTGCACACTGGGAATAGTGAGGTAATTCTCCCTTTTAAGTGATTAAAGTAACTAAGCTTGACACAAAAACAGTTACCTTTTATCTTCAAATTTACAATTGTTTTCAAAACAGTAATTGAATTTACCCTGGTTTTGATTCATCGATATCTGTAGTTGTAGATGACTGCAGAAAGGCTGAAGCTGTAAATTTGTTCCCTCCCAACTGATGGTTCAAATAATGTTTTTGGTTCATTGGAGGTAAGAGTTGGTGTTAAATCATCTTAAATTGTGTTGCTATTATGCATGTTGTTTCTGAAATGATACTTCAAGTGAAAAGCACTGATGCATACAAAATAGGCACTCTGATTTTTTTCAAAGATATAAGTTTTATTCAATTCTGTTCAACTTAAAAATGCTTGTTGTATATATCCTTTAATGGAGTTATCTTCTAATGTTCCTATTAAATATAACAATATAGATTAAACTAGAATCATTTTCAGAAGATGCATTAAATACACAAATATGTTGGAACATTTAGTTAATGTACTTATGTGAATTGGTTTCACGCGCAAAGCTGCATAAATCCAGAGTGAATAATATTATTATTGCACGTTCCCTAGCGCATTAAGCAAATGGATTTATATAGGCATTCCAGTGTATTGGACAGTCCACCAAATACCATCTCCGTGAGGCCTGAGCCTTTTGTGAAGGCTGATTAAGGACCTATGCTGTGCAGTTTGATTAGCAAACTTAGTCCTGAGCCGGCAATCCCAAGCAAGCTGTCAGTAAATATTGGGGAAGCCAGAATTTTCAAAGTGCTTTGTGCCCATACTGCTGAGTGTTTCCAGCATTTTCGGTTTTTATTTCAGGTTTCAACTGGATGCAATGCAACTTCATTTCAACTGGATGCAATTTGTCTTGTTCATACAGATCAATTCATACAAAACATATTGAGGTTGTACAAAGTAAAACAACAGCAGAGTAGAATAAAGTGTAACAGACAAAGTGCAATATAGTAGACAGTAACGTGAACATGCCACAGTATGTTGTAATGGTCATAACAAAGTACAGTACTTAAAATTTTTAGACACATATATATAGCTAGGGTGCCCAAGAGTTTTGCATAGTACTGTAGTAATTTTAGGTATTGCACTGTACTGCTGCCACAAAATATCAAATTTCACGACATATGTGAGTGATGATAAGCCTGGTTCGGATATGGATCTCTATTGTGGACTGATAGTAGGAAGGGGCAGGGAGAGGGGAATCATGGTTGGGAAAAGGAGAAGGGAGAAGAGAGGGGGTGGGAGGGACCAGAGATACATTCTGTAGTGATCAGGAATCCATTCACAGACAAGAGAAAATCTGCAGACGCTGGAAATCCGAGCAACATGCACAACACACACAAAATGCTGGAGGAACTCAGCAGGCCAGGCAGACTTCGGCCCGAGATGTCGACTGTACTTTTTTCCATAGATGCTCCCTGGCCTGCTGAGTTCCTCCAGCATTTTGTGTCTGTTGATCAATAATCCAACTGTTTGGAATCAAATGACCTTGCCTGGTGTCTCAGCACCTGCACCACCCTCTACCCCTGGTGCTCCTCTCTCACCTGTCCCACACCCCTCCCTCAGTGCTCCACCCCCACTGTTCCCAACATCCTATGTTCCCACCAGATTTACAAACCTGCTCTCTGCTCCACGTTGACAAATACTGCACTGTGCAAAAGTCTTAGGCTCCCTAGCTATATATATGTACCTAAGACTTTTGCACAGTCCTGTAGATTGTGAGGTCTGAGTCCATCTTAGTGAACTAGGGAACCATTCAGTCATCCCATTGTAGAAGCTTGAGCCTGGTGACATTGTCGGTCTGGGGAGGGGAGGGTGGTGTCTTTCATCATGCTGAATGATTTACTGAGGCAATGGGAAGTGTAGACAGAATCCATGGTAGATAGGCTGCTTTCCATGACATGCTGAGCTGTATCCACAAATCTCTGCAGTTCCTTGCAGCCATAGGCATTGCAGTTGCCATGCCAAGAGTGGTGCGTCCAGACAGGATGCTCTCTATGGCGATTGGAAAAAAATTGGTGGGGGTCAAAGAGGACATGCTAAATTTCCTTAGTCTCCCGAGGAAGGCGATGTGCTGGTGAGGGTCCTTGGCCGTGACATCAATGTGGTTGGACCAAGTGAGGTTTCTGGCGGTTTTCACTCTTGGGAACTTGAAGCTCTCGGCCGTCTTGGTGCAAATAAGAATGTGTACAGCAACTCCGCTACTCGCCTTCCTAAAGTTCACGAGCAACTCTTCCGTTTTGCTGACATTGAGGGAAAGCTGGTTGCCATGACACCATTTACCATCTCACTATCCCCTTCCTGCACGCCGGCCCATTGGCATTTGAAATGCAGCCCACTGCGGTGGTGCCTTCTGCAATTTTGCAGGTGGAGTTAGAGAAGAAGCTAGCCATGAAGTCGGCACTACAATTACCAGAACCATGACGTGTGAAAATGAAGTTCTGATGAGAATTAAAATAAAGTTCCATCAAGTAGCTCAGAAGTTACATAGCACTTGTACTATGCCTCTGACCAGAGGTTTATTTTTCCTGGGGAACCCCCCATTCTCCACTTTGAGTACAAACTTTCAATGCATTATTGATGACCTTTCTTTCTTTATTTTCACTAATAAGATTTTTACTATCTGAATAGTAATTTAAGCTACCTGTCTTTATCAAGGCATGAAGGAGCAGTATTTCCGCTGACTAAGGATGGGTGTATATCAGTGACATCCATGTGTAACTGTTTAATGGCCTGTATTGACTTTCACCTTGCTTTAGGATTTGCAGCTTTCCTTCTGGATTTAGTATCCAGCTTTAATTCAGCGTGAACATTTTGATGGATCACAGTTAGACCTTCACCCACTTTCTGAAGCAGAGAAACTGCAAGGTGACTGATAACAGCTAACAATCAAACTGGCTGGCAACCGGACTCCAACAAAGCAACCAGCCAAGGTTTTGAACAGCTTGAGGCAGGAGCACATACCATTTTAGGTTTCTGTGTGCAAAGCAACTACGCTTTTCTATAGAGAAATGTATTTTCCTTGTATCCTCTAACACAGGGTTTCCTAACTGGAGTTCCACGAGAGATCGTGATCAAAAAAGAGCCATCGTTTTTTGAACTTCGCGCGACCCTCAATGCCAGCGCTCGCCGTGGTGAGCAGTGACCCAAGCAGCCCCGTTAGCAATCCCGCTATAGCAGTGCGCAGTAGGACCATGCTTATTTGCTTGAGTCCATTCTCGGTTTCTGACATGAGATAGAGGAGGCTGTTGATAATTGGTGAGCACTGCATTGCACGAAGGGGAAGGCAGTAGGCTGATGAGGAGTGTGAAGTGCATTTTCCAGGCACTGAATGGACCTAATAACGCCAGCATGTAAAATTATAGTAGTTAAAATGCCATGACAAGATGCAGTACGAGAAATTGAAAAGGTTTTACTCTCAAACAGTATGATAAATCGACATAGTGATGGCATATCACATGATGCTGAAGCGGTTTTGTGTGATAAACTGAAAAACAACAGCTTCTCTATCCAGGGTGATGAGACAACAGATTTCACCAATAAATGTCACATTGTAGCATTTGTAAGATTTGTAAATGATGGTGAAATTCAAGAAAACTTTTTCTGTTGGAAAGAGCTGCCATAAATGAGCAAAGGCCAAGATGTATGTAATATTTTGTCTTCATACCTGGAAACAAAAAAATGTCTGTCTTGGAGGAACTGTGTTGGCATCTGTACTGACGGTGCCCATCAATGGTCAGCTCCATGAGAGATTTCGCTTCTCTTGTGTTTAAAAAAAAAAAAAAATCCTGACGTCACAACACACTGCTTTCTTCACAGCGAGGTGCTGACGTCAAAAACTCTTGGAGATGAAATGAAGAAGAGTTCTGGGTGATGCTACTTTATTGAACAGAGACCAGTTCACTCAAGAATGCTTAAAAAAAACTGTGTGAAAGCCTGGACAAAGAGCACGCCAATCTCCTGCTACGTACAGAAATTCAGCGGCTTAGCAGAGGAAGATTTCTCAACAGGGTGTCTGAGCTGAAAGTGAATTGCAGGAGTACTTACAAGAAAATAGTAGGCCAGAATTTGCTGAATTCTTTGAAGAGGAAGAATGGCTGCAGAAACTAGCCTACTTAGCAGACATTTTTCATCATATGAACCAGTTGATCAAGTCTTTGCAAGGTTCTTGAGAAAGTGTTTTAACCTCAAGTGACAAGATCTTTGGAAAAATCATGTTGCAAAAGGAAATATTGAAATGTTTCCACTGCTTCTTGGGCTTGAGAGTGAGGAAGGATCAGAAAGTCTCGAATCTTATTGAAAACCACCTGGAAGAATAAAACTGAACAGTATTTTTCCTCCCTTTCAGCACTGGGTGAGGGACTCTTTTACTGAATCCTCTGCTCAGCCTGAGAGCTTGACTTTGAGAGACGAGGAAGAACTTTGTGAACTGCAGTGTGATCGTGCACTCATGATGAGATTTACTGACCTGCCCCGGGACAAGTTCTGGATTTCTATGAAGGAAGAGTATCCTGCCATTCATAGGAAAGCAATGAACATTTTGCTGTAGTTTTCAACTTATTACATGTGTGAACAAGCTTTTGCATGTTTAACAAGCATCAAGAGCAAAGATAGAGGTTGTCTCATTTCAGTTGAAGGTGAAATCCATGTGTGGTTATCTCAAGTTTAACCCAGAACTGAGTATTTGTGTAGCAAAAGCAAGCACAGGTATCACATGACCATTTGAGCCTGATCATGTCACTTAGGGTATATTTTCATTCATATTGCTTTGGCTTAAGGTCTTTAGTAACTTTACTATTCAACATTATCAATAAATGTTCATGTTGTAAATAGCATTAAATTAAATCAATTTACAACCTTTATTTAAATTAAATCTATTGAGCCTACCTTTAGAAAAAAATAAATCCCACTTTGGCTTAAGCCAGTTATTTAACAGAAATTTATTATGTTTGCCTTATGAGTTTTTAAAATTTATGAAAGGAAGAGAGATTAAAATTTCAAGAAAGGTAAGCTACGCTTGACTACCTGTTTTTTTTTTCAGGAAAGGTTAGCTAAAAATTAATTCTCTACTCAAAAGAGCATTGACAATTATTTTTGGATTATTATATCTGGAACTTACTGACCACGCTAACATACCATGAGCCTAGATATAACAATTTTTACGCAGGGGCTTCCAGAGACTTAAAAATTATTTCAGGGTTCCTCCAGGGCAAAAAGGTTGAGAAAGGTGGCTCTAGTAAGTCAAACAGTTAGAAGTTATGTTCATAGGAAAAGAATAATTTATACTTAAGCAATTCATGGAAATTAAATACAGTAATGAAACTAGTGCTGAGCTAGGTGATTTTCAGAGTACGAGAGGTTTTCCACATGTGAATAAAAGGTATGTTATTATCTGAAAGTGAGATGCAGGGCCACTCTGTTTCCTTCAGTTAATGCAGTTGACGGTATACTCCCAGCCAGAGCTCACATGAGTCAGATGGTGATCCTTTATAATATGACAAACGAGACTTGTGAATTGCAGCGTTGGGACTGAGTCGTGCAAATTCAGTGGCACGCATGGCACATAGTTTCAGCTGCTGGCCCTACTGGTAACAAGCCCAGAATGTATTTATTTGGGTGTGCATTTATGCATGGCTGGGAGGATTGGTTCTGCCTGCTTGTGATAAACAAGGTGAGATGTGGTTGTACCTCGACCCTAAAGAACTGCCTGGTTCAGGTGTTAGATGACCACACCTGCCCTTAGAATTACGTGTGATTGAACCTACCTAATTGTCAACTGATGGTCATCAATTTACAACTTCTAGAAAGATGATTCACCAATGTCAGTTTGCAATGCCATGAGTATTAAAATTTTCTCCATTCTTTGAAGTCCTGAGGCATATTTCTGAATGTAGTCCTGATGGAAAATCGTTTCATTTGATGCAAAAATATAACACCTTTGACCTTTAGATTTGTGATAACAGAAAATAGTCAAGAATGTCATATCAGACTTGCTTGACATCATTAATCATTTGACCAAAGATAATCTGGACGGGAATTGCATACAGCAGAACTCAAAGCATTACAAGAATAATTTACTAAATTTTACCGGCAGTTGGAGATTTGGTCACTGGGGAAAAAAACATCACAGATCCATATGTTATTCTACCTGATAATTTTAATGGAAAACAATCATAAACAAATTGCTTTTATCTCCCAATTTCTGCTTCTGGTGAAGTGCATAAGGGAAATCATTCCATTAATAAGAACTGCCCATGTTGATATGCACAGCATGTCTTCAGCATTTGTAATAAGGAAGTACTTGTTAATGCTTTATGTGCAAACCTTTAGAGGAAATTGGAAGCTGCCAGATAAGCAAGCCTTGTAATAAGGCTGAAGAGTAAAGCCTCAGACATTACTGCAATCATACAGAAAGACTTAATAGATTAAATTTGCTCAGAATCAGAAACAGGTTTATTATTGCTGTCTTAGATGATGTGAAATTTGTTTTGTGGCAAGACACAATGCAAAGTCATTAAAATTACTATAAATTACAATATAAATAGAGCAAAAATAAGAATAAAGAGATAGTGTTCACGTATCATTCATAAATCTAATAATAGGAGGAAAAGAAGCTGATCCTGAATCATTGTGGGTCTTCATCTTCCTCAACCTCCTCCCTCACAGCAGTAATGACAAAATGGCAAGTGAGGGTCGTTAATAATAGATGCTGCCTTGCACCATTTCGTGAAGATATCCTCGATGCTGGGGAGAATTGTGTCTGTGATGGAGATGGCTGACTCCTTATCATCTCGGGACCTTGTGTATTGGAGTGATGGAATTTGTCAGAATTCTCTCCAACATACACTTACAGAAATTTGCAGGAGTCTTTAGTGACATACTGAATCTCCTCAAACTCCTAATGAAGCAGAGCCACTGGTGTGCTTTCTTTAACAAGATGATTATTAGAAAACCATAGAAACTACCATATGAAAGTTCAGTTAACTGAGGCAATGAAACAGCAAGCTGATGTGACATATACAAGAACAGCTCTTAAGACATAGGAGAAAAGTTAACCCATTTGGCCTATTGCATCTGCTCTTCTATTCTATCATGGTGTATTTATTTTTCAATCTCACCCCATTCTCCCATAAACTTTGAGTCACTTACTAAACAAGAATCTATCAACCTCCACGTTAATTATACCCAAAGACTTGGTCTCCACTGTCGTCTGTGGCAATGAATTCCACAGGTTCACCAACCTCTGGCTAAAGAAACTCCTCTTCATCTCTGTTCTAAAGGGATGTCTTTTTATTCTGATTCTAAGCTCTCTGGTCCTAGACCTCCCTCGCGATTGGAAAGAGTCTCTCCACATCCATTCTATCTAGGCCTTTCCGTATTTGGTGGGTTTCAATGAAATTCCCCCCTCCCTCCATTCATCTAAACTCCAGTCCCAGGCCCAAAGCCATCGAATGCTCCTCAGGCATTAACCCTTTCGTTCCTGGGATCACTCTCGTAAACCTCCTCTGGACCCTCTCCTCATATTTCCTTAGACATGGGTCCAAGCTGCTTACAATTCAAATGTGTTTTGACCAAAGTTTCATAAAACCTCAGTATTACATCCTTACTTTGTATTCTAGTTCTCTTGAAAAGAATGTTAACAGTGCATTTGCCTTCCTTACAACTAGCTCAACCTGCATGTTAACCTTTAGAGAATTCTGCACTAGGCCTCCCAAATCCCCCTGTACCTTTGGTTTTTGAATTTTCTCCCCACTTATATAATAATCTCGCCCTTTATTCCTAATGCCAAAGTGCATGACCATACACTTCCTGACACAGTATTCCATCTGCCACTTCTTTGTCCAATCTTCGTGTCTGTTCACATCCTTCTGCAGACTCACTACTTCCTCAAAATTACCAGCTCCTCCACCTATCTTTGTATCATCTGTAAACATGGCCACAAAGTCATCAATTCTGTCATCCAGATCATTAACATATACAGTAATATGAGAAGCAGTTCCGACACTGTCCCCTGCAGAACACCACTAGTCATCAGCAACCAACCAGAAAAGGCCCCCTTTATTCCCACGCTTTGCCTCCTGCCAGACAACCAAGCTATCATCCATGGTAGCACCTTTCCCGTAATACCATGGGCTTTTAACTTGTTTAACAGCCTATATGCAGCACCTTGTCAATCACCTTTTGAAAATCCAAGTAAGCAATGTCCACTGACTCTCCCTTGTCTATTCTGCTTGTTACCTTCCTCAAGGAATTCCAATAGATTTGTCAGGCAAGATCTCCCCTTATGGAAACCATGCTGACTTCAGTCTATTTTATAACGTGCTTCCAAGTACCCTGAAAACTCCAACATCTTCCCAACCACTGAAGTCAGGATAAATAGCCTATGATTTCCTGTCTTTTGCTTCTCTCCCTTCAGAAAAAGGGGAGCGATATTTCTGATTTTCCAGTCTCCTGGAATCATTCCTGACTGGAATGGTTCTTGAAAGACCATTCCTAATGCCTCCACAATCTCTTGATCTATACCCTGGGGTATGGTCCATCTAGCCCTAGTGACTTAGCTACCTTCAGACCTATCAGCTTCCCACACACCTTCTCTTTAGCTTCCTAATCAAATCTGGCTCACGGCATTGTGCAAACTCCGGAATTGCCTTTTCCGTAGGATGCTCAACCACAAGCTATTCTAAAAAGCGTTCTACAAATTCCCTCTTTGGGAGTCGGTGCCAACCTGATTCTCCCAGTTTACCTGCATTTTGAGTCCCTCCCCCCCACCATGACCACTGGAACATTGCATTTCTCCATGCCTTTTCTAACTCCTGTCGAAACTTGTCCCCCAACACCCTGGCTTCTTTTCAGAAACCTGTAGTTAACTACCTCCTGGGTCTTCATACCATTACAGCTTCTTAACTCTGCCCACAAGGATTCAATGTCACTTCTTGCTAAGTATCTGATTTCAATTTTTGTGCCATTCTCTCTGCCCACCTGCCTGTCCTTTCAATAGGATGTGAGCTCACAGCTGTTTAACTCCCAGCTGTGATCTTATTTCAGCCACAACTCTGTGATGACCTTAATGCCACGTGTGCCAATTTCTAACTACACAATAAGCTCATCTACCTTGTTTTGTGTACTGCAGGCATTGGGATATACCACTTTCATGTTCTCTACCCATCACCCCCCTTCTCAATTTTGTATCATTGTTGCACGAGGTTAAATTCTTTTCCCTTTCTAAACTTTCTTTCTTATATTGTTATTCTGAAGGTTCCAGTAATCTCTCCTTCTCTTTTACCTTATCCATACTTTTTCAAGCAACACACACAAAATGCTGGTGGAACGCAGCAGGCCAGACAGCATCTATAGGAAGAAGCACTGTCGACGTTTCGGGTCGAGACCCTTCATCAGGACTAACTGAAAGAAAAGATAGTAAGAGATTTGAAAGTAGGAGCGGGAGAGGGAAATCCGAAATGATAGGAGAAGACAGGAGGGGGTGAGGTGAAGCTAAGAGCTAGAAAGATTGCCAATCACCTTTCCATCTTTTTCCATCTTTCCAATCATCTTTTCTTTCAGTTAGTCCTGATGAAGGGTCTCGGCCCAAAACGTTGACAGTGCTTCTTCCTATAGATGCTGCCTGGCCTGCTGCGTTCCACCAGCATTTTGTGTGTTTTGCTTGAATTTCCAGCATCTGCAGATTTCCTCGTGTTTCCATACTTTTTCAGTCTGTTTAACAACCCCAGCGGCACTTACTACTTAGTATTAGGCTCCATTCACAGTCCTAGTTATGCAATCACTACGCTGGTTCCGGTATCTGGTCTCATGGTGGTTCAGGTGGAGCCTGTCCCATTGGCCCAGCTGTCTCCTCTCCCTGTGCTGGTGCCGACGATCCGTTATTGTTACTCCGTCTCCTGCTACTCAGTCAACAACTTGACTTCGGTCCCGCAAGCTTCAAATCTTGGTAACATTTTATTTTAGAGGGAGATTATTACATGTCATCTGAGAGTACGTTTACAGAATTCTCCCTGATCTCTGTTTTGGTCACGTTTTCCACATGATTTATCAAGCGTGATCTGAAATTTACAAATGCTTGTTGATTCTCTCAGATCAGCTGAAGAGTCTGAGGCATTTAGTCAGTTTGACATAATTATGGACTCCGGATTTTTTTCCTTGACAACAGTTGTTAGGACAATTGGTCCACGATTTCCAGTTTATTTTCCTACTCTTATCTCAGTAGCAGAATGGCATGGAGAATTTTGCTATCGAAAGTAACAATTGCAAAATTGTAAGAATATTGATAGCGTATTTAAAACATACTTAGCTAACTCACTAAATTCTAGGTCGAAAACTCTCTGATCTGGAATATTAGTGAGCGTTTAGTACCTATTTTATGTTACTAATACCATCTTATAGCGTTTTTTTCTCGTGAGACACTATCCTCATCTCAGTACATTTTTCCATGTGACAATAGAAGTGCTGCTTTCTTCATGGAATGAAAATGAAATAAAGATTATTTATTTATTTAATTAATTGCGATACAGCATGGAATAGGCCCTTCCAGTCCTTCAGACTGCACCACCCAGCAAACCATGATTTAACTCCAGCTCAATCATGGGCCAATTTACAATGACCAATTGACCTACCAACCAGTGTAACTTTGGACTGTGGGAGGAAACCGATGCACCCAGAGAAACATCAGTCACGGGACAACGTACAAACTCTTTAGAGACAGCACCAGGAATTGAAACCCGGGTTGTTGGCACTGTAGAGCATTGTGCTAACAGCTACGCTACAGTGCTGCCCAAATTAAACATTTCTTGCTTTGTTTTAACTTTCATTAACGTTATGCATCTTAAAGGACCTAATCTGCTACAGGTAATCTTTTTTTAATGTAGTTGGCATTGCTTCCTCTGATTCTGAAGTAGCTTTCAAATTTGTTTTGTAGTTTTTGTGGACCTTCTTGTTATATTTGTTACCACCTTTTAAACAGCTTTTTGCAGTTTGTTTACATTTCAGTTGTCCCTTACTTCTGCATTTGTCCACCACTGTAGATTTCTGACAATTGCAGTTCCTCACTGATAATGGCATAAACAGGGCCTGCATGATGCTAAATTCATAATGGGGGATGTCAGGGGTAAGTTCTTCGCACAGGGAGTGGTCGGTGCGTGGTACGCCCTGCCAACGGTGGTTGTAGAGGCGGACATTTAAGAATCTTTTAGATAGGCACATGGATGTTAAAAAAAAGTGGAGAGCAATGTAGGAGGATAGGTTAGTGACCTTCGAGTACGTTAGAAGGTTGGCGCAACATCATGGGCCAAATGGCCTGTTCTGTTCTGTACCGTTCTATGTTCTTTATTGAACAGCTCCAGTTGATCTACTATTGGTTTACCTAATAGCAAATTTGTAAAAGGATCTAGATCTTTCTCGGCGTGTATGATGAATAAACTCTTCTCGGGCTTCCAGCTGGCTACAGGTATTGATTTTAACCTGGGCATCTCTAGTCTGGTAGTATTTATACCCCTGTCATCAGTCCCTCCTGATTGGTTACTCTTCATGCAATCACGTCCTCATGTGGTCATAGTTTGATGAGGATGTCATTGACCTTTTTGAACACGCCCTTACATCGACGTACTTCCTCTATAAGGGGAAATATGAACAGGGTGGCCGTGGGATCGCCCTTGTCACTGGCTATTGCTAATTTCAATATGGAGGGCTTTGAGTTCATCGGCCTTACAATGTTTCATCAGATACGTCAATGATACCTTCCTAGTGTGGACTCATAGACTCCAGGCACTCCAACAGTTCCACGACCATCTGAACAGCATAGATCCAAACCTTCAGTTTACAGACAGACAGACATACTTTATTGATCCCGAGGGAAATTGGGTTTCGTTACAGCCGCACCAACCAAGAATAGTGAAGCAATATAAAACCATAAATAATTAAATAATAATAAGTTAATCATGCCAAGTGAAAATAAGTCCAGGACCAGCCTATTGGCTCAGGGTGTCTGACCCTCCGAGGGAGGAGTTGTAAAGTTTAATGGCCACAGGTAGGAATGACTTCCTATGACACTCAGTGTTACATCTCGGTGGAATGAGTCTCTGGCTGAATGTACTCCTGTGCCTATCCAGTACATTATGGAGTGGATGGGAGTCATCGTCCAAGATGGCATGCAACTTGGACAGCATCCTCTTTTCAGACACCACCATCAGAGAGTCCAGTTCCACCCCCACAACATCACTGGCCTTACGAATGAGTTTGTTGATTCTGCTACCAGCCTGCTGCGGGTAGCCATGTTTGCCAGTGCAAACATGATAGCACTGGCCACCACAGCCTCATAGAACATCCTCAGCATTGTCCGGATGGACGATGAAAACAATGAAGATGGAGGAGAATGGTTGCCTCTTGTTCCTGGACATTCTAATATGACAGAAACTGGATGGTAGCCTTGGAGATGGCATGTATTGGAAACCACCTCATACAGGCTTGTACCTCAACAATAACAGCCACTATCAGGCTTCCCAACGTAGAGTGGGTCTTTCTACTTTGATTAGCCATGCGAAAGCTATTTCAGACCTGGAGAGTCTCCACGAGGTAATAAGCTGATTACGCATGACGTTCCTGCAGAGTGGCTACAAGGAGAAAGACATCAATCTGGCCCTTAAAAGGACCGATGGAAAAACCAGGAAACCTAACAATGAGGAGGATTACATCGCTACGGCCCGTCTTCCCCATATTTCCACCGTTTCTGGAAGGATCAGCAAGGTCCTGAAGAAGTACCGGTTTAGTACCGTCCACAAACCCGTAAGGAAGCTCAAATCACAGCTTTGGGTCAAAGATGACCTGGCACTCAGGACAGCTGGATTTTACAGGATTCCCTGAGAATGTGGAGCAGCAGGTATCGGCCAGACGGGACGCAAGTGGAAACTCACATCAAGGAGCACAGGAGGTGTATCTGTTTGGGTTACCCAGAGAAACTGGTGGTAGCAGAACATTGTATTTGCAATGGCCAAAGGATTGACCTTGACATCACAAAAGTACAGTGCCATTCCAGTGGCTTTTAGGACCACCTGGTGAAGGAAGCCATTGAAATAAAACTAGAGGAAAAGAACTTTAACAAAGACAAAGGTGTCGTTCTAAGTAAGAACTGGAATTTGATTGTAAATGAGGTGGAACAGTGGAAACCTGATTGGATGAGAACTAATCAGTCAGGAGGGAAGGATGACGGGGTATATACACCGCTCGACTAGACATGCCCAGGCATCATCCCTGATGAAGATGGCAGAGTTTGTCATCAAAACGTTGGTTAAAATCAACACTTATACCCACTGGAAGCCTGAGAAGAGTTTATTTGTAATAGCAAATTTGTCAATCTACATCTATTTTAAATGTTTAACTAAAAACTAATTTACATTGTGATTTGGTTTAGAAATGAAATGCTTAGTAAAAGGGTAAGAACAAAAGGCAAGCTACTGAACGCTAGAGGAATATTTAGCGATAGAGTGCGGAGTAAGCCTTTCCGGCCCTTCAAACCATAACCACCCCAACAACCCCTGACAAGCCCGATTAACCCTAACCTAATCACGGGACAATTTACAATGACCAATTAAGCTACCCGGTATGTCTTTGGACTGTGGGGGAAACCGGAGCACCTGGAGAAAACCCATGCGGCGATGCAAGGACATACAGAGGCTCCTTACAGAAGGCACCGGAATTGAATTCCAAACTCTGGAACACCCTGAGCTGTAATAACGTTGAGCTAACCGTTACTCTACCCTGGCGCCCAATAAAAGTAGTCTGCAGCAAAAATCCGGCAGAGGGCCATCGAGAAGGATCACATTTATGCCTCCAATGGCAACACAAATACAAACACATGGGACTTGCAGATGAATATCTCACTTCTCCCAGGCTATATAATTTTAGTGGACATTTTTATGTGCATATGAATTTCCAGCCCAAGGCATACAATAGATTCTTCCAAGATTTATGTAGTATAATGTTCTGGAATTCTAGTAACTGTATATTTTTGTCAGTTTTATCTTACAGTATTCTATAGTTCAAAGCCTTTTGCTCTGATGAAATTAAATCGTTTGGTTAATTACATTTTTTTTAATTCAAAGTGACAGGCATGGAATTTTTACATTTTAAGCTAACGTCTCACTCGAGATGTCGAAAATATTTGTCTTATTCCTGACTTTCTGTGTGATTTGTTTTCTCATGATTGAAAAACGAAGGTTACAGTTTGCAACCTTTTGATCGCAATTTTGTATTAAGTTCTTAATGAGCATCGTGCACGTCAGTGATGTCATTACAAATGTAAAATAAGGGGAAATTGAACACATGCTAGGGTGAAGCATGACAAAGTTCAAGTTGCTGACGAGTAGAACTTTTGCCAGAAACACTTCACGCACACAGAATTAATTGCTTTTGGTACAAGTTGCATACACACTCAGTGGCCACTTCTTTAGGTACAGGAGTGGAACTCGGTGTGATCTTCTGCTGTCCACTTCAAGGTCTGGCAATTTCTGTGTGTTCAGAGATGTTCTTCTGCACACCACTGTTGAATCGTGCAATTGTTTGAGTTACTGTCACCTTCCTGTCAGCTGGAACCAGTCTGGCCATTCTCCTTTGACCTCTCTCATTGACAAGGCATTTTCACCCACAGGACTGCTTCTCACTGGATGTTTTTTGCTTTTTGCATCATTCTCTGTAAGTTCTACAGACTGTCATGTGTGAAAATCCTAGGAGATCAACAGATTCTGAGATACTCAAACCATCCCCTCTGCCACCAACAATCATTCTAAGGTCAAACTCACTTAGATAACATTCCTTTTCCGTTATAATGTTCATTCTGAATGCCAGCTGAATCTCTTGGCCATGTCTGCATGCTTTTATGCATTGAGTTGCTGCAACATGATTGGCTGACTAGATATTTGCATTAGCGGGCAGGTATACAGGTGTACCTAATAAAGTAGCCAGGGAGTGCATACAAAAACAAACATTTTTTTTTCATTATCGGATTTCTAAAGATAAAGATTAGCTTTATTTGTCATGTGTACAGCCAAACATCAAACCATATAGTGAAATGTGTCGTTTGCACTATTGTTTGTGATACGCTAGGTAGAGAACGCCAGTGTCGGCACGCTTCTGGTTCCAACATTTCATGCCCACAACTTACTAATCCAGACCTGTATATCTTTTAGGAATGTGAGAGGAAACCAGAGCACCTGGGGGAAACCCACACGGTCATGGGGAGAAGGTACAGACTCCTTACAGCCAGTGGCGGGAATTGAAACCTGATCTTCTGATTGTGGGTGCTGTAAAGCATTGCGCTAGCCACTATGCTACTCTTTGTCTTTGTAGACAAAGGACCAGAAAGTGGTGTCAAAGAGTTGAAAAGGTGCTGGAGGTTAGGGTAGGCAGGGAGAAGTCATGCAGAGATTAAAAGAAAGATGAGGCTTTTATAATTACTGAGTTGCCGATCAGAAGGTTAGTAAATTAAGGAGTCAGAGCCATAGATTCATAGCTGCATTGAAAAAGACCGTTCAGCTCATCTCATCCTTACCGACCATAGGACATCCTTCAGCATTAATCACATTGTCCATAGCTGTCTATGCCAAAAGGATTCAAGTTCTCAGCAGATAGCAATTCAGCTTGTACCACTCTCTGGGAGTGCATTACCACTCCCTGATGTGGGTCTCTATTGAGAGAGAGGAAGACTGAAAGAGGGGAGGAGGCGGGAAGAGGGGAATCATTTTTGGGAAAAGAGGAAGGGAGAGGGGAGGGAGCAGGAAGCACCAGAGAGACACTCTGTAATGATCAATAAACCATTTGTTTGGAATCAAAATGACCTTGCGTGATGTCTCAGGACTGGGTGTGTCTGCATCTGTGCCACCACCCGCCTCTGGCGATCCTTCTCTGCCACCCGACCCACAACGCTCCACCCTCGCCATTCCCAGCATCCCTCGCTCCTGCCAGATTTACAAACTCGCTCCCTGCTCCACGTTGACAAATACAGTACTGTGCAATCCTCTTAGGTACCCTAGCTATATCTAGGTGCTCAGGACCTTTGCCCAGTACTGTATATTAACAGCATTCAAAAAAGCACTTCTGAATGTGAAAACAAGAGCATGATAGGAAAGGTTTGTGGGGTGAGGTGTGGGCAAACAGAGGCAAATAGGCAAACTAAGGTATGGATAAGCTGGGCCAAAGGGACTGTTTCTGTGCTCTATATTTCTGTGACTCTAAAATTCCTCTCACATTCCCTCTGATTCTCTTCCCACTCACACCAAATTTGTGTCCTCTAGTTTTCATTTACCTATGAAATGGGAAAAGGCTACTCCCCCTCATAAATTTATATAACCGTATAACAATTACAGCACGGAAACAGGCCATCTCGACCCTTCTAGTCCATGCCAAACACTAACTCTCACCTAGTCCCACTGACCCGCACTCAGCCCATAACCCTCCATTCCTTTCCTGTCCATATACCTATCCAATTTTGCTTTAAATGACAATACCGAACCTGCCTCTACCACTTCTACTGGAAGCTCGTTCCACACAGCTACCACTCTCTTAGTAAAGAAATTTCCCCTCATGTTACCCTTAAACTTTTGCCCCCTAAGTCTCAACTCATGTCTTCTTGTTTGAATCTCCCCTACTCTCAATGGAAAAAGCCTATCCACGTTAACTCTATTTATCCCCCTCATAATTTTAAATACCTCTATCAAGTCCCCCCCTCAACTGACCCATGTCCCCTCTTAACCTCCACCGCTCTTTCTGTCCAGGGAGAGCACACCAAGCTTCTCCTTATTGCAGGATGTGATAGCACTGGGGACAATGGAAGGGAGATCCACAAGGATATTGTCTGGGATGGGGCAGTTCAGTTATAAGGAGAAACTGGAGAAGTTAAGCCTATTCTCCCTGGATTGGAGGAAGTTAAGCAGGGACACGATTGAGATATATAAAATTATGAGCGATATAGCTTGGTGATCTGAACTGCACATAGTACTCCAGCTGAGGTCTCACCAAGGTTTCATAAAGTTAGAGCATAGTCTGTCTAACTCATGAAGGTCAGTATTATATTTGCCTTCTTAACACACATAACCTCCCTGTTATAGAGATTACCCTCTATGTTGCCACCTTCAGAAATCTGGGGATTTGTATTTCAAGATTCCTCTGTTCCTCAATAATCCTTAAGAACCCACCATTCACAGTGGATGTCCTAGCCTCCATACTACTAACAACTCCATAAACTTAATGAACATGTCTCCTACATCCACATAAAAGTCTTTAATGAAAGGGTGCCCGCAGAGATCCTCATATTAGTCACATGCAGCCAATTGCAAAAAAAACCAGCTACTCTCATTCTCTGCTTCCTATTGCTAAGTCAATTTTGGATCTTCTTTACTAACTTCCCCTAGATTCCATGGACCTTAACCCTTTGTTTGCATTGTGCAACCTGGGGAAAGGCCTCACTAAAAGTCCACATAAACACATCAACTTCCCCGTCCACACCTCCTTTGTTAACTCTTAAAACCGTTTGATCAAGTTAATCAGACGGCTGTAACACACACACACACACACAAAATGCTGAAGGAACTCAATAGGTCAGGCAGTGTCTGCGGAGAAGAATAACAGTTGTCGTTTGGGGCTGAGACCCTTCATCTGGATTTTCTTTGCAAAGCCTTGTTGCCTGTCGCTGATTAGTCCCAGCCGTTCCAAGTGATCATTAAGTGCAAGATTGTTTAATGTCACTTCCAGTGCACAAGCGTAAAGGAGAATGAAATCATTTTTAATCCGCTCCTGTAGTATTTTTCTTCCATGTTCCCTCTCATTGACAATAGGTTCACAGGTCTGTAGTTCCGAGGTTTTTCCCTGCTGCCATTGCTGAATAAGGAACCTTGTTTGATGTTTTCTCTCCCACCGTCTGATACTTCACTTGTGTCCAGTGAAGAATTGCCGGAGGGTTATTATTTCATCTCCCCCCCATCCCCTAACCGTCTAATCAGGAAGAATTTACAGAAGTTTGAGAATACATATCACCAGGCTCAAAGACAGCTTCTGTTGCACAGTTCAGTAGAGTTCAGCCAGAAGCATCATCTCTTTGCCTCTGCTCATGAATGCTAAGCCCACAGAAATCCATTTATAGTTAATAAACAGGAAGAGAATCACAGTGGGTGTGATTAGAAGGGAAGTTTGAATGGTGGATAAATGCTAAACTTGATTGTTAAAGTAAATCATAATTATCAAGCAGTATTGAATCTTTCTCTTCGTGATTTTGTTTAGAATATATACTAGGTCAGTCCCTTTTCGTTTGTCCTCTACGTCTGCATGTTTTAGAGACTTTAAATTACAATTCATTGATTCATCAATGCTTTCAGTGGTCTTTGTAGTAAATGTCAAGGAGCCAATTACTGACAGCGTTGCAACATTAAAAGATGGTTTCTTTCACAGACTTCAGAACTGAAAACTAAAATACCTGTCGTTTCCGCAGATCATTAACATATAAATTTTAGAGCAATCAGCTTGTAATAGCTTCTTAATATAATTTTTATTTACTCTTTTAACTGATAAGCTCTCATAACTACAGAAATCTTTGCACGTAAGCAAAATAAATAACATATATAGGACTTATCAAGATAAAAAAAATTCCAAGATACAAAGAGTGAAACAATGTTTTTTTTCTTTCAGTTGCAATTTTCAGCTAAAAACACACCAGATTCAGTAAAGCAGGCTTAGTTTGCCCCAGAATACAAACATATACTTGGCAGAACATCTGATACTGGGCTTGAATACTTAAATATTTATTACCATTAAAGTATTCATGTCCAATATCAGAATACAGTGGATTCTGGTTAATTGGGGCAGCTGCTTATTTGGGACAACTCTCAAAGAACAAAAACTAGTCAAGAAGATAGTCAGGATTCTCTTCATTTATTTGGGACGATTGGAACAGGAGAATGATGCCAAACTGTTTCTAACTATAGTCAGTTGTGTGAACTTTATGGCCGTCAGTCTTAAACCATGCACAGAGTGAACAGTTTTTAAATAGTGTCATTTGCGTGTGTTTGAGTTCAAAAAGCACTGAGTTTTTGTCACTGAGAGCTGGAAAGAAATAAGCAGCAAGACAAATTAGAATTGTTTTGCTCACTGCGGTTTCAAGCATTCAGGCTTGGAAATGACAGAAATGACCGGGAGTGAAAGCAAAGCGATTTCTCTACGTCAACAAGTTAGGAACCATGAAGAATTAGAAGATATCACCAATCCTCTGAACGTTACAATGAAAATGAAGATTTAGAAGATGCAATCGTCAAAACTATGAGGGCAGTCTACTATCTGCACAAGGTGACTGCATTAATTTTGTTTATTTAACAAGGATCATGGCAGCATGTTGGTTGTCTGTCATATCTGATGGTGACAGTGAAACTTGTGCAGGGGAGTTTTTAAAGTGGAAAAGCCATTGCACTGGAGCAGTTCCACTCTGTCGACCTCAGAAGTCTGGGTCCAGTAGTACTAGTAGCCATTACAAACTAGGTCTTTCTTGGTTGCGGTGAATAACCGTGACTTCTTCTGTGCCTTTCATTCTCCGCAAAGCATTGCAGAACATTCTTGGCCATTGGATCTCACTGTTGATTTCATCTGCTCAGTCTGCCAGAGCTGACTTCACACGCTGGGACAGGCACGTCCCTTTCTCACCGGCGTATGAAGCCCGCTGGCTACCCTGACCTGGTTTAGCCCACCAGTCGAAGCGGTGTGCCGGAGTGTGGCCACTGTCGCATGCAAACAGATACTTGGAGCCACAAGTGAGAGCTGAGTGTCCAGTGGGGATCAAAAGTGAGTGAGCTGCCTAGAAAGGACACCGCAACCAGAGGTACTATCCCTCCCTACATAGCACTGGATGAATTCCTCCATCGATAACTATTAGGAACTAATACACAGTTTTATAGTACTGCAATTGTATTGATAGTATTCTAATTTGTGTATTATTTAAATACATAATTGGTATAGTTAAACTGTAGTTTGTCTTTTTATACCATTTAAATTATTTCCATGAAACTTCGGCTAATTGGGACAGCTGCTTAATTGGGCCAAAATGTCCTGGTCCCAATGTGTCTGAATTAACTGGAACCAACTGTACTTAATTTTGTATCAAATGATACTTCACATTTAGTCTCAGTTTGTTGACTGATTTGTACAGGGAATTTCTCATCACTAGAAACTGGATTTAAAATGACAAATAACTTATTTAAGGTTCTCAGAGAGATGAGCTAGAGACACAATAGGATGCATGATAATTGTGGTAGTGCTATTGCTTTCTATAACAGCCTAAATGGTAGTGATGCTTCACTCCCTAGAGATCTCAACGCCTTTTCAGCACGTTTTGAAAAGGCAACTAACAGTACACCTGCAGCATCTTGTGGCACTCTGACCTTTGTTTCAGAGGACAAAGTCTGAACATCCTTCAAGAGGCTGAACCTTGACAAGGCACAAGGTTCTAATGATGTACCTGGTGGGTACTGAAAACCAGTGTCAACCAACTGGCTGGAGTATTCAAGGACAACAAGAGGATTCGAGGTTGAGTGAACTCGGCCTTTTCTCCTTGGAGTGAGGGAGGATGAGAGGTGACCTAATAGAGGTGTACAAGATGATGAGAGTCATTGATTGTGTGGATAGTCAGAGGCTTTTTCCCAGGGCTGAAATGGTTGCCACAAAAGGACACACGTTTAAGGTGCTGGGGAGTAGGTACAGAGGAGATGTCAGGGGTAAGTTTTTTACCCAGAGAGTGGTGATTGCATGGAATGGGCTGCCGGCAACTGTGGTGGAGGCGGATATGATAGGGTCTTTTAAGAGACTTTTGGATAGGTACATGGAGCTTAGTAAAATAGAGGGCTATAGGTAAGCCTAGTAATTTCTAAGGTAGGGACAAGTTCAACACAACTTTGTGGGCTGAAGGGCTTGTATTGTTCTGTAGGTTTTCTATGTTTCTATGTGGACATCTTTAACCTCCCACTATGCGGTTAGAGGCTCTCGGCTGCTTCCAATAGCCAGCGAGCATTACAGTGCCCAACATGAGCAGCCTCAAAGACTACCTGCTAGAAATGCCCTCATCTACTGAGAGTGGTTGTTTACAATTAGAATTAACTCCTGAGCAACAATCTAAACCTGCTACAATTTGCTTGCCACAACAGGGAGACATAATCTCGCTAGCTTGCTGCTCTGCTTCGAAGCACCTCAACAGCCGCAAGGCATATGGCAGGCTGCTGATTATGGATCACAGCTTGGTGTTCAATACCACTTTTCCCTCAGTACTAATCAACAAGCTTCAAAACCTGGGCCTCTGGACCTCTCTCTGCAAGTTCCTTATTGGGAGACCACTGTCAGTGCGGTCCGGTAATAATATCTCCCCCTCACTGATCATCATCACAGGCACACCTCCAGGATGTGAGCTTAACCCACTGTTCCACTTCCTTTACACTCACAGCTGTGTCGCCAGGCACAGCTCAAACACCATCTATAAATCTGCTGATGGCACCACTGTTATTATTAAAATCTCAAACGGTGATGGGGAGGCTCATAGGAGTGAGATAAATTGGCTGGTTGAGTGATGTTGCAACAGTAACCTCACACTCAATGTCAGCAAGACCAAGGATTTGAGTGTGGACTTCATGAAGGGGAAGTTAGGGGACCACATACTTATCAGTCTTCACTCAGTGATCAGCAATGGAAGGGGTGAACAACTTTATGTTCCTAGGTGTCAATACCTCAAAGAATCTATCCTGGGCCCAACACATTGATGTGATCATGAAGATGGCACGCCAGAGGCTCTACTTCATTAGGAGTTTGAGCAGATTTGCTATGACACCAAAAACTCTTCCAAGTTTTGATAGATGTACAGTGGAGGAGGCAGAGGGCTGTAGACCCAGCCAGCTCCACCATGGGCATAACCTTCTCAATCATCAAGAGATGTTGTCTCAGGAAGATGACATCCATCATTAAGGATCCTCACCATCTGAGATATACCCTCTTCTCATTATCACCATCAGGAGGGAGGCACAGAAGCCTAAAGACCCACACTCAATGATTTGGGAACACCTTCTTCCCTTCAGCCATCAGATTTCCGAACCATCCATGAATCCATGAACAACCTCACTACTCCTTTTATAGCACTGTTTATTTTTTATAATTTATAAATTTGTATGTTCTAGCACAGTAGTGCTACTGCAAAACAATTGATGTCCCATCATATGTTAGTGACAATAAATCTGATTCTGATTCAATCCATCAGGGAAAGAAATTTTCAGGGTGTAGAAACCTTGGAGAGGGTGCAGAGGAGAATTATCAAGATGCTGCCTGACTAGAGGACATGTCTTACAAAGATAAGTTGAGTGAGCTAGGATTTTTCTCTTTGGAGTTAAGGAAGATGAGAGATGACCTGATAGAGATGTACAAGATGATAAGAGGGGTAGTTCGAGTGGATAGCCCAGAGACTTTTTCCCGGGGCAGAAATGTCTCATAAAATTGGACATAATTTAAGGTGATTGGAGGAAAGCACAGAGGAGATGTCCGAGGTAAGTTCTTTACACGGAGTATAGGTGTATTAAATGCCCAGCCATTTGGGGTGGTAGAGGCAAATACATTAGGAGCATTTAAGAGACTCTTGGCTGGGACATAGATGATAGAAAATGGTGAGTTATGTAGGAGGGAAGGGTTAGATCGACCTTAGAGTAGGTTAAAAGCTCAGAGCAACATCATGGGGCAAAAGGCCCATACTGTGTTGTATGTGGTATGTTTTAGTGAAAGAGCCAATGATGACTTGAAGCTCAGCCTCTGAATAAACACACGTGCATTGTAGCTCAATGAGGTGAAGCTGGCAAGACCTTGGTTCTGGAGTACATGTGCTTCAGATGGTTGAACAGTTCTTCAATCGTCTTATGGATTAGTTGCACTTTCAGAAGAAAGCTTGTTGGAGATGATGCACAATACAAATAGCAGGATAATTTGAGAAAAGAATTAAAGTGGCTAATCTGCACTGGGATTGGGTCTGTGGTGGACAAGTTGCATAGAATCACTAATTGTTGCATGCCATCATGTAGCAGACATAGAATGAAGCTGAACTCAGTAGGTTAGGCAGCATCTTTGGAAATGAATAAACAGTTTCAGTCGAGACCCTTCCTCAAGACTGGAGAGGGAGAGGGAAGACACCAGGATAAAAAGGTGTGGGGAGGAGAAGGAGGATAGCTAGCAGGTGATAGGTGAAGCCGGGTGGATGGAAAAGATAAAGGGCCAGAGAGGAAGGAATCTAATAAGAGAGGAGAGTGAATCATGGGAGAAAGGGAAGAAGGAGGGGACCAGGGGGAGGTAACAGGCAGGTGAGAAGAGGTAAGAGGCCAGAGTGGGGAATTGAAGAGGGAAGGGGGAAGGGAAAAAAATTTACTGGAAGGAGAACTTAATGTTCATGCCATCAGGTTTGAGGTTACCCAGATGGAATTCGAGGTGGTGCTCCTTTTAATAATGTTGTTTCCATTGTAACTACATGTTAGTATTTATGTATTTATGCACATTTTATTTCATATCTGTACTTCTAACTATATTTTTATATAATTCTTTATTCTGTATAATTGTTGAATGTTGTTTCTTTCGTTGCATGTCATGCCACCACATTGCCACAATTTCCGAATACATACAAATCGATATAGTGAATAATGTTGATCCTAGATCCTGTTTGTCCCAAACTCCTTGTGCTCTGTTTCTAGTTATCAGTCACTAATAATCAGTGCCTTTTAAATATAAACCATACAGTATCTTTACAAGTTTCACTTTCCGATGCTGCGAACTGATGATCTGCGTCCTTGGCAAAAACTGAAGCAAAGTAATTACTTCATGTCTCTGCCACTTTGCTCTTTATGATTATGATGCACTTGGAGCCTGGCTTTTTCCATGCACATTTATAGAATCTTCTTCACTATTCATGAATAGTGAAGTGTTGCCTCACCAGGAAGGATTGTTTGGGACCCTGACTGGAGGTAAATGCCCAAGTGTAGCAGATCTGTCTCTTGCAGGTATACGTGCCAGGAGGGGATTGGTGAGGAGGAACGAATGGGCCAGGGAATCGCGGAGGGAGTGATCCCTGCAGAATGCAGAGAGCGGTGGGGGTGGGGGGAGGTAAAGATGTGTTTGGTGGTAGGATCCTGTTGAAGATGGTGGAATTTGTGGAGAATGTTGTTTTGGATGCGGAGGCTCATGGGATGGTAGGTGAGGATAAGAGGAACTTAACCACTGTTAAGGAGGCGGGAAGATGGGGTGAGCGCGGATGTATGGGAAACGGAGGAGACGCGAGTTAGGACTGCATCAATGATTGAGGAAGGCAAACCCTATTCTTTGAAGAAAGCCTCAGCCTGGGAACAGATGTTTTGAAGAAGAAGGATATCTTTGATGTCCTGGAAAGGAAAGCCTCATCCTGGGAACAAATCCATTTGGAGAAGGAGCAGAATGAAGATGTCCATTGTAATCATATTCACTGGCCCCTCAAAAGGTAGGAGCACTCAGGGTGGCATTATGAACCCTGAGTCTCTTTGGGGCCATATGGAAGCCAGTGAAAATGGACTAACCCGCCTGCCCCATCACGAGTCTTCTACCTCTCCTATAGCAACGTTGTATATCCCACATTGGCTTCATCTGCCACCTTAGGACTCATAGATCTGGAGTGGAAACTAAGTCATCTTTGTCACAGGGGACGGCCCAAGTAAAGAAGAGTGGCATATTAAAATTGACTCAAGTTTTAAATGAACCAGACATTGACATTAGCCTCCACAGGCAGGAAATTGCAACTGTAAGGGGGACACATTGCACGTCAGTCTGATGGGCAGGGATGGGTCATTATGTCTGAGCAGTTCATTCGATGTTATTAGTCTCTTTGTTTCCTTGAATGTTTTTTTCACATCCTTCTGACCATTCCCACTTTGTTCCTGTCTGTAACAGTGCATTTGATGGATGTAGCACTGTATCAACATTTGGGAGAAACTGTTGGTAGTAGATAACAAGGCCCAAGTATGACCTAAGATGTGACACATTTTCTGATAGAGGTGCCTGTACCACTGCTTCAGTCTTCTCTTGTAACTTATATAAGCCATGCTTGTTACTGACTTGTCCACAAAATGAGATTTCATTCTTGAAAAACTTAACATTTCTCTCTCTTTGCACGCAGACCATACTCACGCAGCCCGGTAAGCCCCTTACCAAAGTTCTGGAGGTGCTCTTCATCATTTTTGCCACTCACGATGATGTCATCATGGTAACTTTGTGTTTCTGGGATATCTTGGATCACTTGGTCCATTGCTCTTTGCCAAATTGCTGGAACTGATGCAACGCCGAAGACGAGATGATTATAGTGGAACAGCCCCTTGTGAGTGTTGATTGTGCGGAAGTTCCTGCTTGAATCCTCAATCTCCATTTGCAGATAAGCTTATGGCAAGTCAATCTTTGAAAACCTCTCCTTGCCTGCCAAAGATGCAAAAATGCCTTCTATTCATGGCAGGGAATACTGCACAGTACCAGTACAGCACCAGGCTGAAACTCACCTTGAAACCCCCACATATGCGAATGGCTCTGGCCTTCCCTATCTTGATCGGGACAAAGGGCGTGGCCCAATCGCTCCACACAACCTTGGAGAGTATTCTAGATGCCACCAATCTCTGAAGTTCATCATCCACTTTAGGACATAGTGCGTAAGGCACTGGACATGCTTTATGGAATCTTGATGTTGCTGTTTCATCCAGTTCATTTCTGGCCTTCATGCCTTTGGGTTTACCAATCCCCTTCTCACACACCTCATTAGCGTTAAGCAGCTGTGCTAGTTTCTGGTTAGTGTTACCATCTGGGCTGCCATTACCTGTTGATGTCACACTGAGAGCTTTGAGTGCCAGTCTAGTTGGATTTTTCTCAACCATTCACTTCTGAAAAGTGAATTCCACTTTTCAGAACATGAAGTTCTAACTGTTGTGTTTGGCCTCTGCATATCACATTTACTTTCAATTTGCCTTTGAGAGACAGTTTCTTACCTGTGTAAGTCTTTAGCATCACAGAGGTCTTTTCTAATGATATCTTAGAAAACAGTCTATTGTAGTCAGCCTCTGGAATTATGGACAAAGCTGACCCTATATCCAGGTCCATTTTCAGTTTTACACCAGACACATCCATTGTGATTCATATTATATTTAGATCTGCTTCAGTAATACTATGCAGTCCTAGGCATGACAGTTCATCTTTGTCAGACTCTATGATGTCTGATTCTGTTTTACATTCGGTAACTTTATGCATCTGGTTAGTTTGTGTTTGAGACTTTTTACTTGATTGTGTTTTTTGTCTGCTTTGCACACTCTCTCTATGTGAGCTTGTCTGCTTGTCTATGACACTTTCTGCACACTTTTTCTTTGAACCAACAGCTACTTGCATCTTGGGAGGATTTGTCACATTGATAATATCTTTAGCTTTTTACCCCATTCAGGGACATCTCACATTCTAACCTCCTTTTCTGTAGTTCTGCTGCATCCTTTGCTGCTGTCTCTAATGCTATTGCAATGGTAAATGCCTGTTCTAAGGTTATGTCTCTTCTGCTCAGTAGCCCCCTTTGAGTGCTTTGACTATGTATGCCACATACAAGCCTGTCCCTTAATGCATCAGAAAGTCCATCTCTAGTACTGTACTGGGAAAGTTTGTGCAGTTCTGCAATGTATTCAGAAAGGCTTTCACTTTTTCACTGTTTCCTTTTGTAAACTCTAAATCTCTCAGCTATTGACAATAGTTTAGGGCTCAAGCGATTTTGTAAAATTCTAACGATTTCACTGAGCGTCTTGCTTGCTGGCTTTGCAGGGGTCTCCAGGATGCATGATAGACTGTACATTCTTGGACTCATTAAGCTGAGGTGTAGGGACTTTGTTTTGCCCGATCACGTTGTTCATGTTTCAATACAGTTCAACCCTCTCGATATACGACTCTCAGCCTTCATTAGCACTATCGAATTTGTCAGCTTTCCTGACTGAAGCCATTGCCACATTACTTTCACTTTAAATTCAGCACGTCTTTCACTGTGCACTATGCACTCTACCCACATCTTTGTTAGTGTCCATGACGGCTTCCTCATGCTCTTTAACCCTTGCTGATTTGTCCTGTCATTGTGCCATAACTGTCGGTGCAGTTCGTGATATTTTCCGACATTCAGGTTCACTCTCCTTGCCAATTTGTTGTGTCTCTGCACAACTACATATCAATTAAATAAAAGCATACACGCAGGTGGTGGCTTTAACTGGTGTGTTCACATTGCAGTCAGAGAGGAAGCGAGAACGATGAACATGCACAGCGCATGTGCAGACACCAGATCAATACATAGTGCTAAGAGGGGGTTCATTGCACTAAAATAAATAAATCCATACATTACAGTGCTGTTCTATGTTCTCTATGCTTATTGTGTCCACCAAACCATGTTTTGGAATGTTTATGTGATGTGAATGCTACAAGATATAATATCAGGTAGAATTCATTTGTGTAGCTCATAAAGAAAGTGCGTACCCAGGGACCGTGAAGGACAATACTGAAATCCCGGATTTCTAAACCATTGCAATACCTGAATGTATATTGTAATGTTGCACAGCAACAGATTTACAGATCCAATAGCAGTGGACTGACGAGATTATAGGATTCCGCAACATCTTGTTTTGAATAGTTAGATTCTTGAAATGGCATCTGAAATTGGACAAGATAACAGGAAGCAGAGTGAATTAGAAAGCTTTTCATCATTTCTTATGCCACATAATTGCTTTTTGTTATTTTTTTTTCTCTCTGTTCCTATTGTGGCCTGTGCAATTTTCCTATTTTCAGCATTGTTCCTCCTGTGTGTTTTTGATAGAGCACGTTCTAACAGATGGTGTCATTAAAAAGTACAGATTGTTTCCAGTACAATGAGATATCAGGTAATGGCTTCCACATCTGCAGCAAATTGGTCAGACTGCTACAGCTGAAAGCTTGTATCAAAATAAATCTCAATCAACGGGCCACTAAACTCTTCACTAATAAGAACAGGGCTTATCAGACAGTATTAGATGCATACTAAACTTCTTTACATGTGTGAATTCTAATGGTCAAAACCACTGCCCGGTAGCCAACGTCAAATCATTCCCACTGACGACTTGGAGCTGAAATGCTGTGAAAGTTAAGGCCCGTTTTAATTCATCATCCCACCCCCACACTGACTTCTCTGTCCATAATCTCCTACACTCTTCCAATGAAGCTCGATTCAAGCTGAAAGGACAGAGGCTCATCTTTTGACGAGGCATTTCACCACCTCCAGTTTTGTCAGTGAAATCTCCACCTTCACAGCATAAGCTCCATCCTATTTTTACAAATTTAAGCGTGAAGTCACACACTTTGATAGGAGGAATCAAAAGGGAGGCCATTTTCTAAATGTAGAGAGACTGCAAGTGAATACAGGACAGATGAGTCCAGGAGATCTTGTGAATTCGCCACAAAAGCTAGCATGCAGTTGCTGTAAACAATTAAAATAAAAAGATAAATGTCTTTATTGCTAAGGGGTTGGAGTGTAAAATTAGAGAAATATTGTTATAATGTTGTAAGATATTAATGACGTCACAGCAAGAGGACCGTACACAGATTTGGACCTTTTATTTAAGAAAGGATGTGATAGCATTAGAGGAAATCCAAAAGAGATTCACTAGGATAATACTTGAAACATGAGGTTTGTCCCATCACAAATGGCCAAAAAGCATTAAAGCTACATTCTTTGGAGTTGAAGAAAATGTGGGGTAATCTTATTGAAATTTATATTATTCGAAGGGTGCACATTGAGGTAAAGGTATTTCCAGTAGTTGGGCAGTCACGAACAAGAGGGACATGCTTACAAGAAAATGGAGGAGTTGTTCAAAATTGAAGTACAAAGCAACTTCTTTTCTCAAAGGGAAATGAACCTTTGTAATTTTGTACATCAGAGGATATTAGATCATTAGAAGTACAGATCCACAATCCCTTATCCGAAATCCTTGGGGCTGGTTGCATTTTGGAATTCAGAATTTTTCGGATTTCAGAATCCCTCCTTATTGGTTCTGGGACCCCCCGTGGATACCAAAAAAACATGTATGCTCAAGTCCCTTATTTAACCTGTCTCAGTGTGGGTGGACTCTAGGACCCAGCGGAGCTCCAGACCTATGCACATCCTCCCGTATACTTTAAAACATTTCTAGATTACTTATAATACCTAACACAATGTAAATGCTATATAAATAGTTGTTATACTGTATTGTTTAGGGAATAATGACAAGAAAAATATTTTATTTCCAACAAAAACTTTCAATAAATGTAAAAAATATACAGCTTCAAACAAATTGAATCAAACACATGGTAAATGACTTATTGGAATAAATGTAGAAAGTCACTGTCACTATAGAACTTCAGTAACTAGTATTTCTGTTTCTTTAAATCATATACAGTGGTAGTTCTGACACCGTATTCTTCAGTAAGACGCCACACAGACACACCATGATCAAGTTTCTGCAATAACTCCACTTTCTGCGTTATGATAATGATAGATGCTTCCTTCTCTTTGTTACCTATAGGGGCATCTGCAGCGCTTTTTGACATTTTCATAGTAAAATTAAACACAAAGTCAACAGTGAGCACAAAATATCAGCGAGCAGCAAATGCACGTGTAACCAGTACGAGTGCTGAGCCACAACTGGCAGCCTCTGCTAGCGCTGCCACGTCACACCTGAGTGACGTCAGCTGTTGGCGAGAAAAACTTTGGTTTTCAGAGCTTTTTGCATTTCCGAATTTCGGATAAGGGATTGTGAACCTGTACTAAAAGCGGAGGTAGATACATTTGTGAAAAATTGGAGAATGGAGGGGTACATGGAACTGGTACAGAGAGGAAGCGAGGCCTGGGGCAAATCAATCATAATGAATGAAGGGGTAGACTTCTAGAGCAGTGTAGTCTGCTCCTACTCCTGTTTGCTTGTGTGTTCTCACCAAAGCCTTATATAACTGAAGTATAATCTTCCTGCTTCTGTATACACTTCCCCTTGCAATAAACAATAAAATTCTATCAGCATTCCTATTACATGCTGAATATGCACACTAATCTGTGAATCACGTACCAGACGACCTAGTTCTCATACAAATTGGATTAGGTAGTGCAGAAAAGCATGGCGCCAGTTAATCCAATTTCTAGGGACATGCACCTCGTTATGGACTTATAACGTTAACATGTCTGTTATACTAGTCCAAAGCATATGGTAGCACTCTAATACTGTAGTGCTTGTGCGGTTCAATAGAGAATATGTTGGGGTTTTCATTTGGTAACTTCCACCTCACAGGAGCAAAAACACAGAATAGAGGTAGAGGGTGGTGAGTTGGTATCTAGGCTAGAGGCATTGCTCTACCTCGGTTCAGCTGGTTAAATGTATCCTGAGGAATCAGGATCGAGTTTATTATCGCTGACATGTTTTGTGATTGTGGAACTTGTTCCTTCCTGTCAACACTGCAGTGCAAATGATCAAAAATACTGTCAGTTACAAAAGTAAATATATAAAAAGTAAATAAGCAGAAAGGGAGACTGTGTTGGTGGGTTCATGGTCCATTCAGAAATCTGATGGCAGAAGAGAAGAAACTGTTGGCAAAGTGTTGAATGTGTGCCTTCAGGCTCCTGTACCTCCTCCTTGATGTCAGTATTAAGACAAGGGCATGTCCTGGATGGTGGTGGTCCTTAATAATGGATGCCGCCTCCTTGAGGCATAGCCTTTTGAAGATGTCCTTGGTGGAGGAGAGGCTAGTGTCAGGTTATCGTAGAACTTAACAAAATATTTGAGTATACATTCACTAATTGCTGGATTTTCTGAAATTGTTTAAAGAATGTATTAGCAGTTTTTAAAAAAGAAAGTGAAGAGTGGGACCAAATGAAGGAGGTTCTGGGCAGACTGGACCCTTCCCCTTCAGTTCTAATCACATTCCATAATCTGCAGCCCATTGTTGCCTCTACCTATACTTGGGGTGGCATGGTAGCATAATGGTTAGCATAATGTGATACAGTGCCAGCAACCAGGGTTCAAATCCCTCCATTGTCCATCAGGAGTTTGTGCATTCTTCCTCCGACCACGTGGGTTTTCTGACATTTCAAAGGCATACGGGCTAGTAGGTTAATTGGTCACATGGGAGTATTTGGGCCATGTAGGCTCATTGGGCTGAAGGAGCCTGTTACAGTGCTGTATCTCCAAATAGATAAATTACCACCTCCCAGCCTCTGTCACTCTCTCCACCCTTTCTACATCACTGACTCTATCTATCAATCAAACCCTTCTCACCAGGATCCATCTATCTCCTGCCAGCTCTTGCCACACCTCTCTCCCTCAACCCTTTACAATGGTTACCTCCCCTCTACGCCCTCAGTCCCAATGAGGGGTGTCAATCTGGAACCCTGACTGCCCGGTTCCCTCCACTGTTGCTCCTGCTCCACAGAGTTCCTTCAGCGGCTGGGTTTTGGTTTTGTTCCTGGTTCCAGCATCTGCCATCTCTTGTGTCTTGATGATAAGTTGTGTTTGTGGTATCTATTCAGCCTTTCCTCCTTTAATGACAAAAAGTTGGTTGGGCGGGAATTGTTAAGGTAATCAAAACACTTCCTCACATTGACGCACGGAAATTTTCAATGCAGTGTGGATGTTGGCAGCATTGCTCAGAGTTTATGAAGAAATAAATTGCATTTGATCATCAGGACATAATTCATGTTGTGTATTCCTGTCGATTCAAGATTAGAGGTATGAGGATTCAAAGCTTTGGAGTATAAACACACACGGTAATGGCCAAAACAAAACCAGCAGCTACTGCATGTTTCTCTTGGACAGTTGATTATCAGTCATAAGCTAAACAGTCACTGTAAGCCAAAGGTTGTCAGAATGATAAAATGTGCCTCAGATACCGAATCATTATCTGCTTTGCAGTCTTTTCCCAAGGGACGTTATTGCAGAATCTGGAAAGCTGGGTCTGGGAAGGGGAAGTGATACTGGGTTGTGGTAAGTTGGAATGGAATTGCTCCTAAAAGGTCAAATAATTGATAAATAATATTAATAAATCAATTAATTCTGTCATTTGTAGACAGAAATGACAGATAGATGGATCCTGGTGAGAAGGGTTTGATTGATAGATAGAGTCAGTGATGTAGAAGGGGTGGAGAGAGTGACAGAGGCTGGGAGGTGGTAATGTGCTGGTGGTGTGGTGGCACCCACACCCGGACTTTGGGATGAGAGGTCATGTGTTTGAATCTAGCTGGCTCCTTGCTCGAGTTCCACCTGTGCTGGGTTGAGCATTGAGCTGGCAACTTGGCCTCATGAAAAGAAAACACTAAAGAAATGGCAAAGTTGCTGCCTGATTCGTCAAAAGAGGCACAGGAGGAACTTTATTTGTTATTATTTTTATAGACTATAGAAGACATGAACTATCATTCCTAATTCCTACCTGCAGAGTTTTGTTTTGATTATAACAACACTACATGAAAGAAAAAAATAACGAGGGCAAGAAACCGAACCTTTTATTCAGTTAGTGAAAAGATCTGTTATTAGATTAAATTCATAAAAATCATATTCCTTTGAAGGAATGTGTAATGTGTAATTAACACCCACATTGATTGAATAGTAACTTGCTCAGATATTTTCCAGACAGTAAACATATCGTCTGTTCAGCTGATAATTAAATCTATTTTCGGACTTTGCAAGTTTTCTTATCACAACCATACTGGCTCTCCAGGATAGATCACAATCAGAATGAAAAATTAAATGCTTATATATGAGTAGAAAATGAGCTTTGCTAGTCAGTTTGAGTGTCAGATTAACCACTCATTTAAACTGTTCATGATTGCATTTGGAAATTGGGTAATCAGTCCATTTTAATTAAAGCCTTCATCAGCTGATAATATTTTATTATGTGGCATTGATCCTGCATGTAGGCCATCTGCCTATTCACTTGAAACTCTGACTAAGTTGGTGCCTTTGCTCTTGAGTAAGATGGTTCTAGACTTAAGACCTGTGTCGGGGACTTGAGCAGTATCCATGGAGTGTTGTTCTGACTTTTGGATTAGATATTAAACTTTGTCTCTGTTGTCTGATCAGGTAGATGTTCCTGGGATGATCCCGGGAATGAAAGGGTTAATGTACGATGAGAGTTTGATGGCTCTAGGCCTGTACTTGCCGGAGTTTAGAAGAATGATGGTCGTGGGGGGTGGGGGGATCTCAGTAAAACCTATTCAATACTGAAAGGCCTAGATAGGTGGATGCAGAGAGGATGTTTCCAAGAGTGGGGGAGTTTATCACCTAGAGCAGAGCTGCTCCCTTTAGAACAGAGATGAGGAGGAATGTCTTCAGCCAGAGGGTGATGAATCATTGTCATGGATGGTGGTAGAGACCAAGTCATTGGGTATATCTAAGTACAGGTGATGGGTTCTTGATTAGTAAAGGCATTAAAGGTAATGGGAAGAAGGCAGGAGAATGGGTTTGGGAGGGATAATAAATCAGTCATGATGGAATGGCAAAGAAAACTCAATGGACCTTATGGCCTAATGTACTGTGCAAAAGTCTTCATCGATCACATATATAACGAGGGTGCCTAAGACCTTTGCACAGTACTGTAGTAATTTTATGTATTGCTGCTGTAAAGATCAATTTCATGACATATAGATAGATAGATAGATAGATACTTTATTCATCCCCATGGGGAAATTCAACATTTTTTCCAATGTCCCATACACTTATTGTAGCAAAACTAATTACATACAATACTTAACTCAGTCAAAATATGATATGCATCTAAAATCACCCTCTCAAAAAGCATTAATAATAGCTTTTAAAAAGTTCTTAAGTAGTTTACTTAAATACATTGAGTCCTAACCCCGGCACTTTAACATATCTTACTCCTGGCGGTTGAATTGTAAAGCCGAATGCCATTGGGGAGTATTGACCTCTTCATCCTGTCTCAGGAGCATTGCATCGATAGCAACCTGTCGCTCAAACTGCTTCTCTGTCTCTGGATGGTGCTATGTAGAGGATGTTCAGGGTTTTCCATAATTGACCGTAGCCTACTCAGCGCCCTTCGCTCTGCTACCGATGTTATACTCTCCAGTACTTTGCCCACGACAGAGCCCGCCTTCCTTACCAGCTTATTAAGACGTGAGGCGTCCCCCTTCTTAATGCTGCCTCCCCAACACGCCACCACAAAGAAGAGGGCGCTCTCCACAACTGACCTATAGAACATCTTCAGCATCTCACTACAAACATTGAATATGTGAGTGATGATAAATCTGATTCTGATATGGGTCCCTATTGTGGACCGAGAGTGGGAAGGGGTCAGAGAGAGGGGAATCATGGTTGGGAAAAGGGGAAGGGAGAGAGGAGGGAGCAGGAATCAATGGAGAGACATTCTGTAATGGTCAATAGACCAATTGTTTGGAATCAAATGACCTTGCCTAGTGTCTCAGGGCTTGGTGTGTCTGCACACACAACAACCCCCACCCCTGGCGCTTCACGTTGACCAATAGAGTACTGTACCAAAGTCTTAGACACAGTATATATACGTGCCTAAGACTTTTACATAGTACTAAATGTCTTATAGTCTTATGGTTTGATGTTCAAAATCCAGGGATACTATTAGCGTGAAAGCTGGTTAGCTCTGTTCACTGCCTTGGGTGATAGTCTGACTCATCAACATCACCAAGGTATATTATTTGATTATTATCAACCACAGACTTTGCCATTTGAAAATCGTTTTTTGCATTTCTACATTAATTCTTCACTGCCTAGAAAAATGTTGAAGCCATTGAAGGTACATTTCTTAATTATGGAATATTTTCTGGGAATTGATGTTTTTAGCAGAGCCTTGCTTGACAAGACAACAGATGATAATTAGGTAGTTCTGTACTTAGTCTTAGGTTTCAATTTACTGATTGCTGCATTGTGTTCTTGGGCTGTTAATTTGGTACTGCTATCTGCTTGTCTGATTTCATGTCAGATAATTTTGGTAAAGTTTGTAGTATCAAAAGTTTCTGGGTTTCTGCCAATCTCCCATAATAACAGTGCAATGTGCCTGATGAAGTTCAGAGATCTGGATCTGATCACAAGAGATTCTCCAACATTCTCCAGCATCCATGTTCCTCCGGCATTTTGCGTGTGTTACAAAGGAAAAGATCAGTGGATCTGGAGACAGTCCCCATATTTGGAGTCTTTACAGTACTTTCCTGGTGCATCCACACCCAAAGTTGTGCAGGCAGCCTGTATTCAGACTAAAACATGGCAAACTGATCTCAGGATGACTGAATGTTGTCATTTCCACTAAGATACCCAATATCTAGTGGAGGAATGTGAAGGACTACACTATAGGACCAGCACAACTCCCACAGTTATGACTGGCCAGTTGATTGTTCATTCCGTTTCGGTGTATCTCCTGTGGATACTGCCCTGCTGGATACACAAATTTATTTAGAGCAACCTTGCAACTCCTGATGATGATGATGATGATAGTTTTATTCGTCACGTGTGCGTTGAAGCACTCAATGAAGTGTGTTGTTTGCATCAAATCAGATCAGTGGGGATTGTGTTGGGCAGGCTGAAAGGTTGCCACAATTCCAGCACCAACCCACAGCTCATTGATCCAAACCATATGTCTTTAGAATGTGGTTGGAATCTGGAGCACCCAGATGAAACCCAAGCAGTCAAGGGGCGAACGTACAAACTCCTGACAAGCAGCGATGGGAATTGAACCCCAGTCAGTGATCACTGGCACTGTAAAGAGATGTGCTGTTACGCTAACATGCAACCCATTTACCCTACTGTGACACCCATAACACTTCCAACACCTTCGTGTCCTTGATTTTAGGAAGAATCCCATGACAACCATTGTTCCATCTAATATTGTTGTAAAGATGGCATAATTAGCAATAGTTACAAAGCGAAATAAGAATAAGTGCTACATCTCCCCCTGCACCCCTCTCTCACTACCATTCAGGGCCCATGAAGTAATTTCACATGAGGCACCTGCAAGTCTGTCCTGGTAATCAGTAGTATCTGGTGCTCCTGGTGTGACCTCCTCTATATTGGTGAGACCAACACAAATTGAGGGACCACCTTGTAAAGCACCTTCGCTCTATCCGCCGCGAAAGGTGGGATTTCCTGGTGGTCACCCCTTTCAATACAATTTTCCTTTCCCATCCTGGCATGACGGTCCATGGCCTCCTCCACTATCATGATGAGGCCAACTTCAGGTTGTAGGAGCAACACCTCATTTTCCATTTGGGTAGCTTCCAACCTGACAGCATGGGTATCGATTCTCTAACCTCTGGTCATTTTTTCCCCTCCCCTTCTCTCACTGTTCTGGCTCTCCTCTTCTCAGCTGCCCATCACCTCCCTCTGGAGCTCCCCTTCCTTCCCTTTTTCTCATAGTCCACTCTCTCTCTCTCCTACAGATTCTCTCTTCTTCAGCCTATTACCTCCAAGCTCCTCACTTCATCACCCTCCTGCCCTGCCCTGCCACCTTTCCCCTCACCAGGTTTCACTTATCATATACCAATTTGCACATCTTCCCCTTCCCCTGCCCCCACCTTCTCATTTTGGTTTCTTACCCCTTAATTTCCAGTCCTGATGAAGGGTCTTGGTCTGAAAGATCAACAATTTATTCCCTTCCATAGGTGCTGCCTGGCTCGCTAAGTTATTCTGGCATTTTGTGTGTGTTGCTCAAGACTCTAGCATCTGCATAATTGAATTGAATTGAATTGACTTTATCTCTTACGCCCTTTACATACACGAGGAGTAAAAATCTTTACGTTACGTCTCCGTCTGAATGTGCAATCACAATAATTTATTATAAATAGAACAGTCGATGTAGCATAGAATACACTCAAATCAGTGTGAGTTAATCAGTCTGATGGCCTGGTGGAAGAAGCTGTCCCAGAGCCTGTTGGTCCTGGCTTTTATGCTGTGGTACCGTTTCCCGGATGGTAGCAGCTGGAATAGATTGTAGTTGGGGTGACTCGGGTCCCCAATGACCCTATGGTCCGTTTTTACACACCTGTCTCTGTAAACATCCTGAATTGTGGGAAGTTCACAACTACAGATGTGCTGGGCTGTCCGCACCACTCTCTGCAGAGTCCTGTGATTGAGGAAGGTCCAGTTCCCATACCAGGCAGTGATGCAGCCAGTCAGGAAGCTCTTGATTGTGTCCCTACAGAAAGTTATTAGGATTTGGAGGCCCATACCAAACTTCCTCCACTGTCTGAGGTGAAAGAGGCACTGTTGTGCCTTTTTCACCACACAGCTGATGTGTACAGACCACGTGAGGTCCTCGGTGATGTGGGTGCTGAGGAACTTAAAGCCGTTTATCCTCTCAACCCCAGATCCATTGATGTCAATAGGGGTTAGCCCGTCTCCATTCCTCCTGTAATCCACAACCAGCTCCTTTGTGTTTCTAATTGTGATGCTTGCTCTTGCATTATAGGGTGAATAACACACTCTCCTCCAAGGTATGACTTAAATTCATTCTGTAGAACGAATAAGAACATTAAAGTATAAAAACAGGCTATGGCTAGTTGGTCTCTTGTGTCTGCAATGCCATTCACAAAGGTTATGGCAGATCTTCTCCCTCAATTCTATTTTCCTGAACCAACCCCATAACCTCCGGTTTCCTTAAAATCCAAAATTCATTTAGTCTCTGCTTTGAATTTACACAGTGGCGGATCCTCATAGTTCATGAATTCCAAAATACACTATCTGCTGGATGAAGAAATCTTCTGTCATCTCGGTCCTGAATAGCCAATCCTATCCTTTATTTCGAGCATCTACTTTAGTACCCTCGCAAGAAGGCCGAGGTCCATAGGTACCTCAGCCAGGGGAAATATTATCCCCGTGTCTACTCTGCCATTCTCTTGTTGAATTTTGAACGTAAAAGCATGAAAAGTAGTAGGAACAGCCCAGCATCTTCAAACATGCTCTGCTCTTTATGCAGATCGTGCCTGATGTTTCACTTCAGCTCTATTTTCATGAATTCATAGAGTCAATGAAAAATACAGCACAGAATCAGGACCTTCGGCCCATCTAGTCCATGCTGAACCATTTAAACTGCCTACTCCCATCGACCTGCACCAGGACTGCAGCCCTACTATCCATATCCAAACGTCTCTTAAACGTCAAAATTGAGCTGGCATGCACCACTTGTGCTGGCAACTCGTTCCACACTCTCACCACCCTCTGAGTGAAGAAGTTTCCTTGACAATCTCCACGTTCCATGCTTCCTCCAGTATTCCGAAATCTATTAAATCTCTGTTTCGAATGAACTGATTGAATGTAATTCCCAGAGCTACTCAGGATAAGAGATTGTAAAGATTCACCATTCTTTGATAAAATAAATTTCTCCAGATCTCAATTTTAAATGGTCTGTCTCTTATTCTTTGACCATGAACCTTGGTTCTGGACTCCTCAACATGTCTGCCCTGCATTCATGAACAGAAGAGATTCTGCAGATGCTAGAAAATCTTGAGGGACACATACAAAATGCTGGAGGAGCTCAGCAAGTCATGGAAGGGAATAAACACAGTTGATATTCATTAGGACACTCCAGGATGAAGGGACTCCCCCTAAAACTTTGACTGTTTATTCCCCTCCATGGATGCTGCCTCACCTGCTGAGTTCCTCCAGCATTTTGTCTACATTGCTCTCTGCATCCAGCCTGTCAAGTCTTGTATGAATTTTATAAATTTTAATGAGATCATCTTTCACCTTCTAAACTGGAGGATACATGCCAAGCCTGCTCAATCGCTCCTTATATAGCAAATTTATCATCCCAAGAAAAAGGTTGGTGATACTTCCTCACACTCCTTCCATGGCAAGTATGTCCTTAATTAGACAAGGAGATGATAACTGTTCATACTATTCCAGGTGTGGTCTCATTAAGACCCTCTATAGATACTGCTTTAGGATAAGCAATCATTGCCAAACAAGCCCTTTTGCCATCTCAGTTACTAGTTGAAACGGAGGAATTAGCTTTCTGGTGATTTGAGAAAGTTAATTGTCAATGATCTCTTCACTGTTCTCCAAGATTCTTGTTGAGTTCATTCAGAATAATCTAAGCCTAAGACAATAAGCTCTTCTTGCTTAAGGAGGATCTATTGCAAGCTTCAGAAATATATCAAATCCTCAAAAGTGCAAATGTAAATCAGGGAACAATTTCTTCCTAATTTAAATCTTCGTACTGTCCTTTGCAAAGGTGGTAATAAAACACAGAACAGGTCCTTCAGTCTATCAACCTGTCCTTCAATACCCTGTCAAATAAAAACCTGCTCCATAACCTTGAATTTTACCAGTGGTCAAATCATGTTGTCTACACTGAAAGATAATGATTTTACCAGCGATATTAGGTTGTAATTACCAATGGCCAGTTACCTCTATGTCAGCAGTGTATTTACATTCTTGTCGTGCTCTCCAATCATCTAGTGATCCTAGAAAATGAGAAAACCGAAGCAAACAATATATAATTATCCTATGGAGTAAACAGCGCAAAATTATGATGTTGATTGAAATCAGATACTTAAGTATAACAAATGTGCAGTCGTAAGGAACAAATGGATTCTTTTGCGAGTGCGATGTTTTCATTTTTGTCAGATGAGAGAAGGTATATTTCCAATTTATTTTCATGCACATCAAAATCTAGTCACCAGTTTCTTTGTTTCAATAATTTTTTTTATTCCTTACAGATTGCAACAACAGAGAGGCTGGACCTCATTATTTTTGCCACTATAATTCTTCTGATGTTCTCAATTAGTCTGCCAATCCCAGTGGCTACTTAACTCACTTAGTTAGTTCAATGGAGATATGCACACTCATTGGCCACTTCATTAGTACAACTGCCCACCTGCACGTTAATGTGAATATCTAATCAGCCACTTATGTGGCAGCAACTCAGACACAGTCAAGAGGTTCAGTTGTTATTCGACCAAACATCAGAATGGGGAAGAAACGTGATCTAAGTGACTTTGACCAAGGAATGATTGTTGGTGCCAGATGGAGAGTTTTGACTATCTCAAAAACTGTTGACCTCCTGGGATTTTCACTCACAACAGTCTCTAGAGTTTACAGAGAATGGAATGGAAAACAAACAAAACAATCCAGCAAGTGGCAGTTCTGTGGGTAAAAGCACCTTGTTAATGAGAGAGGTCAGAGGAGATCGGCCAGACTGGTTCAAGTTGACAGGAAGGTGACAATAATTTGAATAACCATATGACACAACAGTGGTGTGCAGAAGAGCATCTCTGAATGCACAACATGTCAAACCTTGAAGTTAATGGGCTACAGCAGCAGAAGACCATGAACATACACTCAGTGGCCATTTTATTAGGCTTTGGAGGTACCTTATATCACAGCCGCTGAGAGTTGATGTATGACATTTTTTTACAGACCAGCTCTGTTTTTCCTTTCGTAATGCAATGACTTTTTTCAAAGATCAAGAACAAAATTGAGAGGAACCATACCAGACATCTGATCATTGAAACCCCTTCCTTACCTCTCATTTGTACAAACTACAGACTCAGTCAGTGTCCCAAGCTTTCATGGCATGCTCCGCAGGGGCATGTGATGAGATACACGCAATCCTTTTCAGACAGCCTCGTGTTCTGCTGATATTACCAGTGACAAGCCCACAACAAACAAATGAATGAACACGGAATGAGTCCATAGTGAACCACTCCAGTGTCAATTAAATTCTAACCCGATCACCTTTCTTCTTTAGTTTGACCCCAGGAAAGTAGTAAAGCAACATACGGAAAATGCTGGAGGAGCTCAGCAGATCAGGCAGCACCCATCAAAATGATCAAACAGTCAATGTTTCAGCCTGAGGCCCTTCACTAGGACTGGAAAGGAAGGGGGAAGAGGGCAGATGCCAGAATAAAAAGGTGTGGGGAGGGAAAGAAGGTGATGGGTGAAGTCAGGGGGCTGGAAAAGGTAAAGGGCTGGAGATGAAGGAATCTGAAAGGAGAGGAGAGGAGACCATAGGAGGAAGGGAAGGAGAGACACCAATAGGTTTCAATGGGTACATTTAATGTCAGAGAAATGTATACCATATACATCCTGAAATTCTTTTTCTTTGCAAACATCCATGAGAACAGAGTGCCCCAAAGAAAGAATGACAGTTACATGTTAGAACCCCAAAGCAACCCCCCCCCAGCTCCAGCTCCCCCCCATGCACAAGCAGCAGCAAAGCAACGACCCCTCCCCACCAGCAAAAAAGCATCTTTACCCTCCACCGAGCAGCAATAAAAACACAGACTTGCAGTAAGCCCAAAGACCCCTTGTTTACCCAGTAATTCAACATATCACAGGCTCTCTCTCTCGCTCTCTCTCCCTAATAAGGGAAAAAGAGGTATCCCTGTTTCACAGTGAGAGGGGAGACATAACAAAACAACTCACCGATTTATGGTGTTAAAAATCTATTGCATTGCTTTTTCCGAGCTCTGTGCCCAAAGAACTCGGGTCTCTGGGTACACAGCCAGCAGCTGGCTCACTGCTTTCAATCATCCGTGTACTCCCACGACACATAAGGCGGTGGCACCGGTCTCAGATCTGGGGTAGGTGATGGGCAAGTGAGAAGAGATAATAGGCCCTTTCTTCTACTTGACCTTAGGAATTGCAACTGCAATTAATAGTCTGAGGAGTTGTTTATCAGCCATTTACCAAAAGCCATAGTGAACCTGCTATTCAGATTAAGACTTGGAGGGTAATGTATGAGATTAAATATTACAGCTGAAAGAAGGCAAAACAACGAGACTTCACAAACTTGGTTTAGGAGGAATATCTTGGACACTATAAAAGTTTTGGGCCGCTTCACAAGAAGAATGTGGACCAATTTCTGAAAGCACCTTCTTTAGTAATAATCCATCTTCTGTGCCACAAGAGAAGAACACGTCAGGCCCCAAGTTAAATGTGGAATAACAGTAACAATGATTTATACTTACTAGGCATTTTTACGATTACAAAATAGACTAATTAATCATTTCACTCACCTCAGCGCTGAACTAGTTGCATACCCTGTGGAACTATTTTTGGGGACTCTGCATCTGATGATCTCAGTAGTATTTGTTTACTTTTTAAAAAATCATTTGCCTGATTTGTCCTTTTTTGCACATTGGATGTTTGTTAACAGTTTAAAGTTCAAGTAAATTTATTATTAAAGTACACACGGGCATACTCAATAAATCCATAATGGAATAATAATCCTAATAACAAAAATAAAGAAATAATAATAATAATAAATAAATAAGCAATAAATATCAAAAACATGAGATGAAGAGTCCTTGAAAGTGAGTCCATAGGTTGTGGGAACATTACAATGAAGGGGCAAGTTATCCTCTGTGGTTCAAGAGTGTGATGGTTGAGCTAACTGTTCCTACACTTGGTTTTGTTATGAACTTGAACCTTTATTATGTTTTTTTCCCCCATGTATTTCTTTATTTTCCTGTGGGTGCCTGCAAGAAAATGAATTTCAAGATTGTGTATGATATATATACTTTGCTAATAAATTTATTTTGAACTTTGAACTTAGAGGAGCATGCAAGCCAAGGAAAAAGAAATGCTAAACAAAAGAAGCACTAATTGTGTGATGTGAACATAAGTTATATCGAGCAGATTAGCAATACAAAGGCACCTAGACACAGATAGAGTAGGACATAGCTAGCTGGAGTCATAGTCTCTATTGGGAGATTGAAATGGAGTAGAGATGTGTACATAAATAGATGAAAGGAATAAGTATTGCAGAATGTTATAGGATTTGACAAGGTTATGGAGATACGGTAGATTGAAAAGGGTGAGGCAGAAGACGAAGTGAAACAACGGTGGGGTTTAATCACTGTGATGAGAATGTTAATCAAGGTATTGAAGGACTGTGGGCCAGTACATGTCAGTGAGGTCAAGGTAACAGGTCTGTAGAATGTGCCACTCAATAAAATGGAAAAACCAGTAGGATCTGGAGAATATTAGGAGCAGTATAGGACAGACAGAAGCATTGCTAGATACTGTCAAGTTTACAGCGGCTGAAAGATGGAGGCTACCCAAAGAGAATTTAAGTAAACATGTCAAAGGGATGAATTAAGGTTTTAGTGATAGTTAAGTTAAGACCAAGGTCAAAGATAGGAGGAAAATGTTAAACAACAGAATTAAGTGCAACTTGCAACTAGGAAAATGTGAGATTGGAAACTCATTCCCAGATTAACTGGACACCATGGCTAGACACAAGTTGATTTAGTTTCAGATTGTGGTCTTGACATTTGGACACGTTATACAGATTCTCGGCAGGAAATGGACAACTACAGATTTACTTTTGTTTATATTGTAATACTTTAAAAAAATAGTGTCAGATAGAATAGTGCATAATTGTAAATGTGCTCAATAGTGGGGAGGGCTTTGCTGAAGATAGACTGGACAGTATCCACCACTTTCTGTAAACTTTTCTGTCCCTGGGCATTGGTGTTTCTATATCAGGCCATGCAACCAGTTACAATACTCTCCTGTACTGTATATAGCAATAGAACGTATAGAGCTGAAAGGTGCCGTTTGGTTCATTGTTCCTGCTAGAATGTTGGAAAATCTATTTAACTACTCTGTTCCTTCTCTGTAGTTTTCAATACAATATTGCCTGCAATTATCTTCGAAGTTCTTGTTAAATTAGTTTGGCTTCATTCACCTCATAATTTTAATTTCCCTCAAATGAGGCTTAATTCCCCTGATAATTTACCTTTAATATGCTTCCTCTGTCATGGGAGGGATTTGAAAATTGTAAAATTGCATTGGCCCCTGTTAAGATCTATTTGGCAAGAGACCTCACCGATGAGCCAGCTGAGACTTTGAACTTGGACTGACGGTGGAGCAAGCTCAGTGGGCTGATGAGGCAGATTTGATGGGTCAAGTGGCCTATTTCTGCTCCTGCATCTTAACATCTTACGGTCTTGTTGCTAAGGGGCCTCACTATTTCACCTGAGGGGTTGTAAGGCCCAGGACAACTGGAATAATGCTCTGCCACTGTTTTAGTACCAGCATGAGATGAGCATAGAATGCAGGTGGGAGCACGTTTGCAACTACTGCAAGAGTCAAGATATAAAAGGCATTATCAGCTACTCTGTCCTCTTTCACTCCAATAATCTCAAATAGGGCAAGCACTACTTTCAGTTATTAAATCAGTACTGGGTTTAATTATATTTTTCCAAGTCCCAATTAATTTAATCAAGTTTACTCTCTCTAGAAATTTTCCTTCCACTGACATTCAACTTATTAGTCTGTAATTCTCAAGTTGATCCGCAAGTCGTAATAGTATGAGGTGAATGGAATATTGGCAAGTATAATGAGAAATCTAACATTACAGCCAAAGTAGCTATAGTTTCCACTCCTAATTCCCCAAGGGAACCACAATTTATCCCAGCAGGACTGATGATTTACATGGCTTTCAAAAATATCATCTTTACCTTTTCATCTTTTTTCATTTAAAATTATTTGTAAAGCTCATTATGCAGCTGGGAATGAAACTTAAAAGAAATGCATATGCCAGAATTCAGAAATAAAAAAAACAAAAAATATATAAACACAGGAGATTTTGCAGATGCTGGAAATCAAGGGTAAAACACAGAAAATACTGGTGGAACTCAGCAGGCCAGGCAGCATCTATCGAATATTTTAGGCTGAGACCCTTCATCAGAAATGTTGACTGTTTATTCTTTTCCATAGATGCTGCCTGATATGCTGAGTTTCTAAAAGCAGAAAATTTTGGATATACTTGGCAGAACAGGCAACAGCAAAGCTGAGAATTTTCTGTTATTATTAATAACTGGAAACTGATAACTGGCAGGATTTGAGAACTTTTAGGCTGTCGGCTATAATCAGAACTATTGCACAATGATCTGGAGGACTAGTCTTCAGTCTGTGGTTCACTCCACATCTCTGGTGGATTGATCATTTTCATTTATGACTGGAGACTCACAAAAACACAAAGTTTTCTGGACATAGTTGCTTAAATCTCAACCATTACCAGAATCGCTTCTATATATTCATGTTGATCCAAATCTTCCTTCGAATATTTTATAAATTTGGGTCTTCCTTATCTATTTTCAGAACTCCTCTAAACTTAATGATATTGCAATAATTGTTTCTCAAATGCACTCTTAATGAAGGTTGTTTTTCTTGCCCTAAAGTAGACTGAGGTTTATAAACATTACCTTCCTCATGGGGCAAGAAACCCACTAGCCAAGAAAGTTCCTATGCATGTTTCAAGAAATCTGTTTCATCTTCACTCTTGTTTTATTGGTATCCTAGCGTACATTGGAAGAACTGAAGTCGATCACAAGACTGTTGTAAAGTTCTTGCATTTTTCTGCTGTTTGCTTCTGCCTTCCCAAGGCTTTCAGTTACCTAAAGCACATTCCCAGCCACCAAATAATTCCCGTGTGGTTCCTTAATTCCTACAACAAATCTTTGGAGCAATTTCAGTAGTATCTTTTGTCAGTTCCACATTCTGGTTTTTTTTTCCCTTTCCCTTTCTGTCCTTACTGCTTTGTAACAAAGAATATTATGTGTTTTCATTGTTTGAACCAGGGTTCTACAATGACACCACAATAATAACCTTATGTGGAAACTTGTGTCTGAAAGTCACACTCTTCATTTAATATTCAATGGACATTTGCAAACAGGCACTTTTTCCATGTGTTTCTATTTCTGGACTACACTTTGTCTCATGCTGTTTATCTCGCCCAGATCTCCTCGTATCTCCTCTCTTTTGCTTTTCACTGCACTGATCAATTTTCCTGGAGTGAAGATAGGTCTGAACCCTGTTGATAAGTAACCCATAAATCCTTTAGATCTTCCCTCGGAACTGGTTACAATGCTGTGGGAAGGGCATTAAGCTGCCCTTCCTGCAGTGTTACGTCTTCCCAGGCACGATCCTCTCCTCATTTCTGTGCTTGTGCCTTTTCTCAAACAAGTGCCGAGTCTTCAAGTTCAAAGTTCAAGAGGAACTTATTACCTGAGTATGTGTACGTCGCCAAATGCTACCCTGAAGATTCATTTTCTTGCAGACATTCACAGTAGAACAAAGTCATCCAATAGAATCAGTGAAAAACCAGACACAAAGACTGACAAACAACCAATGTGCAAAAGAAGACAAACTTTGCCAACAGAAAAACAAACAAACATATAAATAATACTGAGAACAGGAGTTGTAGAGTCTTGAAAGTGAGTCCATAGGTTGTGTTCAGTGATCAGTTCACTGTGGAGGTGAGTGAAGTTATCCACACTGGTTCAGGAGTCTGATAGTTGTAGGGTAATAACTGTACCTAAGCCTGCTGGTGTTGGACCTAAGGCTCTTGTGCCTCCCTTCCCTCCTGATAGCAGCAACAGGAAGAAGGCATGGTCTGGATGATGGTGTTCCTTGATGATGGAGAGTGTTTTCTTGTCATTGCTTGTCAATGCGTGTGATCACTCAAGCTGAGTATGATCCTTAAGGGTATTCCCTTAGTGGTAAATGCTTGTGTGTGACTTTACTTAATGCCAGGAGGCAGATGCATGGGCAGTGACAGAAGGTCCTGGACAGATTGGGGTCACAGTGGCAAGGAATGCAAGACAACCGGGGACCCTTCTCTGCCTCAGCCCCCCTCCCATTGTGATCTGTCATCATCGTCCGCCAGCCCCACCACTGAGGTGTTGGTTGGATCGCTCTTCGTCTGAAACCCCCCCCCCCCCATGCCCCATGAACTTACCGTTACGGGTGACCCCACCAGGAGTAAGTTCCAGGCGGCATCACTCTCAGGATCTCAGGAACTCACAGGCCTCCCCACCATGACAAAGTCATGACCCTCAGAGAAGTTGTAGGTGTGCTCAGTGGGGGCCAAACTAACTCATGAGCTTCCCTGGATCTTGAAATTAGGTCAGTTCATTCTGGACACATTCAGCACAAACGGCTGATGGGTCCAATTGCCAAACAGGCTTACTTGAAATTGGAACAGCTTTGAAATGAGCTCTATTAGTATTTTCCAAAAAAAACCCCACATGATTTATTTGACTGTTAAGGTGTTGAAGCTTCTGTTGTCAGAAGCAATCCATCCAGATAACTTAGCTGGATTTTGACTTGTATCCAAGATGCTATGAATTTTGTCTGAAGAATCCCACTTTTTTATTGAGTGCTTTAATTTAGAAGTTATTTTTTAAAATAACGTTATTTCCATACCTCTCAACCACTTCTGCTGAGAAAAGGACATGAATATGATGCTTTCGTCTCCTAAGCTAATATTCTTTCGTACTATCAGGGGTCTCTCCATGGTGAAATTGAAATAATCTTGCTTTTGTTTCAGTGTAATGTGCAAACAATGTCTCGAGCAAAAGGCACATATACAAATATCATAAACTGCACTATTATAAGTTGCTATATTTCCTTTTTGAATATATTTTAAGAGGGAAGAGAAAATGATCATGAATTTGAGATATTCCATTATTAGTCTCTATAGTTGGCACAGATGGTATATTGGAATTTATACCCTGCCTGAGGGAATAACTTAGACAATTTGAGATTTTCACTATGTCACAATAAATAAATATAACGTTGTCTCTGTTAACCTTAGTGAATCAAATTAGTCTTCTCTAATGAAAAACCAGCAAGAATGTTTATGTACTGTGTTGTTAGTACACGATATCACGATATAGTAACCACACCTGTTGTTCAGATGTAGCACTGTAAAAAGACATGCCAATCCTGATATTGGATGCTCACCTGAATAATTTTTATTTACCAATTGCTACCTGCAATTGGCCCATGTACCTCAAAACCCAGGGACCCCTTGGCTAATGGTAGGGATCCATGGCATAAATTAGGCTGGGAACTCCTGCTCGAAACATTTCCTACCCAGGTACCCGTCCACAGGTCTTTAAGTGTTATAACTCTTCCTGTCTGTACCACTCTTCTGGCAACTCATTCCATCTACCCGCTACCCTCAGTCCATCTTTCCCCTCTCACCTAAGCTTCAGATACCTGTGATAAAGAGGGTGACCTTCCACTTATCTATTGTGGGAGGAGATTGTGGTTGAAGGCTCTCTTCATTGTTTGAGAGAAAAGTGTTCCTGCTCCTCTGCGTGCACAGTCTCTGCTAGTAAACATCTTACCTGCCGTGCCTGACTCCTCTCCCTGCTCTGCAGCTGGCTTCAGGAAACTGCGACTGAGTCACACTGATTGAATTGTTTGAAAAGTATCTGAACGATAGAGATTAATATAAGCAGAATGACTGAACTCAGCCCTTTGGAGCAGTTCCAAATCCAAGATCCAGGTTTATGCTGGAAGTGGATATGTATGTAGTGGTTTGGACCGGCTTTCCAATTTTTAAGAATGTGACAGGAATTGGCTTCTCGTCCCTTCAGTGACCTCTGCTATTAATACACTTGTCACTCAACAATCTATTGGTCTCAGATTTGCATTTACATGCTGCTGTGATAGAGAGTTGGTCATTATTGACTTCCTTTGTGTGAAGAAATCTATGCTGTCTTATTTCTTCTTTGATGCAGCTCTGATTTAACGAGATTAGCTTTATTTATCACATATACATCCGGTGGAATGTAGCTATTAGATGTGTGGATTATGACCGTAGAAAAGACTAGCTGGAGTCACTTAGCATTTTCATGCGAGGGTGTTTAATAGGTACATCAAAAATCAAACTTATGCAACCCTCGTACACTAACACGACTTGCTAGCTGACTCTGTTAACAGCCACGTGACTCAGTGGTGAGAAGGCTGCCTTTCACAAGCTAAACATGTCTAAGGTCGGTATGGTTTGGGGTTCAACCAAACAGGAACCTTGTGATGTTCCCATTAAAGGAACCTCGATTTGAGTGAATGCTGGGGAAATACTGCCCATACACAGTTATCGGTAGCCCAGAAATGACAGATTGTACACCAGCATAAATTTATAAAGAAAATGTATTTACCAATTTTCAACTTTATCAAACAGTTAACAGCGAAAGAGAGAAAAAAAGATAAAAGGGCCCATTACATTTAAATCAATCTAAACATGTGCACCAACATTGGAGTTCATTTCTGTAATAGCTGTGAATAGCTTTACTCACAGTATTAAATTCTCTTCACCAACCACAAGTAGAACTCCCCTTCTTGGAATCCTCTGTCTCGCGAAGCACTCCTGGCAATAGGGTCTCCCCTTCAGATGGGATCCTCCAGGTGTCTCCCCTGGTGCTTTTCTCTGTGCACCTCCTGCCAAAAGACCTCAAACCAGACTACTGTCCTTTAGAAAACTCTTCCTGCCCAACTCTCGGGAATATGCTATGCCATCCCACTGACTGGCTGACACAACATTCCTAAATTGGACAACGTGGCTCCTTATCTTTAGCCAAAGCCAAAACACTCTTACCAGCAGGACACACTACTTTTACAGAAAACTGCTAAAATAAAATACCTCACAGCATAGCAGTAGAAATCTTAACCTGGACATTATACTTACAAAAATTAGCAGAAAGAAAACTGCCAATATTTACAAAAAGATGTCTACCAGAAAACACAATAAATTGCTCCGTACTATTTTGTCCAGCGTGAACTACTGTCATCATGATCTCTCTCAGCCACTGAGAGCGACCCCCCCATTTTTTTTTAAACATCAGGACATACCATCCTTAATGACCCACAAAGTTAACCTGTGAATCAGAATATAATGCATCCCATAATGTAGTTACAATCATATTACAAAATAATCAGAAGTATCTACATTAAATACAGTATAGGAACAATATATTTACACAATTCCATTAGTAAAGAAATGAAATATTCCACCGTGTATGATGGGAAAGGCGCCATAAAGCCTTCCCCCACTATTATCAGAAAATACCGGGGTAAGACATTGAAGTGCACACACTCAGAGCAACAACAGCAGAATGACAAGGCCGTGTGTGTGAGTGTGAGTGTGTGTGTGTGTGTGTGTGTCTGTATGTGTGTGTATATGTATGTGAGTGTGTGTGAGAGAGAGAGTGTGTGTATGTGAGTATGTACGTGTGTGTGTCTGTATGTGTGTGTATATGTGTGTGAGTGTGTGTGTGAGAGAGAGAGTGTCTGTGTGTGTGTGTGTCTGTCTGTGTGTGTGTGTGAGAGAGTGTCTGTGTGTGTGTGTGTGAGTGTGGTGTGTGTGTGTATGTGTGTGTGAGTGTGTGTGTGTATGTGTGGAGTGTGTACGTGTGTGTGTCTGTATGTGTGTGTGTCTGTATGTGTGTGTATATGTATGTGAGTGTGTGTGAGAGAGAGAGTGTGTGTATGTGAGTATGTACGTGTGTGTGTCTGTATGTGTGTGTATATGTGTGTGAGTGTGTGTGTGAGAGAGAGAGTGTCTGTGTGTGTGTCTGTCTGTCTGTGTGTGCGTGTGAGAGAGTGTCTGTGTGTGTGTGTGTGAGTGTGGTGTGTGTGTGCGTGTGTGTGTGTGAGTGTGAGTGTGTATACGTATGTGAGAGTGTGTGTGTGAGAGAGAGAGTGTATGTATGTGAGTATGTACATGTGTGTGTCTGTATGTGTGTGTATATGTATGTGAGTGTGTGTGTGTGTGAGAGAGAGAGTGTGTGTATGTGAGTATGTACGTGTGTGTGTCTGTATGTGTGTGTATATGTGTGTGAGTGTGTGTGTGAGAGAGAGAGAGTGTCTGTGTGTGTGTCTGTCTGTCTGTGTGTGCGTGTGAGAGAGTGTCTGTGTGTGTGTGTGTGTGAGTGTGGTGTGTGTGTGCGTGTGTGTGTGTGAGTGTGAGTGTGTATACGTATGTGAGAGTGTGTGTGTGAGAGAGAGAGTGTATGTATGTGAGTATGTACATGTGTGTGTCTGTATGTGTGTGTATATGTGTGTGAGCGTGTGTGTGAGAGAGAGAGTGTCTGTGTGTGCGTGTGAGAGAGTGTCTGTGTGTGTATGTGTGTGTGAGTGTGTACGTGTGTGTGTGAGTGTGGTGTGTGTGTGTCTGTATGTATGTGTGTGTGAGCGTGTGTGTGTGAGAGAGAATGTCTGTGTGTGTGCGTGTAAGTGAGTGTCTGTGTGTGTGTGTGTGAGTGTGTGTGTGTCTGAGTGTGTGTGTGTGTGTGGAGTGTGTACATGTGTGTGTCTGTATGTGTGTGTATATGTGTGTGAGTGTGTGTGTGTGATTGAGAGTGTGTGTGAGTATGTACGTGTGTGTGTGTGTGAACGTGTACGTGTCTGTGTGTGTGAGAGAGAGAATGTCTGTGTGTGTGTCTGTCTGTGTGTGCGTGTGAGAGAGTGTCTGTGTGTGTGTGTGAGTGTGTACGTGTGTGTGTGTGTGAGCGTGTACGTGTCTGTGTGTGTGAGAGAGAGAATGTCTCTGTGTGTGTGTCTGTCTGTCTGTGTGTGTGTGAGAGAGTGTCTGTGTGTGTGTGTGAGTGTGGTGTGTGTGTGCATGTGTGTGTGTGTGAGAGAGGGTGTGTGTGTGTGAGTATGTACGTGTGTGTGTCTGTCTGTGTGTGCGTGTGAGTGTGTGTGTGAGTGTGGTGTGCGTGCGTGTCTGTGTGTATGTGAGAGAGAGAGTGTCTCTGTGTGTGTCTGTGTGTGTGTGCGTGTGAGATGTGCATCCATAACGAGTGCGTTTACCGAACACTCTCCTTCTCAGTAGCATCTTGCATCGACAGCCAGTCTGAGGACTCTGCTGGGGACAGGCTGCAAGCGTCACCGTGCTTCTGGCACCAACACTGCACGCCCATAACTCACTAACCGTACTTCTTTGGAACGTGGGAGGAAACCGGAGAACATACAGACTCCTTACAGACAGTGGTGGGGATCAAACCCCAATCAGTGACTGCTGACACTGTAAAGCGACGTGCTGATCACTATGCTACCGCGCTGCTCCTGATGGCATGGCAAGGTGATGGGTGGTTACTGAGCAGGAGCTGTGCAGTCTCACTGGGAGGAGAGATGGAGTTAGAAGGTTTCCTGAAGTGGCTGGGGAAGCCTTCCTCTTCCTCTTCCTGTTAGCTCCCTGCTCTCTATCTCGTCTACACCTTGAGACATCTGCCCTTCTCTAACTCTGATGACTTGCTCGTGCACACAGAATGAGTGCCACGGTTTGTGTGACACTACTACAGTTTGGCACGTTCCTGAGTTCACAGTTCAATTTCAGCACCATCTGTAAGGAGGCTCTGTACATCCTCCCTGAGGAATAGATCCTCACTTTCCTCCCTCAGTCCAAAGATGTACCAGGTAGGTTAATTGGTCATTGTAGATTGTCCGGTGATTAGGTTAGGGTTTATCAGTTTTGTTGGGTGTTTCTGGGGTGGCAAGGCTCAAAGAGCCTACTCTGGCTGTATCACTAAGCAAGTAAATAAATATACTGGAGGAAGCATCTACAGAAAGGAATAAACAGTTGTTGCTTTTGGCCAAGACCCCTGACGAAGGGTCTCAGCCTAAAAAATTGACTGTTTGTTCCCCTCCATTTACACTACCTGACCTGCTGAGATCCTCCATCATTTTTTGGGTGTTGCAGAAGATTTCTAGCATCTTCAGAATCTCCTGTTGTCTTTAATGACTCCAGCACCTGTTCCTCTATCTTCTGAGCAATTCTCTCAGCCCCAGCAAATCTGCTCTGCTTCCCATCTCCCTCCTCCGTACAATCCTCCTTAGTAACCCCTTGCCCCGTTGGCAAAGGTTATAACAATCTAGTTTTCTCTTTCCCAATGCTGACACCTCTTCCTACGTTGGAGGTTCTACATGAATCACTGCGGTGATTTTAATACTGACAAAATAAAGTATATGTTTTTGTGCTCCAGAATTGAAACCCCGCATTGTAAGCTGCGTTATATATTTAACATGGTGGTACAAGATTACTAGAGTTTAAAAATACTGATTAAATAATTTACCAAAAACATAATTTAAAGCCAAATAAAACTTCAGTTCAGCTCTGGTATGAAATTAGCTGAGTAAATTTGTTAAATTAAACAAGAATTATATTGTGCTGGTGCGAAGGTTTGGTCCCAGCACTTGAAGCAATAAATGTCAGAGGCAAGGCAGCTGAAAGTAAAATGGAAAAAATACAAGTTAACTATTGATTGTATAGGAGGTTATTGGTGGCAGATTGTATGCTGATGTCATCAAGGAGAGAGAGAGAGAGAGAGAGAGAGAGTGTGTGTGTGTGTGTGTGTGTGTGTGTGTGTGTGTGTGTGTGTGTGTGTGTGTGTGTGTGTGTGTGTGTGTGTGTGTGTGTGTGTGTCTGTGTGTGTGTGTGTGTGTGTGAGCATGACCTGTGATGACACACAGGTCCTTGATGATGGATTTTGCTTTCCTGCGACAGTACTTCATGTAGATGGGCTCGGTGGCGAGGAGGGCTTTGTCTGTGATAGACTGGGCTGTACCAATAGTTTTTGTAGGCTTTTCTGCTCAAGGGAATTGGTGTTCCATACCAGGCTGTGATGCAACCAGTCAATATACTCTCCACCACACATCTCGAGAAGTTTGTCCAAGTTTTAGACATCATGCCTAATCTTCACAAACTTCTAAGTAGAGACATTGTTGTGCTTTCTTTGTAATTGTACTTACACGCTGGGCCCAGAACAGATTTACAGTTATTGACCATCTCCACCTCTGATTCCTGGATGAGGACTGGCTCAAGGACAAACGATCTCCTCCTCACGAAGTCAATAATCAGCTTCTTGGCCTCGTCACCGTTGAGTGAGAAGTTATTGTTATGACACTGCTCAGCCAGATTTTAAATCTTCCTCCTATATGCTGATTCAACACCACCTTTGTGTTGGCCAACGAAAGCGGTATCATCAAAACATATGGCATTGGAATTGTGCTTTGCCACACAGTATTAAATATAAAGTGAGTACGGCAGGAGGATAAGCACACAGCCTTGTGGCGCACCTGTGCTGATAGAGATTGTGGAGGAGATGTTTTTGCCAATCTGCAAGTGAGAAAATCGAGGATCCAATTACACAAAGAGGTATTGAGGCCAAAGTCTTGAAGCTTATTGATTAATTTTGAGGGGACAATGGTATTGAATGCTGAGCTGTAAGTCATTAAAGAGCATCATAATGTATGGATCTTTGCTGTCCAGAAGTTCCAGGGTTGAGTGAAGAGCTAATGAAATGGTATCTGTTGTGTACCTGTTGTGCTGGTAGATAAATCGGAGCATATCCAAGTCACTTCTTAGGCAGGAGTTGATATGTTTCATCACCAACCTTTCAAAGCACTTCCCCACTCTGGATGTAAATGCTACTGGACAATAGTCATTGAGGCAGGTTACCATGCTCTTCTTCGGCACTGGTATAAGTGAAGTGGATATTTCAGACTGCCAGAGCAAGAGGTTAAAGCTATCAGTGAACACTCCAGCCAGTTAATCAGCACAGGTCTTTAGTTCTCAGACCAGTATCCTGTCTTGGCTGGATACTTTTTCTGGGTTCATGCTGCTGAAGGGTGCTTTCATGTTGGTGTCGGTGACTGAAACAATAAGGTCACTCAGGGCTGTGGGAGCTCACAAAGATTCTTCCCTGCTTTTGACAGTCAAAGGGAGCCAGAAGGCATTGAGCTTAAGTGTCTCATGGGGACTTCGGTCTACAAACCATATCTCTCACTAGCCAACCCCTTGCTATGGGCCAGCCTGTGCTTAGCAGACAGCATTGTTTATTTGCAAAGTTGTCCCTTTAACTTCAAAACAATTACTGCTTGCAATTTACTTTAAGAACTGAAGAATAATTCTCATTTGAATTAATCTGATATATTTACATAATTCCATAACTCCTCAATAATCCCCAACAGACTCCAGGCTCTAGTCTACCAGTTCCTTTACTCTACATTCACTTTACTTTGCAGACGTGTAGTGTCAGAGTGCTGACTGAGTCATTCAGAGCTTATCTAAGCTGCTGAACTAAAACTCAATGTTCACAGAATTGAAGTAAAATACAGAGCAGAATGGATATCAGGTGGACTCTCTCGCTAGTTAATCTCTGGTTAAAGGATCCATTACAATGAAATTGTAACTTATATTTTTTAACACACTCAATGAACTAAAATGAATTAGCCCTTGATACAATAGAACAAGTTAATGTTGATTTGGAGACTGGCCTCACAAAATGTGTAAACATCATCCATAGACTGCAGCTCAAGGACTGAAGCGGAGCACTTCTGGTCCTGCATTGGAGGTGACGTAGGCTGAACAGTTAGCAATAAAAACCATTGATCATTTGTACTCCAATGGGAAGCGTTTTTGGTGGTAAAATGCAAATTCGGAAGTCTTGAGGTGATGACACAGCGCATCATTCTGCAAAGATTGGTTTCAATATTAATTCTTTGATGAAGATCCTACCAGAGAACATGCATTTAAGGTGAGTGGGGTAATTTCAAAGGAGGTGTGAGGGGCAGGTTTCTTACACAGAGAGTTGTGGCTGCCTTGATTGCACTTCCTGGGGTGGTGGTAGAAGTAGAAACATCAGGGACTTTTAAGAGATGTTTGGATTGATATGAATGAGAGGAAATGGAAGGATACGGACAATGCGTAGGCAGAGAGATTAGTTTAGTTAGCCATCTGATTATGAATTTAATTAGCTTGGCACAGCAGTTTTGCTGAAGGCCCTGTTCCTGTGCTGTACTGTTCTATGTCCTATGTTCTATAATTTGCACTTATCACAGAGCAGGCCTGAAACGAAACCAAATTTCATCGTGCAGTTAGTTCTGAGTTTTCAAAACATTCCGTCTTGATTGACAGAGTCAAAGAGTCAAAGGGTTTTCTGAGGTCATGAAAGAAAAGAATAGAGGAAACTGCTTCCTTGGAGCTGTTGCAGAATGAAGGGCAGGTCCAGTTATGCCTTTTGGTTGGATGAAGCTTATGAGTGAAAAAATGGTTACTAACATAGACCATAAAACATTACCACACAGTACAGACCTTTTGGCCCGCAGTGTTGCACTGTCCTTTTCCCCAACTCTAAGATCAATCTCCTACACGGTCCTCTTTTTTTTGTCAACCATGTTCCTCTCTAAGAGTCTCTTAAATGTTCTCAATGTACTGTATCTGCCTCTACCACCATCCTTGGCAGCGCATTCCATTTCACCACTCTCCTGAGCCCGGCCTCAATCGCCTTTATACAGGGGTCTGTGGGAGGAGCCACAGGAGCAGTCCAGACAGGTATATGTAGTTCACCACAAGTGCATTCCATTTCACCACTCTTTGTGTTAAAAAACCTACTTCTGTAACACCCAATACTTTCCTCCAGTCACTTTAAAGTTATGCCCATTTGTATTAGCAATTTCAACTCTGGGATAAAGTTTCTGGCTGTCCTCGTGATCTATGCCTCTTATCATCTTGTAGACCTCTATCAAGTCACCTCTCATCCTCCTCCGAGGAGAATACCGCTACAAAATAAAGGTTTCCTTCCAAGTTGCCTCTCCTGTACACCTACAACTCACCTCTCTTGTACACCTATCACCAGCAATCAATACCTATAATCAGATCCAAGGAAACATCGACCATTTCTCATAAATGAGGAGCCGCCTATTAATTCATCAATATCTTCAGAAAGTCAGCATGACCTTTGGTCAGTTGAACAGAAGAGAATTCAGTTTGGTATGGGTTCCCTGGGTTGTCTGGCTTCCCAGGTTCCTTTCCCTGCACAATCGGATTTTAAGACCATGAAATGCAGATTTTTTAAAAACGTCCTTCATGCCCTCATTTCCCACCTTGAAAAGATTCTGTGAGAATTGTGCTCTGGGATTTATTAATAATTCCATAAACATGATCAAAGTAGACATGATTTGGAGTTTGGCTGATGGTGTTAAATATTCAAGAATGGCTAAAAGATATGTCTTTGTTTCACAGCATTACAAAAATAAAAACAATTATGAAAGAATACAGAACCAGGTGGAAAAGTGATTTCTTGCACTTTCATAAAATGCATTTTGCCTCCACCATAATGTTTTAATATATTTTTGACTTATAAGTTAATTTTAAAATGTTCACCTGCATTTAGCTGGACTCTTGTCTCTTTACCCACATTGATACAACCTGCCCAGTCCATCACAGGGAAAGCCCTCCCCACCATTGAACACATTTACAAGGAGCGCAGCCACAAGAAAGCAGCATCTATCATCGAGGACTCCCACCATCCAGACCATGCTCTCTTCTTGCTGATGCCATCTGGAAGGAGGTAGAGGTGCCTTAGGTCCCATACCACCAGGTTCAGGAACAGTTATAACCCTTTAGACTCCTAATCCAGCATGGATAACTTCACTCACCTCAACACTGAACTGATCTCACAACCTATGGACTCATTTTCGAGGACTCTACAACGCACATAATCAGTATTATATATTTACTTACTTATCTATCTAACTATCATTATTATTCATTTCTTTCATATTTGCAACTTTGTCTTCTTTCGCGCATTGGTTACTTGCTAGTCTTTGTGTGTGTTTTTTATTGATTATTGATTTATTCTATTTCTTTGTTCTATTGTGAATGCCTGCAAGAAAATGAATCTCAGGGTAGTATATGGGTACTTGATAATTCATCTACGTTGACTTTGACCTGATGGGTTGGAACTGGCTCTCAGCTGCTTCGTACCTTAACCCTGCTTTCCACTTGCGCTATCCTTCACTTGCACTCAATAAAATTTCTAACATTGTTAATTATAAATGGATTGCCATTTGAGCAATAATGTGGCTTAATTTCTTCAACACTGAAATAAACCACCATGTAATTATGCCTAAAAGGCACAAATAATTAATCATCTTATTTCACATTCGAAAATAGCCAACAAGAAAGCAGCACATTTAAGCACTCATATGTTCAGTGGAGTAAACATGGCACTAAAACAGAAAACGCTCCGCTGTAAAACAAAATTCTCAAACTGCGCTGAAGCATTTTCATCTTCGGAGATAATTGCGCTCTTTGGTACATGACTAATTGTTGCACTTGCAAACCTATCACATCAGTCAATGCTGCATATTATGGATAACTGTTAACATGTGCATGCACAGACATTGGAAAAATGAACTGCAGCAGACAGTGGGCATAGACTTTGATCAGATAAACAAGTTAGTGTTGTGAAGTGAACACTGAAAATACTGGAGATCGAGCAACAGGCGTGGTGGCGGAAACAGTTAACATTTCAAATTAATGCAATTCAGATTGGGTCGGCCCAGTGGCGTAGTGGTTAGCACAATGCTTTACTGAACCAGTGACCCGGGGTTCAATTCCCACCGACCCTGTAAGGACTTTGTACGACTGCATGGGTTTCCCTCGGGTGCTTTGGTTTCCTCCCACAGTCCAAAGACCTACTGGTTGGTAGGTTAATTGGTCATTGCAAATTGTCCCATGATTAGCCCAGGGTTAAATTAGGGGTTGCTGGGCAGTGTGGCTGGAAGGGCCAAAAGGGGTTGTTCTACGCTGTACCCGGATAAATAAATAAAAAACACTGGTGGAGCTCAGCACCTATGAAGAGGAATAAACTATCAATGTTTCAAGCTGAGTCCCTTTACCAGCAATGGCAAGGAAGGGGGAAGAAGCCAGAACAAGAAGCTGGTGGAGCGAGGGGGCAGTGAGAGTGGAAGGAATATGAACTAGAAGGTCACAGGTGAAACCAGGTGAGGGCAAAGATAGGTGTGTGGGGAGGTGGATGAAGTAACAATCTGGGAGGTGGTAAGTACAAAGGGTGAAGCATCACACTACATTACTCAGTATATCTGTGCTCAAATGGTGAGCCTAGGGGTGGATCCAAGTGTCAGATACACAGGATTCTATATTTTTGCTCAGAACCAGTGGAATCTCAGATTCCCCTGTTTTAATGATCAGACACAAAAATTGGAGTTAAGCTAAAGAGTGGGTAGCTGAAAATATTCTACAGAATGATCAGCTACAGATAAGTACGGTCCGGTCCATTTATTCTGAGGAGCTTAGGGATCCATACCTAAAATTGAATTTTTCAGGACTAGAGATAGGTTTCTACTTGAGCTGATCCCCCAACATTGCTCTGAGTTTCACCGTGCATTGGAAAATTCAGACCCTGCCATTACAATGCTGACAATCCTGCCATTGCATTGCAAGATTGAGGCCCTTTCCTTTGGTTTTCCCTTCTTGCTTTTGGACCACTTCTTGCTTCCTGATCTGCTTACTTGATTATTCCTGATCAATATTAAAACCCTTTCTCCTTTCTTTAACATTTTACATAGAAAAAAAAACATCTGAAATCGTGTATCGAAAACTTTAGATGGAACTATTGCTTGTTTATGAATAATAATTAGTCCACATTGCCACTTGTTCTAGAGCCACTGCTTGCAAGTGATCTTATTGTCAGGTGTTGAAGTTAAAAAAAACATGATCTAGTTTGTTCCTGCTGAGATTGAACTTCTCTCCTGGGTGTCACAGAGATTTGAAACTTAGATCAAAATTGTTTCTGACAGATCATATCTTTCCAGGTTACCTTTAACAGCAGCAAGCAGGAAAAACGTTTTCCTTCCTGATGTGGCTGATGTAGATCCACTAATGAAACCAACTGAATAAATTAAAAAGCAACAAAACCTCAAGCAACAACAATCTTAACACCTGCAGACAAGAAGTATTCTACTTTTAGCTTCTACCATTGTCACTTGAGAATAGAATTATTTTAAATGAATCTTCTTGTTCCTCGGTTATAATGCTGCAAAACATGTAAATAAACACCTTGCATTGAAATCAACGGCTATTTCTGAATCTAAAAAAACACGGATTTCATCTATGAAGCTAAAGCAATTCTGACGCATAAACAGCCCAGTTTATTAATGCATATCTTCCACAAACATTTACTTCAAACTTCACATGATTAAACTCTGTTTACCCTTGAGCACTGGTTCAAGGTACACAGAACTCTTCACTTTCAGAAACAGTGCAAGCAAGAAGCATGTTCAATCTTTTGGCATTTGTTAGTTGTAAAACAGAAGTAATTCTCAGCAACACACAATGGAAACTGTGGTGAGCAATTTAAGTGTTTGCTTGCAAAGACGTGAATTCTCAGTAGTGTAACCATACTGTTCTGAGCTTATGAAAGAGTTTTGCCAGGTGATGGCTGTAGAATTTGATGAATTATCTTCACCACAATGCTATTAATTAAACAGGTAAATAGTTAACATTGTTAGTAATTATATCAGGTAAGGAAATGTGGAATTGGATCCTTGTCTTATATTCATGTTGGATATTAGATTATGTAAGTTTACAGCTGAACTATTTCAATTAAAGTATTTTGTCAATGACAATAGACAATAGGTGCAGAAGTAGACCATTCGGCCCTTCGAGCCTGCACTGCCATTCTGAGATCATGGCTGATCATCTACTATCAATACCCGGTTCCTGCCTTGTCCCCATATCCCTTGATTCCCCTATCCATAAGATACCTATCTAGCTCCTTCTTGAAAGCATCCAGAGAATTGGCCTCCACTGCCTTCTGAGGCAGTGCATTCCAGACCCCCACAACTCTCTGGGAGAAGAAGTTTTTCCTTAACTCTGTCCTAAATGACCTACCCCTTATTCTCAAACCATGCCCTCTGGTACTGGACTCTCCCAGCATCTGGAACATATTTCCTGCCTCTATCTTGTCCAATCCCTTAATAATCTTACATGTTGCAATCAGATCCCCTCTCAATCTCCTTAATTCCAGCGTGTACAAGCCCAGTCTCTCTAACCTCTCTGCGTAAGACAGTCCGGACATCCCAGGAATTAACCTTGTGAGAGGTTAATTAACAATGGTGAGAAATGAAATGGGTTCAGGTAATTGGACATCGACACAAGAGGACCAGAGGGCAATGCTTGTGCCTCTTTAAATCACTGCTTGCAGGAACTGCAGTGCAGACATCTAGGGTACCCTGCTCTGGGGTGAAGTAAAGTCAGGTCTAGTTTATTGTCATTTAACTATATACATGCCTACCGTCAATGCTTCTCCGAACCAGGGTGTAAAGCACAGTAGTACACATAATGCATATATAATACACAATAACATTAAAATAAAGGTAAAATGTGCAGATGAGTTATACTTAAGTAATCAAAGTAATGTGCATAAATTACATATTGTAAGGTACAGAACAGATTAATTGGTAGCACTTCGAATATGATGCAGCCGGGAGTTTAGAGATTGGCAACCAGAGGTGTCCCGCGTGGGGTGAAAAGACCAGCCCTGCACGCCAGCCTGATTCACTGCAGGAGGCTTAGGTTAGACAGAGGTTCCCACCGAAGGTCCACAGACACCTTGCTTAATGATATTGGCCCATGACATAAAAAAGATCGGGAACCCTGGATTAGACGATCCTGGATGCAATGAACTCACCACGCAGCAAGCAATTTGGAAGCCAAAGAGTATGTTGGTTTTCTTTGCAAGAGGAGTTAGGTGCAAAAATGACATACTCCTGGTGCCAATTGAGACAGTACTCATGATACACATCTCCAGGCTGTGCCCAGATCCAGTCTCGTCTGCGAAGGAAGACTATATCTGTGACAGGGGAAGGTTCACCAGTTTTATTCGGTGGAGGGCATAGTAAGCAGACTGGCCATTTAGAAGAATGAGCAGTGATCTCTCTGACACTTTGACAAAGTAGCGAGAGATGAGAACTCAAAAGGCTGCGGGAAAGGTGACATTTCCCATAGCCGATGAGTCTAGATCTAGGATCAAAGACTCAAAGCAAAGGGCCAGCAATTCCTTTATCCATCGCAAATTGAACCTTTGGCATTCTCTATTCCAGAGGGATGTGGAGAATCTGTTGCCAAACGCACCCAATGGCCGCTCTATTAGGTAACTCCTGAGGTGGCCACTGAGTGTATGTTGATGGTCTTCTGCTGTTGTAGCCCATCCACTTCCAGGTAAAATCCGGTGTGCATTCAGAGATGTACTAACACACGATTACTTGAGTTACTGATGCCTTCCTGTCAACTTGAACCAGTCTGGCCATTCTCCTCAGATCTTTCTCATTAACAAGGTGTTTTTACCCACAGAACAGCTGTTCAGTGGACGTTTTTTTGTTTTTTGCACCATTCTCTGTGATGCACCATCAATAACTCTCAGAGACGTGAGGCGAGATATAGGCTTTTTTTGGCTGGAAGAAAGAACAAGCAGCAATTGACCACCACACTACATCCTGGAGACTGAGGCCGGGGCTGTGTCTCCAATCGCCTTTATACCGGGATCTGTGGGAGGAGCCACGGTCAGTGGGAGGAGCCACAGGAGCAGTCAGCAGGGGGGCATGTCCAGACAGGTATATGTAGTTCACCACACTCTGTAAACTCTAGACTCTGCTGTGCATGAAAGCCCCAGGAGATCAGCAGTTTCAGAGATACTCAAAACCATCCCATGGCAACACCAAGCATTCCGCGGTCAAAGTCACTTAGATCACATTCCTTCCCCATTCCAATGCTTGGTCTGAACACTAGCCAGACCCCTGGACCATGTCTGCATGCTCTTATGCACTGAGCTGCTGCCACACGATTGGCTGATTAGATATTTGCATTAACAAGCAGCTGTATGGGTGGTGTACCTCATAAAGCAGCCACTGATGGAGAAGGTGGAGAAAAATTTTTGGACATCAAGAACTGCGGAACGAGTACAAGAAAATGATACAGAGGTCAAAGGTCAGCCACAATCTTATTGAATGTGAGAGTGGCCATGAGGGGCTCAGAGGCCTAGGCCTGCTTCCATTTTTAATGCATCCTCCGATATTCACTTCAACCCCATAACCACCTGACCTTCCTTTCTATTTTAAGTTTTTTTGACATAATTACTAGTCCCTCACATTATCAGAGCTATGTTTTGCTATCTAAATTTTGACTTCCTGTTTACTTACTTTACCTCACTCAATTTATTCATCTATATTCCTTTATTCTATTTATCCACGGCACAACCTTTCACTCACAACATTTAATCCTAAAGGAATCTAATTAACTAATTGGTCTGATATTTAAAATTCTTATTGCTAACTCAGTGTTTGATCTCGTGATTTATTTCCCCACCATTGCATCTGAGTTAAGCTTCCTCTCATCCTTCTGAAGTTATCCGATTCCTGTACTAATACCCTTAATATGGTCTTCTCCTATGCTCTCTGTATTCAGTGTGAGCCTAATTAGGTTGTGGTTAGTGGTTCTCAAGTGTTCTTCAGGTTGCTCATTTGTTCTGCTTGCCTAACGATGATCAGGTGTGGCACAGAATTCATCTTTAATGAATGTGCACCATCCAGATAGAAGAAAAAGAGTTTGTTTAGATCCGGCAGTCTTAAGATAGCAAAAATCCCCAGGGTGGTTAATTCCTTGGAGCCACAGCTGCTCTGCTACTGAACAGCTGCGGAAATAGTTCCCGCTGATAACCCACACAGGTTATGGCATTACCTTGGAGGAAATAGCTCTTCCTTCCCCAGATAAAATTCCACTGTATCAATGTGAAGATAGAAATTGAAGTAGGAGTGGTACTAGCTGGAGTTTGCCAGAAGATGTAGGAAGACAGAGCACCGCCAAGCCCTCCTGGGATTCCCAGGAACATTTCATTCCCAGAACTCATCCGCAAAGCTTCATCTGCATGAGCTAAAAATAGACAGCAAGTGACAACCGGCTGGTGAAAGAAAACTGCAGCATGAAGAGGGAGGGTTGCTATCCAGAAAAGGGGATAGAAGGAAATTTCAAGGAGGATCTGGGCTAGTGGAAGTTGTTTTGTTTACCACATGTACTGAACATCAAAACATTGAAACATACAATCTGAGGACGCGTTGCGGGCAGCCTGTAAGTGTCACCATGATTCCAGCAGCAACGAAGCATGCCCACAACTTACTAACCCTTACTCAGTCATACGGGATGTTGGAGGAGACCCACGCAGTTATGCAGAGAAGTTACAAACTCCTTACAGACAGTGGCAGGAATTGAACTCTGATCGCTGGTGTTCTAAAACGTCCTGCTAGCTGCTAAACTACCATGCCACCTGATAAATCGGTTAAATTTAATTTTGGTTTATTTTCAGTTAAATTTATCACTCGGGATCTGAAGGAGGTAGATTTAGTGATATGCCATTGATACTTCGGGAAGTATTTTAAAATTGACTGTAACAAGTCAGTTGTCAGGGATTCTCAATTTTTTTTATGCCACGGACCAATACCACTAAGCAAGGGGTCCATGGGACCTAGGTTGGGAACCCGTGCAATAGGTAAATCACCTGGCTATTCCTTGCTGCCGATCCATTTGAGGAGCAACCTGCCAATGCCCAACAAAAGGCCAGGCACCTCTGCCCATCATCAGCATCTGGCCCCGCTCCTTCTTCTTCTGCATTCTCATCAGCCAATATTTCTACTTCCACCAGGAGAAAAAAATTATGAATTTTAAGCACTTCAAAACTAAGCTCGTTTGAATTAGTAAATTATTACCCATCATTGGAACATATTGTAAGGCCATAAGATCCTAAATAGCAGAATTAGGCCATTTGGACCATCATCTGTTCTGCTATTCCATTATGGCTGAATTATTATCACTCTCAACCTCATTCTCCTGACTTCACCACATAACCTCTGGCATCTTCACTAATCAAGACCCTCTCAACCTCCACTTTAAATATACCCACTGACTTGGGACCTAGTGTCCCAATTGATCACTCAGCCTAGTGTTTAACAGAAACTGCATAGTGTATCTGCTTTTAGGTACATTTAGATAGACGCTGGGCGAGTACCATGCCCACTTCTGCACTTTGAGGTGTCTACTGTTAACTCTTGAGGGAAGCAATTTAAAAAGATGTATCCCGCAAAAAATATCATTCCAACTGCTGTATATGTTCTCTGTCAGGCTTCTCAATCGCAACCTTTCAGCTAATCGTTCAGTTCCCTCGTGTTGCTAATTGTGTAGCAGACCTTGTTTGTGCACTATAGTACTGGTGAATAAGACACAGAAAGAAGCTTGAAAAGGTGAAGTGGGATGTTCTTCTAATGGGATTGTTACACTTTCAATGACCTTGCTTATTTATGATTTAATGAGGCAAATGGTCCAATGTAAGTCCTAAAAACGATAAGGTGCTCATCGACCAGGGGAGGGGTCTGAAACGGGACACAGCCATCCCGGTGAGTCTGAATGAATGATCTGTGCAAGGGCCACACCTAAGCAGAGCATTCTGACTGGTTACACCACCACTTTGTCTGGAGGCTCCAATGTACAAGATTGTAAGAGGCTACAGGGGTAGCAAACTCAACCAGCTCCACCACAAGCACAGCCCCGTCCAACCCACCATCAAGGACATCTTCAAAAGGCAGTTCCTCAAGAAGGCAGCGTCTATCACTAAAGACCCTCACCAACCAGCCACATGCCTCTTCTCATTACTACCATCAGGGAGGAGGTACAGGAACCTGAAGATATATACTCAACATTTTAGGAACAGCCTCTTCCCCTCCCCCTCCCCCCCACTGTCCAATTTCAGGATGGTTCATTTATACACGAGCACTACATCAATTCTCTTCTATTTCTGAACTACTTATTTTGTTTTCGCAGCTTAAAATAACTTTTTACATCTGGCATTGTAGCAACAAGACCAACAAATTTCACGGAATACAGTACTGTGCAAAAGTCTTAGACACACATATATATATATATAACTAGGGTGTCTAAGACTTTGCACAGTACTTCAAATGTCATTGAGGAGCGGAAAGCGAGTTTGTAAATCTGGCGGGAGCAAACGATGTTGGGAATGGCGAGGGTGGAGTGCCCTGAGAGGGATGTGGGACAGGAGACAGAGATGGTTTGCAAAGGGCAGGTGAGGCATGGGTGCAGGTACACCCAGCCCTGAGACACCAGACACCAGACAATTGATTCCAAACAATTAGTTTTATTGATCATTACAAAATGTCTCTCTGGTGCTTCCTGCTCCCTCCCTTCTCTGTTACCTTTTCCCCAACCATGATTCCCCTCTCCCTGCCCCCTTCCGACTCTCAGTCCACTACAGAAACCCATATCAGAATCAGGTTTATCATCACTCACATATGTCATGAAATTTGTTTTTTTTTTGTGAAAGCAGTACAGTTCCAAACATAAAATTACTACATTATTATGCAAAAGTCTTAGGCTTCCTAACTATATATTTATATGCATTGTGTGTCAGGGATAATACACTTGATTTTGATTCAGATTCAGTAATATTGCTGGAATATTGTGCTCAATTCAAGTGTGCAGGCTGGAGAAAATGTAGAAGTTATTTACTGTGCTGCCAGTAGGGTTCTGAGATTAGAGCAATGTGGATGGAATAAAAAAAACTAAGGTTCTTTTCCTTTCTGTGATAGATGGGTGTCTGGAGATATGCAGAGTTTAAAGTAATTTAGAACTTTGACAAACTGCGTAAACAAAGTTCCAGTAACGTCGATATCCAGCAGTCACAAGCTTAAGGTAATTGTTGATAGAACCAAAGCTGACATGACAGACAACTTTTTTAAAGCGCTACATGAACTGGTGGGATTGATGGCGATAGAAACAAGTATGATAGTTGACTTCAAAAGTGAATTGGGTCAATACTTAAGAGAGAGAAAAAAGGCTGCAGGAATATGGCAAGGAGCCAGAGAGTGAGATGAACTTGGTTGTTTTTTTATAAAAACTGATGCAGATTCAATGGGACAAGCACCCCCTACTGTGCTGCACAATTTCTTCTGTAAAACAGACCATGTCTTGAATTACAATTAGTTGTCGCCTGTGTTCATATCAACATTCTATTCACTCTGGCTATTGCCTTGCAGCATTGCCGTTAAGTAAACACTCAGCAGAAAAACTGAGATTTTCTTACTCCTGAAATGCTTTTCCCTGAAAAGTCTATGTATGGTGAGTATTTCTCCTTCCAACATGTATTACACTGTAGTCTAAATTAAATACAACTTTACAGTCCCGAGTCCAACTGTCAACATATCATGAAACATTTGGGGATGTAAATATTGTCAAAAGTTCTAATGTTCAAATCATTTCAAATGAAGGTTGACAAACTATTCTGTCAAGATCTCCAGCTAGTTTGTTCGCTCATTATGTGCTGTGTCTTATGATGTGGGCGATCATGGTCTTGCATTCTGTCTTTCTTATGCTCTTCTCTATCCATGACTATATTGTTCTTGGCAAACTTTTCTACAGAAGTGGTTTGCTATTACCTTCTTCTCGGCAGTGTCTTTACAAGACGGGTGACCCCAGCCATTATCAGAACTCTTCAGAGATTGTCTGCCTGGCGTCAGCAGTCACATAACCAGAACTTCCATCCACCACCTGCTCCCATGGCTTCATATGACCCTGATCAGGGGCTAAGCAGGTGCTACACCTTGCCCAAAGGTGACCTGCAGACTAGTGGAGGGAAGGAGTGCCTTACACCTCCTTTGGTAGGGTCGCATCTCCACCCTGCCACCCATTTAAAACTAGTAAAGGCAAATTGTTCTGACAAAGATCTTTGCAGTCTGTCATTGATATCTGGGCTCCAAAGAAAATCCAAATTCAAACATACTAATTTTGCCTATCCCTTTTCCAGCCAATTTCCAGTCTAGCACCAGATACTATCACAAAATGCTGGAGGCTTCACTCAAGTAGAGAAGCCTCTAATAGAGAACCTTATAAACACTTCTGTGAAAATTGAATCAGATCATGTCTCTGGAATTTTCCTTTATTTCCTTCTTGGTGACGTCTGATCTGTGTCCCACGACTGTTGAGAGAAGTCACAATGAGGCCTCTAACATACCACACACTATTCAAGCAAATAATACATACTACATCCAAATGTTCCCTTACAATTACCTGTGAGTCTGTGGATACCCAGCTCCAGCTTGCTGCTTTTATTTAAAGATTATGTCTGCATTAAAATACAGAGCACCCAAGAATACAGAGTAAATTTACAAGGATATTGCCAGGGCTTGAGGACCTGAGTTATGGGGAAAGAATGAATCATTTTAAAGCTTTATTTTAAGGTTTAATAGGATTTTAAAAAATAGCTTTATTCTCTGGATCAAAGGAGAATGAGGGGAAATTTGATAGAGGTGTGCAAAATGATGAAGGGTATACTGTACCTAGAATAATGCAAGCAAGTTGTTTCCACTGAGGCTGGGTGAGACTAGAATTCATAGATAAGGGTGAAAGGTGAAATATCTAAATGGGGCTGAGGGTTTCCTTCTTTACTGTGAGTGTGGAACGAGCTGTCAGCAGAACTGGTGGATGTGGGATCAGTTGCAACTTTTACAAGAAACTTGGATCGGTACATAGCTGGGAGGGATATGGAGGGCTATGGTCCAGGAGTGGATCGACGGGATTAGGCAGATTAACAGTTCAACACAGACTTCATTGGCCAAAGGGCATGTTTCTGAGCTTTAGTGCTCTGTGACTCTATGACTTTAATGCAATGAGCCACAAATAATACTTGCTGAATTTCTTACGGGCATCCACAGTTGTAAGGAAGGCAAATGCAATGCTAGCATTCACTTTGAGAGGACTAGAATATCAGAGCAAGGATGTAATGCTGAGGCTTTATAAAGCATTGTGCAAACTGCCTAGAGTATGTGAGCAGTTCTGGGCCTTTTCTAAAAAAAATTGTGCTGGTATTGGAGAGGGTCCAGAAGAGGTTCACAAGAATGATTCCAGAAAAGAATGAGTTAACATATAAGGAGTGTTAGATAGCTCTGGAATTGTACTCACTGGAATTCAGAAGAATAAGGGGAGTATCTTATTAAAACCTATTGAATATTGAAAGGCCTAGATGCAGTGGATGTGGAGAGGATGTTTCCTACAGTTTGGAGTCTAGGACTAGAAGGTACCACCTCAGAACAGAGAGGCATCCAACTCAACAGAGATGAGAAGGAATTTTCTTACCAGAGGGCGGTTGATTTGTGGAATTCATTGCCACAGACGGCTGTGGAGGTCAAGTCATTAGGTATATTTAAAGTGGAGGTTGATAGGTTGTTGACTTGTCAGTACATCAACGGAGGCAAGGAGAAGGCAGGAGAATGGGGTTGAGAGGGACAATAAATTAGCCATGGTGGATTGGCAGAGCAGACTCGATGGCCTAATTCTGCTCCTGTGTTTTTTTTGGTCTAAATACAAAGAATCAATGATACAATCCAAAGACATAAAGGTTGGTAAGTTAATTGGTCATTGTAAATTGTTCCATGATTAGGCTAGGATTAAATCGGGGGTTGCTGGGCATTGTGGCTCAAAGGGCCGCAATTTATTCCACGTTCTATTCCAATAAATAATTAAAATGCTGGAGGAACTCAACGGGTCAGGCAGCATCTATGATGAAGAATAAGCAATTGACGTTTCAGGCCAAGGCCCTTCATCAAGCCTGAAACATCAAATGTTTTTCTTCTCCATGGATGCCACCTGACCTGTTGAGTTCCTCTAGTATTTTGTGCAATTGCTAGGGAACATAAAAATGTGGTTTCAGGCAAGAAATGCAAGGAGCTTCTGAGGAAGTTTCTCTTACAGGCCAGATGATAATTGACCTGGAAGTCATTTTCTGCAAGGGTGGTAGAAGCAATGGTTTCAAAAGGAAATCAGATTGACACCTCAGGGATGTAACTGTGCAAGAGTTAGGAAAGAAATCAAGCAGATGAGATTAACTGGTTCTACAGTGACCTAACATTGATTTGATGGGCTGAATGGCCTACCCCAGTGCTATTAATGATTCTCTATAGATATGTCTGTTACTCTGGTCCTTTCTAATCCTCACCAACTCATAAATTGCTCAACAATCCCATCAGTCACTTCTTACCCCAACTGTGAAAGTGTCTATCGGTCCCACACTTGCTTCATTAACTACCGCTGAGCCCACAGATGGAAGTAGAAACATCCTCATTCCTAAAGAACTGCATAAGAAAGAGTTGCATCTACATGAATGCATTTCCCCCCCATCTGATCCCTTCTCCACTGTCTACTTAAATGAATGTCTTTTCTTCCCCATTCTTGTTTAAAATTAAACTTCAGAATAAGTATTGAAATCCATCTCCCCCGGTACCAGTGAAGAGGCAAGGATGCATTTCTTGCGCATATCGCTCTATGTTTAGAGCAGTCATTTCATCTGATGCCAGCTCAAAATAACAATTGGAAATTATTATCATAGAGTTTGCTATGTTACCTCTGCATCATAATTCTCATAGGAATTTCAAACTCCTGTTCGTATTCATTACGGATAAATGTAGATAAGAATCTATTTGATTCAGCATTATAGCTCCAGGCTAATGTGGAGAAAACCTACCCTCTGCAGTATTTTTAATAAACAGTTACCAAACAAATGTGTTCATGGAGTTAGTACACCTCAGGTTATTTCTCCTGATGCCCAAGTTCCTTTGAGTAGTTGAAGTGAAAGTAGATGTAGGTGCCACAGTCCAACATAGATTGCCATCTCCATGGGAGTTAAAAGTAGGTTACTTCAGCCTCTACATAACTCGCTCATCCCCAGCTCTTAAGATCCACGCACCGTAACAAAGTTGCTGTATCTTCATTGTCATATTTCCTAATATGGATCAATGTGATCATAAGGTGCAACAATTTTGTTCACTGACGTTAGAAACTTGTGAGCATCTTGTAGCAATTCCTTGAATTTAGCCAGCCTAATGATGTTATTGAATCCGAATCGGAATCAGGTTTATTATCACTGACATTCTGTATGTCATGAAAGTGTTCGTAGGCTCATGGACTGTTTAGATATCTGATGGTGGAAGGGAAGAAGTTGTTCCTAAAATGCTGAGTGTGTGTCTTCAGGCTCCTGTACCTCCTCTCTGATGGCAGCAATGAGAAGAGGGTATGTCCTGGGTGATGGAGGTCCTTACTGACGGATTGTGTCTTTGAGAGGTATTGCCATATATAATACACAGCTGAAACGCCAAATTTGGTGCGGTCCTTCATTGATTCCATATAATTCTATTATGGATTTATTGAGTATGCCCACAAGAAAATTAATCTATGAATCTCAGGATTGTATATGGTGCCATACATGTACTTTGATATAAATAGCTTATATGATATAATTCTGAAAGGAGAAGAATGTCTATTAGAGATTATCTGTAGTTAAATATTGTACATCAGAGGAGATGCAAGTGTTCCTGTTTGTCACTTCTGATTGGCAAGACTAAAGAAAATGATGAGAAAGACAAGGAAATATCTGTTAACAGAGTCTCTCTCATCACAATAGACTTTGGAGAATATTACAGTTGCCTGATTTGTGACGCGTAGCTACATTTCTTTGTTTGAAATAATTGGAAATGAAACATTGAATGAGCAATGAACATGCTATTCAACTGATGTAATAGTGTTGCTGAGATGGAAGGACACACATGCTGTTTGCAGCCAGACTGATCGATTTTACTTTTATTATATTGTATGAAAGGGCTAAAAGAAGCCATTCAGGTATTGATGAGCTACCAATTCTTCAAAGTTGGCCTTACATCCCAACAATTGAAGGTTAATTTCCAGAATATTGCTGCATGAGATCGTGGAGCAAAATAATAGTAATCAGGACTGAAAAGGAAGGGGAAAGAAATGTCTTGGCCCAAAATTCCTTTCTATGGATGCTGCCTGACTGGCTGAGTTCCTCCAACATCTAGTGTGTCAGTAACATTTACTTGTTCTAACAAATTTGTGAGCTACTGCACAAGAATATTAACAAGCTTGCAAAATTTTGACAGTAAATAATGTCAGTTTATCAAAACTTTATAATATTACCTTAGAGCAGGGATTTCCAACCTGGAGTCCATGGATCCCTCAGCTTGGTAAGGGTCAATGGCCTTACTGACATACAGTCAGGCGTGAATAACCATGTGCAATTTGTTAGCAATTTCTCAAACAAAAGAGGACAACGTGCCCATAGGTTTGCAACTTCTTCTACAATCATCATACAAGTATGTTTGCTCACTCACTAGTCATAGAGTCATGGAACACTAGAGCACAGAAACAGGCCCTGTGGCCCATCCAGTCCATGCCGAACTACGAGGGGTGATTGATAAGTTTGTGGCCTACGGTGGAAGGAGTCAATTTTAGAAAACCTAGCACATTTATTTTTCAACATAGTCCCCTCCTACAATTACACACTTAGTCCAGCAGTCGTGGAGCATACGGATCTTGGACCTCCAGAGAGTGTCCAGAGATGGGTGATTGATAAGTTTGTGGCCTAAGGTAGAAGGAGATGAGTTATACAGCTCTCGTTACAGGCACATGCAGTTCAACTCTTTGAGTGATTTTGCAGAAAGTTTGAAGTTAATAGCATCTCCTTCTACTTGAGGCCACGAACTTATCAATCACCCCTTCTATTGTTAGCATAACATGGCAGTGTGAAAGATGCAAGCCTGTTGCCAAACGTAGTATCTTAATGCTGTCTATTCACAGAGGTAAGAACTGGTTTGTGCACTTGGGTGAGGTTCAGCGATGTGATATTGTGTTTTTGTTATGTTAGTTGTGGAACAGATATTTGCTAGAATAATAGGGATAATTCCTGTTAAATTTTGAAGAGGTCCCAAAGATTCTCTTTCCATCCATTATTCTGTCAATTCCTGCTGGCTGCCTCTTTCACATGGCCATATTTGAATTTTGACTTCTCTATCTCTGAACCAGGGAGGGCAGGTGGAGATACATCTCAACCGAAGAAGGGTGTAAAGCACTTCTCCACTCCGCTATCTGTAGGTCACCCTTGGGCAAGGTGTAGCACCTGCTTAGCCCACAAACAGGGTCACGTGAAGCCATGGGAGCAGGTGGTGGATAGTCGTATGAGCAGCTGGTGCATATCATAAATTCTGGTTATGCAACCACTGACGCCAGGCAGACAATCTCTGAAGAGTATTGATAATGGCTGGGATCACCCGTCTTGTACAGACACTGCCCAGAAGAAGGAAATGGCAAACCATTTCTGTAGAAAATGTTTTTCTAAGAGCAAATATGGTCATGGAAGGACCATGATTGCTTACAGCATGTGAATGAATGATCTCTGAACCAGGAAATTTGTTAAGGACCAATATACATTGCAAGTTGATCAATTTTTTTTAAAGCAGATGCTTGGAATTTGTAATTAAAATAGAAAATGAGGAAAGGTTAGGCAGCAAATATGATAGGGAAATGATGTTTCATGTCAAAGACCCTTTATCAGAGCACAGAAGAAGGGGAATTCATTTAGTTTTGAGCTGCTGAGAATAACAGGGATGGAATAACTCTGAAAGGGTGAGGAAAGGGTTGCCATTATGATAAACTGTAGTGAACCCACTTTCCTGGTCCATTCCAGGTATCACCACTTTCTGCTTTAAAAACTTTCCCATCAGATCCCTTTGCAATCTCTTTCCTTCTCACCTTAAACACATGTTCTTTTGTTTTTGATACACCAACTATGGGGTAAAGATTCTGACTATCTGCCCTGTCTATGCCTCCTCTTATTTCATATACCCCCAACAAGTCACTGCCTCCTTTCATTCAGAGAAAGCAAGACCAGTTCATTCAACCTCACCCCATCACTAAAATCCAATCCAGGCAACTTGCAAGTGAATCTCCTCTGTACCCTCTCCAGTACAACCCCATCATTTAATATTGTCCAGGTTTTGCTGATGGAGTCATGAACTGTTACGTTTTCCAATGAGTTACAAATAGAATTGAGCAATGCCCATCAGCTGGATTTGTCAGGAATCATGGAGTGTTGGGAAATGAGTTGTGTGAGCTCCTCAGAAATATAATTAACTGTGATAAATCCCATCTCATTCTGGAGACCAGTGAATAACTGGTCTTATTGGGTATTGGGTTCACATCAGGAGCTCAAAGCACTATACACATGCAGTCTTTCACATTCTGAACATTCTGGTAACACACAATCCTTTCACAGCGTCAGGTCTACAATGACTGTGTTCCCAGAGGACACAAACTCAGAATAGAAGGACATATCTGTAGAACAGAGATGAAGAGGAATTTCTTTAGCCAGAGGGTGGTAAATCTGCGGAATTCGTTGACACAGATGACAATAGATGTCAAGTCATTGGGTATAGTTAAAGCAAAGGTTGATAGGCTTTTCATTAGCAAGAGTATCAAAAGTTATGGGGAGAAAGCAGGAGAATGGGGTTGAGAGGGATAATAAATCAGCCATGATCAGATAACAGCAAACTTGATGGGCAGAATGGCCCAATTCTGCTCCCATGTCTCATGGTCTTTGTGGTCTCTACCTAATAAGAACAAAATTAAATTTCTTTCTTTGAAAGGAATGGCCTAGTGACATCTGTTACACATGAAATAAAAACAAATAAATAAATAAATAGTCTCTTGCTACTTACGATGCCTTGTAAAAGTATTCAGGCCTCCAACCCGTTGTTCACATAAGTGAGTATTACAACCAGGGATTTCAATCAATTTAATTGAGATTTTTTATTTGTGAATCACATGCTCCTTTTTTCACAGAAGAGTCCAAAAAGCAGGGAAAATTGTAATGCATGAGAAACTAAAAAGTCAAAAACTGAAATATCAGCAGTTCAAAGGTATTCATCCCCTTGGGCTCAGTTTAGTTGAACTGCCTCTCACAGGTATTACAGACAGTAGTCATTTTGGATAGGTCCCTATTAGCTTTGCACAACATGATGGAGCAAGATTTGACCATTCCTCCTTACAAAGTTGCTTAAACTGTGCCAGGTTAGTTGGGGAGTGGAGATGGACAGCAAGCTTGAGGTCTTGCCAGAGATGTTCAGTTAGGTTAAGATCAGGACTCTGACTGGGCCACTCAAAGACATCAATTTTCTTAATTTGAAGCCACTCCGCGGTTGCTCTGGCAGTGTCCTGCTGAAAAACAAACTTCCTCCCCAGTTTAAACTTCCTGGTGAAGGCTAGCAGGCTTTTTTTTTATCAGGATCTCTCCATATTTAGCAGCGTTCATCTTCCCATGAATTCTGACCAGGTTTCCAGTCCCTGCTGCTGAAAAGCAACCCCACAGCGTGATGCTACCTCCACCATACTCTACAGTAGCGATGGTGTTACCTGACCGATGCACAATATTAAATTTACATCACACGTACTGCTTAGTGTTGAGGCCAAAAAGTTCTACTTTAGTCTCACCAGACCACAAGACCTTCTTCCACATCTTTGCAATATCTTCTAAGTGATGCTTTGCAAAGTCTTTGTGGTCAAAGATATGCTTTTTTTGAAACCATGGTTTCTTGAGATTGTGGAGCCATGAACTTCATTTCCAGTTGCAGCCACTGACTTTTGCAGTTCATTCAGAGTGACTGCTGGCGTCACAGTAGCCTCTCTTACAAGTGCCTGACCTAGGCAGTGTGGCTATGGTTTCATATTTTCCACGTTTTCATGATGGACTGTGCTGAGCTCTGAGGTACGTTCAGTGCCCTTGAGGTGATCCTGTACCTTTCCCCAGGTTTCTGCTTCTCTGTTACCATTTCACTGGCTCGTTTTGATCTTTCACCTTCATTTTGGTTTAGTCTGTTAAAAACCTACCATACTGATGGACCTTGCAGAGTGAGGGTGTATTTATTCTCAGGAACTAATAGAAAACAGATGATTCTCCAATTTTCTACATCAACAAATTGAGCGAGTTGAAGGGGTAATACTGTATTGCTCCTGGGGCAAGTTAGCATTGTAATTACAAAGAGGATGAATAATCTTTTAGCCTCACAATTTTGGTTTTCAATTTTTAGTAACTTTTTCAGAATTTGGAATTTTTCTTTCGATTTAACATGATGCACAATGCTTTCTAGAATAGCTCAAAACACCCTGCTTCAATATATTTTAAATTTAGTAAATGAGACAGTAAAATGTGAAAATAGTTGTGGGGGCTGAATATTTTTTCAAGGCTCTGTAGCTCCTGGGGCAGCTTGAAGTTGAAGGATAGGTTTGAAGTATAGGCTTCAAAGTTCAAAGTAAATTGATTATCAAAGTACGTATATGACAATAGACAATAGACAGTAGGTGTAGGAGTAGGCCATTTGGCCCTTCTAGCCAGCAACACCATTCACTGTGATCATGGCTGATCATACACAATCGGTACCCCTTTCCTGCCCTCTCCCCATATCCCTTGACCCCGCTATCTATAAGAGCTCTATCTAACTCTCTCTTGAAAGCATCCAGAGACTTGGCCTCCACTGCCTTCTGGGGCAGAGCATTCCACATATCCAGCACTCTCTGGGTGAAAAGGTTTTTCCGCATCTCTGTTCTAAATGGCCTACCCCTTACTCTTAAACTGTGGCCTCTAGTTCTGGACTCACCCATCAGCGGGAACATGCTTCCTGCCTCCAGCGTGTCCAATCCCTCAATAATCTTATATGTTTCAATCAGATCCCCTCTCATCCTTCTAAATTCCAGTGTATACAAGCCCAGTCGCTCCAATCTTTCAACATATGACAGTCCCACCATTCCGGGAATTAACCTTGTGAACCTATGCTGCACTCCCTCAATAGCAAGAATGACCCTCCTCAAATTTGGAGACCAAAACTGCACACAATACTCTAGGTGGGGTCTCACCAGGGCCCTGTACAGCTGCAGAAGGACCTCTTTACTCCTGTACTCAATTCCTCTTGTTATAAAAGCCAGCATGCCATTAGCTTTCTTCACTGCCTGATGTACCTGCATGCTTGCTTTCATTGACTGATGTACAAGAACACCTAGATCTCGTTGTACTCCCCCTTTTCCTAACTTGACTCCATTTAGATAGTAATCTGCCTTCCTGTTCTTGCCACCAAAGTGGATAACCTCACATTTATCCACATTAAACTGCATCTGCCATACATTCGCCCACTCACCTAGCCTGACCAAGTCACCCTGCATTCTCATAACATCCTCCTGATATTTCACACTGCCATCCAGCTTTGTGTCATCGGCAAATTTGCTAATGTTACTTTTAATCCTTTCATCTAAATCATTAATGTATATTGTAAACAGCTGCGGTCCCAGCACTGAACCTTGCGGTACCCCACTGGTCACAGCCTGCCATTCTGAAAGGGACCCGTTAATCATTACTCTTTGTTTCCTGTCAGCCAGCCAATTTTCAATCCATGTCAGTACTTTGCCCCCAATACCATATGCCCTAATTTTGCCCACTAATCTCCTTTGTGGGACTTTATCAAAGACCTTCTGAAAGTCCAGGTACACTACATCCACTGGCTCTCCCTTGTCCATTTTCATAGTTATATCCTCAAAAAACTCCAGAAGATTAGTCAAGCATGATTTTCCCTTCATAAATCCATGCTGACTCGGACTGATCCTTCTACTGCTATCCAAATGTGTCGTAATTTCCTCTTTTATAATTGACTCCAGAATCTTTCCCACCACTGACGTCAGGCTAACCGGTTTATAATTCCCTGTTTTCTCTCTCCCTCCTTTCTTGAAAAGTGGGACAACATTAGCCACCCTCTAATCCGCAGGAACTGATCCTGAATCGATAGAACATTGGAAAATGATTACCAATGCGTCCACGATATCTAGAGTCACCTCCTTAAGTACCCTGGGATGCAGACCCCTTCAGACCCAACAGTCTATCCAACACCGTTTCTTGCATAATATAAATTTCCTTCAGTTCATCCATTACCCTAGTTCCTTTGGCCACTATTTCATCTGGGAGATTGTTTGTGTCTTCCCTAGTGAAGACAGATCCAAAGTACCTGGTCAACTCATCTGCCATTTCCTTGATCCCCATAATAAATTCACCTGTTTTTGTCTTCAATAGCCCAATTTTGGTCTTAACTATTTTTTTTTCTTTTCACAAACCTAAAGAAGCTTTTACTATCCTCCTTTATATTCTTGGCTAGTTTACCTTTGTACCTCATTTTTTTTCTCCGCGTATTGCCTTTTTTGTTATCTTCTGTTGCTCTTTAAAAGCTTCCCAGTCCTCCGGCTTCCCGCTCATCTTTGCTATGTTATACTTCTTCTCTTTTATTTTTATACTGCCCTTTACTTCCGTCGTCAGTCATGCTACCCTGAGATTTATTTTCTTGCAAGCATTTACAGGAAAAAAATACAATAGAATTTAATAAAAAACTTTACATAAACAGACAAAGGCTGACAAACCAACAATGTGCAAAAGAAGACAAACTGTGGAAAAAAATAATCATACAACATGACTTGTAAAGAGCTCCTGAAAGTGATGTAATCAGCTCAGAGTAGTGGTGGCTGAAGTTATCCACACCGGTTCAGGAGACCGATAGTTGTAGGGTAATAACTGTTCCTGAGCCTGGCAATGTGGATCTTAAGGCCTTTATACCTCCTGCCCAACGTTAGTGCTGAGAAGAGGGCATGGTCTGGATGTTCCGAGTCTTTGATGATGGATGTTGCTTTCTTGTGGCAACGCTCCTTGTAAATAGTACTCAATGTTTCTCAGGGGTTTGCCTGTAATAGATAGGGCTGTATCCACTACTTTCTGCAACCTTTTCCATTCCTGGGCATTGGTGCTGATGTTCCCAAACTGAGCCGTGATACAACCACTTAGGATACTCCCCAATGTGCATCTATAGAAGTTTGTCAAGGTTTTTAGTGACACGTTGAACCTACAACAAGCTTCCAAGAAAGTGAAGGCGCTGTTGCGCCTTATTTGTGATGTCTCTTATGGGCTGCTCCCATGACAGATCCTCTTGTGTATTAACGCTAAGGATTCTAAAGCTGCTGACCCTCTCCACCTCTGCTTCCCTACTGATGACTGGCTGACTGTCAACCAGCTTCTTCCTCCTGCGGTTGATAATCAGCTCTTTGGTTTTGCTGACATTCAGTGAAAGGTTGTTGTTGTGGCACCGCTCAGTCAGGTTGGAATGAGAATGGACGTGTTAGTTTGGGTGGTAGGACCTTCAGGCGTGAGTTTCTTTACTCCAGATCGTCTGAAACCTCTGTGGTGCATCCGCCCTGTTTCTCATCTTTATCCTCAGCTTCAGTCCACACCTTATACCTATGCCTTCGGCACGGCCAGAATTCATGACTGCAATGACAATTAAGCTCTTCAAAATTTACTCCATCTTTCTTGCGAGTTTCAAAGATCAGATGTAACAAACTCAGTGAAAAGCACTTGAACAATCTGTTAGATATTTCAGATGCTGTGCATGGGGTACTATGAAAACAAAACCATAAGACCATAAAATCTGACCATACAATTTTTAGTCAAACAGATGCAGCATAATTTTAGCATGGAAGACTCGGTAGGACTTATTAAGCACATCCATGCATTTTCTCTGCCCTCTGTGTACTTTAATGCATTATATCCACTACAGCATTGGTTTTAACTTAGCATGTTGTGTAAATCATAATTTTCAGAATCAGAATCAGGTTTATTGTCACTGAGATATGTGTATCGTGAAAAATGTGCTGCTTTGTGGCAGTAGTACAGAACAATACATGAAAGATACGATAAGTTACAATAAGAAATATAGAAACATAAATAAGTAGTTCTTAAGGAGAGCAAAAAGTGTTTATGGATTCATAGTAGTGTGACATGATAGTTCACAGATTCAATGTCCGTAAAGAAATCTGATGGTGGAGGGGAAGAAGCAGTTCCTAAAGCATTGAGTGCATGTCTTCAAGCTCCTGTACTTCCTCCCTGATGGTAGCAATCTCCTAGCTGATGTTAGTAATCTTCACCCTGATGCTGGTAATTTTACCATGCTTGCATGAGGTAGCTTGAAGGAAAACACTGCAATTCATTTATGCTGCACATAAATACATCATGCTACAAAGAACAATTCAGCATTTCTTTATCTATGGTCAAGTACAAATGAAAACCACCTTGTTATATCTGTACTATATTTTCCTCTGGCTATTGTGTGATATTATATGATAATGGTGCTCAAACCTCATGTAATTACCTTTTGCAAAAGTTATTCTTTTGGCTGAAGTTTAACAGGGCAGTCAAATGAATGGGTGGGGGGGGGTGGAGGTGGGTGCACAATACAGAAGTTCATTTATCTCCAGCTTTCAAACACTCAAAATTAAGGGGAACATGAAGGGAAACTTTTTCACTCAGAGGTTTGTGATAGCGTGGAACGAGCTGCCAGCGCAAGTGGTGCATGTGAACTTGAGTTCAATGTTTAGGAGAAGTTTGGATAGGTACATGGATGATAGGGGTATGGAGGGCCATGATCCCAGTGCAGGTTGATGGGAGTAGGCAGTTTAAATGGTTTGGCATGGACTAGATGGGCTGAAGGGCCTGATTTTGTGCTGTACTTCTCTCTGACTATGACTCTAAAGTAATATTTTGAGTCCACAGATTCAAGATTAAATCTGGTAAAACAAAATCTTAATAGGAAATTATTGTTAAAAATCAATATTACTTAACATTTGAAAGAGATGATTTTAAAGTGTACGTTTACACTCGAATGCTTCTTGTTTAAAATATTTATGGTATGAAATTGATTCAGAAATGTAATTTCAGAGAAGTTTTTATTTTGATCAATAACTTAACTGAGGCAGTAATTGTAATGGTGAAATTTTAACCCAGGATTGCTTATATTGAGGACTTGACCATGCATTGTCCTGAGCTAAATGTAAAACTGCAGCAGCCAGTTGTCATCAGCCAGAGGGGAAGTTCAGAGTTTATTATTACTACCCTGAGATTCATTGTCTTGTGGACATTCAATAAATACAAAGGCGCACAATAGAATCAATGAAGATCTGCGCGTAATAATTTATGGATAATCAATCAATGTGCAAATGACAACAAATTGTGCAAATACAAAAATAAAAACAAATAAATATTCAGAACATGAGCTGTAGAGTCCTTGGAAGTGAGTCCATAGGTTGTGGAATCAGTTCAGTGTTGAGGTGAGTGAAGTTATTCATGCTGGTTCAGGAGCTAGATGATTGAGGGGTTGTAATTGTTCATGAACCTGGTTGTGTGAGACTGACCTAAGGCTCAAGTGCCTCCTTTGAGCCCATGGCCTGGATGGTGGGGGCAGGAAAGTGAGGGCAGCTGTAAACTCAATATTTTCTAATATTATCTTTCACCTTTTCAAGTGACTTTCTGACGAAAGTTCATGGCAACAGAGGCAGTTGTTGTCTGATTATTTCATGCCACCATCGATCAGCTTTTCACTCCACCCATGATATAAACACATTCTTCCAATCCAAGGTATTTAATCATAAAGCAACCAGCCTTTTATTAACAGATTGAAAGACAATTAAATATGAATTAGATCACAAAGCTGTGAGCTACATAAACAGAGTGGCAATACAATTCAGACGTAATTAGCTGAGAGCTGTTGGAGCAGAAGCCCAAGGTAATTCAGGAGCAGAGAAGTAAGTGCTTAACCAACAAGAACAAAGCAGCAATGTGCACTCAGGGGCTACTTTATTAGGTATAGGAGTGGAACCCAGTGTGGCCTTCCGTTGCTTTAGCTCATCCACATCAAGGTCCAACATGTCAAAAAATGCTCATCAATGCCTCTACTTTCTAGGGAGACTGAAGAGAGCTGGGCTCTGCACATCCGTACTCAAGACACAAACTAGAGAGCGTCCTGATAAGCTGCATGATTGCAATGTAGAGACACTGCACTGCAGCGGGCAGGAAGGGTCTGCAATGGGCAGTCGAAACACATCACCGCCACCGGCCTCCCCATCTTCAAGGACATCGTGTATATAGAGAAAGGTGCCGGAAAAGAGCCAGTAACATCATGAAGGATCCAACTCACCCTGCTCATGGGCTGTTTGTCCCACTCACACCCAGGAGGAGGCTACACAGCCTCCATGCCAGGACTACCAGACTCAAAAACAGTTATTTTCCCAAGTAGTAAATCCGATCAACCTCTCCACCCACTAACTACACCACTACTTTATGATTTCCCGTCAGTCACCTTATGTACAGCCTAGTGTTACTTTGTGGACAGACAACCATGTAGTCATGGAAGAGAATAGCACAGAAACAAACCATTTAAACTGCTTACTCCCATCGACCTGCACCGGGAACATCGCCCTCCATCAATCTATGTATATAAGCTATCTTATGTACTGATATTTATCGTGTGCTCTTCTTCTTCTTCTTCTTCTTCTTCTTCTTCTTCTTCTTCTTCTTCTTCTTCTTCTTCTTCTTCTTCTTCTTCTTCTTCTTCTTCTTCTTCTTCTTCTTCTTCTTCTTCTTCTTCTTCTTCTTCTTCTTCTTCTTCTTCTTATTATTATTATTATTGTGTTCATTATCTTTTGTGTTTTTTGTGCTGTATCGGATCTGGAGTAACAATAACTTTGTTCTCCTGTACCCTTGTGTTCAGGAAATGACATTAAACAATCTTGAATCTCAATTTTTTCTGCATTTGGAGATGGTCTTCTTCACACCACTGTTCTAACACGTGGTTGTTTGAGTTACTGTCAGCTTGAACCGGTCTGGCCATTCTCCTCTGGCCTCTCATTAAGTGTACCTAATAAAGTGGCCACTTGTTATTTCTATTTAACCTTGACTGACAGTCACTTACGCACTTTGATCACATGAACAAATGCAAACACAGACAAATTAGTTCCACTTACTGGGCAGGAATTATTTAGCAAGGAATGACATTAATATGATTGGAAGCATTTCACAGGCTGTGGATTTGCACTATCTGGAAGTGTTTCCCATGAAGGCTGGCTGCATGAATTATGCAATTATCACTCATGTGTATTAATAAATATATTTAGTTCTCAACTAAATCTCTGCAAACAATAGTATTGTTCAGAGAATTAATAAAAGATATGAAAATGGTTAGTAACATAAAATCAGTCATTATTGACATATCAAATAGTGTAAATATATATCCTGCACTCGTTGGGTGATCCTCATGCCTCTAACCCACATCCCTTGTTAAGGTAGCCAATTACTATTAGCAGACATTCCTAGAGCATTCTTTGTCCTACAAGTTTTATTTTTAATGCTAAACCCATTTTCTTTTCTTCTTTGCCACTGAAAACAGATTATGCTATGTTCTCAGCACCACAGCTCACCATTAATGACCTCTGTTCTAATGAAATAAATCCCAAACCTGCAGCTATTTCTTCATATTCCACTTTCTCATACCAGACAACATCCTTGTGATTCATTGTTCTACCTTCACAATTGGCTCAAAGTCCTTCCAGTATTAAAATGCCAAAAGAAGCACATAACAGTCGATTTATATTCATTCGAGTGTTTTACATCAATTCAGGCTTACACTTTAAAGCCAATGTTCGATTTCTCATAGCACAACATCAGGAAATTCATTCCATCTGGACTTCTATAATAGCATTAACTTTAATCGCTTTCATTATCTTGTACATCTCACCTGTTACATCACTCCTTTTCTATCACATTTTAAAACAATGTTGGTGTTTAGGTAGGAAATAGATTATTACCAGTTTTTATCAGTGCACCACAGGAAGCACTCTCTCTGGAAGGATAATGACTGCTGTGTGCACAAGAAACTGCAGAGAGTTGTGGACACAGCTCAGCACATCACAGGAACCAGCCTCCCCTCCGTGGACGCTGCCTATACTTCTTACTGCCTCAGTCAGTAAAGCAGCCTGCATAATCAAATAACCCGCCCACCCAGCACAGTCTCTCTCCTTCCCTCTCCAATCAATGCAAAAGCATGAAAGCACGCACATTGATATGTTTGCTGCATGGGCAAGTGTGTGAAGGAGTGGTGAACTTATGAGTGTTAAGTGAAACTTCATTCGTAGAAATTGATATTAGGGAACTGGTAGGCTGTGCTGCAGAGAACTCGGGTGAGGATTTTGATCAGGCAGTCTCAAGTAGACAGTCTGAGGAAAGGGCTTGACCTGAAATATTAACTGGTTTCTACTTCCGTAGAAGCTGCTTGACTGAGCTCTTCCAACATTTTTGTTTTGTTACAGTAGAAAAATGATGAGTATGCAGAATGGAAATGGTAAGAGACTATTTAAGGGATAGCACATTTGAAATTCCATTTATTCACCTTGCTACAGATTGAGATAATTGTTATCAATGCATGTTTTGCAGTACAGAGTCATGGTGTTGTGGCCTGATTACCGAGATTGACCACAGCTGTCTGTGTCTGCTCTCGTGTTCCTCCGAACGTTTGTCTGCAGGCTATGTGTTTAGAGCTTCTCTACCTCTTCTCTGCCTGGGCACCTTGGAGCCCGCCAGCATCCATATTGTGTTCCTATGCAAAAAAAAACACACACACACACACACACACACACACACACACACACACACACACACACACACACACACACACACACACACACACACACACACACACACACACACACACACACACACACCACCCCCCCCCCCCCCCCCGGTTACCTTCTGAAAGAACTACTCACAGAACAAATGCATTTTCCCTCTGAGGCGTGAAGGAGCCTAGAAATAACAATGGTCACTTCATACATTATCCCCTGCCTTGGTATGCAATTGAACATTTTGCACTCATTGTAAACGAGAGTACATGTGAAATTCCTCCTGTCTGAAGTAAAATGGACTTTCAAGAGTCAAGATTGTTTATTGTCATTCTTCAGTACACAAGTGTAAAGGAGAACTGATGTGTATGTATGACATGTACACAGCACAGTACAAAACACAATAAGCATAAAGAACTCAATGAAAAACAAAGACACAATAAGTATAAATAAATCCTACACAACACAATGTACAAGTAACTGAGAGTGGTCATTTATACATAAGATTAGTTTATATACACAGTCTGAAGTGACACCAACTGCAGGAGTATCTGTACACAAGGTGACTGGCAGGAAATGATAAAGTGACAAAGTGACTCTGGGCAAGAGAAGCTGCTCTAAGTAGCAGCAGGGTGTATGAACTCACAGTAGAATAGTGACTGTGTCAGTGTTGGTATGAGGTGTCAGTCACTTTACTCTTACAACTGTGAGGCTAACCACAGCTCCAGTGCCATATTCAACTTTGCAGATGACACCTCTGTCATGGGCCGGATCATAGGTGGTGATGAATCAGCATATAGGAGGGAGATTGAAAACCTGACAATAATTCAATGTTAGCCATACCAAGGAATTGATTGAAACATATAAGATTATTAAGGGATTGGACACACTGGAGGCAGGAAGCATGTTCCCGCTGATGGGTGAGTCCAGAACTGGAGGCCACAGTTTAAGAATAAGGGGTAGGCTATTTAGGACAGAGATGTGGAAAAACTTTTTCACCCAGAGTGTGGTGGATATGTGGAATGCTCTGCCCCAGAAGGCAGTGGAGGCCAAGTTTCTGGATGCATTCAAGAGAGAGTTAGATAGAGCTCATATAGATAGCGGGATCAAGGGATATGGGGAGAGGGCAGGAACGGGGTACTGATTGTGGATGATCAGCCATGATCACAGTGAATGGCGGTGCTGGCTAGAAGGGCCGAAGGGCCTACTCCTGCACCTACTGTCTATTGTCTATTGATTATAGCAACTTTAAATTCCTGAGTGTTACCATTTCACTGACCCAGCACATACGCGCAATTTCAAAGAAAGCATGATGGTGCCTCTACTTCTTCATGAGTTTACGGAGATTCGGAATGACATCTAAAAAACTTCGACAAACTTCTATAGATGTGCAGTCAAGAGTATATTGATGGGCTGCATCACAACCTGGTATGGAAACACCAATGCCCTCGTACGGAAAATCCTACAAAAGGTAGTGGATTCCTTCCAGTACATCATGGGCAAAGCCCTGCCAACCATTGAGCACATCTATATGAAACGTTGTCGTCGGAAAGCAGCATCCACCATTAGAGATCCCCACTGCCCAGGCCATGCTCTCTTCCCACTGCTACCATAAGGTGGAAGGTACCCCTCAACCATCAGGCTCTTGAACAAAAGGAGATAACTTTACTCAATCTCACTTGCCCCATCATCGAAATGCTCCCACAACCAACGATCTTACTTTCAATGACTCTTTTATCTCATTATCTCATGTTCTCATTATTTATTGTTATTTATTTATATTTGCATTTGCACAGGTTTGTTGTCTTCTGCATTCTGTTTGATCTTTCATAGATCCTATTATAGTTACTAGTTTATAGATTTACTGAGTATGCCCACAAGAAGATGAATCTCAGGATTGTGTATGGTGACATCTATGTACTTTAATAATAAAATTTACTTTGAACTTTTTATATTGAGGTGTGGAGTATAAGCGTCAAATGGCATTACATGGGGGACCAAAGGATGTTGAGGGGGTAATAGAGAAATTGGCTGATGTGTAAGTAGTCCTCAAGTAAATCAAAGTAAATTTATTATCAAAGTGTATATATGTCAATGTATACAACCCTGAAATTCATTTTCTTGCAGGCATACATAAATCCATAGCAAAGTAATAATCATGATAGAATCAATAAAAGACCATTTGTCTGTTTTCAACCAATGTGCAAAAGACAACAAACTGTGCAAATACAAAAAGAAAAATAATAATAATAATTAATAAATAAGCAATTATTATCGAGAACATGAGATGAAGAGTCCTTGAAAGTGAGTCCATAGGTTGTGGGAACATGATGGGGCAAATGAAGTTGAGTGAAGTTATCCCTTTTGCTTGCCTGATGATTGAGGGGTAACACTGTTCCCGAACCTTGTGGTGTGAGTCCTGAAGCTCCCGCACCTTCTTCCTGGTGACACACATCATTTCCTTACAATTCAACACAAAAATAGTGTTTTCAATCTCTCCCACTGATCCTTTGAAAAATCAGAGATCAAATAAAAAAACTAAACAAGATATGTTATCAGAATATTTCAGGGATTTTCAAAACATTGTAAATCGTCGGCCTGAAACGTCGACAGTGCTTCTCCCTGTAGATGCTGCCTGGCCTGCTGTGTTCCACCAGCATTTTGTGTGTTGTTGTTAGTCTTTTTGACCACGGGTTTACTGTTAGTTCAATAAAACACCATTCAACCTTCAGCAACAAAACAAGCCACTATTTTGATCTCTTATTTGTACTTGTGGTTGTTAATACCAGGCCCACACTGTGTAGATGTAATGGCACGAAGGATTTGAAAAGAATGTGGTTTATTATGAATGATTGATGTTGAATTTTAGGGAATAGCTATGAATTAATGTCCATAAAAAGCTTTATAAATCTACATATGGATCGTTTCATCTTTCACATGCAAGCTCTTCAATTTCAATTGTAATTTCTTCTGAATTATTATTATCTTCTGGGCACATGCAAGATTCATGCACTTCATTGCTGCCTTTATGACTCTATGTATTTGCATCGGTGTCCTTTATTGATATTACCCAAGCAAGGTGCACTCCTCTGATAAATCATCACTGCATACCTGCGATGGGCACGCCCCACACAGGGTGGCAGGTGTCATTCTGACATCATGCTTTCAAAGTTCACAGTCCAATGGTTCACTGGTTCAATTTAATATCAGAGAATGTATACAGTATACAACCTGAAATTCTTACTCTTCACAGACATCCATGAAACAGAAGAAAATTCTGCAGAATGAATGACAGGAAAACGTTAGACCCCCCCCCCCCCCAAAGCTCTCCCCCCTCCCATGCACAAGCAGCAGCAAAAGCATCAAACCCCCCCAACCTTTCACCCTCCCCCCACATTTGCTCGGGCAAAGGCATCAACCCCCACCACCCGCCACGCAAGCAATAGCAAAACCCCCGGAGACCATGATCTAGAGTTCATCGGAAACTACTGTCCATCCCAACACTTCGACATCTCAACAATCCCCCCGCCTCTCTCACAGCTTGCCTGTTCTCTCGATGTTTCAATCTCTTGCGACGCTTCAGTCGGTGAGATCAGCGAGGAATCGGGTCGTCCACAGGGCCACACCCCAAGGTGCACGCCTTCCAGGCTGCACTTGGAGATATTGAAATGCCAGGCTGCTCAATATAAATACTTATTGTCAAAGTACTTATACAATCCATATACAAAGTACCATATACAATCCAGAGATTTGTTTTCTTGCAGCTATACACAATAAATCCAACAACGTTCCCTTTAACTGTTTAACAATTGAAAAATAACATTAAATATAACTAACATAATTTTTGTCCATGGGGATACCTGGACCCAGAACTTAATTGGTTCCTGAGGAATTGTGCACTTTGGAGCCAATTAATTTCTTGTTCCAGTTATCTTCACAGCCAATATTTCCATTTAAAATATTTTATGGGTTGCAATGGAATGTTGGGTGGCAGGCAGATGAATGCATTTCCCAAGGATCTATGAAATCTGCGGGAAGAGCAGCACTTATAACCAGGTGGACTGGGAAGAGGAGCGAAGTTCAGGCCTATCATCAGGATGTAACATGGGTAAGTGACCAGCGTTATCAGGGTTGGCAGTTCTGAAAGAGATCCATCATGAGAACTATGTAACAAAATGAAGGAGTTACCAATAATGGATTCCCAACACCAGGCACCAAAATCTGGGACCTGATTCGGCACGTTCGATTTCATGAGGAAGACATTACTGGTGCTTGCAGTATGAACGTACAGTATATCTCATCTCAGTTACAACTTGTGGCAGCATAATGGCTAGCACAATGCCTTACAGTACCAGCGACCCAGGTTCATTTCCCACCGCTGTCTGTAAGGAGTTTGCACGTTCTCCCTGTGACCATGTGGGCTTCCTCTAGGTCCTCCAGTTTTCTCTCACATTCCGAAGACATACCAGTTGGTAGGTTAATTGGTCATTTTAAATTGTCCTGTGATTAGGCTAGGGTTAAATCGGGGGGTTGCTGGGCAACGCAGCTCAAAAGGCTGGAAGGGCCTACTCTGAACCATACTTCAATAAATAAAAAAACCCATATTCTCAGTATTATTTTTATTTGTAGATCTTGCACATTGGTTATTTGCTAGTCCTCATCTGTTTATGTATAGATTTTTTTGGTAAAATGTCTCTATTTCTATAATTAATAATCTTTCTTTTTTCCTATAAATGCCTACAAGGGAATTAATCTGAAGATAGAATATGGTAACATATATATACTTTGATAATAAATTTGCTCTGAACTTTGAATTTCTGTAAACCAATGACCTGGAAAGAAAATCACAGACTTCACAATGTAGTGCTTAATTCTTCAATATTCATTAACGAAAGCTATTGATGAAAATTGTATTGAATTGCACTCATAAATAATTCACAATGCAATAGAATTTGTAGACTGTAGTATTTTATCACCATCTCACACCAAGAAGAAAGACAAGCCAGATTTGGAATGCATGGGTGTAAACTTACTAAGTATGAAGAACAAGGTTAGTTAGCTCTGGATGTAAACAGACTCTGCAGATATAATATAGTCACTATAATTAAAATATGGTTCAAAAGCACAAGGCTGGGCACTAAGTGTTCCTAGATACAAGGTTCAGAAAAAAAAGTGAAAGATGAAGGATATAGGGTGCCAGCCATTTTGCAGAATGCCCCACCATAAGAAATCACAAGCAAGCACCAAGACTGTGTTTGATTGCCAGTGAGGATGGGTGGGAGGGGAATGTCTGATCCCATCTTTGAAATGTTCCCACAACCTACAGACTCTTAAAAGCACTCTTCACCTCATGTTCTCAATATGTATTGCTTGTTTATTTATTATTATTATTTATTTTTGTACTCGCACAGTTTGTTGTCTTTTGCACACTGGTTGAACGCCCAAGTTGGTGTAGTCTTGCATTGATTCTGTTATGGTTATTATTCTATTATGCATTTATTGAGAATGCCCGCAAGACAATGAATCTCAGGGTTGTATGGGTTAACACATACAGTATGTATTTTGATAATAAATTTGCTTTGAACTTTGAACTTTTCCCCTTCCACATTAGCCACACACTACCCTCAAGATGTCTGTGGTTCAGTTGAGATGATTGTCCGCCACCGTGTGGATAGCGCATTTGCCAATAAAATCTGGAATAGGATGCAATGTTCTTGTCAAAGTTTGTTCCCAGCAGGTCTGTGTGATCCACAGACTGTCCCCAGGAATGCCTGCCGATAAAAACTGCTGCTGGACTATCATCATCCTGATGAAACATGCACTTTGGTCTGCCTGAGTCTTGCTGGTCTTCCAGACAAAGAAGATACCCGCAAGTAAATACAACCAACCGGCACATTCCAGAGTTCAGGAATTCATGCTGAGGGATGCACTGAAGCTCATGGAGCCTCCTTGTGGGCTTTGTGAAGTAGGACCACAGTCTGGAGTCCCGCCTCCACTTGAAACGGAGGGATTGATCGTTGTGTAACAGCCTCTGAAAAGATTTCAGGGGGCATGTTTAAGGAAGAAACGAGTAGCATTTATACATTTTCAGAGAATGCATTTTATAAAGATTAAAAGTTATGCTTATTTGTTGCATATACGTCAAAACATCAAAGCATAGAGTGAAATGCATCATTTGCATCAATGACCAATGCAGTCTGAGGATGTGTCAGGCACAGCCCACAAGTGTTGCTATGCTTCTATTGCCAATACAGCATGCCTACAACTTATTAATCTTTGCTAGCCTGTATCTATAAGAACATAGGACCATAAGACATAGGACCAGAAGAAGGCCATTCAGCCCATAGAGTCTGCTCAGCCATTCAGTCATGGGCTGATCCAATTCTTCCAATCATCCTCACTCCTCTGCCTTCTCCCCATACTCTTTCATGCCCTGGCTAATCAAGAACCTATCTATCTCTGTCTTAAATACACCCAGTGACTTGGCCTCCGCAGCCACACATGGCAACAAATTTCACAGATTTACCACCCTCTGACTAAAGTAATTTCTCCGCAACTCTGTTCTAAATGGATGGCCTTCAATCCTGAAGTCTTGTCCTAGACTTCCCTCCCATGGGAAATATCTTTGCCATATCTAATCCGTTCAGGTCTTTTAACATTCAGAATGTTTCAATGAGATTACCCATCATTCTCCTGAACTCCAGGGAATACAGCCTAAGGAGCTGCCAGACATTCCTCATACGGTAACCCTTTCATTCCTGGAATCATTCTCGTGAATCTTCTTTGAACCCTCTCCGATGTCATTATATCCTTTCTAAAATAAGAAGCTCAAAACTGCACACAATACTCCATGTGTGGTCTCACGAGTGCCTTAAGAGCCTCACATCCCTGTTCTTATATTCTATACCTCCAGAAATGAATGTCAACACTGCATTCGCCTTTTTCACCACCGACTCAACCTGGAGGTTAATCTTTAGGATATCCTGCACAAAGACTCCCAAGTCCCTTTGCATCTCTGCATTTTGAATTCTCTCCCCATCTAAATAATAGTTTTCCTGTTTATTTCTTCCACCGGTGCACAATCATACACTTTCCAACATTGTATTTCATTTGCCGCTTATTTGTCCATTCCCCTAAACTATCAAAGTCTATCTGCAGGCTCTCTGTTTCCTCAACACTACCTGCTTCTCCACTTATCTTTGTAACATCGGCAAATTCAGCCACAAATCCATTAACCCCATAGTCCAAATCATTGACATACATCATAAAAAGCAGCGGTCCCAACACTGACCCCTGTGGAACTCCACTGGTAACCGGCAGCCAGCCAGAATAGGATTCCTTTATTCCCACTTTCTGTTTTCTGCCGACCAGCCATGTTAGTAACCTCCCGGTAATTCCATGGGCTCTTATCTTGCTAAGCAGCCTCATGTGCGGCAAACACCAGGAAATCTGCAGATGCTGGAAATTCAAACAACACACACAAAATGCTGGTGGAACACAGCAGGCCAGGCAGCATCTATAGGGAGAAGCACTGTCGACGTTTCGGGCCGAGACCCTTCGTCAGGACTAACTGAAAGGAAAGATAGTGCAGCACCTTGTCAAAGGCCTTCTGAAAGTCCAAGTACACCATGTCTACTGCATCTCCTTTGTCTACCCTGCTTGTAATTTCCTCAAAAATTGCAGTAGGTTAATCAGGCAGGATTTTCCTTTCAGGAAACCATGCTGGCTTGGCCCATCTCTTAGGATATTTACACTACACACTGCATCCGCAAAGGAAACAGCATTATGAAGGACCCCATGCACCCCTCATACAATCCCTTCTCCCTCCTGCCGTCTGGGAAAAGGCTCCGAAGCATTCAGGCTCTCACGACCAGACTATGTAACAGTTTCTTCCCCCAAGCTATCAGACTCCTCAATACCCAAAGCCTGGACTGACACCTTGCCCTACTGTCCTGTTTATTATTTATTGTAATGCCTGCACTGTTTTTGTGCACTTTATGCAGTCCAGTGTAGGTCTGTAGTCTAGTGTAGCTTTCTCTGTGTTGTTTTTTTCTTATTACGTAGTTCAGTCTAGTTTTTTGTACTGTGTCATGTAACACCATGGTCTTGAAAAACATTGTCTCATTTTTACTATGCACTGTACCAGCAGTTATGGTCGAAATGACAATAAAAGTTGACTTGACTTGACTTGACTTGAATGTGGAGGAAACGCAGTGGAGAACTCCTACCTCCTTTCAGACAGCAGTAGGAGTTGAATTGCGATTGCTGGCATTTTAGGTGCAATAAGACCACAAACTATAGGAGCTGAATTAGGCCATTCAGCCCATCAACTCTGCTGTGCCATTCTGTCATGGGTGATTCATTGTCCCCCTCAACCCCATTCTTCTGCCTTCTCCCTGGAATTTTTATCACCCTGACTAATCAAGAACCTAGCATCCTCCACGGTAAATCTACCCAGTGACTCGGCCTCCACAGCCATCTGTAGCAATGAATTCCACAGATTCACTCCCTAAAGAAATTACTCCTTATCTCTGTTCTAAATGGTCGTCCCTCTACTCTGAGGCTGTGGCCTCTGGTGCTAGACTCCCCTGCTATAAGAAATATCCTCTCCACATCCATTCCAAAGTATGCCAGCAGCTATGCTGCCATTTTTAAGCTTCAGCTTCAGATTCAGATGTATTTATCACATGTACATTGAAACATACAGTGAAATGTGTCATTTGTCTTAGCAACCAACACACCCATGGATGCACTAGGGGCAGCCCACAAGTGTCGTAACACATTTTGGCGCCAATATAGCAAGCTGAAAATGCTGCCCTTTATGCCATTTAATGGTGCAATGAAGGTAGTGAAAGATGAGAAAATGTTTTTGACAGTTCCAGAAATGGACATTAAAGATTTAATAACATGGTTCCAGAGTTAACGGTTCTTAACTGCAAGATTAGACTGGAGAAGCTGATGTTACTTTACCTGGAGCCAGGTAGTTTGGTGGAAACTTGACATAGGTTGACAGAGGCATACAAGTTCATGTCAGTTTTAGACAGGGTTAAAGAGAGGGTAAATAAAAAGTCACAGGTCCCCATAGGGAAGAGTTCAAAGACAGGGCAGACAGATTTAAAGTGAAGGGAAATAGCTATAGTTGCAGATGTGAGCAGCGAGTGGTTTAGATGTGGAACTCAGTGTACGTAAGTGTCATATAAAATCAGCCAGAACACTCCAGAAATTAATTGGAGAGCTGCATAAGGAAGAAGAATTTACAGAGTTACAGGGAAAAAGTAGGGTCACTGGAGTGACTGGATTTGTCTGCTCTCTCTCTCTCTCTCTGTTAGTTTTTCTTTAAATTCAGATTCAGATTTACAGTATTTATTGCTTGTACATTGAAACATACAGTGATCTGCATTGTTTACATTAAGAAGCAACATGCACAAGGCTGTGCTGGGGGCAGCCCACAAGCGTCACCACACATTCCGGCTCCAGCACGGCATGGACACATTAACAGCACAGAATAACGCAAGCAGCGGCAACTACAGCAGAGCAAAACAAACCCCTTTCACACACTCCCATCCCCCGTCTCTCTCTCTCTCTCTCTCTCTCTCTCTCTCTCTCTCTCACACACACACACACACACACACACACACACACACACACACACACACACACACACACACACACACACACACACACACACACACACACACACACACACACACACACACACACACACACACACACACACACACACACACACACACACACACACACCTCCATCTCCAGGACAGGCCACCTCCAAGAATCCAGTTCTTGGCTCTGGACTCTCAAACTTGTAGACAAGGAGCTTCTAACTTCCAGTCTTGATATCTGTGCCACCTCTCAACAATGAAATGAGGGAACATATGCCACCCTTCCCTTCTACTTACGATTCTTTCATTCTTCAATTACCTGACATTCTGTCACTTAGTTAGAGCATCTTAAATTCTCCATGCACAGAAACAGTATAATGTTTCATGTTCTCTAAGCAAAACCACATGGAGCATCTTTCAGAATGTGCTTTCTGTTTCATCAACGTGTGTAAAATGCAGAATATCACTACAAAATAGTGATAGGTTGGCAAAGAAAGCTTTGTGACAATTTCTGATTTTCATCAGTGGCAATAAGAAAATTATTCCTGTCCCATACGAAACAATCCGAAATAACTTCACTAATCCGTATATGGGTAATGGAATTAAGTCATTTTCATTTGATTTTTTGTTTTAGATTCATGAGTGCTGCTGGCATTTTATTTTCCACCATAGTTTGGAAGGTTAATCAGATGAGTAATTGGAATTCCGCAGCTATTCGATTCTTTTTTTTAATTTAATTTTTTTTTTAAACTTTTTTTATTGTGTTTTCAAATAGTTACAGAATAAAAGTGTGTGGAAAAGAAAATATGTGTTACCCATCCCCCCTCCCCTTAACCCCTCCCCCCTAACATCCCTATAGAAAAAAAAGAAGAAAGAAAGAAAGAAATAAAGGAAGAAAAAAAAAGGAATGCCTGGATATTGGAGGATCCCCACATGCTCCATGCAGTTCGTAATAACTTTAGTATATATATTTATTTCTTTCCCCAAGTAACCAATTATTTCATCTTCGGAGCACCTATATATTTAATCCTATCTTTTGTAAATAAGGGCGCCAAATTTTCAAAAATGTTTCATATTTATCTCTTAAATTATAAGTAATTTTTTCAAGTGGAATACAGCCATAAATTTCTTTCTTCCAACGATCTATACTTAAATATGTATCCGATTTCCAACTGCGATTCTTAGGACAAAGCATTTGCTGTCAATGGCAAAGCTTCAGAGTGTCCTGCTGACCTCAAACAATGTTGTCCACCAAACACTGGAGATTCTGGCAAGCACTTCCACCTTTCCAGCACTCACTGCTGTCACATGTCAGTACAACAGGGCCTCTGGCATCCAGCACCTTTCAATATCAACAAGCCGGAAGAAAAGTCAATCTTATTAAAGAATTCTCACAGAGTGCAAAAGAAAAACTGGTTCATAAATAATATCCAGAAAATGATTACAGGAGAAGCTGCATTACAAATCTTCGTTGATATACTTTAAACACTCTGCTTTGAAATGGTCATATAGATATGGTTAAAATGGTTTTCTATCATATACACTCAGTGGCTACTTTATTAGGTACAGGAGGGAAAGCCAGTGTGGTCTTCTGTTGCTGTAGCCCATCCACTTAAAGGTTTGATGTGTTGTGCATTCAGCGATGCTTTTCAGCACACCACCATTGTCACGCGTAGTTATTAGAGTTACTCTCGCCTTCCTGTCAGCTTGAATTAGTCTGGCCATTCTCCACTGACCTTTCTCAACAACAAGGTGGTTTTGCCCACAAAACTGCCATTCACGGGCTGTTTTTTTTTTCCATTTTTCGCACCATTCTCCATAAACTCCGGAGACTGTTGTGCACAACAATCCCAGGAGATCAGCAGCATCTGAGATACTCAAAGCACCCTGCCTGACACCAACAATCATTCCGCTGTCAAAGTCACTTAGATCACATTTATTCCCCATTCCGATGTTTGAACTGAACCTCGTGACCATGTCCGCATGCTTTTATGCTTCGAGTTGTTGCCACATGATTGGCTGATATTTGCATTAACGAGGTGTCCAGGTGTGCCTAATAGAGTGGCCACTGAGTGTATGATGCTAAAGAGTAATTATGGATTTGTACTTATTTAAAACCTTAGTTAGACCTGATGTAATCAAATATGTAGTCTTAAGGCTACAGTCTACAGTGAAAATAGTTCTGTAAAAATCCTCAAGAAACTTCATTTCAGCTTGGTTGCATCAAAAAGGGTTCCACCCAGCACAGTGCCGGGGTGCATGGATGTTTGAGGGAAACTTGAGGATTTCCAGTTGAAGGAGAATTCCCAAGGTTATCAGTGGCACAGAATATTGATAATGGTACTTCCACTGGTGTTGCTATTGCAGAATCAGGGATTGAACTACCATGGGCACTCACGAATATTGGGGTTTATTGTGGCACCAGCAGCTTTCTGGTTCTTCCTGGTAACCAGCATGAGGAAACAGAACTAAAGTAACTAAATGCAAATTCAACATTGCTAATGACATTTATTTCCACTTTAATAAGTGGAGCATAACTAAACCAACAGATGCGAGAATCTGAACCAAAAGCAGAAATGCTAGAGCAACGAGTTAGGTAAGCAACACGCTCAAAATGCTGGAGGATCTCAGCAAGTCAGGCAGTATCCATGGAGAGGAAAATACAGTTGATGTTTGGGGTCAAGACTGCTCATCAGGACCTTTAATAAAACCAAACTCAGAACATTTCACCTCAGAGAGGGAAGTGGATAGAGAAGACACGGAAGGAGCTGGATTTGGGTGGAGGGGTAGGGGGAAAGTTGGAGGAGTCAAAGGCGAGGGAAGGGTAGGGGTGTTCAGGGATGGTTACATAAGTGTTAGGTTACTGCAGAAATGGCTACAGGTTCCTACTGTCTTTACATAATATATGTCGTAATCGCAGCTCAATAATTTGCTGTAAAATGGTATTCTAATTTATGTAAACATTCACCATTTTATAACAGATACACTATTATTGATTTTCTTGTTTCAAGTGAGATATCTGCCTCTGTTCCCATTCTGTCAGCAGGTTCTTAGTGACTGAGTGCTTTATTTGAAGTCCTATTTTTAACTCTCCACCTTTGAAATGTCTTATGTTACTCACTGATTTCTTTCTGGTTACCTTAAGAAACACAGTAAATCAATGATTGCATTGTTTTGCAAATTTTGCTGAAGATATATTTGCCTGGAAATCCAGTTGAATAACATACTATATCTTTACAGGATGATGCAGTTAGAAGTGTTTCTTTCTTTGCCCAGATCAAATCCTAGGAAAGATTACTAAAAGAGCTCATAAAGGACACGGAGTGACAATAAACCCCAGGCAATACTCATTTTGGTGCACTGTGGGAAGAACTTTTGTCTTGAAAAATAGACAAGCCTGCTTGCCTGTGCTGAAGGCCTCAGACACAACCCAAGTTTACAACAATATAAAATGTTTGCCTTCTGCTGCTGTCTTCACTTAATGTACTAAAAATTACAAGCAATTTACATAAATATTAGTTGCAGACACAAATTAATGAATATAAATTGAATATACTCTGACAAACCTTTGGGATTGCTTCAACATTGCTGGTGTGTAAAAGTGAGAAAATGTTGCCTCAGTGGCAGCCTTCTGTGTGAAAATGCAGTCAGGTTTTCAATAGGTCAAAAATTATTTTTGTTACTACTTATTAGCTGGTACTATGGTAGGCAGTTTCATTGGTAAACTAAGTTCAAAGTAAATTTAATATCAAAGTACATATATATCACTATATACAATCCTGAGATTCTTTTTCTTACAGATAAAGACCAAGAAACAACAGAATCATAGAAAGGCTGTGACAGCTGAACAACCAATGTGCAAAAGGCAACAGACTGTGCAAATGCAAAAATAAATAAATAAATTCGCACTAAATATTGAGAACATGAGGTCCTTGAAAATGAGTCCATAGGTTGATGGAACAGTTCATTCATGGGATGAGGGAAGTTGAGTGAAGGTATCCCCATTGGTTCAAGAGCCTGATGGTTGAGGGGTTATATTTGTTCCTGAACACGAGAAAAGCTGCTGATGCTGAAAATCAAAAAGCAACCCACACAAAATACCAGAGGAATTCAACAGGTCGGGCAGCGTCTATGGAAAAGAGTAAACAGTCGACATTTCAGGCTGAGACCTTTTTCAGGACTCTGAGCCTGTTTCCTGAACTCTGAATTGTTCCTGAACTTGGTGGTGTGGGCTCTGAGGCTCCTGAATCTTTTTTCCTGATGGCAGTAGTGACAAGGGAACGTGTTTTGGACGGTGGATGGATGCTATTTTCCTGCAACAGTGCTCTATGTAGATGTGCTCAATGCTGGGTAGGGCTTTACCCCTGATGGACTGGGTTGTATCATGACTTTTTGTAGGCTTTTTCATTCATGGGCATTGGAGTTTTCATACCAGGCTGTGATGCAGCAGCCAATAAACTCTTCATCTCACACCTGCAGAAGTCTGTCAATGTTTTAGATGACATGCTGAATCTTCACAAACTTCAAGGAAAATAAAGATGCTGCCATACTTTCTTTGTAACAGCCCTTACATGATATACCCAGGAGAGACTCTCTAAAATGATAACACTGAGGAATTTAAAGTTGCTGACCCTCTCCACCCCTAATCCCCTGAGAAGGACTGGCTCATGAACCTCTGGTTTCCTCCTCCTGAACTCAATAATCAGCTCCTTGGTCTTGCTGACATTGAATGAGAGGTTGTTGTTGTGGCACCACTCAGCCAGATTTTCAGTCTCTCTCCTATATACTGATTCATCACCAACTTTGATTTACATTATTAGCAGCTCCTGCAGTGGGTGCTGCATATTGGTATGGGAAACTATTCTGTCTGCTTTCCACAGTGCATTCTCCTTAATCCATCTAAGAGGCAGGATTGAAGGTGAAAAATGGGAAAGGATTATGAATAGATTAACAGCCAATTCATCAAATACCTTGTGCTGGCTACCAATGATTTAATGCCATCCCCTAACATTAAATTGTCTGTTTCTCACTACTGTGCAGAGTCATAAACTTCAATTGGCCAGTACTCTCAGAGCAGGCTTCCACATAGTAAAATAAGAGTATCCAACACCCAGATTATCCTTAAACCCTCTAACAGCAGAAGTGAGAAGAGGCCCAAGAAGTTTGCTGACATGTAAAGTACTCAACAAGGACAGATCTGTTCCCATTGAGACCTTCGCCTTCTTGCTAAGAGTCTGTTTTTACTTCTATTTGAATTTATTGTCCTTTTTAATACAAGAAATCAGAAGTGAATTGTAGAGTTGTTCCTATGTCTGCATGTTTACAGCATGCAGCCAAGGCCAAATTTCTACCCTGTGAGCTTCAGTTCCCATTTTAATTAAGCTAAGGATCTGCACTTTAACTCTACATGATCTGTTCTCAGGTTTCTAGCTTTCCATGTTCCAGAGCTATACACTGAGGCTCATGTAATGGTTCAAATCCTGCAGCAGCAACCAGATATCTGGACCATTGTGCCAGGAGCACAAAGCTGGATCCGACCATGGCAGTTTAAAGGAAAGTGAACAAATAAATATGGAGCTAAGATAACAGCAACAATTGCAGAAGTAATACCTCACAGATCACTGCTTTGCCAGATCCAAGTGGCTCAGTAATATCTTTCAGAGAAATGCGGACTCAAGGAGTCTGCCGTGCACACCCAGTCTGAATGGAAAGGAGCTAAGGAAAGTTGTAAAATTAGTCAGCTCCATCTTGGGTACTAGTGTCTGTAGTATCCAAGACATCTTCAAGGAGCAGTGCCTCAGAAAGGCAGTGTCCATCACTAAGGACCCCATCACCCAGGACATGCCCTCTTCTCATTGTTACCATCAGGAAGGAGATACAGGAACCTGAAGGCACATGCTCAGCAAATCGGGAACAGCTTCTTCCTCTCTGCCATCCGATTCCTAAATAGACATTGAACCCATGAATGCCACCTCACTTTCTTTAAAATATTATTTCTGTCTTTGCACTATTTTATATACATATATATATATATATATATATATACTTACTGTAATTGCTTTACATACTTATCTTTTCTATATTGCATTATACTGCTGCCGCTAAGTTAACAGATTCCGTGACATATGCCGGTGAACCTGATTCTGATTTTACTCCTGTTAGTTGAAACTTATACAGATTCATCATTTAAAGCTACCCATTTGAACTAAAAGCTTATATTTCTTATATTATTTATCTGTAAGTGGATCTCAAGATAAGCAACATAAAATACATATTATAGTTGCTGTCATTGGAAAGGAAACATGCATCAATGTGAACATACTTGCATAAAGAGATGTGATAGTGACAGACACTCTCATTTTTAATGATATTGATAGAGGGATATGTATGTGTAGAATATCATGAATAACTCTCCTGTCCTTCAAATAATGTGCCAGACAAAATATCTTATCCAGCTGAGAATCCAGACGGATCTCAGTTTCACATTTTATTTGAAGCATTGCACCCTAACAAAACACGAGAGATTCTGCAGGTGCAGGAAATCTAGGACAACACCCACACAATGCTGAAGGAACTCAGCAGGTCTGGCAGCATCCATGGAGAAGAATAAACAGACAGCGAATTGGGCTGAGATCCTTCATCAAGTCGGTCTCGGCCTGAAATGCCGACTGATTGTTCCTCTCCATAGCTGCTGATTGACCTGCTGAGTTCCTCCAGAATTTTGTGTGTTTTGTACCCTGATCAATGCAGCATTCACACATTAGAACATACATTTAGATTATTACAGTCAAGACTCTGGAATGGGGCTTCAGTGCTCAACCTTCTCCTGTCCCAAAGATTTTGATGCAAACAATTAACTCACAGTTGAGACTCTATCGACTCCATTTCAGTTGGAGTTTTTATTTTATTTTATTTTAATGACACTGTGTGGACTATGCCTTTCTGGCTCTTTGAGCCATTCCAACCCAGCAACCCCACAACTCCGTTCAACCCCAACCTAATCGTGGAACAATTTACGCTTACCAAGTAACCCAACAGTGCATCTTTGGACTGTGGGATCAAACTAGGGCACCCAGGGAAAACCCACACATTCCATGGGGAGAATGTGCAGAGACTCCTTAAGGAACAGCACTGGAACTGAACTCTGAACTCCAGAATGCCCTGAGCTGTAACAGCATTGCCTGATTTATGGTTCTGTCCAGGACCAAACTGGGAACTTTTCACATGTGCGGAGAACGTGTTAACCGTTACACCATAAAACCCACTACATTTACGCTGTCAGGCAGATTTCTCTGTGGGCTGCTTCTGCAATTTCCATCTATGTTTAACATCATATGTGCATTCACAGGGTTAAATGTGAAGACTGGACATGTTCACAAGATAATTTTTAATTGTCAGGAATAGATTTCAAAAACTTGCTGTTTTTTGGAAATGTTAAAAAGCACTTAAGTCATAGGAATCGTAATTCATCAGCTTTCAACACTGAACCTCCTTTGCACCTTATGGTGGCTGAAGAATTCCACCCTTAATCCCTGCGTCAGATCGTGCAGACCTACAGACTCCCCTGGTCTGTTGGATTATTGAGAAAACGAAGCTGCTGATTTCTTGGTCTTAGTGCAACTTTGTTCTGCTATCAATCACATTCATTACTTCTGGGAGGATTTTTGTTTTGTCTGGAACTTCCACGCAGCTAACCCTTGGGCAACACCACAAGCACCACGTCGCTGAAACCTGAAATGTACCAACCCCCAATCAGGAAACCTAGAAAAGCGGGAGGGAGGAATCTCCTCTTCTCCATACCTCAGCTATACCTGTTCCTGGGATGGAGGAGAAGTGGAGGGAGCAGGGGTCCTACACATATTCTGCACCAGGATTTCAGTGGAAGCCCTCGTATTGTTGGCCTTGACCTTGACTAGATACAGCTCGGCAATAGGTCTTTGATGAGTCATCCCAGCCTGCTTGACTTACCTGGATTCCAAGTAGCCACATACAGTATGTTAAGATCATAGCACTTGTCAATAGATGAGTGTTTTTTGTTCCCCCACCCCAACCCCTCAACTACTCCTAGCTCATATCCCTCAGAAGTAAGGAAGCAGAAAGTTGTCTGGGGTTCATGAGCAGAGCTGAGAAGTCTTCACCTTCTCAATGATTGGATATGATCCCTGCCCTGAGTGTATATTTAAGTCATGCAAGAAGCCAGAACATTCAAGTATTGTGCTTCCCTATTCTTAAATCAATATTCAGTAACTCCAAGCATGCTTGTGCTGTCAAAAATATGTGTTTCACTTGGGAATAATGACCTTTTAGAAAACGCCTGCCAACATTGATAGAGTTGTTAAGTAGGTGCATGGTATTAGTTCATTAGTTGAGGAATTGAGTTCGAGACACAAAGTAATGTTGCAGCTCTATAAAACATTTTGAGTACTGTGTTCAGCACCGGTTGAACCAACAAAGGAAGGATGTAGAAGATTTAGAGAGGAGATTTACCTGGATGTATAACTGATGAGGATAGGTTGAGTAAGCTAGGCTTTTCCATTTGGAGTGAAGGATGATGAGAGGTGACTTGATAGAAATGTGCAAGATCATAAGAGGTATAAATTGAATGGATAGCCAGAGACTTTTACCCAGGGTGGATATGACTAGATTTAAGGTGATTGGAGGAAAGTATAGGTGGGATGTCAGAGGTAATAGTTTTACACAGAGACTGGTGAGTGTGTAGAATGTCCTGCCAGGGGGTGGTAGTTGAGGCAGATATATTAGGGACATTTAAGAAACACTTAGATAGGTATGGATGATTAAGAACAATGGAGTGAAAGGTTATATTGCTCATAGAGTTGGTTAAAAGGTCAGCACAATATTGTGGGCTGAAGGGCCTGTACTGTGCTGTAATATTTGATATACTAACATTGCTATGGCTTGCAAATGAGTCTAGGAACAGAGAGGGCAATTCACCCCTACAGCACTGCAAACCCCACTGGAGACAGTGTGGACAAACAGGAGAAGCTGGGGGGTTAGGGGTGCAGTGCACACAGGGAAAGAGGGAGGAGTCTAAGGCAGAAGAATATAAGATTATTAATCACAATGTCTAAAGCAATAGTACTGAAACAAATGGCACATTTTCGGATCTTCCCATTGCACGCGATGGATTTTGTATTCTAGGCAGGTAGAATTCTCAGTAGTTATTACAAAATAATTGTCTTTCTATTTGTCAAGCTACTTTCTGGATTTCCAGGAAAATGCATCGAAGGATTAATGTGATCAAACCAATTGAATAACGTAATTGATTAGCAGGAAAGATGAACTGCACGGAGAGTGGAATTTGACAGATGACTCATTTGATACATTTTGTTTTCCTATCATATTTGTCTTTAAGGTCTCCACTGTATGTATCCCGTAAAGGTGCCAAGATATCTCCCGTAGTACGTGGGTAAACGCCGGCAAGCACATTAAAGCTGAGCCGCTGATGGATGAGTTGCAACCTACTTACATTCTTCCAGCAGCTGTGGAAATGACACACAATCCCCCGTTACAAGTAGAACTTCCCCTGTGCAGATGTCAGATGCTTTTTTTCTATTATACACGTGCAGCCTTGTATCACACACGATGATTTTGTGCGGTGAACTGTCTCTCATTTAGTTGCATCCGATCGAACTGCTGACATTCCGAAAATACTGGAGGTAAACATGAACTGCCATTCATTTCATTGGGTTATATCTTTCATTATTCTACTGGCTAAGAAAGAATTGTCTTCATGGTTTATTAGGTTCAGACTCACTTTACCGTGTTTCATGCGTGTAGCTACATCTCATGCCATAATGAGTTAACTAACGTTAGATGTCTTTTCCAGGGTATTAGATCCAGTCGAGCGGGACCCCGGTCACAAAAGAATAAGAGACTGTTTCTCGTCAGTTGAAAGCCATTTGCTACTGTTGTTTCACATCGATTATCGGAAGGGACCCATTCTCCGGGATGATGCATTTTGATTGCGGTCAGTTGCACCCTCTCTTCAGCACCTCCGTCTCGCTCGCAGTCTGCTCGGCGATCGCCACGGCTCAACATGTTGCTTCAGCGATATGGCTGGGGTAGGCTACCTCGGCTGCACCTTGCTGACTTTGTAACAGTTAATTGAGAGTTGAAAAAGCTTGATTGCTGATTTCTTTTTTATTAATGTGGCAAGACGCAATGAGGAGGAGACGGTATCTGCTTAACAGAACTGACGATGTCCCAGCTAAACAGAAGTCAACCGACTGGCTCTACGAGTCGTATTACTGCATGAGCCAACAGCATCCGCTGATTGTTTTCCTGCTCCTGATTGTGATGGGAGCCTGTTTATCACTACTTGCTGTCTTCTTTGCTTCAGGGCTGGTAAGATCCTCTATTACCTGAAATTCTTAGTGAAGTATTTCTATTTCCATCATTCCGGCATTAATATAAAAGGTAGCCATCACATTGATTTTAATTTAGCACTCGAGCTGTAGATTTTATACCTTTCACACGTTACCACTGCTGTTAATTTCTTCAATAAATGTCATTGAGAATCAGTGCATTGAATGGTTTTGCTACTAGCAGCTTGTAGTAAATGCGCCGGCGGAGTCTGTCGCCTCTTGATAATCGTTAACGGATGGAAGCCGGTCAGTAGAATGCGCTGGGAGCAGAGAGCATCTCTGCTGTATGCAACGTCCCAGCACTTGCTGAAGAGCTCTAAGTTTCTCCAACTGCCACTGATGTCGAAAAGAGAGAAAAATATTTCCACAAAATGCTGAATAAAGCAAAAAAAAACCCTAATTTTGATAAAATAATACTTTCATATAAAAAGGACTGAAAGCAAAGCAATATAAATTTAGAGCGCCGGTGCTCATAATAATGATACAAATGACTTGCCAAAATTCGTGAATTGATTATATTCACGTCCACGTCAATGTCGACATCTCTGCTTTTGTTACCAACTGATATGCAATGATGTAAAAACTTTAGAAAATTTGCAATGTTTCAAAATCTGTTGTGTTGAATGGGTTATCACTTTTTTAAAGACTTTCAGCAATGGCTTATTTCAGAAGCTTATTACTATTCACTTTTTTGAACTGAATTTCCCCATCATTGTTTCTTCTAAAGCAGTGGTTCTTACATCCTCCTCCAAGAATTCTTTGTTGAATCGTACTCAAAATGCCCAGCCAAATTTTCTTTTTTTTTCCAAATAATTCTGGACGTAAGTAAACTCTGATTAATGCCAAAACAACATTTCTCAATGCAGGCAACTGATTTGTTCCCGTTTCTCTTGAAGGAGGGAAGGGCATTATAATGCATGTTAAACTGCTGCCTGGAAAAATTGTCCTTTCAAAACGAAAGGGCTGAAATTAGATCTGGTAGCAGTCATCTTTGGGGAAAATCCGTGAAGACACTGTCTTGCACTCACTGAAGCCTAGCTACATGTGATTAAAAAAAAACTTGATGCAGATACAGGATAACAAGATAACCAACTTAGTACTGGCAATCCTTTCATTTTAAAACTTGGTGTTCAAGCTTTGACTTTTCATGAACCCCTATGTCAGAATATGTCTTCAGCAGTGGACTGATTCAGATTCAGATTCAGATTTATTTATCACATTTACATCAAAACAAACAGTGCAATGTGTTGTTTGCATTAACAACTTGCGCACATAAGGACAGGACTCCATCCCCTGATCTTAAAGTGGTCATGAACCACCTCAAGTAATGTAGGTTTCCTCTCTGATGTGATTCTGTAAGTTTAGTTTTGTGCTTTAGAGAATTGTTTCAAGATACGGAAATCTAGTGGCTTCACACTGACTTTATGGAGAGAGAGAGAGAGGGAGAGAGGAAGAAAGAGAGAAAGAGAGGAAGGGAGAGAGAGAGAGAGAGAGAGAGAGTTCACCCTTAGCCCTTGACTTCTAGTTCTAGTCTCACCCAATCTCAGTGGAAACATCCTGCTTGCATTTACCCTATCTATACCTCTCATAATTTAGTATACTGTACCTCTATCAAATCTCCCTTCAATCTTCTACATTCTAGGGAATAAAGTTCTTAGCTATCTTTCCTTCTCACTCAGGTCCTCCAGACCCGACACCATCCTTGTAAACTTTCTCGGTACTCTTTCAACTTTATTGACATCTTTCCTGTAGGTAGGTGATCAGAACTGTACACAATACTCCAAATTAGACCTCATCAACATCTTATACAATTTCAACATAATATTCCAACTCCTGTACTCAATACTTTGATGTATGAAGGCCAATATGCCAAAAAGTTTCTTTACAGCCCTATCTACCTGTGACGCCACTTTGTTCTACCACACTCCTCATTGCCCTACCGTTCGCTGTGTAAGATCTACCCTGGTTGGTCCTACCGAGGTACAACTCCTCACACTTGTCTGCATTAAATTCCATCTGCCATTTCTTAGCCTAATTTTCCAGCTGATACAGATCCCACTGCAAGCTTTGATAGTCTTCCTCACCGACTACTGCACCCCTAATCTTGGTGTCATCCACAAATTTGTTGATCCAGTTAACCACAATATCATCCCGATCGTTGATATAGATAACAAACAACAACAGTTCCAGCACTGATCCCTGTGGCACTCCACTAGTCACAGACCTCCAGTCAGAGAGGAATCTATCTACTACCATTCTCTGACTTCTTACAATGTCAATGTCTAATCCAATTTACTACCCCATCTTGAATGCCAAATGACTGAACCATCTTGTCAAACTCCTATGCAGGACCTTGTCAAATACCTTGCTGAAGTCCATGTAGACAACATGCACTGCCTTGCCTTCATTATCTTTCCTGGTAACTTGAAAACTCTGTAAGATTGGTTAGACAAGACCTATCACACACAAAGCTATGCTGATTATCCCTAATCAGTCCTTGTTTATCCAAATACTCACTTATCCGGTCCCTTCAAATATCTTCCAATAACTTTCCCACTATTGACATCAGGCTCACTGGCCTATAATTTTTCTGGCTTACTCTGAGAGCCTTTCTTAAACAAAATTAGCTATCCTCCAATCCACTGGTACCACACCTGTCACTAAGGATGATTTAAATAGCTGTGCTAGGGCCGCTGCAAGTTCTGCACTTGCTTCCTGTAGGGTCCGATTGGAACACTTTGTCGGGGCCTGGGGATTTGTCCACCATAATTTGCCACAAGGGAACGGACATCTTTATTGAGTCCGTGACCTCACTGCTGCTGTGTCTCACTTCAGTAGACTCTGTGTCCATCTTCCGAGTAAATACAGATGCAAAGTTTTCATTTAAGATCTCCCCATTCTCTGTTGGCTCCATGCATAATTACCTATTTTGGCTCTTGGAACCCTTTTGCTCTGTAGAAGCCCTTAGGATTCTCCTTCACCTCATCTGCTAGAGCAAAGTCATGTCTCCTTTTGACCCTCCTGATTTCCTTCCTAAGCGTTCTCTTGCATTTCTTGTACTCCTCAAGTACCTCATTTGTTCCTACCTGCCTATGCCTGCTATGCACCTCCTGCTTTTCTTAACCAGGGCCTGAATATCTCCCAAAAAACCAAGGTTCTCTAAGCCTGTTATCCTGACAGGTTGATGGCCACATACAAGCTTTGTACTCTCAAAATTTCACTTTTGAAGGCCTCCCACTTACCAAGTACACCTTTGCCAAAAAACAGCCTGTCCCAGTCCACACCTGCCAGATCCTTCCTGATGCCGTCAAAATTGGTGTGTTTTCCAGTTGAATATCTCAACCCACAAACCAGCATATTTACTTTGAAACTGATGGCATTGTGATCAGTAGATTCAAAGTGTTCCCCTACACTAACTTCTGTCACCTGCCCTGTCTCATTCCCTAAAGCAGATCAAGTACTACACACTCTCTCACTGGGACTCCTTTGTACTTATTTAAGGCAACTTTCATGAATGCATTTGACAAATGCTATCCTATCTAGTCCTTTTACAGTATTTGAGTCCCAGTCAATATTTGGAAAGTTAAGATCACCTACTATCACAACATTATGTTGTGATCTTCATCGCTCTACAAATTTGTTCCTCTAAATCCCCCGGATTATTGGGCAGTCTATAATATAGCCTTTTTATGTGGTCCTACCTTTCTTATTCCTCAGTTCCATTCATAAAACCTCACTAGATGAGTTTTCCAGTCTGTCCTGACGGAGCACAGCTATGACATTTTTCCTGACCACCCCTCTTCCTTTAATCCTTCCTGTTCTATCTCGTCTAAAACAATGGAACCCTGGAATATTGAGCTGCCAGTCCTGCCCCTCCTGCAATCAAGTCTCACTAATGGCTGCAATATCATAATTGCAGGTGTTGATCTATGCCTTTTCTACAATTCTTGCATTGAAATATAGCCAACTCCGAACATTAGTCCCACCATGTACAACCTTTTGATTCCTGGTTTTGTTTGAGGTCTTAACAATATCTGTCTCCACAACCTCTCCACTATCTGTTCTGGCACTCTGGTTCCCATCGCCTGCAACTCTAGTTTAAACTACCCCCCTTCCCCATGCAGTATTAGCAAACCTTCCCCCTTCCCATTTGTTCCCTCCAGTTAAGGTACAAGCCACCTCTTCTGCATAGGTCCCACTCCCACCTACCTTCCCTGGAAGTGAGCCCAATGTTTTTAGCTTTTCATTATTTGCCTTCTTTTGCTTGGCTGTAGGAACCACAACACTGCCAATAAAGTATTGGACAAGAAGGGTGTATTTACTTTGATCATAAGCATTCAGCAGACCCTGAGAATGACCCCACCAAAATTTTGCCTGGAGCTAGTGTTCAAAATTCTTTTGCAGGATACCAGCAGATGGGGGGATTTTACAGGGATTTCAAGCTTTACTATTGTACAGGTTGATCCTGACCACATGAATTCACTGTTTGTGGGAACTGTGTGTCGACTTTGCCCCACGTCAAAACTGCAAGGGAATTCTGTGCCCCATCTTTCATGCATTGAGTAAAGATAAGCTGCAAGACGCACAGGACCACAGGTGGAGGCTTTTAGATACACGAATATGAAGCAAATGGGGGGGGGGGGGTGCAGATGACACACAAAGAGAACATTCGATATGAACTGGCATCAAGTTCAGCATAACATCATGGGCCGAATAGCCTTTAGTGCTCAATGTTTTCATAGTGTGCACACAGTTCGCGAGGAACGTTGATCTCCGCTTCTACATTGGAAAGAATGGACTCTGAACTATGTACAAAATGCTCTTTGGATTTTTTTTTTGGAACGATGAATGCAGGATTTCTGGTTTTCATTTGAAAAGGACTGGCATGTTGTCATCCAGTTCTCTGCATCTGTCTGCTGTTAACCTGTCAGAGACTTATCTGTGTGTTCCACAGCATCATTACCACAAACCGAAGCCTGAACTATTCTTCACCCTTTGCCTGGTTCCCAGTCACTTGTGCCCAGTGCCGCACCATGCACAGATCCTGATTTTACAATGCTTTCTAGATTATGCTGTGTGCTATATTGAGCAACAGAGAGTTTTAAATCCAGTGATTTTGTTTATTATCATTCCCACTCTTTTCTCCTCTGCATGGCCTTGGTTGGTGGCAGATTATGGTCTATCTGTAAAGAGGAAAATAGAACATAGAACCACAGTGCAGACCCTTCAGCCCACAATATTGTGCCAGCCTATTAACTTACTCTTATTGAATCTAGCCCTTCCCTCCCACATAACCCTGATTTTTTTTGTCATCCATGTGCCTAACTAAGAGCTTCTTAAGTGCCCATAATGTATCTGTCCCTATCAACCCCGCCGACAGGGCATTCCATGCACCACCAATCTGTAAAAGAAACTTAGTCTGACTTCCCACCCACCAATAATTTCCTCAATCTCCTTAAAATTATGTCCCCCTCATATTCGCCATTTCTGCCCTTAGAAAAAAGTCTCTGGCTGTCCACTTGATCTATGTCTTTTATCAAATTCTACACCTCTGTCGAGTCATTTCTCATCCTCCTTTACTCCAAAGAGAAAAACCCTATGATCATCAGACATGTTCTCTAATCCAGACAACTTCCTAGTGAATCTCCTTTGCACCCTCTCTAAAGCTTCTACATCCTATAATGAGGCAACCACCATCGGACACAATTTTCCAGGTGTGGTCTTCCCAGTGTTTTATACAGCTGCAACTCTTCCACATGGCTTATGAACTCAGTCCCCTGGCTAATAAAGGCCATCACAGCATTCAGCTTCTTAACCACCCTCTCAGCATGAGGGATCTATGGACCATGGACCCCAAGATCCCTCTATTCCACCACACTGCTAAGAATCTTGCAATTAACCTGGTATTTTGGCTTCAAATTCAACTTTCCAAGATAACTCACTTCATACTTCTCTGGGCTGAACTCCATCTCTGACTTCTCAAGCCCTGCTCTACTTCCTGTCAATGTCCTGTTATAACCAACAATGGACTTCTACGTGACCCAGCAACTCCACCAACCTTTGTGTTGTCTGTAAGTTTGTGATGAGGGTTTTTGCAGTGAGGTTTGAAGTAAGATGGTTGTCACCCGTCTGTCTTGAAGGACAATGGGTGATGATGACCAACATTACAAACCTGGGCAGAAGGAATGGACATCCTGAGATCTCCCTCTCGGCCTCACCAGTGTAGTCCAAAGGAAAACTTATCAAGCAATATGTTTGGCACCAGCTCGGCTGCAGGAGCAGCCGGAAGGATGTTCAATGACGTCCAGCTGCCTTAGGGGCTCCACTCCGAATTTGCTGCCTAGGTTTACTCTTGCAGCCTTCGTCTCTCCTGAGGCTGCCCACAAGGCAGTGGGGCTATTTACCTGGAGATCTGGTTCACGAGCACCATGGTATGTCCACACACCTGTGGGCCTGTGTGCTATGTGTACAGGGGCCAGACCTCCTCCCTGTCCTCTGTAGATCGGCCTGAGTCTGAAAGGAGTTCAGTTTCCGTGTGTCACCAGCGACGTGGCATGAGATAGGGCTTGCTGTTGGAGAGCTATGTACTGGCAGGTAGAGACTTAAACATTCAGCTGTCCTTTTTGCAAGATTGCCAGCCAGTGGTGGGAGCTGAAAGTGAGAACGACTAGCACTTCCCACTACACCACCACACTGGACGCATCACACCAACCATTACATACTTCAACCACCCATAGCTTGAAATTTTTTAACTGTGTCTAATCTGTATATAGGATGGTTAATAAATTTCTGTTTGGTGAGTCCCGGGTACATAGTGCATCAGCTAGTGCTTGAGGATAGTAGTATATTTTGGCAAGATATGATCTTTGATGTGCATTCATTGACTTTAACCACTTACGTCAGATAATTGAAGTTCTTGCGGCATTGCATTTATTCCTCATGATTTAGCGTTGTTAATGCCCAGAGCCATCTGCTCCATCTGCCTTAAAAGTGTGTATTTTTCCCTTCCACCTCCTTCACCCAACCTATTGTGCAGTGTTCAAAATACTGTGTATCTTTCTCTCTCTCATATTGCATCATTCTCCAGTTTCTAGGATTGTTTTCAATTCCGGAACGCAAGCTTGCATCTACTCCAGACACATTGCATAAACACACGGGATTCAGCAGATGCTGGAAACCGAGAGTAACACGTACACATTGCTGAAGGCACTCAGCAGGTCAGGCAGCATCCATGCAGAGAATGAACAGCACACATTTTGGCCAAGACCCTTCATCAGGACTGGAAAGGAAGGGGGAAGGAGCCAGAATAAGACAGTAGGGGGGGAAAGGAGTACAAACTGGCAGATGATAGATGAAGCTCGGTGAGGGGCAAGGTGGATGGGTGTGGGAGGGGTGTGAAGATGGTGATAGGTGGAAAAGGTAAAGGGCTGAAGAAGAGTGTCTTTAAAAGGTATGTATCTTCTTTAAGAGATACATGTTAGCATTAACTGAAATTAGTATCTCTTAACATTGACAGAACCTTTAGAAGGTTTCCAATGTATCCATTCTTTGATTCTAACCGGATGGTGCAATCACATCCAGAGATTGCTTGGATGTAGCTTTCTGGCCACCTTGGTGGATAATTACACGTCGTGATCACTGGATGACATTTTTGCCGGCTGATGAATTTAATAACAACAGCAGAGTATGCTGTTTATGTAACTGGTGCATGTTGTGTAATATAATTTAAAGTGCACAGAGTAAAGGTAAGAGTTGCTTCTAGGTGAAAAGTGGGCTGCCCATGTGTCCATTTCAAAACCCTTCTATGGCGACTTGCTGGAATATGTCGCAGAGAAGTATCACGCAAACTCCAAGAAGGATAAAGCTGCAAAAAGCCCATTCAAGCAACTATTTATGCACCAGGTGGAGCATCAATTTTTTTTGCTATTGCCACTGACATATCCAAAATATTCATTTTCTATGTTCTCCTCATGAGACTGATATTTAGAAAATACACTTTGTATTCCACAAATTCATTCATGTTCCATGCACACTGTTTCTCAATTTTAAGGGCACTTACACTGCTATGTCGTGATGATCCAAATTTATTGGGCCAGATTGAGCTAACTGTTTGAGAACTCCCAGCGCCCAATTGCTCCCAGATGAGGGAATCCTCAGCTTATGCAAATCTCGAGAGTTCTGTGCCTGATCATCATGCAACCGTCCCTCGTTTCTTTTCCTGGATCTCAAATCCAGCTGGGGTGTCCTATCCAGTGACGGCCTACTCTGGAGTTGGAGGCCTGTATTTGTGTGTGAGTGGGTGTGGAAAGGGGCGTGTTCCTGATATTGTTTTGTTGCTGTGTTGCTCTGTTGAACATTGTGGGCTTGTTACAATGACATCAGAATTGTGCTGACAATTGTGCACATCCTTAAAGATAAAGATTAGGTTTATTTGTCATGTATACATCAAAACACTGCACTGCACAGGACCGAAAGAAGTTGCAGAGGGGTGTAAATTTAGTCGGCTCCATCTTGAGTACTGGCCTACAAAGTACCTAGGACATCTTCAAGGAGCAGTGTCTCAGAAAGGCAGCATCCATTATTAAGGACCTTCAGCACCCATGGCATGTCCTTTTCTCACTGTTACCATCAGGTAAGAGGTACAGAAGCCTGAAGGCACACACTCAGCGATTCAGGAACAGCTTCTTCCCCTCTGTCATCCAATTCCTAAGTGGACATTGAAACCTTGAATACTCCCTCACTTTTTTATATACACTATTTCTGATTTTTGGCATGATTTTTAATCTATTCAATATACATATACTGTACATTATTATTTATTTATCTATCTATCTATTTGCTTATTTATTTATTTACTTTCTTCCATATTATGTATTGCATCGAACTGCTGCTGCTAAGTTAACAAATTTCACAACACTTGCCAGTGATAATTGACCTGATTCTGAATCATACACTGAAATACACCATTTGTACAAATCAAATCAGAGAGGGTTTTGCTGGGCAGCCAGCAAGTCTTGCCATGCTTCCAGCACCAACATAGAAAGCCCACAGTTCACTAACCCTAACTGTACATCCTTGGAGTGCGAGAGGGAATGGAGCACCTGGATGAAACCCACACAGGGAGTCACGGGAAGAATGTAAAACAGATCTTTTCAGGGAACAGCAGGAATTCAATTCTCATCTCACAACTGGCACTTGAAAGAGTGCAGAGAAAATTTACAAGGATGTTGCCAGAACTTGAGGACCTGAGTTATCGGGAAAGTTTGAACACGTTAGGACTTTATTCCCTGGAGAATGAGGGTAGTCTGTATAGAGGTGTACAAAGTTATGAGGAGCATAGATAAGGTGAATGCAGGCCGGCTTTCTTTTCTCAGGTTGGGTGAGACTAGAACTAGAGGCCATAGATTTAGGGTGAAAGGCGAAATATGCAAGGGGAAAATGAAAGAATACTTCTTCACTCAGAGGGTGGAGCAAGTGTGGGATCCGCTGCCAGAAGTGGTGATATGAGTTCAACTGTAACTTTTAATAGAAGCTTGGACAGGTACATGAATGAGAAGGCTATGGAGGGCTGTGGTCCGTGTGCGGGTAGATGGTGCCAGAAAATCAGGTTGGTATGGAATGGATATTTCTCTGCTGCATTTTCTGTGACTCCGTAACTTCTACACTGCCTGAGACTCAATCTGTTGTAGTCTTACTGTCTTTCTTGATGGATAGAAGATCAACCGACGTTCCATAGACAAAGACAAAAATGATACATTGATTGAACATCAACATAAGTGCATAAGGAAAAAAAAATTATGAGCTTTTGACAACCAGAGCATGCAAAATTGCAGAATTCCAATTATTCCATAAGGGGAAGATCTTTTTAATAAATATTTCTGCTGAAAACAAAAGGCTTGTAAAAAGAAAAGATAGGAGTTTTTTTTTGCCTTCCAACCTGCCTTTATCAAGTTAGGACCACCTGAGAGGAGTATAAGTTCAAAGTAAATTTACTATCAAGGTCACCATCTACTATCCTGAGATTTATTTTAAAGCACCCTAAATAAATAGGTTATGATCAAATCATTTTTTTAATGATTGAAATTATATGACCCAGTCAAAAATGCAAGTAACCTCAGTTAACAAATTGTACGTACATTGTGCAATTGGGAATATTTTAGCCATTTAATAGTGAGGATGTTGAGTAGAGATACTTTGGCAAAAAAGTAAGAACTCCCATTAGACAGAGCATAATTTATATCCATTTAATTAGTTGTTCTCAATTGTTGCATTATGAATGTGGTTTTTAATTGCGTTTTAAGTAAGTCAATAATGCTTGTTCCACAGCATAGCAATAAATGTGACATAAACAAATACAGAAACTGCTCTAAGTACCCAGTAGGCAAGCCACATTTGTGAAACATGAAAAGTTTTAAATTGAGAGTTTTTTCTAATGTATTAACTTGTATCACATATACCATGATTAAATAGAATTAGTTGAATTTATGAACTTAATTGTGTCATTTTAGCACACATTTTGAACCAGTGGATGATAGAAATGTTTGAAGCTGATTGAAGAAAATGCTTTGTCTTTGCGAGTTTCGGTTGTAATTGATATTGCTAAATGCATAAATCATCCCAGACATACAAGTGAGAGTGTTTTTAACCAACTTTTCATTTCTTTCATCCCAGGATATCGAAGACCACGTGGCTTTCCTAATAACCGTTCCAACCGCTTTGGCTATATTCTTCACAATTTTTGTTCTGGTCTGCATGGAGGCAGTATTCCGAAAGCTACTGCACGTGTTTTCACTTGTAGTCTGGGCGTGCCTGGTTGCTATGGGTTACCTCTTCATGTGTTTTGGTGGTATCATTTCTCCGTGGGATCAGGTAAGAGTTCTGAGATGCAATGGAATATGATTTTGTCAGTCAGCAATCACATTTTTACATAGACTATATTACACTAGGGCTTCTTTTCTTTGAAACATGATTGGTAGGGGTATATTGTAACCACCTAGTAAGTGCAAATTGGAAGAAAATTAATACTGACCAGCATGATTGCAACATTGAATCGCACATTCTGGTTCCTCATTAAGTAGGAAACAAGTAGGGACATTTGATACACTCTTAGATAGGCAGATGGGAGATAGAAAAATGGAAGACTATGTAGGAGAGAAGGATTAAATGACTTCAGAGTAGCTAGAAGAGTTGGCACAACACCGTGGGCTGAAGGGCCTGTACTGTGCTGTCGTGTTCTATGTTCTATGACTCACAAAAAAATAAAATGTCATGATATTTGGCATTGGCATTGGTTTCTTTTTGTCACGTCTACCAAAATACAATGAAAATCTTGTCGTGCATACTGTTTGTACAAATCAAATCATTGTACAGTGCATTGAGCTACAATAAAACAAAACAATAGTAATGCAGAATAAGGTGTAAAAGACACCAAAAAAGGGCAGTACAGGTAATTGTTAAAGTGCAAGATCATAACAAGGTAGACTGTAAGGCTGAGTCCATCTTATCGCACAAGAGGTCTGTTCAAGAGTCTGATAACAGTGGGATAGAAACTGTCTTTGAGCCTGGTGGTATGTGCTCTCAGGCTGTAGTATCTTCTGACTGATGGGCGAGAGGAGAAGAGAGAACATCCGAGATGTGTCAGGTCTTTGATTGTGCTGACTGCTTTACTGAGGAAATGAGAAGTATAGGCAGAGTCCACAGAGGGGTAGCCGGTTTCTCTAATGTGCTGAGTTGTGTCCGCTACTCTCCGCAGTTTCTTGCAGTCACAAGCAGAGCAGTTGCTGTACGAGACCTTTATGCATCCAGGCAGAATACTTTCTATGGCGGATCAATTAAAAGAGTAAGCGGGGATGTGCTGAATTTCTTTAGCCTGCCTGAGAAAATAGAAGTATTGGTGAGCTTTCTCGGCCATGACATCAATATAGTTGGACCAGAATATATTCACACCTAGGAACATGAATCACTCAACACTCTCAACCTCCCTACACCATTGATGTAGACAGGAGCATGTGCACAGCCACCATTTCTGAAGTTAATGATGTGCTCTTTTGCTTTGTTGACATTGAGGGAAAGGTTGTTGTCATGACATCAGGTCACTAAGCTCTCTATCTCCTTCCTGTGCTCTGATTCATTGCTATTTGAGTTGAGCTTGTGAATGTGTTGCTTTGTGATTGTTTGCATAGAAATTGCTCAATGTCTCCAAAAACCTGGTTAGTTACACAGCTGATGATGGCCAATAAACATTCTGCCGGCGTACTAGCTGCTAGAAGATTCGTTAGTGCATGAGGCCAAAGATATTTTGCACAACTGAACAAGTCTTGTACGCTCAAGAGCCTTCCATAACATGGTGTGCAGAGGAAATCTGGGAAGCTGATCAGATGGTTTGGTCTCGGGCACTGGGTGGGTTGAGAAAGAAATTTAAGCTCAGCTTGTTGTGGGAGGTTGATCGTCTCATGGGAGGAAGGTAGGATCAATGACCTGGAAGCTAGTTATGAAACACAAGAAATTCTGCAGATGCAGGAAATCCTGAGCAAAATACTGGAGGAACTCAACAGATCAGACAGCATCTTTGGAGGCAAATAATTCAAGATTCTGCCCCCTTCCTTTCCAGTCACGATGAACAATCTTGGCCCGATATATTGACTACTTATTCTCCCCCGTATATGACATCAAAAAGCCCAAGTCTAGGAATTACTGTTGTTTAAATAGCTGAAAGACAAAAAAATACTCTGCCACCACCGAAATCTTGCCACAAGGACAGCAAGCTATTTACTGTTTACCTGGGCTGCACACTACATGCATTTTGAATGATAGGTTATTAACTTACTTGTGGTAATATTTTGTTTTGTGTGATGCGTGTGATACATGTGTTGTGGGTGCTCCATGGTCTGGAAGAAGTTGATTCATTTGGTTGGGTTTATACTGTATGTACACTCAGACGACAATAATTTTGAATGTTGTTTATCTATTTACTTATTTTATTTATCGAGAAACATTATGGAATCAGCTCTTCCAGCCCTTTGAGCCAAACTGCCTGATTTAATCAAGGGACAATTGACAATGACCAATTGACCTACCGATCGAACTTGAACTTGAACACTGGCAGTTTCTTTGGGCACCACACTGGCGTTAGCCATTATGACTTTGCTCAGTCTAATTCCATCTTTGCAGACTTTCACCATTCATTTCCATTTCAGCAGAACTGACAGAAAACTCCATTTCAGAGAATTTGCATAATAGACAGGGAACAAACTGCACTTTAAAAAGAATTAAAATTCAAGTGCTTTACTAGTGAACTCATAGTTTCAATTGAAAGCTGTTGTTGAATTATTTCCTTTAAGAGATGTAGACTCAAGATAGATACTAAAACCGCCTTAATGAATGAGCACTTTCCATCCTCCAATCATTTCATTTTAATGATAGGAAATGTGCATCTACATTAAGTTTAATTTCTCATGTGCAATCACTGCAGGTCAAAGTTAAGCATTAGAACTGGAGACTTTAACCCACACTACGGTGACGATGGTAATATTATACGAACCACCAAATATATAATTCATCTTATTAAATGTGCTTTTGTGTTTTTGAGTGAGACAGGGGTTACCGTATATTTTATTAGCAGTTTGAGGAGATGTGATATGTCACCTAAAACACTCAAAGATTTCTACAGATGTACCATGGATAGCATTCCGACTGGCTGTATCATTGTCTGGTATGAGGGGGTGGTAGTTACTGCACAGGATTGATGTAAGCTGCAGAGTTGTAAATTTAGTCAACTCCATCATGGGTACTAACCGTAGTATCCAAGACATCTTCAAGGAACGGTGCCTCAAAAAGACAGCGTCTATCTTTCAGGACCCCCACCACCCAGGACATGCCCTCCTCTCATTGTTACCATTAGGAAGGAGGTACTGCAGCTTGAAGGCACACACTCAGTGATACAGCAACAGTTTCTTCCCCTCTCACATCTGATTTCTAAATGGACATTGAATCCATGAACTCTACCTCACTACTATTTTTTAAATTTCTGTTTTTGCTCTACTTATTTAATTTAACTATCGTGTACATATATAGACACACAGTAATTCACCATTTTTTTCTATATTTATCATGTATTTCATTGTACTGCTGCCGCTAAGTTAGCAAATCTCTCAACATTTGTGGGTGATATTAAACCTGATTCAGATTCTGATTCTGAGAAAGAAAGCAGTGGGGTGGCTACAGGGTGGAACTCAACTGTTAAGTATGTAGATATATATTCATCTTGGAGAGACTCGAGTTATATTAATCTAAACAGTTTTCTTAGATCACTACATTGTGTTATTTCTACCTGTCACTACAAAGGGAGACAAGGACACAGTCAAAGCCAACAGGACAGTCAGTGAGGATGACATTGTGCTGCGCTTTGGATGAAATATAAAACTGAAGGTTCATTTGCTTATTTCAGATCATCCTTGCTTCAGGACATTTTAAAAACAAAACAAGACTTAAGTAAATTTGAAAGGCTTTTCATGAGCTTTGAGACACTGGAGTATTCTGAAGCTCTATGAAGCACAATGTCACTGCTGGACTTCCTAATTTTACATTGGCAAGTCCTGCATGCCCAATTATTTTAAAGCAAATTCCACAGAGCAAGTGCTGCATGTCAAGTAAAGGCATCCTATAATTGTGATTTTTTAGTGTGAATATTATTGCTATAACTGTGGGCATGGCAGTCATAGACAGGAGCAGAATTAGGACATTCATCCCAATGAATCCACTTCATCATTCCATCATAGCTGATTTTTCTCCTTCTTAACCCCATTCTCCTGCCTTCTCCCCATAACCTATGTGCCTATCAAACTCCATTTTAAATATACCCATGACTTATCCTTCACAGCTGTCTGTGTCAATGAATTGCTCAGATTCACCACCTTTTGATTCAAGAAATTCCTCCTCATTCTGTTGTATTCTGAGGCTGTGCCCTCTGGTCTTAGACTCCCCCACTACAGGAAATATCCTCCCCACATCTACTCCATCTAGGCCTTTCTGTCACAAACAGGGGCAGGATTGGACCCAAATGCAGGACACAGACACTGAAGTACTAGGGGTAGGACAGGATGGGGATGCCATGGCATGTGAGGGGTAAGGCAGGCAGGGGGATCCCAGAGTTCAGACGAGGCAGGAGGATTCCTCATGGCAGGCCACATGGATCCCGGGCAGGGCCGCCTCCCAGGTGGAAACAGAGGCCTGGGCAGGTGCAGGGCACAACCCATGGGAAACAAGGGGAGGACAGGGTAGGAGCCCATGGATCCCGGGCAGGGCCACCTCCCAGGTGGAAACACAGAGGCCTGGGCCAGTCACGGACACCTGGGCAGGTGCGGGGCACAACCTTTAGGGTGAAATAGGTGGAAAGGGCAGAAACCCCCACCGGCCAGTAGCAATCCAGCTGGACCTGCCCAACAGAGGTAACGGATAGGACATTGGAAAAAAAGTTGAATTTCCCCATAGGGATGAATAAAGTATCTATCTATCTATCTATCTCTATCTAACCCCCGCCGGGCAGCGGCAGTCCAGCCAGACCTCCCCGACAGTGGCAACAGATAGGAGAAGGCAGATGGGTGGAAAGGGCAGAACCCCCCACCAGGCAGCAGCAGTCCAGCCAGACCTGCCCGACAGAGGCAAGGGATCAGCAGGAAGCTGGGTCCAGGATGAACAGCAGGACTACCATGATACACAGGTAATTTGGGAAAGGCAACCAACAGCGTGGCAGCACAAGCAAGGAGAATAAGGCCCAACAGCAGGACCAGCACACAGGAGAGAAGCAGGGGAACAAAACCAACTGGATAGAGCATATACAGAATAGGCCAGCAACCAGGGCAGAACAGGATTCCAAGCAGGGCAGCAACCAGGGCAGAACAGGATTCAGAGCCAGCCGTCCAGGTACAGAGCATGTTAAACCAGCTTCAGAGCAGGACAACCCCACAACTAGGCTCAGTCCCCGAGCCCCTTATAAACACCTGCCCCCTAGTAGGCGATAGGTGTACCTCCTTAAGCCAAGATGATCCAATGGCTCCGTGTGACAGGAGGGCTGGCTGCAAGGCCCGGAGTCCGGAGTCTGCGGACCGGAGCAAGACCCGAAAGGCGGGCTCCAGACCGGACCCTACCACTTTCAATATTTGATCGGTTTTCCCTCCTCGTTTTTCTAAAATCCTGCTAGTACAGGTCTAGAACCATCAAATGCTCCTCATATTTCAACCTTTCATTCCTGGGATTATTCTTGTGAACCTGCTCTGGACCCTCTCCAAAGCCAGCACCGCTCTCTTAGGTAATGGCTCAACACTTCTTACAATACTCCAAGTGTGGTCTGAGCAATGTTTTATAAAGCCTCAGCATCACATTCTTGCTTCTATATTCTAGTCCTCTTGAAATAAATGCTAAGGTTGTATTTGCTGGGTTGTTTTCCAGGTGCTTTCTAGATGGTTAAAAAAAACTTTGAAGTATAAACCAGGCAAGGATTTAGAGATTTCACCTCAAGCCTAACCAAGAAGATAAATATCTATTCAATTTTCACCCAGGGGAAGCAGAAATGCAGCCGTTCAAAGAAAGCCAGCGAGGATTTAGAAAGGGTTGTTCATGGTTGACAAACTTCACTGAATCGAAAAAATAACTCATTGACTTTGTTCTTTCCGTATGGATTTCCAAGCAATGAATAGCTGTCATTCTGTTGTTATCATTGGAATAACTTTTCACATAACAGTCGATATTTTCCCTAATAAAATGGGCTTACTTCATGTCAGGGTAACAGAGTATATTGAGTCATATTACCCGGAGGTTACTTGTCTTCCCCTTGATATGAAATGTGCAAACAGCAATAGAGGAGCTCCAGAGACATGTCAACAGCAACAAACAAACCAATTCTAGTCCCAGGAGAAGTTCTGATCAGTGTGACATTCTGTACCAACTCCATGTCACTGTGCTATTCATCTGCTATGTTTTCTAGATAAAACAGGGAATGTTCAATTGCAAAGGCAAAGAAATTGGGGACATTGTCTGAAGGTTAACATTCCATGAAGGTTATTTAACTTCTCCATTGGTCAGCTTTCTCATTTTAGGCATATCCCTCGGTGTTTCATCTGTTTATTTTTTTATATATTTGTCTGTTTGTTTATTTATTAAGATACAGTGCGGCACTTCAAGCCACGCTGCCCAGCAACCCCCTGATTTAATCTTAGAGTAATCACAGGACAATATACAAAGACCAGCTAGCCTCCCAACGGGTCGGTCTTTGGACTGCAGGAGGAAACCCATGAGGTCACAGGGAGAACGTACAAACTCCTTACAGACTGAGGTGGCAATTGAACCCGGGTCGCCTGTACTGTAAAGCGTTGTGCTAACCACTACGCTACCTGTTTGTGAGGAGAACTTTACAGAGTGGATTGGGTTGCATGTGCTAGATTCAGATTTGTTTATATTTGTACCCACCAGGGATGCAATGAATTTCCTTGCCTGTGTGTGAAGCCCACAGAGCATATAGAGTACCTGGTAATACTAAAAACAACACCAACACAGAAACAACAGAGTGGTGAATGATACGATGGTGCAAAAATAAAAAAGGAATCCTGAAGTGACAATAATGATGTAATAAACAAGGGTTTGAGAATGTGGCACCACCAGCAAGGGAATGTGAAAGAAGTGATTGGTGTCTGGCAGCAGTGAGGAAGACTTGAGTCTGGTTTTCCAGAGTTTCAAGCTCCTGGACATTCTCCAAGAAGGTAGTAGAGAGAAAAGTGAATTGCCAGGGTTGGCAGCCATCCTTGACAATACTGTTGCTATGTACGATTGGAGCAAGAACAACAGTGAATTTGTACAATGGAATGCTTTTACTGAGTCAGGCTAGTCAAGGTAGATGCTGGTCCAACTCGTAGCTCTCATGTGGTTAAGTTACACAGCACGTACATTAATAAGATGACTCTAAAAGCTTTCCACTGCAACACTCTGCTGTCGCATACATAACAGCTGTCAGTCCACCATGAGGATGGACTGGATGGAAGGATATGGTGAGCCTAGACAATACTGTGTGCTCTGATGGTCCAGGGCGAAGCAACTTCCATACATGACTGAAATGCAATCCATCAGGATTCTTTCTATAGCACATTTGCTGAAGTCCTTATGGACAAGCCACATCTTCTCTGACCCCTAAGAATGTACGTGCGCTGATGTGCCTTCTTGATCTTTGCACCGGTATGGAGGGACCAGGAGAGGTTGCTTGTTGGCTGGATGCCCAGGAACTAGAAGCTGGAGACCATTAATGCAGAAGCTCTGTTGGTAGGACACGGATGTGTTTACGTGCCCCAGGTCAACAACCAGCTCTTTCATTTAGCTGACCTTAAAGGCTAGGTTATTGTTCTGACACCAGGACGCAGGGTTTGTATTCTGTCTCAATATTCTTGTTGACCTGGCAGGAAGCAACATGAGAGAGGGAAAACATAAAAGCTGCAAGGCAAGCAAAGGGGCCCCTCGCCTTTTAACTCTACTTCTCATCTTTTTCTTTCTCCAGTCTTGCTGAAGCATCTCAGTCCAAAACGCCAACTGTGCTCTTTTCCATAGATGCTGCCAGGCCTGCTGAGTTTCTCCAGCAGTTTGTGTGTGTTGCAATGCAAGCATAAGGTAGCTTTAACCTGTAAACTTGCTGAGGAGGCCAGAGCATTGGTAGCGTAGCAATATGCATAATGCTTTGCAGTGCCAGTGACCTGGGTTCAATTCCCGCCGCAGTCTATGAAGAGTTTATACATTCTCCCACAACTGTTCTGTTTTCCTCCAATTGCTCTGGTTTCCTCCCACATTAATTAGTCACATGGGTGTAATTGGGTAGCACAGGTTCATTGGCTGGAAGGGTCTGTTACCGTGCTGTATCTCTAAATAATAAAAAGATTGCTCTGGAAACCACTATGATTCAGCAAAGATATAAAAGCTTCATGTTTAAAGCATCAAAACAGCAACGTAGTCATTAAAAAGCTAAGAGTTGCTTTTGAAAGTGGAATAGCAGCTGGAATTTGAAATTAAATATAAAAGAATTGAAGATGGAACAAAAGAAGGCTGTGTAGGAGGGAAGGAATAGATTGATCTTGGAGTAGATTAGAATGTTGGCTCAACATTGTGGGCCAAAAGGCGTGTACTGTGCTGTAATGTTCTATGTACTAAAACGGGACATTTGAGCCCTGCGTGGTGAAGGAATCTGTTTCAACAAGAAAACAAAATTTACTTTCTCTGAGCTAACACATTTCATTCCCCTTCATTTCACAGATTGGGTTAGACAGCTGCTAATTGGGAGAAAGACAGCCTTTTATTTTTTATTATTAAAATGTTTAATCTTCTCACAGTCTTTTTTCATTTGTAATCTGCATTATTAGATCACTTACTCCAGTAGAGTCATAGAATCATTGAACAATATAGCACAGGTACAGGCCCTTCAGCCCAATGATTCCATGCTGGTCGTGGTGTCCTCCCAGCAAACCGGCACCTGAAATGGATTATGAAACCTGCACCCTCAGATTAAAAGTCTGATGCTGTACTGACTGGGTTAATCGAGGTTAATTAGGACGGGAATTCCCAACATGGGGTCCGCGGTCACCTCGGTTAATGGTAGGGTCTCATGGCATAACAAACCCCTGCTTTAGAACAGAGGTTGGAGGAATCTACAAAACTGATATTCTGTATGCAACTTCACATAAAATACAAATCGTCCATCATCCAATGGTTTGGAAATCCTGAAAGTCTAGTGTTTGGCTTATTCATTGGTAGGTAAAATGAACTGGGTGTCCGGTGTGTATGTGGAGTGTGCATCCAGCGTTAAGGGATCCAGAGTGTGGCCAGAGCCAGGTTCTGTGAAGAGGCCTGAACCCTGACTGGTTCAGGCCTCAAACATAGAGTTGGAGTGGGGCATGTTTCCTCTGGAACAGCAGCTGGGACTGCTCTGGTATTCTCTTCAGCCTTTCAGACTCAGTGATACACTGGAAATTTTATCATATTACCATGTAGCCTGTCAAAAAAAGTGAAATGAAAGCGTGTGCTGGGTACTAATAGTAGTATTATTCAATAGACTAGAAAATCTCCACGTCTGGCTCTACACAAGTCCCAAAGGCGGCAGATTATCAGAGCTTTAAGGTTGTTTGTATCATGAACTCATACAAAGTATTATATTAACTGAAGTGGCACAAACGAACCTGAGGAGCAAAGACAAGGCAGACATTTCTGAAGCTGTTTCAACTATCAAGCATCTAATTTTATCTCGGAGATAGAGCCTATTTTTATTACCTCAGAAAAATATAGCAATAATGCTTCATTTCCTGCTAGCAATGTAGCATTTCCATGTAGTAGTCACATGTGAAATATGGCTGGGTAATTGTAACAATGCTATTAATAGAGGTGAGGGAAAGGTTTAATTTGCCAGCTAATGGAGGAGGCTGGAATATAATTGGGGTGTATTACATTTCTGCTATGGGATGAGCCAGAGAGTACAGGATTAAAGAATATGAAACAAACAACTGTATCCAATCCGGGAAAGATTGGGATCGATACAGGAGAGCGCTCTGTTTATTTTATCCAACAGCAGTTGTCTAAGAGGGCAGAGAGTTCACTCGAAACAGCAAAGCATTTATAAATTGACCTAAATAAAAATGTAATAATATAAATTATTGTCACGAGAAGATACTTGATAAAATGTTTTCTACACAGCTGGAATTTAATTCTTGACTTAGTACATGTTGAAATATATTTGGCTCAGAGTCGAGGTACCATTTGATTACAAAGTACTATTTGTATACACAAACAGAATGATTACTCCCAAGAGGTTACAGTGATAAGTAATTCTCGTGTGGAATAATGTTTTGAAGAAATGCCTTCGCCCAACCATAATCCGGTTAATAATCTAATAATTGGAATGTTTAATGAAATGATTTGAATTTTGCCCCCTGAATGCAATGCTATTAGTTCTATAATGTTAGCAAATATCTTCGGTTGGAAATACTTTCTCTAGAAATTTCACAGCAGTCAGTATCTATTGGGATATGTATGTATGTGTGTACGTTTCTCAATCTTTTTTGATGAAAATATTTTTCGGCACAGCTGAGAGTGGGAAGGAGGTGATTTGAGACTGAGTTTTTAACAGGATCTTGAGATACTGCAAATTTAAACTTTTACAGTTTCCTGTGATTTGTTTAACAGCGAAGACCAGTGCTACATGACTTCCCCAAGACTGAAGTTTGTTTACTATTATTCTTCAATACGCCAGAGCAAAATTGTTGTTACTCAGGATGCGATGCACCATAAAAAAAACACAATAAACATAAAGAACTCAGTAAAAAAGCCAATAAGTGTAAATATAAAAGCAATCCTATAAAACACAATGCATAAGTAACTGTTATATCCAGTGCCTTGAAGAAGTATTTAGACCCCAACATTTTCTTCACATATGTGAGTATTACAAACAGGGATTTTGATCAGTTTAACTAAGAAATGTTACTTGTGAATCACATGCTCCTTTTTTTCACAGTAGAGCCCCAAAACGGGGAAAATTGTAAAGCATGAAGACTAAAAAATTCAAATACAGAAATGTCATCAGTCCAAAAGTATTCAACCCCCATGCCCGGTACTGTACTTAGTTGAACCGCCTCTTTCAACTATTACAGCCTTTTTTGGATATTAGCTTTGCACAATGGACTGGAGCAAGATTTCCCCATTCCTCCTTGCAAAATTGCACAAGCTACGCAAGATCAGATGGGGAATAGGTGGTGGACAGTTGTCTTGATGTCTTGCCAGAGATGTTTGATCGGGTTAAGGTCAAACTCTGACTGGGCCATTAAATGACATCAATTTTCTTCATTTGAGGCCACTCTGTGGTTGCTGTGGCAGTTTGCTCTGGGTCGTTGTCCTACTGAAAGACAGGATTTATCCCCAGTTTTTATCCAGGATCTAAGTTTATTTGGCAGCATTCATTTTCACATCAATTGTGACCAGATTTCCAGTCCCTTCGGCTGAAAGGCATCCCTATAGCATGATGCTGCCTGCACCATACTTTACAGTAGGGATGGTGTTGCCTGGCTAATGTGCTGTATTAGATTTACGCCACATGTACCACTCAGTGTTGAGGCAAAAAAAAAGTTCCACTTCAGTTTCATCCGACACAAGACCTTCTTCCACATCTTACAGTATGTTCTAAGTGATGCTTTTCAAAGTTCTTACAGGCAAGATATGCTTTTTTTAAAAAACCAGGGCTTCTTCCTTGCGACTCTTCCATAAATAGCCTTTTTGTGCAAGGCCTTGAGATTGTGGAGCCATGAACTTAATCTCCAGTTGCAGCCACTGGCTTTAGCAGTTCACTCAGAGTGACTGTTGGCATCATAGTAGCCTCTCTTACAAGTGCCATTCTTCTCTGGCAACTGGGTTTAGAGGGGTGGCCTGACCTAGGCAGCGTGACTGTGGTTTCTTATTTTTCCCACTTTTTCCACAATGGACTGCACTGAGCTCTGAGGTATGTTCAGTGCCTGTGAGATGGTCCTGCATCCTTCTCCGGGTTTGAGCTCCTCTATTACCATTTCCTCAAATTGTCTTGAATGCTCTTTTGTCTTCGTTTTGGTTTGGTCTGTTGAAAATCTACCCTACTGTTGGACTTTACAGAGAGAGGAGGTATTTATTTTTCTGAAGTAATTACAAAGGGGAGGAATACTTTTACAGCCTCACTATTTTGGTTTTTTAGTTAATTTTTGACAGGGTTTAGAATTTTTCTGTTGATTTGACATGATGCACAGTGCTTTGTATATTAGCTCAAAAAGCCTGCTTCAATATTTTTTACATTTAGGAAATGAGACAGTAAAATGTGAAAATAGTTGTGGGTGCTGATTACTTTTTCAAGGCACTGAATATAGACTGATGCTATGTACATCAAGTGGCATTAAGTGATGTGTATGTAGTGGTGGTGGGGGATGGTGGGGGTGGGTTAATGGATGGAAGTGCTGATCAGCCTGACGGCTTGAGGGCAATAACTGCTTTTGAGCCAGGAAGTTTTTATTGCTGCTTTTGCATGTTTTAAAGAGAAATAATCAGATATATATTTTTATATTGCATAAATTGCAATAAGTTTAATGTAAATTTAAATACTATTTAATAGTTAAAAGATTAAGGCTTGGTGAAGAGCTCCACTGATAACATACAACTTTTGCATCAGTGAAGAGTAGATAATTATTTTACACAGTAATTGATTGCAAGGAGGAGCCACACTTAAGGAACTCTCTTATTAAAATGAGTCAGCATCACCTTTTCCATTACTTTCCCTACACCCTTTGAAAATTTAGCAGAGGAGAATCATTAATTATGTAAAGATTTGCATTTTCCCTTCCTGTCCTATTTTAAGTCACATCGCCATATCCTTGCTGCTTACCACCAATTATTAATAATGGATTGAACTTGTGAAATGAAATGTGTGATGAAAAAAATCATTAGAAAGCCAAAAAGTAGAAACCAGACTTCCAGTCTTTTATAGTTAGCAAATCTTACCTAACAGAAATGAGGGAGGGAAAGGATGGTAGGGTACAGGAACCATGGTGTACAAAGGTTATAATAAATTTAGTCAAGAAGAAAAGAAAAGCTTACAAAAGGTTCAAAAAACTAGGTAATGATAGAGATCTAGAAGATTATAAGGCTAGCAGGAAGGAGTTTAAGAATGAAATTAGGAGAGCCAGAAAGCCTTGATGGGCAGAATTAAGGAAAACCCCAAGGCATTCTACAAGCATGTGAAGATCAAGAGGATAAGACGTGAGAGAATAGGACCAATCAAGCATGATAGTGGAAAAGTGTGTATGGAACCAGAGGAGATAGCAGAAATACTCAATGAACACTTTGCTTCAGTATTCACTACTGAAAAGGATCTTGGTGATTGTAGGGATGACTTACAGCATATTGAAAAGCTTGAGCATATAGGCATTAAGAAAGAGGATGTGCTGGAGCTTTTGAAAAGTGTCAAGTTGGATAAGTCACCAGGACTGTACGGGATATACCCCAGGCTACTGTGAGAAGCGAGGGAGGAGATTGCTGAGCCTCTGGCGATGATCTTTGCATCATCAATGGAGACAGGAGAGGTTCTGGAGGATTGGAGGGTTGCAGATGTTGTTCCAATATTCAAGAAAGGGAGTAGAGATAGCCCAGGAAATTATAGACCAGTGAGTCTTACTTCAGTGGTAAGTAAGATGATGGAAAAGATCCTGAGAGGCAGGATTTATGAAAATTTGGAGAGGCATAATATGATTAGGAATAGTCAGCATGGCTTTGTCAAAGGCAGGTTGTGCCTTATGAGCCTGATTGAATTTTTTGAGGATGTGACTAAGCACATTGATGAAGGAAGAGCAGTAGATGTAGTGTATATGGATTTCAGCAAGGCATTTGAAAAGGTACCCCATACAAGGCATATTGAGAAAGTAAGGAGGCATGGGATCTAAGAGGACCTTGCTTTGTGGATCCAGAATTGGCTTGCCCACAGAAGGCAAAGAGTGGTTGTAGACGGGCCATATTCTGTATGGATGTCGGTGACCAGTGGTGTGCTTCAGGGATCCGTACTGGGACCCCTTCTCTTTGTGATTTTTATAAATAACTTGGATGAGGAAGTGGAGGGAAGGGTTAGTAAATTTGCTGATGACACAAAGGTTGGAGGTGTTGTGGATAGTGTGGAGGGCTGTCAGAGGTTAGAGCGGGACATTGATAGGATGCAAAACTGGGCTGAGAAGTGGCAGATGGAGTTCAACCCAGTTAAGTGTGAAGTGGTTCATTTTGATAGATCAAATATGATGGCAGAGTATAATATTAATGGTAAGGTTCTTGGTAGTGTGGAGGATCAGAGAGATCTTGGGGTCTGAGTCCATGGGACATTCAAAGCTACTGCACAGGTTGACTCTGTGGTTAAGAAGGCATATGGTTCATTGGCCTTCATCAACCATGGGACTGAGTTTAAGAGCCAAGATGTAATGTTACAGCTATATAGGACCCTGGTCAGGCCCCACTTGGAGTTCTGTGCTCAGTTCTGGTCACCTCACTACATGAAGGATGTGGAAACTATAGAAAAGATGCAGAGGAGATTTACAAGGATGTTGCCTGGATTGGGGAGCATGCCTTTTGAGAATAGTTGAGTGAACTCAGCCTTTTCTTCTTGGAGCAACAGAGGATGAGAGGTGACCTGATAGAGGTGTATAAGATGATGAGAGGCATTGATCGTATGGATAGTCAGAGGCTTTTTCCCAGCCTGAAATGGCTAACACAAGAGGGCAGAGTTTCAAGGTGCTTGGAAGTAGGTACAGAGGAAATATCAGAGGTAAGTAGATACAGAGGAGATATCAGAGAGTTGTGAGTGCGTGGAATGGGCTGCTGGTGATGGTGGTGGAGGCGGATACAATAGGGTCTTTTAAGAGACTTTTGGATAGGTACATGGAGCTTAGAAAAATAGAGGGCTATGGGTAACCCTAGGTAATTTCTAAGTAAGTAAATGTTTGGCACATCATTATGGGCTGAAGGGCCTGCATTGTGCTGTAAATTTTCTGTTTCTATATAAAATAAATTGGAAAACATTATAATGACAGAAATTCTTTGAACAATTCCATCCCTTCCACAATATTGTATGGCTTAAGTGTTCAATCTTTTTCCCCTGATATAATCTTGCATGTTGCAGGTTAAATTTGCACTGCACAATTCACCTTGACTAAACTACTCTAAATTCAATGGGACTAGAAACTTAAATACTGTTGATATGAGATAAGATAAGATAAGAATCTGAGTGTCCTAAAACGAATGAGTTATTTACTGACACCCTTAAGCCTTTCTACCATCTTTATGGTACCAATCGGGGCATGGACATGACTTTTCCAATTTCAGTTATTTTTTCCCCCGCCCTTCCCTCTTCTTCAATTCCCCACTCTGTTCTTTTACCTCTTGTGCTCCTTTGCCTTTCACCTCCCACTGGTGCCCCTTCTCCTTCCCTTTCCCTCACGATCCACTCTGCTCTCCTATCAGATTCCTTCTTCTTCTCTAGCTCTTTGCCTTTTCCATGTATTATCTCCCAGTTTTTTACTTCATCTCTTCTCCCCCACCCAACTAGCTTCACCTGTCACCTTCTAGCATGTTCTCCTTCCAGTCCCCCCCCCCCCCCACCACATTCACATCCTGGCATCTTCTCCATTCCTTTTCCGTCCCGATGAAGAGTCTCAGCCTGTTGAGTCAACTGTTTATTTGCATAGATATTGCCTGAACTGGTAAGTTCCTCCAGTATTTTGTGTGTAATGCTCTCCACTTGCCTGGATTAATGCAGCTCCAATAATTCGTAGAAAGAAAGTCACCATACAGAGAACAAACCCCCCATTTGACTAGCAGCCCGTCCAGTACCCGAAACATTCATTCCCTCTACCGTCTGCACATGATGGCCAGGGTGTGTTCTACCTGCTGCAAATTTTCCGCCCAGGCTACTCTGCCAACATCTTCCAAACCCACAGTCTCTCCTTGCAGAAAGGACAAGGACATCAGGTGCATAGGAATTCCACAATTTGGAAGACACATGTACTCACACAATTTTATAGTTGAATTTGTTTAAACATTTTAAATTTTTAATATTTAATATTTTTTTCAATTATTTTAATGATTTCTTTTAAAACAGATTTCAAATGTTGCTGAATATCAGGGAGTGGGCCTATCTGTCAGCATACTGATGGAACTTTGGAAAACTTCATATCAGGTCTTGCTGGCCTGGCACCAATACCACCAATCCACGTCCATTGACCCTCTACCAATCCAAATGCAGAGGGCCTCTCCCAAAGCACCACAGGTTCTGGTGGCATAGACTGAATGTTAGCAGTTGAGAACATCAACTTTACTTGAAGCAACAATTCCTTTACCTCATTTCTGAAGTCCTAGTGTCCCCACTGAAACAGATGGAGTCTAATTTGCTGCACCACTTCTTCATTGACAAACAAACTGAGAAGCAATTTTCTTGGATATCTTTGGTTTATTGCTGGTTAAATAACCACCAAGATCAAAACCACCTTGCTTCACTTATCATCTTCTAGTTGTCCTACTTCCCCTTCCCCACCTTTTTATCCTGGTGTCTTCCCCCTTCCGTTCCAATCCTGAAGAAGAGTCTTGGCCTAAACGTCGACTGTTTGTTCATTTCCAGGGATGCTGCCTGTCCTGAGTTGTTCCAGCATTTTGTGAAAATTACTTTTGTTCCTGGATAATATATCTACACTCATAGAGAAGAGTTTGACAAAGAAAGACAACCATTTTGGGTGCATTTCAAGAATTGTTAAAGTGGAATAGAGATGATAGCAGTAAAAGCAACTAGTTGGAACTAGGGATATTTTTGCCTGTATGTTCACCAATTGGATATTGTCCATGAAATCAAATCTTACTTCTTCCTACCATCCCCTAGCTGTTCAATTACCTTCAGTGGCCAGTCTTGTATGCTTTATGGGGTATTTTGTTTCAGTAAATTCCCCTCTTTTATCTGTGTATTTATCTCAAAGTGCATCATTTTTATGTTGTCCTTTGTTCTGATACCCTGAAGCTACATCACTTAAAATTCCCAGTCTGAGTCGCTGCTGTCTGGCTTCCACCTTGCTCATCAGATCAGAAGCAAGCAAGTCACAACGACAATTTTCATCTTCCGTTTCAGTGATCCTGGTCCATTATTCCTTTTCAGCCAGCATAATTTCTTCCTGGCTTTTGATGTAGTCAGCCTCCCCTCCAAGACAAATTCTGTAGCACTGTGTGATGCCACTCCTGCTGATCCAATGCATCTGGTGTTCACTGACTTTGAAATCTTTTGCAATAAACAATTAAATAAACGTACACATGTATACCGCCAAACAAAACCAAAACATGTATACCGCCAAACCTTCAGACCAAAGGTGCACAACACAGTATATATAATTCATAAACGTATAAAAAATGTTGCCACAAATAAATTAAGAAAGAATAAAGCGCATTATCGATATAAGTTAAAAGGTAAACTGCATGATGCTACTGGCGCTTCATACAACTTGAGACCTGAATGGTGGCAGAAAGTTTAGTAGTCTTACAGCCTGGGGAAAGAAGCTTTTTCCCGTCCTAACAGATCTTGTCCTAATGCTACATTTCCTCCTACCTGATGGTAGAGGGTCAAAGAGATTGGTGGATGGATGGGAGGAATCATTGACAATGCTAAGGGTCTGGCGTACGCCGTGCTCCTGATAAATGCCTCTATTGGGCGGAAGAGAGACCCCTGTGATCCTCTCAGTGGCCCTCACTATCCTTTGTAGGGACTTGCGATCATATGCCTTCTGATGCATTGTACGTTTATACAAATTATAATTAATTGAAGTACCTTTTACTGCTTAAGAATGAAAGTCCATTCATTGCTTAATTACAGGAGGTTTCTGTCTATCATAAATTTACATAGATGAGGTTGTGCACGTGAGATTTGTTTCAACATCCCAGTTGACTAGGGGAAATTCATGATGCATTTTTTTGCAGAAGATATTTGCCTCATACATTTAGTTAGAATATGCTTGAAAACACAGATTGTTGCTTAATTAGTCATTGATCATAAAATATTCATGGACATGAATAATAAGTTTTATAGGAGGACTAGGAACCAATTGACATTTGGTTTTAGGGAATAAATAAGACTTGCAAATTTATCTGCAGAAGTTGGTAGTTTTATTTTCATATTCTCTTGGCTAATATGAGAATGTTTTCAATAGTCTCTGTACATTTTACTAAAATACCACGAATTGCCAGTGCAAATCTAGTTTTAGAATGAAGCCCAGAAGTTTTGCGATGGACTTTTCTGGTATGGTAGATGGAAACCATCTATACATGTTTGATTTGGAAGTTCAATATTTACAATTTTGCCATTATTGATGGGAGCTCAGGTTAAGAATTACTAAAAGTCAGTAGTTTATTCAAATTGAATTATCCTTGTTTAATAAAGATTGAATTAACATCACAATGCAGCAATGTCAATGAGGTCTCTGTACCTACTTGATCCTCATTAAAACGAATGTGGTCAGCTAAGCATTGTGCATAAAAAGCTTAACGACCAATTCCCATTGATCCACAACCATTCTACATCTCCCCTTCTCCAGATTATTGCCTCCTGCAGACAAACTGTGACTCGATTTTACACCTTTTCTTACTTACCAATTATACCAATAGATCAGTTCTCTCCTCCAGTGCGTTTAAAAGTAACACGTGCAATATATGCTGGAATTTCTCGGCACTTTTTCGGCCCTACAAGTCAGTCAAAATATTAAATTAACATTTGCATGTTGATATGGAAGAAACTGTATATAAATTGTTTTAATAATTTTCATCAAAATATCTTGTATTCTGAAGAGCTAAGGATATCTCCACTATATTAATTGCAACCATCTCAGAACTCCACTCCAATATACAGGAATATACATCCGATGGTCACTTTATTAGGAAGCTCCTGTACCTAATAAAGTGGCCACTGAGTGTATGTTCATGGTCTTCTGCTGCTAGCCCATCCACTTGGAGGTTTGATGCTTTGTGTGTTCAGAGATGCTCTTGTGCACACACCAATGTTGTAACACGTGGTCATTTGAGTTACTGTCGCCTTCCTGACAGCTTGAAACAATCTGGTCATTCTCCTTTGACCTCCCTCACTAACAAGATATTTTCCCCACAGAACTGCCGCTCACTGGATGTTTTTTTTTTGCTTTTCATGCCATTCTGAATAAACGCTAGAGACTGATGTATATGAAAATCCCAGGAGATCGGCAGTCAAGTCGTACCACAGTCAAAGTCACTTAGATCACATTTCTTCCCCATTCTGATGCTTTGTTTGAACAACAACTGAAGCTCTTGACCATGTCTGCATGCTTTAATGCATTAAGTTGCTGCCACATGACTGGCTGATTAGAGATTTGCATTAACAATTGGGTGTACAGGTGTACCTCATAAAGTGGCTACTGAGTGTCGAACAACAAGAGCATGGTTATAGGGAGAAGATAGGAGAATGAGGTTGAGAGGGAAAGTAAACCAGCCACGATCAAATGCTAGGGCAGATTCAATGGGCTGAATGGCCTAATTCTGTTCCTATATCTTATGGTCTTATTTTATTGAATGTAAGTGTTTACAGTCGGCCCTCCTTATCTGCAGGTTCCGCATGCACGGATTCCACCAACTGTGGATTGGGAAAACCCGGAAGTTCTCTCTCCAGCACTCATTGTTTGAGCATTGTTCGCCTCGTGTCTTGTTCGGTCGCTACCTTGTTTCTGTGAAAAAATGGCTCCTAAAAAGCAATTAAGTGGTCAAAGCAATTCCTCAAAGGTTAAGTGCTATCTCTCACCGAGAAAGTAGAAATTTTAGATCTTTTGAAAAGTGGCTTGTTGCTTGCCGAAGTGGTCCTCAGCCCTCAACCTCCATAGATCCTGACTTTAGTATTATTGAGCCTCCTCCAAAGTGTCCTTATTCCCTAAACAATACAGTATAACAACTATTTACATAGCATTTACATTGTATTAGGTATTATAAATAATCTAGAGATGATTTAAAGTATACGGGAGGATGTGCGTAGATTATATGCAAATACTACGCCATTTTATATAAGGGACTTGAGCATCCGCATTTTTTGGTATCCGCGGGGGGTCCCAGAACTATCCCCCGCAGATGAGGAGGGCCAACTATACTTTGTCAGTCCAGCATCTCTTCCTATTCCTTTATACTGAGACAATCTCAGGGACTTTCTACATGAAACACTGTTCCAATGCCGTAGAAGAGAGCTCTACATAATACAGAACTTAAAGTGGTTGAAGTAAATCAGCACTGATTGTTAATGGCCAATATTGCGTAGGGCATTCATGTTAAAGTAGGTAGAGCCCATTTGGCATTCATCTTTTCTCAGTTAAAGGAAGATATCCACTGCAATGACTATGAATAGATTATAGATAGTGCAATTGATTCTCGCTGCAGGAGACATCAGTTGTTGAGGATCTGGCATTGTGTACTCTGCTGTGATGCTTTCTGAGCCTGCTTCCCTGCTGCGTATCATTGTTTAAGTTGGATGTTCGTGGAAGTCTACAACATCAGAAAGCGTGGTTGATAGACAATAGATACTGTAATCCATAATGCAGTTTGTGTGGTAAAATCAAACATCACATTTGCTAAAAATACACTAACATGATCAGAGCTGAAGATGGTGTTATCCAGACTCCAGAGAATGTGTTCTATATTTAAGATTCCAAAGGATTTAAGAGCTTTTATGCTGTTTTCAAAATAATTACATGTCAAAGTTGACGATAAAGCTTGAAAAGCTTACTCTGTTGTAGAAGCATAGTGTCATCATTATGCATGTTAACTTGTTCCATTTATAAACAGAGTGCTGGTGTTCATTAGAGCTGATTCCATTTCACATTTGATTGTGCATAAGTGGGGTTTTGATACAGTTATGACAAAAATACATCTTGCAAATTTGCAAATGATTTTCCTTGTTTAATTACTCATCCAATATGGGGAGTTTTCATCTGCTACCAATGGCCATTTCTATTGAGGTCCCTTCCAGGATCATAAACTATAGTCTGCCTAACTTAAAACCGAATGTTAATTGCTCTCAAGATGTAGACAAGTCTAAACCTGTGGCTAAACATTAATATTAGGCGATTCATGAAAACAACTGGAAAGATCATTTCTCCCATAGCCAATGTGTCCAGTGCCATGTGCAATATACCACTTATTCTTTTTAACATTATGCATATTAAATCAATCAAGTATTGAGGTGTCTTTACCTAATCGACCCCAAATAAATATTCCTCTCTCTCTCTGCGGTTGTTATAATAATAAAGAAATTGCCCACAGTGGATGACATTTTGTAGTGAATACTGATTGTCCAGGAAAGTAGACAATCGAATTTTGTGATCAGGTTGTTGGGATATACACTCAAAACATAGAGACTCAAGAAGCTGCAGATGCTGGAATCTGGAGCAAAACATAATCTGCTAGAAGAACTCAACAGTTTGAACAGCATCTGTGGAGGAAAAGGGATGGTTGTTGTTTGTCGTGGAGACCAGGTATCAGGACTAAGAGGGAAGATAATGAGTATATAGGGGTGTGAGGGAGGACTGAACTAGAGGATAGTAGATGATAGGTGGAACTAGCTGAGAAAAGGATAGGTCTATACATTGAATGGTCAGAGCCTGGGGAATGTTTTGGAACAGAAGGGGCCTGAGAGTATAAATATGTAATTCATTGAAAGCAACATCACAGGTAAATAGGGTGGTGAAGAAGTCAATTAGCATGTTGGCCTTCATCAGTCAGGACACTGAGCATAGGAGCTGGGTTGTCATACTGCAGCTGTATACTACATTGACAAGATTCCACTTGGACTATTGTGTACAGATGGGAAAGACATCATTAAACTGGAAAATTGCAGAAAAGATTTACAGGGACATTGCCAGAAGTCAAAGGCCTGAGAGGATGGCTAGGCTAGAATATTCTTTGTTGGAATGTTGAGGGGCAACCTTATAGAGGTGTATAAATCATGAAAGGTGTAGATAGAATGGATGCACACAGTCTGTCTTGTAGAGAAGGGGAACTAAAAACTAGGTGGCATGAATTAAAGATGAAAATTTGAAATGTACTTTAGGGGCAACTTCTTTATAGAGAGAGTGGTGCATATATGGATTGAGTCGTCAGAAGAAGTGTTTGAGACAATACAGTAACACCACTTAAAAGACATTGGAGCTTAGAGGACTATGGGTTATATATTTGATTATTCAACATATGAACATGATGGATTAGGGAATTTCAACAATTTAGGAACAGGAATTCTACTACATCTCCAGTTTTTATTCCAAATCTATGCCACTGATTCTGGTTTCCCCTGGAGGAAAACTTCTAGTTTGCCCAGCCATCTCTGAATCTCAAGTTTCAATATGAAAACTTCTCTTTCTTCTAAAATCTGATGATTGGTCCAATATGTCGAAGATTGCCGCAGAAGCCAACGCCTCACCCCAAAAGACAGCCTTGCAAGCCTTCTCTCAACTTTCTCAAATGCAACTCTATCTCTCCTTAAATGAGGAGTCCAAAACTGTACACAATCCCTCCAGCTGTACCATATCGAAAATGCTGGGGAAACTCAGCAAGTCAGCAGCATCTATGGAAAGGAGTAAGTTGTCAATGTTTCAGGTTGGGATGCTTCATTGAGACTTCCGGAATGTTGACTGTTTATTCCTTTCTGACCTGCTGAGTTCCTCTAGAATTTGGCGTGTGTTTCTCTGTATTTCCAGCTTTGCTGAATCACTTGTGCTTATGATTAGCTCCTCCAACTGTAGACAGACTAACATCCTCTACATCACCAGCAAAGATTTCCAGACTTTCACTCAATCCCCTTTGCATTAAAGACCAAGAAAGCACTTGATGCCTTAAGTATTCCTGCACCTGCATTTTCAATTTCCTTTTCAGTATTGGAAATGTTTGTGACTGAGTGGAAAATGGAGATAGGAGGACAGGAAGCAAATGCACAAGTGCCCAAGGGAAAAATGCAGAAAGATCAAATGAACCATTTCCTGGCTATAAAGTACACCAGAGGATAAGTGAAGTGTGACCTTTTCTATCAGCCTTTTAAGTAATTTCCTGGACAGTATGTCAGAAGTAGTTAAAAGAAACAATTTTGCACAATGGCTTTGTAATCATGTTAACCTTTTTGGTTTAAGTCAAGTTAAGTTGTCATTGGTGAGGACAACAAAATTGCAGTACTTCTCCATTCAGTGCAAAAACAGCATAAAAACACAATGACAACATTTAAAATAATGCCTGAGTTATTTAGAGCGACATCTAAGTTACACCTGAATTGAAAATGAACCACTCTAAGATTGGGCATTGTTCAGTTGCTTGACAACCCTGGGGAAGAAAGCTACTTTTCGATCTGGATGTCTATGTAGAGATGTTTCTGTATCTCCTGCTGGATGGTTGGAGATTTACAAGTGATTATTGGGGTGGGATGAGTCCATCATGATTTTGTGAGCCCAGCATAGACACCATGAATTGTAGATGGTTTCCATATCTGACAGCTGTGTCCCAGTGATGTTCTGTGCAGCCCTGATCACTCATTGCAGAGCTTTTTGGTCAATTTTGTTGCAGCTAGTGTATGATACTGTCTTGCATCAGGTCCATATGCTCTCAAATATATATTGATAAAAGTTTCGTAACTGTTATTACATACCGTGATGTACAACATTGGCGATCATTGACTTTCTATAGCCATGATTGATCTTGGCAAAGTTTTTCCTGAAGAATTGGCTTGCCTTTGTCTTCTTCTGAGCAGTGTCCTTACACAACGGCTGACCTCAGACACTACCCACACTTTTCAGAGACTGTCTGTCTGGCTTCAACGGTCGCACGCTCAGGACTTGTGATGATGCATCAGCCGCTCAAACGACCATCCACCACCTGCTCCTATGGCTTCATGTGACCCTGATTGGGGGGCTGAGCAGGTGCTACACCCTGCCCGAGGGTGAGCTGCAGGCTAGTGGAGGGAAGGAGCACCTTGCATTTCCTTTGGCGGAGACGCATCTCCACCCTGCCACCCAGATAAAGTTCAAGTCCTGAAGAAGGGATCTTAGCCCGAAACACCGCCTATCTATTTATTTCCATACATGCTGCCTGACGTGACGAGTTCCTCCAGTATTTTGCGTGTGTTGCTAAAGGATTACCAGCAGCTTTTGGGGCAGATTTGCTCCCTTTAAACCCCTAAGGTAGTATAGGTGATGTCGTACCTTCCCTACTATCAGGGAGGTGTTGGTGGTCTAAGAGAGCTCCTCTGTGATGTTCTCTCCCAAGAACTTAAAGCTGGAGACCCTTTCCACTGCTCCACCATTTATGAGTAGTGGAGCCTATTCATACCTTCTTGATGTCCTGAAATAAATTTGAACATGGGACCAGTCATCCCCCTGCCCCTCATAAAATATTTGCTTCTTAAATACTATTGAAATCTGTGGTGGAAATGAAAAAGTAAATTGAGAAGCAAAAGGAATAGATCATTTTAGCTTTGAAAAGAACCTGACTTTCATTGTAACTCAGTTATGGAATGTGTTATATACAGAGGCTTTACACACCTACTGCTGTGGTGAGTGCAGTAAGACCAAGGAATTGATTGTGGACTTCAGGAAGGGGAAGATGAGGTAACACACACTAATTCTTATCAAGGGATCAGCAATGAAAACGCTGGGTCATTTCAAGTTCCTGGGTGTCAGTGTCTCTGAAGATCTACCCTGGGCCCAACATATTGATGCAATTACAGCAAGAGCGGCTACGTTTCATAAGCAGTTTGAGGAGACTTGATATGTTACTAAAGACTCTTGCAAATTTCTATAGATGACCCATGGAGAGCATTCTAACTGGTTGCGTCACTGTCCGATTGGGAGGGGCCAATGCACAGGGTGGGAAAAAGCTGCAGCAGGTTACAGACTCAGCCAGCTCCATCATGGGCACCAGCTTCCCAGCATCCAGGGCATCTTCCAAAGGCGTTGCCTCAAAACGGCAGAATAATCCATCATTAATGACCACAACCCCCCATCACCCAGGACATGCCCTCTTCTCATTGCTACTCTCAAGGAGGAGGTACAGGAGCCTGAAGATACACACTCAATGTTTTAGCAATAACTTCATTCCCTCTGCCATCAGATTTCTGAATGAACAATGAACATGTCTACACTACCTCACTATTTTTTCTTTCTTTTTTTTGCTCTCATTTTGCACTACTTGTTTAATTTATTTTTTAATCATATATTTCTTATTGTAATTGATAGTGTTTTTATTACTATGTATCGCAATGTACCGCTCCCACAAAACAATAAATTTCATGATATACGCCAGAGATATTAAGCCTAATTCTGATTCTGCCATGATTCCTTGTGAGCTGACTTGAGAACCCAAGAAAATATGTGAGCTATGTCTTACACATGGGCCTGGAATTTTCAGTCCTGGACCTTGGCAAATCAATGTCACTGCGTCACCACCTTGGAGATAACAGGTGGTTATCTGTTATGATTACACCAAAGCAAGAATTGAAATCATGAAGACCACAACTCACTGGATTCCTTCAAGCGTTTTTGGAGATCCCTGTCCAAATTCTGGGTAGTCTTGCCTACTGGGATTGTTTGCCCTATTAAATGTAGCAATAACATTTACTCACAATTCTGTTCATATGTATAATGAGGAAGTTGTCACTCGTACCCATCATATGACCTCAGCATTCAATGATGGCCATCGCCAAGGATGGCTTCTCTCTCAGCACTCTAACCACAAACGTTAACGTGGGACCTCACAACCAAGAAGTTCCCAAGGTGACACATCTGAGCTATCCCCAATCCATCCTTAGATTGCGTTGGTTCTTAATGCCAACGGTGCATTTCACCGCCGTTAACATGTGATAAAGAAGTAAATCTGAATCTGAAACCCCACCACCGAGAAAAATGTCTTCTGTTTCAAAAATCAACGCACAGGTAGAAAAGCCTGTGCACTCGCTTCACAGGCTGAGCCTGCATTTAATTTCCCGACCCTAAATACCACCGAGAAAGTGGTGATGAGCTGCTTTCTTGATCCACTGCAGTCTTTGAGGTGTATGTTTACCCTGTTAGGAAGGGAGATCCAGGATTTACTTATCCCTGCATAAAAACTTACAGGATTATTCCAAGGGCTTCTTGAGATTGTGACATTATAAACAGCATTTGCCATCATAATGTTTCTGGCCTTGTGCACATACATTACTTAAAAGATAAACTTCACACATACATCTGTACATTACCCTACGTTATTTTGTGCTCCATTTTCCCAAAGCCAAACTCATCAGCCATCCAAACATTGACTCCAACCTGGCAACTTGTATGCAGTCAGTCGGAAAGTTTAGTTAAACCGAACGGAAACTCACCAATATGCAATGGCACGAAGTATTCACTAGTATGATGCCCATTATTGACAGCTTCAAAGCAGAATGCTTTGTGGAATACTTTTCCTACAGTTGTAGCTAGTACGATACTGTCCCCATTCAGTGGTACAGTGAGGGATTTATTTATTTAGAGATACAGCACACAACAGGCCCTTCCAGCCCAGCAACCCACCTATCTAATACTAGCCTAATCACAAAACAATTTACAACAACCAATTAACCGGTATATCTTTGGACTGTGAGAAGAAACCAGAGAACATGGAGGAAACCCACACCGTCACAGGAAGTTTGTGCAAATTTCATACAGAGGACACCAGAATTGAACTTTGAACTCCGAAGCCCTGAGGTGTAATAGTGTTGCGCTAACTGCTGTGCTACTATGATGACCATGGGCAGGTTTGGATTTGGATTGTCCAGCTGAAAGCTGTGCTATTATACCTGGGATTGAGAACCCTACCACGTCGTGACAGGAAAGCTGCGCTCCTGACTGTGTGGAAAGTGCAATGAGGCCTATACACCTTACCATTTCTCATTTGCTAACAGAAAATCTAGATATTGCAAAAAGCATTTCGGTTTGCATTCGTGACTGCTATTTTACCGCAATCCTTCCAGAACAGAACTGAGTGATGTGTGCATTTTACCCCTCACAAACGTTTCCAGCCCTCTTTCGTATTTACTCTCACAAGAAACATGTACATCTAGAGTCATAGAAAAGTACATCGCAGAAACAGGCCCTTCAGCCCATCTAGTCTGTGTCAAACCATTTAAACTGCCTATTCCCATTTACCTGCTCCCCGATCATAGCCCTCCATACATCTGCCATCCATGTACCTATTCAATCTTCTTTAAAACACTGAAATCGAGCTCGCATGCACCATTTACGCAGGCAGCTCGTTCCACATTCTCATCCACCTTTCCTACGATACTTCCTGCACTGAAATATATGCAGCTCAAGACACTAGTTGCACCATGTTCAACCTTTTGATTCTTGACTTTGTCTGAGATCTGAACAACATCTCTCTCCACAACTTCTCCACTATCTATTCTGGCACTCTGGTTCCCATGTCGCTGCAATTCTAGTTTAAACTCCCCCACCATGTAACACTAGCAAGCCTAACGGCTGGGAGATTAGTCCCCTTCCAGTTCAGGTGCAAACCATCTCTTCTATACAGGTCCCAGTTTCTCTGGAAGAGGGCTCAATGATCCAAAAATCTGATGCCCTCTCTCCTAATCCAACTCCTTAGCCACGTGTTAAACTGTACGATCTTCCTATTTCTGGCCTCCCCAGTTGAATCTGTTCAGTCCTCCCAGTGGCTTTACCTAAGATTTTACTTGGTTGTATGAGGTGCAATGACATTGGGTTCCCTTCCTCGAACAAGAGAAAATCTGCAGATGCTGGAAATCTGAGCAACACACACAAAATGCTGGAGGAATCAGCAGACCAGGCAGCATCTAAGGAAAAGAGTACAGTTGACGTCTTGGCCCGAAATGTCAATTATACTCTTTTCAATAGATGCTGCCTGGCCTGCTGAGTTCCTCCAGCATTTTGTGTGTGTAGCTCGGGTTCCCTTCCTTTCTGGAGTGCTCTTCATTTAGAAAGTTTGGGTCCATGTACATGGTGAATGAAGAAGTCTGTTATACTTCATTGAAGTATCATTGCCATTGAGATCGTCGTCATTAAAGGCCCTTGTCATCTAAGACATGCCATCTTCTCACAAAAACCATCAGGGAGGAGTTCCAGGAGCCTGAAAACCCACAAACAATGCTTCAGGGACAGTTTCTAGTCCCTTCACTATCAGATTTTGGTATGGTCCATGAACACTGCGTCACTGTTCTGTTTTTAGCATTATTTATCTATCTATCCATCTGTATCTATCTATATCTGTCTATCTATCCATATCTATCCATCTATCTATCTATCTATATCTATCTATCTATCTATTTATTTATTTATTGTGACTTATATTAATTTGTTATGTCTTGTATGGTACCACTGCCATGAAACAACACATTTCATGACATAGGTCATTAAATAAAAAACCTGATTGTGATTCTGATTCTAGTGCGTCCTGTGATTCTGCAGTGATAAGGCAGAGGAAGAGTAGGGTATTGGGTATCAAATGTTATGCAAGAAGTGGCTTGCAGACATGCAAGGTAGGATGGATGTGGAAGGGTGATCCTCAGTCTCGCCCCTGACACTGGAAAGGTCACTGCCAGCTGTTGGTTCTGCTATTCATTGTCCTACAAGTCACAGGGGAAGTTTCATATCATGGTGGCCATGCTATGTTGGCACTGGAATTTGTACACCCTCTGGCGTGTTGGTTCATGATCGCAAATGATGCATTTCACTGTACATGTAACAAATGAATTTGAATCCTGAATCTTGTTGCAAGATTGCCAAGGGACAGAGCATATGCCTCCTCCACCCAAGCTTGCATCCTATGATATGTAAGGATTTTTCCAAGCAGCATCTTATATGTACTTGGCTGTTTCTCGTGAAGGATCCCAGTCTGTCTCAGCTACTACTCAAAAGGATATAACTATAATGTAAAAAACCTCTCTGTGGCTTATTGTCAAAATTTAAACTAAACACTTCCAAATAAAATAAATATATAGAAGTAAAGAACACCCTTATGGCCTTGTGCTTGTACATACTTAAACTGGAAAGAAAGGAGATTAAAGTAACTTTATGCCAAAATACATCCAACTGGAAAATAAAAGGATGCCTTTTGGGTGGCACGATGCAACACGAGTAGGCCTGCTGATTCACGGCTTCTGTGATCCTAGTTTGATCCTTGCCTCAGGCACTGTCTGTGTGAAGTTTGCACAGGGGCTCCATTCTCTCCTGCATGTCGCTGGTATTGATTATTTCTGGTGTGTAGGTAGGCCTCCGTTAGACTCGATAGACCATGGATTTGCGCCTTGGAAAGTTTCCAGGGCGCAAGCCTGGGCAAAGTTTTTTTTGTGGAAGACCGGTAGTTGCCCAAGCTGCAAGTCTCCCCTCTCCACGCCACTGATGTTGTCCAAGGGAAGGGCATTAGTTCTGGTGTGTACATGATGGGTATATCCCAGGAGAACAGAGAACATAGAACATAAAAGTACAGGCCCTTTGACCCACGATGTTGTGCTGAACTTTCAACCTAATTCAAGATCAATCTAGTACTTCCCTCCCACATAGTCTTCCATTTTTCTTTCACCCTTGTGTCAATCTTAGATGATCTTAAATGTCACTGCCTGTACCCCGGCTGTGCGTTCCACTGACCATTCTCTGTGAAAGAAAAGATTCAAAGTATGTAGGAAGTATACAACCCTGAGATTCTCCTTCCCCACAGACAGCCCCAAAACAAAGAAAAACAAATAAAAAAACAAAAAACCATAGAACCTGTTCAAAAAAATGCATCAACCCCACCCCCCCACACACAAAAAAAAACAAATCGCACAAAAGGCAACAAAAAAAAACAAGTGGAAAAGACAGAATATAAAACACAAAATTGAAAGAGTCCAGCCACATTCAGATCAGCTCAGTTCATTACCTGTAGGCTACCCCAATCAAAATTGCCCAAAATAACAAACAGAAGCAATAAGCACATCATAAGGAAGCCCACCTTTGACATCCGTCCTATACTTCCCTCCAAGGAGAGTTGATAGGAGCGTGGGGAGAATAAAACAGGAAAAACTGTATAATTCATTTAAATTGTCAGCATGGACTCAGTGGTAAAAGGGTCTGTTTCCAAGCAATCGAACTCTAAATGAAGATGAGTTAATAAACGATGGAGATAGGAACTACAATACATACATAAAGTGTTGATGTCACACCTGCATTCCTTTCTTACACATCAGAATCAGAATCAGGTTTAATATCACCAGCATGTCACAAAATTTTGTTAACTTTGCAGCAACAGTAAAATTCAATACATAATAATAGTGATGAAACTAAATTACCATATGAATATATATATATATATAATATATTATATTAAATAGTTAAATAAGTAGTGCATAAAAAGAAATAAAAATGTAATGAGGTAGTGTTCATGGGTTCAATGCCCATTCAGAAATCGGATGGCAGAGGGGAAGAAGCTCTTCCTGAATCACTGAGTGTGTGCCTCCAGGCTCCTGTACCTTCCTCCTGATGGCAGCAATGAGAAGAGGGCATGTCCGTATTGATGGGGGCCTTTAATGATGGACGCTGTCTTTTTAAGGTACCTCTCCCTGACGATGTCCTGGATACTACAGAGGCTAGTGCCCATGATGGAGCTGACTGATTTTGCAACTCTCTGCAGCTTACTTCGATCCCCCATACCAGACAGTGATGCAGCCAGTTAGAATGCTTTCCACAGTACATCTGTAGAAATTTTCGAAAGTTTTTGATGACATACCAAATCTCCTCAAACTCCTAATGAAATGTAGTCACTGTCTTGCCTTCTTTATAGTTGCATCAATATGTTGGATCTAGGTTAGGTCATCAGAGATATTTGACAGCCAGGAATATGAAAATGGTCACTCTTTCCACTTTGGATCCTTCTATGAGGACTGGTGTGTGTTCCCTTGTCTTACCTTTTCTGAAGTTCACAAGCAGCTCTTTTGTCTTACTGATGTTGAGTGTGAGCTTTGTTACTGTGACACCACTCAACTAACTGGTGTATCTCGCTCCCATACACCCTCTCTTCACCAACAATAGTTGTATCATCAGCAAGTTTGAGCTGTGCCTGGCCACACAGTCGTGGGTATGGAGACAGTCGAGCAGGGGGATAAGCACGCATCTTTGAGGTGCACTAGTGTTGATCGTCAGTGAGATGGAGGTATTACTTTCAATCTGTACAGATGGTGGTCTTCCGGTTAGGAAGAAAAGGATCCAGTTGCAGAGGAAGGTAAAGAGGCCCAGCGTTCTGGAGCTTTTTGATCAGAACTGTAAGAACGATGGTGTTAAATGCTGAGCTGTAGTCAATGAATAGTATCCTGACACAGGTACTTGTATTGCCCAGGTGATCCAAGGCCAATGAGATCGCGTCTACCGTAGACCTATTGTGGTGATAGGCAAATTGCTGTGGGTCCAGGTCCTTGCTGAGGCAGGAGTTGATTCTAACCATGACCAACCACTCAAAAAGCACTTCATCACCATGGATGTGAGTGATACTGTGCTCTTTGTAAATCTGACCGAGCCAGTAATCACCACACCATTCAGGCACGTTGCAATGAATATTGTTGGCCCATTGGAGAAGAGCAACTCAAGGTGCCATTACAGGCCAGTGGTGTGTGGCTATGCAACCCAGTTACCTGAGGCATTCCCTCTTCCCTCTGTTACCACACCAAGGGTAATCAGTGCCCTTGTCCAACTCTTTTCTCATGTGCATATTGGTTGCTGATGCACACTTTTGCCCTAAGGTGACCCCAGCCATTTTTCTTTGGTAAAATTAAAGCTCCTAACCCATGTATTAACATATGGTTAAAAAGAGGGAATCAAATTGTATTGATATTCATTACTTTGAATCTGCAGAGATCAAATCTTTATGCATCTAAACAGAAGGTGTACACCAACATATCGTGGTAGAATGAAAGAGATTAAGCTGAAATCATAGCTCCTTAACTTAATCAGTTGAATCTGCTGATCAGATTAATGTCATGAACATTTAAGTTTCCTAATAAAGTCAGCCAATATATCCAACATATAACTCATTTTTGAAAATCACAAGTTTATTGACGCTTTGGCAGTCATATAAAACTGTTTATAATACCAATTTATGATTGTGTTAAAGCAATGCAAGACATGGCTCATACAGAACCAATTATTAACGATCCTGTTAGGGGTCCATAAGCAATTCAGTTACCTTAATAGGTATTTGGGATATGGCAAAATCATAAAATAGTCAAATATGGTAAATAAATTCACTAACAGAGGGACTACAGAATTCATTATCATTTAAATAATAAAAACATATATTTTATATTATATCACTGACAATTAAATGTTCTGTTTATGAATATTTGTACCTCTGTTTAATGAGAAATATAAATATTACATTATCTGTATTCCAAGAAGCATATCTGAAGTCTTGGTTGTTATCTAAACAGAAATGTGTTTATTATAATTAGTTCTTGTATAAAGTACATAGGTTGTGTGCAGATTCTTAGAGCACAGAGCGCTTCCTGAGAACTGAGGAGTTCGGATGTCTTTGTATTTAAAATAAGGTGCAGTACTGTGGAGAACGTTGGCAGATTGGACCTTCGCTCAATCCAAAGGACTGCTTTTGTTTAATCATTCGCAATACTCTCTTTCGTTTAGCCATGCAACCTAGGAGGCCAGTTGGCCCATCTGAGCTCCGTGGTAGCATAGTGGTTAGCACAACGCTATTACAGCTCAGGGCGTCGGAGTTCGAATTTGAATTCTGACATTACCTGTAAGGAGTCTGTACTTCCTCCCCATGGAATGCATTGGTTTTCACTGCATGGTACCATTCATCCATCAGGCTCTTGAACCAAAGGGGGTAACTTCACTCAACTTCACTTGCCCCATCCTTGAAATGTACCCATAACCTATGGACTACTTTTCAAGGACTCTTTATCTTATGCTCTCAATATTTATTGCTTATTTATTTATTATTAATTCTTTCTCTTTGTATTGCATAGTTTGTTGTCTTTTGCACACTAATCTTATACCCAACGTGGTGCGGTCTTTCATTGATTTGGTTATTATTCTGCGGATTTATTGAGTACGCCTGCAAGAAAATGAATCTCTAGGTGGTGACATATACGTACTTTGATAATAAATTTACTTTGAACTTTCCTCCCACAGTTCAAAAATATACTGGCAGGTTAAATGTTATGGTAAAATTATCCTGTAATTAAGCTAGGTTTAAATTCGGGGTTGCCAAGTGGCGCAGCTTGTAGAGCTGGAAGGGCCCATCCTGCACTGTATCTCAATCAATCAATCAATCAATATATACACATACACACACACATACATATATAAACTCCAGTCAGCTCTCAGAGCATCTATTGTCTGGCCCTATTGACCTTGAACCGACTAGGCCATTTTGGATTGAAGTTAGAAGTCTACCACATTGCAGCAAGTTTAGATAAGATCAGCAGATTTCCATCCCTAAAGAGAATCATCTGATTTTTAAGTGCAACCCAATAGCTTTATAGCCATTATTATTGATACTCACTTTCATTCCAGAATGATTTAATTATGTTTTTGTTCCCCACACACTGGACGAGAATTGAACACGTACCTGTGGATTGTTTGCTGAGACCTGAAGGATCACTGGTCCAGCACAGTAACCACAGTGCAAGTGTTCACCCTTAATCAGATCTTGTAATAACCGGCATCTTTATGATGGGAAGACTGATGATTCAAGGTTCAAAGTTCAAAGCAAATTTATTATCAAATTATATACATGTCACCATATACAACCCTGAGGTTCATTGTCTTGTGAGCATACTCAATAAATCCATAGAATAATAATCACAATAAAATTAATTAAAGACTTTGCCAACATGGGCATTCATCAGTGTGCAAAAGACCACAAATTGTGCAAACGCAAAAGAAAGAAGTAATAATAATAAATAAATAAACAATAAATATCGAGAACATGAGATGAAGAGTCCTTGAAGGTGAGTCTATGGGTTGTGGGTACATTTCATGGATGGGGCAAGTGAAGTTATCCCCTTTGGTTCAAGAGCCTGATGGTTGAAGGGTAATAACTGTTCCTGAACTGGTAGTATAAGTTCTGAGGCTCCTGTACCTTCTTCCTGATGGCAGCAGTGAGAAGAGAACATGTTCTGGGTGGTGGTGGTCCCTGATGATGGATGCTGCTTTCCTGCGACAGTGTTTCGTGTAAACTTTCTCCATTGTTGGGAGGGCTTTACCTGTGATGGACTGGGCGTATCCACTACTTTTCGTAGGATTTTCCGTACGAGGGCATTGGTGTTTCCATACTAGGCTGTGATGCAGCTGGTCAATATTCTCTCCACCACACATCTATAGAAGTTTGTCAAAGTCCTAGACAAATCATGCTGAATCTTCTGAATCAGATGGTCTACTCAAATTCTTCAGTACACAAGTATAAAGGAGAACAAAATGATTGTTATCAAAAACACAATAAGCATAAAGAATACAATAAAAAACACAATCGATAAAAATATAAAAGCAATTCTATAAAACACAATATGCAAGTAACTGATATAGATGTAAAACATTACATGCATTACATCTCTAAAACTTTGTTTCAATGTTTTAGCAGTGTAGTTAATTTTATACTGTATATATTGTTCTGTTTCCAGGTATCCTTCTTCTTATTCATTATTTTTGTGGTCTACACGATGCTGCCCTTCCGTATGCGAGATGCTGTAGTGGCCAGTGTGTTGACATCTTCCTCCCATACCATTGTGCTGAGTGTCTGCCTCTCAGCCACGTCAGTCATAAAGGAACATTTGGTCTGGCAGGTGAGTACTCAGTAGGATAATTGCAAAGGTTAGAGCACAAGAAACATACAAGCACTTCCAAGCTGACATTAGAATTTTTTTTTAAAGTACTGAGCAAAAAGAAGAACCTGGCAGCAACATATGTAATAGTAGCTGTGCTTTGTGAATAATACATCCGTCTGGAAAACCCAAACTGCTCTTTGTCTGCTTTAGAAAGAAAACACAGCATTTTTGAAAAAGCACTTTCAGTGCAAGAGAAACTATTCAAGATTGTTTAATGACATTTCCTGTATACAAGTGTAAGGAGCATGAAATAATTGTTACCTCAGATCCGATGCAACACAAAAAAAGGATAAAGAATGCAATAATAATAGTAATAAAACACAATAAATATAAATACATAAGGTAGCTTATATGCATAGGTTGATTGTATATCGATAAAATGACATTAGGCTGCACATAAGGTGACTGACAGGAAATGATGAAGCAGTGGTGGAGCTGGTGGGTGGAGGTGTTGATCAGTCTTACTACACGGGGAAAGTAACTGCTTTTGAGTCTGGCGGTCCTCGCATGGATGCCACGTAGACTCCTCCCTGGTGGGAGTGGGACAAACAGTCCATGAGCAGGTTCTGCGTAGCTCCATGGTGTTACTGGCCCTTCCCTGGGACCATCCTGTATGTATATCTTTGATGATGTGTTGGGCAGTTTTGACTACCCATTGTAGTCTTCCTGTCCTCTGAGGTGCAGTTTCCAGACCAAGCAAATACTCAGCTTATTAGGACGCTCTCTATTGCGCATCTGTAGAATGACATGAATATGGATGTGCATAATTCATGAATAATTATGCAATCCTCTCATTTTATTCTCCATACATTCCTATCAGCTCTCCTTGGAAGAAATTGTAGGGGGGAAGCCAGACGTGGGATTTTTTTTTGACACGAGGAGTGTTAAGTGAAGGGAACGCACTGACAGGGGTAGTGGTAGAGGTGCGCTACGGTGTTCGCAGGTAGGTCTGGACCCAGGTGCGAAGATACAGCAGACCGTGCCACAGTGAGCATCAGTGACGACTCGACCCAGGAGAGGAGGAATGGCAGATGCCCTGTAAAGAGACGGAAACAAGAGGTTAGACATACCAAGAGAGCATCAGAGAGATGACCAAGCGACACTGCAAGATAAATCATTCTCCCCAAACACTCATGTACTCTGCCCAGCACTAAACGAGAGTTATCAATGCTGGAAACCTGTGCCAGTCACAGTTAACGACAAAATTAAACTGAAAGCACAAGGGCTTAATGGCTCTAAGATAACAATTAGAACATGCAGGTGCTAGAGAAACTCAGAAACCCAATGCTCTACGGTATGCCTCAGAGACCCACAGGCCTCGTGACATGATGGATGCATTAGGGGTATTTAAGAGACTGTTAGATAGGCATATAGATGAAAGAAAAGTGGAGTGGTATGAAGAACTATTGGTCTTGCAGAACATTGTGGGCTGAAGGGCCTGCACTGTGTTGTACAGTTCTGTGTTCTCTTGGATTCCACCCGTCATGTAACACCAGGGTCAATCAATATACCAACACACATGCCAGTGACATGTGGGGGGAAACGGAGCACTGAAGGAAATGCACTCAGTCACAGAGACAACGCGTGACCTTCAACATCACGCAAACAGTGCCAGAGGTCAGGATCAAACGAAAAGCTCCCAACTTGTGAAACAGCAGGTCAACTGGCTCTTGCATCATGCCACGCAAGAGGCAGCCATTTTTGGATGTGTAGAAGTTGCATCAAGTGTATCATGATTTATGACTTGTAACTTCTTTATTCATAAACTGTTTGGATTCTAAGGTCTAACATTCTTATCAAAGAATAAATGATGAGCAGTGGTTTTAACATATTTCAACCTTTCTTAACTTGCCAGAATTCAGATGATGTATTGCTTGAGGTTTATTTAAATTTATAATGGGCCACAAGTCACCTATAATCGAAGGTTTACTGATCTAGCCTTAATTACCTTTCTGGGTAACTCGGAAGGGTGACAGTCAAAATGATATTAATATATGGTAAAGAGATTCGTCAGTTTACTGCAGAAGTAAAGACAAAATCCAATTCTTACCGCTATCAGCATTTTTCAAGATCAAATGAGCTTTTTAATTGTATGGTAAAAAGCTGCCACAGTAATACGTAGATATTATTCCAATGTGTAGAAAAAGTCAAATTGTATTGTCTTTTCTGTAATTCTCAGACATCTGATCCTCTGGTTGAAAGCTTTACTGGTGATACATATAAATTAATAATGGCTGTCTCTAAGCAGTTTATATTTGAATAACTTTGTTAATTTGATCTATAAATTTGATAAAATAAGAACCCTGTTACCAGTCCCTGGAAGTACCAGATGGTCTATTGAAATTGATTTAACTGGTTAACATACATCTGATGAACGCCTTTGTCTCTGTTTGTGACATTCTGGAGTCAGAGGTGCGGAATAGTCTTCGACTGTTTTTTAAAAGAATCGTTGATAACTTGCTGTTAGAACCTGCTGTATTGACATTTGACTGTGATGCATTGGAGTTTTATTCTGGTGTTATTCCAGATTTTTAGCAGGATGTATTGAGTGCTAATTTATTAATATTGGCTTATAAATGATTGTTAAAGATAATATTTTAAAAAATTCTCCTTCTGGTACGACCACACATTATCTGAGTATCTATAAAGTTGCACTAATTGAGAGCAGCAGATTCATTCCCTTTGATGAAAGTAGCATTTTAGGCAGCATTTTATTTTCTGTCTGACAAAACTTCTATTATGTATTCAGACTGAGCAGAAAGTGGAGGAGGTGACTGGGTTAAAAAGATAATGTTGAATATGCTTGTTAGGTAGCACAAGCCTGAAGACACACAATCAATGTTTTAGGGACAGCCCCTTCCCCTCCGCCATCAGAGTTCTGAATGGAAAATTAACTAACCCACCATCACTACCTCACTATATTTTGCTCTCGTTTGCACTACTTATTAAATTTACTTTTTAAAAAATATGTATTTCTTATTGTAATTTATAATATTTTTATGCTACCTTAAAACAACAAATTTCATGACATATGTCAGTGATATTAATCCTGATTCTGATTCCAATTTTTTATTCTGATATAGTTATCCAAAATATAGACATGGCTGGAATGTTGTAAGCTGATTTTATCAGGGGAAAATCCAGAAGCTTGGGAGCAATTTATTTTGTAAAGTCTGCCTTGATAATTAATGTCTCAAACAGTTCTCGTTTTCAGCACTGCAACATCTGTAGTTTAAAGTCTCTTGTTTCCATGGGGAGAAATTATTTTGCAGAAGAAAATATGTGCTGATACCTCAATGGCAAACTAGCCCATGTCAAAGAAGTGGAATGGAGAAGGGATGTCCTCTGTGTCTGTGTTCAAAGATAAACCTCAGACACACCTTGAAGGATGGCTACAAAAGTTAACGGGTCGAACTGTGAAGGAAATAAATGCACTGCTGGAAGCCATTTAACGACCTCACGTGTTCGGGGTCAGTGAATATCACGTTGCATCTCCCAACAAGTGCTTATCTACAGTCACAGATTGCTCTGTGCCCATCACTCCTATCACTTACTGAAAATAATCACTACCAATCAAAACTTGAAATTGGTGCTACCAGCATTGCTCGGCATGCTTGTTCAAGTTTGGATATGTCACACCAGTCCAGACATCTATCTTCCCGTAGATGGGAAGATTGCTGAAGTTGTACGGTAGATAGGGGTACAATTGTCACATTTAAGAGAAGTTTGGATAGGTACATGGATGAGAAGGATATGGAGGTCTGTGGTTCTTGAGCAGATTAGACCAAAGGCAAGGTTGGCCCAGACTAGACTGACCAAAGGGCTTGTTTCTATGCTTGTGGGGCTCTATGATTATCAGTGATAGAGGCAGTGGCTACATGAAACTTTGACAGACTTCCACAGATGCTCATTGGACACCATCCTAACTGGTTGAATAATGGCCTGGAATAGAAACACAGGGCCAGAAAAGTCTTCAGAAAGTAGTGGATACAGCCCAGTCTATCATAGGAAAAGCTCTCCCCACTATTGAGCACATTCAAGAGTGCTGCCACAAGAAAGCAGCATTCATCATCAGGACCATGACCATCCAGGTCATGGTCTTTCCTTGCTATTGCTGGTGAGGAGCCTTAGGTCCCACACTACCAGATTCAGGAACAATAATTACCCTTCAACCACCAGGCTCTTGATCCAGCATGAATAACTTCACTCACCTCAACGCTGAACTGACTCCACGACCAATTTATTCACTTTCAAGGGCTCTATAACTTATTACTTTTTTATTTGCACCATTTTGCACATTGATTGTTTGTCAGTCTTTGTTTGTGTATCGTTTTCCATAAATTCTGTTGTATTTCTTTCTTCAGGGTTGTATATGGTGACGTATACGAAGGCTGATAACGAACTTACTTTGAGTTTGAATCTGCTTTTGTCAGTTCGTGTGGCAGCATTTGAATTCATGCTGTTCACATGTCGCGTGTTGGGCAGCCCGTGGTCTATTCACAGCCTATGCCATGTCTACTTCTACACTGGGACGGCAGCCTTCCACCAGCCGTACCGCTGCACTGGTAGAAGCAGATGGGCAAAAGCAGGCAAAGGGGATTACACACGCTGATTAGCCTTGAAATACTTGTTATCATGAATTGATATACTCCCATTCTCATATTCTCACCAAACATATAAGGAGGCATTCAGCTCATTGAGTCAATACCGGATTTCACTGCAATTCCACCTATCACATTCCCTATCATGCATACTCCCTCATATCCCCATCACTTCTGCATCCCCAGTTCTCCTATGAACCAATCAGGCTAATTATACAATTGCCAATTAACCTATCGACCAGCATATCGTTGAAATGCAAGAAGAAACTGGAACATCCAGGAGAAACTGGGCAAAAACCCACACTGTCTCAGGGAGAAAGGTGCAAGTTCCAGAAAGAGAGCAGATCAGGTCAGGGTGGAAACAAATTTCCGAGAGCTGAGAAGCGACATAGGAATGGATTGCAATGGGGTTGTGTGCAGATTGCACTTTTTAAAGTTCATTCTCTGCAAGGCATTGCTGAGACTGCACCTCGAGTATTTGTACAGCCTTGGTCTCTGTATTTAAGGGGAAATGTAACATTATAAGCAGTTCAGAAAAAGTTGATTCCTGAGATGAAGTTTTTATCTTAAGAAGAGAGACACCATCACAAGAAGATCTTCAGATGCTGGATATCCAAGCAATACACACAAAATGCTGGAGGAACTCAGCAGGTCGGGCATCATCTATGGAAAAGAGTAAACAGTCCACATTTTCACCCGAGACCCTTCTTCAGGACCTGAAGGGTCTTGGCCCAAAAACATCAAAAGAGAAATAGAGTTGGTTGGATTTGTACTGACTAGCATTTGGGAAAATGAGAGGTGATCATATTGAAACACATACGATTCTAAGGGAACCGAATTGGAGAAAATCTGAGGGGACGTTTCTCTTCACAGAGAATATATTGCCAGGGTGTATAACTTCAGGATAAGCGGTCACTGATTTCATACGAAAGAATCTCTTCTCTCAGAGGATCATGAATCTTTGGCATGACTTACCCTAGAGACTTGTGAGGATAAATTCAAGACCAAATGAGACAATTCCTTCAAATGTAATAGAGTAAAGGATTATTGGGATCAGGCAGGAAAATAGACTTGAGCCCAACACCTGATCATTCATGTTCTCATTAAATTGCAGAGCAGATTTCAGCAATTATATGGCCTGTTCCTATGCCTATGCCATTAAGTATTTGCACTCTTATTCGATGTCGGATTTGAAGTTGTTTGTGTGGTCGTGCAAATTTAGTGATGGTCAACAGAAGAACAGGGTGATATATAACATGGAACTGATGGTCTAGTTATTAGCTGACTTCTTGGTGAGAAGAAGGCTCTTCATATTGTCTTCTCCCTTCCCTGTCTTCTTCTCCACCTGCTTCTCCCTCTGTTTCTCCCTGCAACTCCCTTTCCTTTTCCTTTGGTTCCGTAGAGTTTACCAGACTACTCTTGTGAATCCTGAGATCTGGTTTGATCATAAACACAAGAGTTTCTGCAGGTGCTGCAAATCCGAAAGATCAAGCACAAGATGCTGGAGGAACTCAGCAGTTCAGACGGCATCTATGAAGAGGAATGAATAGTCAATGCTCCAGGCTTCTGATGGGGGGCCAAATGGCCTAGTTCTGCTCCTTTATCTTATGGTCATATATATTATCTAAAATATGGCTGATTATTCATATTCCAAATCATATAATACATTTTTAATAAATTTTGTCTTTGTTACACATTTGGACAGCTACAGAGAAAGACCTAACAGAAATCACTCAAAGAATATCATCATAAAGAAGATAAAAGCTTTCTCAAGGTCATTGGCCCCTTTCCAATTCATCCAGCAACTTCCAAGCACAGTGGAATCAGTTGTTTCCTAAGAGGGATTAATGTAAAGTTGTTTGATTTCTCCCTTTGATTAATGATCATGTCCTTTTATTCAGAATTCTGCTTTTGTATCTCAATCCAATCTATTTAGTTTTTGCTGCACGCACAATCCTTTCATTCTTATTTTTCTATTTTTTATTTTTTTATACCATATAACAGTATTTTTTATAACCATATAATTACAGCACGGAAATAGGCCATCTTGGTGCTTCTAGTCCATGCTGAACACTTACTCTCACCTAGTCCCACTGACTCACACTCAGCCCATGACCCTCCATTCCTTTCCTGTCCATATACCAATCCAATTTTACTTTAAATGACAATACCAAGCCTGCCTCTACCACTTCTACTGGAAGCTCATTCCACACAGCTACCACTCTCTGAGTAAAGACCTTCCCCCTCGTGTTACCCTTAAACTTTTGCCCCCTAACTCTCAACTCATGTCCTCTTGTTTGAATCTCCCCTATGGAAAAAGCCTATCCATGTCAACTCTATGTATCCCCCTCATAATTTTAAATACCTCTATCAAGTCCCCCCTCAACCTTCTACGGTCCAAAGAATAAAGACCTAACTTGTTCAATTTTTCCCTGTAACTTAGGTGCTGAAACCCAGGTAACATTCTAGTAACATTCTCTGTACTCTCTTTATTTTGTTGACATCTTTCCTATAATTCAGTGACCAGAACTGTACACAATACTCCAAATTCGGCCTTACTAATGCCTTGTACAATTTTAACATTACATCCCAACTCCTATACTCAATGCTCTGATTTATAAAGGCCAACATACCAATAGCTTTCTTCACCACCCTATCCACATGAGATTCCACCTTCAGGGAACTATGCACCATTATTCCTAGATCACTCTGTTCTGCTGCATTCTTCAATGCCCTACCATTTACCATGTATGTCCTATTTTGATTATTCCTACCAAAATGTAGCACCTCACACTTATCAGCATTAAACTCCATTTGCCATCATTCAGCCCACTCTTCTAACTGGCCTAAATCTGTCTGCAGGCTTTGAAAACCTACTTCATTATCCACAATGCCAGTATCATCTGCATACTTACTAATCCAATTTACCACCCCATCATCCAAATCATTAATGTATATGATAAACAACATTGGACCCAGTACAGATCCCTGAGGCACACCACTAGTCACCGGCCTCCAACCTGACAAACAGTTATCCACCACTACTCTCTGGCATCTCCCATCCAGCCACTGTTGAATCCATTTTACTACTTCAATATTAATACCTAATGATTGAACCTTCCTAACTAACCTTCCATGCGGAACCTTGTCAAAGGCCTTACTGAAGTCCATATAGACAACATCAACTTTCCTCGTAACCTCTTCAAAAAATTCAATAAGATTTGTCAAACGTGACCTTCCACACACAAATCCATGTTGACTGTTCCTGATCAGCCCCTGTCTATCCAGATAATTATATATACCATCTCTAAGAATACTTTCCATTAATTTACCCACCACTGACGTCAAACTGACAGGCCTATTTTTGCTATTTTTGCTCATGCAACCTCATTTGATTTAGTTGTCGTGATATCTCATTTCACCTGTCATTAATTTTGTGTTCTCATTTTCTCCTGCATCTTTTTATTATTATGTATTTGCAACACATAACAATAAAACCTATCAATTACAATAAGTATGTAAGTATACCTTTTTGAGGCATCGCTTTTTCAAGGTGCTCTCGATGCTGGGGAGGCTGGTGCCCATGATGGAGCTGGCTAAGTCTACAACTTCCTGCGGCTTTTTCTGATCCTGTGCGGTGGCCTCTCCATAACAGACGGTGATGCAACCAGTTATAATGCTCTCCACAGGACACCTGTAGAAATATATGTGTCATCTGTCGTTAGTGACATAACTAGTCTCAAACTCCTGCTGAAATATAACCACTGTTTTGCTTTTAGAAAGAGTAGAACAGTGGGCTAAGCATGCATTCTCGAGTTGCACTAGTGTTGATCATCAGTGAGGAGATGTTATTTTCGGTCCGTACAGACATTAGTGTCCCAGTGAGGAAATCAAGGATTCAGTTGCAGAGAGAGAGGTTTAGAGACCCAGGTACTTTCACCTTGACTTTCCTCTTTGTTGGTGTTGCACTGTTATCATTGTATAACATGTGACTGTATGATTATGACCCATGATAGATAAGAGCGAGGCATGGCCTATGTACAGGCAGATGGGGTCGGTAAGATTGGCATCATGGTCGATACAGAATTGGTAGCTGAAGAGCCTGCTCTTGTGCAATACTCCTCTATACCGTACGATAATTCAGAATCAGGGGTAATATCACTGGCAGAGGAATTAAGAGGAATAGACAGAGTGGCCAGCCAGCGCCTCTTCCCCAGGGCACCACTGCTCAATACAAGAGGACATGGCTTCAAGGTAAGGGGTGGGAAGTTCAAAGGGGATATTAGAGGAAGGTTTTTTACTCAGAGAGTGGTTGGTGCATGGAATGCACTGCCTGAGTCAGTGGTGGAGGCAGATACACTAGTGAAATTTAATAGACTATAAGACAGGTATATGGAGGAATTTAAGGTGGAGGGTTATATGGGAGGCAGGGTTTAAGGGTCATTGCAATACATAATAATAAAAATATAAATTACGATAGGAGGTGTATATGTAAAATTTTAAACATAGTGCAAAACGAGAGGAAAAGATATTGAGGTAGTGATCAGTGGTTCATTGTCCAATCAGAAATCTGATGGTCAAGGGATGAAGCTGTTTCTGACTTGTTGACTGTGTTTCTTCAGGCTCCTGTACCTCCTCCTTGATGGTAGCAATGAGAAGAGGGCATGACCTAGCAATGGGAGTCCTTAATGATGGATGCTGCCTTTTTGAGGCATCACCTTTTGAGGGTTCCTCGATGCTGGGGAGGCTAGTGCTAATAATGGAGCTGGCTGAGTTTACAATTTTCTGCAGCTTTTTCTGATCCTGTGCAGAGGCTCCTCCATACCAGATGGTGATACAACCAGTTAGAATTTTCTGCAGGGTACATCTATAGAATTTGAGAGCCTTTGCTGGCATACCAATTCTCCTCAAACTCCAAATGAAATATAACGACCGTTGTGCCTTCTTTGTAATTGTATCAATATACTGAGTCCAAGATGGATTCTCAGAGATGTTGACACCCAGGAACTTGAAACTGCTCACCCTTTCCATTTCTGATCCCTCAATAAAGACTGGTGTGTATTCCCTCCACTTCCCCTTCCTGAAGTTCTCAATCAATTCCTTGGTCTTACTGGCTTTGAGTGTAAGTTTGTTATTGCGACACCACTCAACCAGGTGATCTATCTCGCTCCTGTATGCTTCCTCATCACCATCTGAAATTTTGGAAACTATATTTGTGTGGGCGGCAATGGTGTTTGAGCTGTGCCTAACCACACAATATTGAGTGTAGAGAAAGAAGAGTAGTGGACTAAGCACCCATCCTTGAGGCACACCACTGTTGATTGTAGTAAGGAGGTGATGTTATTTCAAGGGTCCAATTGCAGAGGCTCAGATTTTGGAGCTTGTTGATTAGAACTGAAAGTATGATTGTGTTGAACTCTGAGCTGTAGTCAATAAACATCAGCCTGATGTAGGTAATACATAACTCACAACTCAAGGTGTTCCATGGAGAGCATTCTAACTGGCTACACTCCATAACTGTCTGGTATGAAGAGAGAGGGGTCACTGCCCTGTTCTAAATAAGCTGCAGAAAGTTGTAAACTCAGTCAACTCCATTATGGGCACTAGCCTCCCCAGCATTCAGGACATCATGCCCTCTTCTCAATGCTCTCATCGGGGGGAAGTACCAGAGGCTGAAGGCACACACTCAATAATTCAGGAATAGTTTCTTCTCTTCTGCAATCAGATTTGTGAATGGACATTGAATCCATGACCACCACCTCACTACATTTTTTTTCCTTTTTTGCACTATTTGTTTAATTAAAAACGTATATACTTACTGTAAGTTACAGTTTTATTATTATGTATTGTAATTTATTGCTGCTGCTTAACAACAATTTCAATTCAATCTTGTAATTAACCCAAATTTCTAAGAGCAAGCTTGCAATAGTCCTATTGCCATTGGTGGTTAGAAATACTAGAAAGATCAATCCAGAACGTTCAGCCTGTTATCGCTTGGTGTTACAGCAAGCGCACAATTTGTTACCTATCTCTGCATCGTTTCCTCTAATCAACAGCAATAGACCAAATTATGATTAACTACTGTACATTTATTGCCGAGGAGAGATCATACCCAGCATGAAATGAAATTGCATGATCTCAGCTCAACTGTTTCAAGAGCAGTATAACTAAAAGGTAGGAAAAGCTCCCTAGCCCAGTCACAGATCCATGGACGACAAATGAAGGCCATAAATAGATCAAAATCATTGCTTAGAGCCTTAGCAGATGGAAAAGCCCTTGGAAAATGCAAGTATGAAGAATGTTAAAGAAAACAAATAATATCTGCTTCCTCTTGAAAAATTCTTGTGCAATGATGTTAGATCCTAGGTATCTTGTTATGGTCTTTTGTCTGTCTATCCAGGGTGTAGCGTCGGGAATTTCTGTGAGATACTGAGGTTTAGAGAGGAGTCTATCAGCCATCCTCTCTGGTTTCATCAGGAAAATTATTTCTACTGTGTTTTCAAGGATGGATAGTTTAGGTTTACTAGGTCTCTGTTTGGTTATACTTAAGCTCCAGTTGCAAGTCTTCATTTTTAGCAGTCTCCAATTTTTCCTTCAATCCATTTGTAAACTGCTCAAAAATATTACCTGTAAGTTAATTTGGGGCAGGTGATGTTTGCAGCACAGCAGGCAAATTCTCAAAAATAATCCTTCCATGGCTTTGTTTGTCAACTCTCGAGGGTGGTGGTGATGAATGAGGAAACTGAGATCAACCAGCCTGGACTATGCTAGGCTCTCACATTGGTTTATTAAGCATGTTTGCCCTGTGGGTGGTTACATTTTATTCTGCATTCTGTCATTGTTTCACCTTGTTCTACCCCATAGTACTGTGCAATGAGTTGATCTGTGTGATGAGTATGCAAGACTAGCTTTTCACTGTATCTCGGTACATGTGACAATAATAAAACAGACCCAATACCAATGCTACGAGGGGTGATTGATAAGTTTGTGGCCTAAGGTAGAAGGAGATGAGTTATACAACTCTTGTTAGATGCGCATGCAGTTCAACTCTTTGAGTGATTATGCAGGAAGTTTGAAGTTGATAACTCATCAGGTGATTGATAAGTTCGTGGCCTAAGGTAGAAGGAGATGAGTATTGTCTTCAAACTTTTTGCATTATCACTTGACCTGCACGTGCATCTATCAAGAGCTGTATAACTCATCTCCTTCTACCTTAGGCCCCAAACTTATCAATCACCCCTGCTATGGACACTTTCTGGAGGTCCAAGATCCGTATGCTCCACGACCGCTGGACTAAGTGTGTAAATGTAGGAGGGGACTATGTTGAAAAATAAATGTGCTAGGATTTCTAAAATTGGCTCCTTCTACCTTAGGCCATGAACTTATCAATCACCCCCTCCCCCCCCCCCCCCCCCGTAATACAATTGCAGAGAAAATGCACGCAGTCTGGTGATAAGGTACCACATTGAGATGGACTGAGAGATCACGAGTTCATCTTATAGTGCAGACAACATTTGAGAGTCCTACAACAGCAGGGTAAAAGCTGTCTTTGAGCTGGTAGTATGTGCTCTAAGCTTTTGATCTTTCTGTCCGATGGAAGAGGAGAAAGAGAGAATGACTGGGGTGGGAGGGGTATTTCATTATACTGCTTTCTCAAGGCAGCAGGAAGTGAAGATAGAGTCCACAGAGGAGAGGCTAGTTTTCCTGATAGATCTGGGCTACATTCACAACTCTCTTCAATTTCTTTCAGTCTTGGCAGAGGAGTTGCCATACCAAGCTGTGATGCATTTAGATTTCTGTCATGCATCTGTAAAAATCATTGGGAACACACTAAATCTCCCTAGCCTTCTGAGGAAGTAGAGGTGCTGGTGTGCTTTTTTTGGACCATTTGGCTGGACCAAGTGATATTCAACCTAGGAACATGAAGCTCTCAACCTTCTGAACCCCAGCACCATTAATAGTGGAGTTCGTTTGAGTGAGAATTCTTGTTCAGTTTTTAACTCTCTCATCTTAGAGTTGTTGGATCCTGATGCTTTTGCAATCCAAAGGTTCTTCAGAGGGGAAGAAGCATGGTGAGAACAAAGAAGGAGAGAGAGAACAGGCAAAGGGAAGAGCAGTGGAAGAGAAAGACTCAAAGTAGTGTGGCATTCTTATACCAGACTACTGATAACATGAATTCCAAAGATAACATTAATCCAGTCATATAGAGTTATAGTCATAAACTACTACAGTATAGAAACAGGCCCTTCTGCCCATCTAGTCCATGACAAACTATTATTCTCCCCTATGCCCATCTACCAGCACCCTGACCATAGCCCTCCAATCCATGTCGTATATAATTTCTCTTAAGTGTTGAAATTGAAAACACATCCACCATTTCTGCTGGAGCTGGTTCCACGCTCTCACCACTCTCTGACTGAAGAAAGAGAGCCAGATTCAAGTTAAATGATACTCCTCACTGAAACCAAGAAGTTTACAAAAAAATATGGAGGCAATTGTAACTACTGAAAAAACTCATTGAACAATTACATCTATATAAGTGTCTATGAAGGTTCTCAGCCCTCCAGGTCATTGTATATCAAGCAGTAGTAGATCAAGGCTACTGGACTGGCTGTGTTGTCTAGAAGACTTTTTGCCTCTCATCCAAGAGGCTTCTTCAGTTCTGATCCATGGTGGGTAGTTTTCCGGCTTTTGGACTTTGTGAGTTGTTTGAAAGTAACATAAGAGATGACTCGTTAAGAGTCATAGAGATAATGAGAGGGTCATTAGTCTTATTTTTGCACAAATGGAGGTATAAACTGTTGTGGAGATGCCAGGGTAGAGATATTAGGACCGCATTGTAAGTAGCTGATAGGTGGTGTCATACCCCAACCCCTCTGTTCAGGAATGGGTTTTCCAGTTTGACAAAGATGCCTTCTTTAATCCCTCTTTCAAACTACCTGTCTTCCCTGTCCAAAATGTGCGCATTGTTATCATCAAAGGAGTGACCCTTGTCCTTTAGGTGTAGACATACAGCTGAGTCTTGACCAGTGGTGTTGGCCGTCCCATGTTGAGCCATCTTGACTCGCCGATATACAGGTCTGTGCAGTTCTCGTTGCATTGGATAGCAGATACAATATTGCTCTGTTTATGTCTGGGTGTAGGATCCTCGGGGTGGACGAGTTTCTGTCTGAATGGGTTTGTAGGTTTGGAAAATGCAGAGATTTGGTGTTTGTTGAAAATCCTTCTGAGTTTCTCTGAAACTCCAACTACATGTGGGATGACCATGTTTTCCCCTCTGCTTTGTTCCTTACCTGACACAATCATGTTAATGTCCCTGCTGGTTGTTTGTTGCTGTCTTATGAAGGCCCAGTCAGGGAAGCCACAAGCTTTCAAGGCTTCTCTCAAATACTTGTCCTTTGTCTTTAGTTGTAATATTGGCGGGCACATTCTCGGCACGGTGATGTATTATTCTGATAATCCCCATCTCCGGAGGGCTAACACCTCAGGTGAAGATTTGGCTGTAAATCTACGCCTAAAGGACAAGGGCCATTCTTCTGATGATAACAATGTGCATATTTTGGACAGGGAGGACAGGTGATTTGAAAGAGGGGTTAAAGAATCCATTTTTGTTAAACTGAAAAACCCATCCCCGAACAGAAGGTTGGGCTATGACACCATCTAACGGCTACTTACATCTGTGTCTCCACATCAGTTCACACCTCCATTCATGCAAACATAAGACTAATGATCCTCTCATTACCCGTCACGTGATTGCTATACCTTCAAACACTTCACAGAATGTATAAGCCGGAAAGCTGTCCACCGTGGATCAGAACTGAAAGATGATTGGTAAAACATCTTCATGATGATACAGCGAGTCCGGCTGCCTTGATTCACTACTGCTTGATATCTATATAGTTGATCATACAAAAACACAAACACATATAAGGAAGTTCAAACGATAAGAAAAATAACAATTTTACTGTCCATTCAAGTCAAGTCAAGTCACTTTTACTGTCACTTCGACCATAACTGCTGGTACAGTACATAGTAAAAATGAGACAATGTTTTTCAGGACCATGGTGTTACATGACACAGTACAAAAACTAGACTGAACTACATAAAAAAACAACTCAGAGAAAGCTACACTAGACTACAGACCTACACAGGACTACGTAAAGTGCACAAAACAGTGCGGGTATTACAATAATTAATAAACAAGACAATAGGCATGGTAGAGGGCAGTAAGTTGGTGTCAGTCCAGGCTCTGGGTATCGAGGAGTCTGATAGCTTGGGGGAAGAAACTGTTACATAGTCTGGTCGTGAGACCCCGAATGCTTCGGAGCCTTTTCCCAGACGGCAGGAGGGAGAAGAGATTGTATGATGGGTGCATGGGGTCCTTCATAATGCTGTTTCCTTTGCGGATGCAGCGTGTAGTGTAAATGTCTGTGATGGCGGGAAGCGAGACCCCAATGATCTTCTCAGCTGACCTCACTATCCGCTGCAGGGCCTTGCGATCCGAGGTGGAGCAATTTTCAAACCAGGCAGTGATGCAGCTGCTCGGGATGCTCTCAATACAACCCCTGTAGAATGTGATGAGGATGGGGGATGGGAGATGGACTTTCCTCAGCCTTCGCGGAAGTAGAGACGCTGCTGGGCTTTCTTTTCTATGGAGCTGGTGTTGAGGGACCAGGTGAGATTCTCTGTCAGGTGAACACCAAGAAATTTGGTGCTGTTTACGATCTCTACCGAGGAGCCGTCGATGTTCTGCGGGGAGTGGTCGCTTCGTGCCCTCCTGAAGTTAACAACCATCTCTTTTGTTTTGTTCACATTAAGAGACAGGTTGTTGGCTCTGCACCAGTCCGTTAGCCACTGCACCTCCTCTCTGTAAGCTGACTCATCTTTCTGATGAGACCCACCACAGTCGTGTCATCGGCGAACTTGATGAGCTGTGTGTTGCAGCACAGTCGTGACAGCACATTCCAGTGCTGTTTTAACTGACTTATGTTTTAATTAAGTTAGTTTGGAATATTTCATATGTTTTATTATTTTAAATTATTTAATCACTTTAATAGTTCTTAGATTAGGAGATAAACCTCACTAACTTTGGCAGAAAGGGGAGACTCTTCAGCCTGGTTCCAAGTGGTAGAGGTTACCTGTTTAGACTTCTGTGCTGGGCCCAGCTAATTGCAGATAGGAATTGAAGTCGGCGGGCTGGGTTAAATACAATCTTAGCCAGCTTCAATAAGCCTTCATTTCAATTGCCATCACTTCCTCCAGATAACTTTAAAAAGTCCGCAAAATCAGTGATGTTATATCATACCTTTGGAAAATAATTACCCTGCATCAATACCAAGAATTTTTCAACAGGCAAAAGACAGCTGGCCCTTTATAGCATTCAGTGCTGGCTGTGAAACAGAGCTGCTCAATTTTTGCATTGATTTATTAAGAAGGAACAGCTTAATGCATCTTGGCAAATGTCAAGTCACAATAAAGTTGGCTTATACAGTATCATGATTTTGAATCTATAGATAGCTCTAATAAACCAATAATGTACTACAACAGGTATTTCTAATGGCGAGGCTCAATTAAAGTGTCCAAGTTTAATTAAACATTATTTAAATAGCATACAGTTAACTTGCCAACCACTCAAGCAATTAGGTTAAAATATTTATAGGGGATACCAGGCTAATCCTTGTATTTACCTCATTTTTTGCCTCATCTTGGCCTCTATTGAGCTGAGGACCTCTTTCCTTAGTCTCTTGGAATTCAAAGCAACTTATTGATCTGTCTCAAAAAGTGGCTGGGAAGTACATACACACATCGGATAGATGTAATTATTCAGACCCCCATGAATATACACCCCTTCTATACAGGACATGTCCTCTTCTTTTTGCTACCATCAGGAACAAGACACGGGAGCCTGAAGGCACACAATCAACATTTTAGGAACAGCTTCTTCTTCTCCACCATCAGATTTCTGAATGGACAACGAACCCATGAACACTACCTCACTATTTTACTCTCGTTTTGCATTACTTATTTATTTTTGTATATATTTTTCATTGTAACTTATAGTATTTTGTATGATTTGCAATGCACTGCTGCTGCAAAGGAACAAATTCAGATTCTGATTCTGTTTCAGGATCCATATTCACTGTATTTAAACATGACCTGATTATTTGTCAACAGCAAACTATAAGCAGTGTGGATAGAAGTATTCAATTACAAAGACATGCAAATAGATTGAAGAAATGGGAAAGCCTGTGACAAATGCTTTCCAGCATCAAAGCATATGAGGTAATCCACTTGGAATTGCCCTAGAAAGAAGTGCTTTCCAAGTAATAAAATTCTAAAAACAGCATGGTTCATTGGCTCTTGGTAATCCTGACACATACAGTATTCTGCAGATGTCTTAGGCACGTATATATAGCTCTGGTGCATAACTCTTTTGTAGACTACTATATTTGCCAACATGGAGCAGAGAGCTGGAGCAAAGGATGTTGGGAATGGCGAGTGCCGCTGGAGGGGTGTGGGACAGGTGGCAGAGAAGGAGTGCCAGGGTGGGGGTGGAGTTGCGCAGGTACAGACACAAACAGCCCTGAGACACCAGGCAAGGTCATTTGATTCTAAACAAATGGGTTATTTATCATTACGAAGTGTCTCTCTGGTGCCTCCCATTCACTCCTCTCTCCCTTTCCCTTTTCCCAGCCATGATTCCCCTCTCCCTGCCCCCTTTCCACTCTCAGCCCACAACAGAGTTCCATATCAGAATCAGAATTGTCATCACTCACATACGTCATGAAATTTGTTGTTTTTTTTGCGGCAGCAGTACAGTACAATACATAAAATTACCACAGTACTGTGCAAAAATCTTAGGCACCCTAGCTAAATAAATGTGCCTAATACCTTTGCACAGTCTTGTATATCACTAATATAATGTGGACAAGTGCACATTAAACAAAATAACCCAAAGGATTAATAGATGGCTGGCTTATATATTAAGAGGACTGTAATAGAAGAGGTAGAATTTATGCTACAACTCTAAAATGCACCAGTGTAATTTTAATGAGCAGTTCTTGTATTATAAATTATGAAGAAATCATTGACTTGCAAAAGAAATGCATCACAGATGTCTTCATCATTGTGTGCCATGTAGTATGACATGGGTAATTATATCTTTGACCATGTTCTTGGCAAAGTTTCCCATTACCTTCTTCTGGGCAGTGTCTTTACAAGTTGGGTGATCCCAGCCATTATCAGTACTCTTCAGAGATTGCCTGCCTGGCATTAATGGTCACATTACTGGGACATGTGATATGCACCAGCTGCGCACACGACCATCCACCATCTGCTCCAATGGCTTCGCATGACCCTGGTCAGGGGTGGGGGTGTTACACCTTGCCCAAGAGTGACCTGCAGGCTAGTAGAGAGAAGGAGTTCCTTACACCTCCTTTGGTAGAGATGTATCTCCACTCTTTGGTAGTGAAGAACATTATACAAAGTGCATTAATAATCATTCATTTTGGCAGTAGTGCCTGAGAAACAATTTGCCACTCCTGAGGGGTGAAAATCTTCTCATCTGCTAGGACATGAAAGGAGATTTTTGAAAGCTTTTGAAAAGATTCAGTAAAATAGGCATTGACAAGATTTTTTTTTCACATACTGACTGGACCAGAATTGGAGATTAAGAGCTTCACCAATAATGAATGAAAACAGAAAATGCTAAAATCACTAAGCTGGTGGAAAGAAAAAGTTGAATGAATATTTCAGGTTCTGTCAGAGCTGAAGGATTTTCAGACTAAAATATTAAACCTGGTTCTCTTTCTACAGTTATTTTCTGACATGATTACTTACAGTATTTCTGATTTAATTTCAGATTTCCAGCAACTGCATTTTTAAAATTCTTATTTACCGACTGGAGTTCATTTAAAAAAAAGTTACGTGAAATGGTCCGTAGAACAGGAATCATAAACACAAGAAAATCCACAGGTGCTGGAGCACACACAAAATGCTGAAGGAACCCAGCAGGTTCTACGGAGAGGAACACGTCAGAATTGCTTCTTTGGTCTCAGACCAAGATATCAACTGTTTATTCCTCTTGATAGATGCTGCCCGACTTGCTGAATTCCTCCAGCATTTTGTGTGTGTTGATCGCAAAAGGAAGTGCAGTTGGGTCAATGTGCTTTGCTGAACTTAAGAGAAACCTCATTAAAACTAACCTGTGGGGCAAGGAATACAAGTATGTGTTTGATGACAAAAGGTGAGAGGGTACTCATATAGACCCCAGGAACTGGCAACGATGCTTTCGGGCTGAATGGTCTGTCCCTGTAACGCACATATAACATATACATACTACATAATGCCACAGAATTTGCTTCCACTCCTCTTTCAGGCAACACATTCCAAATACAAACCCCAGCAACCTGCTGAAAACCCATTGTTTTCCTTTCTTTCATATTTCACTGTTTTATGAATCACCTCACGTCATCCAGTGAGTAACCACTCTGCCAATGAAAACAGTTTCTGACGGTGTAAATATTGGAACAAGTTTCTGCATGATTAATGGTCTGACAATGCAATTGCTCCTTCCATGAGCAAGGATATTTTATACCAGCGTGTAGGGTGATTAATCCTAGTTGAAAGTACTCCTACAACCCAGACAATGAAGCTCAACTACCTACACTTAGTATATGAATGAACTCGGTCTGCAAAGCAATAATTCATACTGTGTGCACAGGTGCAATAACAAACGTCCTTGCACAGGCACCAAGCCAAAGCTCCGATTATCCTTCAGTGGGATTGTTTAAGTAACCTGCAGTCTCAGATGTGAGGTTCATTACCTCTAAGTCAGAAGTTCACTAACACGGGGTAGATGTAGCTGAGAAGAATAAGATCACATATCCATACCCTCCAGATCAATACACAAAAGGTGCTAGAGCAACTCAGCAGATCAGGCAACATCTATAGAAACAGAAAGTCAACTTGATCTGCTCTAAATAATTAAATAAATATAGAGTCCAAGAAAAGTTCAGCACATAAATAGGCTCTTCAACCCATCTAGTCCATGCAGAACCATTTAAACTGCCTACTCCCATCAACCTATACCGGGACCATAAATAAAATTTTTGGGCCAAGACCCAGGACTCAGCCTGAAACGTCAACTGTGCAATTCCTTCCACAAATGCAGCCTGACCTGTTGAGCTCCACCAGCATCTCATGTATCTCCCTTGTGTTTCCATACTCTCCAGATTATTTAATCCCATCACATGTTAGTCATTCTGAAGGATAGTTCTTATCTTCGTGTACCATTTAACGATAATTTGTCCTCTTTATATCACCCTGTCATCAAGACTACATCAGTCAAATAGTTTTTTCCCTCTAGCTTCATTGCTGAAACCCTAATCCACTCTGTTATCCCAATAACAGATTTCAAATACTCTTCTTATTAATCACCATTCAAATTATAAGTTTACTGAAGATCTCTTGGAGTAGCCACGATGGACTGAATGGCCTAATTCTGCTCCTTTGTCTTATGGTCAAAGGATTCAAAGTACATTTATTATCAAAGTATGTATGCTGTATATAATCCTGAGATTCGTCTTCTCTACAGACAGCCACAAAACAAAGAAAACTATGGAACCTGTTCAAAGAAAAAGCATCAACCTCAACAAAGTGCAAAAAAAAACAAATCACGCAAATGGCAAGAAGAACAAACAAGCAAAAACACAGAATATAATACACAAAATTGAAAGGTCTATATTCAGTTCAGCTCAGTGTTAATTATCTGCATGCTGCCCTGATTCAACAGAATTATCAATAGAAAAAGAGGCCAGCATAAACCAGAAAACACATCACAACTTTGCTTTTAGCCAAGCTTCATAGATTACTCAGTGGTTGTTGTGTTTTGTTTTGAACTTTCAGTCACATTTTCTTTACTCTGCCATCCCTCTCTGTCTGATTCAATAAGCTGCACTCTTTTGACTCCTGACCACTAGTAATTCTGTTTTCCTCTCCAAGATCAAAGCTGAGCTCATCGTGCTTCATGTTTCTCTAAAGGTGCTCTCCTGTCATTGAATACAAAACAACTAGCAAGAGGGGTTGACTCATCTGCCCCTCACAGGGGCATTGGGAACTGACATACACTGAAATATAATTCAAGACAGTTGCTGAAAAGCACTCAAATGAACTGAGATCTTAATATCATCACAGGTAGTTAGTGTTCAATCTTGGGCTCCAGGTTTATCTCTGGGCTGACCCAGTTCCGGTCCAGTTATGCTTCCCGTGTTTTGTACAGTGTGGTAGTAGTGCGATCACTCGAATTGAGTATGATCTTCTCCTAAGGGAATGCCTATTGACGGGTCTTCATTTGGGTTTAGAGGCCAGTCTGGAATCCATATAATCCTGTCCCCTTTGTCATTTGCTGATCATCACAGGACTTAATTCCAGATGTTAGGGAGCATTCCGTTAATGGAGAACGCCTGTGCGTGACTTAGTTTAACGTGTGGAGGCTGATGCATTGGCAGCCGTCAGTCATAGGCATAGAAATCTACAGCACATTACAGGCCCTTCGGCCCACAATGTTGTGCCGACCATGTAACCTGTAGAAACTAAATCTGTCCTTGACAGATCGGGGTCAGGGTCCAGTGGAACGGAATGCAAGATGACCAGACACTCTTCGCTGCTGCAGCCTTCCTCCACCTTCACTGCCGTTGTGATGAGTCATCACCAGCTCCACCCCTGAGGTCTCGGCTGGATGGCTCTTCGACTATAGTTGCAAACTTGTCATCTGAGTTGAACATCAACTTTAAGTAGCTTTCTCATACAGTTGTTCCAGTAGTTCAAGATCATTAATTCTGTACAATTCAGTGCCAAGTCCTTGAACGAGTCTCAGATTTTTCAAGATAAGTGACAATTTCATCATGAGGTGAATACAAGGAATGCTTTAATCAAACAGAAACAAAATCTACAGATTTTCTCTTCCTGAAATGAAAACAAGAATGTGGGAAATGCTCAGCCAGTTAGGGGAATCCATGGAGAGAGGAAGGCCATTACTATGAACCGTTAACTGTTTGTCTCTCCATAGAAGATGCCCAGCCAGCTGTGTATTTTTAGCACTTTCTATTTTTATTACATGAAATTCTTCCTTTTGGATGTTTTTAAGTCTTGTAGGTCTTAGCGTTTCTTTAATTGACTGGGGTTCAACTCCCAGCACTGTCTATAAGGAGTTTGTATGTTGCTTTCCTCCCACGTTCCAAGGATATTCAGGTTAGGGTTAGCCAGCTATGGGCATGCTACGCTATGACCATTGATGACACAGGCGAGCTGACACCAGCACTATCCTCGCTGATTTGATTTGATGTAAATGACACATTTCACTGCGTGTTTCTATGTTCTGATGTACAGCTGACAAAATAAAGCTAATCTCTTGCGATAGGTAAGAACCTCTGAGCAATTGAGCACAGAAACGGGACTCTTGGTCCAACTCATTTGCATTGACCAAGATGTCCATTTAAGCTAGACCCACTGGCCTGCATTTTGTCTAAACATTACCCATGTACCAATATCCTTTAAGTGTTGTTATTGAACCACTTTTTCTGGCAAATCTTTCCACACACCCACCACCCTCCGCACTAATGAGTCATCCCCCTCAGGTCCCATTCAAATCTTTCCCCTTGCACTCCAAACCCATGTTCTTACCCTGGGAAAGTGACTGTAGCTCCATGCCATCTGTGCCCCTCATGATTCTATACACCTTGAGAAGGTTACCCCTCATTCTCCTCGTCCGTCCAACCTCTCCCCACAGCTCAGGCCATCCGGTCGTGGCAACATCCTGATAAGCCCTCTCTGCACCCTTTCCATGATAACCTAGTTAAGACAGCATTTGGGATACTGGCCTTCATTAAATGGAGCATTGAATACAGAAGTAAGGGGGTTATGCTCCCACTTTCTAAAACCTTAGTCAGACCTCAGCTGGAGTACTAGGTGCAATTTTGGTCACCAGTGTATACTGAAGGAAGGGTGTGATAATACAAGGAATTACTAACCGGATTCACCAAGATGAGCAGTCCAGTTATGAAGAAAGACTGAAGAAGCTGGACCTGTTCTCCCTGGAGTGATGGAGGTTAAGAGAGGACATGATTGAGGTAGATAACAGAATGAGTAGCACAGATAGAGCAGGCTCAAGACTCCTTCTCTTCTCCTTAGCCTCCCATCACCTCCCTCCGGTGCCCCTCCTCTTTCACTTTATCCAGTTGTCCACTGTCAAGATTCTTTGTTCTTCAGCCCTTCACCTGTTCGGGGTTGAAAGGTTTATCATGTGAGGAATGTTTGAAGGCACTGGGCCTGTACTCATTGGAATTTAGAAGAATGAGGGGGCATCTCATTGAAATCAATCTAATGTTGAAAGGCCTCAACAGAGTGGATGTAGAAAGGTAGTTCCTATTGTAGGAGGGTCTAGAACCAGAGGGCGCATCCTCAGAATAGAGGGACGTCATTTTGAATGGTGATGAGGAGTAATTTCTTCAGCCAGAGTGTGGTGAATCTGTGGCATCCATTGCCACAGCCAGCTATGGAGGCAAGGTCATTGAGTGTATTTAAGGCGGAGGTTGATAGATTCTGAGAAGTTAGGGCATGAAAGGTTATGGTGAGAAGGCAGGGGAGTGGGGTTGAGAGGGATCAGCCATGAATAAATGATGGAGCAGACTCAATGGTCCAAATGGCCTAATTCTGCTTCAATGTGTTTTGGTCTTATGGTCTTCCACCTATCCCCTCCCAACTTCTCATTCAATCCCGATCGCCTATCCACCTATCTTCCCCCTCACCTCGTCTCACCTGTCACTTGCCAGCTTGTACTCCTTCACGTCTCCCCACCTTCTTAATCTGGCTCCTTCCTTTTCCTCTCCAGACCTGATGAAGGCCCAAAACTTCAACTGTTTATTCCCCTCCATGGATGCTGAGTTTCTCCACTATATTGTGCTTGAGGCTCCAGGAAATGTTTCTTCACACCTGAGGCAAATTAAACTAGAGTACCTGGATTGGGGGAAAGGATTTGGAGGGGATTAAAGGAAGGTCCTCTTCACCCAGAGGGCGGTAAGAATGTGGAAGCCATTTCCTGAGTGAGTGAGTGATTGCATTGCTGGCAGCATTTAGGAGGTGTCTGCAGGAGAACTTGAATCACACAGAGGACCATAGGCCTCGTGCTGGGCAATGGGATTACTATGGAGTTGGTGCTCGGATGATTTGTGTCAGCGTGGCCTGGTTCCAAGCTGTACAATACTCTGCCTCAGAAGAACATCCTGATGTGCAACCTGCCATTTCTACTCACGTTTCTAGAGCAGAACTTGAATGATTGAACTTCTGAGTCAGAGCTGACAGTGGCCCCAAGCAAACCAGAGGCCACAAGCAAGCAGAGTGATACAAAGGGTCCTTGAGATGAAATGCCAATCCTGTTTCTCTTTCCATCCGTGATGCTTGTCCTGATGGGGGGGTTTCTTGTAACTTCTGGTTTTACTTCGGAGTTGGATGGCACTGCCTCACAACGTCGGCAACCTACTTTCAGTTTTGAACTTGGGTACTGGTCTGTGTGGAGTTTGCGCCTTCATCCCGAGATTATATGAGTTTCCGCTGGATCCTCTACTTCCCTTCCATATCCCAAATAGGTGCAGGTTGGTGCATTAATTCACCTCTGTGTGGATTTCAGTGAATGCTGAAACCTGGGAGGGAATAGTAAGAATATGATGGAAATTTCAAAATAATTGATGTAGGATTGGTGTAAGTAGATCACTGAATCATGGCAGGTTGTAGTTATGAGCAGAATGTTGCATGTTGCATCCGAGGGATAGGCAGGTAGGCAGAGGGGGTGGTGTGGCTCTGCTGGTAAAGAATGGCATCAAATCAGTAGAAAGATGTGACATAGGATCAGAAGATGTTGAATCCTTGTGGGTTGAGTTAAGAAACTGCAAGGGTGAAAGGACCCTGATGGGTTATATACAGGACTCCCAACAATGGCTGGGAGGTGGACTACAGATTACAATGGGATATAGAAAAGGCATGTCAAAAGGGCAATCTTATGATAGTCATGGGGGATTTTAACATACAGCTCGACTGGGAAAATCAGGCTGGTACTGGATCTCAAGAGAGTGAATTTGCTGAATGCCTACGAGATGGTTTTTTAGAGCTGTGTGCCATGGAGCCTACTAGGGGATCAGCTATGCTGGGTTGGGTGTTATGTAATGAACCAGAGGAGGTTAGGGAGTTCAAGGTAAAGGAACCCTTAGGAGGCAGTGATCACAGTATCATTGAGTTGAACTTGAAACTTGTTAGGGAGAAAGTATAGACTGACATAGCAGTATTTCAATGGAGTAAAGGAAATTATAGAGGTATGAGAGGGAGTTGGCCAAAGTAAGTTGGAAGGAGATGCTGACAGCAGAACAGCAATGGTGTGAGTTTCTGGGAAAAATGAGGAAGGTGTAGGACAGAAATATTCCAAAAACAAAGAAATACAGAACTCAAGTGGCAAAATAGTACAACCATGGTTGACAAGGGAAGTCAAAGCTAATGTAAAAGCAAAAGAGAGCACATACAGCAAAGCAAAAATTAGTGGGAAGTTAGAGGATTGGTAAACTTTTAAACACATATAGAAAGCAACAAAAAGAATCATTAGGATGGAAAAGATGAAATATGAAAGCAAGCTAGCAAACAGTATCAAGGTGGATAGAAAAAAAAAACTTTTTCAAGTATATAAAAAATAAAAGAGAGGTGAGAGTGGATATAGAACTGCCAGAAAATGAGGCTGGAGAAATAATAATGGGGGACAAGCAGATGGCAGATGAACTAATTGAGTATTTTGTATCAGTCTTCACTGTAGAAGATACTAGCAGTGTGCCAGGTGTTGGAAGGGTGTGAGGGAAGAAAAGTGAGTGTAGTTACTTTTGCAAGGGATGAGGTGCTCAAAAAGCTTAAAGACCGAAGGGTACATAAGTCACTCAGCCAGATGAACTGCACCCTAGGGTTCCGAAAGAGGTAGCAGTAGGGACTGTGGAGACATTAGTAATGATCTTTCAAGAATCATTGGACTCTGGCATGGTTTCAGAGGACTGGAAAATTGCAAATATCATTCCACCCTTTAAGGAAGGAGGGAAGCAGCAGAAAGGAAATTATAGACCAGTTAGGCAGACCTTAGTGTTTAGGAAGATGTTGGGAGTCAATTGTTAAGGATAATGTTATGGAGTTCTTGGTGACACAGGACAAGGTCGGACAAAATCAGCATGGTTTTCTTAAGAGAAGACCTTGCCTAACTAACCTATTGGAATTCTTAGAGGAGATTATAAGTAGGAGAGATAAAGGGGATGGAGTGGATGTTGTATATTTGGATTTTCAGAAGGCCTTTGACAAAGTTGCTTACCAAGTTAAGAGAGCCCATGGTATTACAGGAAAGTTACTAGCATGTTTAGAGCATTGACTGATTGGTAGGAGACAGCCAGTGGGAATAAAAGGTCCCTTTGCTGGTTGGCTGCCAGTGACTAGTGGTGTTCCACAGGGGCCAATGTTGGGACCACTTCTTTTTATGTTGTATATCAATGATTTAGGTGATGGAATAGATGGCTTTGTTACCAAGTTTGCAGATGATACGAAGATTGGTGGAGGGGTAGGTAATGTTGAGGAAACAGGTAGGATACAGAAGAGCTTAGACACATTAGGAGAATGGGCAAAAAAGAGGCAAATGAAATACAATGTTGGAAAATGCATGGTCATGCACTTTGGTAGAAGAAATAAATATGCAGACGATGTTCTATATGGGGAGAAAATCCAAAACTCTGAGACGCAAAGGGATTTGTGAGTCCTTGTGCAGAACACCCTAGAGGTTAACTTGCAGGTTGAGTTGGTGGTGAGGAAGGCAAATACAATGTTAGCATTCATTTCATGAGGTCTAGAATACAAGAGCAGAGATGTGATGCTGAGGCTTTATAAGGCACTGCTGAGGCCTCACCTTGAGTATTGTAAGCAGTTTTGGCCCCTTATCTAAGAAAAGATGCGAAGATATGCTGACATTGGAGAGGGTTCAGAGATGGTTCACAAGGATGATTCCAAGGATGAAAAGGTTATCCTATGAGGAATGTTTGATGGCTCTGGCCTGTACTTACTGGAATTTAGAAGGATGAGGGGGAATCTCATTGAAAAATTTCGAACGTTGAAAGGCCTAGACAGAGTAGATGTGGATAAGATGTTTCGTATGGTGGGGGCACCTAGGATAAAAGTGCACAGCCTCAGGATAGAGGGGCATCCATTTAAAACAGAGATGAGGCAAAATTTCTTCAGCCAGAAGGTGGTGAATTTGTGAAATTTGTTACCGTAGACAGCTGTGGAAATCAGGTCATTGGGTGTATTTAAGGTGGAGATTGATAGGTTCTTGATTGGCCATGGCATCAAAGGTTATGGGAAGAAGGTCAGGGAGTGGGTTGAGGAGGGGGAAAAAAGATCAGCCATGATTAAATGGTGAAGCAGACTTGATGGGCCAACTGGCCTAATTCTGCTCCTATGTCTTTTGGTCTTGATGGTTGGCATGAATTTGATGGATTTTATTATATTTCTTTATTGAGATACAACATGGGATAGGCCTTTCTGGCCTTCAAGTGGCACTGCCCACCAATCCCCAGACTTAATCCTAGCCTAATTACAGGACAATTTACACAGAGAGTGTAAAAACTCTTTACAGGCAGCGGCGAGGCTGTGGGGGCTATTACTGCGCTGTAAAATTTTATGACTAAAGGCATGATTGCCGACCTCAGATCTGTTTTTTTTTGGCTTAAATGTAAATAGGGCAACAGATTGCTATAAAGCAATTGGCATGGATCTCTTTGATATGCTGCTGACAGTTGCAGACTAGATAGATACTTGAGAGCCATTTGAAGGCTGAATAACATTTGGTCTGTATCAGTCAGAAAGTGACATTTGTGCAGTCGATGGCACTCAGCATGAGGTGGGATATAACCCTTGCAAAGCCATGTGCTTCCTCCACCTCCAGTCGAAGAGAATGAGTACAAAAAATAAATAGAGGGCAATAGGCACCTTCCAGATAACACAGTGGGCAGCAAACTGCAAGCCGCTGTAAATATTTTCAGATCCTGCTTAACAGGATTGTAACACATTAAAGTTAATGTCCGTGGTAACCTCAGCAAAGTGGAATAAAAACTGAAAATGTTGGAAGTGCTCAGCAGGTCAGGCAGTGCCTCTGTACAGAGAAACAGGAATAACAGTTCAGGTTGAAGATCGAAGTTTTGAAGTTAGGACAAAATCCTTCAGCGACATTCTGTTGTTCGATCATGCTTGGTGGCATCACCAACAAGATCTGCCTTTAAGCCATCACTGATTATATTTGAAAAGGGGTTTTGAATACTCTTTACCAACTGAATGACTTCCAAGACGATTTCAGAGAACGTTTAAAGGTCGAAGGACTTGCTCTGATTTTGTAGGTAGATTGTCTTTCAATTTATAAAAGGTTAAAGGATAGCTCTTAGGAGAAATGTAATTTATTGATTTATGTATTTGTTATGAAGATTATGGATTAGAGTTATTTGTCACGCATACATTGAAACACAATGAAATGTGTTGTTTGCATCAAATTAAATCAGTGAGGATTGTGCTGGGCAGCCCACAAGTGTTACCATATTTCCAGTGCCATCATATCAACCATAACCATAAACCATACTAACCATAACCTATACATCTTCGAGATGTGTGAGGAAACCAGTGCACCAACAAGGGGAGAATCTATAAAATCCTTGCAGACAGCAGCAGGAATCGGACCCTGATCTTATAGCTGGCGCTGTAAAACATTATGCAAACTGCTGCAGTTTTAAAATTAGGAGTTTGTGTCCTTGAACATCAAGGCTATTGTGTAACTGCAGCATATTCAGGGTTCGCCAGAAAATGAGAGTTGTCTGAGCAAATAAGTATTGTCTGAGAACATTTTCAACTTTATTGCTTCTGAATTAAAAGATTAAGATCTCAGGTAAACATGTTTACTCTCAAGATGTTTGTCTTGGAGGAATATTGTTCAAAGCTGGCAAATTTATCAGAAGACTTTTAGAAGCTACAGTGTAAGTGGATATAAATTGCTTGGACATGTGTGAAGCAAATTTTAAATTATTTTCTTAAGATGAACAATGCACCAGTCTTACAGGAACAAATCTTAGCAATGTATTTTCACTGCTAAATGAATTCAGCTACTTATGAAAATAATTTTTATCTGTTGACAATATAACCAAGAGTAATCCAACAAAGAAAAGTTAAGTCATAAATATGTAACTAATATGACTCTCCCGAAGAACTTTTTGTTATTTAACAGTGAAAAATACATCACCAAGAATTACTTCTGTAAGGCTACTGCCTGGATTAGTGTTTATAAAATAATATTTGTTTCACAAATGTCCATACAATTCAGTTTCTTAAAAATTGATCCATTTGGGGTGTGTAATCATTTTACCTTAAAGTAGACGTGCTTCTAGTTTTTATTAACTGGCCTCCCAATGATCCTGTGTGTCTGATTGAATCAGCCTCATTTTCACAATACACACACATTCTGGCACTTACATCAGGATGTAGCAATCCAGATGTAAAATAATATTATTCTCACAGCTATGCACATCTTCTAGTCTTTTAATTTGAGAGACAAATATTTTAACTGTGCAAGCACGTTTGTCACTTGGCTTCTTAATTTCTTTATTATCAAGAACTTGTGGAAATCATAAAATTAGGTATGAAAAAGTCTTACAGTTTTTCAATTTTTCATTCTCCATGGATACGTTGCTGATTAATGATTATATCCTAGCCTTGCTCAACTAGTTTACTGCTGGCTATTTGTTGTATCAGAATGGCCACTTTATTAGATACACCTGTATACCTATTGTTAGTGCAAATATCTGATCGGCCAATCATGTGGCATCAATTCAATGTACAGAAGCATGCAGATATGGTCAAGAGGTTCAGTTGTTGTTCAGACCAAATATCAGAATGGGGAAGAAATGTGATCTAAGTGACTTTGACCATGGGATGATTGTTGTTGACAGACGGAGTAGTTCGAGTATCTCAGGAATTTCTGTATCTTTTTTTATCTAATTTTATCTTTTTAATCTAATTTTTGAGTATCTCTTGGGATTTTCATGCACAACAGTCTCTAGAATTTACAGAGAATGGTGTAAAAAGCAAAGTAAAAATCCAGTGGGCAACAGTTCTGTGGATGAAAATGCCTTGTTGAAGAGAGGGGTCAGAGGGGCATGGGCAGACTGATTCAAACTGACAGGAACTCCAAACACCATGTGTTACAAATAGCAGTGTGCAGAAGAGCATCTCCGAATGCCTAAAGTGTTGAACCTTAAGATGGATGGGCTAAAGCAGTAGATGACCAAGATCATACAGGAGATACCCAATAAACTGGCCCTGGAGTTTATAAGGTACTTGAGGAAATAATAAAGTTAGGCATGAAGAATTCTTACAGTTTGTCAATTTTTCTTCTCCATCAATGTGTTACAGATTTGCAGTTACATCCTAGTTTTGCTAAGATAGTTTACTGCGGGGTATTTGTTGCATCTGAATTTAAATGTTGGGTGTCAGGAGCCCTTTGGAGTGAAGGCAGGTTAGAGGTGGCTTGATGGAGATGCACAAGATGATAAGAGGCATAGATAGAGTGGACCTTCAGAGACTTTTTCTCAGGGCAGAAATGGTTAGTACGAAGGCTTTAAGGTGATTGGAGTAAAGTATAGGAGGAAGGGCATTTGGATGAATTTCTATCATCTACGTGCTACCTAAGAATCCCTTAAAGGTCTCTAATGTACCTGCCTCTACCATCACCACAAGCCTCATGTTCTACACACCCACCACACAGAGAGTGGTGGAAGTGTGGAATGAGCTGCCAATGGAGGCGGTAGAGACAAATGCATTTGGGATATTTTAAGGGCTGCTTAGATAGGATCATGAATGAAAGAAAAATGGAGTACTATGTGTGAGGGAAGGGTTGGGTTGATCATGGAATAGACTAAAAGGTGGTCTGAATGGCCTGTACTGTGCTGTAATGTCTCATGTTCTATATATTTTAAATAAAACTATTTTGGAAGGAAAGCTTCGTTGTGAGCTTGGTGCTGGAATTGGTCAACATTTTTATGTGTTTTCCAGCATGGCACATAGACAGCAGTGAGGCAAAATGTCCAGATGATAACTAGAGCTTCTAGTCCATGGAACAAATGAAAACTTTTCTTCCTTTCTAGTTCCATACGTAATAGGAATTACAAATCTGGGGTCTTTCTAGTTTCAGCAGAATTGTTACCTCCACAATAGTGTATTTACTAAAGTCTTGAAATAAATTTCAAAGTCTTACTACTTCCCTCAGATCTAAGCAAAACAAAGATATCACAAATGGATTGAAGAATTTTTACTGTCAGCTTTGTGAATATCAATTTCATCATTTATAAGCTGTTCACAATGCACAAAAGCATCTAATATCAATGTGCAACCAACTGCAGATGTGCTCAAATACACATTTCATATTAGGGAAGCAGTCTTGATATTGGTAATGTTAGTTTTGATCCAACCATGTGCAATTTACTATTAAAATGTTGTTAAATTTTCATCTCTTTGGCTTATTCCTTGCTAATATATTCACTTTTAATCGTGTCGCTGTTTTTTTTAAAAACTGTGTTGAACATTTTTATGCATAGAGCCTTCATTGTTTTTCGGCAATACACACAAAATGCAAGAGGAACTCTGCAGCTCAGGCAACAGCTACGGAAAGGAATAAGCAGTTGATGTTTCAGGCCAATACCTTTCATCAGGACTGGAAGGGAAGTGGGAAGGAGCCAGAGTAAGAAAGTGGGGAGGGAAAGAAGTGCAAGGTGTCAGGTGATAGGTGAAATCAGGTAGGTGGGGTGAGGAAGAGGATGAAATGGGAAGGCTGGGAGGTGATAAGTGGAAAAAGAAAAGGGCTGAAGTAGAAGGAATCTGATAGGAGAGGACAGTGGACAATGGAAGAAAAAGAAGGGGAGGGGGCATCAGAGGGAGGTGAAGGGCAGCTGAAGAGAACAGAAAGGGTAAAGGTGGGGGCTGTGGGGTGAGCAGAATGGAGAATGGTAAATGAGTGAAGGGAGAAGGAGATAAAATTACGAGATGTTGGAGAAATCAATGTTCATTCCATTAGGTTGGAGGCTACCTAGATGGAATATAAGGTGTTGCTCTTCCAACCTGAGAGTGGCCTCATTGTGACCATAGAGGAGGCCATGGGCAAACATGTCAGAATGAGAACACGTAGTCAATGAAAATCATCCTTCTTGTTCTTCATTTATTTTGTATTAAGGTATAAATTATGATGCAAAACTTTTATTTAATATCTAAGGCACGTTCATGCAGTTTGCAATTTGAAATCTATTTTGTTCTTTCAATTTGACGGTAGCTCCACTACTGCACTTTAAAAATATATGGGCTGGCATAAAATGAAAGAAATTACAAGGCATCAATGGGAAAAAGTTGAATTGGTCACCCCTTACTGGAATCATTGTTGACAGAGCAGTTTTTCATTTACAGAAGTAATATACAATATCTTCATCACAGAACAGACTCTGCAACCTGTGGACTCAGTATCAGAGACCCAGCAGCTCGTGTTCTGCGTAGTTTATTATTATTTACACGATCTGTCCTCTTTTGCACATTGTATATTTGTCAGTCTTTGTGATGTGTTGTTTTTTTGGGGGGATTTTATTGTATTTCTTTGCTTTCCATAAGAACATAAGATATAGGAGCAGAATTTGTCTGTCTGGCCCATCGAGTCTGCTCCACCATTTCATCATGGCTGATCCAACTTTCCTCACATCTCCAGTCTCCTGCTTTCACCCCGTATCCCTTCATGCCCTGACCAATCAAGAATCTATCAACCTCTGCCTTAAACACTCATAAAGATGGCCTCCACAGCAGCCTGTAGCAAAGAATTCCACAGATTCACCACTCTCTGGCTAAAAGATATTCCTCCTCACCTCCATTCTAACTCCGCACCTCTATTCTGAGGCTGTGTGCTCTGGTCTTAGATTTTCTTGTGATTGCCTGGAAAAAAATGGATCTCATGGTTTTGTATAGTGTTATGATATGGCAACAATGAATATAGAATTGATTTTTTTATAAACAAATAAAACATTTATTAAACTCAGCTCAACAACAAATGAAAAGTAAACAAACGATTAACTTAACCGGAAGTTAACTGCTATATGGCAACTCGAACAGATCCTAAAGCGATAAATGCGAACACAGTTCTTAAAGTGATAAATGCAAAAGTCCAAATGATTTACACAGTCAATTAGGAGAGACTTTCCTGAAGTAACAAATTCCTCAACGACATGACGTTACAGCTGATCCCAGCTGAAATATGCCTTGCCCGAAGGATTTACAATGAAGGAAATTAAAACGGCTTACAGGTACTGACCTTCTCCTTGGCAAATAACCCTGCTCCAATCCTTTCTGCTCTTATAGCAGGGACTATCTCAGGTTACTATTTCTTTGAACGAAGATTAAATAAGGTCGATCCTGTATTACCAACGACAGCACCAACTTTTCTCAATCCTTCAGGTCTCTATACTTCCATAAATCTTCACTCTCCAACTGGACTAGACTGGCAGTATTGTAGCGAAACTGCCGGCAATAACTTACAATAGAAAGTGAAACTCCACTTTAAAACGAAACTGCGTCATGAGATGAATACGCAGCAAAACGGAGTCACTGACGAATTAAACCACGAACTGACCTGCGTCACAACAAGGCTTTCCCCTTTTATACCTGTTGAAACAGGCCATCACATGACCTCTCACTGGCGGGAAAATTACATCATGTCCACCATCACAAGACCATTACATCATGCTCAGCAGAGACTCAATTACATCATGTTCATGTGACAGTCACAAGATACCCACAGGGTATGTAACAATAGTATATGTACTTTGATGATAAATTTACTTTGAACTTCAAACTTCTATTTAGTACAATTATTACTAGAACTAGCAAGGATTCTATTTGAGCAAGTCCAGGGCAGTTACCATGCTAATAGATTTGGTTTTAATATTGGTTCCAATTAATGTATAAACATAACAGAAATGACTAAACTCAAATATGCATTGGGCTTTGGCTAAAATTATAAAATAACTTTTCTATAACTGGCTGTTTACCCATTGTCTCTGAGAAAGAACTGTTACATATCATGCAAAACAAGTTCAAATTTTCTCCATTAGCAATAAATAGTCATATATTCCCATGTCTGTACGGATGACAATTGAAAATGGAAACATCAAAATGATTTAATTTTCAAACTTTCTTCCAACCTGCTAATCTTTCACTGTTATAACCTAACTTTTACTGTGCCCTACCATTGGCTCTTAAAGCCTTAGTCAAATAAACCATTTCAGAATCAGAATCAGGTTTATTGTCTCTGATATTAATCCTGAAATTTGTTGCTTTGTGACAGCAATACAGTGTAGTCATGATAAATTGCTATAAATTGCACTGATTAAATAAACAGCACAAAAGAGGAATAGAGAGGCAGTGTTCATGGGTTCAAAAATGTAATAGTGCAGTGAAAGAGACTGTTCCTAAAACATTGCGTGTACAGTATGTCTTCAAGCTCCTGTGCCTCCTCTGAAATAAATAAATGACAATAAGTTACAAGAAGATGAAATAACAAGATAAAGAGTCCTGAAAGTGAGATCATTTGTTGTGGCAACATCTCAATAGGTGAGGGCAGTTATCCTCTTTTGTTCAAGAGCCTGGTAGTTGAGGAGTAGTAGCTGTTCTTGAGCCTGGTGGTGCAAGTACTGATGCACTTGTACCTTCTACCTGATGGCAGCAGTGAGATGAAAGCATGGCCTGGGTGATGAGGACCTTTGCTGCTTTTCTACGACAGCGTTTTATGCAGATGTGCACAATGTTTGTGAGGGCTTTACCAGGATGTACTGGTCAGAATCCACTACCTTTAGTAGGATTTTCTACTCAAAGGCATTGGTGTTGCCATAATGCAGCCAGTCAGGACACCTTTCACTACACTTCTATAGAAGTTTGTCAAATTTTTTGATGTCATGATGAATCTCTGCATTCTCCTAAGCAGTGGTGCTGTTTGCAATTACATTTATATGATACATCCAGGACAGGTCCCAGGAATTTAAAGTTACTGACACTCCACCTCTGATCCCCCAATGAGGACTGGCGTATGGACCTCTGGTTCCCCTCTCCTGAAGTCTACAACCAGTTCCTTGGTCTTGCTGACACCACTGTGGCTGTTATGACACCACTCAGCCAAATTTTCAGTCTCCCTCCTGTATGCTGATACATCACCACCTTTGATACGGCCCACAACAGACAACTTGAATATGATGTTGATGCTGTACTTAGCCACACTGTCATAGATGTAAAACAAGTAGAACAGGGGGCTAAGTATACATCCCTGTGGTGTTCACGTGTGATGGAGATTGTAGAGGAGATATATTTGCCAATCTGAAGTGACTGGGGTCTACAGATGAGGAAAGCCAGGATCCAATTGCACAAGGGGGTATTGAGGCCCAGGTCTTGGAGGTTACTGATTCGTTTCAACGATTTGTTTAAACAATTTTTTTAACACTTTATTCTGCATTCTGTTATTGTTTTATCTTGTTCTAGTCCAATGCACTGTGTAATGATTTGATCCGCATGAACAGTATCTAAGACAAACTTTTCACTGTTATCTTGGTACACGTGACGATCATAAACCAATTCCAATTCCAACAATAGGTTACAGTTATCTTATAAGAATAGGCAGATTATGAATTCAACTAAGTGTACAATACAAGCTTTTTGCTGCTCATGTCATTTTCAAATGCTGCATTCCAGCTAACATCCTTTATTAATGGTCTGCAGAGTTGACATGGCATAGAACTCAGCACTATTTTATAAATATTATGAACTACTTACAGGTTAAATGATGCATTACTTCTGGATATTTATGTAACTATATGCATTTTTGGAACAATCAGAGAGCTGTCTGAAGTTGTATAATCCACAGAACATTTTCAGGCTGTTGCTGACAAGGTTCCTTTATTAATTGGAATATTTGTGCAAAGCAAAGTTAAAGTAAAATTATTAACAAAGTACATACAGTATATACTGCATCTCCATATACTACCCCGAGATGCATTTTATTACAGGCATTCACAATAAAACAAAGAATTACAATAGAATTAATGGAAAACTACACATAAATGAAAACTGACAACTGACAATGTGCAGAAGAAGACAAACTGTGCAAATTTAAGTTAAGAAGTAGATAGACAGATAAATAAATATTTAATTTATTGATACTGAGAACATGAGTTGCAGAGTCCTTGAAAGTTGTGAAATATTGAAAGTTGAGGTGAGTGAAGTTATCCACACTGGTTCCAGAAGCTCATGTTTACTACCCATTACACCTGTTGGCGTTTAGGACAGCAAAGTAGGTCCTCCATCTCTGTCCATCCCTGGCACTCAGATGTAGGATTCTTCATTGCTGTTTCCGTAACAATTTTGATTTACCAGTCAGACTTGTTGGCCCTCAGCTGAGTCCCCGAACCTTGATATCCAGGAGGCGTAGGTTGAAGGGTAATATCTGCTCCTGAACCTGGTGTTGTGGGACTTAAGAATCCTGTGCCTCCTTCCTGATGGTAGTAGTGAGAAGAGAGCATGTTCTGGATGGTGGGTGTCCTTGATGATGGATGCTGCTTCCTTGTGGCTGTGTTCCTTGTAGATGTGCTCAGTAGTGGGGAGGGCTTTGCCTGTGATGGACTGGTCTGTGTCCACCACTTACTGCAGGTTTTTCTATTCCTGGGCATTGGTGTTACCCATACCAGACCACGATGGCTTGGTAGGCTTCCTCTAGGAATTGATCAAAGCCAAGAGAATCAGAAACGACCAAATATTACAGGTCATACTGAGGGAATAAGGAGCAGTAAGAGCTATTGACAAGAAACAAAACAGAGAAGATTCTGGTCACTAATTTAATAAAGACCAGTGCACATTCAAGAGATTTGTGACTGATTTATCCCAATCTGAGCAGTTGTCACTGCAGTTTCAAGCAAGACATGGGCTTCATTGGGTGTTCTTCTAAAGAGGCCTGTGACTTAATGTTTGTCTATCAGCTTCTGGATTGGAACTGCAGATAAAAAGCATCATCTTGCTAGCTACTTTGTGAGGAAGGTCACAGAAACCCCCTATAAGACAGACAGTTTTCTCTCATTCCTTCATGTCGGAGTCTGGCAGATGAAGCAAGTACAGGAGTTTATATAGATTAAAGATAAATTGGCTTATTTGTCAATGTACATTGAAACAGTCAGTGAAACGCGCTGCTTTAAAAAAAAAAAAATCTGTGTATTTCTGGGTAATCTAAGCTATGAGAATAGTTCTGGAAAATGGTGCTGAGATGAAAGGATTCCATGCTCTTGATGAATGGCAGTCTACTCTGCCTCTTCTCTACAAGCTTCCTATGTGTTGTGCATGTAATATTTCGAGAATATTTCAGTAATCTTGTACATACACACCACATATATATGTACAAGATTGCACTCTCTCTCTTTCTCTCTCCTTACATGTAGTTTGATTAAACATTCTTGTTCATTCAAATAATTCATTACAGGATGTATGTATAAATACGTGAAGTGTATATGTCATCACACCACCAGGTGATACATGCACATCTTGCTCAATGTAAACATGAAGTTAGTTAATGCGCATCTTCCTTTGAATTGGTTTAACGTTTTGAAGTTACAAAAACATAACATTATGCTCATACTGTGTCTTGAACATCCATGTATTTGCCTACACCAATATGGTAACCAACACAATTCATCATATAGGCACACCTCCTACCTGCCCTGCCAGATGGTCAGACACATTTGCAGTCCCAATAAGTAAACACATCGACATCAATATTTTGTGAGACTTTGTTTCTGACAGCTGCTCCTGACCCACGGGGAAAGCTCAGCATTTTCTGCTTATGTTAACAATTGTAGTCGTTTTGCCTCACTGTGCTTACAAGAGCACCTTTAACCCTCTTAAAACCAGTCTTGAAAATAAGTGAACTTACAGATGCAACACACACACACACACACACACACTCACACACACACAAACACACACACACACTCACTCACACACACACACACACACACTCACACACACACACACATACACATACACGCACACGCACACACTCAACCACACATACACACACACACACACTCACTCTCACACACACTCACTCACACACACACACACTCACACACACACACACACATACACGCACACACTCAAGCACACACATACATGCACACACACACACACACACACACACACACACACACACACACACACACACACACACACACACACACACACACACACACACACACACACACACACACACACAATGCTGGAAGAGCTCGGCAAATCAGGCAGCATCTACAGAGAGGATATTTCAGGCCGAGAGCCTTCATCAGGACTGCCTGATCAGGTTGTCAGTCCGAAAGGTTGACTGTTTATTCTCCTGCATAGATGCTGCCTGATGTGCTGAATTCCCCCAGTGTTTTGTGTGCATGTGGCTCTTGATTTCTAGCATCTGTGGAATCTCTTATCTTTATGCACTTACAGATGTATGTATATGTAAAGCACTAGATCCTTTTTTTTAACAGACGTATATGTTCAACATTACTTATTCAACAGATGAAAGGCAAACTTTAGGATAATTTCAGGAAGTCTTAATGTAAAGAATGGGTTTTCACCTGGAACAGACCTTCAGAAGGATTAATTGAGGAGAAAAAAAATTGTAATCATTTGGAACAGGGTTAGATGCCATGTGGATCAAGAACAGATTTCCAAAAAGGGTAATGAAGAACAATTATTTCCAATCACTAAAGAAATGTTTGGATATGATGTAGATCTGGTTTTGTTTCCATAAGTGATCTATGCTTGTTAAAATTACCTGTATCTCAATTTTTTTGTGTAGATGTACAAAGACAGGTGCATTATATAACACAGAGTGTTAAATGTAGGAACCAACCTAGTGCAAGTTAACCAAGGAGTTTGCTTTGATGTTGCTGCTGGTTGTATGTTGGCAATGGGTTCTTCTGCTGAACACTTGGGGCATGTTATGTTGGCCGCCAGAATGTGTGGTGACACTTGCGGTCTTCCCCAAGCACGTCCTTGGGTGTGTTGGTTGTTAACGCAAATGATGCATTTCAATGTACATGCAATTATTAAATAAATAAATCTTAAATTATACCCATTAACAAGTGCTGTCTTTTTTTGTTTGGTTTAAAGACTATACATAAGGTAGTGAAGTTTGGCATATTTCTTCCTCTGAATCAAAATATCAACTGTTCTTTTAAAATATTTCTAACCATCCCACTCCATGGCCCTATTGACTTTGGCCTTGTTCAGACAACTGAAAAACTTGAAACTCCAAAGTCGTCTGAACTTCTGTCAGCTGCTATCACAGGTTCTAGCTTGTTCTTTAATGGAAGAGTGAAGTATGGAATACAGTGAATTCCGGTTAATTGGGCCATTCGGTAATCATGCAGATGTTTATTTAGGACAACCCTTAAAGAACAAAAACTAGTCGAGAAAATTGCTGGGATTCCTTTTGTATATTTGGACTCTGCTCTTTAATTGGGGCTGGAGACTGTTGCCAAACATGTTCTAATTACCATCACTTGTTGGGCCCTTAAACACTACAGTATGCTAGAGGGAACAGTTTTTAAATAGCATCAGTTACATATGATTGCATTCAAACAGCAGTGATTTTTGTCACGGATAAATAAGTAGTAAAACCATTCTAAGCTAATTTGTTCACTGCAGTTTGAAGCTTTCAGGCTTGGAAATGCCTCAAATAGCCAGGAGTGAAAATGAAACAATTTCATTACTTTAACAAGTTAGGAACTATGAAGAATTTGAAAGTATTAGCAATCATCTTGAATGTTATGATGAAACTGATGATTTGGAGGATACAGTTATTGATAACATTGTATGAAGGCGGTGCAGAATCTGCACTAGGTGCCTGCATTGATTTGGTTCATTGCGTACATTGGATGAATTCCTCCGTTGATAACTATTAGGAACTAATACAAAATTTTATAGTACTAGAGTAATATTGGTAGTGTTATAATTTGTTCTGTGTTTCATTTAAATGCATAATTTGTCAGTTAAATGGTAGCTTATCTTTTTTATACATTTAAACTACTTGCATAAAACTTCAGCTAATTGGAACAGCCACTTAATTGAGCCAAGATGTACTGGTTACCATGTATCCCAAAAAACTGGAATCCACTGTGCATGTATTAGTCTCTAAACATGGCTGGGTTATGAGAAAATGAATCTAAATAAGGCACGTACTAAGATTGTATTTGTTTCTAAGTTACTGCAAGCTTTAGTCTTTAGGCTTATTACAAAATGGATTTCTCATTTGCTCTCAATTACTTAATATTATCATCATTGAGCATAATTTTTTGGCATTGAATCATGTGGCACCATGAATATTAAATAGAGCTAATGCAAGTATATTCATAATTATGCCTTAGGCAAAGAAGCTGCATATCTGCTATTTAAATTAACTGCAAAGAGTATAATCATAATACTTTGTGAACGCTCAGTCTGTTTGCTGCCTTGTAATTACATTTTTACCCTTTGTTTATTTTCCATTGTTATTGGAATTGAAAGCATCACAATATTTGCAGAATATGATGAGCATTCTTTTTTTCCCTGGGGAAGCTTTGTAGCTCTTCCAAATTGCAAATCACGAACAAAAGCACAAATGAGATAAATATTGACCAGCCAATGAGTAGCACAGAGGTCCAAGAGTTTCTATGTGCCAATTTTGAATCAATGATGATTCCACCTCTAGAAATTAATCAAAGTCAAAGTCAATGTCAAAGTAAATTTACCATCAAATTATGTATACATTTCGTTGAAATTCATTTTCTTATAGGCATTTACAGAAAAAGATAAAGAAATGCAATAGAATTGATGATGAACTATACACAACTAAAGACTGATCAACAGCCAATATACAAAAGAAGACAAATTGTGCAAATAATTTATTTGGCATCAGTAATAATCCAGAGATTAGGACATTCAGGTTGATATCTACAGGCAGAAAAGTCCAGACAACAGTGTTAGACTTTGACTGTGGGTACATATCACCATTATTTTAGAAAATCTTGATCTCAAAGGTTTTGCTTCTCTGATGGACTGAGATAGCAATGTGAGTCAGATAATGGAGCCCTTATCCCTCTGTCTTTGTACCTACTCAATCTTTTAGTCCACTGGAACAGTTCTTCAGCCTTACGTTATCTGTTCCAAACTTACGGCACCCGTATCATTCACCTCCAGATCCTGCAGAAAAGCAAACCCTGGTGATCCACTTGGTTAAGTAGAATGGATGCAAGGCTTTGTCTGCAGTGTTCAGGCCTGCCTGACCCAGAGTGCCATGTTCATACCTGTACAGGGCAAGCACCTTCCAATCTCAAAGGCCAACTTGTATGAAGATTGACTTTAGCTGTGTATATTTCAAATGGATTGCACAAAATGAAGATTTATTTTATGCACTGTGAACTCCCAGTCATATTACAAAACTGATTTTATGTTACAAATCCATCGCATAACATTAAAAAATGTACATGTTTGTAAGCCAAATTCTGTTTACTTTTAAGTACTGTTTCCCAATTATAATTTTGATACATGGACATTTTTACAATGAACATATGTCCTTTTTCATTAGTAATAATATGGATAACATTTGGATGTTTGCAATATTCATATATTACCATTTATCATTACATAGAATATACATATTTTCCTTTCAATTTATAATTTCAAAGGAATGAAGGTTATTATGAAGCTGAATTGAATGCTCATCCTTAATTGGTTTTGTCACTTTTTCATTCTAAACTTATTCAGTCTGCAAAATTACAGCCTTGCTGTTCTCCACCGATTTAGGTGGAATTTCAGTTCATGTCAATAATTGCAGGTCAACTAAGCATGATGCTACAATGCCATTCAAAAACTGATATATTCCTTCTGTGATTTGAAGCTTACAGATGTATAGTTTAAGACGTGAGTTTTGTGAAGAAGTATCCTTTGGTAACACATTCAACACTATATCAGAACTTTTTTGAGATATCCTTGGCCCATTATTGACCATCTAAGGTCGATGTGAAGTATTCTCTGTTCTTCTCCTCCAAGGCACATTTTAATTATTCTCTGGGACATTTCTTTTTCATCTCAACCCCTTTAACACTTCTGACGACTTTTTTAAAAAACCGAATGAAGAAGTAAATCTCTTTAGAAAGCTACAGTGAGCATTTGATTTAAAAGTCAAAAATGCTTAACTATCTACCCAAGATAGTCTATATACCCAAGATGAAATAAATGTATTAAATTTCTGTGCTACACATTTGTACATAGTGTGGATTGAACTCAGAGCCTGTTTTGTGCGAGGAATGTAGCGTAACACTGAGCTACATCCTCACTAAAAAGGATCGTGAAGATGAAAGGGATTGGGAATAGGTGAGCAGCTGATTACCTAGAAGTACAGTGGAGGACGTCCTTCTTTACCTTCATCTCACAATTCACTGTTAACTAGTGATATAGCACACAGCATAAATACCTCTGAAGCCATGACATTTCCAAGTCATTTCTTACATCACATGCACAGAATATCGACAAAATTCCCCAATGCTTTCCTTCCTCCAAACAAACAAGCAAGAATTCACTTCAATGGAAATGTTACTCTCAGCGCTATATACGACGTAATTCTATAGAATGAGGACACCACCAATTTCACTGGTGTCAGTAAATTGTGACTCTTTGTTCTTTTTGTAGCAATGATTATACTGCTGAAAAATAGCTGTTTTCTTCATTGTCTAACCGATCATGCTTAGAATGTACTGTATAATCTTAAAAGGAAACAGTGTTCAAAAAATGACTTATTTCAATGTAGCAATAAAATAGTAACACTAAATCTCTCCACATATTAATTTAAAGTTCTAATTTTCTAAGTCTCTCTGTAGTTTTGTTACCATAAGTGAACTGAGATGATGCTCAAAAGCTCAGACTAGACCTGAGTGCTTTTAATTACCCATCTTTAGTGAAATGAGACTTGTGGCCTGATCGAAACACTGAAGTTACAGGATTTAAATTTCTTTGTAAATCTTCATGTCTGAGAATTCATATTTTCATATACCAGAACTCAATAAGCAATATCATTAGCATTCAAAGGTTGATAAGATCATTTGATGAAGATGTAGGAACAGAATTAGGACATTTGACAAATGAGAAAATCTGCTGATGCTGGAAATCTGAGCAACACACACAAAATGATGGAGGAACTCAGCAAGCCAGGCAGCATCTACAGAAAAAAGCTCGAAATGCCAACTGTGCTTTTCTCCACAGATGCTGCCTGGCTTGCTGAGTTCCTCCAGCATTCTGTGTGTGTTGTTAGGACATTTGAGTTTGTTCTGCCATTTAATCAAGGCTAATTTTTTAAAATCCGATTCTCTCTCCTCCTCTACATAACCCCCTTATCAATCAACAACCTGTGTACCTCAGCTTCAAATACACTCAATGACTTGGCCTCCTCAGACCTCTGTGACAACAAGTTCCTTAAATTCATAACTCTTGGGTGAAAACTCCACCTTATATCAGGTTTAAAGACATATCCCTTTATTCTGAGAATGTGCCCTCAGATCCTAGACACTCCTACTAATGGAAACATTCTCACCATGTCCACTTCATCAAGGTCCAGTAATTTTCAATGAGATCCACCTTCATTCCTTTCAACTCTGTTGAATACAGGCCCAGAGAAATCAAACATTTCTCATATGTTAAGTCTTTATTCCCGGGATCTTTGTTGTGAACCACCATTGGATCCTTTCTATTAGAAATATAATTTTAATTACATGCTAGGATGCCTACATTTCATAATTAACACATCTTTCATGGAGACCATTTTAAAGGTAAAATAAGAATTTGAGTATTTAGTTGAAGTAGAAAACTAAAAAGCCCTCCATATCCCTCCCATCTGTGTACGAATCCAATCTTCTGTTTCTGCTGCAATTGAACAATTCCACCGGCTGCTTGTTCTACATTCACATAACCTCTGAGTGATGAAGTTCTGCCTGAAGTCATTCGAGCTTCAAAAAAACATTTAGATTACCAATAGTGCATGTCCCCTGGTAAACCTACAAAACTCCCGGAGTATTGTGAAAGCAATATTACTAGAAGTCACAATATTGCTGGTGATCAAAAAGTAGTCAAAACAGCCCAGTCCATTACAGGCAAAGCCCTCCCTGACATTGAGTACATCTACTAGGAGTGCTTCCACAGGAAAGCAGCATCCATCATCAAGGATCCCTGTTATCCAGGCCATGCTCTCTTCTTGCTCTGGCCATAAGGAAGGAGGTCCAAAACCCTTAGGTCCCACACCAGCAGTTCAGGAACCTTTCAACCATCAGGTTCCCGAACCAGCATGGATAACTTCACTCACCTCAGTGCTGAACAGATTTGACAACCTACAGAGTCACGTTCAAGCACTCTACAACTTGCATTTTCAGTACTATTCATTCAGTCTTTTATTTACTTACTATTGTTTGTTTATTTGGTGCATTTTGTCTTTTGCATGTTGATTGTTTGTCTCTGTTTATGTGTAGTTTTTCATTGTTTCTGTTGTATTTCTTTGTTCTACTGTGAATGCCTGCAAGAAAATAAATCATATGGTGATATATGTGTACTTTGATAATAAATTTACTTTGAACTGATTCCATAACCTTTGAACTCAATTTCAAGGACTTTACAACTCAATTTCTTAGCACTATCTATCTATCTGTTTGTTTGTTTGTTTGTTTGCAGTTTGTCGTATCTTGCACATTGGTTATTTATCAGTCTTAGTGTGCAGTTGTTCATTGACTGTATTGTATCTCATTGTTCTACTGTGAATACCTGCAAGAAATCGAATCTCAGGGTAGTATCTGGTGGCATATATGTACTTAAGTAATAAGTTCACTTTGAAATGATTCCACAATCTATTGCTTACTGTCAAGAACTCTACAACTCACGCTATCAGTATTATTTATTTACGTTTATTTTTGTATTTGCATGCTTAGTCTTTTTGCACATTCATTTTTGTCAGACTTTGTGTGTAGTTTTTCATTGATTCTATTGTATTTCTTTGTTCTACTGTCGATGCCTGCAAGAAAATGAATCTCAAGGTAGTATATGATGACATATATGTACTTTGACAATAAATTTACTTTGAACTTTGACCATTTTCACTGTGACTCCTAAAAATTGCCTAATGCTGACATTTGCTGAAGATGCAATCAGCTGTCTTGTGAATTGCTGCTGGACACTATGATTAGATTTATTGAGAAATTGTCTTTTGGGCAAAATGATGAGAAACCAAAGGTACCTTTTAAATTATATCCAAGCCTCTTTTGTGCCTTTTGTAATAACTGAGCAGATGGAAGAGAGAAAGAAGTGAGTCAGTGAAAGGGAAAGTGAGAGATAGTCTGGGAAGGATATGAGTCAGTTGAAAGTATTCACTGATGGAGACTGCTTTGACTAAATGTACTAACTGTAACCTCAGGACTGATTACATAATCTGTGCTATTGTTATTGAGCTCCAAAAACATTATAAAGAATTCAGTGCACTCTTTGAATCCATATTCAACCCATTCTGCAAAATGCATTTGCAACAGAATGAAAGGAGCTGTCTGTTACAGTGAGCCTGAATAAACCTCTTTCTTGGCCGTGGTTTGTAATGAGAATGTGATGAATATCTCAATATTGTGGTGTTGTATCCATTCAGCAAATCTCTTTTGTATTTTCTTTGGAAGCCTAAAGTGATAATGTGCAATGTTACCATGCAGATTTTAAACAGTTAACACCTTGAATAAAGGAGCAGATTGCAGGATCACAGGATTCCATTTTAATTCCATTCCCCATTTCTGGTACAACATGTTGGTCCATGGCTTCTTCTATTGCCACAGCGAAGCCACTCTCAGGTTGGAGGAGCAACATTTCATATTCCGTCTGGGAAATCTTAAACCTTTATAGCGTGAAAATCGATTACACTAACTTCCAGTAATGTCTCCCCCTCCCTTCTCTCTTTTTTCCAGTCCCCATTCTGGCTCCTCTTTTACCCCTTCTCCTCACCTGCCTATCACCCCTCTCTGGTGCCCCTCCTCCTTCTCTTTCTCCCATGGTCCACTCTCCTCTCCTATCAGAATTCTTTTCCTTCAGCACTTTACCTTTTCCACCTATCACCTCCCAGCTTCTCACTTCATCCCCTCACCTAGCTTTATCGTTACCTTCTACCTTCTGCTCCTTCCTCTTCCCCCCACCCCAATATTCTTATTCTCGCTTCTTCCCTCTTCCTTTTCACTCGCGATGAAAGGTCTCAACCCAGGATGTCGACACTATTCCTTTCCATAGATGTTGCCTGACCTGCTGAGTTCCTCCAGCCTTTTGTGATGTCCAGCATCTGCAGAATCTCTTGTGTTAATGATACACCATTCTGATTTTACCTCATAAATAGTATTGCACTACATTAGTTCTGGCTCTTAATCCTTCTTCATTTTCCTGATAGTAGTGGAGTGTAAATCAGTTTATAAACTAATAGAACTAACTCATTCTTGCAGTACCTGGTGATAGTCTGAGTTCTGGGTTCAGCAAAATTTAGTGTTACGTAATTTGATTACAAACTGTGCAATTTGAAAGAGTGGAAATTGTGTGGTAAATGCAAGGAAGCATTGACCTTCACGATTCAAAATGTGCAGCAGACCGGGCAGAAAATTCCAAGTCGTGGAATCAATGGATTGGAAAATTCTGCAGGGCATGCAGACCTGCCTACTAAATTTCCCATAGCCATACCGAGGTAGAAAATCTATTCTGCTCTGTAACTACTGCAACGGTGCTTTCCCCTTGTTCCATATGCTGTTTTGTTTTCATGTGAATTACAAATTTGCCATGGAATGAGATGCCAGCAGGCATTTCAGGCAACACCTGTTAAACAATAATCTGCTGATTAATGTTCTGCTTGGTTACTGCCAAGGCCGCTTGTCCTTATTGCAACCTTTGTCCAACCAGGAGCTGCACTCTGCAGATGGAATCATAATGGATATCCTCAAAGTCAAGGCTGCATTCTGCTGTTCTTGTTCCCAAGGGGATGGAGGAGTCAGTCATCACCGTATCATATGGGGTAGCATGGTAGCGTAGCAGTTAGCGTTACGCCCTACAGTGCCAGCAATCCGTGACCGGGCTTCAATTCCTGCCACTGTCTGTAAGGAGCTTGTGCGTTCTCCCCGTGACCATGTTGATTTTCTCTGGGTGTTCTGCTTTCCTCCCACATTCCACAAAGACGTATGGGGTAGGGTTAGTAAGTTGTGGGCATGCTACGTGTGGTGCTGGAAAAATGATGATACCTGCAAGCTGCAGTGTATCCTCAGAGTGGTATACTAGTTGAGACAAATGACACATTTTACTGTATATTTCAATGGACATGTGAAAAAAGAAGCTCATCTTTAATCTTTAAAGCTAATTGAAGGAAGATGTATTTTGCTGTTGTGGATCAATAACACTCAGAGGCCACTTTATTAGATACACCTGTACACCTGCTTGTTAATGCAAATATCTAATCAGCCAATCATGTGGCAGCAACTCAATGCATAAAAGCATGCAGACATGGTCAAGAGATTCAGTTGTTGTTCAGACCAAACATCAGAATGGGGAAGAAATGTGATCTAAGTGACTTTGACTGTGGAACCATTGTTGGTGCCAGACAGGGTAGTTTGAGTATATCAGAAACTACTGATCTCTGCAGTTTACAAAGAATGGTGGCAGAAACAATAACCATGCAGTGAGCGGCAGTTTTGTGGGTGAAAATGCCTTGTTAATGAGGGAGGTCAGAGGAGAATGGCCAGACTGGTTCACATGTTACTATGGTGGTATGCAGAAGAACATCTGTGAATGCACAACATGTTGAAACTTGAAGTGGATGGGCTACAACAGCAGAAGGCCACGGACATACGCACAGTGGCCACTTTATTAGGAAGAGGAGGTAGCTAACAATTATCCTCAGATGCTTCATCTCTGACTCCCCCAGAATTATTTCTAAAATATCACTGTTGCTTCATGAATGAGTAGTGTTGATTTACAGTTCCTCACATAATGAGGATGGTTATTGTCTGGGCAACATGTGGTCTTGGGCTAACAGAGAGAGCATATTAACCCCCATTGCCTCCTCAACATTCAAAAGCATCAGGTTTGCTGGATCAGCTTCAAAAGTGACAAGAAAAGTCGCATAGAGTCCTGGACATGGTGACTTCTTCCTGATGGCATCAGTGAGAAGAGAGCATGACCTGGGTGGTGGGAGTCCCTGATGATGGATGCTGTTTTCCTGCGACAGTGCTCCAACTAGATGTGCTCAATGGTTGGGTGAATAAAAATGGGTTTGTGAAGAATTATTGTAAGTGGGTAGTTGATGGTCAGTGCAGAATCAGGGCCAAAAGTCCCTTTTCTCTGCTCTATGATTTACTGGCAGCAAGAGCATAGGAGACACCATCCTCAAGTTGCCCTCCAAACCATACATCATTCTTACTTGGAAATATGTCCTTGATCCCTGTTTGTCACTGGGTCTACACTCTGGAACTCCTTAACCAACAGAGCATTTATGAATACCTTCACTTGACAGACATCTGAGTTTCAAGAAGGTACCTTACCACCACCTCTCAATGGCAACTAGATGGGAAATAAATACTTGACATCAGTGCTCTAATTCCCCCAAAAAAGAATAAATTAAATAAACACTGATCTATAACTATGCCTGCAGGCCAGAGAAAAAAAATCTCAGATTTGCTGAACTGAATTGGCATTGACGTTGGTATTGGTTTATTATTGTCACATATACCAAGATACAGTGAAAAGCTTGTCTTACATGCTTTTATACAGATCAAAACACTGCATGGTGTATTACACTGATTCCCCTCCTGGCACTTCTCCCTGCAAGTGGAACAAGTGCCACACCCCATCCCTCACCGCCATTCAGACGTCAAACAGTCTTTCCAGATGAAGCAGTACATCGCATGCAAATCTGTTGAGGTCATCTACTCTATATGGTGTTCCCGGTGAGACCTCCTCTATCTCGGTGAGACCCAAGATACAATAGAAGACTGTTTTGTCGAGCACCACCACTCTAGCTGAAACAGGGAGGATTTCCCAGTGGCCAACCGTTTTAATCCCATTACCTATCCCTGTTCCTGTTCCAACCTGTTGGTTCCTCTACTGCCACAATGAAGCCACTCTTAGATTGGAGGAGCAACACCTCATTTTCCACTTGGATAGCCTCCAACATGATGGCATGAATATCGATTTCTCCTCCCCTTCACTTCTTTCCTTTTCCATTCCCCATTCTAGCTCTCCTCTCACCTTCGCCTCACCAGCCTATCTTTGTGCCCCTCCACCTTCCATTTCTCCCATGGTCCACTCTCCTCTCCAATCAGATTCCTACTTCTTCAGCCCTTTACCATTTCCACCTATCATCTCCCGACTTCTTACCTTATAACTCCTCCCCCACCTGCCCACCTTGCCCTCCATCTTGTACTCCTTCCCCTTCATCCCTCCTTCTTATTCTGGCTTCTCCCCACTTCCTTTCCATTCCTTCTAAGGGTCCTGACCCAAAACGGCAACTTCACAGCTGCTGCTCAACCTGCTGGGTTCTTCAAGCATTTTGTGTGTGTTGCAGTGCATTGAACTAGAAAAGGTAAAACAATACCAACGCAGAATCAAGTGAACCAGTGACCAAAAGAATGCCATTCAGCTTAACAACAAAGTGTGACATCATACTGAGGTAGATCATGAGGCCAAGGGTCCTTCGTATTGGATGAGATCCGTTCAAGAGTCTGATAACAGTGGGATAGTAGGTGTCCTTGAGCCTGGTGGTACATGCTATTTGGCTCCCTCCTGCCTCTCTATAACCTCTCCAATCTACAGGGTACATTATGAATTGGAGATAAACTGTGTATTAGCCAGGATGAGTTCAGTGATCAGAAAACTAAAGACTAGGCAGGACAAAACAACAGCTTGGTTAGAGCAATTAGGGAACTGCTTCGTCGAGCATCTCCCCTCCATCCACCAAAAGCACAACTTCCCGGTAGCCAAACGTTTTACTTCCAATTCCCATTCCCGCTCTGACATGTTGGTCCATGGCCTCCTCTTGTGCCACAATGAGAAACTTGGACAGGTACATGGATGAGAAGGGTATGGAGGGATATGGTCCAAGTGCAGGTCAGTGGAACTAGGCAGAAAAATGGTTCTGCACAGCCAAGAAGGGTCAAAGGGCCTGTTTCTGTGCAGTAATGTTCTATGGTTCTACGTTTCAATGAGGCTGCCCTCAGGGTAAAAGAACAACACCTTATATTCCATCCTGGGTAGCATCCAACCTGATGGCATGAATATCGATTTCTCCTTACGGTTAAAAAAAATTCCCTCCCCCTCCCTCTTCTTCTATTCCCCACTCAGGCCTCTTACCTCTTCTCTCCTCCCTATCAACTCCCCCTGTGTCCCCTCCTCTTTTGCTTTCTCCTATGGTCCACTGTCCTCGCCAATCAGTTTCCATCCTCCCCACTCTTTACCCACCTGGCTTCACCCTATAACTTTCTAGCTATCCTCCTTCCCCTGCCCTCACCTTTTTCTGGCGTCTTCCGCCTGCCTTTCCCCTCCTGAAGAAGGGTATCGGCCCAAAATGTTCATTCATTTCCATAGATGCTGCCTGACCTGCTGAGTTCCTCCAGTGTTTTGTGTGTGTTGCTTGATAAGAACAGTAGTTGCATAGCATAGAAATATTCCCGTTGACCTACTGAGTCCATGCCAACCCATTCACACCAATCTGATTTTATTCTCTTCACACTCCCCTGAGATTGTGCCAAGCTCCTACGCACCACAGGAAAGTTACAGTGGCCACTTAACCAATTGAACCCGCACTTCATTGGGATGTGGGAGGAAAACAGAGTCTCTGGAGGAGACCTGTGTGACCACGGGGGAGTGTACAACTCCACACAGGCGATACTGGTGGTCAGGAATGACACGAGTTTGCTGGGGTTATGAGGTAGTGGACTACCAGCTGCACAATTCTGTCAACAGCAGTCGCCCCCCCCCCCCCCCGCCCTGCCATCTTTAACGTAACTCTTCCACTGACATGGTGTGGCTCCCGAGTGCAGCATCTAAAATTTGACAGCATGTCCTCTGACCTTCGCAACCTCGAAGACAAGGGGAGTAGTCAAACATGGCTCACAATTCCGTCCAAGTCAGACACATCCCTAATTTATTAGCGTCCTAGCTTATTGTCAACAGCAACAATACTTTGTTGGTGCTGTGGAGCTCCATAGCTGACAACATGTGGGAGTACCTTTCACGTAAAATGTCGCAGCTCAAGAAGGCAGCTTCCTACCACCCATTCAAGGGCAATTAGAACTTTGCCGATGACTCCCACGTTCCCCTCATGAACAAAAAACTGCCTTTTAATTTGTCAGAATCTTTACTGACTGCCAACCACCATTCCTCCCCAAAGATGAACACTTAAAAAACTTGGGAGTACTGTTTTTCAGAAGCGAATTTTTTTTGGAATATTAAAAATGATATAAAGAGCAGCTTGACAAATCACGAAGTCAGAGGTGCATGAAAGGAATTCAAATGTGCTCCCTCTTCAATGTTTCACCAGTAAAACATTAAAATTATGTGACATTTCTTTTTTAAATTTGTCTGTGAGATATAGTCAGATCAGAATAACATTCACATATAAACAACTGTATATCAGTTTACAGTTTACTGCTTGGTATGTTAAAATTGGTGATTGAGAATGTTGTTTTGAAAGTGCAGGAGCACCCTCAAGAGCTCTCGTTATGAGCTTTGCTTACTGGAAGATTGCAGTCTTAACGGTGTTTCTGCATATAAAAATGTAAGCTAAAGCTACGGTGATCTGGAGATTTGTGTCAGATTTCTTTCTGACGCAGTCAAAATAAGATGCCTATTCACTTAAAACTGAGAGGCATTGAAGCTTCGCATAGAGGGTGCTGATTCTCTGGAATTCTTTGCTTCAAAGAGTGAATGAGCCCTGGTCATTCGGTGTATTAAAGGTGGAGATAGGTAAATAAAATTGAGGGTTATTGGGAAGTGGCACAGAAGAGGAGCTAAGGCCAGTATACGGCAAAATAATATTGGATGCAGAAGCAATCTTGTGGGGCTTGTTAGTTTATTCCTGTTCCTATTTTCTCATGTGCTTGTGATTTGCAAAGGAAATGCTTCAAAGTTAACATCAAAATCAGCCTGAGGAAATTCAGCCTTACATCAAAAAACCAGGAAGACATTGCACTCAGTCGATACAGCTGGAAGAAATCTCTTCGGAAGAGAGCTGTGCTGCATGAGAATAAGTTGCACTGTTCTGCAGAGAACAAGCAGCAGCTGCGAAACGGGAGGCTGAACAACCAGAAGACCCAACCACTAACCACAGCCACCACTTACACTTTTCCGCACTACACCAGAATATGTGGATCCTGAATCAGCCTCTGCAGCCACCTGACGACCCACCAATAGGAGAACATCATACCCAACTTGGGTGATCATACTGACCCACCCTCATATATTCAATTATTAATTCCTTACTGATTTCTGAAGAATAACGTTATTCAGAGTAAATAGGGGCAGAGTATGCCAGTTGTACTGTGGATAAGTTAGAATAGAAATGGCTTATTCAAATAGGACGTAATTTTAAGATAATTGGAAGAAAGTACGGGTGGGAATCTCAGTGGTGAGTGTGTTAAACATGCTGCCAGGGGTGCTGGTAGAGACAGATGAATTAGGGACATTTAAGACACTCTTGGATGGGCACATGGATGATAGAAAAATGGAGGGCTATGTGGGAGGGAAGGGTTAGATTGATCTTAGAGTAGGTTTGGAGATTGGCACAACGTTGTGGGCTGAAGGATCTGCACTCTGCTGTAGTGTTCTGTGTCCTGCGTTCTATAATTCTCCAATCCACGTTCAAGCCCCTAACAGCACTTTGCCTCACAAAAGAAAAGCAAACATATGAAGATGTCAGAAATCTGAAATCGAACTGTAAATGCTGGAAGTACATAACAGGTAGTATCCTTTGAGAGTGAAACAGAATTATTGATTCAGTATGATGATTTTTCTTCAGAACCTGAAAAAGTTAGAAGCCTAGTTTAAGTTGGAGAGGAGAAAGGAGAGAGAAGAACGGGGGATATAATAGGATGGAAAAATTCCAGAGAAAGTGAATGACATGTATGTTACCATGGCCAGCTGAGAGAAGGTGATGTCAGCTTGGTGACTACATTTGAATGGGCTGGAAAATGTAAATAGATCGAAGTTCAAAGTAAATTTATTATCAACGTACACACAGTATATTCATCATATACAACCCAGAGATTTGTTTTCTTGTGGGCATACTCAGTCAATCCAATAACCGTAACAGAATCAATGAACCCAACAGGTCGGACAGCCAGTGTGCAAAAGACAATGAACTGTGCAAATACAACAAAAGAAAAAATAATAAAAAATATGCAATAAATATTAAAATCATGAGATGAAGGGTCCTTGAAAGTGAGCCCATAGATTCTGTGAACAGTTCAGTCATGGGGTGAGTGAAGTTATCCCCTCTTGTTCAAGAGTCTGACGATTGATGGGTAATGACTGTTCCTGAACCTGATGATGTGAGTCCTGAGGCTCCTGTATCTTCTTCCTGATGGCAGCAGTGAGAAGAGAGCATGACCTGGATGGTGGGGGTCCCTGATAATGGATGCTGCTTTCCTGCAGCAACACTCTGTGTAGATATGCTCAAAGGTGGGGAGGGCTTTACCCAAGATGGACTGAGCCGTGTGCACTACTTTTTTGTAGGATTTTCTGTTCAAGGGCATTGGTGTTTCCAAGCCAGGCTGTGATGTACTTTCCACTACACATCTATGGAAGTTTTATCAAAGTTGGAAATGGAAGATAGAAGCACAGTAGCGCTGCTGCTTCACTGCTCCTGAGGCAGGTTTGCACGTTCTCTCTGTGATCAAGTGGTTTTTCCCAATTTCCTCCCATATCCAAAAGGTGTTCCAGTTTCTGAAAATCTGCTATAAAAGAGATCACTGGAAAACACCAAAACAAGGACAGTTTCCCATTTGGTGGGGGGGGGGGGTGGTTGAGGTGAAGATACTTCTCTACCTGGGAAAGAGGTGTAAGGTGCTCCTTCCCTCCGCTAGCTTGCAGGTCACACTTGGCCAAGGTGTAGCACCCGCTTAGCACCCCCCCCCCACCCTGATCAGGGTCATGTGAAGCCACAGGAGCAGCTGATGTATTGTCATATGCGTAGTTGGTGCATGTCACATGTCCTGGATATGCAACCAATCAAGAGTATTGATAATGGCTGGGGTCACCCGTCTTGTCAAGACAATGCCTCGAAGAAAGCAGTAGCAAACACTTCTGTAGAAAGATTTGCCAAGAACAATCATGATCCTAGACCATGATTGTAAGTGTCATACAACATGGCTTACGATGATGATGGTGACGAGTTTCTTATTGGTTTCACCTTCTATCCCATCAGCTTACACATTCAATGGATTATTATAATTTGTGCCACCTTCAACAAGATTACACCCAGCAGACATAATTTTCTCACCTTTCCCATTATTATTTACGCTTCTTCCAACCCCAAAAGTTACAGTTAGCAACCTGTCTTGACCCTCCCTGGTCTGACACCTCACTGTTCATCTCCACCTTATCACAAATACTTCCCTTGTTCTCTCCACCTTACCCTCTTCCCTATTATTTCTAAGTCTTTCAGGTCCTCTTGAAAGATCACTGACTGGTAATGTTAATATTGTTGGTAACACTGACTATCTGGATAGAACATGGAATACTACAACATTCACAAAATGCTGAAGGAACTCGGTAAGTCAGGCAGTGTCAATGGAGATGAACAAACAGTCAACATTTTGGGCCAAGATCCTTCTTCAGGACTAGACACCAGAATAAAAAGGTGGAGGTGGGGGAAGGAAGATAGTTGGAAGGTGATATGTGAAACCAGAAGGGCAGGAAAGGTAATGAGCTGGAGAAGATGGAATCAGATAGGAGAGGAGAGTGGACGATAGGAGAAAGGGGAGGGGGGGGGGGCACCGGGGGAGATGATAGGCAGGTGACAAAAGGTAAGAGGGTGGCCAGTCCGGGCGAGTCCATGCTTGAAGAGTCGTAGGGCAGCAGAGGTCACAGAGGGGGAGCAGTGAGAAAGGGTCTCGCTGAACTCCTGTCAAAGAGAAGATTTAAACTTCAGCAGGGTAGGCAACCCTCGATGAGACTTTGCAGTGAAGCAACAAATCATAAACACAAGAAAATCTGCCGATGCTGGAAATCCAAAGCAACACGGACAAAATGCTGGAGGAACTCGGCAGGTCAGGAATTACCAAACTATAGAATACTACAGCATGATACAGGCCCTTTGGCCCACCATGTTGTGCCGACCATTTAACGTTCTCTGAGATGCAGAGGTAAAAGGTTCAATGAACTTAAAAGGGCAATGATTCTCCAGCCACCCACTGCCCCGGGGGAAGGTGGGAAAACCTTTATACTTCAGCGAGTGAGGTAGGCTGAGGTTCTGCGTTCTCCAGTGAACCAGTAACAAAATGTTACAGTTATTAATTGGCTGTCTAGCAATAGTGCAAATCCTTTGTGCAGTTTGCCTGCTTTAGAGAGACTCTTGTGACTTGAACTGTGAAATTTTCGTAATGCAGAGAAATTAGTTTCAATATCGAACTCTTTTTAAAAATAACGTATTGATGCAATTTTGTCGCTCATTTATTACTGTCAATTAATGTTTCTCAGTTCCAACAACAGTCTGCCAAAATATGATTTATTGTAGGACGTGCAAATTAGATCCAAAAGTTGTTGCACTATTTTAGCACTTGTTTTAAATATAGTTAAACACCTTTGTTCTGGAATAAAGTAGAACTCTAATTCTTGTGACTGTTTCATGTTAAAGGCCTGGGTGGGGGGGGGGGGGGAGCAATGGTATTTTAATGGATGTCACAAGGACTTTCAAGTAGCAGTTCTTCAAATAACTACCCAAAATTATCTATTATCAAACTTAATTTTTGCCCAAGAGGTCTCGTGTTTTAAAAGTGATGGATGTTTGTTTGGTTGAATTACTACAGCAAAAATGATTATGAAAAAATGTATGTGAAAAAATAGCCTACCGTGGCAAATGATAGAACTCAAAATTATGAGGAATGTCAATGGATAGATTGTCAGGGTCTTTTCTGCAGATAGAGGTGCGCTTGATGGCTCTGGACCTGTACTCACCGGAGTTCAGAAGAGTGACGGGATCTCATTGAAATTAAATATTGAAAGGCCTACCTAGACTGGATGTGGAGAGGATGTTCCCACAGCGGGGTGGTCTAGGACCAGACAACACCGCCTCAGAAACAGAGGAACCTCCCTTTAGAACTGAGATGAGGATGAATTTCTTTAGCCAGAGGGTAGTGAATCAGTGGAATTCATTGCCACACGTGGCAGTAGAGGTCAAGTCAATGGGCATATTTAAAGTGAAGGTGGATAGTTTCTTGATTAGTAAGGGCATCTAAGATTACAGGGAGAAGGCAGGACAAGGGAGTTGAGAGGGTAACAAGTCAGCCATGATGGAATGGTGGAAGAGAAACAATGGGCTGAATGGCCTAATTCTGCTCCTATATCTTATGGTCTAGTACGAGAAGGCACTGGTTTAAAATGAGGGAGTAAAATTTGATAGAGATCTGAGAGTCGTTCTTCTACATGAAGGGTGGTTGTTATATGGAGCAAGCTGCTGGAGGAAGTGGTAGAAGCAGGTACATTTATAAAGGATTTAAACAGGTATGGATAGGAAAGGAGTAGGGGGATACAGGATTGGTTTAGAAAGGTGCCACGGTCAGTATGAGCAAGTTGGGCCCATTTCAGCATGGTGACTCTATGACTGTAACAAGGATCAAGGATCAACTTTATTCGCCATATACAATTACATGTATCAATAATTTGCTGTGACATGCAACAAAAAACACAACAACGTTCAATGATTATAACGATGAAAGAATTATATAAAATATAAAGTTAGAGGTGTTACGGATTCAAGCAACAATAAATATATCAGTGAGGCAGGGGTATTTATATCAAATAGAACATTTATTAAACACTGAAAAACAAACCCCCAAAAGTAAACAAACCACTCACGTAACCGGAAATCAGCTGCTGTGCGGCAGCTTAAACAGTTCTTAAAGCAATGAAGCTTAAACAGTTCTTAAAGCAATGTTGCAAAAACAGTTCTTCAAAGTAGTATTGCAAAAGTTCAAAATGCTTACAGTCCATTTAAGGGAGAGACTTTTTAAGATGATTTAAATTCTCTTTCACGTCGTTTTGTTTCGATTCCAAATCGAACTTTTCCCACAAAGAATTTACGGAGATGGACAAATGAAACAGCTTAAAGGCACTGACCTTTCCTTTACAAAACTGTTCCCAATCCTTTCTGCTATTCACAGGGATTAACACGAGAACAGTCAACGAATTCCTTCCGAATGGGGATCAAGCAAGGTCAAACCTGTTTCACCGTCGAAATCGATTCTCCTCGATCTTTTAACTCCCGAACTCCGATCTTCACTCTCCACTGATTCTCAACTAGCAGTGTTATAAAGAAACTGCTGGCAATGACCTTTTAAACTTTAGGCATTAGATAAAACTTCATCTTTCAACTAAACTGCGTCATAACATTAAATCACTCAGTGGCATGAAGTCAACATGGCAAATCCAGCCACGAACTGCCCCTCCTCACAGGAGGGGTCCTCCTTTTATACCCTGTAAAAAAAAACTGTCACATGACCTCTACTGGCGGGAAAATGATGTCACTCCACCATCACAAGACCATTACCTCAAGTCCAGTATAGCTTCAACACCTGTCACGTGACAAGTACACCACTGTCATGTGTCACGGGTACGTAACAGAGGTTAAAGCACTAATATGGAATAAAATGTTATAGGTAAATACCAGCATCTATTTACAATGCAAACAGCATTACAAAAAGTGTTTTCAAGTGTTTACAGTGCAGTGCAGTGGCAGAGATAATAGGTAGAGGGGAGTGGGGGAGGTAGTAACTAGAATATTTGATCAGATTAATTGCCTGGGGATGAAACCTTTAAGATGGTGTGAAGTTTCGGTGTTTATAATCCTATAGCACTTTCCAGAAGGGAGTTTTAGGATGCTGGTTTAGATAATGGATAATGCATAGAGGCCACTTAATCTGTTACTCTACAACTGAGCAAATATTTTCTCTGGTAGGGAATAACAGAATTAAAATAAAAAGATTGTAAGTCATAACGTGCTCCACAAGAGGTTTTAAGATCTGTAATGCACCACTTGAAAGAGTAGTAGATTCAGGTTCCAAAAGAGCTTTGAAAAAATGGTTGGATATGTATTTGAAGAGCATTGATTTGCCAGGTCGCCGAGGGAGTGGGGTGGGTAGTGTTTGGATATAGAATAGTTGAATCAGACCACTTTCTCATAAAAACAACACAAACATGATGGGCCAAATATCCTCCCACAGACAATTTTACAGAATACTGTAAAGATTCTAATAGATTAAATGGCCTCTATGCATTATCCATTATCTAAACCAGCATCCAAAAGCTCCCTTCTGGAAAGTGCTATAGGGTTATAAAAACCATTGTAAAGATCCTTACTGTAAAAATTTGGAACTTCCTCAAGATTTCCAGAAACTCTGGAGATTGCACAAACTATGGACTCACTCTTAAAGACTCTACAACTTTATGTTGTCAGTTTGTTATATATTTGTTTGTTTATTACTTACCTTTTATTGTATTTTCACCATTTATCTACTTTTGAACATTGGTTGTCAGCCATTGTTTGTAGTTTCACATTGATTCTATTGTATTTATTTGTTCTACTTTGAATGCCCTTAAGAAAATGAATCTCAGGGTAGTATTTGGTGACATATATGTACTTTAACAATAAATTTACTTTGAACTTTCAACATTGAAATAATAACAATCCAGTGTCCCCACACAGGTTGTTCACCATTAAATAGAATGTACGTTTATTGGCTGACTACTCAGTAATATAAAAAGGATTGTTACATAATTTCTTACCTTTCTTGTCTAGTTTATGTTTAAAATGTAACCTGAAATTTTGTGTCTATGCTCATTTAGTCTGCATTTAGTTTGTCACAACTTTCAGAAGATTAGTGGTTTGAGAAATGACATATTCCAAATGTTTGTGTCAATATTCAGTCCCAGATAATTGTGAGTTATAAAGGGTAAAGTAATTGTGCTTGGTTTAACTAAGCATTTAATAATCATATATCCATATATGGCATGTGAACGAACTGAAATTCACAAAATGTATCAGTGAAAAGACGTTGAACAACTAAAAAGTTAAGATTTATCAGCATGGGTAATCTGAAAAAAAGCCATCAATCGAAGTTGTCAAAACTACTTAACCAAATCGAGTGAGCACATTTATCCATAGACACCTGGATTGCAGTTCTTGCTGCCTTGTCTCTGGTCAGGATTTCTTCCCTTCCTCTCAGTTTCTCCATCTTTTCTCAAGATGGGGCTCTACTCTAGGCCATTTGAAATGTCCTCTTTTGAGGAAACAAGGCCCTTCCACTCCCCAAAGTGATGGGACTGTTTTCCATGGGGACTACTCCTTGGTTCATTTATCTGTTCCCACTCAACTCACCCTCTCTTTTGGCAATTTCCTTTGAAACCATAGAAACTCATAAGTGCTGCAAAGACATCATCAGGCTGTTCGTGTCATTTTGGGGACATTTCTCTAGCCAGCCATGAAATTACATAATTCTAAATGTACTAGGAAACTCATTAATAAATGATTGACAATTGAAGTGCCTGCAAATTAATTATCTACTTGAACTGAGTTTTTGTTTGGAATAAAAAGAATCATCTGGCACTGTCAGTTTTTTGGGGGGAATTTGCAGATGCAGATGCATGTGAGAGGAAAATCCATATCGTGTTTATTGTCACTGACGTAGACGCTAATAAAATGGCCACTGAGTGTATGTTCATGCTCTTCTGCTGCCGTAGCCCATCCACTTCATTGTTCAACACGTTGTGTGTTCAAAGATGCCCTTCTGCACACGGCTGTTGTGGCACATGGTTGTCTTGAGCTACTGTTGCCTTCCTGTCAGCTTCAGCCCAGCTGGCCCTTATCCACTGACCTCGCAGGGCATTTTCGGCCACAGAACTGCTGCTCACTGGATGTTTTTATTTGTTTTTCACACCATTCACTGTAAACTCTAAGGACTGTTGTGCATGAAAATCCCAGGAGATCAGCAGTCTCTGAGGTACCCAAACCACAATTATTCCATGTTAAAAGTCACTTAGATGAGAATTCTTCTCCATTCTCATCCTGGGTCTGAATAACAACTGAACCTCTTGACCATGTCTGTGTGCTTTTATCCATTGAGTTGCTGCCACGCGATTGGCTGATTGGATATTTGCATTAACGAGCAGGAGTACAGGAGGTACCTAATAAAGTAGCCACAAAGTGTATGACATGATACCTGTTGTTTTTCAGCAGCAGTACAGTGCAATACATAAAAAATTGGAAGTTACGATAAGAAATTTATTGAAAAATAAATTACTTGTGCAAAAGGAGAGAAAAATAATGAGGTAAAGTTCATGGACTTATCAGAAATCTGATCACAGTGGGAAAGAAGCTGTTCCTAAAACATTGAGCATATGTCTTCAGGCTGCTGTCGCTCTTCCCTGATGGGATTCATGAGTAGAGTGCATGTCCTGGATAGTGAGAGTCCTGTCAGGGGAAAACCTAGTTTGAAACGGAGACCCAATGAATTGTGCTGCTATTAAGAGAGAGAGAGGGAGGCATCCAGCGCAGTGAGAGAGAGAGAGAGAGAGAGAGAGAGAGAAACGGCTTGGAAGATTGATGTTATGGTTTCTCTGCCAGCTTGTTTACCTTTTCCCCGCGGTCACTTGCCCGCTTGTTGAAGTTCCTGCAGAGAGAGCAGAGCGGAGCAGGTTGATGGACAGCCAGTGTCCGACATGGGGAGATAAAAGCCAGGTCTGCCATTACACAGAGAGACACACAGTGCGGACACTGAACAAGCTTTGTTGCACCCATAGGAAGGTGGGGGTTTCGGAGGATCGATTCGGGGAAATCGATCAGTGGCTCACAGTGTGAAAAGGTGCGACCGCTGGGGAATTATTTGTGTGTCCATCCTTGCCTGGGTGATAATTCCACCACTGAAGAATGGTCGTAAGTATCATGGTCATAGTTGGTGACCACAACAGGACTTTGGAAGACAACGGGAAGATCGACGGCATCATCTCTCACCCCCCTCTCTCTCTCTCTCTCTCTCTCCAATGTTACTCAACTATCTACCTTGAACGGAACTGAACTCTCTTCATCACACCGTAAGACTGTACCCATTTACCCCTAGGTTTGAAAGAGCCTAGTTTTGTTCCTGTTTCCTTACACACACACACACACACACACACACACACACACACACACACACACACACACACACACACACACACACACACACACACACACACACACACACACACACACACACACACACACACACACACACACATATATATATATATATCATTGCTAACCTGTTCAATATATTTGCATTTATAGTACCATATTGCTTAGTTACTAATAAACATTATTAGTTTATAGCAATACCAGACTCCAAAGTGTTTTCCACTTCTGCTGGTTCTTTAACACGGTCATGGGGTACGTGACAGTCCCTACTGATGGATGCTGCCTTCTAGAGGCACTACTTTTGGAAGATGCTTTTGATGGTGGGATGGGTTGTGCCCATGATGGAGCTGGCCTACTTTACAACCCTCGGCAGCTTCTATTCAACCCTGTACATTGGAGCTTCCATAACAGGTGGTGATGCAAACCAGTCAGAATGCCCCCCAAGGTACATCTGTAGAAATCTGCTAAAGCCTTTGGTGGCATCCCAAATCTCCTCAAACTCCTAACAAAGTATAGCTGCTGTCATGCCTTCTATGTTGGTACCCAGATAGATCCTCTGAGATGCTGCCCACCCAGGAAGTTGAAGTTGCTCCACTCTTTCCACTGCTAATCCCTCAGTGAGGACTGGTGTGTGTTCTTCCTACTTCCCCTTCCTGAAATCAACAATTAATTTCTTGGACTTACTGACGTTGAGCACAAGGTTGTTATGGTGACACCACACAACCGGCTGATCTATCTAACGCCTGTACACCTCCTCATCACCATCTGAGATTCTGCCAACAACATTTGTGCCATTTGCAAATTTATAGATGGCATTTGGGCTATGCCTGTCACATAGGTCATGAGTGTATAGAGAACAGAGCAGAATACCATGCTGTGCTGATGTGCAACTTCAATACCTTGAGTATATTGTCACTCCAGACTAATTATGTACTAGTCACAACTAGGATACACAAACAGTGGAATTGATAGCATCCGATAGTCTTGCGAGTCCATGGATCTGCACCTGGAAAGTCTTGCTTCAGTTTCTCCAGGGCACAGACCTGGGCAAGGTTGTATGGAAGACCGGCAGTTGTCCAAGCAGCAAGTCTTCCCTCTCCATGACATCGATGTTGTCCAAGGGAAGGGCAAGGGCCGATACAGCTTGGCACCAGTGATGTCACAGGAGTTGCCAGAGCGAGGTTGAAGACAACATCGACAGCAACGGCCTTAGGGATTCCAGCTCCGGATTTGTCCTCAGGGTTTACTCCCAAAGCCTTTCCCATGAGTGGGTATGGCCGCAAGGCAGCGGAGGTTTGAAATCAGAGTTTTCCCTCTCTTAGATGGACTGCCTTCCCTGGCTGACAAGCTCCATCTCCCCAAAGTACTGGTTTTAAGGCGCCAGGACCCACCTTCGCCCCTTCTCCTGTCAGTAGAAACAGTTCTGCCGGGCTGAGAGGCTAAGCCACATGAAGGCCAGGGGTTAGACTTGGTTGTCAGAGGCTATTTGAGGTGCACGCCGTGAGGAGCACTTTTAGGTAGTGGGAGCTTGTCCCCACTACCACTCCTCAGCTTGACAACCTTGGAACTACAAACAGTGGAATACCGGCAAATGAAAACATAATCTTTTACTTTATTTATGAGCTTGATATGTTCAATCGAAATTCTAAATAAACTGTATTCAGGGTGTAATGTACCACAAGATAATAGAAGTTTGGTCTAGGAAAATGGCTCATGGTTCAATTTAATATCAGAGTATGTATACTGTATACAACCTGAAACTCTTACTCCTCACCGACGTCCATAAAACAGAAAAATAAACAAAGAATGAATGTCAGAAAAACATCTGTACCCCCTCCCACGCACAAGCAACAGTTCAAGCATCAACCTTACCATCTCTCCTTCCCCCCAGCTGCTCCAGAAAAAGCGTCAACCCCAACTAGCCTCTATGCAGCAGTGGAAAAGCCCCCAAGGAGACCATGATCAAGACTCCATCAAAAACTACAGCCCATCCCAACACTTCATCTCAGACAGGCTCTCTCTCTCACCAGCGAGGAAGAGAGAGATATTTCACCGGTCTGCAACAACGAGAGGGGAGACCAACATGTTTCGATGTGATAAAGCTAAAAAAACTCAACCTTAATTAACTGCAAAATAAGTTAAAAGGATTGAACTATCAATTACTGTTTAGTAGAAATTCAAAAGACAAGGCAGTAAATTGTATTCATTCGTGATGAAGGATCTTGACCCAAAGCATCGACTGTTTACTCATTTCCATCAATGCCACCTGACTTACCGAGTTGCTCCATCATCTTGTGTGTGCTGCTAAAAATTTCAAGCAGAATCCCTTGTGTTTATAAATTGAGGCTTGAACTTTTACGTTTTAGATAATTTGGAGATTAATAACTTCAGGTGTTTTGTTGACAACACACACAGACATTGAGAGTAGAGTGAAATCTTGTTCACCTGTTTAGGTAACAGAATCTATGGAGGGAAGTACGCAGTTGACATTTTGGCCCAAGAGGCTTCATTAGGACTCTGGTGAGTTTAAAAGTGGCATGGAGAGAGTGGGCAGTGCATTCAGAGGGGGGATTGGTTGGGATAGGTGAGTGGAGCAGTAAAGTCAAGGTGGTTGATGACCTGTTGGGAGTTAGACATGAAAAGATCCAGAGCAGGCAGAAAGTCAGAGTGGGACATCCAAGAAGTGGAGGAAGTTGAAGGTGGGAGAAAGGGCCATCAGTGGTTCCTCTGGCACTTTGTGTGAGCAGCTCAAGATCTCCAGCATCTTCAGAACCTCTTGTGTCTATGTGATGTAACGGAACATTTGTTTTGTTACTAACCACACAGAAGGAAACCTGCTTGGATTTCTAAAGGCAACAGTTAACTAATCCTGCATTCAGATTTGTTTGTCAAAAGTGTAATTACATAAAACAGAAATCACAATGTAATAAGAACACTGAACTGCTTGGGGTTGAATAAATTATCAGCACTAATATTTCCCATGGGGTAAGAGAGAGGGAGAGATATGACGGCAGTTCTTAACCGAATTGGATTGACCTTATTACTTACATCCTTCATATACATAAGGAGTAAAAATCTTTACATTATATCTTGGTCTAAATGTGTAATGTGCAATTTGTAGTAATTTGCAATAAATAGTATGTACAACAGGACAGTCAATACAACATAGAAATACAATTGTATCAGAGTGAATTAATCAGTCTGATGGCCTGGTGGAAGAAACGGTGCCAGAGCCTGTTAGTCCTGGCTTTTATGCTGCGGTACTGTTTCCCGGATGGTAGCAGCTGGTGGGTCCCAATGATCCTTCGGGTCCTTTTTACGCAGCTGTCTTTGTAAATGTCCTGCATAGTGGGAAGTTCACATCTACAGATGTGCTGGGCTGTCCGTACCATTTTCTGCAGAGTCCCGCGATTGAGGGAAGTACAGTTTCCATACCAGGCAATGTTGCAGCCAGTCTGGATGCTCTCAATTGTGCTCCTGTAGAAAGTTCTGAGGATTTGGGGGCCCACACCAAACTTCTTCAACCGCCTGAGGTGGAAGAGGCACCATTGTGCTTTTTTCACCCCAGAGCCAGTTTGTACAGAACACATGAGATCCTTGGTGATGTTTATGCCAGCCTGTCTCCATTCATCCTGTAGTCCACAACCAGCTCCTTTGTTTTTGCAACACTGAGGGAGAGGTTGTTTTCTTGACACCATTATGTCAGGGTGATGACTTCTTCATTATTATTTGAGATTAGGCCAATCAATCGTCAGCAAATTTAATTAGCAGATTGGAGTATACAGAGAGTAAAGGAGGAGGCTTAGTACACTGCCTTGAGGGGCACCTGTGCTGAGGGTCAGGGGGCAGAGGTGAGGGAGCCCACTCTTACCACCTGCTGGTCATCTGACAGGAAGTCCAGGATTGAGCTGCACAAGGCAGGGTGAAGGCCGAGGTCTCTGAGCTTCTTGTCGAGCCTGGAGGGAATTATGGTGTTGAATGCTGAACAGCATTCTCACATAAGCATCCCTCTTCTCCGGATGTGTAAGGACGGCGTGTAGAGCTGTGGCTATTGCGTCATCTGCCAATCGGTTGTGTCAGTAGGTAAATTGTAGTGGGTGGTAGCGTGCTGCAGATGTGGTCCTTGACCAGCCTCTCAAAGCATTTGCTTATTATTGAGGCGAGTGTGACAGGGCGCCAGTTGTTCAGACATGTTACCTTGGACTTTTTAGATACAGGGACAATGGTGGATATTTTGAAGCAGGAGAACACTCTACACTGGGTGAGGGAGAGATTAAAAGTGTCTGTAAACACACCTGCCAGTTGTGCTGGGCACATCTTGAGTACCCCCCCGGGATGCTGTCCAGTCCTGCAGCCTTGCGACTGTCCACATCTGCATACCTCAGCCTCAGAAATAACCAAGGTGCAGGTTGCTTTGGAGGCTCTCCTCAGGGGCTCAGTGTTGGCAAACCAAGCGATTTAGCTCACAAGATCCCACCCACAACCATGACAGAACATCGTCACTAACCCAGAGATGCTAAATTACTATTGGATCTATTCCTTTGATGTTTCTTTTGTTCTTCCACTGGAGTGAACATCAAGGGATAGATATGATTGTACATGTAACACTCACCCAACAGGCTGGTATATGTCTAGGGGAAAAGGAGATCCAGCCACACACCACCCCCACCTCCCGTACACGCAGGTGCTGTGGGAATCAAGTTTATGCCTCGCGCACGCACACAGTATCAAATTCACACCAGATACCATTATAGAATACACTTTAAAGAGTTTACTAAAACTAAAAGAGTACTAGGCAATACAATATATATGAAAGAAAAGAAAAAGCAAAAGGCACCAACTTATCAAAGTTCAGTCAGTTTAGTGCACATCGTTGGAGCTCAACCTTCGAACCATTCGACCCCTCGTCACTTTCCTCCCACCTCCACGTCTTCGCACCTGGGACCACCCCCGTTGGTCAACCAAGCAGTGCAGCACACGTCCACCTTCCTCGGCGTCTTCTTCCCGACTCTCCTGAAAACCCACGAAAACCCCCCAAGCTCCCAGCCTCACAAGACAAAATAACATTCCCCATTGGTTAACACGTGAATACAGTCCCCATATCAGCAAGTCTAAAGCTAAACAACTGCGAGAGAAACACTTATCAGACAAAGAAGCATTCCTACTCTTAACAAACCAAAGAAGCCATTTTGAGTAACATACACAGGACATTGTACACACAGTTACTGGTTATATGTTCCAGACTAATGAGAAGTCCTCCTTATTATTGGGTTGGAGGCTTGCGTGCCTCAACGGCCCAGAGAGCTTTTTGGGCTGGAGTCAGGTTCTTATGCTTTAGTTCTTGGTAGGGTCACCCATGCCATACAGGTCCAAGGGTAATAGGCCAGATTAAGAGAGGTCTACTGCTCCTCCTCCAGGTTCAGGGGTTCACCCCAGGACCAACAACGCTGACTGGTAAAAAAAATTGTTACCTAAACAGAAGAGGAGTCCTTCCATATCTGTGTGCGACTGTATGAACAGACAGAGATGGAGGAGCTTCATTGCTGTCCGAAACTCCAATGGCATAATGGGTAGTAATTAATTATAGAAATGATGATATGAGGAAACAACAGCTTGCCAAGCTCTTTAAATGTGTGGAGGGATAAAATTCAAATTACAAATCCTTATTATGATTTAAGACAACTGTATTTTGTGAACATCAGAATGAAAGAAAAAGCAGATGCTGGAAATCTGAAATAAAAATAGAAAATTCTAGAAACATTCTGTCAGGGAGTATTTGTGGAAAGAATATCAATTAACATTTCAGGTCTGGAATTACTCATCAGAACTGTGATGATGGACATCCAGTCTGAAATATTAACTGTTTCTCTCTCTGTGGGTGCTGCCTTACCTGCTGAGTGTTTCTGGCATTTGCTGTTTTTATTTATATACTTTATGAAGATGTACTTAGTCATTGTTGTGCTAGTCCAAGAAAGCTGCTAATTATTTTTAATAAATAAAAGATTGTGAATAGCGCTCACACAATTTTATGACATTACCAGCCAGCAGGTGAAGCTTCCTGTTGGTAGTAAGAATTCAGAACATCATCACTGAAGTAACTTGAGAATTAGAAGATGAAATCACCTGTTCAGTCATCAGTTCTTGATTTAAAGCCTTCGTTTTTCATGCATGCAAAAATATTCATGAAGTATTCATATCATTCTGTTTTGTAGTCTCAGATTTCCTCATTTTGTATAGAATGAATAACAATTCTGATCCTGAGGTTTGCATATTTGTATCATCTTTCTTTGAAAGAACATGCAAGTTATGTTTTTATTTATGAATCTTTCATTAGATGCATCACTTTCCGAAAAGGCACCATCGGGATTTACATAGAATTATGAATTACAGATTGTGAACATCCCAAGAGTTTGCTCTGATAGGGCAGATTGTGCGTAATGGAACCAAAATGTATAAAGACGATTTCAAAAATAGTGAAAGGAAATCCTATTAAAAGTCTGTAGAGCAATTAATTTACATATCAGTAAAAAAACAAAGGCTGTAGAAAAATGTGATACAACCTTCAGCAGGAAAAAACATAATCCGTGTGGACAGAGATAGATGATAATCTACTTCATAGTGGAAACAAAATGGAAGCAAAATGTAGTTCATAAATCGGATTGTGTAGCAATATTTTTAAGTATCTAAAACTGTTTTGACCTGGAGCTAATTGAGCTAATGATCATTTTCAGCTGAAAATGCACCGATGAAGAGACTGGCCTGTATACTTCTGGGCACCAACCAAGTTAGCCCTCCTGATGTTCTCTTGGCAACAACCTGCACCTAATCACGTTGTTTAAGGAAGAACTAATGACTTCTCAGAGGGAGAAGGTTCATGGTTCAATCTATTAATCTGTTTCCTGCAAATGGATATGATCAATGCAAATTTATGCTTTTCTGCATAGCCAGTGAGATTTTGCTTCCTTAAGGTTGTTATAGCCGGGTGTGGAAAAGGAGACAAGTTCCCACTACCTATTAAATGCTCCCAGTAGTGTGTGTCTCAACTATCCTCTGACTACCAAGCCCAGCCTTCATGTGTGGCTTAGCTACTGGCGGAACTGTTTTTATTGACAGGAGAAGGAGCGAAGGCGGGTTATTGACACCTTAAAAACCAGTCACTTCAGGCAAATAGGGCTTGTCAGCCATGGTTGGCAGATCAGCTAGGAGAAGGAAAACTCTGATCTCAAGCCTCCACTGCCCTGCAGCTATACCCACTCATGGGGAAGGCTTTGGAAGTAAACCCCGAGGGAAAAATCCAGAGCTGGATTCCACAAGGTAGGCCTACATTGAGTTCAGTGTTGACTGACAACTCCTGCGACGCTGCTGGTACCAAATTGCATCGGTCTCTGCCGTTCCTTTGGATTCATAATTTACATGGAGGGGAGGAGGCTGCTACATGGGCAACAGCTCGCTCTCCATATCGTACTGCCCTGGCTTGCATATCTAGACAGCTAGGACACAATATCCATGGTCAACCGTGACCAATGGAGGCCTCAGAGCATCAGTTTTGGCTACCTCTCTCACCAAGTCCTGTTGTTTGAGATCACATGCATAAAGAGGGCCTTCTGGAATTAGTTGAACCGTTATTGAAGATTAGATTAGATTAGCTTTATTTGTCACATGTACAATGAAACGCGGAGTGAAATGTGTCGAATTTGTATAAACGACCAATACAGTCCAAGAATGAAATGGGGGCAGACCACAAGTGTCGCTATGTTTCCGATGCCAACATAGTATGCCCACATCTTACTATCCAAAACCCAAACATCTTTGGAATGTGGAAGGCAACCAGAGTACCTTGAGGAAACTTGCATGGTCATTAGGAGAAAATATTAACTCCTTACGGAAAACGATGGGAATTGAACCCTGCTCGCTGGCGCTGTGAAGCGTTTCTACTGTGCCATGACTCTTCTGTTTCATTTTACCATTAGATCTTGCTTGTGTTTCTCACCTATAATTATAGTGCTTCCCATCCAGATTGCCATAACAATTATTACAAGTGCAGGCCAAACAGAACCGAAGAAATCTCATATAATAATCGACTTCTGAGTCATCACCAGATTAGCAGTTATGGCATCAGTCAAATTATTTCACTATCAAGTTCTCCAGTGCATTGAGACTATTGTTTTTAATTGATAAGCCTCAGTCAATGTCCAGTGACAATTAAGGTTTTTTCCTTGAGTTTGCTGGCATGGAATAAATTACCTTTCAGTCTGAGACATTGCAGAGTACACTGAATGTTATCAGCTGCCAGATTAGTGCTACTGATCTCTGCATGCTGACTACTGCGCGTTGTATGTCCCAAATGTTTGAAACATTGAAACATAGAAAACCTACAGCACAATACAGGCCCTTCAGCCCACAAAGGTGTGCCGAATATGTCCTTACCTTAGAAATTATTAGACTTACTGATAGTCCTCTATTTAGCTCCATGTACCTATCTAAAAGCCTCTTAAAAGACACTACAGTATCCGCCTCCACCACCATTGCCGGCAGCCCATTCCACGCACTCACCACTCTCTGAGTAAAAAAACTTACCCCTGCCATCTCCTCTGGACATATTACCCAGCACCTTAAACCTGTGTCCTCTTGTGGCAACCATTTCAGCCCTGGGAAAAAGCCTCTGACTATCCACACGATCAATGCCTCTCATCATCTTATACACCTCTATCAAGTCGTCTCTCATCCTCTTTCACTCTAAGGAGAAAAGGCCGAATTCACTCAACCTATTCTCATAAGGCATGCTCCCCAATCCAGGCAACATCCTTGTAAATCTCCTCTGCACCCTTTCTATGGTTTTCCTACACTTCCTGTAGTGAGGCGACCAGAACTGAGCACAATACTCCAAGTGGGGTCTGACCAGGGTCCTATATAGCTGCAACATTACTTCTCGGCTCCTAAATTCAATTCCATGATTGATGAAGGCCAATACACCTTCTTAACCACAGAGTCAACCCGCGCAGCTGCTTTGAGCGTCCTATGGACTCGGACCTCAAGAAGTTGCATTTGTTTAGTGAATTTTGATAGCATTGCAAATACCAGTTATGACATATACTTATCCAATTAAACACCTTTATGCCTTTCCTCATTGATGGCCTTGTAAGTAGGTTTCCATAACCAGGGCATAACCAGAGTGTAGTGAATTTATGGAATTCATTGCCACAAGTGACTGTCAAGGGTATATAATTGAGTATATTTAAAGTGAATGTTGATTAGTCATTACTTCTTGATTAGTAAGGCTGTCAAAGGTTACAGGCATAAGGCAGGACAATAGGGTTGAGAAGCCATAAATAAGCCATATTTGAATGACAAAGACTTGATGGGCCAAATGGCTTAATTCTCCACCTATGTCTTATATCTTATGGTCTGAATGCCGTGGAGAGTATGCTTGAAGGGAAAGAAGACCTTCTCTGATTGCAAAGTTTTGGCAGCAAAGCTGAATTGAGTGTGGACCCTTTGGAGATTGTATAAATCCCTGTCCCTCTTAACACTTCCCTTTTCCTGATTTTCCCTCATTTGGTGATTTTTGTTTTAGGAGGAGGAACTGATTTAGCTCCAGAGCTAATTCCAAAACGTTTATCTACTGAAAATAGGTGTAATCCGATTCCTAGGCACAAGCTGCCTTCAGGTTGATCTGAGTCCCGAAGAGGAGATTGGTTAGAATATTTCCAGTGGGTCTACATTGCTTATTCAGTCCCAACAGCACTTGATGTTGTATATTTAATGTTTCAATAATATTTGAGTAATCTTGTATATGTATGTGTGTGTGTTGATTAAGCACTCTTGTTTATTTAAATAATTAATCATATTATATGAATAAATGCGTGAATTGTTTGTGTTATCATGCTACTACGTGATATATGCACGCCTCACTTAAAAGTAAACCTGAAGTTAGACCCTACATTTCAATCTCCCATGTCTTCCTTTCAATTTAATGTTTTAAAATTACAAAACATAACATTGGCAATGAGATATTTTTTAAAACAAGCCAGAGACGGTTATCTAAGATGGACAAACTAGAAAAAAAAAATACAGTGAGGAACGTTAAGTAAAATACACAGCCCAGCATGTACAAGTTGTTGAACTTTTAAAAAAGCAACACAGCATATATGCTTCATAAGGGAAGACATGGTCGAGTTTTTTTTTAATTAATAAAATGGAAGAATTCACGGGGTCAAAAGGAGCGAGTACCGAGTGCTGTAATCATAAAAAAAGAAATGAAATAGTTGGTTATGTCGGAAAAGTTGACCAGTTTGATTACATAACAGATAGTTGACTCATGTACACTGAGCTATTGAAACAGAATTTTGAAGCAAGTGAAATAGCTAATGAGAAGCAAGTGTCAATTTTATCAAGTGTATTGAGTTTAAAGTCACACAGTTTGCTTAGAAGTTTGACTGTTCCAACCAAATGAGCTTTGCTGATAGTGTCAAAGTAGTGCAGTAACATTGAGAAGCAAATACATTGTTGATTGGAGAATGCTTTAGGTTTCATAAGCAGAGTCAAAAGCAAAAGTGAGTCCATTTTGGTATACTTGGCAGAATTGAAGATGCCTGAGGATTGTCAGTTTGGCAATGGGCTTGATAATACACTAAGAGGTCATTGGGTTTGTGGAATCTTACAAGAGAGCATTCAAAATTGGCTCCTAACTGAAAGACAACCTACACTTACAACGGCAATTGAAATCACTGTTTCAATAGAAACCGCAGACTGAGTTGCAGTTGAGTTGCAGTCAGTAATGAAGGTGAGTGTGAACAAAATTGCAGAATCTAATTTACTGAACAAATTATGTTACTGTTGTGGCAGGGGCTCACATACACCAAACAAATGCAGATTTAAAGGTGAAACTTATAGAAAATGCAACAAAATAGGTCACAAAGAAAGGGCGTGTCGAGGAGACAAAAATAAGTTGACTGCATAGGGAAGAGAAAAAGAGAAAAAAAGTCAATTTTCAGCTTTAAAAAGAGCACTAATCCGAACATGTTGATTTAAAAATCTGATAGTGATAAAAGTGATACAGGACTGTGTTGCCATGAGATTTACAGTGTGAAAATTAACAATAGACAAGCAATATGGACTACACCATATTAATTAAAATGGAATTAGACACTAATTCAGCTGTTTCAGTCATTCCACAAAATGAGTTTGAGAGGCATTTCAAAGATACTAGACTGAAGCCTGCAGATATCCAACTAAGGATTTACACTGGAGAAAAGATAGCTCCTGAGGGAATGACTTTGAGCTTGTATGCAGTGAAAACAAGAGGACCAACATTATAGGGGTGACATTGCTGAGACACCTACAACCACATTGGAAATCCATCCACTATTTGCATACCACATCCCCTGCAATGAAGCCATCTGAAAGCAAATTAAGAGAGATTCTGGACAATGCCACAACTGTCTCCATGCTGAACTCCATGAAACATTGCCCAACAGAGGACTGACAACCTCTGTGTCTCGGGTTTGAAAATGTGTTGGACAAAGGAAGGACGATGTTTCTCAGAGAAAGTATGAAAGTGACAAAAGCAATGGTCCGAGTACAACAGTTTTTTTAGGCAACATATCTGAGAAAGCTTCTGATATGTTAATCAAGCAGTTACTTGTGACATATGAGTTGGTTTCAAGCTGGAAGAGAGTTCAAGGAGCTTCAGGAAAATTGCAAGCATTTGCGTTTTCCTAGTACAAAGAACCAGCATCTACTCTGCATGCATTCAGACTATTGCATGAAGTTCAAATAAGAGGCAAAGAGCTGCTTGTAAAAGTAGATGCAAAGACCAAAGCCCAGCTGGATGAATGGAAGGCCCAAAATAAAGGAATCAACGGAGATACAAAAACAAACGATTTATCAGATGATGTTGTGGATGAGGAAACCAAGAGAAGAGATCAGTTTGTAAAGGGAGCAAAAGAAGGATTAATAAGAGAATACTCCAGTGAATTAAATGCCTCTTTCCAAGATCGAGATGCACAAACTAGGAGAAAGAAAAAGAAATGGATTGCAATAGATCCCGAGGGAGAAAAGGAGAAAAAAGGAGAAAAAAGGTGCCCAAAGGTGTCAGACCCACTTCCTGCAGTCTCAGGGTCAACTCCCACAACCACCATGGAGGAGGCCCCAGAAACCTGAGATTGGTTTCACTGCCATAAGTCTCACCTGCCAAGCAGAGGGAGCCCCATTGTCAGGAAAGGCATTATTCCACAAGGGTAAGAAATCCTCCACAGCAATTAAATCTTTAGGCCTGAATGGGACAATTTAAAATGTACCAAGCTGTGAATGTCTGTATATAGTAGTTGTAGTATATAATATAATGCATATAAAGTTGAGATGCATTCCCTATTGACTTGGAGTTATTAGCTAAGCAGGGAGGAGTATTGTGTATTTAATGTTTCAGTAATATTTGAGTAATCTTGGATATATATATATATATATATATGTATACAGGTTGATTAAGCATTCTTGTTTGTTTAATTAATTCAATATGGGTTATATGTATAAATATGTGAACTTCATACATCATCAACCTACCTCATGATATTTGCAATCGTCGCTTAAAAGTAAACCCGAAGTTAGACTTGCATTTCAGACTCCCATGTCTTTCTTTGAATTAGTTTAATGTTTTGAAATTACAAAACAAAATAACGCTTGAGGCCCAAGCCTTTGTACACTACCGACAGGCATTACATACCAAGGCAACACACATAATGTTGGAAGAATACAGCAAGTCAGGCAGTATCTACGGAGGGGATCTTTACTTTGTCATGGTGGAGAGGCTAGTGACTTCCTGAGCTACACAGAAGGATGTCATCTGTCATTCTGCTATCTGACACTTAGGTCTTGGTAGGTTCACCCATGGCGGTAAGGTCAAGGAAGAGGTTCCAGACAAAGGCCTCAGTGGTGGAGCAGGCAGAAGATGATGGCACATCACAATGGCAGTGCAGTGGAGGACAGCAGCAGTGAAGGGTCCCCAGTCGTACTGCTTTCCATGCCTCTGGACTCTGACCCTGATCTGTCTGGAACCTTGTGGTGACTGTTGTGCATCAGCCCCCCCCCAGGTTAAAAAGCAGAAAAAGTTGTGCACAAGCATTCTCCATTAAGGGAATCCACCCTAACATCCCTGATTAAGTCCTGTGGCGATCAGCACGTGACGAAGGGGGCAGGATTGTGAGGTCTGGAACCCCTTAGTCACGGGCTGGCTCATTGGGTGGTGGGTGCTTGATTCAGTCGTTGGTCTCCTGGACCGAGGCAGAAAGAGCCCTTCAGCAGCCGCAAGCCACCAACAGACAACCCTGTAGGGGAACGTCACACTCAACTCAAGTGATGGCACTTCTACTGTTATGGAGGGAAATAAACAGTCGACGTTTTGGGCTGTGACTCATTATTTATCGGGACCTGATGGAAGGTCTCATCCCAAAATGTTGACTTTTTATTCCTCTCCATTACGCTGCCTAGCTTGTTGAGTCCCTCCAGCATTCTGTGCATGTTCGTCAAGACTTTCATCATCTGCTGCATCTCTTGTGTTTACAAACCAAGGCCTTCCCTTCACATTTTTCACCATTTCCAGAGCACCAGAGAGAAACTGAGGATTGGAGCCTGTTCTTGGGTGTGATGATGTGTAGACTGTAGAGGGAATTTACTGTATGATCTATCATATGCAATTCACACTTCATGCCTTCCTAGTTTGCTTTGTTTAAGTTTAAGGCCTTGATTTCAGATCACTTCCAATCTTTATACAAACGTCCATCATATTATGTTCAGTCTTTCCTAATGACCCCTCATTTACCAGATTACTAATTACAAGTTTTAAATAGTCTTTTTCCTCTTTTGTCTGCCAGCATACACATTGCATTGGACAACAAAATAGTGGGAAAGATTTAAATGGTATTTTACAGAGTTAAATAAAAAATATATCCCAATAAACACAAACTCAATGTTCCAAGGTATAATAGAAAAATCAAGTTAAGAGGTATACACCAAATTTATGTCCAGAATAAGAGACTACAAAAAGAAGATAACAAGAAATTTGAGAAGTCAAAAACCGATTAGGAACATAAGGAGACATTTTGTAATTAAATTACCCAAGGAATATTAAACAAAATATTGAATTATTCTGCTGGCACATAAATAAAAAGAGGAAAGTTGAGATTGGATTATGAGAATGGCTAAGATAAAATCATGGCAGCCATAGCAAAATGGAAGAAAGATTAAATAATTGCTTCAGTAACTAACAGAGAGGTATATCATGTACATAATATCAGTAGATGAAATGAAGAATGATATTACTGTAATAAAACAAAAAAGAGAAATATTAGATAAATTAATCAGAGTTCAGAGGATACAATTCCCAAATAAATCGAATCTATGTTTTCTGAAGGAAAAGGAAGTGATGTCAACTGCAGCTTACATGTATTGAATAATTTTTTTAGTAAATTGGAAGAGATCTGGCAGAAAGTTAAGCCTGTATATGCCTAACCTGTCCAACCTTTCCACATAAGACAAACTACCCATTCCAAGTATTAATATTGTAAAACATCTCAAAACGGCTTCATCCTTGAGATAAGGAGATGAATGATGTTGTTTTACCAATACCCCACGTTGGGGCACTTTAGCATTAGCAGTTAGCACAACAGTTTACAGTACCAGCGACGCAGGTTCTATTCCTGCTGCTGCCTGTAAGGAGTTTGTGTGTTCTCCCTGTGACCGCGTGGGTTTCCTCCGGGTGCTCCAGTTTCCTCCCACAGTCCAAAGATGTACCGGTTGTTAGGTTAGTTGGTCATTGTAAAGTGTTCCACGATTAGACTAGGATTAAGCCAGTTTGCTGGGTGGCTTTTATGGGTGAAGGGTCAAAAGGGTTTGTTTCATGCTGTATCTCAATAACCAAATACTGAAGTGTACCCTCTCAACTTTAGTATTCAATTCCCCTCACAATAAACAGCAACATTCTATTAGCACTCTGGATTTCTTGCTCTACCTGCATACAACCCTTTTGCAAATCAAACATGAAGACACCCAGTTTGTTCTGCATCTCAGAGCACTGAAATTGCATATCACTTTGATAACATACTTCAGTTTTATCTTTCCTATTTAAATGGACAATTTCACATTTTTTCTCATTATACTCTCTTCTATTCAACCTAGTTATGTACTATAGTTCTGCAGATTCGAAGCTAAAAACCAGTCAATATATAGATTATAATTGCCAAAGAATATCACTAGACCCTTTAGACAAACTGCCATTATTAGTATCAATATTGATTAATTGTTATCACGTGCACCAAGATACAGTGAACAGCCTGTCTTGCATACAGATCAAAATCTTTACACGATGCGCTGAGTGAGAGCAAGGTGAAACAGTAACAATGGAGAATAAGGTGTAAAAGTTGCAGAGAAAGTGCAGTGCAGGTAAATGATAAAGCGTGAAATCTGAACAAAGTAGATTATGAGGTCAAGTCCATCTTATCGTACAAAAGGACCATTATTATTTTTGCAAACAAGAGAAAATCTGCAGATGCTGGGAGTCCGAGCAACACACACAAAATGCTGGAGGAACTCAGCAGGCCAAGCAGCATCCACGGAAAAATGTACAGTCGCCGTTTTGGGCCAAAACCCTTCAGCAGGACTGGAGAAAAAAAGCTGTGGAGTAGATTTAAAAGGTGGGGGGAGGGGAGAGAGAAAGGCCAGGCAATAGGTGGAACTTGGAGGGGGAGGGATGGAGCAAGGAGCTAAGAAGTTGATTGGTGAAAGAGACAGAAGGCCGTGGAAGGAAGAAAAGATGGTGGGGAGGGGGGAGCACCAGAGGGAGGCAATGGGCGGGCAAGGAGATAACATGAGTGAGGGACAAGGGGATGGGAAATAGTGAAGGGGGAGAGGCATTACTGGAAGTTAGAGAAATTGATGTTCATGCCATCAGGTTGGAGGGTACCCAAGCAGAATATAAGGTGTTGTTCCTCCAACCTAAGTGTGACCTTATTCCGACAGTGGAGGAGGCCATGGATGGACAAATCGGAATGAGAACGGGAAGTGGAATTAAAATGGGTTATTATTTTTACCTTTATGTCTTTATACACTGCATCATTTCCACAAATGACTTCTTCCCTTTATTGTTTCCCATTTCCATTCAAACCATTTCTGCATTTTAGATCCTTAAACTTAAAGTATTGCAGTCTGAGCATAGTCACAGCCCCTCCTTCACCTTTCTGAGCTTTTATCTAGAACAGGAGTTCCCAACCTCTCCACAGACCTCTCAGTTAGTGGTAGGAGTCCATGGCGTAACAAAGGTTGGGAGCCCTTGATCTAGAACATGTATGATGAATGCTCCTGGTGATGAGTTCCCACATATAACGTCTGTTGTGTGAGTTACCAGTTTGCGTTTTAAGTGTAACTCAGAAGGGTCTTCCAGATACCCATTAACGTACAGTTTCTACAGAGATTAGTATTGCCAATATCTCATGGGAATGAAGGCAAACTTTGCCATTTCTGTTGTTCTACCACAAGGTTTCCACCAGAAGGTTCTCTCAAATGACTGGAAAAGGCAGAAAAGCCACTAATCTGGTATTTTGAACTCTGCTTTTAAGCTTTCTGTTATTTACTCTACTGCAAGTGTCATTATAAACTGGAAGGAGAAGCTTTAATATGGACTCTTTAAATATTCATGTCAAGTGCAAGGATTAAAATTTTGTTTTACTGAATTTCTCAGATTTTGGCCAATGTCATCATTTTCATCTGTGGAAATCTGGCAGGAGCCTATCACAAGCATCTGATGGAACTCGCTCTACAGCAGACATATCAAGACACATGCAACTGCATTAAGTCACGTATCAAGCTGGAATTTGAAAAGCGTCAACAGGTAACTATTTATATTCCATAGCTGACTTTTCATATACTATTACATATCTCCCTCAAAATTTGAAATTTGGGTGGCGATAACAAATATGTTTTTGTTATCTCTACCATATAATTCGTATCTGCCTCACTACAGGAAGGACATGGAAACCATAGGAAGGGTGCAGAGGAGATTTACAAGGATGTTGCCAGGATTAGGGAGCATGCCATATGGGAATAGGTTGAGTGAACTCAACCTTTTCTCCTTGGAGCGACGGAGGATGAGAGGTGACCTGATAGAGGTGAACAAGATGATGAGAGGCATTGATCATGTGGATAGTCAGAGCCTTTTTCCCAGGGCTGAAATGGCTAGCACAAGAGGGCGTAGTTTTAAGGTGCTTGGAAGTAGGTACAGAGGAGATGTCAGGGGTAAGATTTTTATGCAGCGAGTGGTGAGTGCGTGGAATGGACTGCTGGTGGCGGCAGTGGAGGCGGAAGCGATAGGGTCTTTTAAGAGACTCCTGGATAGGTACATGGAGCTTAGAAAAAAAGAGGGTTATGGGTAAGCCTAGGTAGTTCTAAAGTAAGGACATGTTCGGTACAGCTTTGTGGCCAAATGGCCTGTATTGTGCTGTAGGTTTTCTATGTTCTATGTTCTATGCTCAATGACTTCTTGACTTAACACCAGCCATATCTGATAAATCTAGTGCAGCTTTCCTTCATTTGAATGGAGTCATTCAGCTTCCTGTAGGTAGCTTCATCATTTATTTTTCTTCATTTTAAATTAATTAAATAAAGTCAAAATCTAATTAAAATTTATTATCTAATTACAGTTACACTTAGTGGCCTCTTCATTAGGTACACCCTTGCACCTGCCCATTACTGCAAATATCTAGTCAGCTAATCATATCAGCGCAACTCAATGCATAAAAGTACAGAGACATGGTCAAGAGGTTCAGTTAATATTCAGACCAAACATCATAATGGTGAAGAAATATGGTCTAAATGATTTTGACTGTGGAATGATTGTTTAGTGTTGTTAAGAAGGTGTATGTTGTGTTGGCCTTCCTCAATTGTGGGATTGAGTTCAAGAGCTGTGTGGTAATGCTATAGCTATATAAGACCTCAATTAGACCCTACTTGGAGGGGGCTCATTTCTGGTCATCCTCATTACAAAAAGGATATGGATACTATAGAGAGAGTGCAGAGGAGATTTACAAGGATATTGCCTGGATTGGAGAGCATGTCTTACAAGAATAAGTTGATTGAACTTGATCTTTTCTACTTGGAATGACGGAGGATGAGAGGTGACCTGATAGAGGTGTCTAAGATGATGGGAGGCATTAATCGTGTGGATAGCCAGAGGCCTTTTCCCAGGGCTGAAATGGCTAACATGAGGAGGCATAATTTTAAGGTGCTTGGAAGTAGGGATGTCAGAGGTAAGTCTTTCACACAAAGAGTGGTGGGTGCGTGGAAGGCACTGCCAGCAAAGGTGGTAGAGACGGATACAATAGGGTCTTTTAAGAGACTCATAGATATGTACATGGAGCTTAGAAAAATAGTGAGCTATGCTGTAGGGTAATCCTAGGCAGTTTCTAGAGTACGTTACATGGTCGGCACAACATTGTGGGCCAAAGGGTCTGTAATGTACTTCTATGTTCTGTGGTGCCGGACCGGGTAGTTTGAGTATCTCAGAAACTGCTAATCTCTTGGAATTTTCACACACAACAGTCTGTGGAGTTTACAGAGAAGAGTGCAAATAGCAAAGAAAAAAAACCCCATGAGTGGCAGTTCTGTGGCACGAATACTTTGTCAATGAGCGAGGTCAGAGGAGAATGGACACGCAGGTTCAAGTTGATAGGAAGGTGACATTAACTCAGAATAAAACCCACTTCTTTCAACGGTGGTGTGCAGAAGAACATCACTGAATGCACAACATGCCAAACCCTGAAGTTTCTGAGCTCAGCAGCAGGAGATCAACTGGGTTCCCCTCCTGTAGCTAGCAAAGTGGCCACTGAGTAAGTATTGCCAACATACTACCTTGAGATTCATTTTCTTGAAGGCATTTACAAAAAAAAAAGAGGCACAATAGAATTCGTAAGACTATACATAAACAATGACTTATAAACAACCAATATGCAAAAGAAGACAAATTGTGCAAATAAAAAAATAATACTGAGAATATGACCAGTAGGGTAGATCATAGAATCAGTTCACAGAAGTGAATTATCCACACTGGTTCAGGAGTAGGGTAATAACTGTTCTTGAACCTGCTAGTGTGGGACTTAAATAAGTTCATGGCCCAAGGTAGAAGGAGTCAATTTTAGAAAACCTAGCACATTTATTTTTCAACATAGTCCCCTCCTACATTTACACACTTACTCCAGCGGTCGTGAAGCATACGGATCTTGGACCTCCAGAGAGTGTCCACAGATGGGTGATTGATAAGTTCATGGCCTTAAGGTAGGAGATGAGTTATACAGCTCTCGTTACATGCACGTACAGTTCAACTCTTTGAATGATTATGCAGAAAGTTTGAAGTTAATAACTCATCTCCTTCTAACCTAGGCCACAAACTTATCAATCACCCCTCGTATAACAGTTTCATGCTTTTTTTAAAAGAAGTGTTTCATTTTTTTTAGTAGTTTTCAAATGAAAATTGCAAACTGTTGCTAAATGATTCAGCTGATCAGACAGTGTAAGCCCTCAGCCAGTCTGTAGGTTACCTTGTGAGAGGGTCACCATGATACCAGTAATCAGCCCAATCAGTCAATTGAGTGAAGATGCGGGGCTGCCACATGTAACGATCAGAGATCAGTTCAATCAAGCCCTGTCTTTAATTATATGCTTCAGTCTATTTCATTTTGGTAGTGATCTTGAATGAGATATATAGTTAGGTGGTCAGTCCCCACTTATCAGAAGGCATGGGTTGATATAAAATTGCAGAAGACGTCTTTTTTTGTCAGAAGTTTTAATGTTTGTACTTTTGCATTCATTGTATTCAAACGTAATTGTCTGTACAATGTACCTTGTTCATAAAATTCACTCCCACCAATTTTAATGGAATAAATTTCAGAAGCAGTGTACAAAAGGTAGATACCAGTGTATTCCAAATTATTGTAAAGGAACAACTTCAGTTTTCTATATCAATACAACATTAAATAAACCGTTGACCATGAACAGCGTAGCCTGCTGCTGAAGTACTTTTGTAAATTGGTCCTTTAGTACTGTCAAAGGGAACTTTAGTAAAAGAGGAAAGCTATAAAAAGGAATCAAGATTTTAATTGTTTATCAACCATTATAATTAAAACACTGAAGTTGTTCACTAAAAAGCTGCTACCTCATGTTAAATGCAGTCTTGTTTCCAGCAGCACACACAAAACGATGGAGGCACTCAGAAGGTCAGGCATCATCTATGGAGGGGAATTGAAAAAGGAGATCTCTCTCCTCTTTGCCCAAGGAGTAAGGGAGCTGAAGCCAGAATGAGAAAGTGAGAGGAAGTAGAAGTGTATAAGCTGGCAGATGATAGGTGAGGGGGGAAGGGTGATGATGTATGAAGCTGGGAGGTGATGGGTGGAATAGCTAAAGGACTGAAGAAGAAGGAATTTGACAGGAAAGGCACTGGACCATAGATTAAGAGGAAGGAGGTGGGGAAGCAGAGGGAGGTGATGGGTAGCTCATGTGGACAGGGGAGGAGATGAGAAAGGATGGGAGGGTAATCAGAATGGGGAACAGAAAAAGAAAGAATGGGGAGTGGTCCACTTCTACAATCCTTACTTCAATTCTTATTTATCTTATGAATAGTTAAGTGGCATGCCATGAAATTATCTATTTGCATTGTAATGGTAGAAGAGCAAAATCTAGATTTCCGAGGTTATTGTCCAACTAGCTGTCTCATATGGAAAGCAGCAAGAATTGGCATTTAGTGTTATGAGTCAACTGAGACAGATGGCTTGCTTTGGAAAGCAAAAGCAATCTTACATGCTTCATCTGCAAGGGTGACACTTGGAGTCAAATGGCTTAAATCCTTGCAGGGACTCGCTTCTTGTCTTTCCATTCCTGTCAGCACTTGGACACAACATCTTCTACGCATTCTTCAAATGGCAAAATCATGTGAATAAATCAAGGCTCGTCTCTTGTTTCCAGTTTAGAAGATCTGCCAATCTGAGTAGAGTGGTAGAGTGGTGTTAAGGGTACATGGAAAATGAGAGTGGAGAACATGGATGAAGGAAATAGCAGAGAGTAACTTGCAATCAGAGTAGTGGGAATCGAGTAAGGAATGCTTTAATAGTTGTGGTAGTCTGCTGGCCGTTAAGGAAGAATCTAAGACAAGAGACAGTATTCGGATGGGTGTGTAATGAGGTTATTTCACTGTATGTTTCAATGTACATGTGGCAAATAATGCTAATCTTTAGTCTCCCAACATTTTGGAACTATCTGGATGAGAACCTCAATCCCCCAGGGATAATAAACTATATAGCAAACACTGCTCAACACACTCAAGATGCTGGAGGAACTCAGCAGGATAGGCAGCATCTAAGGAAAAGAGTAAACTATCAACATTTCAGACTGAGAACCTTCGTCAGGACTGGGAAGAAAGAGGAGAAGCCAGAGTAAGAAGACCCTTCCAGTCCTGATGAAGGGTCTTGGCCTGCAACGTCGACTGTTTACTCTTCTCCATAGATGCTGCCTGCTGAATTCTTCCAGTGTTGAGTGTATGTGTTGGTTTGGATTTCCAACATCTGCAGATCTTCTCATGTTTGTGACCAAATGCTGGTCAAAGGGATTAGTTTAGACAGGTACTTGATGGTCACCGTAGCCAAGTTGAGGAAAGTTCACCTTGCCTTAAGAGGTATTGTTTCTTTTGAATTTCACCACAATTGATGCTCTTTATCTGGTATCCTTAAAGGATGCAAACTGTAATATTTCTTTGATCTTCAATTTTATTGGATTTAATAAGGGTCACAATTTTGAAGGCATCTTTGAGAAGCTACCTGATCAAATGAATAGTGTGTGAACATCATTCAGATTGAACAAAGAAGTTTCAGTAGCAAACTTGTTGTTCTAACCCAAACTGGGAGAATTTAAACAGGACAGCATACTTTCTCCCTCCAAGAGGACCACAACTTTGTCATGGTTTGGAGGCTTGTCTGTCTCAAGGACCCAGAGAGCTATGTTGGCTGGGGTCTGGGCTTTATGCTTTGGCTGTTGGTAGGGCCACCTTCGCCAAACAGGTCAAAAGGTAGAGGCCAGACTGAGTGTGGTCCACCAGTCCTCCAGGTTCGGAGGTTCAGCTCAGGGCTAACAACCCTATCTGTTGTTACAGAAACGGTAATTAAGAATCCTTTCACATATGAGTGAGAAGACATTCCTGTGTCTCCATCCAGGACTTGCATGACTGACAGTAGTGAAAGCTACTGACACAATGAAGGGAGCTCTAACACCACCAGTGATGGAGGACCTTTCATTGTGGCCCTAAACGCCAGTGGCATAACGGGTAGTAAATATGAAAGCATACTTTCTCTGAGTGAATTTTGTGTTGAGTTTAATGAAACAACCTGTCATATTCAACTTATTACTGTCAAGTTCCTCAGACCAGTTTGGATTTCAACAGATCAAAGTGGAAGCATGAAAAACTGCAGGGTGATTAATGGGTGTACAGTGCCTAAATTCAATTGTACATAGCAGTGTTTTATGAAAAATTTATGGCTGCAAAACAATAAATTATAGCAGAAGCAATATTATAGTTTCAATTTTTTTATCAGTGCACTGTTTTCCCATAACTCTTATAAAGGAATCCTGTTTATTTGAGTAATAAATGTTGGCACTAAGTGAACGATAATAAATAGAAAGTTGACATCTTCAACTTGTCCTATTCATATCAAATAGACAGATTTTGCTGGTACAGGACATCTCACAAATGTGCCCATTAGTTGGGCTGGCTCATGCACATTATAAATGAAAGCTGTTCCCTTGCAATTTATTGAAAGTGGGAGCTGATAATGCTATGGCAAGAGAACAAGAGGATCCTCAGTAAGCAATGAACATCATCTTTGAATGAAGAGATGAAAGGATTGCGAAGTAGTTAAAAGGTTGAGGAAAGAAAATAGTTTTGGTGGGGGGAGTCCATTTCATATTAGGTACATTAGGGAAGAAGGCTGGGTTAGAAGTTGAGGTTGAGAATCCACTTCACCAAAAGGTGCACTGACAAAGCCATGAGAAGTTATTTTCCTGCTTTATGACCAATTATTTAATGGTGCTGAACGGCAACACACACCACACAACTTTAGCTCTACTGTTTAAAATTTTATTGCCCACGCAACGTTCAATACATTCCCAAATTGCTAGATAATATGTGAGAAATAGAAAATTGATGGAGACACACCAAATGTTCAGGAAATTCTGTGTTTTTCCTGGTTGGGGTTGTGTGGCCACTGGGGCTCTTCCGTTCCCTCAAAATGGGACTGCAAATAGTTTGGGGAGGAAGGAGGAGGATAAACTGCCTACAGTACCCAGGAGATCAAATTGTTCCTTTTCATTCACTTCTGCCTCACCATATTCAATATTGTTTTTATGAAATGCTTTTCCCTTACATTCACCACTGACATCTATATGTCCAGAAAATGCCATTACTGCAATGTCTGGATTTTTATTTAAATTTTTCGTAGAAGAGAGAATATTGAACCTCCAGGAGGTGCATAGAACTTGCAAAAGGCCCTCTAGCCACCTCCTGGAGTCAGTGAGTGATGGTATTGAGTTATTCTCTCGGGCCCTAGAAAGTGAATATCTATCACAGGTTAACCTCCTGTAGCATGCCAACTAGTGCTTCAGGTTTAACTGCTGGCCTTTATTTTCGGAGCTAACTGATTCCATTTTTTCAGACATTGGCCTGGAAGGCATTCTATATCCCTCTAATGGATAAAGGATATTTCTCCTTCACCTAATCCTGCAGTGGAGAGCTCCAAAAATGAAGCCTCATTTTCCCTCATATTCCACTTGAGTGGGCTCCAACCTGATATCAATTTCCCAAACCTTTGGTAATGTCTCCCCCTCCCTCTTCTGGATCCTCTCTCATGCCTTTTCTTCTCCTCACCTGCCCATCACCCTGCTCTGCTGCCCCTCCTCCATCCCTTTCACCCACAGCCTGCTGTCCTCTCCAGTCAGAGTCTCCCTTCTTCAGCCCTTTAACTCTTTCACCTGTCAAATCTCCACCTTCCCCAACCCACCCACCATCCTCCTCATTCTTTCTGTCACTTGAAGGGAGGGAGGCAAAAGACAAGAGATGATAGGCCAGTTAGTGCTTGGGAAGACATTGAAGTATATTATCAAGGAGGCACATGAAAAAATAGGCTGAAGTCGGCATGATTTCCTTCAGGAGAAATCTTGCCTGATAAAACAGTTGGAATTCTTTTAGTAAATAACAGGCATGATGGATTTCAAATCAAGCCCTATCCAGGAGAGTCAGTGTTTGTTGTTTCCTTGGATTATCAAAAGGCCTTTGACAAAGTGCTGCACATGAGGCTGCTAAACAAGACAAGAGCCCAAGGTATTACAGGAAAAACGCTAGCATGGCTAGAAGACTGGTTAACTGGCAGGAGGCAAAGAGTGGGAATAAAGGGGGCTTATTTGGTTGGCTGCCAAAGACTGGTGGTGTTCCGCAGGGGTCGGTGTTGTGGTCACTTCTTTTCACGCTACAGATCAATCATTTTGATGACAGAATTGATGGCATAGCAGCCAAGTTTGTGGAAGGTATAAAGATAAGTGATAGGACAGGTAGTGTTGAGGAAGCAGGGGGGTCTGCAGAAGGACTTAAACAGATTAGGAGAATGGGAAAAGAATATAGTGCAGAGGAATGTACGGTCATGCACTTGGTAGAAGGAGTAAAGGTGTTTTCTAAACGGGAAAAAAACTCAAAAATAAGAAGTGCAAAAATCCTTGTGCAGAATTCCCGAAAGGTTACCTTACAGACTGAGTTGGTGTTAAGGAAGCCAAATGGAATGTTAGCATTCATTTTGAGAGGATTAGAATATGAATGCAATGCCTGAGGCTTTATAATGTCTGGTTAGACCACACGGAGTTATGTGAGCAGTTTTATCTAAGAAAGGAGGTATTGGCATTGGAGAGGGTCCAGATGAGGTTTACAAGAAAGATCACAGAAATGAAAGGGTTAATGTATGAGAAGTGTTTGATGGTCTAGTCCTGTACTCACTGGAGTTTAGAAGAATGAGGGGAGTGGATCTCATTGAAACCTAACGACTTTTGAAAGACCTAGATAGAGTGGACTTGGAGAGGATGTTTCCTATAAAGGGGAGACTAGGATCAGAGGGTACAACCTTAGAATAGAAGGATGTCCGTTTGGAACAAAGATGAGGAGGAATTTCTTTAGCCAAGGGTAGTGAATCTGTGGAATTCAATGTCACAGACGGCTGAGAAGGCCAATCCATTTGGCATATTTTAACTGAAGTTTGATAAGTACTAAGCCTTTGTTTTAAGGCTTAATACTTGATAAGTTTTAAGCCACTAATACAGCCAGCGTGTTAACTGGCTGGATGCTGCAACTGTTGATATCGACAGGCAGAAGAAGATTGCAACATTGTCTAAAATTCACTTAATTGTGCTCAGGATTCCCATGCCCAATTCTGTGATTCTTTTCATTACTAAATTAGGGAAGGAGATACAGGCGCCTGAAGACCCACATTCAACATTTTTGAAAGAACTCCTTTCTCTCTGCCATCAGATTTCTGAATGGTCCATGAACACTACCTCACTATTCCTCACTAATTTACCTTTTTAATTGTAACTTTCAGTAATCTGTTTGTACTGCACTACTGCCAGCAAGCAACAACTGTCACGGCTGATTTTGATTCTGATCAAATTTAGCCTTTTCTCCTTTTGAAATTCATGCTGATTGTAGACAATTCATTCAGTGGCATCGAGCACAGTTGACCTGGTTAATGTGGTGGGTAACTCCAATAGTCCAATGCACCATTGATTCATTTGGGCCAAATGCTGAAAAATATATGTGTTCCTTCTTGAGGCTGAATATTCTAATACATTACCAAGCAGCAATCTCATTTTAAAAGCTGGTACCTAATTAGCTGCAGAGCCTAAAAGAAGAATACAAAGGTTTTAATGAAAAAAATTATTAAATGGCCTGAAAGCAAAAAGCATTCTGCTTTCTATTAATATTTATATTCATTTCTAACTTATTTCATTTTCATCATAGTCTATAACATAATAATTCAAAAATTTCAGCACTGAAGTATAAATTGAACAGTTACTGATAAAATCTGGAAGCATGCCAAAATGTACATGTCTGAGGACTGGTTTAAGTTGGTCTGGGGGCATGATCACCATTATTCTGGCAAGCTGTGGTTGTCAATTTGATCACAACTAATTTTCAAGGCAATGTATAAAGGGCATAGGATAAATGGATCTTTTTCACAGAGCTGGCACAGGAACAGGATTTCCTTCTGCACTGTTGATTTTATGATTCTAGTTTGGATCAGTAGAAATAATATTCCTTCAACTAAAATGAGGTAGCAAGCTTGTTCCTTCAAATCAAACCATATCTAGTCTGGTGGCACAAGATGGTAAAATATCAGGAAATGCACCTCCAGTACAGAATTAAAACTTGCAGCCAAGATCGGTGTCATCCAGCATTATAGTGTCATAGAATCTTGAAGCACTACAGCACAGAAACAATTGATGCCAAACTTTTATTCTGCTTACTCCCATCTGCCAGCACCCAACCGTAGCCTTCCATATTCCTCCCATCCATATACTTATCCAATTTTCTCTTAAATGTTGAAATTGAACCTGCATCCACCATTCCCCTGGCAGCTCGTTCCACACTCTCACCACCCTCTGAATGAAGAAATTCCCCCTCAAATTCCACTTGAAAATTTCACATTTCAGCCTTAGCCTATGACCTCTAGTTGTAGTTTCACGTGACCTCAGTGGATAAAGCCCACTTGAATTTTTCCTCCCTTTACCCCTCATATGCTGTATACCACTATCAAATCTCCCCTCATTCTCCTACACTCCAGGGATTAAAGTCATAACCTATTCAACCTTTTCCAAAATATAGAAAGTTACTCATTCTTAAGCAAGTAAATCTTTATTTGTGAATTATCTTAAGCTAGATAATTTCTCCCTGCCAAAGAGTACCATTTTCTTACAATTCTTTTTGTAATTTTGCTTTCTCCAAATTAAGAAAAAATCTTTTTAAAACACAACGATCAGCTGACAGACAATGCCCAAAAGTCCCCAGTAGACCAAAGCTTTCAAGAGAGGTAGTTCAGTAGATTTTCTTTTAGCCCTACTAAAGCCACAACAGCTTGAGTATAGGTGTCATGTTTTTCTAGGCTCGATTAAAATTGAGCAAAATGCAAAACTCTTGGCACTAGTTTCCAGGAAGTTTAATTCCAACACAGCATTGCTGTTTTTATATTTGATGCCAATGTTTATTTCAAGCAATCACTGGGGATGCCTAGCATAGATCCAATTCAATATGGTAACAGCAACTTTTTGTGTAGATGAATAGAGCCCCTATTTCCTTCTCAAAGTTCCCAGGAAATGTTAACGCATCCCTGCATCAAAGCGTTTTAGTATGATTTAAAATATACTAGCTCTAACAGCTTTGTTTGTTTCTTATTGACAATTGTTCATTTCACAGTAGAGTGAGCACAGTCTTTCTTGGCGAGCAACACCATTGACTGAGCAGTGAGAAGCAAACACTGCCTGGATTGCTCCAGGATAAAATACATTCCAACATTTCAGCTGCTTCTACAAGCATTTATTTGCCTAATACAATTCTGTGTATGTTTTGCTTCCCTAAATGAGGATGTTGGTTGAGGAGTTTTACTGATGGTACTTCAAAGAGAAATGGAAACGCAATCATAAGCTTTTTTCAATGAATTTATTTATTTAGTTGATTTATTTGTTTGATTAGAGATACAGCATGGTAACAGGCCTATTACACCAGTTGACCAATTTCCTATTGACTCGTATGTCTTTGGAACGTGGGGGGAAGCTGGAGCACCCGGAGGAAACCCACACAGTCATGGGGAGAAAGTACTACAAATTCCTTACAGCAGAGGAATTGAACCTGTATCGCTGCTGCTGAATTAGTTTTATGCTACTGTGCTGTCCCAATGAAGCTAAATTTGAATACTGAAATTGATTTCAGAAATGTTGCAGCTCTATAAAACCCTGGTTACGCCACGCTTGCGATATTGTGTTCAATTCTGGTCACTTCATCATAGGAAGGATGTGGAAGCTCTAGGGAGAGTGCAGAAGAGATTTAGCAGGATGATACCTGGATTAAAGAGCGTGTTTTATGAGGAAATGTTGAGCAAGCTGGGGCTTTTCTCTTTGGAGCGAATGGGGATGAGAGGTAACTTGACAGAGGTGTACAAGATGATGAGAGACAAATTGAGTGGGTAGCCTGAAATTTTCACCCAAGGTGGGAATGGCTAATTCAAGGGGAAATAATTTTCAGGTGATTGGAAGAAAGTATAGTTAGGGAGGAGGATAAGTTATTTTACACAAAGAGTGGTGGGTGCATTAAATGGCCTGCCAGGGGTGGTGGGAGAGGCGGATACATTAGAGACATTTAAGAAACTCTTAGATGGGCAAATGGATGATAGAAAAATGGAGGGCTACATAGGAGGGAAGGGTTGGATTAAAAGGTCGGCATAACACTTTGGGCTGAAGGGCCTGTACTGACATCAACATGGATTCCATGTTCTAAAAGTCATCTTAATGTCCCATGATTAATCAGCTTGATAGAGTAATTAAATCTTAATATCTGCGCTATACTTTAAATTGTGTAATGCACAACAGCTATCCAGGCATTCCTCTTCCGAAAATTTCCCAATCACAATGGCCATAACCACCTGGATAGATGTAACTTCACCTGCTTTGGGTCCAGTCTCAGCAAAAAACTGTGCATATTGCAACCACAGGGGTTGAATTGGATACATATGCCAAATGAATTAGAAATTTTAAATTATAATATTTTTATCAGTACAACCTGCAATTCTGTATCAAGGTACCGGGGAACAAGGGTAGAAATTTGTTGGGACTGGATTTGGGTTCTAAAGCAACAATCCCATTGTAACACATATCCAGATAGATAGGTGATGATTCTACCATCAATATCATCTGGATGAATTGTCTGTGAAGGAGCAACTGAAAGTAATTGCTTGCTCTTACTTGAATCAATCTCAGACTCCTTGTCCTGATTGCATGCAGCACTCTGCCAGACAAATAACATGAAAGAGACCTTTCTTGGTAGGTACTGTAAAAACTGTCCAAATCCACGTGTTTCTGTGTAAATACACCCTAAGGAATTGAACCTGAAACAAAATAGTTTTTCAGTTATACTAGTAACATCGAGGATAACTACATCACATGTGTCCTTATTGCTCAAAAAAACAGGAAAACTGGTGGTCAAATAAATGGACTTTACTCCAGGTGGTCTTACTAGCAGTTTTACTTGGTGATCAACTGTACCTCTTTTGAAACAGTATTTTAAACTTCTGTTTTTTAATATGGTTTTGTTCTGAGGACAATATTTGCATAATGAAAGTAACATAATTTACATCTTTCACCAGAAAATAATGTAATATTGAAATTTAGAAAATAATTAAGTTGTTCTCCTGAAGATATTAAACAATTAGAAAATAATAAAATGTCAACTTAATACTATAAACTACAACTCATGTTCTCAGTATTCTTTTCGTATTTGTAGTTTGTCTTTTGCACATTGGTTGTTTGGCAGTCATTGTATTTCTTTGTTCCACTCCGAATGCCTGCAAGAAAATAAATTTCAAGGTAGTATGTGGTAACATATACGCACTTGGATGATAAATTTGCTTTGAACTTTGAAGAAATGGCCATTCTGTTGTTTTTTTAAAAGTTCTGCACTGTGTAGTGACTTTTAACTAGAGCTGACAAAAAGGAGAAGAAATTCAAGCAAAGCACTTGGAAGGAGAACTAATAATTAAAGTGATAGATGGGGATATATTCCGTCTAGGTAGCCTCCGACCTGATGGCATGACCTCCTCTACTGTCAAGATGAAGCCACACTTAGGTTGGAGGAACAGCACCTCATATTTCGTCTAGGTAGCCTCCAATCTGATGGCATGAACATTGATTCCTCTAACTTCCGTTAATGCCCCCCTCCCCCTCTTACTCCATTCCTTATTTATTTATTTGTTTGTTTGTTTGTTTATTATTTTCCCCCCTTTTTTTCTTCTTTTTTCTCTCTCTGTCCCTCTCACAATCACTCCTTGCCTGCTCTCCATCTCCCTCTGGTGCTCCCCTCCCCCCTTCTTTCTCCCGAGGCCTCCCATCCAATGACCCTTTCCCTTCTCCAGCTCTGTCTCCCTTTTGCCAATCACCTTTCCAGCTCTTAGCTTCACCCCCTCCGGTCTTCTCCTTTCATTTCGGATCTCCCCCTCCCCCGCCCACTTTCAAATCTCTTACTTTCTTTTCTTTCAGTTAGTCCTGACGAAGGGTCTCGGCCCGAAACGTCGACTGTACTTCTCCCTATAGATGCTGCCTGGCCTGCTGCGTTCCACCAGTATTTTGCGTGTGTTAATCAAAGTGATAGTCAAAATTTTGGTATTTTTCACTTTGCTAAAGCATGAAGTAGGAAACATATGCTGAATTGCTTGGCAGATTTATAATTCTAGGAGCAATGCTAAAAAGATTGAAAAGTGATTAATATCACAGTATACTTATGAAATAGAAAGTATTACTGATAATTGCAGTCTTGTCAGTTATAAATTATTACTAAATTACATGTACCTGCTTTACACAAAAGATTTGAACAGATTCAACACAAGTAAATTGTAACAGTTAACACTTGGCCTTAGATTATGTCGTGTTTTGGGGATTTTTTTTAGTGCCTTGAAAGCAAAATTTAAGACTATTAGCTTGGTTAGCAGGCTAGTTGCATCATGTGAGGAAGATTGCTTGCAGGCAATGTGTTTCAGGAATGGATGGGTCTGCAAGCATGATTTCCCATCCATTTAAATTAGCAGAGAGAAATTCAGACACAGCAGGCTTGTAATTTCCAAGTAAGTGCCTCTGGTGTGAACCATTCTTCTCTGGTAGCTTCCAAAGAGAATCAATACTAGGAGATTTTGATGTTTTGGCGGTACGCCTGGAGATTTACAGTGAAATTGAAACCTCGTGGTGTGTAAAATAAAGCAACAATTCGATGATAAAAGGCAAATTAGTGTAAAATTAAGCCAATTAAGTTTAAAATAGTGAAAGCAATGGATTAACCATGAAATTTTTCTACTTGGAGTATTTGCAGGAGTTCTCAGAGAAATGCCCAGTGCTCCAAGGACACTTCTTAATGAGGTGTGATGCGGTAACCTATGCAGGCAAAAAGCAGCTGGCATGTGCCGTGACCTGCAAAGTCAGCTGAATACCGTCTTAGAAATGGGGTTTGTGTGAACTCTTCTGCTGGCTTATATGAGCTGGAAATTTTTAACTTCAATGGACAGAAGAGACTGCACGATGAAGAAAATGAATGAAGATGAAGATATTGGTATTCTCCATCGTTAAGTTCTTCAGTCCTACTTGTGGCCATGGGCCCAGTAACATATGCTCAGTGGCCACTTTATTAGGTTTCTCCTGTACCTAATAAAATGGACCCTGAGTGTATGTTTGTGATTTTCTGCTGCTGTAGCCCATCCACTTCAAGGTTCAATATATTGTGCATTCGGTGATGCTCTTCTGCACACAACTGTTGTAATGAGTGGTTATTTGCATTCCTGTCAGCTTGAACAAGTCTGGCCATTCTCCTCCAACCTCTCTGATTAACATGGCATTTTCACCAACAGAACTTCCACTCACTCAACCTTTTTTTTTCTCCCATCATTCTCTGTAAACTCCGGAAACTATTGTGCATGAAAATCCGTTTCTGAGATATCAAACCACCCTGTCTGCTGCCAATAAACATTACACAATCAAAATCATTTAGATCACATTTCTTCCCCATTCTGATGTTTAGTCTGAACAACAACCGAACCTCTTGACCATGCCTGCATGCTCTTCTGCATTGAGTTGCTGCCACATGATTGGCTGATTAGATATTTGCATTAATGAGCTGTTGTACAGGCATACCTAATAACGCGGCCACTGAGTGTGTACTTTGAAGTGCACGTGACAAATAAAGCTAGTCTCCTTAAAGCTAATCTCTGTAGAATGAGGAGTTTATATTAATTAAGCTGATCTGAGGTTGGACATGCATCTTCCATTTGAACATGAGTATACTCTGTCTCACATGAAGTTATTGAAGTTCCTTGTATTCTGCACATACAGTCCCCACCTCTGAGCACATCTAGAAGGAGTGCTGTCACAGGAAGGAAGCATCCATCATTAAGGACCCCCACCATACAGGCCATGCTCTCTTATTGTTGTGGCCATCAGGAGGGAGATCCAGGAGCCTCAGGTCCTGCACCACCAGGTTTAGGAACAGTTATTATCATTCAACCATTAAGCTCCAATGTGGATAACTTCCCTCACCTCAGGTTTGAACTGACTCCACAACCTATGGACTCACTTCCAAGGATTCTACCACTCATGTTCTCAGTATTATTTACTTGCTATTTATTTATTATTATTACTTGTTTTATTTTTGTATTTGCACAGTTTGACAGTGGGGAGTTGTGGTCAACAATAACAGCCAACAATTTAAATATATTCCTGCACTTTTGTCTTTAAGATTTGAGTTAATCCATCATAAACTCCTAGAAATGTGCAGTGCAGAACCAATCACTTTCCAGCCGACTGTGATGTTTATCTGGGTTCATCCCATTTGTCACTATGGGTCAAAGTTCAAATTTCAAAGTCAATATGTCACCATATTCTACTCTGAGATTCACTTCTTGCAGGCATTTACAGGAAAATAAAGAAATACAGTAGAATTTCTGAGAACTCCCTCTCATCTTAAATATGTGATCTCTAGCACTAGACTTCCCTGCCCTGTGAAAAAGTCTATTTGTCGTATCTGATATTAATATGAATGAAAGAGTGCTGAAAATATTTACAGGGATGTGCTGGGATTTGAGGACCTGAGTCATAGGGAAACGTTGAATCTATGTGGACTTTATTCCTTGAAACGTGGAAGACTGAGAGGAGATTTGATAGAGGTATACAAAACTATGAAGGGTATAGATAGGGTAAATGCAAGCAGACTTTTTCCACTGAAGTTGGATGGGTTTACAACTAGAGGTCACAGGTTAAGGTTGTGTCATCTTTCCTTTAGTATACGTGGGGTGATTGATAAGTTCATGGCCTAAGGTAGAAGGAGTCAATTTTAGAAAACCTGGCACATTTATTTTTCCTACATTTACACACTTTGTCCAGCGGTCGTGGAGCATACAGGTCCTTTCTTTGTAGAAGTTGGCGACTTGGACCTCCAGAAGTGGTCCACAGCAAGGGTGATTGATAAGTTTGTGGCCTAAGGTAGAAGGAGATGAGTTATTAACTTCAGACTTGCTGCGTAATCACTCAAAGAGTTGAACTGCATTGCATATAACAAGAGCTGTATAATTTATCTCCTTCTACCTCAGGCCACGAACTTATCAAGCACCCCTGCTGTGGACCACCTGGAGGTGCAAGACGCTCTCGTTGCATGTACGTGCAGCTCAACTCTTTGAGTGATAATGCAGAAAGTTTGAAGTTAATAACTCATCTCCTTCTACCTTAGGCCACAAACTTATCAATCACCCCTCGTATTTCTTCCTCTTTGGGATGTGTATATCCTGTGCTTTCCTAATTGCTTCCAGAAATTCCAGCCATTGCTGTTCTGCCATCATCCCTACCAGTGTTCCTTTCCATTCAATTCTGGCCAGTTTCTTTCTCACACCTCTGTAATTCTCTTTACTGCACTGTAACACTGATACATCTGACTTTGGCTTTTCCTTCTCGAATTTTAGGGTGAATTGGGTTATATTGCCTTTAATGGGAATCTTGGATAGGTACGTGGATGGTAGGGGTATGGTCCCAGAGCAGCCCAATGGGGCTAGGCAGAATAACACTTTGGCATGGACTAGTTGGGCCACAGCACCTGTTTCTGTGCTACAGTACTCTATGACTCTATCTATGGCCCTCATAATTCTATATAGCTCTTTGTATCTTTGACTCCTACATTCCTGTGAGAATATACCCGGTCTGTTTTCACTTCATTCCAGACATCATCCTGGCAAATAGTTTTTAAATGATTTTGGACAGGCCTTAAGCAAGTGCATTAAAGATTGCTGTTTGGTCTGCATGGAGACCTATCTTAATAATAACTGGCGGTGTTCATGTCAACCTAGTTTTGAACAAAGAGCCTGAGAGCATTTAGTACTTTATTTTCCACTCTGCAAATCTTTCCTTTATCTCAGTGGCCTCTGTTCCTTTGGCCTGCTTAAGGCACCTTTTCCAGCATCTGCTAGTACTTCAACAATGATTCATCATCACGACAGTGTATTTTGCCCATGAGCGAGGAGGTTTGAACCACTACAAAAAAAAACACTCCCATAGAATTTCCAGACTGTTCTAACAGTGGTTGCAATATGTGGAATTAATCTAATTTGATTTACACAGACTCAATGGCCACTTTATTAGGTACATCTGTGCACATGTTCATTAATGCAAATATCTCACTTTCCCAACCCTTGAGATGTTCTCACAACCAATGATCTCACTTTAAGGATTATTTATCTTGTTATCACATGCTCTCATTATTTATCGTTATTTATGAATATTTGCATTGCACGGTTTTTTCATCTTCTACACTCTGCTTGATCTTTCATTAATCCTGTTACATTTGCTAGTCTGTAGATCTGCTCAACATGCCCACAGGAAAATGAATCTCAGGGTTATAGATGGTGACATATATGCACTTTGAAAATTAAATTTACTTTTAATGTTGAATGTTAGCCAATCATGCAGCAGCAACTCAAGACGTAAAAGCACGCAGACATGATCAAGTCGTTCAGTTGTTGTTCAGACCAAACATCAGACTTACTGTGAAGTCTCTTTGAGGGATGCCTACCCTGAAGAAGTTTAAATCTTCCATTTGACAGGAGTTCAGCGAGACCCTCTCTCACTGCTCCCCTTCTGTGATTTTTGCTATCCTGTGACACTTTGATCTTGCTTTCCCTCCCCCGCCCCACCTTTTTATTCTGGCATCTTCCCCCTTCCTTTCCAGTCCTGAAAGAAGAAGCCTGAAACATCGACTGTTTATTCATTTCCATAGATGTTGTTTGATCTGCTGAGTTCCTCCAACATTTTGTGTGTGTTGCTTTAAAATGGGGAAGAAATGTGATGTAAATGACTTTGACCGTGGAATGATGCTTGGTGCCAGATGGAGTGATTTGAATACCTCAGAACCTGCTGATCTCCTGGGATTTTCATACATAGTCTCTAGAGAGTTTACAGAGAATGGTGCAAGAAACAAAGTACATCCAGTGAGCGGCAGTTCTGTGGATTAAAATGCCTTGTTAATGAGAGAGGTCAGAGGAGAATGGCCCGACTGGTTCAAGCTGACAGGAAGGTGACAGTAACTCAAATAACCACACGTTACAACAGTGTTGTGCAGAAGAGCATGTCTGAACATATAACACATCGAACCTTGAAGTGGATGGGCTACATCAGCATAAGACCATGGACATGCGCTTGGTGACTACTTTATTATGTACAGGAGATACCTAATAAAGTGATGACTGAATGTACTTGGTGCTCAATGAACATTAAAATAAGAAGTAGTTGACAGGAAAATTTATTCGAGATTACAACCATGGCTGCAGAGAACCTACACAGGAGGAATTTGATTTTTTCTGTCAGATCAACCAGCTCCGGACATAAAGTATCAGTAATAACCACAAGGAGAAGATCAGCTTATTTTGATGTTAAGGCACAGAAGCTAATATCACATCTTTCAAATTGTAGGGACATGTTTGACACAATTTAGCAGTGAGATGAAAAGCAGCTGCTGACTTTTGTTCTGTTAGATTTGTAGCAAAAATGTTTGAAGTCCAGAGTGGTATGAAAGAAGAACTTAATTTTATTCTTCACACTTAATATCCTTTGCCCATTAAAAAAATTAATTTGACTTTTCAATTTAGAACTGAGGTTTTTTTGCCAGGTTATCTGTCTGACATAAAGGAATAAATTTAAAAGACCATATTATCCTCAGAAATGCAGGAGAAATAAATGAACAAATAAGTAAAAATTATTTAAAATTCTTGTTAATGTCTAAGGTCAACTGAGACCCATTATTTTCTTCTTTGTCATACATGCTCACATCATTTCTATGCCAATACAGAGATTCAAGATGCACGTACATTTGCCATTACAACATTTAAATTTGTAATTCTCTTTTCCTTCTCTTTTCAAAGGAACGTCTCCTACTGTCATTGCTTCCTGCACATATTGCCATGGAGATGAAGGCCGAAATCATTCAGCGACTACAAGGGCCCAAGTCTGGCCACTGCCAGCTGGAAAATACAAATAACTTTCACAATTTGTATGTGAAGAGGCACACAAATGTGAGGTACTTCTCATTTCTTCTCAAAACATAAAAAAAAGAAAAATATACCTCGACACTGTTTCTGTAAGGGGTGCTTTATAAAATTATTGTCGATACAGTTGGTATTACATGTTTTTCACCTTTGATGTGTATACTTCTTACACATCAGGCAGTATGTTATAATCTTCAAAAGTATCGCTATTTTATAATGCAATTTCAATCCTCTTATCTGGTTTAATACAATAAACGGAGAATGTTTTCCTGCTGTCCAGGCTGGCTGACCTATTCAGTTCCACTTAGAGATGCCTGGTTAAATCCTCAAGTGTCGGGTTCCTGCACAAAATGTGGAATGTTTGCCTTAATAAAATAGCTGGTCTTGAATACCTTTATGACGTTTGCATTAGAACTTTCCCAATGTATGTTTTTCGACTATTTCAAGTTTTAAGTTGTACGTGTTGCTCTTTTACAAGTTGTATCGTTTTAAGGTCACTCCTGAAAACAAACTGGCCTTCCCACTGGAGCTGTGGAATATGACCAGGTCGCCTGTGGGGATGTTGGTCTTAGATTAGATTTGCTTTGGTTCCATATCCTGCCGGAGGATTTTAAAGAGAGTTTTGGTGCTATTTCTTTGAGATATTGTATGTTGTCCAAGTTCTTGAAGCATATAGAACAGCATGGATCATTGCTGCTCAAGAATCTCTGAGCTAGTTGCCAGCTTTGAGATCCTACTCTTTCTAAAGTTCGAAGTAAATTTATTACTCAAGTACATATATGTCACCATGTACTACCTCAGGATTGATTTTTTTCAGGCATTCAAAATAAAGAAAAACAGAACTTATGAAAAAAAGGACTATAAATACCAAAGACTGACCAACAACAATTTGAAAACGATCCAAACTGTGGAAGTCGATAAATAAGTAATAAGTAAATAAATAACACTGAGAACATGAGTTGTAGCGTGCTTGCAAGTGAGTCCCTAGATTGTGGAGTCAGCTCAGAGCTAAGGTGAGTGAAGCTGATTCAGGAGCCTGATGGTTGAGGGGTGATAACCAGGTGGTGTGGGACCTAAGGTTCCTGTGTCTCCTGGCCTGAACGATGGGAGTCCTTGACGATGGCAGCTGCTTCCTTGTGGCAGGGCTCCTTGTAAGTGTGCCTATTGGCTTTGCCAATGATGCACTGGGCTGTATCCACCACTTTTATAGACTTTTCTGTTCCTGGGCATTGGGTTCCCATACCAGGCCATGATGCAACCATTTGACTCAATTCGCTGCTGCACTGGAGATGGGATGAATTTTATCAATACCAGCCTTCACTTAAGTGCCCCACATTTTCCAGAATCTCATTTTTGAAATCCATAACATCAAGATTCCTCGGAGATTTCCAGGTTGATGGAAAATAATGTTTCAATGATATTTTCAAAGTTTCTTCGTTTTGAATTCCTGGCTCGCGATATGACGAAAAATGGCCAGGTGAGGCTTTGAACATCTGAAAAGGAGCATACAACATCCCAAACAGACCGGCCATCTTTTCAAGAACCTACAGTGTCACATATTGGTAAAAATTTGTTATGTAACCCAGGACCGGAGCAGAATTAAATCATCCTCAACCCCAAGAGAATGATGAGATGAAGGACTTCAGTTCCCTTCATTTAACAATCCCTCTAAATCAAGAGAAAACCTGCAGATGCTGGAAATCCAAGCAACACGCACAAAATGCTGAAGGAACTCAGCAGGCCTCCAGCATTTTGTGTGTGTTGCCTCTAAATCATTGTTTTTATTTGGCCTTTAATTCCATTTACTGCTACTGCATTGTTAGCTTCCATTTACGTTGTTATCTCCCTTTCACGTTCTTTCTGTCACAATAATTCAACGTCGGTTTTAAAGTCTCACCCCTGAAGTTTTATTCCCTTAAAATCCTATTTTGGGAGAGCTGTGAAAACAAATAAAATCTCTGGATCACATCTGTTTACAAGTTTGTTTTCAGCCTGAAAGGTTTAAAATGATCATAAAATGGTAAACATCTCTGGAATATGAAAGCACCAAAGGTCTTGCTAGGTGCAGTTTTTGTGACTTTTCTAGGCTCTGAGATGCATTTCCACTGAAGGCGTGGATTGCCCAGACTGATAATTAATGGCATCTATGTTAGAATGGCTCAGGAGACCCGGAGAACGTGCTCGCTGGTTGACAAATCTCACACTGTCTGCTCAGCTCGTCCGGAAATCTCTTGCCAAAATAGAGCTCGGGGTGTTTGTTTCAGGAGTCGGTTTTGTGGCGTGTGGCATTCGGCCAACTCATCTCGGAGTGATTAGCCTGAATTTCAAAATGTGACTAGAACGTTGGTGCTGGGAAGGGACATTAGTTCATCTGTCCAGCTGATGGAAATGGAGACAATGGCATTAGTGTTCCTTCTCCATTACTTCAATGTGAGTATTTGAGTACGACCGTGTCTCCAATGCACACAGGAGAGTGGGGGTCCCTTTCATTGTTGACCATGAACCTTAGTCTCAATCTTTGAATTCTTCATTATTCATACTCTGTTGAATGATGCACTGGCACACCGGAGATACTTGTAATTTTATAATTTTTGCCATTGACTGTGGATCATGAATTGGAAAGCAATCCACATTGTCTAGGTTTCATTGTGATTTTCAGAGGCAAAGAGGCACGTTGGTAGAGGACCTTGGAAAGGCGCAATATTTAGTTCGGTTTTAGTTTTCATTTATTACTGTCACATTTACCAAGGTGCAGTGAAAAACTTATCTTGCATACAATTTATACAGATCACATCTTTACATAGTGCATCAAGCTAGAGTGAGGTAAAGCAATAGTAGTGCCGTCACATATAGACCAGTTGCCATATCAGACCTTTATATATCGAGACAGAATGTGATTCTTCACTAAAGGTTGGAATTGATAAGGACGTGCCAAATTTCTTCTCTTGATACTTGTATCATCATGCCACGTCAACATTAATTGCCTAATAGTCTCGTCTTGGAAATATATCAAGCATAAGTACCATCATGGTATTGCATTACAGTAACGGTCAAACTACTTTTGCCCAAAGAGTGAACAATTAAAAGTAGTAAGCTGTCCGGTTATACGTACTTTAAAGGAAGATGCCATAACCTATATTTGCCACCTGAGTAAGAAAAATGCTGCATTTGATGCAGTGTTTCAACCTCAAGTGTCAACGATTAACTTCCCCTGCACAGATACTGCTTGACCCTCTGACTTCCTCCAGCCAATTGTTTGTCGCTCTAGATTCCGCACTTGTAGTCTCTTGTGCCTACAACATACTAGGCAGTTGAAGGTACATGAATGGCTGTTTCATGTGAAAAGAGTGTTTCAGCCAGTGGGAAATAGTGTTGGAAGTAATTCGGAAAATGTGGGTGATGGTCGGGTTGAGCTATTCTCCAATCTTGGCAATTTACTTGTAAATGTGTTGTCACCATGTGAGGAGACCGTGTCACATTGAGGTGTGTTTCTTTGAATGCTTGGCCTTAACATACTTTTCAATAGCTGATTGGAAGTCATTTCAGAAATTCAATTGTGAGATGGGGTGTATATCTTAGCTCTGATTGGCTGTGCGGCAAACTTCCTGGTCAGGAATTTTGCCTGCATTGGCTTATAAATTGTGGTCTACATGTTCATTGACAGAGCTGTTCACGGAAAAACAGGCTTATAGGAATTCTCTTGCTTTGCTGAATGACTTCCATTGATGGCTAGACGAATTTGTGCCCCTCTCAATCTTCATGGGTAGGGAAGTAGTGTGATGGAAACAAAGAAGCAACTTTTCTCGCAGTGTTAAAACAATGAAGGAGCCCCAATGTAGGGTCTTGGCCCGAAAAATCATCTGTTTACTCTTTTCCATAGATGCTGCCTGGCTTGCTGAGTTCCTCCAGCATTTTGTGTGCACGTGTGTGTTGTAGTTTGAAATGTCTAACTTGTGTCTGCCAGGTGAGGTATAACTGCATTCTTAAATATCTTAAGATTATTCCATCACTGTACAGAGCATTTTGCTGTTGTCTACTATCATACATGATGATAGGAGTTCAAATATTTTAAACATTTATGTTTCTGCAGTATATTGTATGCTGATATTGTGGGGTTCACACGCCTGGCCAGTGAATGTTCACCCGGGGAGCTTGTGCACACACTCAATGAATTATTTGGCAAGTTTGATCAAATTGCAAAGGTAAGTTGTACCTGCATTTACAAGTAAAACTCTGTCTAATAGTAACATGCCTTGGCGTTATGAAATAATCTTGACCTTTCATTTTATTCAGGAAAATGACTGCATGAGGATCAAGATTCTGGGAGACTGCTACTATTGTGTCTCTGGTCTACCAATATCCCTGCCAAACCATGCTAAAAACTGTGTGAAAATGGGCTTGGATATGTGTGAAGCCATAAAGTGAGTTATGTCTTAAGCCTTTTCACTGCTAGGAATAAAAATAATTTAAATTTGATTTTCTAGCAATATTTTACCTCTTGATACCTGTTTGCTGCTTGTTATACACTGAGGTGCCAACTGTTATTAGAATTTATTTACGTTTGTGCTGGGGATGTATTACTTTAAAACAATCATCCCGAATGTGGTAACTTGTACTTTCTGCAAATGAAAACCAGCAGGTACACACATAGCTGCAAATAATATTTTACAAATTATTGCAACCTATGTATCATCGTATAATCAATCTTCCACACATACAAGATATGAAAATGGGCTCATAAAGTTTCAAGAAGATAATAGGCACCACGGTGGCGTAGCCGTTAGCCCAATGCTATTCCAGCTCAGGGCGTCGGAGCTCGGGGTACAATCCTGGTGCCATCTGTAAGGAGTTTGTACGTTCTCCCTGTGGCCACGTGGATTTCTTCCAGGTGCTCTGGTTTTCCCCCACAGTCCAAAGACTTACCGGTTAGTAGGTTAATCGGTTATTAATAATTGTCCCGTGATTAGACTAGGGAAATGGAAAAGGAAGTGCCCGTTCAATACTATATCTCTTAATAAAATAAGTCAATAAATAATTTAGTAAGTCAGGTACTGGAGAAACGCTACAAAAACTATTCAATATGCTTGGGAGTTTAACTTTTAAACAAGCTTAACTATTCTACATGGGTGGCAGGGGTGGAGGTACATCCCTAGCAAAGGAAGTGGAAGGCGTTCTTTCCCTTTGCTAGCCTGCAGGTATCCTTAGGCAAGATGTAGCACCTGCTTCACACCCCCCACCTTCCCAATCAGGGTCACATGAAGTCGTAAGAGCATGTGGTGGATGGTCGTATGGGTAGCTGATGCATATCACAAGTCCTAGTTATGCGACTTCTGACGCCAGGCAGAAAATCTTCGAAGAGTATTGTTAATGGCTGGGGTCACCCGTCTTGTAATGACCCGGTCCAGAAGAAGGCAAAACCAAAACACTTCTGTGGAAAGATTTGCCAGGAACAATCATGGTCATGGAAAGACCATGATGGCCCATGTCACACAACATGGCACACGCACGAATGAATAATTCTATATGAAGAGAGTTTTCTGGGGGAAAATATGATCAGGCATGAATGGGACAGATCACTTCAGCAAAAAATACTGGCTCTTCAGCCCACTAGACCATCCATCACACTAACCCTATACCAATCCTGTTTTCATTCCCTCCCCCTCCCCTACACTCCCCGCCAACATTCTCATCAATCTCTGCTCTCCCAGCCCAGATGTTGTAGCCCGTGGAAAAGTACACACTCAGGACAACAACTACTTTTTCGGGTTTTAATTCCTTTATCTGTTTTAGATGTTTAAGTGCCAGAAGAGGGTCTTAAAACAAAACGAACGACTTTACAATCAGGTCCTGCCATTACAATCTCCGTTTAACCTACAGTCCACACACTTGTGTCTCAACCAATTGCGTATGCAGTATAAAAAATACAAAGAAAACCGCACAAAACTAATACAGTACTAATACGGTAGTGGCAATTCTGAAGAAAGACAATACAAATAACATTAGAATCCCCCCGACCCTGTACCTTATACATAGCAACAAAAAATGTAAGTGAATGCATCTCATCTAAGAAGTGTACTACTTTTTAGTACACACGTGCTGAACCCCCGAGCAGAGACTAAACATTCACGTTACGTGGTTACATGCACAATCAGTCATGATACAATAAAGTTAGACAAAAGGTACACTTCAGCACAACTTTTACAAGGTATTGCCCGGTAGTTAAATTACAGGAAGACTGACCTACTTGGCCGGTGAGGAACTTTGCAAGCCACGCTATCCAGCCTCGAGTTCTTTACTCGTGAAAATCTAAAGTGTCCACATGTAAAACATGTCAAGTTACCGATATTCTCGATTCACCAACAAGCATAAACGGATTCACATGGATATTGTAAATTAATGTTCACCTTTCCTCACCCAGCCCAGTACCTCTGGGGGAACTTGATTCCAACGCTCCACCAGCTTCGGCAGCCAAAAGCAAAATGGTTTCCCCACTATCCCGCGCATGCGTAATGACGTCATCATCTCCACTTAAAGTCCCAGACAACTATTCTAGCATTACCTGGATGAATGCCTAAGTACACTTTTAATGATATGGAATAAGATTCAATGGTCACCCGGCTACACAGAGTTTACCTTCAAATACAAGAGGTGAAAACTCACACAGCCTCCAACCTAACAACCTGCATATCTTTGGTATCCGGGAGGAAACCAGAACACTCAGAGGAAACCTACGTGGTCACAGGGAGACGAGGAAAATTCCACACAGACAACACCCGAGGTTGGGATTGAACCTGAGGGCTGCCACAGTGTTACGTTACTGCATCCTGATACAAACTTAGTGCAATTCCTCTATTTTCCAACTCTGTTCGCCAAAAAAAACAATCTGAGTACTTGCATTTCCTTTCATTCCTGATTCACTATTTGTCACCTGATTATTAAATCTAGCGATCATCTAACAATAAATTATGTGTTAATGCTGTATCTGAATCTGGTATTGTGTTAACATCAGCCTCCATCTGTGAATAACTATATCCTACCACTAAAATTGAACCTTACAGACCTGGATCGTGGTCGTGGGTGTTATTGTTCCAGTGTTTACTTGATGATGGGTTGTTAAAAGCAAACCTTGATTTTGGTGTAATACCAGCGATCAACTTTTTCAGAACTAATAATAGTAATTCAGAAATCTTTACATCAATCAGAAACATTTCAGGTGGTTCACATGACTGCAAATAAATCCCACACTTAAAAAGGTTACATGAAGTCAGGTAGTTCTTTGCATGTTTAGCCTATCTTGAGAAAACCTACTCTGTCTGTTCTCCTATTTGGGTACAGCTTCAGACTAGATTTTCAGTTAGGGCCAAAAGCCAGTGAAATCCATTTTAAATATGTTAATTGTGTTTTATCATGCACTCCTCAGACTACACTGTAGCCAGCCGGTGGTGTAGAGGCATCCGGGCCGCACTTTGAGGCAAGTAGTCCCGGGTTTGAATCCTCCAGTTTCTTATATGCTTTCCATCCATGCTGGGTTGGGCATTGAGCTAGCAACTCGGCCTCATGAAAAACAGACAAAGATGCTAAAGAAACAGCAAGGTTGCTGCCTGATGTGCCACAAGGGACAGAAAGGAACAACAACAACTACTCAGGCTACAGCATACTAGGCCGGAAGCCTGAGTATATTTATAATGGAAATTTCATGCCATGGTACTTTCGTAGTGTCAAATGATTTGTGCTCTTTACTGATAGCTGAAATTATTGAAATGGGACACGACTCCTTTATCATTTTATTTTATTTAGAGATACAGTGCAGAACTGGCCCCTGGAAATCCATCTATTTAATACTAGCCTAATCACAGGACTACTTACAATGGCCAATTAACCTACTAAGCAGCAAGTCTTTGGACCATGTGAGGAAACTGGAGAACACAGAAGAAACCTGTACAGTCACGGGGTGAATGTACAAGCTCCTTACAGGTGGTGTCAGAATTGAACTCGGAACCCCAAATGCCTCAAGCTGTGATAGCATTGCTCTACCGGCTATGCCACCGCTCACCAAGAGAGATAAGTCATCTCTCTCAAGACTTGATTGCACTAATGTGGGTAGCCCACTGCAATCCGAGCTCCGGGATCCCCTGATGCCAAACCAGCCAAATACTTAGCAACACACACAAAACGTCGGAGAAACTCAGCATGTCAGGCAGCGTCTATGGAGAGGATGGGCATTTAGGGCTGAGATTCTTCATCAGGGCTGGTGAAGAGTGGAGGAGAAACCAGAATAAGAGGGTTGGGTGGGGGTGGGGATGGGAGGGAGGGGAAGGAGCACGTGCTAGAAGGTGGATAGGTGAAGCCAGGTGAGGAGGAAGGTGGAAGGGTGGAGGAGGGGGTGGGGGGGTGAACTAAGAAAACTGGGAGGTGATAGGTGGAAAAGATAAATGGCTGAAGAAGAAGGTATCTGAAATGGGAGGACAATGATCCATGGGAGAAAGGGAAAGAGGAGGGGCACCAGTGGCAGGTGATGGGTAGCTGAAGAGAAGAGAAGGGGTGAAAGGGGAACCAGAATGGGGAATGGAAATAGAGAAAATGGGGAAGGGAGAGAGGGAAGAAATGATTGGAAATGAGGAATATCAATGTTCATGTCATCAGGATGGAGACTACCTTAGCATATGATTTTCCAGGCCAAATCTTTACTCCTTTTTGCATCCATTTTTCTCTCCTCCTTTGCACCTCCACCCAGAAATGCCCGTCCCCCTCCCAGTCTGATTTTCCCCGTCTTCAATCTGTTCAGCCCCTGATCTACCAGACTCAAGGCTAGCAGTCCAGTTTTGACTGCAGTGTCAAAATTGTGAATGGCAGCTCTCTGACAGCTTGAAGCCACTGTCAAGGTACCAATGAAGAAAGCACAAATGCTGTGATTTTGAGGGAGATGAACTCTGAAAAGGCCTTTTAACTCTCATCATTATGGATAAATTAATAATTTTAATAGTGTATTTAAAATATGACAAAAGTATAATTACAATGGTATTATAAATTAGGATAGTAGATGTTATAAATTAAAATTAGTAGTAGGGAGTTTATCGACTGGCTGCATCACACCTTGTTATGGGAACACCATTGCCCTTGAATGGAAAATCCTACAAGAAGTAGTGGATATGGCTCAGTCTATCACAGACTCCCCTCCATTGAGCACATCTACATAAAACACTGCCTCAGGATCCCAACCAACCAGGACACGCTCTTTTCTCACTGCTGCCATCAGGAAACAGCCTCAGGACTCACATCACCAGGTTCAGGACAGTTAGTAGCCCTCAACTATCAGATTCTTGGACCAAAGAGGATAGCTTCATTCAACTTCACTTGCCCCATCATTGAAATGTTCCCACAACCAATGGACTCACTTTCAAGGACTCTTCATCTCATGTTCTCAATATTTATTGCCTATTTATTTATTTTTATTATTTCTTCTTTTTGTATTTCCACAATTTGTTGTCTTCTGCACTGTGGTTGAGCGGCCTAGTTAGACAGTCTTTCAGTGATTCTATTATTATTGTTATTGTATAGATTTGTTGAGTATGCCCACAAGAAAATGAATCTTAGGATTGCATATGGTGAATACATGTACTTTAAAAATAAATTGGCTTCAAACTTTCAACTTGGAATTAGGATAGTTTTGATTTCTACTAATGAAGATTAAAAAAGTATGTTGTTTCTTTTTTGTAGGCTTATTTAAAAAAATCTGTTGTGACAATACACAATTGACCCATGGATCTAATGAAACAATAACAAACACGGGGCAAGGATTCATTTCTATATTCCTCCTTTCTCTGCTGCATTGAGTAAATAATTGTGCTTTTCTTTTAACCAAGAAGGCTTGAGTCCAATACCCACCATACTCCAGGTAATACTTCAGAATTTCATGGAACGGTGCTGAGGCTTGGAAGAGGTGTTACATGGAGAACACATTAATCCCTTAAGTAAACTCAGGAAAGAACAATTTTTTTCTCTTATGTTTTACTTTTTTTGCTGTTGAATTATTTTGCTTGGTTTCCATTCTTCCCCCCGCTACAGTAGTGATTATCTGTGACATACTGTGGAACATGCTTAGGTCTGTTCTTTTATTCTCTGTTACTTCTTGCTTTATTCCCTGATCAAATTTTCACAAAAGAAATTTTTCAGAATAATTACAAAGAGAAAAAAAAATCTTGAATATTTGGTTGTTATTCATATTCGTGGTCTTGAGAAAGATCTTTGCAATTTTCACTGTGTGGGTCAAAGAATCCTGTTTTTTAAAAAAACCTAATTGTCTTGCAAAATCTAGAGTTAGTGCATTGTAATTGAAGCAGAGAGACAGAGAAAAAAATCCACATAAAAAATTTTCAGCGCAGGGAGCTCTGAAACATCTTATGTTTACTAGCAGCAGGTCATATCAAAGGTTATGTAGAGCTGTGCTTAAAATGCCAGAATTATACAGAATCACTATATAACCGAAATGGTACAAGATTAAAGAAGCATGCTTGATTCAGGCAGATGCTGCATCTCTCTTTCTTAGTTCAATTATGCCATAAATCTACAGTTCTTAACAATGAGTAAGAATACACAGGCATCTCTTCAGTACCATTTCATACTGCTATTCCATTAGCTGCAATAGCACTTACAGCTAACTTAGGAATAGCCTGTTCCTTCAGAATTCAACACTGCCTTCGATTATTTTCCCTGTTGAATCAACAATCATAATAGTTACGTATCTGGCAGATAGCGAATGGTGCGTTGGCTGTGTCACTACATTTACCTGCTGGCCCATTATATAACAAATTAACGACCCACCTTCCAAATGGTTCAGGACTGCTGGAATTCCAAAGTAAAAGGAGCTCATTGAAGTCAACACTATGACCCTTGCACAATTTGATTGCATGGCCTCTTGCAATTACAGGGATTAAAACCGTGTTGTCCATTGAAGCAACCTCTAAAAGAGTGGAAAGCAGCGAATGTACAACCTTCCTTCTCTCTTGCAGGGAGCTGTTGACAGCTGCTGACCTAATCTTGTCTGACAAAGCTCAACTTCTCAATCAGTTACCGGCAAGGGTATAGGCAAGTATGGGCTGTGGAGCTGATAGTCAGACGTAAAGCACCAGAGCTCTCTCACCCGAAGTACGAAGTACGTATACATCATACAACCTTGAGATTCATCTCCTTCCAGGCAGCCACAAAGCAGAGAAACCCAGTCGAACCCATTTTTAAAAAAAAGACCATCCAACACCCAGAAAAAAAAAACAAGTCATGCGAACAATAAAAGTAAGCAGCTACCATTCAGAAGTGAAGTTCACAGAAGTGAATCCACAGCCACAAAGCCAGTCGTCACTGCAGCTGGCCCCGGAGCAGCGGCAGACCACAGCCTCATTTCAACGCAGAGATGAATAAACCTTACAGAGCAGCAAGCTGAACCAGCTCGTCCCTCGCCTCCGGCTCCAACACCCCGACCTTTTCGATCTGGCCCAGCACGTAAATCATCCAAACCTCGGGTCGTTCTTCGCTCTCAGAACCGGGCCCCTAATATACTCCCTCACATCCCACCTTAAGTCGCGCTCAGTTTCTTCTACCTTTTATAATCCAGCCGGTTCGAACAAAGCCCTCTCGCCCCTTCCAATGATAGATAGATAGATAGATAGATAGATACTTTATTCATCCCCATGGGGAAATTCAACATTTTTTCCAATGTCCCATACATTTGTTGTAGCAAAAACTCATTACATACAATACTTAACTCAGTAATAATATGATATGCATCTAAATCACTAACTCAAAAAGCATTAATAATAGCTTTAAAAAAAAGTTCTTAAGTCCTGGCAGTTTCCATCAATCCCAGTGCATAGGCCCTGGGCAGGCCTACTCTGAGCCCTGTGACTCTGAAGGGGAAGATTCTCCACCACCGTATCTCTCACTCACATCTGCCTTCACTGGTAACTGAGGGCGGCATGTTAGTGTAGCATTAGGCACAATCGCATTAATGGAGTTCAATTCCTGCTGCTGTCTGTAAGGGGTTTGCATGTTCTTCCCATGACCGCATGGGTTTCTTCTGGGTGCTCCAGTTTCCTCCCACATTCCTAAGGTGGTTGGTTTAGGGTTAGTGAGTTGTGGGCATGCTACGTTGGTGCGGGAAGTGTGGCAACATTTGCAGGCTGCCCCCACCACACAGCAAGTGATGATCCAGATGGTGCATTTCATTGTATGTTTCAAAATTTTGATATAACAAGTAAAACTAATCTTTAAAATTTTTAATCGCTAAGCCCAGTGAACCATTCAAGAAGTTGATACATCAAACTCCAATAGCCTGCCCTACCCACATACCTTTCTATTCTTTAATACCCTGGAATAAGACCATAAGACATGGGAGCAGGATTAGGCCATTCAGTCCATCGAGCCTGCTCCGCCATTCTATCATGGCTGATTTATTTTCGCTCTCAACACCATTTCTTTTCATTCTCCCTGTAACCTTTGATACCTCAACTAATCAAGAACCTATCAGACTCATGAGAACTAAACAGAGATATTATGAACTAGGTGAAAGATCACACAGGATTCTTGCTTGGCAGTTAAAAACAGACCAGGCTTCCAAAACGATAAATGCAATTAGAACAAGTGTAAATAAAATTACATATAAACCTTTAGAAATCAATGAAACTTTTAAATTTTTTTATTCTGAATTGTATCAATCAGAATCACAAAATGATATTGTTGAGATAGAAAGGTTTTTATTACAAATAACTCTCCCAAAATTGAATTTGTAAGAACAGGAGGGATTAGATGTGCCTTTTACATTAAAAGAGGTCGAAGAAGCTCTAGGATCACTTCAGAGTAACAAATCTCCAGGAGAAGATGGTTTTCCGCCTGAATTTTACAAAAAGTTTAAAGATTTATTAATTCCTCCTTTTATGGAGCTAATACACCAAGCGGAAAGAACTCATAAACTTCCAGAATCTTTTTCAACAGCTATTTTAATAGTATTGCCAAAAAAAGACAGAGATCTTTTAAAACCAACATCATATAGACCTATTTCTTTGTTGAACACGGATTATAAAATAATAGCAAAGATTTTATCTAACAGATTATCTAAATACTTACCAAAATTAATACACATGGACCAAACAGGATTTATTAAAAATAGACAATCGGCAGATAATGTAACTCGGTTACTTAGCATAATTCATTTGGCACAAAAGAGGGAAGAAATGAGTGTGGCAGTTGCTTTGGATGCAGAAAAAGCATTTGATAGATTGGAATGGGATATTTTATTTAAGGTATTGGAAAAATATGGATTAGGAGTATCTTTTATAAAATGGATTAAAACCTTAAATACTAACCCCAAAGCTAGAGTGGTGACAAATGGCCAAATTTCAACATCATTTCAGTTAACAAGGTCAACTAGACAAGGTTGTCCATTATCACCTGCTTTATTTGTGTTGGCGATAGAACCATTAGCTGAATTAATTAGAACTGACTCAGATATTACGGGTTTCAGAGTTAATCAGGAGGAATATAAGATTAACGTATTTGCTGATGATGTTCTGTTTTATCTAACTAACCCATTATATTTGTTGCGTAAATTATCTTCTAGATTGGAAGAATATGGGAAAATACCAGGGTACAAAATAAATTGGGATAAAAGTGAAATTCTACCCCTTACTAAAGGAGATTATAGTCAATGTTGATTAATAACTCAATTTAGATGGCCGATAAATGGTATAAAGTATTTAGGTATAAGAGTTGATAATGATATAAAGAATTTATATAAATTAAATTATTTGCCATTATTGAAAAAAATTCAAGAGGATCTTGATAAATGGATGATGTTACCAATAACATTAATAGGTAGAGTCAATGCTGTAAAAATGAATATATTCCCTAGATTACAATATTTATTCCAAACATTACCAATACAATTACCGAAGAAATTTTTTCAAGAGTTAAATAAATGTGTGAGGAAATTCCTTTGGAAAGGTAAGATGTCAAGAATTTTGTTGGAAAAATTGACATGGAAATTTGACCTAGAAGGGTTACAATTACCAAATTTTAAGAATTATTACAAAGCAAATCAACTTAGATTTATTGCATCTTTTTTTGATGAAGATAACCCGGAATGGATTAGAATAGAATTAGACAAAATAGGAGAAAATATACCAGAAGAGTTTATATATAAATGGGAATCTAAATGGATACGGGAAAAGAAAGTATCTCCTATACTAAAACATTTGATTGATTTATGGAATAAGATAAATGTTGATGATGAGATAAAGAAATCTTTATTAGCAAAGAGACCTTTAATTCAAAATAAACATCCCTTTTACAATGGATAATCAACTTTTATATAACTGGTTTCACAAAGGGATTAGATATATAGGAGATTGTTTTGAAGGAGGTATATTAATGTCATTTGACCAATTAAAGAATAAATATAAAATATCAAATAACACTCTTTTCTGTTATTTCCAATTAAGGGCTTATTTAAGAGATACTGGGTCAAACAATGTTATTGCCGAAACCTAATGAAATAGAAACTTTAATTCATAAAAGAAAAATTTAAAAAATTATTTCTAGTATGTATAATTTGATTCAAAAACAGGCAATTAAACAAGGAATTCATAAGTCAAGACAAAAATGGGAAACTGATTTGAATATTAAAATTGATGAAACAAGTTGGTCAAGGTTATGTCTTGACAGTTTGACAAATACAATAAATGTTCGACTAAGATTAGTACAATATAACTTTTTACATCAAATATATATTACACCACAAAAAATAAATAGATTAAACTCAAATTTATCTGATCAATGTTTTCGATGTAATCAAGAAATTGGTACTTTTTTACACTCTACTTGGTCTTGTTCTAAAATTCAACCTTTTTGGACAAATGTAAGAGTTTTACTGGAACAAATTATTGGAATACAACTTCCACACAATCCAATATTATTTTTACTAGGTGATATTGAAGGGATAAAATCAAAATCCAAATTGAATAAATATCAGAAAGAATTCATAAAAATTGCATTGGCAGTAGCCAAAAAGGCTATTGCAGTTACTTGGAAATCGGATTCATACTTAAGTAAAGATCGTTGGAAGAATGAAATTTTTAGCTGCATTCCACTTGAAAAAATTACTTATAATTTAAGAGATAAATATGAAATATTTCTGAAAATTTGGCGCCCTTATTTACAAAAAATAGGATTAAATATATAGGTGCTCCGAAGATAAAAATTATTGGTTATCTGGGGAAAGAAATAAATATACATATTAAAGCTATTATGAACTCCATGGAGCATGTGGGGATCTTCCGAAATCCAGGCATTCTTTCTTTCTTTCTTTCTTTCTTTTTTATTTATTTATTTCTTTCTTTTTTATTCTTTTTTTCTATAGGGATATGTTAGGGGGGAGGGGTTAAGGGGAGAGGGGAAGAGTTGATAATTTTCTTTTTCTTTCTGTAATCTATTTGAAAATTCAATTAAATTTTTTTTTAAAAAAGAACCTATCAGACTCCACTTCAAATACGCCCAATGATTTTGCCTCCACAGCTGTCTGTGGCAATGAATTCCACAGATTCTGTTGGCTAAAGAACTCTCTGTCTGTTCTGAGGCTTGGACCTTATGCTCCTAGACTCCCCCGCTATGGAAACATCCTCTCCACATCCACTCTATCTTGACCTTTCAATATTCTATAGATTTCAATGAGATCCGCCCCATTCTTCTAAACTTCAGTGAGTACAGGCTGAAAGCCATCAAACACTTCCCATACGTTACCTTTTCATCCTTGGAATCATTCTCGTGAACCTCCTCTGGGCCCTCTTCAATGCTAATACAAAACTGCTCACACTACTCCAAATGGGGTCTGACCAATGCCTTATATAGCCTGAGGATTACATTTTTGCTTTTATATTCTAGTCTTCTCAATATGAATACTAACAATGCCTGCCTTGAATGCACTGCCATGCAGGGTAGAGAATTCCAAGGATTCCATCACCACTTGAGTGAGGACATTCCTCGTCATTTCACTTCTAAGCGACCGACCCCTTATTTTCTGACTATGACACTAAACTTTTGACCTCTAAGCCAGAGGACCATTCAAGCATCTGGACACAGTGGGATAGAAGCTATCCTCGAACATGGTGATACATGTTTTTGGACTTCTGGACCAGAGAGTGAAGAAGAAAGAATGTCTGAGGTGGGTGGGGTCTTTGATTATGCTGGCTGCAAAATGCATAATCAAATCAAATGGCTGCCTATTAAATGACATAATTATACTGATGGAGCAGACTTGATGGACCGAATGGCCTAATTCTGCTCTTAGGCCTTATGGTCTTTTACAGTGAGGACCATAGGACCATAAGGCTTAGAAGAAGAATTAAGCCATTCAGCCTATCAATCCTGCTCTGTCTTTCCATCAATGCTGATTTATTATCCCTTTCAACCCCATTTCCTTGCCTTCTCCCCGACACCCGATAACCTTTGATGCCCTGATTAATCAGGAACCGATCAACCACCACCTAAAATATGCCCAATGACTTGTCCTGCACAGCTGTCTGTGGCAAAGAATTCCAAAGATTCACAAATCTCTATCTAAAGAAATTCTTCCTCATTTCTGTTCTAAATGGACGTCCCTTAAATGTGATAGCATAGACATGGTCAAGGTCACTGTAAATGTCTAGCAGTCTTGTAAGTTCTTGTCATATGCTCAAAAGGACTCAGAACAAATTTCCGGAAGTCACTTACAGGCACAAGCTTAAACAACTTTTTGGTAAGCTACATGAATTCCAAGACCTAAGTATTAAAGTGTGTGTAAACGCAGGAGGACTGGATTCAAATCTGCTGGGCGAGAAAAGACGTGTAAAAAATAGTGTGTGACTCTTTTGTTTACGAAAGGAAGCATAGATTACAAAACCAATGTGGTATGCGTACCCTTTATCAGTACTTGTTAGGCCCCAGTTGTAATATTACATCTAGCTCAGGCAGCACCTCGAGAAAGACCTTAGAAAGGGAATGGAGAAAGGGAAGCAAGACTTTATTCGATGGAACAACTACAGACGCTGTGTTTTTTCCTCTGTCTCTCTTCAGTTCTGAGAAAGTTAAGTGGGAATTTAGTAAATATGCTCAAAATCATGGACGCAGACCGACACAGCAGGAAAAAGAACAAGAGGCCACAGTGACAATAAAAAGCATTTCACATTGTGATCTAATGCATTTACCCCTTATAAAGTGATAGGAACAGTTTCAAAAATACTTTCAAAATATGATTGAAGAAATAATGTAGTTGAAAAGGAACAATTTGCAGAGAAAGAGCAGGGTTTTTTTTCAACCTGACACAGTCGTGATGCTCTGTATTGTATGATTCAGCGAATCAAAGGTATCATACTGATTGTATATTATAGTGATTTTATGTGGTGCCTTCTGTTAACAGAACTCTTGACATATAAAATCTCTGCTGTAATTGTACCACTGCCCTCTAATCATCTGTCGTGAAGACACACAGTTTTGCTATTTAGTACAAATTGAAAAAGGTGTATGGAAGGTCAATAATAATTTGCATTGCTAGCTCTTTACCCTGAAAGCGGTTAGCGGTGGCAGGCTATTTGTGATAATGGAAGCAACCTTTTGCCATCTGTAACAGACTGGCTCCCAATATTTTTTCCACTACACTCGCTGTACCACATTACATTGACGATGCTTGTTCATCTTGCAGTTCTTGCTGTACTATTCCGTTTTATTCACATGTTAAGCATTTGAACAGAACAAATAACTTGAGAGGCATTGACATCAAATGAGCGAAGCATCATTTGCAGAACAGCATGGCGTATCGAGGATCACCGATCAAACCGAATACCATTGCATCCCTTGTTCTTTTGAGGTCATTTTAAAATTAGGGAAAAGACTGCTGGTCCTTGGTAAAGTGATTTGCGCATGGAGAGAATCTGCAGATGCTGGAAATCCAGAGCAACACACACACACACAAAATGTTGCAGGAATTCAGCAGGTCAGGCAGCATCTATGGAAATGAGTACAGTCGACGTTTCAGGCTGAGAAGGGTCTCGGCCTGGAATGGTGCTTGTTTACTCCTTTCCTTAGACGCTGCCTGGCCTGCAGTGTTCCTCCCGCATCTTCAGTGCTTTGCATGTGAATATCACAGTGATTTCTATGAAACACCTGCAGAACGAATAAGTAAATTTAAACTGCTTCATTCATGTATTAGTAGATTAGGGTCAGCCATGGATGTTACCTTCTAGCTGTCTAGATACACAAGCCTGGCTAGTACAATATGGAGAGCAAGTTGTTGCCCATGTAGCAAGCTCCCCCTCTCCACGCATCTGATTAACCCAAAGGAATGGCAGGGACCGATACAGTTTTGCACCAGCAGCCTCGCAGAAGTTGTTCCTTTGGGGTTTACTTAGACAGACAGACAAGTAAGAAACTAGTCGGAGCAGCTGTAATAGGCTGCATCCACGACCAGCGCAGGGGCACTAGGCCTCCCTAAGCCTTCCCCATGAATGGGTGTAGCAGGAGGGCAATGGAGGATTGAGATTACTTTTCATTTTCCAACCGTGGCTGACGAGCCTCATCTGCCCGAAGCGACTAGTTTTGATGCACCAGTTGTGGTGAACTAGATATACCTGTCTGACTGCTCCTGTGGCTCCTCCCACAGACCCTGCTGACTGCTCCTGTGGCTCCTCCCACAGACCCCTGTATAAAGGCGACTGTGGGCTGCTGCTCTCCCTCATTTTCCCCAGGATGTAGTGTTGTTTATTCTTCCAGTCAATAAAAGCCGATATCTCGCTTCCTAAGTCTCAGCGTGAGTTATTGATGGTGCATCACCAGTAAACCACCTTTGTCTCTTCTCCTGTCAGTAGAAGTGGTTCTGCCGGGCTTAGTAGCTAAGCCACACGTGAAGGCCAGGAGCTGGACTTGGCTGTCAGAGGCTATTTGAGCCGCACACCTATGGGAGCATTTAATGGGTAGTGGGAGCTTGTCCCCATTACCACCCCCAGCTATAAGAACCTTAAGGAACATTCATTGTAGACTGAATGTATTTAGTTCAAAAATTAGAGAGAGATGTGACATGCTCTTGAAGATAGAACGCAAGACATGTATGCATTTGGCCATATACCTATGCATAAAAGCTGCAGCAAACCATCTCAGCTTTCCAAGGAAGTTTGCAGAATCATCTTGAGGGTTAATTTTTGGCTGATTCATTAATTAAGGTAAGTGTATTCATGAGGAAGACTGAATAAATATGATGTAGAGGAACATTACTCTGCCACTTTCCTTTCTCTAGCCACAGTAAGAATGAAAACCAACCCCATGTTGACTGAAAAATTAGAGTTCTGAAATGGATAACTGGGAGTTGATTTTCAATTTGTTCTGAAACTCGAACTAAGGTTTCTCATGCTCATTTCGATCTTGTACTTTTAAGGAAGGTAAGGGATGCCACAGGAGTTGATATCAACATGCGTGTGGGAGTTCATTCCGGGAATGTCCTATGTGGAGTCATCGGATTACAGAAGTGGCAATATGACGTCTGGTCACATGATGTCACTCTTGCGAATCACATGGAAGCAGGAGGTGTTCCGGGGTAAGCGAGCTTTGAATGGTCTACCATGTTTCAAATTTATTTGGCGTCTATCCATATGCCTATTCATAATCTATTTACATGGAAAACTAACTGCCAAATTTGCCTCATGCAAGGTTCATTTCCTGCATATCTTTCCCTCCTGGTTTTTGGAATTGGTTTATTATTGTCATGCACAGTACAGAGGAAAGTTTGATTCTTTAGAAGTAGTGAAGCCAGGGAAAGCACATTGTCAGTACTTCCTGTCCCACCCTTCTCCCTCAGCTTCGCCATCTTCCCTCATGGCACTCAGCTTCAATCCAGATTTCTCATCATGGTTTAAAATTGAAGGCAGTGGGTAGGTTCTACGATTTAAATTCCATTGAAGAGGACATGTTGAAATTGGAAGATGTGTTGCTGTACAGACAGGGAGAAAAAATAAGGGGACTTCTTCCACCATTTCTAGAATGCTAATATCAATCTCTGACCCTTCCAGTCTACTTTACAACCTAACCTTAACTTCATGCCTTCCAATCTCACCTGTCCAACTACTCCAGTCTCTTTGACTTTTGATTTTTTTTTCCATTTCCCTTCTCCTTCGATTCTTTCAATTAACTCCACCCTCCAAGGGCTGCTGCCCTCCTTCTTCCTCAACTACCACTACATTTTCCAATATTTAAAGCCAACCACACCCCCCCCAGTCTCCAGCCCAATTCCTTCATCCCTACACTGTCATCATACCCCATCTTCTCTGCTTCCTGCTGCAGTTTGATGCTACTCGCCTTCCCATTGGATAAGTAGCCAGTTTCTTAATTGTATCGTTGCAAACTTCAAAGGTGGAAAAAACTGTTTACCCAAAAATGCCTGTATTCTTGCTCAGCCTCCTGGCAAATATCAGGAAGAAAGATTCTAATCATGAGAGATATACAGTATTCACAAAGATGAGACTGGACCCGGAGGAGGGCAGTGGTAGGGAAATGCTATGTTAGGAAAAGGATGTTTTTAACAGATCAGAAAGCTGAAATTGGTCAGGTTCCTTGACAAATATAAAGGAAGTAGAAGAGAACTGAAACAGGGAATAAGGATGGCTAAAAGGGGCCATGTAATGTCCTTAGTAAATAGGACTAAAGAAAACTCTAAGGCATTAAAAATATTTTTTTAAAAGATTACAATGGAGAGGCTATGACCACTCAAAGGCAAAGAAGGAAATTTATGCCTGGAACCCCAAAGGTGGATAGCACTGGGCAAAAATCTTGGGCACATTTCTATAAATGGTGCAGCTGCAGTCACACCCAGCCCTAAGCCACCGGGCAAGGTCATTTGATTCCAAACAATTGGTTTATTGATCACTACAAAATATTTATCTGGTGCTTCCCGCTCTCTCCCCTCTCCCTTTCCCCTTTCCCAACCATGATTTCCCCCCTCCCTGCCCCCTTTCTACTCTCGGTCCACAATAGAGACACAGATCCAAATCACACTTTACATCATTCAACTGTCATGAAATTTGCTTTCTTTTGAGGCATCGGAATATTGCACTACATAAAATTACTACAGCACTGTGCGAAATTCTTAAGCACTCTAGCTATATATACGTGTGCCTAAAACTTTTCCACAGCACTGTACTGCACACTGATAATCACCAAGGAGATGAATATGGAGGATAGTAGGATCAGGGGAGATATACTGATATTTTAGACATGTTGATCTCAAGAAGGAGGAGTTGTTAGGTCTCATGAAGAGCACTAAGGTGATGTTATCAGGGCCTGTTGGGATTTTCCCAGGTTATTGAGACAGGAAAGAGAAGCCAGACAGGAAGTTGCTGGGGCCTTAAGAAAGATCATTATCTCCTCTTAAGCCACTGTTGGGGTCACAAAAGATTGTATAATGGTCAACAGCAGTAGAGAAAAGCAAGGAAACTAGGCCGCTGAGCCTTATACGGCTGATAGGCAAATTATTGGAGATGATTCTCAGGGACTTGACTTCCTCACATCTGGAAGTACATTGACTTATTAGGGCTAATCACCGTGGCTCTTGCAGATAGGTCATGACATAGAAACAATTAATTTTTTGAGAATATGACAAAGATGTTTAATAAAGGCAGGGCAGTAATTGTTGCCTACGTGGACTTTAGTAATATTTTCAGTTAGGTCCTTCATGGTATGCTGACATGGAATATTAAAGTGTATGGGATTGGACTAAATATTGGCTAGGCTATAGAAAATAGAAGGTAGTGGTGGAGAGGCGTTATTCTGACTGGTGTTCACTGACCAGTGGTGTACCACAAGGTTCATAAGACCATAAGATATAGGAACAGAATTAGGCCATTTAGCCTATCAAGTCATCTCTGCCATTTCATCATGGCTGATCCAATTATCCTCTCAGCCCCAATCTCAGCCTTCTCCCCATAATTCCTTCATGCCCTGACCAATTGAGAATCTATCAACCTCTGCCTTAAAAATGCATAAAGACTTGGCCTCCACAGCTGACTGTGGCAAAGAATTACACGGATTCTCTGTCTAAAGAAATTCCTCCTCACCTCCATTCTAAAAGGATACCCCTCTATTCTGAGGCTGTCCTCTGGTTTTAGACTCTACCGCCATAGGAAACGTTCACTCTATCGAGACTTTTCATCATTTGGTAAGTTTCAATTAGGTCATCCCGCAGTCTTCTGAATTCTAGTGAATACAGGCCCAGAGCCATCAAGCACTTCTTCATATGACAAGCCATTCAATCCTGGAATCATTTTTGTGAACCTCCTTTGAACCTTCTCCAGTTTCAGCAAATCCTTTCCAAGATAAGGGGCCCAAAACTGCTCACAATACTCTAAGTGAGGCCTCACCAGTGTTTTATAAAGTCTCAACACTACATCCTTGCTTTTATATTCTAGTCCTCTTGAAATGAATGCTAACATTACATTTGCCTTCCTCACCACAGACTCAACCTGCAAATTAATCTTTAGGGAATCCTGCACAAGGACTCCAAAGTCCCTTTGCACCTCAGTTTTTTGTATTTACTCTTCATTTAGAAAATAGTCAATCCTTTTATTTCTTCTACCAAAGTCATGACCATACACTTTGCAACACTGTATTCCATCTGCTATTTCCTTGCCCATTTTCCTTATCTATCTGCGTCCTTCTGTAGCCTCTCTACTTCCTCAAAAGTACCTGCCCTTCTACCCATCTTCATATGGTCTGAAAACTTTGCAATAAAACCATCAATTCCATTATCAAAATCATTGACATATAATGTAAAAAGAATTCATCTCTACACAGACCCCTGTGGAACACCACTAGTCACCAGCAGCCAACTAGAAAAGCTCCCTTTATTCCCACTTTTTGCCTCCTGCCACTCAGCCACTGCTTTATCCATGCTAGAATCTTTCCTGTAATACCATGGGCTGGTAGCTTGTTAAGCAACCTCATGTGTGGCGCCTTGTCAAAGGCCTTCTGAAAATTCAAGTACACGAGATCAACTGATTCTCCTTTGTCTATCCTGCTTGTTATTTCTTCAAAGAATTCCAGCAGATTTTTCTGTCAAGATTTTCCCTTGAGGAAACTATACTGATTAATGGCCTATTTTATCATGTGCCTCCAAGTACCCTGACACCTCATCCTTAATAATTGACTCCAACATCTTCCCAACCACTGAGGTCGGACTAACTGGCCGATAGTTTCCTTTCTTCTGCCTCTCTTTCTTCTTGAAGAGTGGAGTAACACTTGCAATTTTCTAGTCTTCTGGAGTCATTCCAGAATCTAGAGATTTTTGAAAGATCATTACTAATGCCTCCACAATCTTTTCAGCCACCTCTTTCAGAAACCTGGGGTGTACACCATCTGGTTCAGGAGACCTGTCTACCTTCAGACCTACCAGTTTCCCAAGAACCTCTTCACTAGTAATGGCAACTACACACACTTCATGACCTTGACATCTGGAACTTTGCACCATACTGTCACTGAAGACTGAAGCAACAGTGAAGACTGATGCAAAATACTTATTCAGATCATCTGCTATTAATGTTCCCCATTACTACCTCTCCAGCATTGTTTTCCAGTGGTCTGATATCCACTCTTGCCTCTCTTTTACATTTTAAGCATCTGAAGAAACTTTTGGTATTCTCTTTAATATTATTGGTTAGCTTACTTTCATATTCTATCTTTAACTTCTTTATGACTTTTTTAGTTGCCTTTTGTTGGTTTTTAAAAGCTTCCCAATCTTCTAACTTACGTGCCCTCTTTTTGGCTTTTATGTTGGCTTTGACTTCTCTTGTTAGCCACTGTTGTGTCATTTTGCCTTTCAAATACTTCTTCCTTTTTGGAATGTATATATCTTGTGCCTTTTGAATTGCTTCCTGAAATTCTAGCTATTACTGCTCTGTCATCATCCCTGCCAGTGTTCTTTTCCAAACAATTATAGACAATAGACAATAGACAATAGGTGCAGGAGTAGGCCATTCAGCCCTTCTAGCCAGCACCACCATTCACTGTGATCATGGTTGATCATACATAATCAGTACCCCGTTCCTGCCCTCTCCCCATATCCCTTGACCCCGCTATCTATAAGAGCTCTATCTAACTCTCTCTTGAATGCATCCAGAGACTTGGCCTCCACTGCCTTCTGGGGCAGAGCATTCCATATATCCACCACTCTCTGGGTGAAAAAGTTTTTCTGAATCTCTGTTCTAAATGGCCTACCCCTTACTCTTAAACTATGGCCTCTAGTTCTGGACTCGCCCATCAGCAGAAACATGCTTCCTGCCTCCAGCGTGTCCAATCCCTTAATAATCTTATATGTTTCAATCAGATCCCCTCTCATCCTTCTAAATTCCAGTGCATACAAGCTCAGTCGCTCCAATCTTTCAACATATGACAGTCCCTCCATTCCGGGAATTAACCTTGTGAACCTACGCTGCACTCCCTCAGTAGCAAGAATGTCCTTCCTCAAATTTGGAGACCAAAACTGCACACAATACTCCAGGTGGGGTCTCACCAGGGCCCTGTACAGCTGCAGAAGGACCTCTTTACTCCTATACTCAATTCCTCTTGTTATAAAAGCCAGCATGCCATTAGCTTTCTTCACTGCCTGCTGTACCTGCATGCTTGCTTTCATTGACTGATGTACAAGAACACCTAGATCTCGTTGTACTTCCCCTTTTCCTAACTTGACTCCATTTAGATAGTAATCTGCCTTCCTGTTCTTGCCACCAAAGTGGATAACCTCACATTTATCCACATTAAACTGCATCTGCCATACATTTGCCCACTCACCCAACCTGTCCAAGTCACCCTGCATTCTCATAACATCCTCCTGACATTTCACACTGCTACCCAGCTTTGTGTCATCAGCAAATTTGCTAATATTACTTTTAATCCCTTCATCTAAATCATTAATGTATATTGTAAACAGCTGCGGTCCCAGCACCGAACCTTGCGGTACCCCACTGGTCACAGCCTACCATTCCGAAAGGGACCCGTTAATCACTACTCTTTGTTTCCTGTCGGCCAGCCAATTTTCAATCCATCTCAGTACTCTGTCCCCAATACCATGTGCCCTAATTTTGCCCACTAATCTCCTATGTGGGGCTTTATCAAAAGCTTTCTGGAAGTCCAGGTACACTACATCCACTGGCTCTCCCTTGTCCATTTTCATAGTTACATCCTCAAAAAGCTCCAGAAGATTAGTCAAGCATGATTTTCCCTTTATAAATCCATGCTGACTCGGACTGATCCTTCTACTGCTATCCAAATGTGTTGTAATTTCCTCCTTTATAATTGACTCCAGCATCTTTCCCACCACTGACATCAGGCTAACCGGTCTATAATTCCCTGTTTTCTCTCTCCCTCCTTTCTTGAAAAGTGGGACAACATTAGCCACCCTCCAATCAGCAGGAACTGTTCCTGAATCTATACAACATTGGAAAATGATTACCAATGCGTCCACGATTTCTAGAGCCACCTCTTTAAGTACCCTGGGATGCAGAGCATCAGGTCCCGGGGACTTATCAGAAATATTCATTTCCCAGGCCCTGTCCGCTTGAAGCCATGTCTCTGTTATTCCCACAACATCGTACTTGCCAATTTCCAACTGAGCCTCAAGCTCATCTACTTTATTCCTTATACTTCGTGCACTCATATATAATACTTTTAATTTGTTACTCCCCTCTCCTTTCATATCAATTGCTATTTCACTTGGCCATACTGTATGATCTCTTCTTGAGCTTTCTACTCCATTGATTCTGTTGTTCTTTTTAACTTCTCTTATTTTCACTTCCCCTTTAACTCTATCCTTATATTTCCAGTTCATCCCCTCCCCCCCCCCACTACTTTTTAAACACATCCGTGTTGCAGTGGCAAACCTGTCTGCCAGAATGCTGGTCCCCCGCCTGTTAAGGTGCAACCCGTCCCTTTTGTACAATTCATCCCTACCCCAAAACAGATCCCAGTGGTCCAAGAATGTAAATCCTTGTTTCCTGCACCAGTTCCTCAGCCACACATTCAGATCCATTATCTCCCTGTTCCTGCCCTCTCCAGCACGAGGAACTGGAAGCAAACTAGAGATACCCACCCTGGAAGTCCTGCTTTTCAGCCTTCTTCCGAGTTCTCTGAAGTCCCGCTGCAGAATGTCCTTCCTCTTCTTCACGATGTCATTTGTGCCGACATGCACTACCACTTCCGGCTGTTCACCTTCACCCTTGAGGATTCCCGCAATCAGTCCGTGATGTCCTGGATCCTAGCACCAGGGAGGCAACACATCGTCCTTAAATCTCGCCTGTTGCCGCAGAAACCCCTTTCCGTACCTCTTACTATGGAGCCCCCTACTACCACGGCTCTTCCTGATGTCTGACTCCTCGGCTCTGCTTCTGCATCAATTTTCGGCTCGCAGACCTGTCCGCCTCTCAGACTGGCAGTATCTTCTGTCCTGACAGCTTCCAAGAGGGTGAACCTGTTTACGAGAGGTACATCCCCTGGGGTCTCCTGTACTTCAAGCATCCTTTCCTTCCTCATCGTCGCCCCCTTTCTCTCTTCCGGTATCCTCGGTGCAACGACCTCACTGTAGATCCTGTCCAGAAAACCCTCGTTTTTGCGGATAAACCTGAGGTCATCCAGTTCTCTCTTCAGTGCTCCTTCAGAAGCTGAATCTGGACACACTTTCCACAGCTGTAGCAGCCGGGGGCACCATCAGTGTCCCTGACCTCCCACATCATACACGTAGCACACTGAATCAGCTTAGCGGTCATGTCTTCACCCTCTCCAATTGTGCCTGGCGTAGTCTCCTCCCTCAGCCTCCTCGCCAAAGACTCTCGAGCCAAAGACTAGCACTTTTCACACCAGGCACTTCCCTCGACCAGGCCAACTCCTGGCCAACTCTGGCCAACTCCTCTCTCATGCCTCTGTAATTCCCTTTACTCCACTGTAATACTGATGCACCTGACCTTAACTTCTTCTCAAATCTCAGGGTGAATTCAATCATATTATGGTCACTTGCCCCTGACAGTTCTTTTACCCTAAGGTCTTTAATCACTTCAAGTTCTTTGCACAACACCCAATCCAGAATAGCTGATCCTCTAGCGGGCTCAACAATGAGCTGCTCTAAAAAGCCATTTCATAGTCTCTCTAGAAATTCCCCCTCCTGGAAATAGAGCACCAACCTGATTTTCCCAATCTACCTGCATATTGAAATCCCCCCATGACTATTACAACATTGCCCTTTTGACATGTATTCTCTGTCTCCCATTTTAATTTGTAGGCCACATCCTTACTACTGTTTGGGAGTCTGTATACTACACCCATCAGAGTCTTTTACCCTTACAGTTCCTTAGCTCTATCCACAATGATGCAACACCTTCCCACCCTCTGTCACCTCTTTCTAATGATTTGATTTCATTTTTTACCAACAGAGCAATGCCACTCCCTCTGCCTTCCTGCCTGTCCTATTGATACTATATGTATCCTTGGACATTAAGCTCCCAGCTATAATCTACTTTCAGCCATGACTCAGTGATGCCTACAACATCATACCTGCCTATTTGCAACTGTGCTGCAAGTTCATCTACCTTATTCCATATTCAAATACAACACCTTCAGTCCCATATTCACCCCTTTTCTATTTAGTCCACCTTTTACGTTGCAACTCATCCTGTTGATTGCAATCTTGCCCTTTCAACAGCCCTTCCTCACTACACATTGCCTGTGTTTGTAAACCAGCTACCTTATCTTCAGCTCTATTATCCACGTTCCTACGATACTTCTTGCATTGAAATATTTGCAGCTCAGGACACTAGTCATTCCATGCTCAACCCTTTGATTCCTAACTTCATTTGAGTTCTTACCAATATCTGTCTCCACAACCCCTCCACTAACTTTTCAGGCCCTTGTGACTCAAGTTTAAAGCCCACCGTGCAGCATTAACAAACCTTCCCACTAGAATATTAGTCCCCCTCCAGTTCAACACTGGTACCATTGTTGTGATGAAAATGGAGGTCGGCCAACCTGTAAAATTGCAGGTAACAGAGAAATTGGCAGATTAGTGAATGTTTATGAAGGGTGTCAAAGGATTCTGTTAGAAAAGTGAGAGGACATGGAAGATGGATTCATTGAAGACAAATGTGAGTTATTACGCCTTGGGAGATCCAAATGTAAAGGGAAAGTGTATAGTCAATGGCAAGTTCCAAGTAGAGTTTGTGGCAACACAAGGAGATAAGGTGGTAAAGAAAATATACAGCATACTTGCCTTTGTCACTTAGGGTCACAGAGCCATAGAGCACTACAGTACAGAAACAGGCCAATCTAGTCCATACCAAACAGTTAAATCTGCCTACTCCCATTGAGCAGTCCTCGATATCCCTCCCGTTCATGTACATATCCAGACTTCTCTTAAGTATTGACATAGAACCCACATCATTGAGTTCTGCTGGCAACTTGTTCACACATTCGCACCACCCTCTGAGTTCCCCTCAGATTCCTTGTAAACATTTCGCCATTTACCCTTAACCTAAAACCTCTGGTTGAGCAGTCAGAAAGTCACGTTGCGGCTGTATAGATGTTTGGTTACGCCTTATTTGAAGTATTACGCCCTGTTCCAGTCGCCATCTTACAGGAAGGATGTGAAGGATTTGCTGAGGATGTACAGGAGCATCCTCAGGGTGTTGTCTGCATCAGAGAGTATTCACTACAAGGAGAGGTTGGACAAACTTGGTCTGACTTGTCAGGAATGCCAGAGACTGAAGGGTAACCTGATAAAGAAAATATATAAAATTATAAGAGAGATAGAGACGGTGGATGGTCACAGTCTTTCTCCTAGTGTAGAAATACCGGAGGACATAGCATAAAGGTGAGAGCGTGCAAGTTTAAAGGAAACATACAACACAAGTGTTTATAAACAGAGACTGAAAGCTGCCTGGAATGCATCACCAGGGGAGGTGCACATGAATAGACAGGGGATAGAGGAATATAGACAATATGCAGATGGGGATTAGTTTCAATTGGCATCATAGTCTGTTCAGACACTGTAGGTCAAAGGGCCTATTCCTGGGCTGTACTGTTGTATATGCTATGTTCTACAGTAGCCACCTGCTTTCTCAGTGACAAGTTGTGCAATAGCATCTGGGTGAAAACAACAGCAGACTCCCAATCACAGATTTAAAAATATTGTTATTTAAGTGCATCATTAGGGAAATGTAGTGAGGTGGAAAGCACTCAATTAGGACATCTAGTTATTATCCATAATTTGGCTTACTGTCAAAAAATGCATTATTGCAAGTGTTGCAGGACCTAATTAGCTGATTAATGACTTATCACAAAACTCTGCTGCATTAAATGTGGAACCCCTATTAATATTCATCTAAAAATGCAGCTGTTCCCATAGAGGATTAAGCTCCAAAGTATCCATGAAGCAAAACCTTCCACTTGTTACAATGCCGTTCTTGTTTGTACCAGTTGTAATACATTTCAAGGCCTGGAACTGAAACAAAGTGAGCTTTTTCTGACAAAACAACACTCCTTTCTCTAGCTGTGTTCCCTGTTGTGCCCCGTGGTAAATACAGTGGATTCTGGTTAATTGGGCCATGGGTTAATTGATGCATCAATTTATCTGGGACAACTCTTAAAGAACAGAAGCTGATCGTGAAAACAGCCAGGACTCCCTTGGTTTATTTGGGACACAATGCTGCTTAATTTGGACAGGGGACTTGCTGAACAGTTTCTAACAAGCTTCAGTCATGTGCACTTGTGCGGTCATTAGACACAACACCATGCTCAGAGTGAACCATTTTTAAATGGCATCAGTTGCATGTGCTTGCGTTCAAAAAACAGTATATCTTGTCACTGATAGTTGGCAAGAAATAAGCAGTAAGGCAATTCAGAAACATTCTGCTCAGTGTGGTTTCAAGTATTCAGGCTTGGAGATTCCATAAATGGCTGGGAGTGAAAATGAAATGATTTCACTACTTCAACAAGAACTATGAACAATTTGAATGTATCAAAAATCAACCTGAATGTTGCAATGAAAATGAAGATTTGGGAGTTGCAATTGTCAAGAACATAATATGAAGGCAGTCCATTATCTGCACTAGGTGTCCACACTGATTTTATTTGTTTACAGTCAATCAAAAGAACACGCCACTGTACATTGAATGAATTTCTCCATCAAAAACTTCTAAGAACTAATGGTACAGGTGTCCCCCCCTTTACAAAGTTAGAGCGTTCCTATGAAACCTTTCTTAAGCCAAAATGGCATAAGCGAAGTACCATTAATTTAAATGGGAAAAATTTTCGTAAAAGCGAAAATCTTCTTTGTAATGTGAAAACAGGTTACTAATGTAGGTCTTTTGTAAAAGCGAAGTGGCGTAAAGTGAACTTTCGTAAAGCGGGGGACACCTGTACTGTATTAGTTTTGAGAGTTTTCTAGTCTGTTATGTATTTAATTTAAATACATAATCTGTTACTCAGTTAAATGGTGGTTTGTCTTTTTTTTTATCCCTTTTTAACTATCTCCGTAAAACTTCGGCTGATTGGGCAGCTGTGTTATTGGGCCAAAATATCCTGGTCCTGATGTGTCCCAATTAACTGGAAGCCACTGTATTTAAAGGTCTGAAGACAAAAGGACCATCGATGCTGGAAATCCAGAAGTTCTACAAGTTAGGTCGCATCAAAGCAGAAGGAAAATGTAACTTAACCATTCAAGCCCATGGCCAATGTTCAGAAAAAGGTACAGACCCAAGGAAATAGGGAGCATTGACTATCTGCTCCTTGTCATGAATTTTGAAAATTATGTTTAGGTTGGCCTGAGAAAATACTGTAGTGAATGATAAAAGGAAATAGATCAGAGCATACACACAGAACATTTCAGGAACAGCTTCTTCCCTCCATCATTAGATTTCTGAATGGACAATGAACCACCCCATGAACACTACCTCACTATTTTTGCTTTCCTTAATTTACTTATTTAGTTTAATTTTAATACTTATTTCTTATTGTAATTTATAGTATTTTAGTGTATTGCGCAACATATATCAGTGGTAGTAAGCCTGATTCTGATTCTGAAATGAGTGAAATTAGCATAATTCACATCTGAGCAAGTAAAAGAAGGAGGGAGAAGAGGAGTTATGAAGGTTGGAGGGTCAGGGATGGTTGGGTGGGGGTGAGGGGTGCCTCTTAGCCGTATATGTAGGTGAATACTGTGATATCATTTTTCATTCAGAAGTTCTTGCTGGAAGAGCTTTTCAGCAATCAAATCTCTCTGAATAGCCTGTAATCAACCCTCTAATCTATCCCATGGCCTCAGAATCATGGATTGCTAGCTCCATTATGCTGGCTTCAAACTTTCTAGACCCGTATGCTAAGTGAGCTTTTAGAATCAAAATCCAGTTTATTGTCACTGACATGCATCGTGACATTTGTTGTTTTTGAGTACAAGGCATAAAAAATTAATATTAGTTACTATAAATAGAGGGCTATCGGTAAGCCTAGTAATTTCTAAAGGAGGGACATGTTCAGCACAACTTTGTGGGTCGAAGGACCTGTATTGTGCTGTAGGTTTTCTATGTTTCTATGTCTATAAAAAATAAATAGTGAGAAAGGGGAATGGTGAAGTAGTGTTCATACAGGACAGTCCCTTCAGCCCATCATATTTGCACTGACAGGAAACCAATCTAAATTGATCTCGTATTCCCTACTTGTTCATATATTGTCTACATGCCTACATGTATTGTCTACTAATGGTATGCCTCAGGGATCTGTACTGGGTCCAATGTTGTTTGTCATATACATTAATGATCTGGATGATGGGGTGGTAAATTGGATTAGTAAGTATACAGATGATACTAAGGTAGGTGGCGTTGTGGATAATGAAGTAGGTTTTCAAAGCTTGCAGAGAGATTTAGGCCAGTTAGAAGAGTGGGCTGAAAGATAGCAGATGGAGTTTAATGCTGATAAGTGTGAGGTGCTACATTTTGGTAGGACTAATCAAAATAGGACATACATGGTAAATGGTAGAGCATTGAGGAATGCAGTAGAACAGAGTGATCTGGGAATAATGGTGCATAGTTCCCTGAAGGTGGAATCTCATGTGGATAGGGTGGTGAAGAAAGCTTTTGGTATGCTGACCTTTATAAATCAGAGCATTGAGTATAGGAGTTGGGATGTAATGTTAAAATTGTACAAGGCATTGGTGAGGCCAAATTTGGAGTATTATGTACAGTTCTGGTCACCAAATTATAGGAAAGATGTCAACAAAATAGAGAAAGTACAGAGGAGATTTACTAGAATGTTACCTGGGTTTCAGCACCTATGTTACAGAGAAAGGTTGAACAAGTTAGGTCTTTATTCTTTGGAGTGTAGAAAGTTGAGGGGGGACTTGATAGAGGTATTTAAAATTGTGAGGGGGATAGATAGAGTTGACATGGATAGGCTTTTTCCATTGAGAGTAGGGAAGATTCAAACA